>NC_135889.1:27705324-29202469 GCF_964194155.1 Cetorhinus maximus
CAGCAGCAGGAACAGCCACAGGAATACAACAGCAGCAGGAACAGCCACAGGAATACAGCAGCAGCAGGAACAGCCAGAGGAATACAGCAGCAGCAGGAACAGCCACAGGAATACAGCAGCAGCAGGAACAGCAACGGGAAAACAGCAGAAGCAGGTACATCCACAGGAATACAGCAGCAGCAGGTACAGTAACAGGAATACAGCAGCAGCAGGTACAGCCACAGGAATACAGCAGCAGCAGGAACAGTGACAGGAATACAGCAGCTGTAGGAACAGCCACAGGAATACAGCAGCAGCAGTAACAGACACCGCAATACAGCAGCAGCAGGAACAGCCACGGGATTACAGCAGCATCAGGAACAGCCACAGATAGGCAGCACTAGCAGCAGGAACAGCCACATGAATACACCAGCAGCATGAACAGCCACAAGAATACAGCAGCAGCAGGATCAGCCACAGGAATCCAGCAGCAGCAGGAACAGCCACAGGAATACAACAGCAGCAGGAACAGCGACAGGAGTACAGCAGCAGCTGCAGGAACGGCCAGAGGAATACAGCGGCAGCAGGAACAGCTACTGGAATACAGCAGCAGCAGGAACGGCCACAGGAATACAGCAGCAGCTGGAGCAGCAGCGGGAATACAGCAGCAGCAGGTACAGCCACAGGAATACAGCTGCAGCAGTTATAGTAACAAGAATACAGCAGCAGCAGGAAAAGCCACAGTAATAGAGCAGCAGCAGCAGGAAAAGCCACAGGAATACAGCAGCAGCAGGAACAGCAACAGGAGTACAGCGGCAGCAGGAAGAGCCACAGGAATACAGCAGCAGTAGGAACAGCAACGGGAATACAGCAGCAGCATGTACAGCCACAGGAATACAACAGCAGCAGGAACAGTGACAGGAAAACAGCAGCAGCAGAAGGAACAGCCACAGGAATACAGCAGCAGCAGGATCAGCCACAGGAATACAGCAGCAGCAGGATCAGCCACAGGAATACAGCAGCAGCAGGATCAGCCACAGGAATACAGCAGCGGCAGTGACAGACACCGGAATACAGCAGCAGCAGGAACAGCCACGGGATTACAGCAGCATCAGGAATAGCCACAGATATGCAGCACTAGCAGCAGGAACAGCCACATGAATACACCAGCAGCAGGAACAGCTACAAGAATACAGCAGCAGTTGGAACAGCCACAGGAATACAGCAGCAGCAGGAACAGTGACAGGAAAACAACAGCAGCAGAAGGAACAGCCACAGGAATACAGCAGCAGCAGGAACAGCCACAGGAATACAGCAGCAGCGGGAAAAGCAACAAGAATACAGCAGCAGCAGGAACAGCCACAGGAATACAGCAGCAGCGGGAAAAGCAACAAGAATACAGCAGCAGCAGGAACAGCCACAGGAATATAACAGCAGCAGGAACAGCCACAGGAATACAACAGCAGCGGGAAAAGCCACAGGAATACAGCAGCAGCAGGTACAGCCACGGGATTACAGCAGCATCAGGAACAGCCACAGGAATACAACAGCAGCAGGAACAGCTACTGGAGTACAGCAGCAGCTGCAGGAACAGCCAGAGGAATACAGCAGCAGCAGGAACAGGCACAGGAATACAGCAGCAGCAGGAACAGCAACGGGAATACAGCAGCAGCAGGTACAGCCACAGGAATACAGCAGCAGCAGGAACAGTGACAGGAATACAGCAGCAGTAGGAACAGCCACAGGAATATAGCAGCAGCAGGTACAGTAACAGGAATACAGCAGCAGCAGGTACAGCCACAGGAATACAGCAGCAGCAGGAACAGCTACAGGAATACAGCAGCAGTAGGAACAGCCACAGGAATACAGCAGCAGCAGGTATAATAACAGGAATACACCAGCAGCAAGAACAGCCACAGCAATACAGCAGCAGCAGGAACAGCCACAGGAATAGAGCAGCAGCAGTAGGAACAGCCACAGGAATACAGAAGCAGCAGGTATAGTAAGAGGAATACAGCAGCAGCAGGTACAGCCACAGGAATACAGCAGCAGCAGGAACAGTGACAGGAATACAGCAGCAGTAGGAACAGCCACAGGAATACAGCAGCATCAGTAACAGACACTGGAATACAACAGCAGCAGTAACAGACACTGGAATACAGCAGCAGCAGGAACAGCCACAGAAATACAGTCGCAGCAGGAACAGCTGCAAGAATACAACAGCAGCAGGAACAGCCACGGGATTACAGCAGCATCAGGAACAGCCACAGATATGCAGCACTAGCAGCAGGAACAGCCACATGAATACAGCAGCAGCATGAAGAGCCACAAGAATACAGCAGCAGCAGGAACAGCCACAGGAATCCAGCAGCAGCAAGAACAGCCACAGGAATACAACAGCAGCAGGTACAGCCACAGGAGTACAGCAGCAGCTGCAGGAACAGCCAGAGGAATACAGCAGCAGCAGGAACAGCCACTGGAATGCAGCAGCAGCAGGAACAGCGACAGGAATACAGCAGCAGCAGGAACAGCTACAAGAATACAGCAGCAGCAGGAACAGCCACTGGTATATTGCAGCAGCAGGATCAGCGACAGGAATACAGCAGCAGCAAGAACAGCCACAGGAATACAGCAGCAGCAGGAACAGCTACAAGAATACAGCTGCAGCAGGAAGAGCCACAGGTATATTGCAGCAGCAGGATCAGCGACAGCAATACAGCAGCAGCAAGAACAGCCACAGGAATACAGCAGCAGCAGGAACAGTGACAGGAATACAGCAGCAGTAGGAACAGCCACAGGAATACAGAAGCAGCAGGTACAGTAACAGGAATACAGCAGCAGCAGGTACAGCCACAGGAATACAGCAGCAGCAGGAATAGCCACAGGAATACAGCAGCAGCAGGATCAGCCACAGCAATACAGCAGCAACGGGAAAAGCCATAGGAATACAGCAGCAGCAGGAACAGCCACAGGAATACAGCAGCAGCAGGAACAGCCACAGGAATACAGCTGCAGCAGGAACAGCCACAGGAATACAGCAGCAGCAGGAACAGCCACAGGAATACAGCAGCAGCAGGATCAGCCACAGTAATACAGCAGCAGCAGGAACAGCCACAGGAATACAGCAGCAGCAGGAAAAGCCACAAGAATACAGCATCAGCAGGAACAGCCACAGGAATACAACAGCAGCAGGAACAGCCACAGGAATACAGCAGCAGCCGGAAAAGCCACAGGAATACTGCAGCAGAAGGAACAGCCACAGGAATAGAGCGGCAGCAGGAACAGCCACAGGAATACAGCAGCAGCAGGAACAGCCATTGGAATACAGCAGCAGCGGGAAAAGCCAAAGGAATACAGCAGCAAGAGGAACAGCAACAGCAATACAGCAGCAGCAGGTACTGCCACAGGCATACAGCAACAGCAGGAACAGCTACAGGAATACAGCAGCAGCAGGAACAGTTACAAGAATACAGCAGCAGCAGGAACAGCCACAGGTATATTGCAGCAGCAGGATCAGCAACAGGAATACAGCAGCAGCAAGAACAGCCACAGGAGTACAGCAGCAGCTGCAGGAACGCTCAGAGGAAAACAGCGGCAGCACGAACAGCCACTGGAATACAGCAGCAGCAGGAACGGCCACAGGAGTACAGCAGCAGCAGGAGCAGCAACGGGAATACAGCAGTAGCAGGTACAGCCACAGGAATACAGCAGCAGCAGGAACAGTGAAGGAATACAGCAGCAGTAGGAACAGCCACAGGAATACAGCTGCAGCAGGTATAGTAACAAGAATACAGCAGCAGCAAGAACAGCCAGAGCAATACAGCAGCAGCAGGAAAAACCACAGTAATAGAGCAGCAGCATCAGGAAAAGCCACAGGAATACAGCAGCAGCAGGAACAGCAACAGGTGTATTGCAGCAGCAGGATCAGCAACAGGAATACAGCAGCAGCAAGATACAGCCACAGGAATACAGCAGCAGCAGGAAAAGTGACAGGATAACAGCGGCAGCAGAAGGAACAGCCACAGGAAAACAGCAGCAGCAGGAACAGCCACAGATAGGCAGCACTAGCAGCAGGAACATCCAGATGAATACAGCAGCCGCAGGAACATCCACAGGAATCCAGCAGCAGCAGGAACAGCCACAGGAATACAACAGCAGCAGGAACAGCCACAGGAATACAGCAGCAGCAGGAACAGCCAGAGGAATACAGCAGCAGCAGGAACAGCCACAGGAATACAGCAGCAGCAGGAACAGCAACGGGAAAACAGCAGAAGCAGGTACATCCACAGGAATACAGCAGCAGCAGGTACAGTAACAGGAATACAGCAGCAGCAGGTACAGCCACAGGAATACAGCAGCAGCAGGAACAGTGACAGGAATACAGCAGCTGTAGGAACAGCCACAGGAATACAGCAGCAGCAGTAACAGACACCGCAATACAGCAGCAGCAGGAACAGCCACGGGATTACAGCAGCATCAGGAACAGCCACAGATAGGCAGCACTAGCAGCAGGAACAGCCACATGAATACACCAGCAGCATGAACAGCCACAAGAATACAGCAGCAGCAGGATCAGCCACAGGAATCCAGCAGCAGCAGGAACAGCCACAGGAATACAACAGCAGCAGGAACAGCGACAGGAGTACAGCAGCAGCTGCAGGAACGGCCAGAGGAATACAGCGGCAGCAGGAACAGCTACTGGAATACAGCAGCAGCAGGAACGGCCACAGGAATACAGCAGCAGCTGGAGCAGCAGCGGGAATACAGCAGCAGCAGGTACAGCCACAGGAATACAGCTGCAGCAGTTATAGTAACAAGAATACAGCAGCAGCAGGAAAAGCCACAGTAATAGAGCAGCAGCAGCAGGAAAAGCCACAGGAATACAGCAGCAGCAGGAACAGCAACAGGAGTACAGCGGCAGCAGGAAGAGCCACAGGAATACAGCAGCAGTAGGAACAGCAACGGGAATACAGCAGCAGCATGTACAGCCACAGGAATACAACAGCAGCAGGAACAGTGACAGGAAAACAGCAGCAGCAGAAGGAACAGCCACAGGAATACAGCAGCAGCAGGATCAGCCACAGGAATACAGCAGCAGCAGGATCAGCCACAGGAATACAGCAGCAGCAGGATCAGCCACAGGAATACAGCAGCGGCAGTGACAGACACCGGAATACAGCAGCAGCAGGAACAGCCACGGGATTACAGCAGCATCAGGAATAGCCACAGATATGCAGCACTAGCAGCAGGAACAGCCACATGAATACACCAGCAGCAGGAACAGCTACAAGAATACAGCAGCAGTTGGAACAGCCACAGGAATCCAGCAGCAGCAGGAACAGCCACAGGAATACAACAGCAGCAGGAGCAGCCACAGGAATACAGCAGCATCAGGAACAGCAACGGGAATACAGCAGCAGCAGGTACAACCACAGGAATACAGCAGCAGCCGGAACAGTGACAGATATACAGCAGCAGTAGGAAAAGCCACAGGAATACAGCAGCAGCAGGTACAGAAACAGGAATACAGCAGCAGCAGAAACAGCCACAGGAATACATCAGCAGCGGGAACAGTGACAGGAATACAGCAACAGTAGGAACAGCCACAGGAATACAGCAGCAGCAAGAACAGCCACAGCAATACAGCAGCATCAGGAACAGCCACAGGAATAGAGCAGCAGCAGCAGGAAAAGCCACTGCAATACAACAGCAGTAGGAACAGCAACAGGAGTACAGCAGCAGCAGGAAGAGCCACAGCAATACAGCAGCAGCAGCACGAACAGCCACAGGTACGCAGCAGCAGGAACAGCCAAAGGAATACTGCAGCAGCAGGAACAGCCACAGGCATAGAGTAACAGCAGGAACAGCCACAGGAATACAGCAGCAGCAGGAATAGCCACAGAAATACAGCAGCAGCAGCAGGAACAGCAACAGATATGCAGCAACAGCAGAAAGAGCCACAGGAATACAGCAGCAGCAGGAATAGCAACAGAAATACAGCAGCAGCAGCAGGAACAGCAACAGATATGCAGCAACAGCAGCAGGAACAGCTACAGGAATACAGCAGCAGCAGAAAGAGCCACAGGAATACAGCAGCAGCAGGAATAGCCACAGAAATACAGCAGCAGCAGCAGCAGGAAAAGCCACAGATACGCAGCAGCAGCAGGGACAACCACAGGAATACAGCAGCAGCAGGAACAACCACAGGAATACAGCAACAGCAGGAACAGCCACAGGACTGCGGCAGCAGCAGCAGGAACCGCAACAGAAATACAGCAGCAGCTGGAACAGCCACAGTAATATAGCAGCAGCAGGAACAGCCTCAGGAATACAGCAGCAGCAGAAGGAACAGCCACTGGAATACAACAGCAGCAGCCGGAGCAGCCGCAGATATGCAGCACCTGCAGGAGGAACAGCCACAGGAATACAGCAGCAGCAGCAGGAACAGCCACAGCAATACAGCAGCAGCTGGAACAGCCAAAGGAAAATAGCAGCAGAGGGAAAAGCCACAGGAATACAGCAGCAGAAGGAACAGCCACAGGAATACAGCTGCAGCAGGAACAGCCACAGGAATACAGCAGCAGCAGGAACAGCCACAGGAGTACAGCAGCAGCGGGAAAAGCCAAAGGAATACAGCAACAGCAGGAACAGCCACGGGATTACAGCAGCATCAGGAACAGCCACAGATATGCAGCACTAGCAGCAGGATCAGCCACATGAATACACCAGCAGCATGTACAGCCACAAGAATACAGCAGCAGCAGGAACAGCCACAGGAATACAACAGCAGCAGGAACAGCCACAGGAGTACAGCAGCAGCTGCAGGAACAGCCAGAGGAATACAGCAGCAGCAGGAACAGCCACTGGAATACAGCAGCAGCAGGAACGGCCACAGGAACACAGCAGCAGCAGGTACAGCCACAGGAATACAGCAGCAGCAGGAACAGTGACAGGAATACAGCAGCAGTAGGAACAGCCACAGGAATACAGCAGCAGCAGGTACAGTAACATGAACACAGCAGCAGCAGGTACAGCCACAGGAATACAGCAGCAGCAGGACCAGTGTCAGGAATACAGCAGCAGTAGGAACAGCCACAGGAATACAGCAGCAGCAAGTATAGTAACAGCAATACAGCAGCAGCAAGACCAGCCACAGCAATAAAGCAGCAGCAGGAACAGTGACAGGAATACAGCAGCAGCAGGAACAGTGACAGGAAAACAGCAGCAGCAGAAGGAACAGCCACAGGAATACAGCAGCAGCAGGAACAGCCACAGGAATACAGCAGCAGCGGGAAAAGCAACAAGAATACAGCAGCAGCAGGAACAGCCACAGGAATACAGCAGCAGCGGGAAAAGCAACAAGAATACAGCAGCAGCAGGAACAGACACAGGAATACAACAGCAGCAGGAACAGCCACAGGAATACAACAGCAGCGGGAAAAGCCACAGGAATACAGCAGCAGCAGGTACAGCCACGGGAATACAGCAGCATCAGGAACAGCCACAGGAATACAACAGCAGCAGGAACAGCTACTGGAGTACAGCAGCAGCTGCAGGAACAGCCAGAGGAATACAGCAGCAGCAGGAACAGGCACAGGAATACAGCAGCAGCAGGAACAGCAACGGGAATACAGCAGCAGCAGGTACAGCCACAGGAATACAGCAGCAGCAGGAACAGTGACAGGAATACAGCAGCAGTAGGAACAGCCACAGGAATATAGCAGCAGCAGGAACAGCCACATGAATACAGCAGCAGCATGAAGAGCCACAAGAATACAGCAGCAGCAGGAACAGCCACAGGAATACAGCAGCAGCAGGAACAGTGACAGGAATACAGCAGCAGCAGGAACAGCCACAGGAATATAGCAGCAGCAGGAACAGCCACATGAATACAGCAGCAGCATGAAGAGCCACAAGAATACAGCAGCAGCAGGAACAGCCACAGGAATCCAGCAGCAGCAAGAACAGCCACAGGAATACAACAGCAGCAGGAACAGCCACAGGAGTACAGCAGCAGCTGCAGGAACAGCCAGAGGAATACAGCAGCAGCAGGAACAGCCACTGGAATGCAGCAGCAGCAGGAACAGCGACAGGAATACAGCAGCAGCAGGAACAGCTACAAGAATACAGCAGCAGCAGGAACAGCCACTGGTATATTGCAGCAGCAGGATCAGCGACAGGAATACAGCAGCAGCAAGAACAGCCACAGGAATACAGCAGCAGCAGGAACAGCTACAAGAATACAGCTGCAGCAGGAAGAGCCACAGGTATATTGCAGCAGCAGGATCAGCGACAGCAATACAGCAGCAGCAAGAACAGCCACAGGAATACAGCAGCAGCAGGAACAGTGACAGGAATACAGCAGCAGTAGGAACAGCCACAGGAATACAGAAGCAGCAGGTACAGTAACAGGAATACAGCAGCAGCAGGTACAGCCACAGGAATACAGCAGCAGCAGGAATAGCCACAGGAATACAGCAGCAGCAGGATCAGCCACAGCAATACAGCAGCAACGGGAAAAGCCATAGGAATACAGCAGCAGCAGGAACAGCCACAGGAATACAGCAGCAGCAGGAACAGCCACAGGAATACAGCTGCAGCAGGAACAGCCACAGGAATACAGCAGCAGCAGGAACAGCCACAGGAATACAGCAGCAGCAGGATCAGCCACAGTAATACAGCAGCAGCAGGAACAGCCACAGGAATACAGCAGCAGCAGGAAAAGCCACAAGAATACAGCATCAGCAGGAACAGCCACAGGAATACAACAGCAGCAGGAACAGCCACAGGAATACAGCAGCAGCCGGAAAAGCCACAGGAATACTGCAGCAGAAGGAACAGCCACAGGAATAGAGCGGCAGCAGGAACAGCCACAGGAATACAGCAGCAGCAGGAACAGCCATTGGAATACAGCAGCAGCGGGAAAAGCCAAAGGAATACAGCAGCAAGAGGAACAGCAACAGCAATACAGCAGCAGCAGGTACTGCCACAGGCATACAGCAACAGCAGGAACAGCTACAGGAATACAGCAGCAGCAGGAACAGTTACAAGAATACAGCAGCAGCAGGAACAGCCACAGGTATATTGCAGCAGCAGGATCAGCAACAGGAATACAGCAGCAGCAAGAACAGCCACAGGAGTACAGCAGCAGCTGCAGGAACGCTCAGAGGAAAACAGCGGCAGCACGAACAGCCACTGGAATACAGCAGCAGCAGGAACGGCCACAGGAGTACAGCAGCAGCAGGAGCAGCAACGGGAATACAGCAGTAGCAGGTACAGCCACAGGAATACAGCAGCAGCAGGAACAGTGAAGGAATACAGCAGCAGTAGGAACAGCCACAGGAATACAGCTGCAGCAGGTATAGTAACAAGAATACAGCAGCAGCAAGAACAGCCAGAGCAATACAGCAGCAGCAGGAAAAACCACAGTAATAGAGCAGCAGCATCAGGAAAAGCCACAGGAATACAGCAGCAGCAGGAACAGCAACAGGTGTATTGCAGCAGCAGGATCATCAACAGGAATACAGCAGCAGCAAGAACAGCCACAGGAATACAGCAGCAGCAGGAAAAGTGACAGGATAACAGCGGCAGCAGAAGGAACAGCCACAGGAAAACAGCAGCAGCAGGAACAGCCACAGATAGGCAGCACTAGCAGCAGGAACATCCAGATGAATACAGCAGCCGCAGGAACATCCACAGGAATCCAGCAGCAGCAGGAACAGCCACAGGAATACAACAGCAGCAGGAACAGCCACAGGAATACAGCAGCAGCAGGAACAGCCAGAGGAATACAGCAGCAGCAGGAACAGCCACAGGAATACAGCAGCAGCAGGAACAGCAACGGGAAAACAGCAGAAGCAGGTACATCCACAGGAATACAGCAGCAGCAGGTACAGTAACAGGAATACAGCAGCAGCAGGTACAGCCACAGGAATACAGCAGCAGCAGGAACAGTGACAGGAATACAGCAGCTGTAGGAACAGCCACAGGAATACAGCAGCAGCAGTAACAGACACCGCAATACAGCAGCAGCAGGAACAGCCAGGGGATTACAGCAGCATCAGGAACAGCCACAGATAGGCAGCACTAGCAGCAGGAACAGCCACATGAATACACCAGCAGCATGAACAGCCACAAGAAAACAGCAGCAGCAGGATCAGCCACAGGAATCCAGCAGCAGCAGGAACAGCCACAGGAATACAACAGCAGCAGGAACAGCGACAGGAGTACAGCAGCAGCTGCAGGAACGGCCAGAGGAATACAGCGGCAGCAGGAACAGCTACTGGAATACAGCAGCAGCAGGAACGGCCACAGGAATACAGCAGCAGCTGGAGCAGCAGCGGGAATACAGCAGCAGCAGGTACAGCCACAGGAATACAGCTGCAGCAGTTATAGTAACAAGAATACAGCAGCAGCAGGAAAAGCCACAGTAATAGAGCAGCAGCAGCAGGAAAAGCCACAGGAATACAGCAGCAGCAGGAACAGCAACAGGAGTACAGCGGCAGCAGGAAGAGCCACAGGAATACAGCAGCAGTAGGAACAGCAACGGGAATACAGCAGCAGCATGTACAGCCACAGGAATACAACAGCAGCAGGAACAGTGACAGGAAAACAGCAGCAGCAGAAGGAACAGCCACAGGAATACAGCAGCAGCAGGATCAGCCACAGGAATACAGCAGCAGCAGGATCAGCCACAGGAATACAGCAGCAGCAGGATCAGCCACAGGAATACAGCAGCGGCAGTGACAGACACCGGAATACAGCAGCAGCAGGAACAGCCACGGGATTACAGCAGCATCAGGAATAGCCACAGATATGCAGCACTAGCAGCAGGAACAGCCACATGAATACACCAGCAGCAGGAACAGCTACAAGAATACAGCAGCAGTTGGAACAGCCACAGGAATCCAGCAGCAGCAGGAACAGCCACAGGAATACAACAGCAGCAGGAGCAGCCACAGGAATACAGCAGCATCAGGAACAGCAACGGGAATACAGCAGCAGCAGGTACAACCACAGGAATACAGCAGCAGCCGGAACAGTGACAGATATACAGCAGCAGTAGGAAAAGCCACAGGAATACAGCAGCAGCAGGTACAGAAACAGGAATACAGCAGCAGCAGAAACAGCCACAGGAATACATCAGCAGCGGGAACAGTGACAGGAATACAGCAACAGTAGGAACAGCCACAGGAATACAGCAGCAGCAAGAACAGCCACAGCAATACAGCAGCAGCAGGAACAGCCACAGGAATAGAGCAGCAGCAGCAGGAAAAGCCACTGCAATACAACAGCAGTAGGAACAGCAACAGGAGTACAGCAGCAGCAGGAAGAGCCACAGCAATACAGCAGCAGCAGCACGAACAGCCACAGGTACGCAGCAGCAGGAACAGCCAAAGGAATACTGCAGCAGCAGGAACAGCCACAGGCATAGAGTAACAGCAGGAACAGCCACAGGAATACAGCAGCAGCAGGAATAGCCACAGAAATACAGCAGCAGCAGCAGGAACAGCAACAGATATGCAGCAACAGCAGAAAGAGCCACAGGAATACAGCAGCAGCAGGAATAGCAACAGAAATACAGCAGCAGCAGCAGGAACAGCAACAGATATGCAGCAACAGCAGCAGGAACAGCTACAGGAATACAGCAGCAGCAGAAAGAGCCACAGGAATACAGCAGCAGCAGGAATAGCCACAGAAATACAGCAGCAGCAGCAGCAGGAAAAGCCACAGATACGCAGCAGCAGCAGGGACAACCACAGGAATACAGCAGCAGCAGGAACAACCACAGGAATACAGCAACAGCAGGAACAGCCACAGGACTGCGGCAGCAGCAGCAGGAACCGCAACAGAAATACAGCAGCAGCTGGAACAGCCACAGTAATATAGCAGCAGCAGGAACAGCCTCAGGAATACAGCAGCAGCAGAAGGAACAGCCACTGGAATACAACAGCAGCAGCCGGAGCAGCCGCAGATATGCAGCACCTGCAGGAGGAACAGCCACAGGAATACAGCAGCAGCAGCAGGAACAGCCACAGCAATACAGCAGCAGCTGGAACAGCCAAAGGAAAATAGCAGCAGAGGGAAAAGCCACAGGAATACAGCAGCAGAAGGAAAAGCCACAGGAATACAGCTGCAGCAGGAACAGCCACAGGAATACAGCAGCAGCAGGAACAGCCACAGGAGTACAGCAGCAGCGGGAAAAGCCAAAGGAATACAGCAACAGCAGGAACAGCCACGGGATTACAGCAGCATCAGGAACAGCCACAGATATGCAGCACTAGCAGCAGGATCAGCCACATGAATACACCAGCAGCATGTACAGCCACAAGAATACAGCAGCAGCAGGAACAGCCACAGGAATACAACAGCAGCAGGAACAGCCACAGGAGTACAGCAGCAGCTGCAGGAACAGCCAGAGGAATACAGCAGCAGCAGGAACAGCCACTGGAATACAGCAGCAGCAGGAACGGCCACAGGAACACAGCAGCAGCAGGTACAGCCACAGGAATACAGCAGCAGCAGGAACAGTGACAGGAATACAGCAGCAGTAGGAACAGCCACAGGAATACAGCAGCAGCAGGTACAGTAACATGAACACAGCAGCAGCAGGTACAGCCACAGGAATACAGCAGCAGCAGGACCAGTGTCAGGAATACAGCAGCAGTAGGAACAGCCACAGGAATACAGCAGCAGCAAGTATAGTAACAGCAATACAGCAGCAGCAAGACCAGCCACAGCAATAAAGCAGCAGCAGGAACAGTGACAGGAATACAGCAGCAGCAGGAACAGTGACAGGAAAACAGCAGCAGCAGAAGGAACAGCCACAGGAATACAGCAGCAGCAGGAACAGCCACAGGAATACAGCAGCAGCGGGAAAAGCAACAAGAATACAGCAGCAGCAGGAACAGCCACAGGAATACAGCAGCAGCGGGAAAAGCAACAAGAATACAGCAGCAGCAGGAACAGACACAGGAATACAACAGCAGCAGGAACAGCCACAGGAATACAACAGCAGCGGGAAAAGCCACAGGAATACAGCAGCAGCAGGTACAGCCAAGGGAATACAGCAGCATCAGGTACAGCCACAGGAATACAACAGCAGCAGGAACAGCTACTGGAGTACAGCAGCAGCTGCAGGAACAGCCAGAGGAATACAGCAGCAGCAGGAACAGGCACAGGAATACAGCAGCAGCAGGAACAGCAACGGGAATACAGCAGCAGCAGGTACAGCCACAGGAATACAGCAGCAGCAGGAACAGTGACAGGAATACAGCAGCAGTAGGAACAGCCACAGGAATATAGCAGCAGCAGGTACAGTAACAGGAATACAGCAGCAGCAGGTACAGCCACAGGAATACAGCAGCAGCAGGAACAGCTACAGGAATACAGCAGCAGTAGGAACAGCCACAGGAATACAGCAGCAGCAGGTATAATAACAGGAATACACCAGCAGCAAGAACAGCCACAGCAATACAGCAGCAGCAGGAACAGCCACAGGAATAGAGCAGCAGCAGCAGGGAAAGCCACTGGAATACCGCAGCAGCAGGAACAGCAACTGGAGTACAGCAGCAGCAGGACCAGCCACAGGAATACAGCAGCAGCAGGAACAGCAACGGGAATACAGCAGCAGCAGGTACAGCCACAGGAATACAGCAGCTGCAGGAACAGTGACAGGAATACAGCAGCAGTAGGAACAGCCACAGGAATACAGCTGCAGCAGGTACAGTGACAGGAATACAGCAGCAGCAAGAACAGCCACAGCAATACAGCAGCAGCAGGAACAGCCAGAGGAATACAGCAGCAGCAGCAGGAAGAACCACAGGAATGCAGCAGCAGCAGGAACAGCAACAGGAGTACAGCAGCAGAAGGAACAGCCACAGGAATACAGCAGCAGCATGAAGAGCCACAAGAATACAGCAGCAGCAGGAACAGCCACAGGAATCCAGCATCAGCAGGAACAGCCACAGGAATACAACAGCAGCAGGAACAGCCACAGGAGTACAGCAGCAGCTGCAGGAACAGCCAGAGGAATACAGCAGCAGCAGGAACAGCCACTGGAATACAGCAGCAGCAGGAACAGCGACAGGAATACAGCAGCAGCCGGAACAGCTACAAGAATACAGCAGCAGCAAGAACAGCCACAGGTATATTGCAGCAGCAGGATCAGCGACAGGAATACAGAAGCAGCAAGAACAGCCACAGGAATACAGCAGCAGCAGGAACAGCTGCAAGAATACAGCAGCAGCAGGAACAGACAGCGGTATATTGCAGCAGCAGGATCAGCGACAGGAATACAGCAGCGGCAAGAAAAGCCACAGGAATACAGCAGCAGCAGGAACAATGACAGGAAAACAGCAGCAGCAGAAGGAACAGCCACAGGAATACAGCAGCAGCAGGAACAGCTACAAGAATACAGCAGCAGCAGGAACAGCCACAGGTATATTGCAGCAGCAGGATCAGCAACAGGAATACAGCAGCAGCAAGAACAGCCACAGGAAAACAGCAGCAGCAGGATCAGCCACAGGAATATAGCAGAAGCGGGAACAGCCACAGATAGGCAGCACTAGCAGCAGGAACAGCCACATGAATACAGCAGCCGCAGGAACAGCCACAGGAATCCAGCAGCAGCAGGAACAGCCACAGGAATACAACAACAGCAGGAACAGCCACAGGAATACAGCAGCAGCTGGATCAGCCACAGGAATACAGCAGCAGCAGGAACAGCCACAGGAATACAGCAGCAGCGGGATAAGCCACAAGAATACAGCAGCAGCAGGAACAGCCACAGGAATACAACAGCAGCAGGAACAGCCACAGGAATACAGCAGCAGCCGGAAAAGCCACAAGAATACAGCAGCAGCAGGAACAGCCACAGGAATAGAGCAGCAGCAGGAACAGCCACAGGAATACAGCAGCAGCAGGACCAGCCATAGGAATACAGCAGCAGCGGGAAAAGCCAAAGGAATACAGCAGCAAGAGGAACAGCCACAGGAATACAGCAGCAGGTACTGCCACAGGCATACAGCAACAGCAGGAACAGCTACAGGAATACAGCAGCAGCAGGAACAGTTACAAGAATACAGCAGCAGCAGGAACAGCCACAGGTGTATTGCAGCAGCAGGATCAGCAACAGGAATACAGCAGCAGCAAGAACAGCCACAGGAATACAGCAGCAGCAGGAAAAGTGACAGGAAAACAGCGTCAGCAGAAGGAACAGGCACAGGAAAACAGCAGCAGCAGGAACAGCCACAGATAGGCAGCACTAGCAGCAGGAACAGCCACATGAATACAGCAGCCGCAGGAACATCCACAGGAATCCAGCAGCAGCAGGAAAAGCCACAGGAATACAACAGCAGCAGGAACAGCCACAGGAGTACAGCAGCAGCTGCAGGAACAGCCAGAGGAATACAGCAGCAGCAGGAACAGCCACAGGAATACAGCAGCAGCAGCAGGAACAGCAACGGGAATACAGCAGCAGCAGGTACATCCACAGGAATACAGCAGCAGCAGGAACAGTGACAGTAATACAGCAACAGTAGGAACAGCCACAGGAATACAGCAGCAGCAGGTACAGTAACAGGAATACAGCAGCAGCAGGTACAGCCACAGGAATACAGCAGCAGCAGGAACAGTGACAGGAATACAGCAGCAGTAGGAACAGCCACAGGAATACAACAGCAGCAGTGAAAGACACCGGAATACAGCAGCAGCAGGAACAGCCACGAGATTACACCAGCATCAGGAACAGCCGGGATATGCAGCACTAGCAGCAGGAACAGCGACATGAATACACCAGCAGCATGAACAGCCACAAGAATACAGCAGCAGCAGGAACAGCCACAGGAATCCAGCAGCAGCAGGAACAGCCACAGGAATACAACAGCAGCAGGAACAGCGACAGGAGTACAGCAGCAGCTGCAGGAACGGTCAAGGAATACAGCAGCAGCAGGAACAGCCACTGGAATACAGCAGCAGCAGGAACGGCCACAGGAATACAGCAGCAGCAGGAACAGCAACGGGAATACAGCAGCAGCAGGTACAGCCACAGGAATACAGCAGCAGCAGGAACAGTGACAGGAATACAGCAGCAGTAGGTACAGCCACAGGAATACAGCAGCAGCAGGTACAGTAACAGGAATACAGCAGCAGCAGGTACAGCCACAGGAATACAGCAGCAGCAGGAACAGTGTCAGGAATACAGCAGCAGTAGGAACAGCCACAGGAATACAGCAGCAGCAAGTATAGTAACAGGAATACAGCAGCAGCAAGACCAGCCACAGCAATAAAGCAGCATCAGGAACAGCCACAGGAATACAGCAGCAGCAGGAACAGTGACAGGAAAACAGCAGCAGCAGAAGGAACAGCCACAGGAATACAGCAGCAGCAGGAACAGCCACAGGAATATAGCAGCAGCAGGAAAAGCAACAAGAATACAGCAGCAGCAGGAACAGCCACAGGAATACAACAGCAGCAGGAACAGCCACAGGAATACAGCAGCAGCGGGAAAAGCCACAGGAATACAGCAGCAGGAGGAACAGCCACGGGATTACAGCAGCATCAGTAACAGCCAGAGGAATACAGCAGCAGCAGGAACAGCCACAGGAATACAGCAGCAGCAGGAACAGCAACGGGAATACAGCAGCAGCAGGTACAGCCACAGGAATACAGCAGCAGCAGGAACAGTGACAGGAATACAGCAGCAGTAGGAACAGCCACAGGAATATAGCAGCAGCAGGTACAGTAACAGGATTACAGCAGCAGCAGGTACAGCCACAGGAATACAGCAGCAGCAGGAACAGTGACAGGAATACAGCAGCAGTAGGAACAGCCACAGGAATACAGCAGCAGCAGGTATAATAACAGGAATACACCAGCAGCAAGAACAGCCACAGCAATACAGCAGCAGCAGGAACAGCCACAGGAATAGTGCAGCAGCAGCAGGGAAAGCCACTGGAATACCGCAGCAGCAGGAACAGCAACAGGAGTACAGCAGCAGCAGGACCAGCCACAGGAATACATTAGCAGCAGGAACAGCAACAGGAATACAGCAGCAGCAGGTACAGCCACAGGAATACAGCAGCTGCAGGAACAGTGACAGGAATACAGCAGCAGTAGGAACAGCCACAGGAATACAGCTGCAGCAGGTACAGTGACAGGAATACAGCAGCAGCAAGAACAGCCACAGCAATACAGCAGCAGCAGGAGCAGCAACAGGAATACAGCAGCAGCAGCAGGAAGAGCCACAGGAATGCAGCAGCAGCAGGAACAGCAACAGGAGTACAGCAGCAGAAGGAACAGCCACAAGAATACAGCAGCAGCAGGAACAGCCACAGGAATCCAGCAGCAGCAGGAACAGCCACAGGAATACAACAGCAGCAGGAACAGCGACAGGAGTACAGCAGCAGCTGCAGGAACGGCCAGAGGAATACAGCAGCAGCAGGAACAGCCACTGGAATACAGCAGCAGCAGGAACGGCCACAGGAATACAGCAGCAGCAGGAACAGCAACGGGAATACAGCAGCAGCAGGTACAGCCACAGGAATACAGCAGCAGCAGGAACAGTGACAGGAATACAGCAGCAGTAGGTACAGCCACAGGAATACAGCAGCAGCAGGTACAGTAACAGGAATACAGCAGCAGCAAGACCAGCCACAGCAATAAAGCAGCAGCAGGAACAGCCACAGGAATACAGCAGCAGCAGGAACAGTGACAGGAAAACAGCAGCAGCAGAAGGAACAGCCACAGGAATACAGCAGCAGCAGGTACTGCCACAGGAATATAGCAGCAGCAGGAAAAGCAACAAGAATACAGCAGCAGCAGGAACAGCCACAGGAATACAACAGCAGCAGGAACAGCCACAGGAATACAGCAGCAGCGGGAAAAGCCACAGGAATACAGCAGCAGGAGGAACAGCCACGGGATTACAGCAGCATCAGTAACAGCCAGAGGAATACAGCAGCAGCAGGAACAGCAACGGGAATACAGCAGCAGCAGGTACAGCCACAGGAATACAGCAGCAGCAGGAACAGTGACAGGAATACAGCAGCAGTAGGAACAGCCACAGGAATATAGCAGCAGCAGGTACAGTAACAGGATTACAGCAGCAGCAGGTACAGCCACAGGAATACAGCAGCAGCAGGAACAGTGACAGGAATACAGCAGCAGTAGGAACAGCCACAGGAATACAGCAGCAGCAGGTATAATAACAGGAATACACCAGCAGCAAGAACAGCCACAGCAATACAGCAGCAGCAGGAACAGCCACAGGAATAGTGCAGCAGCAGCAGGGAAAGCCACTGGAATACCGCAGCAGCAGGAACAGCAACAGGAGTACAGCAGCAGCAGGACCAGCCACAGGAATACATTAGCAGCAGGAACAGCAACAGGAATACAGCAGCAGCAGGTACAGCCACAGGAATACAGCAGCTGCAGGAACAGTGACAGGAATACAGCAGCAGTAGGAACAGCCACAGGAATACAGCTGCAGCAGGTACAGTGACAGGAATACAGCAGCAGCAAGAACAGCCACAGCAATACAGCAGCAGCAGGAGCAGCCACAGGAATACAGCAGCAGCAGCAGGAAGAGCCACAGGAATGCAGCAGCAGCAGGAACAGCAACAGGAGTACAGCAGCAGAAGGAACAGCCACAAGAATACAGCAGCAGCAGGAACAGCCACAGGAATCCAGCAGCAGCAGGAACAGCCACAGGAATACAACAGCAGCAGGAACAGCGACAGGAGTACAGCAGCAGCTGCAGGAACGGCCAGAGGAATACAGCAGCAGCAGGAACAGCCACTGGAATACAGCAGCAGCAGGAACGGCCACAGGAATACAGCAGCAGCAGGAACAGCAACGGGAATACAGCAGCAGCAGGTACAGCCACAGGAATACAGCAGCAGCAGGAACAGTGACAGGAATACAGCAGCAGTAGGTACAGCCACAGGAATACAGCAGCAGCAGGTACAGTAACAGGAATACAGCAGCAGCAGGTACAGCCACAGGAATACAGCAGCAGCAGGAACAGTGTCAGGAATACAGCAGCAGTAGGAACAGCCACAGGAATACAGCAGCAGCAAGTATAGTAACAGGAATACAGCAGCAGCAAGACCAGCCACAGCAATAAAGCAGCAGCAGGAACAGCCACAGGAATACAGCAGCAGCAGGAACAGTGACAGGAAAACAGCAGCAGCAGAAGGAACAGCCACAGGAATACAGCAGCAGCAGGTACAGCCACAGGAATATAGCAGCAGCAGGAAAAGCAACAAGAATACAGCAGCAACAGGAACAGCCACAGGAATACAACAGCAGCAGGAACAGCCACAGGAATACAGCAGCAGCGGGAAAAGCCACAGGAATACAGCAGCAGGAGGAACAGCCACGGGATTACAGCAGCATCAGTAACAGCCAGAGGAATACAGCAGCAGCAGGAACAGCCACAGGAATACAGCAGCAGCAGGAACAGCAACGGGAATACAGCAGCAGCAGGTACAGCCACAGGAATACAGCAGCAGCAGGAACAGTGACAGGAATACAGCAGCAGTAGGAACAGCCACAGGAATATAGCAGCAGCAGATACAGTAACAGGATTACAGCAGCAGCAGGTACAGCCACAGGAATACAGCAGCAGCAGGAACAGTGACAGGAATACAGCAGCAGTAGGAACAGCCACAGGAATACAGCAGCACCAGGTATAATAACAGGAATACACCAGCAGCAAGAACAGCCACAGCAATACAGCAGCAGCAGGAACAGCCACAGGAATAGAGCAGCAGCAGCAGGGAAAGCACCTGGAATACCGCAGCAGCAGGAACAGCAACAGGAGTACAGCAGCAGCAGGACCAGCCACAGGAATACATTAGCAGCAGGAACAGCAACAGGAATACAGCAGCAGCAGGTACAGCCACAGGAATACAGCAGCTGCAGGAACAGTGACAGGAATACAGCAGCAGTAGGAACAGCCACAGGAATACAGCTGCAGCAGGTACAGTGACAGGAATACAGCAGCAGCAAGAACAGCCACAGCAATACAGCAGCAGCAGGAACAGCCACAGGAATACAGCAGCAGCAGCAAGAAGAGCCACAGGAATGCAGCAGCAGCAGGAACAGCAACAGGAGTACAGCAGCAGAAGGAACAGCCACAGAATACAGCAGCAGCATGAAGAGCCACAAGAATACAGCAGCAGCAGGAACAGCCACAGGAATCCAGCAGCAGCAGGAACAGCCACAGGAATACAACAGCAGCAGGAACAGCCACAGGAGTTCAGCAGCAGCTGCAGGAACAGCCAGAGGAATACAGCAGCAGCAGGAACAGCCACTGGTATACAGCAGCAGCAGGAACAGCGACAGGAATACAGCAGCAGCAGGAACAGCTACAAGAATACAGCAGCAGCAGGAACAGCCACAGGTATATTGCAGCAGCAGGATCAGCGACAGGAATACAGCAGCAGCAAGAACAGCCACAGGAATACAGCAGCAGCAGGAACAGCTGCAAGAATACAGCAGCAGCAGGAACAGCCACCGGTATATTGCAGCAGCAGGATCAGCGACAGGAATACAGCAGCAGCAAGAACAGCCACAGGAATACAGCAGCAGCAGGAACAATGACAGGAAAACAGCAGCAGCAGAAGGAACAGCCACAGGAATACAGCAGCAGCAGGAACAGCTACAGGAATACAGCAGCAGCAGGAACAGCCACAGCTTTATTGCAGCAGCAGGATCAGCAACAGGAATACAGCAGCAGCAAGAACAGCCACAGGAAAACAGCAGCAGCAGGATCAGCCACAGGAATATAGCAGCAGCAGGAACAGCCACAGATAGGCAGCACTAGCAGCAGGAACAGCCACATGAATACAGCAGCCGCAGGAACAGCCGCAGGAATCCAGCAGCAGCAGGAACAGCCACAGGAATACAACAGCAGCAGGAACAGACACAGGAGTACAGCAGCAGCTGCAGGAACAGCCAGAGGAATACAGCAGCAGCAGGAACAGCCACAGGAATACAGCAGCAGCAGGAACAGCAACGGGAATACAGCAGCAGCAGGTACATCCACAGGAATACAGCAGCAGCAGGAACAGTGACAGGAATACAGCAACAGTAGGAACAGCCACAGGAATACAGCAGCAGCAGGTACAGTAACAGGAATACAGCAGCAGCAGGTACAGCCACAAGAATACAGCAGCAGCAGGAACAGTGACAGGAATACAGCAGCAGTAGGAACAGCCACAGGAATACATCAGCAGCAGTAAAAGACACCGGAATACAGCAGCAGCAGGAACAGCCACGAGATTACACCAGCATCAGGAACAGCCACAGATCTGCAGCACTAGCAGCAGGAACAGCCACATGAATACGCCAGCAGCATGAACAGCCACAAGAATACAGCAGCAGCAGGAACAGCCACAGGAATCCAGCAGCAGCAGGAACAGCCACAGGAATACAACAGCAGCAGGAACAGCGACAGGAGTACAGCATCAGCTGCAGGAACGGCCAGAGGAATACAGCAGCAGCAGGAACAGCCACTGGAATACAGCAGCAGCAGGAACGGCCACAGGAATACAGCAGCAGCAGGAACAGCAACGGGAATACAGCAGCAGCAGGTACAGCCACAGGAATACAGCAGCAGCAGGAACAGCCACAGGATTACAGCAGCAGAAGGTATAGTAACAGGAATACAGCAGCAGCAAGAACAGCCAGAGCAATACAGCAGCAGCAGGAACAGCCACAGGAATAGAGCAGCAGCAGCAGGAAAAGCCACAGGAATACAGCAGCAGCAGGAACAGCAACAGGAGTACAGCAGCAGCAGGAACAGCCACAGGAATACAGCAGCAGCAGGAACAGCAACGGGAATACAGCAGCAGCAGGTACAGCCACAGGAATACAGCAGCAGCAGCAACAGTGACAGGAAAACAGCAGCAGCAGTAACAGACACCGGAATACAGCAGCAGCAGGAACAGCCACGGGATTACAGCAGCATCAGGAATAGCCACAGATATGCAGCACTAGCAGCAGGAACAGCCACATGAATACACCAGGAGCAGGAACAGCTACAAGAATACAGCAGCAGTTGGAACAGCCACAGGAATCCAGCAGCAGCAGGAACAGCCACAGGAATACAACAGCAGCAGGAACAGCCACTGGAATACAGCAGCAGCAGGAACAGCCACAGGAATAGAGCAGCATTAGGAACAGCAACGGGAATACTGCAGCAGCAGGTACATCCACAGGAATACAGCAGCAGTAGAAACAGCCACAGGAATAGAGCAGCAGCAGCAGCAGGAACAGCCACAGGAATACAGCAGCAGCAGGATCAGCCACAGGAATACAGCAGCAGCAGTAACAGACACCGGAATACAGCAGCAGCAGGAAAGCCACGGGATTACAGCAGCATCAGGAATAGCCACAGATATGCAGCACTAGCAGCAGGAACAGCAACATGAATACACCAGCAGCAGGAACAGCCACAAGAATACAGCAGCAGTTGGAACAGCCACAGGAATCCAGCAGCAGCAGGAACAGCCACAGGAGTACTGCAGCAGCTGCAGGAACAGCCAGAGGAATACAGCAGAAGCAGGAACAGCCACTGGAATAGAGCAGCAGCAGGAACGGCCACAGGAATGGAGCAGCAGCAGGAACAGCAACGGGAATAGAGCAGCAGCAGGTACAGCCACAGAAATACAGCAGCAGCAGGAACAGCGACAGGAATACAGCAGCAGCAGGAACAGCCACAGGTATATTTCAGCAGCATGTTCAGCAACAGGAATACAGCAGGAGCAAGAACAGCCACAGGAATACAGCAGCAGCAGGAACAGCCACAGAAATACAGCAGCAGCAGCAGGAACAGCCACAGATATGCAGCTGTAGAAGGAACAACCACAGGAATACAGCAGCAACAGGAACAACCACAGGAATACAGCAACAGCAGGAACAGCCACAGGAATACAGCAGCAGCAGCAGG
This sequence comes from Cetorhinus maximus, assembly GCF_964194155.1. Lineage (NCBI taxonomy): Eukaryota > Metazoa > Chordata > Chondrichthyes > Lamniformes > Cetorhinidae > Cetorhinus > Cetorhinus maximus. The sequence continues at coordinate 27,728,261 of NC_135889.1, forward strand.
AACAGCCTCAGGAATACAACAGCAGCAGAAGTAACAGCCACAGGAATACAACAGCAGCAGTAGGAACAGTCGCAGATATGCACCACCTGCAGGAGGAACAGACACAGGAATACAGCAGCAGCAGCAGGAATAGCCACAGCAATACAGCAGCAGCAGGAACAGCCAAAGGACTACAGCAGCATCGGGAAAAACCACAGGAATACAGCAGCAGAAGGAACAGCCACAGGAATACAGCTGCAGCAGGAATAGCCACAGGAATACAGCAGCAACGGGAAAAGCCAAAGGAATACAGCAGCAGCAGGAACAGCCACAGGAATACAGCAGCAGCAGGAACAGCCACAGCAATACAGCAACAGCAGGAACAGAGACAGGAATACAGCAGCAGCAGGCACAGCTACAGGAATACAGCAGCAGCAGGAACAGCCACAGGTATATTTCAGCAGCGCGTTCAGCAACAGGAATACAGCAGCAGGAAGAACAGCCACAGGAATACAGCAGCAGCAGGAACAGCCACAGGAATACAGCAGCAGCAGGAACAGCGACAGGAATACAGCAGCAGCAGCAAGAACAGCCACAGGTACGCAGCAGCAGGAAAAAGCCACAGGAATTCAGCAGCAGCAGGAACAGTGACAGGAATACAGCAGCAGTAGGAACAGCCCCAGGAATACAGCAGCAGCAGGTATAGTAACAGGAATACAGCAGCAGCAAGAACAGCCACAGCAATACAGCAGCAGCAGGACCAGCCACAGGAATAGAGCAGCAGCAGCAGGAAAAGCCACAGGAATACAGCAGCAGCAGGAACAGCAACAGGAGTACAGCAGCAGCAGGAACAGCAACGGGAATACAGCAGCAGCAAGTACAGCCACAGGAATACAGCAGCAACAGGAACACTGACAGGAATACAGCAGCAGTAGGAACAGCCACAGTAATACAGCTGCAGCAGGTACAGTGACAGGAATACAGCAGCAGTAGGAACAGCCACAGGAATACAGCTGCAGCAGGTACAGTGACAGGAATACAGCAGCAGCAAGAACAGCCACAGCAATACAGCAGCAGCAAGAACAGCCAGAGGAATACAGCAGCAGCAGCAGGAAGAACCACAGGAATGCAGCAGCAGCAGGAACAGCAACAGGAGTACAGCAGCAGAAGGAACAGCCACAGGAATACAGCAGCAGCATGAAGAGCCACAATAATACAGCAGCAGCAGGAACAGCCACAGGAATCCAGCATCAGCAGGAACAGCCACAGGAATACAACAGCAGCAGGAACAGCCACAGGAGTACAGCAGCAGCTGCAGGAACAGCCAGAGGAATACAGCAGCAGCAGGAACAGCCACTGGAATACAGCAGCCGCAGGAACAGCGACAGGAATACAGCAGCAGCCGGAACAGCTACAAGAATACAGCAGCAGCAGGAACAGCCACAGGTATATTGCAGCAGCAGGATCAGCGACAGGAATACAGAAGCAGCAAGAACAGCCACAGGAATACAGAAGCAGCAGGAACAGCTGCAAGAATACAGCAGCAGCAGGAACAGACAGCGGTATATTGCAGCAGCAGGATCAGCAACAGGAATACAGCAGCAGCAAGAACAGCCACAGGAAAACAGCAGCAGCAGGATCAGCCACAGGAATATAGCAGAAGCGGGAACAGCCACAGATAGGCAGCACTAGCAGCAGGAACAGCCACATGAATACAGCAGCCGCAGGAACAGCCACAGGAATCCAGCAACAGCAGGAACAGCCACAGGAATACAACAACAGCAGGAACAGCCACAGGAATACAGCAGCAGCAGGATCAGCCACAGGAATACAGCAGCAGCAGGAACAGCCACAGGAATACAGCAGCAGCGGGAAAAGCCACAAGAACACAGCAGCAGCAGGAACAGCCACAGGAATACTACAGCAGCAGGAACAGCCACAGGAATACAGCAGCAGCCGGAAAAGCCACAAGAATACAGCAGCAGCAGGAACAGCCACAGGAATAGAGCAGCAGCAGGAACAGCCACAGGAATACAGCAGCAGCAGGACCAGCCATAGGAATACAGCAGCAGCGGGAAAAGCCAAAGGAATACAGCAGCAAGAGGAACAGCCACAGGAATACAGCAGCAGGTACTGCCACAGGCATACAGCAACAGCAGGAACAGCCACAGGAAAACAGCAGCAGCAGGATCAGCCACAGGAATATAGCAGAAGCGGGAACAGCCACAGATAGGCAGCACTAGCAGCAGGAACAGCCACATGAATACAGCAGCCGCAGGAACAGCCACAGGAATCCAGCAGCAGCAGGAACAGCCACAGGAATACAACAACAGCAGGAACAGCCACAGGAATACAGCAGCAGCAGGATCAGCCACAGGAATACAGCAGCAGCAGGAACAGCCACAGGAATACAGCAGCAGCGGGAAAAGCCACAAGAATACAGCAGCAGCAGGAACAGCCACAGGAATACTACAGCAGCAGGAACAGCCACAGGAATACAGCAGCTGCCGGAAAAGCCACAAGAATACAGCAGCAGCAGGAACAGCCACAGGAATAGAGCAGCAGCAGGAACAGCCACAGGAATACAGCAGCAGCAGGACCAGCCATAGGAATACAGCAGCAGCGGGAAAAGCCAAAGGAATACAGCAGCAAGAGGAACAGCCACAGGAATACAGCAGCAGGTACTGCCACAGGCATACAGCAACAGCAGGAACAGCTACAGGAATACAGCAGCAGCAGGAACAGTTACAAGAATACAGCAGCAGCAGGAACAGCCACAGGAATACAGCAGCAGCAGGAAAAGTGACAGGAAAGCAGCGTCAGCAGAAGGAACTGCCACAGGAAAACAGCAGCAGCAGGAACAGCCACAGATAGGCAGCACTAGCAGCAGGAACAGCCACATGAATACAGCAGCCGCAGGAACATCCACAGGAATCCAGCAGCAGCAGGAACAGCCACAGGAATACAACAGCAGCAGAAACAGCAACAGGAGTACAGCAGCAGCTGCAGGAACAGCCAGAGGAATACAGCAGCAGCAGGAACAGCCACAGGAATACAGCAGCAGCAGCAGGAACAGCAACGGGAATACAGCAGCAGCAGGTACATCCACAGGAATACAGCAGCAGCAGGAATAGTGACAGGAATACAGCAACAGTAGGAACAGCCACAGGAATACAGCAGCAGCAGGTACAGTAACAGGAATACAGCAGCAGCAGGTACAGCCACAGGAATACAGCAGCAGCAGGAACAGTGACAGGAATACAGCAGCAGTAGGAACAGCCACAGGAATACAGCAGCAGCAGTGAAAGACACCGGAATACAGCAGCAGCAGGAACAGCCACGAGATTACACCAGCATCAGGAACAGCCACAGATATGCAGCACTAGCAGCAGGAACAGCCACATGAATACACCAGCAGCATGAACAGCCACAAGAATACAGCAGCAGCAGGAACAGCCACAGGAATCCAGCAGCAGCAGGAACAGCCACAGGAATACAGCAGCAGCAGGAACAGCCACTGGAATACAGCAGCAGCAGGAACGGCCACAGGAATACAGCAGCAGCAGGAACAGCAACGGGAATACAGCAGCAGCAGGTACAGCCACAGGAATACAGCAGCAGCAGGAACAGTGACAGGAATACAGCAGCAGTAGGTACAGCCACAGGAATACAGCAGCAGCAGGTACAGTAACAGGAATACAGCAGCAGCAGGTACAGCCACAGGAATACAGCAGCAGCAGGAACAGTGTCAGGAATACAGCAGCAGTAGGAACAGCCACAGGAATACAGCAGCAGCAAGTATAGTAACAGGAATACAGCAGCAGCAAGACCAGCCACAGCAATAAAGCAGCAGCAGGAACAGCCACAGGAATACAGCAGCAGCAGGAACAGTGACAGGGAAACAGCAGCAGCAGAAGGAACAGCCACAGGAATACAGCTGCAGCAGGTACAGTGACAGGAATACAGCAGCAGCAAGAACAGCCACAGCAATACAGCAGCAGCAGGAACAGCCACAGGAATACAGCAGCAGCAGCAGGAAGAGCCACAGGAATGCAGCAGCAGCAGGAACAGCAACAGGAGTACAGCAGCAGAAGGAACAGCCACATAATACAGCAGCAGCATGAAGAGCCACAAGAATACAGCAGAAGCAGGAACAGCCACAGGAATCCAGCAGCAGCAGGAACAGCCACAGGAATACAACAGCAGCAGGAACAGCCACAGGAGTACAGCAGCAGCTGCAGGAACAGCCAGAGGAATACAGCAGCAGCAGGAACAGCCACTGGAATACAGCAGCAGCAGGAACAGCGATAAGGAATACAGCAGCAGCAGGAACAGCTACAAGAATACAGCAGCAGCAGCAACAGCCACAGGTATATTGCAGCAGCAGGATCAGCGACAGGAATACAGCAGCAGCAAGAACAGCCACAGGAATACAGCAGCAGCAGGAACAGCAACGGGAATACAGCAGCAGCAGGTACAGCCACAGGAATACAGCAGCTGCAGGAACAGTGACAGGAATACAGCAGCAGTAGGAACAGCCACAGGAATACAGCTGCAGCAGGTACAGTGACAGGAATACAGCAGCAGCAAGAACAGCCACAGCAATACAGCAGCAGCAGGAACAGCCAGAGGAATACAGCAGCAGCAGCAGGAAGAACCACAGGAATGCAGCAGCAGCAGGAACAGCAACAGGAGTACAGCAGCAGAAGGAACAGCCACAGGAATACAGCAGCAGCATGAAGTGCCACAAGAATACAGCAGCAGCAGGAACAGCCACAGGAATCCAGCATCAGCAGGAACAGCCACAGGAATACAACAGCAGCAGGAACAGCCACAGGAGTACAGCAGCAGCTGCAGGAACAGCCAGAGGAATACAGCAGCAGCAGGAACAGCCACTGGAATACAGCAGCAGCAGGAACAGCGACAGGAATACAGCAGCAGCCGGAACAGCTACAAGAATACAGCAGCAGCAGCAACAGCCACAGGTATATTGCAGCAGCAGGATCAGCGACAGGAATACAGAAGCAGCAAGAACAGCCACAGGAATACAGCAGCAGCAGGAAAAGTGACAGGAAAACAGCGGCAGCAGAAGGAACAGCCACAGGAAAACAGCAGCAGCAGGAACAGCCACAGATAGGCAGCACTAGCAGCAGGAACAGCCACATGAATACAGCAGCCGCAGGAACATCCACAGGAATCCAGCAGCAGCAGGAACAGCCACAGGAATACAACAGCAGCAGAAAGAGCAACAGGAGTACAGCAGCAGCTGCAGTAACAGCCAGAGGAATACAGCAGCAGCAGGAACAGCCACAGGAATACAGCAGCAGCAGCAGGAACAGCAACGGGAATACAGCAGCAGCAGGTACATCCACAGGAATACAGCAGCAGCAGGAACAGTGACAGGAATACAGCAACAGTAGGAACAGCCACAGGAATACAGCAGCAGCAGGTACAGTAACAGGAATACAGCAGCAGCAGGTACAGCCACAGGAATACAGCAGCAGCAGGAACAGTGACAGGAATACAGCAGCAGTAGGAACAGCCACAGGAATACAGCAGCAGCAGTGAAAGACACCGGAATACAGCAGCAGCAGGAACAGCCACGAGATTACACCAGCATCAGGAACAGCCACAGATATGCAGCACTAGCAGCAGGAACAGCCACATGAATACACCAGCAGCATGAACAGCCACAAGAATACAGCAGCAGCAGGAACAGCCACAGGAATCCAGCAGCAGCAGGAACAGCCACAGGAATACAACAGCAGCAGGAACAGCGACAGGAGTACAGCAGCAGCTGCAGGAACGGCCAGAGGAATACAGCAGCAGCAGGAACAGCCACTGGAATACAGCAGCAGCAGGAACGGCCACAGGAATACAGCAGCAGCAGGAACAGCAACGGGAATACAGCAGCAGCAGGTACAGCCACAGGAATACAGCAGCAGCAGGAACAGTGACAGGAATACAGCAGCAGTAGGTACAGCCACAGGAATACAGCAGCAGCAGGTACAGTAACAGGAATACAGCAGCAGCAGGTACAGCCACAGGAATACATCAGCAGCAGGAACAGTGTCAGGAATACAGCAGCAGTAGGAACAGCCACAGGAATACAGCAGCAGCAAGTATAGTAACAGGAATACAGCAGCAGCACGACCAGCCACAGCAATAAAGCAGCAGCAGGAACAGCCACAGGAATACAGCAGCAGCAGGAACAGTGACAGGAAAACAGCAGCAGCAGAAGGAACAGCCACAGGAATACAGCTGCAGCAGGTACAGTGACAGGAATACAGCAGCAGCAAGAACAGCCACAGCAATACAGCAGCAGCAGGAACAGCCACAGGAATACAGCAGCAGCAGCAGGAAGAGCCACAGGAATGCAGCAGCAGCAGGAACAGCAACAGGAGTACAGCAGCAGAAGGAACAGCCACAGAATACAGCAGCAGCATGAAGAGCCACAAGAATACAGCAGCAGCAGGAACAGCCACAGGAATCCAGCAGCAGCAGGAACAGCCACAGGAGTACAGCAGCAGCTGCAGGAACAGCCAGAGGAATACAGCAGCAGCAGGAACAGCCACTGGAATACAGCAGCAGCAGGAACAGCGACAGGAATACAGCAGCAGCAGGAACAGCTACATGAATACAGCAGCAGCAGCAACAGCCACAGGTATATTGCAGCAGCAGGATCAGCGACAGGAATACAGCAGCAGCAGGAACAGCCACTGGAATACAGCAGCAGCAGGAACAGCGACAGGAATACAGCAGCAGCAGGAACAGCTACAAGAATACAGCAGCAGCAGCAACAGCCACAGGTATATTGCAGCAGCAGGATCAGCGACAGGAATACAGCAGCAGCAAGAACAGCCACAGGAATACAGCAGCAGCAGGAACAGCAACGGGAAAACAGCAGCAGCAGGTACAGCCACAGGAATACAGCAGCTGCAGGAACAGTGACAGGAATACAGCAGCAGTAGGAACAGCCACAGGAATACAGCTGCAGCAGGTACAGTGACAGGAATACAGCAGCAGCAAGAACAGCCACAGCAATACAGCAGCAGCAGGAACAGCCAGAGGAATACAGCAGCAGCAGCAGGAAGAACCACAGGAATGCAGCAGCAGCAGGATCAGCAACAGGAGTACAGCAGCAGAAGGAACAGCCACAGGAATACAGCAGCAGCATGAAGAGCCACAAGAATACAGCAGCAGCAGGAACAGCCACAGGAATCCAGCATCAGCAGGAACAGCCACAGGAATACAACAGCAGCAGGAACAGCCACAGGAGTACAGCAGCAGCTGCAGGAACAGCCAGAGGAATACAGCAGCAGCAGGAACAGCCACTGGAATACAGCAGCAGCAGGAACAGCGACAGGAATACAGCAGCAGCCGGAACAGCTACAAGAATACAGCAGCAGCAAGAACAGCCACAGGTATATTGCAGCAGCAGGATCAGCGGCAGGAATACAGAAGCAGCAAGAACAGCCACAGGAATACAGCAGCAGCAGGAACAGCTGCAAGAATACAGCAGCAGCAGGAACAGACAGCGGTATATTGCAGCAGCAGGATCAGCGACAGGAATACAGCAGCGGCAAGAAAAGCCACAGGAATACAGCAGCAGCAGGAACAATGACAGGAAAACAGCAGCAGCAGAAGGAACAGCCACAGGAATACAGCAGCAGCAGGAACAGCTACAAGAATACAGCAGCAGCAGGAACAGCCACAGGTATATTGCAGCAGCAGGATCAGCAACAGGAATACAGCAGCAGCAAGAACAGCCACAGGAAAACAGCAGCAGCAGGATCAGCCACAGGAATATAGCAGAAGCGGGAACAGCCACAGATAGGCAGCACTAGCAGCAGGAACAGCCACATGAATACAGCAGCCGCAGGAACAGCCACAGGAATCCAGCAGCAGCAGGAACAGCCACAGGAATACAACAACAGCAGGAACAGCCACAGGAATACAGCAGCAGCAGGATCAGCCACAGGAATACAGCAGCAGCAGGAACAGCCACAGGAATACAGCAGCAGCGGGATAAGCCACAAGAATACAGCAGCAGCAGGAACAGCCACAGGAATACAACAGCAGCAGGAACAGCCACAGGAATACAGCAGCAGCCGGAAAAGCCACAAGAATACAGCAGCAGCAGGAACAGCCACAGGAATAGAGCAGCAGCAGGAACAGCCACAGGAATACAGCAGCAGCAGGACCAGCCATAGGAATACAGCAGCAGCGGGAAAAGCCAAAGGAATACAGCAGCAAGAGGAACAGCCACAGGAATACAGCAGCAGGTACTGCCACAGGCATACAGCAACAGCAGGAACAGCTACAGGAATACAGCAGCAGCAGGAACAGTTACAAGAATACAGCAGCAGCAGGAACAGCCACAGGTGTATTGCAGCAGCAGGATCAGCAACAGGAATACAGCAGCAGCAAGAACAGCCACAGGAATACAGCAGCAGCAGGAAAAGTGACAGGAAAACAGCGTCAGCAGAAGGAACAGCCACAGGAAAACAGCAGCAGCAGGAACAGCCACAGATAGGCAGCACTAGCAGCAGGAACAGCCACATGAATACAGCAGCCGCAGGAACATCCACAGGAATCCAGCAGCAGCAGGAACAGCCACAGGAATACAACAGCAGCAGGAACAGCCACAGGAGTACAGCAGCAGCTGCAGGAACAGCCAGAGGAATACAGCAGCAGCAGGAACAGCCACAGGAATACAGCAGCAGCAGCAGGAACAGCAACGGGAATACAGCAGCAGCAGGTACATCCACAGGAATACAGCAGCAGCAGGAACAGTGACAGGAATACAGCAACAGTAGGAACAGCCACAGGAATACAGCAGCAGCAGGTACAGTAACAGGAATACAGCAGCAGCAGGTACAGCCACAGGAATACAGCAGCAGCAGGAACAGTGACAGGAATACAGCAGCAGTAGGAACAGCCACAGGAATACAGCAGCAGCAGTGAAAGACACCGGAATACAGCAGCAGCAGGAACAGCCACGAGATTACACCAGCATCAGGAACAGCCACAGATATGCAGCACTAGCAGCAGGAACAGCCACATGAATACACCAGCAGCATGAACAGCCACAAGAATACAGCAGCAGCAGGAACAGCCACAGGAATCCAGCAGCAGCAGGAACAGCCACAGGAATACAACAGCAGCAGGAACAGCGACAGGAGTACAGCAGCAGCTGCAGGAACGGCCAGAGGAATACAGCAGCAGCAGGAACAGCCACTGGAATACAGCAGCAGCAGGAACGGCCACAGGAATACAGCAGCAGCAGGAACAGCAACGGGAATACAGCAGCAGCAGGTACAGCCACAGGAATACAGCAGCAGCAGGAACAGTGACAGGAATACAGCAGCAGTAGGTACAGCCACAGGACTACAGCAGCAGCAGGTACAGTAACAGGAATACAGCAGGAGCAGGTACAGCCACAGGAATACAGCAGCAGCAGGAACAGTGTCAGGAATACAGCAGCAGTAGGAACAGCCACAGGAATACAGCAGCAGCAAGTATAGTAACAGGAATACAGCAGCAGCAAGACCAGCCACAGCAATAAAGCAGCAGCAGGAACAGCCACAGGAATACAGCAGCAGCAGGAACAGTGACAGGAAAACAGCAGCAGCAGAAGGAAAAGCCACAGGAATACAGCAGCAGCAGGAACAGCCACAGGAATACAGCAGCAGCAGGAACAGTGACAGGAAAACAGCAGCAACAGAAGGAACAGCCACAGGAATACAGCTGCAGCAGGTACAGTGACAGGAATACAGCAGCAGCAAGAACAGCCACAGCAATACAGCAGCAGCAGGAACAGCCACAGGAATACAGCAGCAGCAGCAGGAAGAGCCACAGGAATGCAGCAGCAGCAGGAACAGCAACAGGAGTACAGCAGCAGAAGGAACAGCCACAGAATACAGCAGCAGCATGAAGAGCCACAAGAATACAGCAGCAGCAGGAACAGCCACAGGAATCCAGCATCAGCAGGAACAGCCACAGGAATACAACAGCAGCAGGAACAGCCACAGGAGTACAGCAGCAGCTGCAGGAACAGCCAGAGGAATACAGCAGCAGCAGGAACAGCCACTGGAATACAGCAGCAGCAGGAACAGCGACAGGAATACAGCAGCAGCAGGAACAGCTACATGAATACAGCAGCAGCAGCAACAGCCACAGGTATATTGCAGCAGCAGGATCAGCGACAGGAATACAGCAGCAGCAGGAACAGCCACTGGAATACAGCAGCAGCAGGAACAGCGACAGGAATACAGCAGCAGCAGGAACAGCTACAAGAATACAGCAGCAGCAGCAACAGCCACAGGTATATTGCAGCAGCAGGATCAGCGACAGGAATACAGCAGCAGCAAGAACAGCCACAGGAATACAGCAGCAGCAGGAACAGCAACGGTAAAACAGCAGCAGCAGGTACAGCCACAGGAATACAGCAGCTGCAGGAACAGTGACAGGAATACAGCAGCAGTAGGAACAGCCACAGGAATACAGCTGCAGCAGGTACAGTGACAGGAATACAGCAGCAGCAAGAACAGCCACAGCAATACAGCAGCAGCAGGAACAGCCAGAGGAATACAGCAGCAGCAGCAGGAAGAACCACAGGAATGCAGCAGCAGCAGGAACAGCAACAGGAGTACAGCAGCAGAAGGACCAGCCACAGGAATACAGCAGCAGCATGAAGAGCCACAAGAATACAGCAGCAGCAGGAACAGCCACAGGAATCCAGCATCAGCAGGAACAGCGACAGGAATACAGCAGCAGCCGGAACAGCTACAAGAATACAGCAGCAGCAAGAACAGCCACAGGTATATTGCAGCAGCAGGATCAGCGACAGGAATACAGAAGCAGCAAGAACAGCCACAGGAATACAGCAGCAGCAGGAACAGCTGCAAGAATACAGCAGCAGCAGGAACAGACAGCGGTATATTGCAGCAGCAGGATCAGCGACAGGAATACAGCAGCGGCAAGAAAAGCCACAGGAATACAGCAGCAGCAGGAACAATGACAGGAAAACAGCAGCAGCAGAAGGAACAGCCACAGGAATACAGCAGCAGCAGGAACAGCTACAAGAATACAGCAGCAGCAGGAACAGCCACAGGTATATTGCAGCAGCAGGATCAGCAACAGGAATACAGCAGCAGCAAGAACAGCCACAGGAAAACAGCAGCAGCAGGATCAGCCACAGGAATATAGCAGAAGCGGGAACAGCCACAGATAGGCAGCACTAGCAGCAGGAACAGCCACATGAATACAGCAGCCGCAGGAACAGCCACAGGAATCCAGCAGCAGCAGGAACAGCCACAGGAATACAACAACAGCAGGAACAGCCACAGGAATACAGCAGCAGCAGGATCAGCCACAGGAATACAGCAGCAGCAGGAACAGCCACAGGAATACAGCAGCAGCGGGATAAGCCACAAGAATACAGCAGCAGCAGGAACAGCCACAGGAATACAACAGCAGCAGGAACAGCCACAGGAATACAGCAGCAGCCGGAAAAGCCACAAGAATACAGCAGCAGCAGGAACAGCCACAGGAATAGAGCAGCAGCAGGAACAGCCACAGGAATACAGCAGCAGCAGGACCAGCCATAGGAATACAGCAGCAGCGGGAAAAGCCAAAGGAATACAGCAGCAAGAGGAACAGCCACAGGAATACAGCAGCAGGTACTGCCACAGGCATACAGCAACAGCAGGAACAGCTACAGGAATACAGCAGCAGCAGGAACAGTTACAAGAATACAGCAGCAGCAGGAACAGCCACAGGTGTATTGCAGCAGCAGGATCAGCAACAGGAATACAGCAGCAGCAAGAACAGCCACAGGAATACAGCAGCAGCAGGAAAAGTGACAGGAAAACAGCGTCAGCAGAAGGAACAGCCACAGGAAAACAGCAGCAGCAGGAACAGCCACAGATAGGCAGCACTAGCAGCAGGAACAGCCACATGAATACAGCAGCCGCAGGAACATCCACAGGAATCCAGCAGCAGCAGGAACAGCCACAGGAATACAACAGCAGCAGGAACAGCCACAGGAGTACAGCAGCAGCTGCAGGAACAGCCAGAGGAATACAGCAGCAGCAGGAACAGCCACAGGAATACAGCAGCAGCAGCAGGAACAGCAACGGGAATACAGCAGCAGCAGGTACATCCACAGGAATACAGCAGCAGCAGGAACAGTGACAGGAATACAGCAACAGTAGGAACAGCCACAGGAATACAGCAGCAGCAGGTACAGTAACAGGAATACAGCAGCAGCAGGTACAGCCACAGGAATACAGCAGCAGCAGGAACAGTGACAGGAATACAGCAGCAGTAGGAACAGCCACAGGAATACAGCAGCAGCAGTGAAAGACACCGGAATACAGCAGCAGCAGGAACAGCCACGAGATTACACCAGCATCAGGAACAGCCACAGATATGCAGCACTAGCAGCAGGAACAGCCACATGAATACACCAGCAGCATGAACAGCCACAAGAATACAGCAGCAGCAGGAACAGCCACAGGAATCCAGCAGCAGCAGGAACAGCCACAGGAATACAACAGCAGCAGGAACAGCGACAGGAGTACAGCAGCAGCTGCAGGAACGGCCAGAGGAATACAGCAGCAGCAGGAACAGCCACTGGAATACAGCAGCAGCAGGAACGGCCACAGGAATACAGCAGCAGCAGGAACAGCAACGGGAATACAGCAGCAGCAGGTACAGCCACAGGAATACAGCAGCAGCAGGAACAGTGACAGGAATACAGCAGCAGTAGGTACAGCCACAGGAATACAGCAGCAGCAGGTACAGTAACAGGAATACAGCAGCAGCAGGTACAGCCACAGGAATACAGCAGCAGCAGGAACAGTGTCAGGAATACAGCAGCAGTAGGAACAGCCACAGGAATACAGCAGCAGCAAGTATAGTAACAGGAATACAGCAGCAGCAAGACCAGCCACAGCAATAAAGCAGCAGCAGGAACAGCCACAGGAATACAGCAGCAGCAGGAACAGTGACAGGAAAACAGCAGCAGCAGAAGGAAAAGCCACAGGAATACAGCAGCAGCAGGAACAGCCACAGGAATACAGCAGCAGCAGGAACAGTGACAGGAAAACAGCAGCAGCAGAAGGAACAGCCACAGGAATACAGCTGCAGCAGGTACAGTGACAGGAATACAGCAGCAGCAAGAACAGCCACAGCAATACAGCAGCAGCAGGAACAACCACAGGAATACAGCAGCAGCAGCAGGAAGAGCCACAGGAATGCAGCAGCAGCAGGAACAGCAACAGGAGTACAGCAGCAGAAGGAACAGCCACAGAATACAGCAGCAGCATGAAGAGCCACAAGAATACAGCAGCAGCAGGAACAGCCACAGGAATCCAGCATCAGCAGGAACAGCCACAGGAATACAACAGCAGCAGGAACAGCCACAGGAGTACAGCAGCAGCTGCAGGAACAGCCAGAGGAATACAGCAGCAGCAGGAACAGCCACTGGAATACAGCAGCAGCAGGAACAGCGACAGGAATACAGCAGCAGCAGGAACAGCTACATGAATACAGCAGCAGCAGCAACAGCCACAGGTATATTGCAGCAGCAGGATCAGCGACAGGAATACAGCAGCAGCAGGAACAGCCACTGGAATACAGCAGCAGCAGGAACAGCGACAGGAATACAGCAGCAGCAGGAACAGCTACAAGAATACAGCAGCAGCAGCAACAGCCACAGGTATATTGCAGCAGCAGGATCAGCGACAGGAATACAGCAGCAGCAAGAACAGCCACAGGAATAAAGCAGCAGCAGGAACAGCAACGGTAAAACAGCAGCAGCAGGTACAGCCACAGGAATACAGCAGCTGCAGGAACAGTGACAGGAATACAGCAGCAGTAGGAACAGCCACAGGAATACAGCTGCAGCAGGTACAGTGACAGGAATACAGCAGCAGCAAGAACAGCCACAGCAATACAGCAGCAGCAGGAACAGCCAGAGGAATACAGCAGCAGCAGCAGGAAGAACCACAGGAATGCAGCAGCAGCAGGAACAGCAACAGGAGTACAGCAGCAGAAGGACCAGCCACAGGAATACAGCAGCAGCATGAAGAGCCACAAGAATACAGCAGCAGCAGGAACAGCCACAGGAATCCACCATCAGCAGGAACAGCGACAGGAATACAGCAGCAGCCGGAACAGCTACAAGAATACAGCAGCAGCAAGAACAGCCACAGGTATATTGCAGCAGCAGGATCAGCGACAGGAATACAGAAGCAGCAAGAACAGCCACAGGAATACAGCAGCAGCAGGAACAGCTGCAAGAATACAGCAGCAGCAGGAACAGACAGCGGTATATTGCAGCAGCAGGATCAGCGACAGGAATACAGCAGCGGCAAGAAAAGCCACAGGAATACAGCAGCAGCAGGAACAATGACAGGAAAACAGCAGCAGCAGAAGGAACAGCCACAGGAATACAGCAGCAGCAGGAACAGCTACAAGAATACAGCAGCAGCAGGAACAGCCACAGGTATATTGCAGCAGCAGGATCAGCAACAGGAATACAGCAGCAGCAAGAACAGCCACAGGAAAACAGCAGCAGCAGGATCAGCCACAGGAATATAGCAGAAGCGGGAACAGCCACAGATAGGCAGCACTAGCAGCAGGAACAGCCACATGAATACAGCAGCCGCAGGAACAGCCACAGGAATCCAGCAGCAGCAGGAACAGCCACAGGAATACAACAACAGCAGGAACAGCCACAGGAATACAGCAGCAGCAGGATCAGCCACAGGAATACAGCAGCAGCAGGAACAGCCACAGGAATACAGCAGCAGCGGGATAAGCCACAAGAATACAGCAGCAGCAGGAACAGCCACAGGAATACAACAGCAGCAGGAACAGCCACAGGAATACAGCAGCAGCCGGAAAAGCCACAAGAATACAGCAGCAGCAGGAACAGCCACAGGAATAGAGCAGCAGCAGGAACAGCCACAGGAATACAGCAGCAGCAGGACCAGCCATAGGAATACAGCAGCAGCGGGAAAAGCCAAAGGAATACAGCAGCAAGAGGAACAGCCACAGGAATACAGCAGCAGGTACTGCCACAGGCATACAGCAACAGCAGGAACAGCTACAGGAATACAGCAGCAGCAGGAACAGTTACAAGAATACAGCAGCAGCAGGAACAGCCACAGGTGTATTGCAAAAGCAGGATCAGCAACAGGATTACAGCAGCAGCAAGAACAGCCACAGGAATACAGCAGCAGCAGGAAAAGTGACAGGAAAACAGCGTCAGCAGAAGGAACAGCCACAGGAAAACAGCAGCAGCAGGAACAGCCACAGATAGGCAGCACTAGCAGCAGGAACAGCCACATGAATACAGCAGCCGCAGGAACATCCACAGGAATCCAGCAGCAGCAGGAACAGCCACAGGAATACAACAGCAGCAGGAACAGCCACAGGAGTACAGCAGCAGCTGCAGGAACAGCCAGAGGAATACCGCAGCAGCAGGAACAGCCACAGGAATGCAGCAGCAGCAGCAGGAACAGCAACGGGAATACAGCAGCAGCAGGTACATCCACAGGAATACAGCAGCAGCAGGAACAGTGACAGGAATACAGCAACAGTAGGAACAGCCACAGGAATACAGCAGCAGCAGGTACAGTAACAGGAATACAGCAGCAGCAGGTACAGCCACAGGAATACAGCAGCAGCAGGAACAGTGACAGGAATACAGCAGCAGTAGGAACAGCCACAGGAATACAGCAGCAGCAGTGAAAGACACCGGAATACAGCAGCAGCAGGAACAGCCACGAGATTACACCAGCATCAGGAACAGCCACAGATATGCAGCACTAGCAGCAGGAACAGCCACATGAATACACCAGCAGCATGAACAGCCACAAGAATACAGCAGCAGCAGGAACAGCCACAGGAATCCAGCAGCAGCAGGAACAGCCAAAGGAATACAACAGCAGCAGGAACAGCGACAGGAGTACAGCAGCAGCTGCAGGAACGGCCAGAGGAATACAGCAGCAGCAGGAACAGCCACTGGAATACAGCAGCAGCAGGAACGGCCACAGGAATACAGCAGCAGCAGGACCAGCAACGGGAATACAGCAGCAGCAGGTACAGCCACAGGAATACAGCAGCAGCAGGAACAGTGACAGGAATACAGCAGCAGTAGGTACAGCCACAGGAATACAGCAGCAGCAGGTACAGTAACAGGAATACAGCAGCAGCAGGTACAGCCACAGCAATACAGCAGCAGCAGGAACAGTGTCAGGAATACAGCAGCAGTAGGAACAGCCACAGGAATACAGCAGCAGCAAGTTTAGTAACAGGAATACAGCAGCAGCAAGACCAGCCACAGCAATAAAGCAGCAGCAGGAACAGCCACAGGAATACAGCAGCAGCAGGAACAGTGACAGAAAAACAGCAGCAGCAGAAGGAACAGCCACAGGAATACAGCAGCAGCAGGAACAGCCACAGGAATATAGCAGCAGCAGGAAAAGCAACAAGAATACAGCAGCAGCAGGAACAGCCACAGGAATACAACAGCAGCAGGAACAGCCACAGGAATACAGCAGCAGCGGGAAAAGCCACAGGAATACAGCAGCAGGAGGAACAGCCACGGGATTACAGCAGCATCAGTAACAGCCAGAGGAATACAGCAGCAGCAGGAACAGCCACAGGAATACAGCAGCAGCAGGAACAGCAACGGGAATACAGCAGCAGCAGGTACAGCCACAGGAATACAGCAGCAGCAGGAACAGTGACAGGAATACAGCAGCAGTAGGAACAGCCACAGGAATATAGCAGCAGCAGGTACAGTAACAGGATTACAGCAGCAGCAGGTACAGCCACAGGAATACAGCAGCAGCAGGAACAGTGACAGGAATACAGCAGCAGTAGGAACAGCCACAGGAATACAGCAGCAGCAGGTATAATAACAGGAATACACCAGCAGCAAGAACAGCCACAGCAATACAGCAGCAGCAGGAACAGCCACAGGAATAGAGCAGCAGCAGCAGGGAAAGCCACTGGAATACCGCAGCAGCAGGAACAGCAACAGGAGTACAGCAGCAGCAGGACCAGCCACAGGAATACATTAGCAGCAGGAACAGCAACAGGAATACAGCAGCAGCAGGTACAGCCACAGGAATACAGCAGCTGCAGGAACAGTGACAGGAATACAGCAGCAGTAGGAACAGCCACAGGAATACAGCTGCAGCAGGTACAGTGACAGGAATACAGCAGCAGCAAGAACAGCCACAGGAATACAGCAGCAGCAGGAACAGCCACAGGAATACAGCAGCAGCAGCAGGAAGAGCCACAGGAATGCAGCAGCAGCAGGAACAGCAACAGGAGTACAGCAGCAGAAGGAACAGCCACAAGAATACAGCAGCAGCAGGAACAGCCACAGGAATCCAGCAGCAGCAGGAACAGCCACAGGAATACAACAGCAGCAGGAACAGCGACAGGAGTACAGCAGCAGCTGCAGGAACGGCCAGAGGAATACAGCAGCAGCAGGAACAGCCACTGGAATACAGCAGCAGCAGGAACGGCCACAGGAATACAGCAGCAGCAGGAACAGCAACGGGAATACAGCAGCAGCAGGTACAGCCACAGGAATACAGCAGCAGCAGGAACAGTGACAGGAATACAGCAGCAGTAGGTACAGCCACAGGAATACAGCAGCAGCAGGTACAGTAACAGGAATACAGCAGCAGCAGGTACAGCCACAGGAATACAGCAGCAGCAGGAACAGTGTCAGGAATACAGCAGCAGTAGGAACAGCCACAGGAATACAGCAGCAGCAAGTATAGTAACAGGAATACAGCAGCAGCAAGACCAGCCACAGCAATAAAGCAGCAGCAGGAACAGCCACAGGAATACAGCAGCAGCAGGAACAGTGACAGGAAAACAGCAGCAGCAGAAGGAACAGCCACAGGAATACAGCTGCAGCAGGAACAGCCACAGGAATATAGCAGCAGCAGGAAAAGCAACAAGAATACAGCAGCAGCAGGAACAGCCACAGGAATACAACAGCAGCAGGAACAGCCACAGGAATACAGCAGCAGCGGGAAAAGCCACAGGAATACAGCAGCAGGAGGAACAGCCACGGGATTACAGCAGGATCAGTAACAGCCAGAGGAATACAGCAGCAGCAGGAACAGCCACAGGAATACAGCAGCAGCAGGAACAGCAACGGGAATACAGCAGCAGCAGGTACAGCCACAGGAATACAGCAGCAGCAGGAACAGTGACAGGAATACAGCAGCAGTAGGAACAGCCACAGGAATATAGCAGCAGCAGATACAGTAACAGGATTACAGCAGCAGCAGGTACAGCCACAGGAATACAGCAGCAGCAGGAACAGTGACAGGAATACAGCAGCAGTAGGAACAGCCACAGGAATACAGCAGCAGCAGGTATAATAACAGGAATACACCAGCAGCAAGTACAGCCACAGCAATACAGCAGCAGCAGGAACAGCCACAGGAATAGAGCAGCAGCAGCAGGGAAAGCACCTGGAATACCGCAGCAGCAGGAACAGCAACAGGAGTACAGCAGCAGCAGGACCAGCCACAGGAATACATTAGCAGCAGGAACAGCAACAGGAATACAGCAGCAGCAGGTACAGCCACAGGAATACAGCAGCTGCAGGAACAGTGACAGGAATACAGCAGCAGTAGGAACAGCCACAGGAATACAGCTGCAGCAGGTACAGTGACAGGAATACAGCAGCAGCAAGAACAGCCACAGCAATACAGCAGCAGCAGGAACAGCCACAGGAATACAGCAGCAGCAGCAAGAAGAGCCACAGGAATGCAGCAGCAGCAGGAACAGCAACAGGAGTACAGCAGCAGAAGGAACAGCCACAGAATACAGCAGCAGCATGAACAGCCACAAGAATACAGCAGCAGCAGGAACAGCCACAGGAATCCAGCAGCAGCAGGAACAGCCACAGGAATACAACAGCAGCAGGAACAGCCACAGGAGTACAGCAGCAGCTGCAGGAACAGCCAGAGGAATACAGCAGCAGCAGGAACAGCCACTGGAATACAGCAGCAGCAGGAACAGCGACAGGAATACAGCAGCAGCAGGAACAGCCACAGCTTTATTGCAGCAGCAGGATCAGCAACAGGAATACAGCAGCAGCAAGAACAGCCACAGGAAAACAGCAGCAGCAGGATCAGCCACAGGAATATAGCAGCAGCAGGAACAGCCACAGATAGGCAGCACTAGCAGCAGGAACAGCCACATGAATACAGCAGCCGCAGGAACAGCCGCAGGAATCCAGCAGCAGCAGGAACAGCCACAGGAATACAACAGCAGCAGGAACAGACACAGGAGTACAGCAGCAGCTGCAGGAACAGCCAGAGGAATACAGCAGCAGCAGGAACAGCCACAGGAATACAGCAGCAGCAGGAACAGCAACGGGAATACAGCAGCAGCAGGTACAGTAACAGGAATACAGCAGCAGCAGGTACAGCCACAAGAATACAGCAGCAGCAGGAACAGTGACAGGAATACAGCAGCAGTAGGAACAGCCACAGGAATACAGCAGCAGCAGTAAAAGACACCGGAATACAGCAGCAGCAGGAACAGCCACGAGATTACTCCAGCATCAGGAACAGCCACAGATATGCAGCACTAGCAGCAGGAACAGCCACATGAATACGCCAGCAGCATGAACAGCCACAAGAATACAGCAGCAGCAGGAACAGCAACAGGAATCCAGCAGCAGCAGGAACAGCCACAGGAATACAACAGCAGCAGGAACAGCGACAGGAGTACAGCATCAGCTGCAGGAACGGCCAGAGGAATACAGCAGCAGCAGGAACAGCCACTGGAATACAGCAGCAGCAGGAACGGCCACAGGAATACAGCAGCAGCAGGAACAGCAACGGGAATACAGCAGCAGCAGGTACAGCCACAGGAATACAGCAGCAGCAGGAACTTCCACAGGATTACAGCAGCAGAAGGTATAGTAACAGGAATACAGCAGCAGCAAGAACAGCCAGAGCAATACAGCAGCAGCAGGAACAGCCACAGGAATAGAGCAGCAGCAGCAGGAAAAGCCACAGGAATACAGCAGCAGCAGGAACAGCAACAGGAGTACAGCAGCAGCAGGAACAGCCACAGGAATACAGCAGCAGCAGGAACAGCAACGGGAATACAGCAGCAGCAGGTACAGCCACAGGAATACAGCAGCAGCAGCAACAGTGACAGGAAAACAGCAGCAGCAGTAACAGACACCGGAATACAGCAGCAGCAGGAACAGCCACGGGATTACAGCAGCATCAGGAATAGCCACAGATATGCAGCACTAGCAGCAGGAACAGCCACATGAATACACCAGGAGCAGGAACAGCTACAAGAATACAGCAGCAGTTGGAACAGCCACAGGAATCCAGCAGCAGCAGGAACAGCCACAGGAATACAACAGCAGCAGGAACAGCCACTGGAATACAGCAGCAGCAGGAACAGCCACAGGAATACAGCAGCATTAGGAACAGCAACGGGAATACTGCAGCAGCAGGTACATCCACAGGAATACAGCAGCAGTAGAAACAGCCACAGGAATAGAGCAGCAGCAGCAGCAGGAACAGCCACAGGAATACAGCAGCAGCAGGATCAGCCACAGGAATACAGCAGCAGCAGTAACAGACACCGGAATACAGCAGCAGCAGGAAAGCCACGGGATTACAGCAGCATCAGGAATAGCCACAGATATGCAGCACTAGCAGCAGGAACAGCAACATGAATACACCAGCAGCAGGAACAGCCACAAGAATACAGCAGCAGTTGGAACAGCCACAGGAATCCAGCAGCAGCAGGAACAGCCACAGGAGTACTGCAGCAGCTGCAGGAACAGCCAGAGGAATACAGCAGAAGCAGGAACAGCCACTGGAATAGAGCAGCAGCAGGAACGGCCACAGGAATAGAGCAGCAGCAGGAACAGCAACGGGAATAGAGCAGCAGCAGGTACAGCCACAGAAATACAGCAGCAGCAGGAACAGCGACAGGAATACAGCAGCAGCAGGAACAGCCACAGGTATATTTCAGCAGCATGTTCAGCAACAGGAATACAGCAGGAGCAAGAACAGCCACAGGAATACAGCAGCAGCAGGAACAGCCACAGAAATACAGCAGCAGCAGCAGGAACAGCCAAAGATATGCAGCTGTAGAAGGAACAACCACAGGAATACAGCAGCAACAGGAACAACCACAGGAATACAGCAACAGCAGGAACAGCCACAGGAATACAGCAGCAGCAGCAGGAACAGCCTCAGGAATACAACAGCAGCAGAAGTAACAGCCACAGGAATACAGCAGCAGCAGCAAGAAGAGCCACAGGAATGCAGCAGCAGCAGGAACAGCAACAGGAGTACAGCAGCAGAAGGAACAGCCACAGAATACAGCAGCAGCATGAACAGCCACAAGAATACAGCAGCAGCAGGAACAGCCACAGGAATCCAGCAGCAGCAGGAACAGCCACAGGAATACAACAGCAGCAGGAACAGCCACAGGAGTACAGCAGCAGCTGCAGGAACAGCCAGAGGAATACAGCAGCAGCAGGAACAGCCACTGGAATACAGCAGCAGCAGGAACAGCGACAGGAATACAGCAGCAGCAGGAACAGCCACAGCTTTATTGCAGCAGCAGGATCAGCAACAGGAATACAGCAGCAGCAAGAACAGCCACAGGAAAACAGCAGCAGCAGGATCAGCCACAGGAATATAGCAGCAGCAGGAACAGCCACAGATAGGCAGCACTAGCAGCAGGAACAGCCACATGAATACAGCAGCCGCAGGAACAGCCGCAGGAATCCAGCAGCAGCAGGAACAGCCACAGGAATACAACAGCAGCAGGAACAGACACAGGAGTACAGCAGCAGCTGCAGGAACAGCCAGAGGAATACAGCAGCAGCAGGAACAGCCACAGGAATACAGCAGCAGCAGGAACAGCAACGGGAATACAGCAGCAGCAGGTACAGTAACAGGAATACAGCAGCAGCAGGTACAGCCACAAGAATACAGCAGCAGCAGGAACAGTGACAGGAATACAGCAGCAGTAGGAACAGCCACAGGAATACAGCAGCAGCAGTAAAAGACACCGGAATACAGCAGCAGCAGGAACAGCCACGAGATTACTCCAGCATCAGGAACAGCCACAGATATGCAGCACTAGCAGCAGGAACAGCCACATGAATACGCCAGCAGCATGAACAGCCACAAGAATACAGCAGCAGCAGGAACAGCAACAGGAATCCAGCAGCAGCAGGAACAGCCACAGGAATACAACAGCAGCAGGAACAGCGACAGGAGTACAGCATCAGCTGCAGGAACGGCCAGAGGAATACAGCAGCAGCAGGAACAGCCACTGGAATACAGCAGCAGCAGGAACGGCCACAGGAATACAGCAGCAGCAGGAACAGCAACGGGAATACAGCAGCAGCAGGTACAGCCACAGGAATACAGCAGCAGCAGGAACTTCCACAGGATTACAGCAGCAGAAGGTATAGTAACAGGAATACAGCAGCAGCAAGAACAGCCAGAGCAATACAGCAGCAGCAGGAACAGCCACAGGAATAGAGCAGCAGCAGCAGGAAAAGCCACAGGAATACAGCAGCAGCAGGAACAGCAACAGGAGTACAGCAGCAGCAGGAACAGCCACAGGAATACAGCAGCAGCAGGAACAGCAACGGGAATACAGCAGCAGCAGGTACAGCCACAGGAATACAGCAGCAGCAGCAACAGTGACAGGAAAACAGCAGCAGCAGTAACAGACACCGGAATACAGCAGCAGCAGGAACAGCCACGGGATTACAGCAGCATCAGGAATAGCCACAGATATGCAGCACTAGCAGCAGGAACAGCCACATGAATACACCAGGAGCAGGAACAGCTACAAGAATACAGCAGCAGTTGGAACAGCCACAGGAATCCAGCAGCAGCAGGAACAGCCACAGGAATACAACAGCAGCAGGAACAGCCACTGGAATACAGCAGCAGCAGGAACAGCCACAGGAATACAGCAGCATTAGGAACAGCAACGGGAATACTGCAGCAGCAGGTACATCCACAGGAATACAGCAGCAGTAGAAACAGCCACAGGAATAGAGCAGCAGCAGCAGCAGGAACAGCCACAGGAATACAGCAGCAGCAGGATCAGCCACAGGAATACAGCAGCAGCAGTAACAGACACCGGAATACAGCAGCAGCAGGAAAGCCACGGGATTACAGCAGCATCAGGAATAGCCACAGATATGCAGCACTAGCAGCAGGAACAGCAACATGAATACACCAGCAGCAGGAACAGCCACAAGAATACAGCAGCAGTTGGAACAGCCACAGGAATCCAGCAGCAGCAGGAACAGCCACAGGAGTACTGCAGCAGCTGCAGGAACAGCCAGAGGAATACAGCAGAAGCAGGAACAGCCACTGGAATAGAGCAGCAGCAGGAACGGCCACAGGAATAGAGCAGCAGCAGGAACAGCAACGGGAATAGAGCAGCAGCAGGTACAGCCACAGAAATACAGCAGCAGCAGGAACAGCGACAGGAATACAGCAGCAGCAGGAACAGCCACAGGTATATTTCAGCAGCATGTTCAGCAACAGGAATACAGCAGGAGCAAGAACAGCCACAGGAATACAGCAGCAGCAGGAACAGCCACAGAAATACAGCAGCAGCAGCAGGAACAGCCAAAGATATGCAGCTGTAGAAGGAACAACCACAGGAATACAGCAGCAACAGGAACAACCACAGGAATACAGCAACAGCAGGAACAGCCACAGGAATACAGCAGCAGC
The DNA here is from genome assembly GCF_964194155.1 of Cetorhinus maximus. Lineage (NCBI taxonomy): Eukaryota > Metazoa > Chordata > Chondrichthyes > Lamniformes > Cetorhinidae > Cetorhinus > Cetorhinus maximus. Next base: position 27,752,050 of record NC_135889.1, read on the forward strand.
AGCAGGAACAGCCTCAGGAATACAACAGCAGCAGAAGTAACAGCCACAGGAATACAACAGCAGCAGTAGGAACAGCCGCAGATATGCACCACCTGCAGGAGGGACAGACACAGGAATACAGCAGCAGCAGCAGGAATAGCCACAGCAATACAGCAGCGGCAGGAACAGCCAAAGGACTACAGCAGCATCGGGAAAAACCACAGGAATACAGCAGCAGAAGGAACAGCCACAGGAATACAGCTGCAGCAGGAATAGCCACAGGAATACAGCAGCAACGGGAAAAGCCAAAGGAATACAGCAGCAGCAGGAACAGCCACAGGAATACAGCAGCAGCAGGAACAGCCACAGCAATACAGCAACAGCAGGAACAGAGACAGGAATACAGCAGCAGCAGGCACAGCTACAGGAATACAACAGCAGCAGGAACAGCCAGAGGTATATTTCAGCAGCGCGTTCAGCAACAGGAATACAGCAGCAGGAAGAACAGCCACAGGAATACAGCAGCAGCAGGAACAGCCACAGGAATACAGCAGCAGCAGGAACAGCGACAGGGATACAGCAGCAGCAGCAAGAACAGCCACAGGTACGCAGCAGCAGGAACAGCCACAGGAATTCAGCAGCAGCAGGAACAGCCACAGGAATAGAGTTACAACAGGAACAGCCACAGGAATACAGCAGCAGCAGGAACAGTGACAGGAATACAGCAGCAGTAGGAACAGCCCCAGGAATACAGCAGCAGCAGGTATAGTAACAGGAATACAGCAGCAGCAAGAACAGCCACAGCAATACAGCAGCAGCAGGACCAGCCACAGGAATAGAGCAGCAACAGCAGGAAAAGCCACAGGAATACAGCAGCAGCAGGAACAGCAACAGGAGTACAGCAGCAGCAGGAACAGCAACGGGAATACAGCAGCAGCAAGTACAGCCACAGGAATACAGCAGCAACAGGAACACTGACAGGAATACAGCAGCAGTAGGAACAGCCACAGTAATACAGCTGCAGCAGGTACAGTGACAGGAATACAGCAGCAGTAGGAACAGCCACAGGAATACAGCTGCAGCAGGTACAGTGACAGGAATACAGCAGCAGCAAGAACAGCCACAGCAATACAGCAGCAGCAGGAACAGCCAGAGGAATACAGCAGCAGCAGCAGGAAGAACCTCAGGAATGCAGCAGCAGCAGGAACAGCAACAGGAGTACAGCAGCAGAAGGAACAGCCACAGGAATACAGCAGCAGCATGAAGAGCCACAAGAATACAGCAGCAGCAGGAACAGCCACAGGAATCCAGCAGCAGCAGGAACAGCCACAGGAATACAACAGCAGCAGGAACAGCCACAGGAGTACAGCAGCAGCTGCAGGAACAGCCAGAGGAATACAGCAGCAGCAGGAACAGCCACTGGAATACAGCAGCCGCAGGAACAGCGACAGGAATACAGCAGCAGCCGGAACAGCTACAAGAATACAGCAGCAGCAGGAACAGCCACAGGTATATTGCAGCAGCAGGATCAGCGACAGGAATACAGAAGCAGCAAGAACAGCCACAGGAATACAGCAGCAGCAGGAACAGCTGCAAGAATACAGCAGCAGCAGGAACAGACAGCGGTATATTGCAGCAGCAGGATCAGCAACAGGAATACAGCAGCAGCAAGAACAGCCACAGGAAAACAGCAGCAGCAGGATCAGCCACAGGAATATAGCAGAAGCGGGAACAGCCACAGATAGGCAGCACTAGCAGCAGGAACAGCCACATGAATACAGCAGCCGCAGGAACAGCCACAGGAATCCAGCAGCAGCAGGAACAGCCACAGGAATACAACAACAGCAGGAACAGCCACAGGAATACAGCAGCAGCAGGATCAGCCACAGGAATACAGCAGCAGCAGGAACAGCCACAGGAATACAGCAGCAGCGGGAAAAGCCACAAGAATACAGCAGCAGCAGGAACAGCCACAGGAATACTACAGCAGCAGGAACAGCCACAGGAATACAGCAGCAGCCGGAAAAGCCACAAGAATACAGCAGCAGCAGGAACAGCCACAGGAATAGAGCAGCAGCAGGAACAGCCACAGGAATACAGCAGCAGCAGGACCAGCCATAGGAATACAGCAGCAGCGGGAAAAGCCAAAGGAATACAGCAGCAAGAGGAACAGCCACAGGAATACAGCAGCAGGTACTGCCACAGGCATACAGCAACAGCAGGAACAGCTACAGGAATACAGCAGCAGCAGGAACAGTTACAAGAATACAGCAGCAGCAGGAACAGCCACAGGTGTATTGCAGCAGCAGGATCAGCAACAGGAATACAGCAGCAGCAAAAACAGCCACAGGAATACAGCAGCAGCAGGAAAAGTGACAGGAAAACAGCGTCAGCAGAAGGAACAGCCACAGGAAAACAGCAGCAGCAGGAACAGCCACAGATAGGCAGCACTAGCAGCAGGAACAGCCACATGAATACAGCAGCCGCAGGAACATCCACAGGAATCCAGCAGCAGCAGGAACAGCCACAGGAATACAACAGCAGCAGAAACAGCAACAGGAGTACAGCAGCAGCTGCAGGAACAGCCAGAGGAATACAGCAGCAGCAGGAACAGCCACAGGAATACAGCAGCAGCAGCAGGAACAGCAACGGGAATACAGCAGCAGCAGGTACATCCACAGGAATACAGCAGCAGCAGGAACAGTGACAGGAATACAGCAACAGTAGGAACAGCCACAGGAATACAGCAGCAGCAGGTACAGTAACAGGAATACAGCAGCAGCAGGTACAGCCACAGGAATACAGCAGCAGCAGGAACAGTGACAGGAATACAGCAGCAGTAGGAACAGCCACAGGAATACAGCAGCAGCAGTGAAAGACACCGAAATACAGCAGCAGCAGGAACAGCCACGAGATTACACCAGCATCAGGAACAGCCACAGATATGCAGCACTAGCAGCAGGAACAGCCACATGAATACACCAGCAGCATGAACAGCCACAAGAATACAGCAGCAGCAGGAACAGCCACAGGAATCCAGCAGCAGCAGGAACAGCCACAGGAATACAACAGCAGCAGGAACAGCGACAGGAGTACAGCAGCAGCTGCAGGAACGGCCAGAGGAATACAGCAGCAGCAGGAACAGCCACTGGAATACAGCAGCAGCAGGAACGGCCACAGGAATACAGCAGCAGCAGGAACAGCAACGGGAATACAGCAGCAGCAGGTAAAGCCACAGGAATACAGCAGCAGCAGGAACAGTGACAGGAATACAGCAGCAGTAGGTACAGCCACAGGAATACAGCAGCAGCAGGAACAGTAACAGGAATACAGCAGCAGCAGGTACAGCCACAGGAATACAGCAGCAGCAGGAACAGTGTCAGGAATACAGCAGCAGTAGGAGCAGCCACAGGAATACAGCAGCAGCAAGTATAGTAACAGGAATACAGCAGCAGCAAGACCAGCCACAGCAATAAAGCAGCAGCAGGAACAGCCACAGGAATACAGCAGCAGCAGGAACAGTGACAGGAAAACAGCAGCAGCAGAAGGAACAGCCACAGGAATACAGCTGCAGCAGGTACAGTGACAGGAATACAGCAGCAGCAAGAACAGCCACAGCAATACAGCAGCAGCAGGAACAGCCACAGCAATACAGCAACAGCAGGAACAGAGACAGGAATACAGCAGCAGCAGGCACAGCTACAGGAATACAGCAGCAGCAGGAACAGCCACACGTATATTTCAGCAGCGCGTTCAGCAACAGGAATACAGCAGCAGGAAGAACAGCCACAGGAATACAGCAGCAGCAGGAACAGCCACAGGAATACAGCAGCAGCAGGAACAGCGACAGGAATACAGCAGCAGCAGCAAGAACAGCCACAGGTACGCAGCAGCAGGAACAGCCACAGGAATTCAGCAGCAGCAGGAACAGCCACAGGAATAGAGTTACAACAGGAACAGCCACAGGAATACAGCAGCAGCAGGAACAGTGACAGGAATACAGCAGCAGTAGGAACAGCCCCAGGAATACAGCAGCAGCAGGTATAGTAACAGGAATACAGCAGCAGCAAGAACAGCCACAGCAATACAGCAGCAGCAGGACCAGCCACAGGAATAGAGCAGCAGCAGCAGGAAAAGCCACAGGAATACAGCAGCAGCAGGAACAGCAACAGGAGCACAGCAGCAGCAGGAACAGCCACAGGAATACAGCAGCAGCAGGAACAGCAACGGGAATACAGCAACAGCAAGTACAGCCACAGGAATACAGCAGCAACAGGAACACTGACAGGAATACAGCAGCAGTAGGAACAGCCACAGTAATACAGCTGCAGCAGGTACAGTGACAGGAATACAGCAGCAGCAAGAACAGCCACAGCAATACAGCAGCAGCAGGAACAGCCACAGGAATACAGCAGCAGCAGCAAGGAACAGCGACAGGAATGCAGCAGCAGCAGGAAAAGCAACAGGAGTACAGCAGCAGAAGGAACAGCCACAGGAATATAGCAGCAGTTGGAACAGCCACAGGAATCCAGCTGCAGCAGGAACAGCCACAGGAATACAACAGCAGCAGGAACAGCGACAGGAGTACTGCAGCAGCTGCAGGAACAGCCAGAGGAATACAGCAGCAGCAGGAACAGGTAGTGGAATAGAGCAGCAGCAGGAACGGCCACAGGAATACAGCAGCAGCAGGAACAGCAACGGGAATACAGCAGCAGCAGGTACGGCCACAGAAATACAGCAGCAGCAGGAACAGCCACAGGAATGAAGCCACAGCAGGAACAGCGACAGGAATACAGCAGCAGCAGGAACAGCTACAGGAATACAGCAGCAGCAGGAACAGCCACAGGTATATTTTAGCAGCGTGTTCAGCAACAGGAAGACAGCAGCAGCAAGAACAGCCACAGGAATACAGCAGCAGCAGGAACAGCCACAGGAATACAGCAGCAGAAGGAACAGCGACAGGAATACAGCAGCAGCAGGAAGAGCCACAGCAATACAGCAGCAGCAGCACGAACAGCCACAGGTACGCAGCAGCAGGAACAGCCACAGGAATTCAGCAGCAGTAGGAACAGCCACAGGAATAGAGTAACAACAGGAACAGCCACAGGAATACAGCAGCAGCAGGAATAGTCACAGAAATACAGCAGCAGCAGCAGGAACAGCGGCAGGAATACAGCAGCAGCAGGATGAGCCAGAGGAATACAGCAGCAGCAGCACGAACAGTCACAGGTACGCAGCAGCAGGAAGAGCCACAGGAATACAGCAGCAGCAGCACGAACAGCCACAGGTACACAGCAGCAGGAACAGCCACAGGAATATAGCAGCAGCAGGAACAGCCACAGGCATCGAGTAACAGCAGGAACAGCCACTGGAATACAGCAGCAGCAGGAATAGCAACAGAAATACAGCAGCAGCAGCAGGAACAGCAACAGATAAGCAGCAACAGCAGCAGGAACAGCTACAGGAGTACAGCAGCAGCAGTAAGAGCCACAGGAATACAGCAGCAGCAGGAACAGCCAGAGGAATACAGCAGCAGCAGGAACAGCCAGAGGAATACAGCAGCAGCAGGAACAGCAACGGGAATACAGCAGCAGCAGGTACAGCCACAGAAATACAGCAGCAGCAGGAACAGTGACAGGAATACAGCAGCAGTAGGAACAGCCAAAGGAATACAGCAGCAGCAGGAACAGCAAGAGGAGTACAGCAGCAGAAGGAACAGCCACAGGAATACAGCAGCAGCAGGAACAGCCATAGGAATACAGCAGCAGCAGCAGCAGGAACAGCCACAGGAATACAGCAGCAGCAGGAACAGCGACAGGAATACAGCACCAGCAGAAGGAACAGCCATAGGAATACAACAGCAGCAGCAGAAACAGCCACAGATATGCAGCACCTGCAGCAGGAACAGCCACAGGAATACAGCACCAGTAGAAGGAACAGCCACAGGAATACAGCCGCGGCAGCAGGAACAATCACAGGAATACAGCAGCAGCGGGAGAAGCCAAAGGAATACAGCAGCAGCAGGAACAGCCACAGGAATACAGCAGCAGCAGGAACAGCCACAGGAATACAGCAACAGCAGGAAGAGCGACAGGAATACAGCAGCAGCAGGAAGAGCAACAGGAATACAGCAGCAGCAGGAATAGCAACAGAAATACAGCAGCAGCAGAAGGAACAGCAACAGATAAGCAGCAACAGCAGCAGGAACAGCTACAGGAGTACAGCAGCAGCAGAAAGAGCCACAGGAATACAGCAGCAGCAGGAACAGCCACAGGAATTCAGCAGCAGCAGGAACAGCCACAGGAATAGAGTTACAACAGGAACAGCCACAGGAATACAGCAGCAGCAGGAATAGCAACAGAAATACAGCAGCAGCAGCAGGAACAGCAACAGATATGCAGCAACAGCAGCAGGAACAGCTACAGAAATACAGCAGCAGCAGAAAGAGCCACAGGAATGCAGCAGCAGCAGGAATAGCCACAGGAATACTGCAGCAGCAGGAATAGCCACAGAAATACAGCAGCAGCAGCAGCAGGAACAGCCACAGATATGCAGCAGCAGGAGGAACAGTGACAGGAAAACAGCAGCAGCTGGAACAGCCACAGGAATATAGCAGCAGCAGGAACAGCCTCAGGAAGACAGCAGCAGCAGAAGGAACAGCCACAGGAATACAACAGCAGCAGAAGGAACAGCTGCAGATATGCAGCACCTGCAGGAGGAACAGCCACAGGAATACAGCAGCAGCAGCAGGAACAGCCACAGCAATACAGCAGCAGCAGGAACAGCCACAGGAATACTGCAGCAGCGGGAAAAGCCAAAGGAATACAGCAGCTGCAGGAACAGGAACAGGATTACAGCAGCATCAGGAACAGCCACAGATATGCAGCACTAGCAGCAGGAACAGCCACATGAATACACCAGCAGCATGCACAGCCACAAGAATACAGCAGCAGTTGGAACAGCCACAGGAATCCAGCAGCAGCAGGAACAGCCACAGGAATACAACAGCAGCAGGAACAGCCACAGGAGTACAGCAGCAGCTGCAGGAACAGCCAGAGGAATACAGCAGCAGCAGGAACAGCAACGGGAATACAGCAGCAGCAGGAAAAGCCACAGGAATACAGCAGCTGCAGGAACAGTGACAGGAATACAGCAGCAGTAGGAACAGCCAAAGGAATACAGCAGCAGCAGGAACAGCAAGAGGAGTACAGCAGCAGAAGCAACAGCCACAGGAATACAGCAGCAGCAGGAACAGCCATAGGAATACAGCAGCAGCAGCAGCAGGAACAGCCACAGGAATACAGCAGCAGTAGGAACAGCCACAGGAATACAGCAGCAGCAGTAACAGACACTGGAATACAGCTGCAGCAGGAACAGCCACAGAAATACAGCAGCATCAGGAACAGCTACAAGAATACAGCAGCAGCAGGAACAGCCACGGGATTACAGCAGCATCAGGAACAGCCACAGATATGCAGCACTAGCAGCAGGAACAGCCACATGAATACAGCAGCAGCATGAAGAGCCACAAGAATACAGCAGCAGCAGGAACAGCCACAGGAATCCAGCAGCAGCAGGAACAGCCACAGGAATACAACAGCAGCAGGAACAGCCACAGGAGTACAGCAGCAGCTGCAGGGACAGCCAGAGGAATACAGCAGCAGCAGGAACAGCCACTGGAATGCAGCAGCAGCAGGAACAGCGACAGGAATACATCCACAGCAGGAACAGCTACAAGAATACAGCAGCAGCAGGAACAGCCACTGGTATATTGCAGCAGCAGGATCAGCGACAGGAATACAGCAGCAGCATGAACAGACACAGGAATACAGCAGCAGCAGGAACAGCTACAAGAATACAGCCGCAGCAGGAAGAGCCACAGGTATATTGCAGCAGCAGGATCAGCGACAGCAATACAGCAGCAGCAAGAACAGCCACAGGAAAACAGCAGCAGCAGGAACAATGGCAGGAAAACAGCAGCAGCAGAAGGAACAGCCACAGGAATACAGCAGCAGCAGGATCAGCCACAGGAATACAGCAGCAGCAGGATCAGCCACAGGAATACAGCAGCAGCGGGAAAAGCCACAAGAATACAGCAGCAGCAGGAACAGCCACAGGAATACAGCAGCAGCAGGAACAGTGACAGGAATACAGCAGCAGTAGGAACAGCCACAGGAATACAGAAGCAGCAGGTACAGTAACAGGAATACAGCAGCAGCAGGTACAGCCACAGGAATACAGCAGCAGCAGGAACAGTGACAGGAATACAGCAGCAGTAGGAACAGCCACAGGAATACAGCAGCAGCAGTAACAGACACTGGAATACAGCTGCAGCAGGAACAGCCACAGAAATACAGTAGCAGCAGGAACAGCTACAAGAATACAGCAGCAGCAGGAAAAGCCACGGGATTACAGCAGCATCAGGAACAGCCACAGATATGCAGCACTAGCAGCAGGAACAGCCACATGAATACAGCAGCAGCATGAAGAGCCACAAGAATACAGCAGCAGCAGGAACAGCCACAGGAATCCAGCAGCAGCAGGAACAGCCACAGGAATACAACAGCAGCAGGAACAGCCACAGGAGTACAGCAGCAGCTGCAGGAACAGCCAGAGGAATACAGCAGCAGCAGGAACAGCCACTGGAATGCAGCAGCAGCAGGAACAGCGACAGGAATACAGCAGCAGCAGGAACAGCTACAAGAATACAGCAGCAGCAGGAACAGCCACTGGTATATTGCAGCAGCAGGATCAGCGACAGGAATACAGCAGCAGCAAGAACAGCCACAGGAATACAGCAGCAGCAGGAACAGCTACAAGAATACAGCTGCAGCAGGAAGAGCCACAGGTATATTGCAGCAGCAGGATCAGCGACAGCAATACAGCAGCAGCAAGAAAAGCCACAGGAATACAGCAGCAGCAGGAACAGCGTCAGGAATACAGCAGCAGTAGGAACAGCCGCAGGAATACAGAAGCAGCAGGTACAGTAACAGGAATACAGCAGCAGCAGGTACAGCCACAGGAATACAGCAGCAGCAGGAACAGTGACAGGAATACAGCAGCAGTAGGAACAGCCACAGGAATACAGCAGCAGCAGTAACAGACACTGGAATACAGCAGCAGCAGGAACAGCCACAGAAATACAGTAGCAGCAGGAACAGCTACAAGAATACAGCAGCAGCAGGAACAGCCACGGGATTACAGCAGCATCAGGAACAGCCACAGATATGCAGCACTAGCAGCAGGAACAGCCACATGAATACAGCAGCAGCATGAAGAGCCACAAGAGTACAGCAGCAGCAGGAACAGCCACAGGAATCCAGCAGCAGCAGGAACAGCCACAGGAATACAACAGCAGCAGGAACAGCCACAGGAGTACAGCAGCAGCTGCAGGAACAGCCAGAGGAATACAGCAGCAGCAGGAACAGCCACTGGAATGCAGCAGCAGCAGGAACAGCGACAGGAATACAGCAGCAGCAGGAACAGCTACAAGAATACAGCAGCAGCAGGAACAGCCACTGGTATATTGCAGCAGCAGGATCAGCGACAGGAATACAGCAGCAGCAAGAACAGCCACAGGAATACAGCAGCAGCAGGAGCAGCTACAATAATACAGCTGCAGCAGGAAGAACCACAGGTATATTGCAGCAGCAGGATCAGCGACAGCAATACAGCAGCAGCAAGAACAGCCACAGGAATACAGCAGCAGCAGGAACAGTGACAAGAATACAGCAGCAGTAGGAACAGCCACAGGAATACAGAAGCAGCAGGTACAGTAACAGGAATACAGCAGCAGCAGGTACAGCCACAGGAATACAGCAGCAGCAGGAACAGTGACCGGAATACAGCAGCAGTAGGAACAGCCAAAGGAAAACAGCAGCAGCAGGAACAATGACAGGAAAACAGCAGCAGCAGAAGGAACAGCCACAGGAATACAGCAGCAGCAGGATCAGCCACAGGAATACAGCAGCAGCAGGATCAGCCACAGGAATACAGCAGCAGCGGGAAAAGCCACAAGAATACAGCAGCAGCGGGAACAGCCACATGAATACAGCAGCAGCATGAAGAGCCACAAGAATACAGCAGCAGCAGGAACAGCCACAGGAATCCAGCAGCAGCAGGAACAGCCACAGGAATACAACAGCAGCAGGAACAGCCACAGGAGTACAGCAGCAGCTGCAGGGACAGCCAGAGGAATACAGCAGCAGCAGGAACAGCCACTGGAATGCAGCAGCAGCAGGAACAGCGACAGGAATACATCCACAGCAGGAACAGCTACAAGAATACAGCAGCAGCAGGAACAGCCACTGGTATATTGCAGCAGCAGGATCAGCGACAGGAATACAGCAGCAGCATGAACAGACACAGGAATACAGCAGCAGCAGGAACAGCTACAAGAATACAGCCGCAGCAGGAAGAGCCACAGGTATATTGCAGCAGCAGGATCAGCGACAGCAATACAGCAGCAGCAAGAACAGCCACAGGAAAACAGCAGCAGCAGGAACAATGGCAGGAAAACAGCAGCAGCAGAAGGAACAGCCACAGGAATACAGCAGCAGCAGGATCAGCCACAGGAATACAGCAGCAGCAGGATCAGCCACAGGAATACAGCAGCAGCGGGAAAAGCCACAAGAATACAGCAGCAGCAGGAACAGCCAAAGGAAAACAGCAGCAGCAGGAACAATGACAGGAAAACAGCAGCAGCAGAAGGAACAGCCACATGAATACAGCAGCAGCATGAAGAGCCACAAGAATACAGCAGCAGCAGGAACAGCCACAGGAATCCAGCAGCAGCAGGAACAGCCACAGGAATACAACAGCAGCAGGAACAGCCACAGGAGTACAGCAGCAGCTGCAGGGACAGCCAGAGGAATACAGCAGCAGCAGGAACAGCCACTGGAATGCAGCAGCAGCAGGAACAGCGACAGGAATACATCCACAGCAGGAACAGCTACAAGAATACAGCAGCAGCAGGAACAGCCACTGGTATATTGCAGCAGCAGGATCAGCGACAGGAATACAGCAGCAGCATGAACAGACACAGGAATACAGCAGCAGCAGGAACAGCTACAAGAATACAGCCGCAGCAGGAAGAGCCACAGGTATATTGCAGCAGCAGGATCAGCGACAGCAATACAGCAGCAGCAAGAACAGCCACAGGAAAACAGCAGCAGCAGGAACAATGGCAGGAAAACAGCAGCAGCAGAAGGAACAGCCACAGGAATACAGCAGCAGCAGGATCAGCCACAGGAATACAGCAGCAGCAGGATCAGCCACAGGAATACAGCAGCAGCGGGAAAAGCCACAAGAATACAGCAGCAGCAGGAACAGCCACAGGAATACAGCAGCAGCAGGAACATTGACAGGAATACAGCAGCAGTAGGAACAGCCACAGGAATACAGAAGCAGCAGGTACAGTAACAGGAATACAGCAGCAACAGGTACAGCCACAGGAATACAGCAGCAGCAGGAACAGTGACAGGAATACAGCAGCAGTAGGCACAGCCACAGGAATACAGCAGCAGCAGTAACAGACACTGGAATACAGCTGCAGCAGGAACAGCCACAGAAATATAGCAGCAGCAGGAACAGCTACAAGAATACAGCAGCAGCAGGAACAGCCACGGGATTACAGCAGCATCAGGAACAGCCACAGATATGCAGCACTAGCAGCAGGAACAGCCACATGAATAGAGCAGCAGCATGAAGAGCCACAAGAATACAGCAGCAGCAGGAACAGCCACAGGAATCCAGCAGCAGCAGGAACAGCCACAGGAATACAACAGCAGCAGGAACAGCCACAGGAGTACAGCAGCAGCTGCAGGAACAGCCAGAGGAATACAGCAGCAGCAGGAACAGCCACTGGAATGCAGCAGCAGCAGGAACAGCGACAGGAATACAGCAGCAGCAGGAACAGCTACAAGAATACAGCAGCAGCAGGAACAGCCACTGGTATATTGCAGCAGCAGGATCAGCGACAGGAATACAGCAGCAGCAAGAACAGCCACAGGAATACAGCAGCAGCAGGAACAGCTACAAGAATACAGCTGCAGCAGGAAGAGCCACAGGTATATTGCAGCAGCAGGATCAGCGACAGCAATACAGCAGCAGCAAGAAAAGCCACAGGAATACAGCAGCAGCAGGAACAGCGTCAGGAATACAGCAGCAGTAGGAACAGCCGCAGGAATACAGAAGCAGCAGGTACAGTAACAGGAATACAGCAGCAGCAGGTACAGCCACAGGAATACAGCGGCAGCAGGAACAGTGACAGGAATACAGCAGCAGTAGGAACAGCCACAGGAATACAGCAGCAGCAGTAACAGACACTGGAATACAGCAGCAGCAGGAACAGCCACAGAAATACAGTAGCAGCAGGAACAGCTACAAGAATACATCAGCAGCAGGAACAGCCACGGGATTACAGCAGCATCAGGAACAGCCACAGATATGCAGCACTAGCAGCAGGAACAGCCACATGAATACAGCAGCAGCATGAAGAGCCACAAGAGTACAGCAGCAGCAGGAACAGCCACAGGAATCCAGCAGCAGCAGGAACAGCCACAGGAATACAACAGCAGCAGGAACAGCCACAGGAGTACAGCAGCAGCTGCAGGAACAGCCAGAGGAATACAGCAGCAGCAGGAACAGCCACTGGAATGCAGCAGCAGCAGGAACAGCGACAGGAATACAGCAGCAGCAGGAACAGCTACAAGAATACAGCAGCAGCAGGAACAGCCACTGGTATATTGCAGCAGCAGGATCAGCGACAGGAATACAGCAGCAGCAAGAACAGCCACAGGAATACAGCAGCAGCAGGAACAGCTACAAGAATACAGCTGCAGCAGGAAGAGCCACAGGTATATTGCAGCAGCAGGATCAGCGACAGCAATACAGCAGCAGCAAGAACAGCCACAGGAATACAGCAGCAGCAGGAACAGTGACAAGAATACAGCAGCAGTAGGAACAGCCACAGGAATACAGAAGCAGCAGGTACAGTAACAGGAATACAGCAGCAGCAGGTACAGCCACAGGAATACAGCAGCAGCAGGAACAGTGACCGGAATATAGCAGCAGTAGGAACAGCCACAGGAATACAGCAGCAGCAGGAACATTGACAGGAATACAGCAGCAGTAGGAACAGCCACAGGAATACAGAAGCAGCAGGTACAGTAACAGGAATACAGCAGCAACAGGTGCAGCCACAGGATTACAGCAGCAGCAGGAACAGTGACAGGAAAACAGCAGCAGCAGAAGGAACAGCCACAGGAATACAGCTGCAGCAGGATCAGCCACAGGAATACAGCAGCAGCAGGATCAGCCACAGGAATACAGCAGCAGCAGGAACAGCCACAGGAATACAGCAGCAGCAGGATCAGCCACAGGAATACAGCAGCAGCAGGAACAGCCACAGGAATACAGCAGCAGCAGGATCAGCCACAGGAATACAGCAGCAGCAGGAACAGCCACAGCAATACAGCAGCAACGGGAATACAGCAGTAGCAGGTACAGCCACAGGAATACAGCAGCAGCGGAAAAAGCCACAAGAATACAGCAGCAGCAGGAACAGCCACAGGAATACAGCAGCAGCAGGAACAGCCACAGGAATACAGCTGCAGCAGGAACAGCCACAGGAATACAGCAGCAGCAGGAACAGCCACAGGAATACAGCAGCAGCAGGATCAGCCACAGGAATACAGCAGCAGCAGGAACAGCCACAGGAATACAGCAGCAGCAGGAAAAGCCACAAGAATACAGCATCAGCAGGAACAGCCACAGGAATACAACAGCAGCAGGATCAGCCACAGGAATACAGCAGCAGCCGGAAAAGCCACAGGAATACAGCAGCAGAAGGAACAGCCACTGGAATACAGCAGCAGCAGGAACAGCCATTGGAATACAGCAGCAGCGGGAAAAGCCAAAGGAATACAGCAGCAAGAGGAACAGCAACAGGAATACTGCAGCAGCAGGTTCTGCCACAGGCATACAGCAACAGCAGGAACAGCTACAGGAATACAGCAGCAGCAGGAACAGCCACAGGTATATTGCAGCAGCAGGATCAGCAACAGGAATACAGCAGCAGCAAGAACAGCCACAGGAGTACAGCAGCAGCTGCAGGAACGGCCAGATGAATACAGCGGCAGCACGAACAGCCACTGGAATACAGCAGCAGCAGGAGCAGCAACGGGAATACAGCAGTAACAGGAACAGCCACAGGAATACAGCAGCAGCAGGAACAGTGATGGAATACAGCAGCAGTAGGAACAGCCACAGGAATACAGCTGCAGCAGGTATAGTAACAAGAATACAGCAGCAGCAAGAACAGCCAGAGCAATACAGCAGCAGCAGGAAAAGCCACAGGAATACAGCAGCAGCAGGAACAGCAACAGGTGTATTGCAGCAGCAGTATCAGCAACAGGAATACAGCAGCAGCAAGAACAGCCACAGGAATACAGCAGCAGCAGGAAAAGTGACAGGAAAACAGCGGCAGCAGAAGGAACAGCCACATGAAAACAGCAGCAGCAGGAACAGCCACAGATAGGCAGCACTAGCAGCAGGAACAGCCACATGAATACAGCAGCCGCAGGAACATCCACAGGAATCCAGCAGCAGCAGGAACAGCCACAGGAATACAACAGCAGCAGGAACAGCCACAGGAATACAGCAGCAGCAGGAACAGCCAGAGGAATACAGCAGCAGCAGGAACAGCCACAGGAATACAGCAGCAGCAGGAACAGCAACGGGAATACAGCAGCAGCAGGTACATCCACAGGAATACAGCAGCAGCAGGTACAGTAACAGGAATACAGCAGCAGCAGGTACAGCCACAGGAATACAGCAGCAACAGGAACAGTGAGAAGAATACAGCAGCAGTAGGAACAGCCACTGGAATACAGCAGCATCAGGAACAGCCACGGGATTACAGCAGCATCAGGAACAGCCACAGATAGGCAGCACTAGCAGCAGGAACAGCCACATGAATACACCAGCAGCATGAACAGCCACAAGAATACAGCAGCAGCAGGAACAGCCACAGGAATCCAGCAGCAGCAGGAACAGCCACAGGAATACAACAGCAGCAGGAACAGCGACAGGAGTACAGCAGCAGCTGCAGGAACGGCCAGAGGAATACAGCGGAAGCAGGTACAGCTACTGGAATACAGCAGCAGCAGGAACGGCCACAGGAATACAGCAGCAGCAGGAGCAGCAACGGGAATACAGCAGCAGCAGGTACAGCCACAGGAATACAGCTGCAGCAGTTATAGTAACAAGAATACAGCAGCAGCAAGAACAGCCAGAGCAATACAGCAGCAGCAGGAAAAGCCACAGTAATAGAGCAGCAGCATCAGGAAAAGCCACAGGAATACAGCAGCAGCAGGAACAGCCACAGGAATACAGCAGCAGCAGGAACAGCAACGGGAATACAGCAGCAGCATGTACAGCCACAGGAATACAACAGCAGCAGGAACAGTGACAGGAAAACAGCAGCAGCAGAAGGAACCGCCACAGGAATACAGCAGCAGCAGGAACAGCCACAGGAATACAGCAGCAGCTGCAGGAACAGCCAGAGGAATACAGCAGCAGCAGTAACAGCCACTGGAATACAGCAGCAGCAGGAACAGCCACAGGAATACAGCAGCATCAGGAACAGCAACGGGAATACAGCAGCAGCAGGTACAACCACAGGAATACAGCAGCAGCCGGAACAGTGACAGATATACAGCAGCAGTAGGAAAAGCCACAGGAATACAGCAGCAGCAGGTACAGAAACAGGAATACAGCAGCAGCAGGAACAGTGACAGGAATACAGCAGCAGCAAGTATAATAACAGGAATACAGCAGCAGCAAGAACAGCCACAGCAATACAGCAGCAGCAGGAACAGCCACAGGAATTGAGCAGCAGCAGCAGGAAAAGCCACTGGAATACAGCAGCAGTAGGAACAGCAACAGGAGTACAGCAGCAGCAGGAACAGCCACAGGAATACAGCAGCAGCAGGAAGAGCCACAGCAATACAGCAGCAGCAGCACGAACAGCCACAGGTACGCAGCAGCAGGAACAGCCAAAGGAATACTGCAGCAGCAGGAACAGCCACAGGCATAGAGTAACAGCAGGAACAGCCACAGGAATACAGCAGCAGCAGGAATAGCCACAGAAATACAGCAGCAGCAGCAGGAACAGCAACAGATATGCAGCAACAGCAGAAAGAGCCACAGGAATACAGCAGCAGCAGGAATAGCAACAGAAATACAGCAGCAGCAGCAGGAACAGCAACAGATATGCAGCAACAGCAGCAGGAACAGCTACAGGAATACAGCAGCAGCAGAAAGATCCACAGGAATACAGCAGCAGCAGTAATAGCCACAGAAATACAGCAGCAGCAGCAGCAGGAAAAGCCACAGATACGCAGCAGCAGCAGGGACAACCACAGGAATACAGCAGCAGCAGGAACAACCACAGGAATACAGCAACAGCAGGAACAGCCACAGGACTGCGGCAGCAGCAGCAGGAACCGCAACAGAAATACAGCAGCAGCTGGAACAGCCACAGGAATATAGCAGCAGCAGGAACAGCCTCAGGAATACAGCAGCAGCAGAAGGAACAGCCACTGGAATACAACAGCAGCAGCAGGAGCAGCCGCAGATATGCAGCACCTGCAGGAGGAACAGCCACAGGAATACAGCAGCAGCAGCAGGAACAGTGACAGGAAAACAGCAGCAGCAGAAGGAACAGCCACAGGAATACAGCAGCAGCAGGATCAGCCACAGGAATACAGCAGCAGCAGGATCAGCCACAGGAATACAGCAGCAGCGGGAAAAGCCACAAGAATACAGCAGCAGCAGGAACAGCCACAGGAATACAGCAGCAGCAGGAACAGCCACAGGAATACAGCTGCAGCAGGAACAGCCACAGGAATACAGCAGCAGCAGGAACAGCCACAGGAATACAGCAACAGCAGGAACAGCGTCAGGAATACAGCAGCAGAAGGAACAGCTATAAGAATATAGCAGCAGCAGGAAGAGCCACAGGTATATTGCAGCAGCAGGATGAGCAACAGGAATACAGCAGCAGCAGGATCAGCCACAGGAATACAGCAGCAGCAGGATCAGCCACAGGAATACAGCAGCAGCAGGAACAGCCACGGGATTACAGCAGCATCAGGAACAGCCAGAGATATGCAGCACTAGCAGCAGGAACAGCCACATGAATACACCAGCAGCAGGAACAGCCACAAGAATACAGCAGCAGCAGGAACAGCCACAGGAATCCAGCAGCAGCAGGAACAGCCACAGGAATACAACAGCAGCAGGAACAGCCACAGGAGTACAGCAGCAGCTGCAGGAACAGCCAGAGGAATACAGCAGCAGCAGGAACAGCCACAGGAATACAGCAGCAGCAGGAACAGTGACAGGAATACAGCAGCAGTAGGAACAGCCACAGGAATACAGAAGCAGCAGGTACAGTAACAGGAATACAGCAGCAGCAGGTACAGCCACAGGAATACAGCAGCAGCAGGAACAGTGACAGGAATACAGCAGCAGTAGGAACAGCCACAGGAATACAGCAGCAGCAGTAACAGACACTGGAATACAGCTGCAGCAGGAACAGCTGCAAGAATACAGCCGCAGCAGGAAGAGCCACAGGTATATTGCAGCAGCAGGATCAGCGACAGCAATACAGCAGCAGCAACAACAGCCACAGGAAAACAGCAGCAGCAGGAACAATGACAGGAAAACAGCAGCAGCAGAAGGAACAGCCACAGGAATACAGCAGCAGCAGGATCAGCCACAGGAATACAGCAGCAGCAGGAACAGCCACAGGAATACAGCAGCAGCGGGAAAAGCCACAAGAATACAGCAGCAGCAGGAACAGCCACAGGAATACAGCAGCAGCAGGAACAGCCACAGGAATACAGCAGCAGCAGGAACATTGACAGGAATACAGCAGCAGTAGGAATAGCCACAGGAATACAGAAGCAGCAGGTACAGTAACAGGAATACAGCAGCAGCAGGTACAGCCACAGAAATACAGCAGCAGCAGGAACAGTGACAGGAATACAGCAGCAGTAGGAACAGCCACAGTAATACAGCAGCAGCAGTAACAGACACTGGAATACAGCTGCAGCAGGAACAGCCACAGAAATACAGTAGCAGCAGGAACAGCTACAAGAATACAGCAGCAGCAGGAACAGCCACGGGATTACAGCAGCATCAGGAACAGCCACAGATATGCAGCACTAGCAGCAGGAACAGCCACATGAATACAGCAGCAGCATGAAGAGCCACAAGAATGCAGCAGCAGCAGGAACAGCCACAGGAATCCAGCAGCAGCAGGAACAGCCACAGGAATACAACAGCAGCAGGAACAGCCACAGGAGTACAGCAGCAGCTGCAGGAACGGCCAGAGGAATACAGCAGCAGCAGGAACAGCCACTGGAATGCAGCAGCAGCAGGAAAAGCTACAAGAATACAGCAGCAGCAGGAACAGCCACAGGTATATTGCAGCAGCAGGATCAGCGACAGGAATACAGCAGCAGCAAGAACAGCCACAGGAATACAGCAGCAGCAGGAACAGCTACAAGAATACAGCTGCAGCAGGAAGAGCCACAGGTATATTGCAGCAGCAGGATCAGCGACAGCAATACAGCAGCAGCAAGAACAGCCACAGGAATACAGCAGCAGCAGGAACAGTGACAGGAATACAGCAGCAGTAGGAACAGCCACAGGAATACAGAAGCAGCAGGTACAGTAACAGGAATACAGCAGCAGCAGGTACAGCCACAGGAATACAGCAGCAGCAGGAACAGTGACAGGAATACAGCAGCAGTAGGAACAGCCACAGGAATACAGCAGCAGCAGTAACAGACACTGGAATACAACAGCAGCAGTAACAGACACTGGAATACAGCAGCAGCAGGAACAGCCACAGAAATACAGTCGCAGCAGGAACAGCTACAAGAATACAACAGCAGCAGGAACAGCCACGGGATTACAGCAGCATCAGGAACAGCCACAGATATGCAGCACTAGCAGCAGGAACAGCCACATGAATACAGCAGCAGCATGAAGAGCCACAAGAATACAGCAGCAGCAGGAACAGCCACAGGAATCCAGCAGCAGCAAGAACAGCCACAGGAATACAACAGCAGCAGGAACAGCCACAGGAGTACAGCAGCAGCTGCAGGAACAGCCAGAGGAATACAGCAGCAGCGGGAACAGCCACTGGAATGCAGCAGCAGCAGGAACAGCGACAGGAATACAGCAGCAGCAGGAACAGCTACAAGAATACAGCAGCAGCAGGAACAGCCACTGGTATATTGCAGCAGCAGGATCAGCGACAGGAATACAGCAGCAGCAAGAACAGCCACAGGAATACAGCAGCAGCAGGAACAGCTACAAGAATACAGCTGCAGCAGGAAGAGCCACAGGTATATTGCAGCAGCAGGATCAGCGACAGCAATACAGCAGCAGCAAGAACAGCCACAGGAATACAGCAGCAGCAGGAACAGTGACAGGAATACAGCAGCAGTAGGAACAGCCACAGGAATACAGAAGCAGCAGGTACAGTAACAGGAATACAGCAGCAGCAGGTACAGCCACAGGAATACAGCAGCAGCAGGAACAGTGACAGGAATACAGCAGCAGTAGGAACAGCCACAGGAATACAGCAGCAGCAGTAACAGACACTGGAATACAGCTGCAGCAGGATCAGCGACAGGAATACAGCAGCAGCATGAACAGCCACAGGAATACAGCAGCAGCAGGAACAGCTGCAAGAATAAAGCCGCAGCAGGAAGAGCCGCAGGTATATTGCAGCAGCAGGATCAGCGACAGCAATACAGCAGCAGCAAGAACAGCCACAGGAAAACATCAGCAGCAGGAACAATGACAGGAAAACAGCAGCAGCAGAAGGAACAGCCACAGGAATACAGCAGCAGCAGGATCAGCCACAGGAATACAGCAGCAGCAGGATCAGCCACAGGAATACAGCAGCAGCGGGAAAAGCCACAGGAATACAGCAGCAGCAGGAACAGCCACAGGAATCCAGCAGCAGCAGGTACAGCCACAGGAATACAACAGCAGCAGGAACAGCCACAGGAGTACAGCAGCATCTGCAGGGACAGCCAGAGGAATACAGCAGCAGCAGGAACAGCCACTGGAATGCAGCAGCAGCAGGAACAGCGACAGGAATACAGCAGCAGCAGGAACAGCTACAAGAATACAGCAGCAGCAGGAACAGCCACAGGTATATTGCAGCAGCAGGATCAGCGACAGGAATACAGCAGCAGCATGAACAGCCACAGGAATACAGCAGCAGCAGGAACAGCTACAAGAATACAGCCGCAGCAGGAAGAGCCACAGGTATATTGCAGCAGCAAGATCAGCGACAGCAATACAGCAGCAGCAAGAACAGCCACAGGAAAACAGCAGCAGCAGGAACAATGACAGGAAAACAGCAGCAGCAGAAGGAACAGCCACAGGAATACAGCAGCAGCAGGATCAGCCACAGGAATACAGCAGCAGCAGGATCAGCCACAGGAATACAGCAGCAGCGGGAAAAGCCACAAGAATACAGCAGCAGCAGGAACAGCCACAGGAATACAGCAGCAGCAGGAACAGCCACAGGAATACAGCTGCAGCAGGAACAGCCACAGGAATACAGCAGCAGCAGGAACAGCCACAGGAATACAGCAACAGCGGGAACAGCGTCAGGAATACAGCAGCAGCAGGAACAGCTATAAGAATATAGCAGCAGCAGGAAGAGCCACAGGTATATTGCAGCAGCAGGATGAGCAACAGGAATACAGCAGCAGCAGGAACAGACACAGGAATACAGCAGCAGCAGGATCAGCCACAGGAATACAGCAGCAGCAGGAACAGCCACGGGATTACAGCAGCATCAGGAACAGCCAGAGATATGCAGCACTAGCAGCAGGGACAGCCACATGAATACACCAGCAGCAGGAACAGCCACAAGAATACAGCAGCAGCAGGAACAGCCACAGGAATCCAGCAGCAGCAGGAACAGCCACAGGAATACAACAGCAGCAGGAACAGCCACAGGAGTACAGCAGCAGCTGCAGGAACAGCCAGAGGAATACAGCAGCAGCAGGAACAGCCACAGGAATACAGCAGCAGCAGGAACAGTGACAGGAATACAGCAGCAGTAGGAACAGCCACAGGAATACAGAAGCAGCAGGTACAGTAACAGGAATACAGCAGCAGCAGGTACAGCCACAGGAATACAGCAGCAGCAGGAACAGTGACAGGAATACAGCAGCAGTAGGAACAGCCACAGGAATACAGCAGCAGCAGTAACAGACACTGGAATACAGCTGCAGCAGGAACAGCTGCAAGAATACAGCCGCAGCAGGAAGAGCCACAGGTATATTGCAGCAGCAGGATCAGCGACAGCAATACAGCAGCAGCAACAACAGCCACAGGAAAACAGCAGCAGCAGGAACAATGACAGGAAAACAGCAGCAGCAGAAGGAACAGCCACAGGAATACAGCAGCAGCAGGATCAGCCACAGGAATACAGCAGCAGCAGGAACAGCCACAGGAATACAGCAGCAGCGGGAAAAGCCACAAGAATACAGCAGCAGCAGGAACAGCCACAGGAATACAGCAGCAGCAGGAACAGCCACAGGAATACAGCAGCAGCAGGAACATTGACAGGAATACAGCAGCAGTAGGAACAGCCACAGGAATACAGAAGCAGCAGGTACAGTAACAGGAATACAGCAGCAGCAGGTACAGCCACAGAAATACAGCAGCAGCAGGAACAGTGACAGGAATACAGCAGCAGTAGGAACAGCCACAGTAATACAGCAGCAGCAGTAACAGACACTGGAATACAGCTGCAGCAGGAACAGCCAGAGAAATACAGCAGCAGCAGGAACAGCTACAAGAATACAGCAGCAGCAGGAACAGCCACGGGATTACAGCAGCATCAGGAACAGCCACAGATATGCAGCACTAGCAGCAGGAACAGCCACATGAATACAGCAGCAGCATGAAGAGCCACAAGAATGCAGCAGCAGCAGGAACAGCCACAGGAATCCAGCAGCAGCAGGAACAGCCACAGGAATACAACAGCAGCAGGAACAGCCACAGGAGTACAGCAGCAGCTGCAGGAACGGCCAGAGGAATACAGCAGCAGCAGGAACAGCCACTGGAATGCAGCAGCAGCAGGAACGGCGACAGGAATACAGCAGCAGCAGGAACAGCTACAAGAATACAGCAGCAGCAGGAACAGCCACAGGTATATTGCAGCAGCAGGATCAGCGACAGGAATACAGCAGCAGCAAGAACAGCCACAGGAATACAGCAGCAGCAGGAACAGCTACAAGAATACAGCTGCAGCAGGAAGAGCCACAGGTATATTGCAGCAGCAGGATCAGCGACAGCAATACAGCAGCAGCAAGAACAGCCACAGGAATACAGCAGCAGCAGGAATAGTGACAGGAATACAGCAGCAGTAGGAACAGCCACAGGAATACAGAAGCAGCAGGTACAGTAACAGGAATACAGCAGCAGCAGGTACAGCCACAGGAATACAGCAGCAGCAGGAACAGTGACAGGAATACAGCAGCAGTAGGAACAGCCACAGGAATACAGCAGCAGCAGTAACAGACACTGGAATACAACAGCAGCAGTAACAGACACTGGAATACAGCAGCAGCAGGAACAGCCACAGAAATACAGTCGCAGCAGGAACAGCTACAAGAATACAACAGCAGCAGGAACAGCCACGGGATTACAGCAGCATCAGGAACAGCCACAGATATGCAGCACTAGCAGCAGGAACAGCCACATGAATACAGCAGCAGCATGAAGAGCCACAAGAATACAGCAGCAGCAGGAACAGCCACAGGAATCCAGCAGCAGCAAGAACATCCACAGGAATACAACAGCAGCAGGAACAGCCACAGGAGTACAGCAGCAGCTGCAGGAACAGCCAGAGGAATACAGCAGCAGCAGGAACAGCCACTGGAATGCAGCAGCAGCAGGAACAGCGACAGGAATACAGCAGCAGCAGGAACAGCCACTGGTATATTGCAGCAGCAGGATCAGCGACAGGAATACAGCAGCATCAAGAACAGCCACAGGAATACAGCAGCAGCAGGAACAGCTACAAGAATACAGCTGCAGCAGGAAGAGCCACAGGTATATTGCAGCAGCAGGATCAGCGACAGCAATACAGCAGCAGCAAGAACAGCCACAGGAATACAGCAGCAGCAGGAACAGTGACAGGAATACAGCAGCAGTAGGAACAGCCACAGGAATACAGAAGCAGCAGGTACAGTAACAGGAATACAGCAGCAGCAGGTACAGCCACAGGAATACAGCAGCAGCAGGAACAGCCACAGGAATACAGCAGCAGCAGGATCAGCCACAGGAATACAGCAGCAACGGGAAAAGCCACAGGAATACAGCAGCAGCAGGAACAGCCACAGGAATACAGCAGCAGCAGGATCAGCCACAGTAATACAGCAGCAGCAGGAACAGCCACAGGAATACAGCAGCAGCAGGAAAAGCCACAAGAATACAGCATCAGCAGGAACAGCCACAGGAATACAACAGCAGCAGGAACAGCCACAGGAATACAGCAGCAGCCGGAAAAGCCACAGGAATACTGCAGCAGAAGGAACAGCCACAGGAATAGAGCGGCAGCAGGAACAGCCACAGGAATACAGCAGCAGCAGGAACAGCCATTGGAATACAGCAGCAGCGGGAAAAGCCAAAGGAATACAGCAGCAAGAGGAACAGCAACAGCAATACAGCAGCAGCAGGTACTGCCACAGGCATACAGCAACAGCAGGAACAGCTACAGGAATACAGCAGCAGCAGGAACAGTTACAAGAATACAGCAGCAGCAGGAACAGCCACAGGTATATTGCAGCAGCAGGATCAGCAACAGGAATACAGCAGCAGCAAGAACAGCCACAGGAGTACAGCAGCAGCTGCAGGAACGCTCAGAGGAAAACAGCGGCAGCACGAACAGCCACTGGAATACAGCAGCAGCAGGAACGGCCACAGGAGTACAGCAGCAGCAGGAGCAGCAACGGGAATACAGCAGTAGCAGGAACAGCCACAGGAATACAGCAGCAGCAGGAACAGTGAAGGAATACAGCAGCAGTAGGAACAGCCACAGGAATACAGCTGCAGCAGGTATAGTAACAAGAATACAGCAGCAGCAAGAACAGCCAGAGCAATACAGCAGCAGCAGGAAAAGCCACAGTAATAGAGCAGCAGCATCAGGAAAAGCCACAGGAATACAGCAGCAGCAGGAACAGCCACAGGTATATTGCAGCAGCAGGATCAGCAACAGGAATACAGCAGCAGCAGGAACAGCCACAGGAATACAACAGCAGCAGGAGCAGCCACAGGAATACAGCAGCATCAGGAACAGCAACGGGAATACAGCAGCAGCAGGTACAACCACAGGAATACAGCAGCAGCCGGAACAGTGACAGATATACAGCAGCAGTAGGAAAAGCCACAGGAATACAGCAGCAGCAGGTACAGAAACAGGAATACAGCAGCAGCAGAAACAGCCACAGGAATACAGCAGCAGCGGGAACAGTGACAGGAATACAGCAGCAGTAGGAACAGCCACAGGAATACAGCAGCAGCAAGAACAGCCACAGCAATACAGCAGCAGCAGGAACAGCCACAGGAATAGAGCAGCAGCAGCAGGAAAAGCCACTGCAATACAGCAGCAGTAGGAACAGCAACAGGAGTACAGCAGCAGCAGGAAGAGCCACAGCAATACAGCAGCAGCAGCACGAACAGCCACAGGTACGCAGCAGCAGGAACAGCCAAAGGAATACTGCAGCAGCAGGAACAGCCACAGGCATAGAGTAACAGCAGGAACAGCCACAGGAATACAGCAGCAGCAGGAATAGCCACAGAAATACAGCAGCAGCAGCAGGAACAGCAACAGATATGCAGCAACAGCAGAAAGAGCCACAGGAATACAGCAGCATCAGGAATAGCAACAGAAATACAGCAGCAGCAGCAGGAACAGCAACAGATATGCAGCAACAGCGGCAGGAACAGCTACAGGAATACAGCAGCAGCAGAAAGAGCCACAGGAATACAGCAGCAGCAGGAATAACCACAGAAATACAGCAGCAGCAGCAGCAGGAAAAGCCACAGATACGCAGCAGCAGCAGGGACAACCACAGGAATACAGCAGCAGCAGGAACAACCACAGGAATACAGCAACAGCAGGAACAGCCACAGGACTGCGGCAGCAGCAGCAGGAACCGCAACAGAAATACAGCAGCAGCTGGAACAGCCACAGTAATATAGCAGCAGCAGGAACAGCCTCAGGAATACAGCAGCAGCAGAAGGAACAGCCACTGGAATACAACAGCAGCAGCCGGAGCAGCCGCAGATATGCAGCACCTGCAGGAGGAACAGCCACAGGAATACAGCAGCAGCAGCAGGAACAGCCACAGCAATACAGCAGCAGCTGGAACAGCCAAAGGAAAATAGCAGCAGAGGGAAAAGCCACAGGAATACAGCAGCAGAAGGAACAGCCACAGGAATACAGCTGCAGCAGGAACAGCCACAGGAGTACAGCAGCAGCGGGAAAAGCCAAAGGAATACAGCAACAGCAGGAACAGCCACGGGATTACAGCAGCATCAGGAACAGCCACAGATATGCAGCACTAGCAGCAGGATCAGCCACATGAATACACCAGCAGCAGGAACAGCCACAGGAGTACAGCAGCAGCTGCAGGAACAGCCAGAGGAATACAGCAGCAGCAGGAACAGCCACTGGAATACAGCAGCAGCAGGAACGGCCACAGGAACACAGCAGCAGCAGGTACAGCCACAGGAATACAGCAGCAGCAGGAACAGTGACAGGAATGCAGCAGCAGTAGGAACAGCCACAGGAATACAGCAGCAGCAGGTACAGTAACAGGAACACAGCAGCAGCAGGTACAGCCACAGGAATACAGCAGCAGCAGGACCAGTGTCAGGAATACAGCA
Source organism: Cetorhinus maximus (assembly GCF_964194155.1). Classification (NCBI taxonomy): domain Eukaryota; kingdom Metazoa; phylum Chordata; class Chondrichthyes; order Lamniformes; family Cetorhinidae; genus Cetorhinus; species Cetorhinus maximus. The sequence continues at coordinate 27,778,033 of NC_135889.1, forward strand.
GCAGTAGGAACAGCCACAGGAATACAGCAGCAGCAAGTATAGTAACAGCAATACAGCAGCAGCAAGACCAGCCACAGCAATAAAGCAGCAGCAGGAACAGTGACAGGAATACAGCAGCAGCAGGAACAGTGACAGGAAAACAGCAGCAGCAGAAGGAACAGCCACAGGAATACAGCAGCAGCAGGAACAGCCACAGGAATACAGCAGCAGCGGGAAAAGCAACAAGAATACAGCAGCAGCAGGAACAGCCACAGGAATACAGCAGCAGCGGGAAAAGCAACAAGAATACAGCAGCAGCAGGAACAGCCACAGGAATACAACAGCAGCAGGAACAGCCACAGGAATACAACAGCAGCGGGAAAAGCCACAGGAATACAGCAGCAGCAGGTACAGCCACGGGATTACAGCAGCATCAGGAACAGCCACAGGAATACAACAGCAGCAGGAACAGCTACTGGAGTACAGCAGCAGCTGCAGGAACAGCCAGAGGAATACAGCAGCAGCAGGAACAGGCACAGGAATACAGCAGCAGCAGGAACAGCAACGGGAATACAGCAGCAGCAGGTACAGCCACAGGAATACAGCAGCAGCAGGAACAGTGACAGGAATACAGCAGCAGTAGGAACAGCCACAGGAATATAGCAGCAGCAGGTACAGTAACAGGAATACAGCAGCAGCAGGTACAGCCACAGGAATACAGCAGCAGCAGGAACAGCTACAGGAATACAGCAGCAGTAGGAACAGCCACAGGAATACAGCAGCAGCAGGTATAATAACAGGAATACACCAGCAGCAAGAACAGCCACAGCAATACAGCAGCAGCAGGAACAGCCACAGGAATAGAGCAGCAGCAGCAGGGAAAGCCACTGGAATACCGCAGCAGCAGGAACAGCAACTGGAGTACAGCAGCAGCAGGACCAGCCACAGGAATACAGCAGCAGCAGGAACAGCAACGGGAATACAGCAGCAGCAGGTACAGCCACAGGAATACAGCAGCTGCAGGAACAGTGACAGGAATACAGCAGCAGTAGGAACAGCCACAGGAATACAGAAGCAGCAGGTATAGTAACAGGAATACAGCAGCAGCAGGTACAGCCACAGGAATACAGCAGCAGCAGGAACAGTGACAGGAATACAGCAGCAGTAGGAACAGCCACAGGAATACAGCAGCAGCAGTAACAGACACTGGAATACAACAGCAGCAGTAACAGACACTGGAATACAGCAGCAGCAGGAACAGCCACAGAAATACAGTCGCAGCAGGAACAGCTGCAAGAATACAACAGCAGCAGGAACAGCCACGGGATTACAGCAGCATCAGGAACAGCCACAGATATGCAGCACTAGCAGCAGGAACAGCCACATGAATACAGCAGCAGCATGAAGAGCCACAAGAATACAGCAGCAGCAGGAACAGCCACAGGAATCCAGCAGCAGCAAGAACAGCCACAGGAATACAACAGCAGCAGGAACAGCCACAGGAGTACAGCAGCAGCTGCAGGAACAGCCAGAGGAATACAGCAGCAGCAGGAACAGCCACTGGAATGCAGCAGCAGCAGGAACAGCGACAGGAATACAGCAGCAGCAGGAACAGCTACAAGAATACAGCAGCAGCAGGAACAGCCACTGGTATATTGCAGCAGCAGGATCAGCGACAGGAATACAGCAGCAGCAAGAACAGCCACAGGAATACAGCAGCAGCAGGAACAGCTACAAGAATACAGCTGCAGCAGGAAGAGCCACAGGTATATTGCAGCAGCAGGATCAGTGACAGCAATACAGCAGCAGCAAGAACAGCCACAGGAATACAGCAGCAGCAGGAACAGTGACAGGAATACAGCAGCAGTAGGAACAGCCACAGGAATACAGAAGCAGCAGGTACAGTAACAGGAATACAGCAGCAGCAGGTACAGCCACAGGAATACAGCAGCAGCAGGAATAGCCACAGGAATACAGCAGCAGCAGGATCAGCCACAGGAATACAGCAGCAACGGGAAAAGCCACAGGAATACAGCAGCAGCAGGAACAGCCACAGGAATACAGCAGCAGCAGGAACAGCCACAGGAATACAGCTGCAGCAGGAACAGCCACAGGAATACAGCAGCAGCAGGAACAGCCACAGGAATACAGCAGCAGCAGGATCAGCCACAGTAATACAGCAGCAGCAGGAACAGCCACAGGAATACAGCAGCAGCAGGAAAAGCCACAAGAATACAGCATCAGCAGGAACAGCCACAGGAATACAACAGCAGCAGGAACAGCCACAGGAATACAGCAGCAGCCGGAAAAGCCACAGGAATACTGCAGCAGAAGGAACAGCCACAGGAATAGAGCGGCAGCAGGAACAGCCACAGGAATACAGCAGCAGCAGGAACAGCCATTGGAATACAGCAGCAGCGGGAAAAGCCAAAGGAATACAGCAGCAAGAGGAACAGCAACAGCAATACAGCAGCAGCAGGTACTGCCACAGGCATACAGCAACAGCAGGAACAGCTACAGGAATACAGCAGCAGCAGGAAATGTTACAAGAATACAGCAGCAGCAGGAACAGCCACAGGTATATTGCAGCAGCAGGATCAGCAACAGGAATACAGCAGCAGCAAGAACAGCCACAGGAGTACAGCAGCAGCTGCAGGAACGCTCAGAGGAAAACAGCGGCAGCACGAACAGCCACTGGAATACAGCAGCAGCAGGAACGGCCACAGGAGTACAGCAGCAGCAGGAGCAGCAACGGGAATACAGCAGTAGCAGGTACAGCCACAGGAATACAGCAGCAGCAGGAACAGTGAAGGAATACAGCAGCAGTAGGAACAGCCACAGGAATACAGCTGCAGCAGGTATAGTAACAAGAATACAGCAGCAGCAAGAACAGCCAGAGCAATACAGCAGCAGCAGGAAAAGCCACAGTAATAGAGCAGCAGCATCAGGAAAAGCCACAGGAATACAGCAGCAGCAGGAACAGCAACAGGTGTATTGCAGCAGCAGGATCAGCAACAGGAATACAGCAGCAGCAAGAACAGCCACAGGAATACAGCAGCAGCAGGAAAAGTGACAGGATAACAGCGGCAGCAGAAGGAACAGCCACAGGAAAACAGCAGCAGCAGGAACAGCCACAGATAGGCAGCACTAGCAGCAGGAACAGCCAGATGAATACAGCAGCCGCAGGAACATCCACAGGAATCCAGCAGCAGCAGGAACAGCCACAGGAATACAACAGCAGCAGGAACAGCCACAGGAATACAGCAGCAGCAGGAACAGCCAGAGGAATACAGCAGCAGCAGGAACAGCCACAGGAATACAGCAGCAGCAGGAACAGCAACGGGAAAACAGCAGAAGCAGGTACATCCACAGGAATACAGCAGCAGCAGGTACAGTAACAGGAATACAGCAGCAGCAGGTACAGCCACAGGAATACAGCAGCAGCAGGAACAGTGACAGGAATACAGCAGCTGTAGGAACAGCCACAGGAATACAGCAGCAGCAGTAACAGACACCGCAATACAGCAGCAGCAGGAACAGCCACGGGATTACAGCAGCATCAGGAACAGCCACAGATAGGCAGCACTAGCAGCAGGAACAGCCACATGAATACACCAGCAGCATGAACAGCCACAAGAATACAGCAGCAGCAGGATCAGCCACAGGAATCCAGCAGCAGCAGGAACAGCCACAGGAATACAGCAGCAGCAGGTACAGCCACGGGATTACAGCAGCATCAGGAACAGCCACAGGAATACAACAGCAGCAGGAACAGCTACTGGAGTACAGCAGCAGCTGCAGGAACAGCCAGAGGAATACAGCAGCAGCAGGAACAGGCACAGGAATACAGCAGCAGCAGGAACAGCAACGGGAATACAGCAGCAGCAGGTACAGCCACAGGAATACAGCAGCAGCAGGAACAGTGACAGGAATACAGCAGCAGTAGGAACAGCCACAGGAATATAGCAGCAGCAGGTACAGTAACAGGAATACAGCAGCAGCAGGTACAGCCACAGGAATACAGCAGCAGCAGGAACAGCTACAGGAATACAGCAGCAGTAGGAACAGCCACAGGAATACAGCAGCAGCAGGTATAATAACAGGAATACACCAGCAGCAAGAACAGCCACAGGAATACAGCAGCAGCAGGAACAGCCACAGGAATAGAGCAGCAGCAGCAGGGAAAGCCACTGGAATACCGCAGCAGCAGGAACAGCAACTGGAGTACAGCAGCAGCAGGACCAGCCACAGGAATACAGCAGCAGCAGGAACAGCAACGGGAATACAGCAGCAGCAGGTACAGCCACAGGAATACAGCAGCTGCAGGAACAGTGACAGGAATACAGCAGCAGTAGGAACAGCCACAGGAATACAGAAGCAGCAGGTATAGTAACAGGAATACAGCAGCAGCAGGTACAGCCACAGGAATACAGCAGCAGCAGGAACAGTGACAGGAATACAGCAGCAGTAGGAACAGCCACAGGAATACAGCAGCAGCAGTAACAGACACTGGAATACAACAGCAGCAGTAACAGACACTGGAATACAGCAGCAGCAGGAACAGCCACAGAAATACAGTCGCAGCAGGAACAGCTGCAAGAATACAACAGCAGCAGGAACAGCCACGGGATTACAGCAGCATCAGGAACAGCCACAGATATGCAGCACTAGCAGCAGGAACAGCCACATGAATACAGCAGCAGCATGAAGAGCCACAAGAATACAGCAGCAGCAGGAACAGCCACAGGAATCCAGCAGCAGCAAGAACAGCCACAGGAATACAACAGCAGCAGGAACAGCCACAGGAGTACAGCAGCAGCTGCAGGAACAGCCAGAGGAATACAGCAGCAGCAGGAACAGCCACTGGAATGCAGCAGCAGCAGGAACAGCGACAGGAATACAGCAGCAGCAGGAACAGCTACAAGAATACAGCAGCAGCAGGAACAGCCACTGGTATATTGCAGCAGCAGGATCAGCGACAGGAATACAGCAGCAGCAAGAACAGCCACAGGAATACAGCAGCAGCAGGAACAGCTACAAGAATACAGCTGCAGCAGGAAGAGCCACAGGTATATTGCAGCAGCAGGATCAGTGACAGCAATACAGCAGCAGCAAGAACAGCCACAGGAATACAGCAGCAGCAGGAACAGTGACAGGAATACAGCAGCAGTAGGAACAGCCACAGGAATACAGAAGCAGCAGGTACAGTAACAGGAATACAGCAGCAGCAGGTACAGCCACAGGAATACAGCAGCAGCAGGAATAGCCACAGGAATACAGCAGCAGCAGGATCAGCCACAGGAATACAGCAGCAACGGGAAAAGCCACAGGAATACAGCAGCAGCAGGAACAGCCACAGGAATACAGCAGCAGCAGGAACAGCCACAGGAATACAGCTGCAGCAGGAACAGCCACAGGAATACAGCAGCAGCAGGAACAGCCACAGGAATACAGCAGCAGCAGGATCAGCCACAGTAATACAGCAGCAGCAGGAACAGCCACAGGAATACAGCAGCAGCAGGAAAAGCCACAAGAATACAGCATCAGCAGGAACAGCCACAGGAATACAACAGCAGCAGGAACAGCCACAGGAATACAGCAGCAGCCGGAAAAGCCACAGGAATACTGCAGCAGAAGGAACAGCCACAGGAATAGAGCGGCAGCAGGAACAGCCACAGGAATACAGCAGCAGCAGGAACAGCCATTGGAATACAGCAGCAGCGGGAAAAGCCAAAGGAATACAGCAGCAAGAGGAACAGCAACAGCAATACAGCAGCAGCAGGTACTGCCACAGGCATACAGCAACAGCAGGAACAGCTACAGGAATACAGCAGCAGCAGGAAATGTTACAAGAATACAGCAGCAGCAGGAACAGCCACAGGTATATTGCAGCAGCAGGATCAGCAACAGGAATACAGCAGCAGCAAGAACAGCCACAGGAGTACAGCAGCAGCTGCAGGAACGCTCAGAGGAAAACAGCGGCAGCACGAACAGCCACTGGAATACAGCAGCAGCAGGAACGGCCACAGGAGTACAGCAGCAGCAGGAGCAGCAACGGGAATACAGCAGTAGCAGGTACAGCCACAGGAATACAGCAGCAGCAGGAACAGTGAAGGAATACAGCAGCAGTAGGAACAGCCACAGGAATACAGCTGCAGCAGGTATAGTAACAAGAATACAGCAGCAGCAAGAACAGCCAGAGCAATACAGCAGCAGCAGGAAAAGCCACAGTAATAGAGCAGCAGCATCAGGAAAAGCCACAGGAATACAGCAGCAGCAGGAACAGCAACAGGTGTATTGCAGCAGCAGGATCAGCAACAGGAATACAGCAGCAGCAAGAACAGCCACAGGAATACAGCAGCAGCAGGAAAAGTGACAGGATAACAGCGGCAGCAGAAGGAACAGCCACAGGAAAACAGCAGCAGCAGGAACAGCCACAGATAGGCAGCACTAGCAGCAGGAACAGCCAGATGAATACAGCAGCCGCAGGAACATCCACAGGAATCCAGCAGCAGCAGGAACAGCCACAGGAATACAACAGCAGCAGGAACAGCCACAGGAATACAGCAGCAGCAGGAACAGCCAGAGGAATACAGCAGCAGCAGGAACAGCCACAGGAATACAGCAGCAGCAGGAACAGCAACGGGAAAACAGCAGAAGCAGGTACATCCACAGGAATACAGCAGCAGCAGGTACAGTAACAGGAATACAGCAGCAGCAGGTACAGCCACAGGAATACAGCAGCAGCAGGAACAGTGACAGGAATACAGCAGCTGTAGGAACAGCCACAGGAATACAGCAGCAGCAGTAACAGACACCGCAATACAGCAGCAGCAGGAACAGCCACGGGATTACAGCAGCATCAGGAACAGCCACAGATAGGCAGCACTAGCAGCAGGAACAGCCACATGAATACACCAGCAGCATGAACAGCCACAAGAATACAGCAGCAGCAGGATCAGCCACAGGAATCCAGCAGCAGCAGGAACAGCCACAGGAATACAGCAGCAGCAGGTACAGCCACGGGATTACAGCAGCATCAGGAACAGCCACAGGAATACAACAGCAGCAGGAACAGCTACTGGAGTACAGCAGCAGCTGCAGGAACAGCCAGAGGAATACAGCAGCAGCAGGAACAGGCACAGGAATACAGCAGCAGCAGGAACAGCAACGGGAATACAGCAGCAGCAGGTACAGCCACAGGAATACAGCAGCAGCAGGAACAGTGACAGGAATACAGCAGCAGTAGGAACAGCCACAGGAATATAGCAGCAGCAGGTACAGTAACAGGAATACAGCAGCAGCAGGTACAGCCACAGGAATACAGCAGCAGCAGGAACAGCTACAGGAATACAGCAGCAGTAGGAACAGCCACAGGAATACAGCAGCAGCAGGTATAATAACAGGAATACACCAGCAGCAAGAACAGCCACAGGAATACAGCAGCAGCAGGAACAGCCACAGGAATAGAGCAGCAGCAGCAGGGAAAGCCACTGGAATACCGCAGCAGCAGGAACAGCAACTGGAGTACAGCAGCAGCAGGACCAGCCACAGGAATACAGCAGCAGCAGGAACAGCAACGGGAATACAGCAGCAGCAGGTACAGCCACAGGAATACAGCAGCTGCAGGAACAGTGACAGGAATACAGCAGCAGTAGGAACAGCCACAGGAATACAGAAGCAGCAGGTATAGTAACAGGAATACAGCAGCAGCAGGTACAGCCACAGGAATACAGCAGCAGCAGGAACAGTGACAGGAATACAGCAGCAGTAGGAACAGCCACAGGAATACAGCAGCAGCAGTAACAGACACTGGAATACAACAGCAGCAGTAACAGACACTGGAATACAGCAGCAGCAGGAACAGCCACAGAAATACAGTCGCAGCAGGAACAGCTGCAAGAATACAACAGCAGCAGGAACAGCCACGGGATTACAGCAGCATCAGGAACAGCCACAGATATGCAGCACTAGCAGCAGGAACAGCCACATGAATACAGCAGCAGCATGAAGAGCCACAAGAATACAGCAGCAGCAGGAACAGCCACAGGAATCCAGCAGCAGCAAGAACAGCCACAGGAATACAACAGCAGCAGGAACAGCCACAGGAGTACAGCAGCAGCTGCAGGAACAGCCAGAGGAATACAGCAGCAGCAGGAACAGCCACTGGAATGCAGCAGCAGCAGGAACAGCGACAGGAATACAGCAGCAGCAGGAACAGCTACAAGAATACAGCAGCAGCAGGAACAGCCACTGGTATATTGCAGCAGCAGGATCAGCGACAGGAATACAGCAGCAGCAAGAACAGCCACAGGAATACAGCAGCAGCAGGAACAGCTACAAGAATACAGCTGCAGCAGGAAGAGCCACAGGTATATTGCAGCAGCAGGATCAGTGACAGCAATACAGCAGCAGCAAGAACAGCCACAGGAATACAGCAGCAGCAGGAACAGTGACAGGAATACAGCAGCAGTAGGAACAGCCACAGGAATACAGAAGCAGCAGGTACAGTAACAGGAATACAGCAGCAGCAGGTACAGCCACAGGAATACAGCAGCAGCAGGAATAGCCACAGGAATACAGCAGCAGCAGGATCAGCCACAGGAATACAGCAGCAACGGGAAAAGCCACAGGAATACAGCAGCAGCAGGAACAGCCACAGGAATACAGCAGCAGCAGGAACAGCCACAGGAATACAGCTGCAGCAGGAACAGCCACAGGAATACAGCAGCAGCAGGAACAGCCACAGGAATACAGCAGCAGCAGGATCAGCCACAGTAATACAGCAGCAGCAGGAACAGCCACAGGAATACAGCAGCAGCAGGAAAAGCCACAAGAATACAGCATCAGCAGGAACAGCCACAGGAATACAACAGCAGCAGGAACAGCCACAGGAATACAGCAGCAGCCGGAAAAGCCACAGGAATACTGCAGCAGAAGGAACAGCCACAGGAATAGAGCGGCAGCAGGAACAGCCACAGGAATACAGCAGCAGCAGGAACAGCCATTGGAATACAGCAGCAGCGGGAAAAGCCAAAGGAATACAGCAGCAAGAGGAACAGCAACAGCAATACAGCAGCAGCAGGTACTGCCACAGGCATACAGCAACAGCAGGAACAGCTACAGGAATACAGCAGCAGCAGGAACAGTTACAAGAATACAGCAGCAGCAGGAACAGCCACAGGTATATTGCAGCAGCAGGATCAGCAACAGGAATACAGCAGCAGCAAGAACAGCCACAGGAGTACAGCAGCAGCTGCAGGAACGCTCAGAGGAAAACAGCGGCAGCACGAACAGCCACTGGAATACAGCAGCAGCAGGAACGGCCACAGGAGTACAGCAGCAGCAGGAGCAGCAACGGGAATACAGCAGTAGCAGGTACAGCCACAGGAATACAGCAGCAGCAGGAACAGTGAAGGAATACAGCAGCAGTAGGAACAGCCACAGGAATACAGCTGCAGCAGGTATAGTAACAAGAATACAGCAGCAGCAAGAACAGCCAGAGCAATACAGCAGCAGCAGGAAAAGCCACAGTAATAGAGCAGCAGCATCAGGAAAAGCCACAGGAATACAGCAGCAGCAGGAACAGCAACAGGTGTATTGCAGCAGCAGGATCAGCAACAAGAATACAGCAGCAGCAAGAACAGCCACAGGAATACAGCAGCAGCAGGAAAAGTGACAGGATAACAGCGGCAGCAGAAGGAACAGCCACAGGAAAACAGCAGCAGCAGGAACAGCCACAGATAGGCAGCACTAGCAGCAGGAACAGCCAGATGAATACAGCAGCCGCAGGAACATCCACAGGAATCCAGCAGCAGCAGGAACAGCCACAGGAATACAACAGCAGCAGGAACAGCCACAGGAATACAGCAGCAGCAGGAACAGCCAGAGGAATACAGCAGCAGCAGGAACAGCCACAGGAATACAGCAGCAGCAGGAACAGCAACGGGAAAACAGCAGAAGCAGGTACATCCACAGGAATACAGCAGCAGCAGGTACAGTAACAGGAATACAGCAGCAGCAGGTACAGCCACAGGAATACAGCAGCAGCAGGAACAGTGACAGGAATACAGCAGCTGTAGGAACAGCCACAGGAATACAGCAGCAGCAGTAACAGACACCGCAATACAGCAGCAGCAGGAACAGCCACGGGATTACAGCAGCATCAGGAACAGCCACAGATAGGCAGCACTAGCAGCAGGAACAGCCACATGAATACACCAGCAGCATGAACAGCCACAAGAATACAGCAGCAGCAGGATCAGCCACAGGAATCCAGCAGCAGCAGGAACAGCCACAGGAATACAACAGCAGCAGGAACAGCGACAGGAGTACAGCAGCAGCTGCAGGAACGGCCAGAGGAATACAGCGGCAGCAGGAACAGCTACTGGAATACAGCAGCAGCAGGAACGGCCACAGGAATACAGCAGCAGCTGGAGCAGCAACGGGAATACAGCAGCAGCAGGTACATCCACAGGAATACAGCTGCAGCAGTTATAGTAACAAGAATACAGCAGCAGCAGGAAAAGCCACAGTAATAGAGCAGCAGCAGCAGGAAAAGCCACAGGAATACAGCAGCAGCAGGAACAGCAACAGGAGTACAGCGGCAGCAGGAAGAGCCACAGGAATACAGCAGCAGTAGGAACAGCAACGGGAATACAGCAGCAGCATGTACAGCCACAGGAATACAACAGCAGCAGGAACAGTGACAGGAAAACAGCAGCAGCAGAAGGAACAGCCACAGGAATACAGCAGCAGCAGGATCAGCCACAGGAATACAGCAGCAGCAGGATCAGCCACAGGAATACAGCAGCAGCAGGATCAACCACAGGAATACAGCAGCAGCAGTGACAGACACCGGAATACAGCAGCAGCAGGAACAGCCACGGGATTACAGCAGCATCAGGAATAGCCACAGATATGCAGCACTAGCAGCAGGAACAGCCACATGAATACACCAGCAGCAGGAACAGCTACAAGAATACAGCAGCAGTTGGAACAGCCACAGGAATCCAGCAGCAGCAGGAACAGCCACAGGAATACAACAGCAGCAGGAGCAGCCACAGGAATACAGCAGCATCAGGAACAGCAACGGGAATACAGCAGCAGCAGGTACAACCACAGGAATACAGCAGCAGCCGGAACAGTGACAGATATACAGCAGCAGTAGGAAAAGCCACAGGAATACAGCAGCAGCAGGTACAGAAACAGGAATACAGCAGCAGCAGAAACAGCCACAGGAATACATCAGCAGCGGGAACAGTGACAGGAATACAGCAACAGTAGGAACAGCCACAGCAATACAGCAGCAGCAAGAACAGCCACAGCAATACAGCAGCAGCAGGAACAGCCACAGGAATAGAGCAGCAGCAGCAGGAAAAGCCACTGCAATACAACAGCAGTAGGAACAGCAACAGGAGTACAGCAGCAGCAGGAAGAGCCACAGCAATACAGCAGCAGCAGCACGAACAGCCACAGGTACGCAGCAGCAGGAACAGCCAAAGGAACACTGCAGCAGCAGGAACAGCCACAGGCATAGAGTAACAGCAGGAACAGCCACAGGAATACAGCAGCAGCAGGAATAGCCACAGAAATACAGCAGCAGCAGCAGGAACAGCAACAGATATGCAGCAACAGCAGAAAGAGCCACAGGAATACAGCAGCAGCAGGAATAGCAACAGAAATACAGCAGCAGCAGCAGCAACAGCAACAGATATGCAGCAACAGCAGCAGGAACAGCTACAGGAATACAGCAGCAGCAGAATGAGCCACAGGAAAACAGCAGCAGCAGGAATAGCCACAGAAATACAGCAGCAGCAGCAGCAGGAAAAGCCACAGATACGCAGCAGCAGCAGGGACAACCACAGGAATACAGCAGCAGCAGGAACAACCACAGGAATACAGCAACAGCAGGAACAGCCACAGGACTGCGGCAGCAGCAGCAGGAACCGCAACAGAAATACAGCAGCAGCTGGAACAGCCACAGTAATATAGCAGCAGCAGGAACAGCCTCAGGAATACAGCAGCAGCAGAAGGAACAGCCACTGGAATACAACAGCAGCAGCCGGAGCAGCCGCAGATATGCAGCACCTGCAGGAGGAACAGCCACAGGAATACAGCAGCAGCAGCAGGAACAGCCACAGCAATACAGCAGCAGCTGGAACAGCCAAAGGAAAATAGCAGCAGAGGGAAAAGCCACAGGAATACAGCAGCAGAAGGAACAGCCACAGGAATACAGCTGCAGCAGGAACAGCCACGGGATTACAGCAGCATCAGGAACAGCCACAGATATGCAGCACTAGCAGCAGGATCAGCCACATGAATACACCAGCAGCATGAACAGCCACAAGAATACAGCAGCAGCAGGAACAGCCACAGGAATCCAGCAGCAGCAGGAACAGCCACAGGAGTACAGCAGCAGCTGCAGGAACAGCCAGAGGAATACAGCAGCAGCAGGAACAGCCACTGGAATACAGCAGCAGCAGGAACAGCCACAGGAACACAGCAGCAGCAGGTACAGCCACAGGAATACAGCAGCAGCGGGAAAAGCAACAAGAATACAGCAGCAGCAGGAACAGCCACAGGAATACAGCAGCAGCGGGAAAAGCAACAAGAATACAGCAGCAGCAGGAACAGACACAGGAATACAACAGCAGCAGGAACAGCCACAGGAATACAACAGCAGCGGGAAAAGCCACAGGAATACAGCAGCAGCAGGTACAGCCACGGGATTACAGCAGCATCAGCAACAGCCACAGGAATACAACAGCAGCAGGAACAGCTACTGGAGTACAGCAGCAGCTGCAGGAACAGCCAGAGGAATACAGCAGCAGCAGGAACAGGCACAGGAATACAGCAGCAGCAGGAACAGGAACGGGAATACAGCAGCAGCAGGTACAGCCACAGGAATACAGCAGCAGCAGGAACAGTGACAGGAATACAGCAGCAGTAGGAACAGCCACAGGAATATAGCAGCAGCAGGTACAGTAACAGGAATACAGCAGCAGCAGGTACAGCCACAGGAATACAGCAGCAGCAGGAACAGCTACAGGAATACAGCAGCAGTAGGAACAGCCACAGGAATACAGCAGCAGCAGGTATAATAACAGGAATGCACCAGCAGCAAGAACAGCCACAGCAATACAGCAGCAGCAGGAACAGCCACAGGAATAGAGCAGCAGCAGCAGGGAAAGCCACTGGAATACCGCAGCAGCAGGAACAGCAACTGGAGTACAGCAGCAGCAGGACCAGCCACAGGAATACAGCAGCAGCAGGAACAGCAACGGGAATACAGCAGCAGCAGGTACAGCCACAGGAATACAGCAGCTGCAGGAACAGTGACAGGAATACAGCAGCAGTAGGAACAGCCACAGGAATACAGCTGCAGCAGGTACAGTGACAGGAATACAGCAGCAGCAAGAACAGCCACAGCAATACAGCAGCAGCAGGAACAGCCAGAGGAATACAGCAGCAGCAGCAGGAAGAACCACAGGAATGCAGCAGCAGCAGGAACAGCAACAGGAGTACAGCAGCAGAAGGAACAGCCACAGGAATACAGCAGCAGCATGAAGAGCCACAAGAATACAGCAGCAGCAGGAACAGCCACAGGAATCCAGCATCAGCAGGAACAGCCACAGGAATACAACAGCAGCAGGAACAGCCACAGGAGTACAGCAGCAGCAGCAGGAACAGCCAGAGGAATACAGCAGCAGCAGGAACAGCCACTGGAATACAGCAGCAGCAGGAACAGCGACAGGAATACAGCAGCAGCCGGAACAGCTACAAGAATACAGCAGCAGCACGAACAGCCACAGGTATATTGCAGCAGCAGGATCAGCGACAGGAATACAGAAGCAGCAAGAACAGCCACAGGAATACAGCAGCAGCAGGAACAGCTGCAAGAATACAGCAGCAGCAGGAACAGACAGCGGTATATTGCAGCAGCAGGATCAGCGACAGGAATACAGCAGCGGCAAGAAAAGCCACAGGAATACAGCAGCAGCAGGAACAATGACAGGAAAACAGCAGCAGCAGAAGGAACAGCCACAGGAATACAGCAGCAGCAGGAACAGCTACAAGAATACAGCAGCAGCAGGAACAGCCACAGGTATATTGCAGCAGCAGGATCAGCAACAGGAATACAGCAGCAGCAAGAACAGCCACAGGAAAACAGCAGCAGCAGGATCAGCCACAGGAATATAGCAGAAGCGGGAACAGCCACAGATAGGCAGCACTAGCAGCAGGAACAGCCACATGAATACAGCAGCCGCAGGAACAGCCACAGGAATCCAGCAGCAGCAGGAACAGCCACAGGAATACAACAACAGCAGGAACAGCCACAGGAATACAGCAGCAGCAGGATCAGCCACAGGAATACAGCAGCAGCAGGAACAGCCACAGGAATACAGCAGCAGCGGGATAAGCCACAAGAATACAGCAGCAGCAGGAACAGCCACAGGAATACTACAGCAGCAGGAACAGCCACAGGAATACAGCAGCAGCCGGAAAAGCCACAAGAATACAGCAGCAGCAGGAACAGCCACAGGAATAGAGCAGCAGCAGGAACAGCCACAGGAATACAGCAGCAGCAGGACCAGCCATAGGAATACAGCAGCAGCGGGAAAAGCCAAAGGAATACAGCAGCAAGAGGAACAGCCACAGGAATACAGCAGCAGGTACTGCCACAGGCATACAGCAACAGCAGGAACAGCTACAGGAATACAGCAGCAGCAGGAACAGTTACAAGAATACAGCAGCAGCAGGAACAGCCACAGGTGTATTGCAGCAGCAGGATCAGCAACAGGAATACAGCAGCAGCAAGAACAGCCACAGGAATACAGCAGCAGCAGGAAAAGTGACAGGAAAACAGCGTCAGCAGAAGGAACAGCCACAGGAAAACAGCAGCAGCAGGAACAGCCACAGATAGGCAGCACTAGCAGCAGGAACAGCCACATGAATACAGCAGCCGCAGGAACATCCACAGGAATCCAGCAGCAGCAGGAACAGCCACAGGAATACAACAGCAGCAGGAACAGCCACAGGAGTACAGCAGCAGCTGCAGGAACAGCCAGAGGAATACAGCAGCAGCAGGAACAGCCACAGGAATACAGCAGCAGCAGCAGGAACAGCAACGGGAATACAGCAGCAGCAGGTACATCCACAGGAATACAGCAGCAGCAGGAACAGTGACAGGAATACAGCAACAGTAGGAACAGCCACAGGAATACAGCAGCAGCAGGTACAGTAACAGGAATACAGCAGCAGCAGGTACAGCCACAGGAATACAGCAGCAGCAGGAACAGTGACAGGAATACAGCAGCAGTAGGAACAGCCACAGGAATACAACAGCAGCAGTGAAAGACACCGGAATACAGCAGCAGCAGGAACAGCCACGAGATTACACCAGCATCAGGAACAGCCGGGATATGCAGCACTAGCAGCAGGAACAGCCACATGAATACACCAGCAGCATGAACAGCCACAAGAATACAGCAGCAGCAGGAACAGCCACAGGAATCCAGCAGCAGCAGGAACAGCCACAGGAATACAACAGCAGCAGGAACAGCGACAGGAGTACAGCAGCAGCTGCAGGAACGGTCAAGGAATACAGCAGCAGCAGGAACAGCCACTGGAATACAGCAGCAGCAGGAACGGCCACAGGAATACAGCAGCAGCAGGAACAGCAACGGGAATACAGCAGCAGCGGGAAAAGCCACATGAATACAGCAGCAGGAGGAACAGCCACGGGATTACAGCAGCATCAGTAACAGCCAGAGGAATACAGCAGCAGCAGGAACAGCCACAGGAATACAGCAGCAGCAGGAACAGCAACGGGAATACAGCAGCAGCAGGTACAGCCACAGGAATACAGCAGCAGCAGGAACAGTGACAGGAATACAGCAGCAGTAGGAACAGCCACAGGAATATAGCAGCAGCAGGTACAGTAACAGGATTACAGCAGCAGCAGGTACAGCCACAGGAATACAGCAGCAGCAGGAACAGTGACAAGAATACAGCAGCAGTAGGAACAGCCACAGGAATACAGCAGCAGCAGGTATAATAACAGGAATACACCAGCAGCAAGAACAGCCACAGCAATACAGCAGCAGCAGGAACAGCCACAGGAATAGTGCAGCAGCAGCAGGGAAAGCCACTGGAATACCGCAGCAGCAGGAACAGCAACAGGAGTACAGCAGCAGCAGGACCAGCCACAGGAATACATTAGCAGCAGGAACAGCAACAGGAATACAGCAGCAGCAGGTACAGCCACAGGAATACAGCAGCTGCAGGAACAGTGACAGGAATACAGCAGCAGTAGGAACAGCCACAGGAATACAGCTGCAGCAGGTACAGTGACAGGAATACAGCAGCAGCAAGAACAGCCACAGCAATACAGCAGCAGCAGGAGCAGCCACAGGAATACAGCAGCAGCAGCAGGAAGAGCCACAGGAATGCAGCAGCAGCAGGAACAGCAACAGGAGTACAGCAGCAGAAGGAACAGCCAGAAGAATACAGCAGCAGCAGGAACAGCCACAGGAATCCAGCAGCAGCAGGAACAGCCACAGGAATACAACAGCAGCAGGAACAGCGACAGGAGTACAGCAGCAGCTGCAGGAACGGCCAGAGGAATACAGCAGCAGCAGGAACAGCCACTGGAATACAGCAGCAGCAGGAACGGCCACAGGAATACAGCAGCAGCAGGAACAGCAACGGGAATACAGCAGCAGCAGGTACAGCCACAGGAATACAGCAGCAGCAGGAACAGTGACAGGAATACAGCAGCAGTAGGTACAGCCACAGGAATACAGCAGCAGCAGGTACAGTAACAGGAATACAGCAGCAGCAGGTACAGCCACAGGAATACAGCAGCAGCAGCAAGAAGAGCCACAGGAATGCAGCAGCAGCAGGAACAGCAACAGGAGTACAGCAGCAGAAGGAACAGCCACAGAATACAGCAGCAGCATGAAGAGCCACAAGAATACAGCAGCAGCAGGAACAGCCACAGGAATCCAGCAGCAGCAGGAACAGCCACAGGAATACAACAGCAGCAGGAACAGCCACAGGAGTACAGCAGCAGCTGCAGGAACAGCCAGAGGAATACAGCAGCAGCAGGAACAGCCACTGGTATACAGCAGCAGCAGGAACAGCGACAGGAATACAGCAGCAGCAGGAACAGCTACAAGAATACAGCAGCAGCAGGAACAGCCACAGGTATATTGCAGCAGCAGGATCAGCGACAGGAATACAGCAGCAGCAAGAACAGCCACAGGAATACAGCAGCAGCAGGAACAGCTGCAAGAATACAGCAGCAGCAGGAACAGCCACCGGTATATTGCAGCAGCAGGATCAGCGACAGGAATACAGCAGCAGCAAGAACAGCCACAGGAATACAGCAGCAGCAGGAACAATGACAGGAAAACAGCAGCAGCAGAAGGAACAGCCACAGGAATACAGCAGCAGCAGGAACAGCTACAGGAATACAGCAGCAGCAGGAACAGCCACAGCTTTATTGCAGCAGCAGGATCAGCAACAGGAATACAGCAGCAGCAAGAACAGCCACAGGAAAACAGCAGCAGCAGGATCAGCCACAGGAATATAGCAGCAGCAGGAACAGCCACAGATAGGCAGCACTAGCAGCAGGAACAGCCACATGAATACAGCAGCCGCAGGAACAGCCGCAGGAATCCAGCAGCAGCAGGAACAGCCACAGGAATACAACAGCAGCAGGAACAGACACAGGAGTACAGCAGCAGCTGCAGGAACAGCCAGAGGAATACAGCAGCAGCAGGAACAGCCACAGGAATACAGCAGCAGCAGGAACAGCAACGGGAATACAGCAGCAGCAGGTACATCCACAGGAATACAGCAGCAGCAGGAACAGTGACAGGAATACAGCAACAGTAGGAACAGCCACAGGAATACAGCAGCAGCAGGTACAGTAACAGGAATACAGCAGCAGCAGGTACAGCCACAAGAATACAGCAGCAGCAGGAACAGTGACAGGAATACAGCAGCAGTAGGAACAGCCACAGGAATACATCAGCAGCAGTAAAAGACACCGGAATACAGCAGCAGCAGGAACAGCCACGAGATTACACCAGCATCAGGAACAGCCACAGATCTGCAGCACTAGCAGCAGGAACAGCCACATGAATACGCCAGCAGCATGAACAGCCACAAGAATACAGCAGCAGCAGGAACAGCCACAGGAATCCAGCAGCAGCAGGAACAGCCACAGGAATACAACAGCAGCAGGAACAGCGACAGGAGTACAGCATCAGCTGCAGGAACGGCCAGAGGAATACAGCAGCAGCAGGAACAGCCACTGGAATACAGCAGCAGCAGGAACGGCCACAGGAATACAGCAGCAGCAGGAACAGCAACGGGAATACAGCAGCAGCAGGTACAGCCACAGGAATACAGCAGCAGCAGGAACAGCCACAGGATTACAGCAGCAGAAGGTATAGTAACAGGAATACAGCAGCAGCAAGAACAGCCAGAGCAATACAGCAGCAGCAGGAACAGCCACAGGAATAGAGCAGCAGCAGCAGGAAAAGCCACAGGAATACAGCAGCAGCAGGAACAGCAACAGGAGTACAGCAGCAGCAGGAACAGCCACAGGAATACAGCAGCAGCAGGAACAGCAACGGGAATACAGCAGCAGCAGGTACAGCCACAGGAATACAGCAGCAGCAGCAACAGTGACAGGAAAACAGCAGCAGCAGTAACAGACACCGGAATACAGCAGCAGCAGGAACAGCCACGGGATTACAGCAGCATCAGGAATAGCCACAGATATGCAGCACTAGCAGCAGGAACAGCCACATGAATACACCAGGAGTAGGAACAGCTACAAGAATACAGCAGCAGTTGGAACAGCCACAGGAATCCAGCAGCAGCAGGAACAGCCACAGGAATACAACAGCAGCAGGAACAGCCACTGGAATACAGCAGCAGCAGGAACAGCCACAGGAATACAGCAGCATTAGGAAAAGCCACAGGAATACAGCAGCAGCAGGAACAGCAACAGGAGTACAGCAGCAGCAGGAACAGCCACAGGAATACAGCAGCAGCAGGAACAGCAACGGGAATACAGCAGCAGCAGGTACAGCCACAGGAATACAGCAGCAGCAGCAACAGTGACAGGAAAACAGCAGCAGCAGTAACAGACACCGGAATACAGCAGCAGCAGGAACAGCCACGGGATTACAGCAGCATCAGGAATAGCCACAGATATGCAGCACTAGCAGCAGGAACAGCCACATGAATACACCAGGAGCAGGAACAGCTACAAGAATACAGCAGCAGTTGGAACAGCCACAGGAATCCAGCAGCAGCAGGAACAGCCACAGGAATCCAGCAGCAGCAGGAACAGCCACAGGAATACAACAGCAGCAGGAACAGCCACTGGAATACAGCAGCAGCAGGAACAGCCACAGGAATACAGCAGCATTAGGAACAGCAACGGGAATACTGCAGCAGCAGGTACATCCACAGGAATACAGCAGCAGTAGAAACAGCCACAGGAATAGAGCAGCAGCAGCAGCAGGAACAGCCACAGGAATACAGCAGCAGCAGGATCAGCCACAGGAATACAGCAGCAGCAGTAACAGACACCGGAATACAGCAGCAGCAGGAAAGCCACGGGATTACAGCAGCATCAGGAATAGCCACGGATATGCAGCACTAGCAGCAGGAACAGCACCATGAATACACCAGCAGCAGGAACAGCCACAAGAATACAGCAGCAGTTGGAACAGCCACAGGAATCCAACAGCAGCAGGAACAGCCACAGGAGTACTGCAGCAGCTGCAGGAACAGCCAGAGGAATACAGCAGAAGCAGGAACAGCCACTGGAATAGAGCAGCAGCAGGAACGGCCACAGGAATAGAGCAGCAGCAGGAACAGCAACGGGAATAGAGCAGCAGCAGGTACAGCCACAGAAATGCAGCAGCAGCAGGAACAGCGACAGGAATACAGCAGCAGCAGGAACAGCCACAGGTATATTTAGGCAGCATGTTCAGCAACAGGAATACAGCAGGAGCAAGAACAGCCACAGGAATACAGCAGCAGCAGGAACAGCAACAGGAGTACAGCAGCAGCAGGAACAGCCACAGGAAGACAGCAGCAGCAGGAACAGCAACGGGAATACAGCAGCAGCAGGTACAGCCACAGGAATACAGCAGCAGCAGCAACAGTGACAGGAAAACAGCAGCAGCAGTAACAGACACCGGAATACAGCAGCAGCAGGAACAGCCACGGGATTACAGCAGCATCAGGAATAGCCACAGATATGCAGCACTAGCAGCAGGAACAGCCACATGAATACACCAGGAGCAGGAACAGCTACAAGAATACAGCAGCAGTTGGAACAGCCACAGGAATCCAGCAGCAGCAGGAACAGCCACAGGAATACAACAGCAGCAGGAACAGCCACTGGAATACAGCAGCAGCAGGAACAGCCACAGGAATACAGCAGCATTAGGAACAGCAACGGGAATACTGCAGCAGCAGGTACATCCACAGGAATACAGCAGCAGTAGAAACAGCCACAGGAATAGAGCAGCAGCAGCAGCAGGAACAGCCACAGGAATACAGCAGCAGCAGGATCAGCCACAGGAATACAGCAGCAGCAGTAACAGACACCGGAATACAGCAGCAGCAGGAAAGCCACGGGATTACAGCAGCATCAGGAATAGCCACAGATATGCAGCACTAGCAGCAGGAACAGCAACATGAATACACCAGCAGCAGGAACAGCCACAAGAATACAGCAGCAGTTGGAACAGCCACAGGAATCCAGCAGCAGCAGGAACAGCCACAGGAGTACTGCAGCAGCTGCAGGAACAGCCAGAGGAATACAGCAGAAGCAGGAACAGCCACTGGAATAGAGCAGCAGCAGGAACGGCCACAGGAATAGAGCAGCAGCAGGAACAGCAACGGGAATAGAGCAGCAGCAGGTACAGCCACAGAAATACAGCAGCAGCAGGAACAGCGACAGGAATACAGCAGCAGCAGGAACAGCCACAGGTATATTTCAGCAGCATGTTCAGCAACAGGAATACAGCAGGAGCAAGAACAGCCACAGGAATACAGCAGCAGCAGGAACAGCCACAGAAATACAGCAGCAGCAGCAGGAACAGCCACAGATATGCAGCTGTAGAAGGAACAACCACAGGAATACAGCAGAAACAGGAACAACCACAGGAATACAGCAACAGCAGGAACAGCCACAGGAATACAGCAGCAGCAGCAGGAACAGCCTCAGGAATACAACAGCAGCAGAAGTAACAGCCACAGGAATACAACAGCAGCAGTAGGAACAGCCGCAGATATGCACCACCTGCAGGAGGAACAGACACAGGAATACAGCAGCAGCAGCAGGAATAGCCACAGCAATACAGCAGCAGCAGGAACAGCCAAAGGACTACAGCAGCATCGGGAAAAACCACAGGAATACAGCAGCAGAAGAAACAGCCACAGGAATACAGCTGCAGCAGGAATAGCCACAGGAATACAGCAGCAACGGGAAAAGCCAAAGGAATACAGCAGCAGCAGGAACAGCCACAGGAATACAGCAGCAGCAGGAACAGCCACAGCAATACAGCAACAGCAGGAACAGAGACAGGAATACAGCAGCAGCAGGCACAGCTACAGGAATACAGCAGCAGCAGGAACAGCCACAGGTATATTTCAGCAGCGCGTTCAGCAACAGGAATACAGCAGCAGGAAGAACAGCCACAGGAATACAGCAGCAGCAGGAACAGCCACAGGAATACAGCAGCAGCAGGAACAGCGACAGGAATACAGCAGCAGCAGCAAGAACAGCCACAGGTACGCAGCAGCAGGAACAGCCACAGGAATTCAGCAGCAGCAGGAACAGCCACAGGAATAGAGTTACAACAGGAACAGCCACAGGAATACAGCAGCAGCAGGAACAGTGACAGGAATACAGCAGCAGTAGGAACAGCCCCAGGAATACAGCAGCAGCAGGTATAGTAACAGGAATACAGCAGCAGCAAGAACAGCCACAGCAATACAGCAGCAGCAGGACCAGCCACAGGAATAGAGCAGCAGCAGCAGGAAAAGCCACAGGAATACAGCAGCAGCAGGAACAGCAACAGGAGTACAGCAGCAGCAGGAACAGCAACGGGAATACAGCAGCAGCAAGTACAGCCACAGGAATACAGCAGCAACAGGAACACTGACAGGAATACAGCAGCAGTAGGAACAGCCACAGTAATACAGCTGCAGCAGGTACAGTGACAGGAATACAGCAGCAGTAGGAACAGCCACAGGAATACAGCTGCAGCAGGTACAGTGACAGGAATACAGCAGCAGCAAGAACAGCCACAGCAATACAGCAGCAGCAAGAACAGCCAGAGGAATACAGCAGCAGCAGCAGGAAGAACCACAGGAATGCAGCAGCAGCAGGAACAGCAACAGGAGTACAGCAGCAGAAGGAACAGCCACAGGAATACAGCAGCAGCATGAAGAGCCACAATAATACAGCAGCAGCAGGAACAGCCACAGGAATCCAGCATCAGCAGGAACAGCCACAGGAATACAACAGCAGCAGGAACAGCCACAGGAGTACAGCAGCAGCTGCAGGAACAGCCAGAGGAATACAGCAGCAGCAGGAACAGCCACTGGAATACAGCAGCCGCAGGAACAGCGACAGGAATACAGCAGCAGCCGGAACAGCTACAAGAATACAGCAGCAGCAGGAACAGCCACAGGTATATTGCAGCAGCAGGATCAGCGACAGGAATACAGAAGCAGCAAGAACAGCCACAGGAATACAGCAGCAGCAGGAACAGCTGCAAGAATACAGCAGCAGCAGGAACAGACAGCGGTATATTGCAGCAGCAGGATCAGCAACAGGAATACAGCAGCAGCAAGAACAGCCACAGGAAAACAGCAGCAGCAGGATCAGCCACAGGAATATAGCAGAAGCGGGAACAGCCACAGATAGGCAGCACTAGCAGCAGGAACAGCCACATGAATACAGCAGCCGCAGGAACAGCCACAGGAATCCAGCAGCAGCAGGAACAGCCACAGGAATACAACAACAGCAGGAACAGCCACAGGAATACAGCAGCAGCAGGATCAGCCACAGGAATACAGCAGCAGCAGGAACAGCCACAGGAATACAGCAGCAGCGGGAAAAGCCACAAGAATACAGCAGCAGCAGGAACAGCCACAGGAATACTACAGCAGCAGGAACAGCCACAGGAATACAGCAGCAGCCGGAAAAGCCACAAGAATACAGCAGCAGCAGGAACAGCCACAGGAATAGAGCAGCAGCAGGAACAGCCACAGGAATACAGCAGCAGCAGGACCAGCCATAGGAATACAGCAGCAGCGGGAAAAGCCAAAGGAATACAGCAGCAAGAGGAACAGCCACAGGAATACAGCAGCAGGTACTGCCACAGGCATACAGCAACAGCAGGAACAGCTACAGGAATACAGCAGCAGCAGGAACAGTTACAAGAATACAGCAGCAGCAGGAACAGCCACAGGTGTATTGCAGCAGCAGGATCAGCAACAGGAATACAGCAGCAGCAAGAACAGCCACAGGAATACAGCAGCAGCAGGAAAAGTGACAGGAAAACAGCGTCAGCAGAAGGAACAGCCACAGGAAAACAGCAGCAGCAGGAACAGCCACAGATAGGCAGCACTAGCAGCAGGAACAGCCACATGAATACAGTAGCCGCAGGAACATCCACAGGAATCCAGCAGCAGCAGGAACAGCCACAGGAATACAACAGCAGCAGAAACAGCAACAGGAGTACAGCAGCAGCTGCAGGAACAGCCAGAGGAATACAGCAGCAGCAGGAACAGCCACAGGAATAAGCAGCAGCAGCAGGAACAGCAACGGGAATACAGCAGCAGCAGGTACATCCACAGGAATACAGCAGCAGCAGGAATAGTGACAGGAATACAGCAACAGTAGGAACAGCCACAGGAATACAGCAGCAGCAGGTACAGTAACAGGAATACAGCAGCAGCAGGTACAGCCACAGGAATACAGCAGCAGCAGGAACAGTGACAGGAATACAGCAGCAGTAGGAACAGCCACAGGAATACAGCAGCAGCAGTGAAAGACACCGGAATACAGCAGCAGCAGGAACAGCCACGAGATTACACCAGCATCAGGAACAGCCACAGATATGCAGCACTAGCAGCAGGAACAGCCACATGAATACACCAGCAGCATGAACAGCCACAAGAATACAGCAGCAGCAGGAACAGCCACAGGAATCCAGCAGCAGCAGGAACAGCCACAGGAATACAACAGCAGCAGGAACAGCGACAGGAGTACAGCAGCAGCTGCAGGAACGGCCAGAGGAATACAGCAGCAGCAGGAACAGCCACTGGAATACAGCAGCAGCAGGAACGGCCACAGGAATACAGCAGCAGCAGGAACAGCAACGGGAATACAGCAGCAGCAGGTACAGCTACAGGAATACAGCAGCAGCAGGAACAGTGACAGGAATACAGCAGCAGTAGGTACAGCCACAGGAATACAGCAGCAGCAGGTACAGTAACAGGAATACAGCAGCAGCAGGTACAGCCACAGGAATACAGCAGCAGCAGGAACAGTGTCAGGAATACAGCAGCAGTAGGAACAGCCACAGGAATACAGCAGCAGCAAGTATAGTAACAGGAATACAGCAGCAGCAAGACCAGCCACAGCAATAAAGCAGCAGCAGGAACAGCCACAGGAATACAGCAGCAGCAGGAACAGTGACAGGAAAACAACAGCAGCAGAAGGAACAGCCACAGGAATACAGCTGCAGCAGGTACAGTGACAGGAATACAGCAGCAGCAAGAACACCAACAGCAATACAGCAGCAGCAGGAACAGCCACAGGAATACAGCAGCAGCAGCAGGAAGAGCCACAGGAATGTAGCAGCAGCAGGAACAGCGACAGGAGTACAGCAGCAGAAGGAACAGCCACAGAATACAGCAGCAGCATGAAGAGCCACAAGAATACAGCAGCAGCAGGAACAGCCACAGGAATCCAGCAGCAGCAGGAACAGCCACAGGAATACAACAGCAGCAGGAACAGCCACAGGAGTACAGCAGCAGCTGCAGGAACAGCCAGAGGAATACAGCAGCAGCAGGAACAGCCACTGGAATACAGCAGCAGCAGGAACAGCGACAGGAATACAGCAGCAGCAGGAACAGCTACAAGAATACAGCAGCAGCAGCAACAGCCACAGGTATATTGCAGCAGCAGGATCAGCGACAGGAATACAGCAGCAGCAAGAACAGCCACAGGAATACAGCAGCAGCAGGAACAGCAACGGGAATACAGCAGCAGCAGGTACAGCCACAGGAATACAGCAGCTGCAGGAACAGTGACAGGAATACAGCAGCAGTAGGAACAGCCACAGGAATACAGCTGCAGCAGGTACAGTGACAGGAATACAGCAGCAGCAAGAACAGCCACAGCAATACAGCAGCAGCAGGAACAGCCAGAGGAATACAGCAGCAGCAGCAGGAAGAACCACAGGAATGCAGCAGCAGCAGGAACAGCAACAGGAGTACAGCAGCAGAAGGAACAGCCACAGGAATACAGCAGCAGCATGAAGAGCCACAAGAATACAGCAGCAGCAGGAACAGCCACAGGAATCCAGCATCAGCAGGAACAGCCACAGGAATACAACAGCAGCAGGAACAGCCACAGGAGTACAGCGGCAGCTGCAGGAACAGCCAGAGGAATACAGCAGCAGCAGGAACAGCCACTGGAATACAGCAGCAGCAGGAACAGCGACAGGAATACAGCAGCAGCCGGAACAGCTACAAGAATACAGCAGCAGCAGCAACAGCCACAGGTATATTGCAGCAGCAGGATCAGCGACAGGAATACAGAAGCAGCAAGAACAGCCACAGGAATACAGCAGCAGCAGGAACAGCAACGGGAATACAGCAGCAGCAGGTACAGCCACAGGAATACAGCAGCTGCAGGAACAGTGACAGGAATACAGCAGCAGTAGGAACAGCCACAGGAATACAGCTGCAGCAGGTACAGTGACAGGAATACAGCAGCAGCAAGAACAGCCACAGCAATACAGCAGCAGCAGGAACAGCCAGAGGAATACAGCAGCAGCAGCAGGAAGAACCACAGGAATGCAGCAGCAGCAGGAACAGCAACAGGAGTACAGCAGCAGAAGGAACAGCCACAGGAATACAGCAGCAGCATGAAGAGCCACAAGAATACAGCAGCAGCAGGAACAGCCACAGGAATCCAGCATCAGCAGGAACAGCCACAGGAATACAACAGCAGCAGGAACAGCCACAGGAGTACAGCGGCAGCTGCAGGAACAGCCAGAGGAATACAGCAGCAGCAGGAACAGCCACTGGAATACAGCAGCAGCAGGAACAGCGACAGGAATACAGCAGCAGCCGGAACAGCTACAAGAATACAGCAGCAGCAGCAACAGCCACAGGTATATTGCAGCAGCAGGATCAGCGACAGGAATACAGAAGCAGCAAGAACAGCCACAGGAATACAGCAGCAGCAGGAAAAGTGACAGGAAAACAGCGGCAGCAGAAGGAACAGCCACAGGAAAACAGCAGCAGCAGGAACAGCCACAGATAGGCAGCACTAGCAGCAGGAACAGCCACATGAATACAGCAGCCGCAGGAACATCCACAGGAATCCAGCAGCAGCAGGAACAGCCACAGGAATACAACAGCAGCAGAAACAGCAACAGGAGTACAGCAGCAGCTGCAGGAACAGCCAGAGGAATACAGCAGCAGCAGGAACAGCCACAGGAATACAGCAGCAGCAGCAGGAACAGCAACGGGAATACAGCAGCAGCAGGTACATCCACAGGAATACAGCAGCAGCAGGAACAGTGACAGGAATACAGCAACAGTAGGAACAGCCACAGGAATACAGCAGCAGCAGGTACAGTAACAGGAATACAGCAGCAGCAGGTACAGCCACAGGAATACAGCAGCAGCAGGAACAGTGACAGGAATACAGCAGCAGTAGGAACAGCCACAGGAATACAGCAGCAGCAGTGAAAGACACCGGAATACAGCAGCAGCAGGAACAGCCACGAGATTACACCAGCATCAGGAACAGCCACAGATATGCAGCACTAGCAGCAGGAACAGCCACATGAATACACCAGCAGCATGAACAGCCACAAGAATACAGCAGCAGCAGGAACAGCCACAGGAATCCAGCAGCAGCAGGAACAGCCACAGGAATACAACAGCAGCAGGAACAGCGACAGGAGTACAGCAGCAGCTGCAGGAACGGCCAGAGGAATACAGCAGCAGCAGGAACAGCCACTGGAATACAGCAGCAGCAGGAACGGCCACAGGAATACAGCAGCAGCAGGAACAGCAACGGGAATACAGCAGCAGCAGGTACAGCCACAGGAATACAGCAGCAGCAGGAACAGTGACAGGAATACAGCAGCAGTAGGTACAGCCACAGGAATACAGCAGCAGCAGGTACAGTAACAGGAATACAGCAGCAGCAGGTACAGCCACAGGAATACAGCAGCAGCAGGAACAGTGTCAGGAATACAGCAGCAGTAGGAACAGCCACAGGAATACAGCAGCAGCAAGTATAGTAACAGGAATACAGCAGCAGCAAGACCAGCCACAGCAATAAAGCAGCAGCAGGAACAGCCACAGGAATACAGCAGCAGCAGGAACAGTGACAGGAAAACAGCAGCAGCAGAAGGAACAGCCACAGGAATACAGCTGCAGCAGGTACAGTGACAGGAATACAGCAGCAGCAAGAACAGCCAGAGCAATACAGCAGCAGCAGGAACAGCCACAGGAATACAGCAGCAGCAGCAGGAAGAGCCACAGGAATGCAGCAGCAGCAGGAACAGCAACAGGAGTACAGCAGCAGAAGGAACAGCCACAGAATACAGCAGCAGCATGAAGAGCCACAAGAATACAGCAGCAGCAGGAACAGCCACAGGAATCCAGCAGCAGCAGGAACAGCCACAGGAATACAACAGCAGCAGGAACAGCCACAGGAGTACAGCAGCAGCTGCAGGAACAGCCAGATGAATACAGCAGCAGCAGGAACAGCCACTGGAATACAGCAGCAGCAGGAACAGCGACAGGAATACAGCAGCAGCAGGAACAGCTACATGAATACAGCAGCAGCAGCAACAGCCACAGGTATATTGCAGCAGCAGGATCAGCGACAGGAATACAGCAGCAGCAGGAACAGCCACTGGAATACAGCAGCAGCAGGAACAGCGACAGGAATACAGCAGCAGCAGGAACAGCTACAAGAATACAGCAGCAGCAGCAACAGCCACAGGTATATTGCAGCAGCAGGATCAGCGACAGGAATACAGCAGCAGCAAGAACAGCCACAGGAATACAGCAGCAGCAGGAACAGCAACGGGAAAACAGCAGCAGCAGGTACAGCCACAGGAATACAGCAGCTGCAGGAACAGTGACAGGAATACAGCAGCAGTAGGAACAGCCACAGGAATACAGCTGCAGCAGGTACTGTGACAGGAATACAGCAGCAGCAAGAACAGCCACAGCAATACAGCAGCAGCAGGAACAGCCAGAGGAATACAGCAGCAGCAGCAGGAAGAACCACAGGAATGCAGCAGCAGCAGGAACAGCAACAGGAGTACAGCAGCAGAAGGAACAGCCACAGGAATACAGCAGCAGCATGAAGAGCCACAAGAATACAGCAGCAGCAGGAACAGCCACAGGAATCCAGCATCAGCAGGAACAGCCACAGGAATACAACAGCAGCAGGAACAGCCACAGGAGTACAGCAGCAGCTGCAGGAACAGCCAGAGGAATACAGCAGCAGCAGGAACAGCCACTGGAATCCAGCATCAGCAGGAACAGCGACAGGAATACAGCAGCAGCCGGAACAGCTACAAGAATACAGCAGCAGCAAGAACAGCCACAGGTATATTGCAGCAGCAGGATCAGCGACAGGAATACAGAAGCAGCAAGAACAGCCACAGGAATACAGAAGCAGCAGGAACAGCTGCAAGAATACAGCAGCAGCAGGAACAGACAGCGGTATATTGCAGCAGCAGGATCAGCGACAGGAATACAGCAGCGGCAAGAAAAGCCACAGGAATACAGCAGCAGCAGGAACAATGACAGGAAAACAGCAGCAGCAGAAGGAACAGCCACAGGAATACAGCAGCAGCAGGAACAGCTACAAGAATACAGCAGCAGCAGGAACAGCCACAGGTATATTGCAGCAGCAGGATCAGCAACAGGAATACAGCAGCAGCAAGAACAGCCAAAGGAAAACAGCAGCAGCAGGATCAGCCACAGGAATATAGCAGAAGCGGGAACAGCCACAGATAGGTAGCACTAGCAGCAGGAACAGCCACATGAATACAGCAGCCGCAGGAACAGCCACAGGAATCCAGCAGCAGCAGGAACAGCCACAGGAATACAACAACAGCAGGAACAGCCACAGGAATACAGCAGCAGCAGGATCAGCCACAGGAATACAGCAGCAGCAGGAACAGCCACAGGAATACAGCAGCAGCGGGATAAGCCACAAGAATACAGCAGCAGCAGGAACAGCCACAGGAATACAACAGCAGCAGGAACAGCCACAGGAATACAGCAGCAGCCGGAAAAGCCACAAGAATACAGCAGCAGCAGGAACAGCCACAGGAATAGAGCAGCAGCAGGAACAGCCACAGGAATACAGCAGCAGCAGGACCAGCCATAGGAATACAGCAGCAGCGGGAAAAGCCAAAGGAATACAGCAGCAAGAGGAACAGCCACAGGAATACAGCAGCAGGTACTGCCACAGGCATACAGCAACAGCAGGAACAGCTACAGGAATACAGCAGCAGCAGGAACAGTTACAAGAATACAGCAGCAGCAGGAACAGCCACAGGTGTATTGCAGCAGCAGGATCAGCAACAGGAATACAGCAGCAGCAAGAACAGCCACAGGAATACAGCAGCAGCAGGAAAAGTGACAGGAAAACAGCGTCAGCAGAAGGAACAGCCACAGGAAAACAGCAGCAGCAGGAACAGCCACAGATAGGCAGCACTAGCAGCAGGAACAGCCACATGAATACAGCAGCCGCAGGAACATCCACAGGAATCCAGCAGCAGCAGGAACAGCCACAGGAATACAACAGCAGCAGGAACAGCCACAGGAGTACAGCAGCAGCTGCAGGAACAGCCAGAGGAATACAGCAGCAGCAGGAACAGCCACAGGAATACAGCAGCAGCAGCAGGAACAGCAACGGGAATACAGCAGCAGCAGGTACATCCACAGGAATACAGCAGCAGCAGGAACAGTGACAGGAATACAGCAACAGTAGGAACAGCCACAGGAATACAGCAGCAGCAGGTACAGTAACAGGAATACAGCAGCAGCAGGTACAGCCACAGGAATACAGCAGCAGCAGGAACAGTGACAGGAATACAGCAGCAGTAGGAACAGCCACAGGAATACAGCAGCAGCAGTGAAAGACACCGGAATACAGCAGCAGCAGGAACAGCCACGAGATTACACCAGCATCAGGAACAGCCACAGATATGCAGCACTAGCAGCAGGAACAGCCACATGAATACACCAGCAGCATGAACAGCCACAAGAATACAGCAGCAGCAGGAACAGCCACAGGAATCCAGCAGCAGCAGGAACAGCCACAGGAATACAACAGCAGCAGGAACAGCGACAGGAGTACAGCAGCAGCTGCAGGAACGGCCAGAGGAATACAGCAGCAGCAGGAACAGCCACTGGAATACAGCAGCAGCAGGAACGGCCACAGGAATACAGCAGCAGCAGGAACAGCAACGGGAATACAGCAGCAGCAGGTACAGCCACAGGAATACAGCAGCAGCAGGAACAGTGACAGGAATACAGCAGCAGTAGGTACAGCCACAGGAATACAGCAGCAGCAGGTACAGTAACAGGAATACAGCAGCAGCAGGTACAGCCACAGGAATACAGCAGCAGCAGGAACAGTGTCAGGAATACAGCAGCAGTAGGAACAGCCACAGGAATACAGCAGCAGCAAGTATAGTAACAGGAATACAGCAGCAGCAAGACCAGCCACAGCAATAAAGCAGCAGCAGGAACAGCCACAGGAATACAGCAGCAGCAGGAACAGTGACAGGAAAACAGCAGCAGCAGAAGGAACAGCCACAGGAATACAGCAGCAGCAGGAACAGCCACAGGAATATAGCAGCAGCAGGAAAAGCAACAAGAATACAGCAGCAGCAGGAACAGCCACAGGAATACAACAGCAGCAGGAACAGCCACAGGAATACAGCAGCAGCGGGAAAAGCCACAGGAATACAGCAGCAGGAGGAACAGCCACGGGATTACAGCAGCATCAGTAACAGCCAGAGGAATACAGCAGCAGCAGGAACAGCCGCAGGAATACAGCAGCAGCAGGAACAGCAACGGGAATACAGCAGCAGCAGGTACAGCCACAGGAATACAGCAGCAGCAGGAACAGTGACAGGAATACAGCAGCAGTAGGAACAGCCACAGGAATATAGCAGCAGCAGGTACAGTAACAGGATTACAGCAGCAGCAGGTACAGCCACAGGAATACAGCAGCAGCAGGAACAGTGACAGGAATACAGCAGCAGTAGGAACAGCCACAGGAATACAGCAGCAGCAGGTATAATAACAGGAATACACCAGCAGCAAGAACAGCCACAGCAATACAGCAGCAGCAGGAACAGCCACAGGAATAGAGCAGCAGCAGCAGGGAAAGCCACTGGAATACCGCAGCAGCAGGAACAGCAACAGGAGTACAGCAGCAGCAGGACCAGCCACAGGAATACATTAGCAGCAGGAACAGCAACAGGAATACAGCAGCAGCAGGTACAGCCACAGGAATACAGCAGCTGCAGGAACAGTGACAGGAATACAGCAGCAGTAGGAACAGCCACAGGAATACAGCTGCAGCAGGTACAGTGACAGGAATACAGCAGCAGCAAGAACAGCCACAGCAATACAGCAGCAGCAGGAACAGCCACAGGAATACAGCAGCAGCAGCAGGAAGAGCCACAGGAATGCAGCAGCAGCAGGAACAGCAACAGGAGTACAGCAGCAGAAGGAACAGCCACAAGAATACAGCAGCAGCAGGAACAGCCACAGGAATCCAGCAGCAGCAGGAACAGCCACAGGAATACAACAGCAGCAGGAACAGCGACAGGAGTACAGCAGCAGCTGCAGGAACGGCCAGAGGAATACAGCAGCAGCAGGAACAGCCACTGGAATACAGCAGCAGCAGGAACGGCCACAGGAATACAGCAGCAGCAGGAACAGCAACGGGAATACAGCAGCAGCAGGTACAGCCACAGGAATACAGCAGCAGCAGGAACAGTGACAGGAATACAGCAGCAGTAGGTACAGCCACAGGAATACAGCAGCAGCAGGTACAGTAACAGGAATACAGCAGCAGCAGGTACAGCCACAGGAATACAGCAGCAGCAGGAACAGTGTCAGGAATACAGCAGCAGTAGGAACAGCCACAGGAATACAGCAGCAGCAAGTATAGTAACAGGAATACAGCAGCAGCAAGACCAGCCACAGCAATAAAGCAGCAGCAGGAACAGCCACAGGAATACAGCAGCAGCAGGAACAGTGACAGGAAAACAGCAGCAGCAGAAGGAACAGCCACAGGAATACAGCAGCAGCAGGAACAGCCACAGGAATATAGCAGCAGCAGGAAAAGCAACAAGAATACAGCAGCAGCAGGAACAGCCACAGGAATACAACAGCAGCAGGAACAGCCACAGGAATACAGCAGCAGCGGGAAAAGCCACAGGAATACAGCAGCAGGAGGAACAGCCACGGGATTACAGCAGGATCAGTAACAGCCAGAGGAATACAGCAGCAGCAGGAACAGCCACAGGAATACAGCAGCAGCAGGAACAGCAACGGGAATACAGCAGCAGCAGGTACAGCCACAGGAATATAGCAGCAGCATATACAGTAACAGGATTACAGCAGCAACAGGTACAGCCACAGGAATACAGCAGCAGCAGGAACAGTGACAGGAATACAGCAGCAGTAGGAACAGCCACAGGAATACAGCAGCAGCAGGTATAATAACAGGAATACACCAGCAGCAAGTACAGCCACAGCAATACAGCAGCAACAGGAACAGCCACAGGAATAGAGCAGCAGCAGCAGGGAAAGCACCTGGAATACCGCAGCAGCAGGAACAGCAACAGGAGTACAGCAGCAGCAGGACCAGCCACAGGAATACATTAGCAGCAGGAACAGCAACAGGAATACAGCAGCAGCAGGTACAGCCACAGGAATACAGCAGCTGCAGGAACAGTGACAGGAATACAGCAGCAGTGGGAACAGCCACAGGAATACAGCAGCAGCAGGTACAGTGACAGGAATACAGCAGCAGCAAGAACAGCCACAGCAATACAGCAGCAGCAGGAACAGCCACAGGAATACAGCAGCAGCAGCAAGAAGAGCCACAGGAATGCAGCAGCAGCAGGAACAGCAACAGGAGTACAGCAGCAGAAGGTACAGCCACAGAATACAGCAGCAGCATGAAGAGCCACAAGAATGCAGCAGCAGCAGGAACAGCCACAGGAATCCAGCAGCAGCAGGAACAGCCACAGGAATACAACAGCAGCAGGAACAGCCACAGGAGTACAGCAGCAGCTGCAGGAACAGCCAGAGGAATACAGCAGCAGCAGGAACAGCCACTGGAATACAGCAGCAGCAGGAACAGCGACAGGAATACAGCAGCAGCAGGAACAGCTACAAGAATACAGCAGCAGCAGGAACAGCCACAGGTATATTGCAGCAGCAGGATCAGCGACAGGAATACAGCAGCAGCAAGAACAGCCACAGGAATACAGCAGCAGCAGGAACAGCTGCAAGAATACAGCAGCAGCAGGAACAGCCACCGGTATATTGCAGCAGCAGGATCAGCGACAGGAATACAGCAGCAGCAAGAACAGCCACAGGAATACAGCAGCAGCAGGAACAATGACAGGAAAACAGCAGCAGCAGAAGGAACAGCCACAGGAATACAGCAGCAGCAGGAACAATGACAGGAAAACAGCAGCAGCAGGAACAGCCACAGCTTTATTGCAGCAGCAGGATCAGCAACAGGAATACAGCAGCAGCATGAACAGCCACAGGAAAACAGCAGCAGCAGGATCAGCCACAGGAATATAGCAGCAGCAGGAACAGCCACAGATAGGCAGCACTAGCAGCAGGAACAGCCACATGAATACAGCAGCCGCAGGAACAGCCGCAGGAATCCAGCAGCAGCAGGAACAGCCACAGGAATACAACAGCAGCAGGAACAGACACAGGAGTACAGCAGCAGCTGCAGGAACAGCCAGAGGAATACAGCAGCAGCAGGAACAGCCACAGGAATACAGCAGCAGCAGGAACAGCAACGGGAATACAGCAGCAGCAGGTACATCCACAGGAATACAGCAGCAGCAGGAACAGTGACAGGAATACAGCAACAGTAGGAACAGCCACAGGAATACAGCAGCAGCAGGTACAGTAACAGGAATACAGCAGCAGCAGGTACAGCCACAAGAATACAGCAGCAGCAGGAACAGTGACAGGAATACAGCAGCAGTAGGAACAGCCACAGGAATACATCAGCAGCAGTAAAAGACACCGGAATACAGCAGCAGCAGGAACAGCCACGAGATTACACCAGCATCAGGAACAGCCACAGATCTGCAGCACTAGCAGCAGGAACAGCCACATGAATACGCCAGCAGCATGAACAGCCACAAGAATACAGCAGCAGCAGGAACAGCCACAGGAATCCAGCAGCAGCAGGAACAGCCACAGGAATACAACAGCAGCAGGAACAGCGACAGGAGTACAGCATCAGCTGCAGGAACGGCCAGAGGAATACAGCAGCAGCAGGAACAGCCACTGGAATACAGAAGCAGCAGGAACGGCCACAGGAATACAGCAGCAGCAGGAACAGCAACGGGAATACAGCAGCAGCAGGTACAGCCACAGGAATACAGCAGCATCAGGAACTTCCACAGGATTACAGCAGCAGAAGGTATAGTAACAGGAATACAGCAGCAGCAAGAACAGCCAGAGCAATACAGCAGCAGCAGGAACAGCCACAGGAATAGAGCAGCAGCAGCAGGAAAAGCCACAGGAATACAGCAGCAGCAGGAACAGCAACAGGAGTACAGCAGCAGCAGGAACAGCCACAGGAATACAGCAGCAGCAGGAACAGCAACGGGAATACAGCAGCAGCAGGTACAGCCACAAGAATACAGCAGCAGCAGCAACAGTGACAGGAAAACAGCAGCAGCTGTAACAGACACCGGAATACAGCAGCAGCAGGAACAGCCACGGGATTACAGCAGCATCAGGAATAGCCACAGATATGCAGCACTAGCAGCAGGAACAGCCACATGAATACACCAGGAGCAGGAACAGCTACAAGAATACAGCAGCAGTTGGAACAGCCACAGGAATCCAGCAGCAGCAGGAACAGCCACAGGAATACAGCAGCAGCAGGAACAGCCACAGGAATACAGCAGCATTAGGAACAGCAACGGGAATACTGCAGCAGCAGGTACATCCACAGGAATACAGCAGCAGTAGAAACAGCCACAGGAATAGAGCAGCAGCAGCAGCAGGAACAGCCACAGGAATACAGCAGCAGCAGGATCAGCCACAGGAATACAGCAGCAGCAGTAACAGACACCGGAATACAGCAGCAGCAGGAAAGCCACGGGATTACAGCAGCATCAGGAATAGCCACAGATATGCAGCACTAGCAGCAGGAACAGCAACATGAATACACCAGCAGCAGGAACAGCCACAAGAATACAGCAGCAGTTGGAACAGCCACAGGAATCCAGCAGCAGCAGGAACAGCCACAGGAGTACTGCAGCAGCTGCAGGAACAGCCAGAGGAATACAGCAGAAGCAGGAACAGCCACTGGAATAGAGCAGCAGCAGGAACGGCCACAGGAATAGAGCAGCAGCAGGAACAGCAACGGGAATAGAGCAGCAGCAGGTACAGCCACAGAAATACAGCAGCAGCAGGAACAGTGACAGGAATACAGCAGCAGCAGGAACAGCCACAGGTATATTTCAGCAGCATGTTCAGCAACAGGAATACAGCAGGAGCAAGAACAGCCACAGGAATACAGCAGCAGCAGGAACAGCCACAGAAATACAGCAGCAGCAGCAGGAACAGCCACAGATATGCAGCTGTAGAAGGAACAACCACAGGAATACAGCAGCAACAGGAACAACCACAGGAATACAGCAACAGCAGGAACAGCCACAGGAATACAGCAGCAGCAGCAGGAACAGCCTCAGGAATACAACAGCAGCAGAAGTAACAGCCACAGGAATACAACAGCAGCAGTAGGAACAGACGCAGATATGCACCACCTGCAGGAGGAACAGACACAGGAATACAGCAGCAGCAGCAGGAATAGCCACAGCAATACAGCAGCGGCAGGAACAGCCAAAGGACTACAGCAGCATCGGGAAAAACCACAGGAATACAGCAGCAGAAGGAACAGCCACAGGAATACAGCTGCAGCAGGAATAGCCACAGGAACACAGCAGCAACGGGAAAAGCCAAAGGAATACAGCAGCAGCAGGAACAGCCACAGGAATACAGCAGCAGCAGGAACAGCCACAGCAATACAGCAACAGCAGGAACAGAGACAGGAATACAGCAGCAGCAGGCACAGCTACAGGAATACAGCAGCAGCAGGAACAGCCACAGGTATATTTCAGCAGCGCGTTCAGCAACAGGAATACAGCAGCAGGAAGAACAGCCACAGGAATACAGCAGCAGCAGGAACAGCCACAGGAATACAGCAGCAGCAGGAACAGCGACAGGGATACAGCAGCAGCAGCAAGAACAGCCACAGGTACGCAGCAGCAGGAACAGCCACAGGAATTCAGCAGCAGCAGGAACAGCCACAGGAATAGAGTTACAACAGGATCAGCCACAGGAATACAGCAGCAGCAGGAACAGTGACAGGAATACAGCAGCAGTAGGAACAGCCCCAGGAATACAGCAGCAGCAGGTATAGTAACAGGAATACAGCAGCAGCAAGAACAGCCACAGCAATACAGCAGCAGCAGGACCAGCCACAGGAATAGAGCAGCAGCAGCAGGAAAAGCCACAGGAATACAGCAGCAGCAGGAACAGCAACAGGAGTACAGCAGCAGCAGGAACAGCAACGGGAATACAGCAGCAGCAAGTACAGCCACAGGAATACAGCAGCAACAGGAACACTGACAGGAATACAGCAGCAGTAGGAACAGCCACAGTAATACAGCTGCAGCAGGTACAGTGACAGGAATACAGCAGCAGTAGGAACAGCCACAGGAATACAGCTGCAGCAGGTACAGTGACAGGAATACAGCAGCAGCAAGAACAGCCACAGCAATACAGCAGCAGCAGGAACAGCCAGAGGAATACAGCAGCAGCAGCAGCAGGAAGAACCACAGGAATGCAGCAGCAGCAGGAACAGCAACAGGAGTACAGCAGCAGAAGGAACAGCCACAGGAATACAGCAGCAGCATGAAGAGCCACAAGAATACAGCAGCAGCAGGAACAGCCACAGGAATCCAGCATCAGCAGGAACAGCCACAGGAATACAACAGCAGCAGGAACAGCCACAGGAGTACAGCAGCAGCTGCAGGAACAGCCAGAGGAATACAGCAGCAGCAGGAACAGCCACTGGAATACAGCAGCCGCAGGAACAGCGACAGGAATACAGCAGCAGCCGGAACAGCTACAAGAATACAGCAGCAGCAGGAACAGCCACAGGTATATTGCAGCAGCAGGATCAGCGACAGGAATACAGAAGCAGCAAGAACAGCCACAGGAATACAGCAGCAGCAGGAACAGCTGCAAGAATACAGCAGCAGCAGGAACAGACAGCGGTATATTGCAGCAGCAGGATCAGCAACAGGAATACAGCAGCAGCAAGAACAGCCACAGGAAAACAGCAGCAGCAGGATCAGCCACAGGAATATCGCAGAAGCGGGAACAGCCACAGATAGGCAGCACTAGCAGCAGGAACAGCCACATGAATACAGCAGCCGCAGGAACAGCCACAGGAATCCAGCAGCAGCAGGAACAGCCACAGGAATACAACAACAGCAGGAACAGCCACAGGAATACAGCAGCAGCAGGATCAGCCACAGGAATACAGCAGCAGCAGGAACAGCCACAGGAATACAGCAGCAGCGGGAAAAGCCACAAGAATACAGCAGCAGCAGGAACAGCCACAGGAATACAACAGCAGCAGGAACAGCCACAGGAATACAGCAGCAGCCGGAAAAGCCACAAGAATACAGCAGCAGCAGGAACAGCCACAGGAATAGAGCAGCAGCAGGAACAGCCACAGGAATACAGCAGCAGCAGGACCAGCCATAGGAATACAGCAGCAGCGGGAAAAGCCAAAGGAATACAGCAGCAAGAGGAACAGCCACAGGAATACAGCAGCAGGTACTGCCACAGGCATACAGCAACAGCAGGAACAGCTACAGGAATACAGCAGCAGCAGGAACAGTTACAAGAATACAGCAGCAGCAGGAACAGCCACAGGTGTATTGCAGCAGCAGGATCAGCAACAGGAATACAGCAGCAGCAAGAACAGCCACAGGAATACAGCAGCAGCAGGAAAAGTGACAGGAAAACAGCGTCAGCAGAAGGAACAGCCACAGGAAAACAGCAGCAGCAGGAACAGCCACAGATAGGCAGCACTAGCAGCAGGAACAGCCACATGAATACAGCAGCCGCAGGAACATCCACAGGAATCCAGCAGCAGCAGGAACAGCCACAGGAATACAACAGCAGCAGGAACAGCCACAGGAGTACAGCAGCAGCTGCAGGAACAGCCAGAGGAATACAGCAGCAGCAGGAACAGCCACAGGAATACAGCAGCAGCAGCAGGAACAGCAACGGGAATACAGCAGCAGCAGGTACATCCACAGGAATACAGCAGCAGCAGGAACAGTGACAGGAATACAGCAACAGTAGGAACAGCCACAGGAATACAGCAGCAGCAGGTACAGTAACAGGAATACAGCAGCAGCAGGTACAGCCACAGGAATACAGCAGCAGCAGGAACAGTGACAGGAATACAGCAGCAGTAGGAACAGCCACAGGAATACAGCAGCAGCAGTGAAAGACACCGGAATACAGCAGCAGCAGGAACAGCCACGAGAATACACCAGCATCAGGAACAGCCACAGATATGCAGCACTAGCAGCAGGAACAGCCACATGAATACACCAGCAGCATGAACAGCCACAAGAATACAGCAGCAGCAGGAACAGCCACAGGAATCCAGCAGCAGCAGGAACAGCCACAGGAATACAACAGCAGCAGGAACAGCGACAGGAGTACAGCAGCAGCTGCAGGAACGGCCAGAGGAATACAGCAGCAGCAGGAACAGCCACTGGAATACAGCAGCAGCAGGAACGGCCACAGGAATACAGCAGCAGCAGGAACAGCAACGGGAATACAGCAGCAGCAGGTACAGCCACAGGAATACAGCAGCAGCAGGAACAGTGACAGGAATACAGCAGCAGTAGGTACAGCCACAGGAATACAGCAGCAGCAGGTACAGTAACAGGAATACAGCAGCAGCAGGTACAGCCACAGGAATACAGCAGCAGCAGGAACAGTGTCAGGAATACAGCAGCAGTAGGAACAGCCACAGGAATACAGCAGCAGCAAGTATAGTAACAGGAATACAGCAGCAGCAAGACCAGCCACAGCAATAAAGCAGCAGCAGGAACAGCCACAGGAATACAGCAGCAGCAGGAACAGTGACAGGAAAACAGCAGCAGCAGAAGGAACAGCCACAGGAATACAGCTGCAGCAGGTACAGTGACAGGAATACAGCAGCAGCAAGAACAGCCACAGCAATACAGCAGCAGCAGGAACAGCCACAGCAATACAGCAACAGCAGGAACAGAGACAGGAATACAGCAGCAGCAGGCACAGCTACAGGAATACAGCAGCAGCAGGAACAGCCACAGGTATATTTCAGCAGCGCGTTCAGCAACAGGAATACAGCAGCAGGAAGAACAGCCACAGGAATACAGCAGCAGCAGGAACAGCCACAGGAATACAGCAGCAGCAGGAACAGCGACAGGAATACAGCAGCAGCAGCAAGAACAGCCACAGGTACGCAGCAGCAGGAACAGCCACAGGAATTCAGCAGCAGCAGGAACAGCCACAGGAATAGAGTTACAACAGGAACAGCCACAGGAATACAGCAGCAGCAGGAACGGTGACAGGAATACAGCAGCAGTAGGAACAGCCCCAGGAATACAGCAGCAACAGGTATAGTAACAGGAATACAGCAGCAGCAAGAACAGCCACAGCAATACAGCAGCAGCAGGACCAGCCACAGGAATAGAGCAGCAGCAGCAGGAAAAGCCACAGGAATACAGCAGCAGCAGGAACAGCAACAGGAGCACAGCAGCAGCAGGAACAGCCACAGGAATACAGCAGCAGCAGGAACAGCAACGGGAATACAGCAACAGCAAGTACAGCCACAGGAATACATCAGCAACAGGAACACTGACAGGAATACAGCAGCAGTAGGAACAGCCACAGTAATACAGCTGCAGCAGGTACAGTGACAGGAATACAGCAGCAGCAAGAACAGCCACAGCAATACAGCAGCAGCAGGAACAGCCACAGGAATACAGCAGCAGCAGCAAGGAACAGCGACAGGAATGCAGCAGCAGCAGGAAAAGCAACAGGAGTACAGCAGCAGAAGGAACAGCCACAGGAATATAGCAGCAGTTGGAACAGCCACAGGAATCCAGCTGCAGCAGGAACAGCCACAGGAATACAACAGCAGCAGGAACAGCGACAGGAGTACTGCAGCAGCTGCAGGAACAGCCAGAGGAATACAGCAGCAGCAGGAACAGGTACTGGAATAGAGCAGCAGCAGGAACGGCCACAGGAATACAGCAGCAGCAGGAACAGCAACGGGAATACAGCAGCAGCAGGTACAGCCACAGAAATACAGCAGCAGCAGGAACAGCCACAGGAATGAAGCCACAGCAGGAACAGCGACAGGAATACAGCAGCAGCAGGAACAGCTACAGGAATACAGCAGCAGCAGGAACAGCCACAGGTATATTTTAGCAGCGTGTTCAGCAACAGGAAGACAGCAGCAGCAAGAACAGCCACAGGAATACAGCAGCAGCAGGAACAGCCACAGGAATACAGCAGCAGAAGGAACAGCGACAGGAATACTGCAGCAGCAGGAAGAGCCACAGCAATACAGCAGCAGCAGCACGAACAGCCACAGGTACGCAGCAGCAGGAACAGCCACAGGAATTCAGCAGCAGTAGGAACAGCCACAGGAATAGAGTAACAACAGGAACAGCCACAGGAATACAGCAGCAGCAGGAATAGTCACAGAAATACAGCAGCAGCAGCAGGAACAGCGGCAGGAATACAGCAGCAGCAGGATGAGCCAGAGGAATACAGCAGCAGCAGCACGAACAGCCACAGGTACGTAGCAGCAGGAAGAGCCACAGGAATACAGCAGCAGCAGCACGAACAGCCACAGGTACACAGCAGCAGGAACAGCCACAGGAATATAGCAGCAGCAGGAACAGCCACAGGCATCGAGTAACAGCAGGAACAGCCACAGGAATACAGCAGCAGCAGGAATAGCAACAGAAATACAGCAGCAGCAGCAGGAACAGCAACAGATAAGCAGCAACAGCAGCAGGAACAGCTACAGGAGTACAGCAGCAGCAGTAAGAGCCACAGGAATACAGCAGCAGCAGGAACAGCCAGAGGAATACAGCAGCAGCAGGAACAGCCAGAGGAATACAGCAGCAGCAGGAACAGCAACGGGAATACAGCAGCAGCAGGTACAGCCACAGAAATACAGCAGCAGCAGGAACAGTGACAGGAATACAGCAGCAGTAGGAACAGCCAAAGGAATACAGCAGCAGCAGGAACAGCAAGAGGAGTACAGCAGCAGAAGGAACAGCCACAGGAATACAGCAGCAGCAGGAACAGCCATAGGAATACAGCAGCAGCAGCAGCAGGAACAGCCACAGGAATACAGCAGCAGCAGGAACAGCGACAGGAATACAGCACCAGCAGAAGGAACAGCCATAGGAATACAACAGCAGCAGCAGAAACAGCCACAGATATGCAGCACCTGCAGCAGGAACAGCCACAGGAATACAGCACCAGTAGAAGGAACAGCCACAGGAATACAGCCGCGGCAGCAGGAACAATCACAGGAATACAGCAGCAGCGGGAGAAGCCAAAGGAATACAGCAGCAGCAGGAACAGCCACAGGAATACAGCAGCAGCAGGAACAGCCACAGGAATACAGCAACAGCAGGAAGAGCGACAGGAATACAGCAGCAGCAGGAAGAGCAACAGGAATACAGCAGCAGCAGGAATAGCAACAGAAATACAGCAGCAGCAGAAGGAACAGCAACAGATAAGCAGCAACAGCAGCAGGAACAGCTACAGGAGTACAGCAGCAGCAGAAAGAGCCACAGGAATACAGCAGCAGCAGGAAC
This sequence comes from Cetorhinus maximus, assembly GCF_964194155.1. NCBI lineage: Eukaryota > Metazoa > Chordata > Chondrichthyes > Lamniformes > Cetorhinidae > Cetorhinus > Cetorhinus maximus. The sequence goes on from NC_135889.1 coordinate 27,820,560, forward strand.
AGCCACAGGAATTCAGCAGCAGCAGGAACAGCCACAGGAATAGAGTTACAACAGGAACAGCCACAGGAATACAGCAGCAGCAGGAATAGCAACAGAAATACAGCAGCAGCAGCAGGAACAGCAACAGATATGCAGCAACAGCAGCAGGAACAGCTACAGAAATACAGCAGCAGCAGAAAGAGCCACAGGAATGCAGCAGCAGCAGGAATAGCCACAGGAATACTGCAGCAGCAGGAATAGCCACAGAAATACAGCAGCAGCAGCAGCAGGAACAGCCACAGATATGCAGCAGCAGGAGGAACAGTGACAGGAAAACAGCAGCAGCTGGAACAGCCACAGGAATATAGCAGCAGCAGGAACAGCCTCAGGAAGACAGCAGCAGCAGAAGGAACAGCCACAGGAATACAACAGCAGCAGAAGGAACAGCTGCAGATATGCAGCACCTGCAGGAGGAACAGCCACAGGAATACAGCAGCAGCAGCAGGAACAGCCACAGCAATACAGCAGCAGCAGGAACAGCCACAGGAATACTGCAGCAGCGGGAAAAGCCAAAGGAATACAGCAGCTGCAGGAACAGGAACAGGATTACAGCAGCATCAGGAACAGCCACAGATATGCAGCACTAGCAGCAGGAACAGCCACATGAATACACCAGCAGCATGCACAGCCACAAGAATACAGCAGCAGTTGGAACAGCCACAGGAATCCAGCAGCAGCAGGAACAGCCACAGGAATACAACAGCAGCAGGAACAGCCACAGGAGTACAGCAGCAGCTGCAGGAACAGCCAGAGGAATACAGCAGCAGCAGGAACAGCAACGGGAATACAGCAGCAGCAGGTACAGCCACAGGAATACAGCAGCTGCAGGAACAGTGACAGGAATACAGCAGCAGTAGGAACAGCCAAAGGAATACAGCAGCAGCAGGAACAGCAAGAGGAGTACAGCAGCAGAAGGAACAGCCACAGGAATACAGCAGCAGCAGGAACAGCCATAGGAATACAGCAGCAGCAGCAGCAGGAACAGCCACAGGAATACAGCAGCAGCAGGAACAGCGACAGGAATACAGCACCAGCAGAAGGAACAGCCATAGGAATACAACAGCAGCAGCAGAAACAGCCACAGATATGCAGCACCTGCAGCAGGAACAGCCACAGGAATACAGCACCAGTAGAAGGAACAGCCACAGGAATACAGCCGCGGCAGCAGGAACAACGACAGGAATGAAGCAGCAGAAGGAACAGCCACAGAAATACAGCAGCAGCAGGAACAATCACAGGAATACAGCAGCAGCGGGAGAAGCCAAAGGAATACAGCAGCAGCAGGAACAATCACAGGAATACAGCAGCAGCAGGAAGAGCCACAGGAATACAGCAGCAGCAGGAATAGCCACAGGAATACAGCAGCAGCAGGAATAGCCACAGAAATACAGCAGCAGCAGCAGCAGGAACAGCCACAGATATGCAGCAGCAGGAACAGTGACAGGAAAACAGCAGCAGCTGGAACAGCCACAGGAATATAGCAGCAGCAGGAACAGCCTCGGGAAGACAGCAGCAGCAGAAGGAACAGCCACAGGAATACAACAGCAGCAGCAGGAACAGCTGCAGATATGCAGCACCTGCAGCAGGAACAGCCACAGGAATACAGCAGCAGCAGCAGGAACAGCCACAGCAATACAGCAGCAGCAGGAACAGCCACAGGAATACTGCAGCAGTGGGAAAAGCCAAAGGAATACAGCAGCTGCAGGAACAGCAACGGGATTACAGCAGCATCAGGAACAGCCACAGATATGCAGCACTAGCAGCAGGAACAGCCACATGAATACACCAGCAGCATGCACAGCCACAAGAATACAGCAGCAGTTGCAACAGCCACAGGAATCCAGCAGCAGCAGGAACAGCCACAGGAGTACAACAGCAGCAGGAACAGCCACAGGAGTACAGCAGCAGCTGCAGGAACAGCCAGAGGAATACAGCAGCAGCAGGAACAGCAACGGGAATACAGCAGCAGCAGGTACAGCCACAGAAATACAGCAGCAGCAGGAACAGTGACAGGAATACAGCAGCAGTAGGAACAGCCAAAGGAATACAGCAGCAGCAGGAACAGCAAGAGGAGTACAGCAGCAGAAGGAACAGCCACAGGAATACAGCAGCAGCAGGAACAGCCATCGGAATACAGCAGCAGCAGCAGGAACAGCCACAGGAATACAGCAGCAGCAGGAACAGCGACAGGAATACAGCACCAGCAGAAGGAACAGCCATAGGAATACAACAGCAGCAGCAGAAACAGCCACAGATATGCAGCACCGGCAGCAGGAACAGCCACAGGAATACAGCACCAGTAGAAGGAACAGCCACAGGAATACAGCCGCGGCAGCAGGAACAACCACAGGAATGAAGCAGCAGAAGGAACAGCCACAGAAATACAGCAGCAGCAGGAACAATCACAGGAATACAGCAGCAGCGGGAGAAGCCAAAGGAATACAGCAGCAGCAGGAACAGCCACAGGAATACAGCAGCAGCAGGAACAGCCACAGGAATACAGCAACAGCAGGAAGAGCGACAGGAATACAGCAGCAGCAGGAAGAGCCATAGGAATACAGCAGCAGCAGCACGAACAGCCACAGGTACGCAGGAGCAGGAACAGCCACAGGAATACAGCAGCAGCAGGAACAGCCACAGTCATAGAGTAACAGCAGGAACAGCGACAGGAATACAGCAGCAGCAGGAATAGCCACAGAAATACAGCAGCAGCAGCAGGAACAGCAACAGATATGCAGCAACAGCAGCAGGAACAGCTACAGGAATACAGCAGCAGCAGAAAGAGCCACAGTAATACAGCAGCTGCAGGAATAGCTTCAGAAATACAGCAGCAGCAGCAGGAACAGCAACAGATATGCAGCAACAGCAGCAGGAACAGCTGCAGGAATACAGCAGCAGCAGAAAGAGCCACTGGAATACAGCAGCAGCAGGAATAGCCACAGAAATACAGCAGCAGCAGGAACAGCCACAGGAATACAGCAGCAGCAGGAACAGCAACGGGAATACAGCAGCATCTGGTACAGCCACAGGAATACAGCAGCAGCAGGAACAGCAACGGGAATACAGCAGCAGCCGGTACTGCCACAGGAATACAGCAGCAGCAGGAACAGTGACAGGAATACAGCAGCAGTAGGAACAGCCACAGGAATAAAGCAGCAGCAGGTACAGAAACAGGAATACAGCAGCAGCAGGTACAGCCACAGGAATACAGCAGCAGCAGGAACAGTGACAGGAGTACAGCAGCAGTAGGAACAGCCTCAGGAAAACAGCAGCAGCAGGTATAGTAACAGGAATACAGCAGCAGCAGGAACAGCCACAGGAATAGAGCAGCAGCAGCAGGAAAAGCCACAGGAACACAGCAGCAGCAGGAAGGCCAACAGGAGTACAGCAGCAGCAGGAACAGCCACAGGAATACAGCAGCAGCAGGAACAGCAACGGGAATACAGCAGCAGCAGGTACAGCCACAGCAATACAGCAGCAGCAGGAACAGTGACAGGAATACAGCAGCAGTAGGAACAGCCACTGGAGTACAGCTGCAGCAGGTACAGTGACAGGAATACAGCAGCAGCAAGAACAGCCACAGCAATACAGCAGCAGCAGGAACAGCCACAGGAATACAGCAGCAGCAGGAAGAGCCACAGGAATGCAGCAGCAGCAGGAACAGCAACAGGAGTACAGCAGCAGAAGGAACAGCCACAGGAATACAGCAGCAGCAGGAACAGCCATTGGAATATAGCAGCAGCAGCAGGAACAGCCACTGGAATACAGCAGCAGCAGGTACAGCGACAGGAATGCAGCAGCTGCAGGTACAGCCACATGAATACACCAGCAGCAGGAACAGCCACAGGAATTCAACACCAGCAGAAGGAACAACCAAAGGAATACAACAGCAGCAGCAGGAACAGCCATATATATGTAGCACCTGCAGCAGGAACAGCCACAGGAATACAGCACCAGTAGAATGAACAGCCACAGGAATACCGCCGCGGCAGCAGGAACAACCACAGGAATGAAGCAGCAGAAGGAACAGCCACAGGAATACAGCAGCATCAGGAACAGCCACAGGAATACAGCAGCAGCGGGAAAAGCCAAAGGAATACAGTAGCAGCAGGAACAGCCACAGGAATACAGCAGCAGCAGGAACAGCAACAGGAATACAGCAACAGCAGGAAGAGCGACAGGAATACAGCAGCAGCAGGAAGCGCCACAGCAATACAGCAGCAGCAGCACGAACAGCCACAGGTACGCAGCAGCAGGAGCAGCCACAAGAATACAGCAGCAGCAGGAACAGCCACAGGCATAGAGTAACAGCAGGAACAGCCACAGGAATACAGCAGCAGCAGGAACAGTGAAAGGAATACAGCAGCAGTAGGAACAGCCACAGGAATACAGCAGCAGCAGGAACAGAAACAGGAATACAGCAGCAGCTGGTACAGCCACAGGAATACAGCAGCAGCAGGAACAGTGACAGGAATACAGCAGCAGTAGGAACAGCCACAGGAATACAGCAGCAGCAGGTATAGTAACAGGAATACACCAGCAGCATGCACAGCCACAAGAATACAGCAACAGTTGAAACAGCCACAGGAATCCAGCAGCAGCAGGAACAGCCACAGGAATACAACAGCAGCAGGAACAGCCACAGGAGTACAGCAGCAGCTGCAGGAACAGCCAGAGGAATACAGCAGCAGCAGGAACAGCAACGGGAATACAGCAGCAGCAGGTACAGCCACAGGAATACAGCAGCAGCAGGAACAGTGACAGGAATACAGCAGCAGTAGGAACAGCCACAGGAATACAGCAGCAGCAGGTACAGAAACAGGAATACAGCAGCAGCAGGTACAGCCACAGGAATAGAGCAGCAGCAGGAACAGTGACAGGAATACAGCAGCAGTAGGAACATCCAAAGGAATACAGCAGCAGCAGGAACAGCAAGAGGAGTACAGCAGCAGAAGGAACAGCCACAGGAATACAGCAGCAGCAGGAACAGCCATAGGAATACAGCAGCAGCAGCAGGAACAGCCACTGGAATACAGCAGCAGCAGGAACAGCGACAGGAATACAGCAGCTGCAGGTACAGCCACATGAATACACCAGCAGCATGAACGGCCACAGTAATACAGCACCAGCAGAAGGAACAGCCATAGGAATACAACAGCAGCAGCAGAAACAGCCACAGATATGCAGCACCTGCAGCAGGAACAGCCACAGGAATACAGCACCAGTAGAAGGAACAGCGACAGGAATACAGCCGCGGCAGCAGGAACAACCACAGGAATGAAGAAGCAGAAGGAACAGCCACAGAAATACAGCAGCAGCAGGAACAATCACAGGAATACAGCAGCAGCGGGAGAAGCCAAAGGAACACAGCAGCAGCAGGAACAGCCACAGGAATACAGCAGCAGCAGGAACAGCCACAGGAATACAGCAACAGCAGGAAGAGCGACAGGAATACAGCAGCAGCAGGAAGAGCCACAGGAATACAGCAACAGCAGGAACAGCAACAGGACTGCGGCAGCAGCAGCAGGAACCGCAACAGAAATACAGCAGCAGCAGGAACAGTGACAGGAAAACAGCAGCAGCTGGAACAGCGACAGGAATACAGCAGCAGCAGGAACAGCAACGGGAATACATCAGCAGCCGGTACAGCCAGAGGAATACAGCAGCAGCAGGAACAGCCACTGGAATACAGCAGCAGCAGGAACAGCCACAGGAATACAGCAACAGCAGGAAGAGCGACAGGAATACAGCAGCAGCAGGAAGAGCCACAGGAATACAGCAGCAGCAGCATGAACAGCCACAGGTACGCAGCAGCAGGAACAGCCACAGGAATACAGCAGCAGCAGGAACAGCCACAGGCATAGAGTAACAGCAGGAACAGCCACAGGAATACAGCAGCAGCAGGAATAGCCACAGAAATACAGCAGCAGTAGCAGGAACAGCAACAGATATGCAGCAACAGCAGCAGGAACAGCTGCAGGAATACAGCAGCAGCAGAAAGAGCCACTGGAATACAGCAGCTGCAGGAATAGCCACAGAAATACAGCAGCAGCAGGAACAGCCACAGGAATACAGCAGCAGCAGGAACAGCAACGGGAATACAGCAGCAGCCGGTACAGCCACAGGAATACAGCAGCAGCAGGAACAGCAACGGGAATACAGCAGCAGCGGTACAGCCACAGGAATACAGCAGCAGCAGGAACAGTGACAGGAATACAGCAGCAGTAGGAACAGCCACAGGAATACAGCAGCAGCAGGTACAGTAACAGGAATACAGCAGCAGCAGGTACAGCCACAGGAATACAGCAGCAGCAGGAACAGTGACAGGAGTACAGCAGCAGTAGGAACAGCCTCAGGAATGCAGCAGCAGCAGGACAGTAACAGGAATACAGCAGCAGCATGAACAGCCACAGCAATACAGCAGCAGCAGGAACAGCAACAGGAGTACAGCAGCAGCAGGAACAGCCACAGGAATAGAGCAGCAGCAGCAGGAAAAGCCACAGGAATACAGCAGCAGCAGGAACAGCAACAGGAGTACAGCAGCAGCAGGAACAGCCACAGGAATACAGCAGCAGCAGGAACAGCAACGGGAATACAGCAGCAGCAGGTGCAGCCAGAGGAATACAGCAGCAGCAGGAACAGTGACAGGAATACAGCAGCATTAGGAACAGCCACAGGAGTACAGCTGCAGCAGTTACAGAAACAGGAATACAGCAGCAGCAGGTACAGCCACAGGAATACAGCAGCAGCAGGAAAAGCCACAGGAGTACAGCAGCCGTAGGATCAGCCACAGGAATACAGCAGCAGCAGCAGGAAAAGCCACAGGAATACAGCAGCAGCAGGAACAGCAACAGGAGTACAGCAGCAGCAGGAACAGCCACAGGAATACAGCAGCAGCAGGAACAGCAACGGGAATACAGCAGCAGCAGGTACAGCCACAGGTATACAGCAGCAGCAGGAACAGCCACAGGAATACAACAGCAGCAGGAACAGCCACAGGAGTAGAGCAGCAGCTGCAGGAACAGCCAGAGGAATACAGCAGCAGCAGGAACAGCAACGGGAATACAGCAGCAGAAGGAACAGCCACAGGAATACAGCAGCAGCAGGAACAGCCATTGGAATACAGCAGCAGCAGCAGCAGGAACAGCCACTGGAATACAGCAGCAGCAGGTACAGCGACAGGAATGCAGCAGCTGCAGGTACAGCCACATGAATACACCAGCAGCAGGAACAGCCACAGGAATACAGCACCAGTAGAAGGAACAGCCACAGGAATACAGCAGCATCAGGAACAGCCACAGGAATACAGCAGCAGCGGGAAAAGCCAAAGGAATACAGTAGCAGCAGGAACAGCCACAGGAATACAGCAGCAGCAGGAACAGCCACAGGAATACAGCAGCATCAGGAACAGCCACAGGAGTAGAGCAGCAGCTGCAGGAACAGCCAGAGGAATACAGCAGCAGCAGGAACAGCAACGGGAATACAGCAGCAGAAGGAACAGCCACAGGAATACAGCAGCAGCAGGAACAGCCATTGGAATACAGCAGCAGCAGCAGCAGGAACAGCCACTGGAATACAGCAGCAGCAGGTACAGCGACAGGAATGCAGCAGCTGCAGGTACAGCCACATGAATACACCAGCAGCAGGAACAGCCACAGGAATACAGCACCAGTAGAAGGAACAGCCACAGGAATACAGCAGCATCAGGAACAGCCACAGGAATACAGCAGCAGCGGGAAAAGCCAAAGGAATACAGTAGCAGCAGGAACAGCCACAGGAATACAGCAGCAGCAGGAACAGCCACAGGAATACAGCAGCATCAGGAACAGCCACAGGAATACAGCAGCAGCGGGAAAAGCCAAAGGAATACAGTAGCAGCAGGAACAGCCACAGGAATACAGCAGCAGCAGGAACAGCCACAGGAATACAGCAACAGCAGGAAGAGCGACAGGAATACAGCAGCAGCAGGAAGCGCCACAGCAATACAGCAGCAGCAGCACGAACAGCCACAGGTACGCAGCAGCAGGAGCAGCCACAAGAATACAGCAGCAGCAGGAACAGCCACAGGCATAGAGTAACTGCAGGAACAGCCACAGGAATACAGCAGCAGCAGGAATAGCCACAGAAATACAGCAGCAGCAGCCGGAACAGCAACAGATATGCAGCAACAGCAGCAGGAACAGCTACAGGAATACAGCAGCAGCAGCAAGAGCCACAGGAATACAGCAGCAGCAGGAATAGCCACAGAAATACAGCAGCAGCAGCAGCAGGAACAGCCACAGATATGCAGCAGCAGCAGGAACAACCACAGGAATGCAGCAGCAGCAGGAACAACCACAGGAATACAGCAACAGCAGGAACAGCGACAGGACTGCGGCAGCAGCAGCAGGAACCGCAACAGAAATACAGCAGCAGCAGGAACAGTGACAGGAAAACAGCAGCAGCAGGAACAGACACAGGAATATAGCAGCAGAAGGAACAGCCTCAGGAATACAGCAGCAGCAGAAGGAACAGCCACAGGAATACAACAGCAGCAGGAACAGCCACAGGAATACAGCAGCAGCAGGAACTGCCACAGGAATACAGCAGCAGCAGGAACAGCGATAGGAATACAGCAGCAGCAGGAACAGCCAAAGGACTATAGCAGAAGGCGGAAAAGCCACAGGAATACAGCTGCAGCAGGAACAGCCACAGGAATACAGCAGCAGCAGGAAATGCCAAAGGAATACAGCAGCAGCAGGAACAGCCACAGCAATACAGCAGCAGCAGGAACAGCAACAGGAGTACAGCAGCAGAAGGAACAGCCACAGGAATACAGCAGCAGCAGGAACAGCCACAGGAATACAGCAGCAGCAGGAACAGCCATAGGAATACAGCAGCACCTGCAGCAGGAACAGCCACTGGAATACAGCACCCATAGAAGGAACAGCCACAGGAATACAGTCGCCTCAGCAGGAACAACCACAGGAATGAAGCAGCAGAAGGAACAGCCACAGGAATACAGCAGCAGCAGGAACAGCCACAGGAATACAGCAGCAGCGGGAAAAGCCAAAGGAATACAGCAGCAGCAGGAACAGCCACAGGAATACAGCAGCAGCAGGAACAGCCACTGGAATACAGCAACAGCAGGAACAGCGACAGGAATACAGCAGCAGCAGGAAGAGCCACAGGAATACAGCAGCAGCAGCACGAACAGCCACAGGTACGCAGCAGCAGGAACAGCAACAGGAATACAGCAGCAGCAGGAAAAGCCACAGTCATAGAGTAACAGCAGGAACAGCCACAGGAATACAGCAGCAGCGGGAATAGCCACAGAAATACAGCAGCAGCAGCAGGAACAGCCACAGATATGCAACAACAGCAGCAGGAAAAGCAACAGGAATACAGCAGCAGCAGGAATAGCCACAGAGATACAGCAGCAGCAGCAGGAACAGCAAAAGATATGCAGCAACAGCAGCAGGAACAGCTACAGGAATACAGCAGCAGCAGAAAGAGCCACAGGAATACAGCAGCAGCAGGAATAGCCACAGAAATACAGCAGCAGCAGCAGGAACAGCAACAGATATGCAGCAACAGCAGCAGGAACAGCTACAGGAATACAGCAGCAGCAGAAAGGGCCACAGGAATACAGCAACAGCAGGAATAGCCACAGAAATACAGCAGCAGCAGCAGCAGCAGGAACAGCCACAGATATGCAGCAGCAGCAGGAACAACCACAGGAATACAGCAGCAGCAGGAACAACCACAGGAATACAGCAACAGCAGGAACAGCCACAGGACTGCGGCAGCAGCAGCAGGAACCGCAACAGAAATACAGCAGCAGCAGGAACAGTGACAGGAAAACAGCAGCAGCTGGAACAGCCACAGGAATATAGCAGCAGCAGGAACAGCCTTAGGAATACAGCAGCAGCAGAAGGAACAGCCACAGGAATACAACAGCAGCAGCAGGAACAGCTGCAGATATGCAGCACCTGCAGGAGGAACAGCCACAGGAATACAGCAGCAGCAGCAGGAACAGCCACAGCAATACAGCAGCAGCAGGAACAGCCAAAGGACTGTAGCAGCAGCGGGAAAAGCCACAGGAATACAGCAGCTGAAGGAACAGCCAAAGGAATACAGCTGCAGCAGGAACAGCCACAGGAGTACAGCAGCAGCGGGAAAAGCCAAAGGAATACAGCAGCTGTTGGAACAGCAACGGGATTACAGCAGCATCAGGAACAGCCACAGATATGCAGCACTAGCAGCAGGAACAGCCACATGAATACACCAGCAGCGTGAACAGCCACAAGAATACAGCAGTAGTTGGAACAGCCACAGGAATCCAGCAGCAGCAGGAACAGCCACAGGAATACAACAGCAGCAGGAACAGCAACGGGAATACAGCAGCAGCAGGAACAGCCACAGAAATACAGCAGCATCAGGAACAGCAACGGGAATACAGCAGCAGCAGGTACAGCCACAGGAATACTGCAGCAGCAGGAACAGTGACAGGAATACAGCAGCAGTAGGAACAGCCACAGGAATACAGCAGCAGCAGGTACAGAAACAGGAATACAGCAGCAGCAGGTACAGCCACAGGAATAGAGCAGCAGCAGGAACAGGGACAGGAATACAGCAGCAGTAGGAACAGCCACAGGAATACAGCAGCAGCAGGAACAGCAAGGGGAATACAGCAGCAGCAGGTACAGCCACAGTCATACAGCAGCAACAGGAACAGTGACAGGAATACAGCAGCAGGAGGAACAGCCACAGGAATACAGCTTCAGCAGGTACAGTGACAGGAATACAGCAGCAGCAAGAACAGCCACAGCAATACAGCAGCAGCAGGAACAGCCACAGGAATACAGCAGCAGCAGCAGGAACAGCCACAGGAATACAGCAGCAGCAGGAACAGCAACAGGAGTACAGCAGCAGAAGGAACAGCCACAGGAATACAGCAGCTGCAGGTACAGCCACATGAATACACCAGCAGCAGGAACAGCCACAGGAATACAGCACCAGCAGAAGGAACAGCCATAGGAATACAACAGCAGCAGCAGGAACAGCCACAGATATGCAGCACCTGCAGCAGGAACAGCCACAGGAATACAGCACCAGTAAAAGGAACAGTCACAGGAATACAGGCGCGGCAGCAGGAACAACCACAGGAATGAAGCAGCAGAAGGAACAGCCACAGGAATACAGCAGCAGCAGCACGAACAGCCACAGGTACGCAGCAGCAGGAACAGCCACAGGAATACAGCAGCAGCAGGAATAGCCACAGAAATACAGCAGCAGCAGCAGAAACAGCAACAGATATGCAGCAACAGCAGCAGGAACAGCTACAGGAATACAGCAGCAGCAGAAAGAGCCACAGGAATACAGCAACAGCAGGAATAGCCACAGAAATACAGCAGCAGCAGCAGCAGCAGGAACAGCCACAGATATGCAGCAGCAGCAGGAACAACCACAGGAATACAGCAGCAGCAGGAACAACCACAGGAATACAGCAACAGCAGGAACAGCCACAGGACTGCGGCAGCAGCAGCAGGAACCGCAACAGAAATACAGCAGCAGCAGGAACAGTGACAGGAAAACAGCAGCAGCTGGAACAGCGACAGGAATACAGCAGCAGCAGGAACAGCAACGGGAATACATCAGCAGCCGGTACAGCCAGAGGAATACAGCAGCAGCAGGAACAGCCACTGGAATACAGCAGCAGCAGGAACAGCCACAGGAATACAGCAGCAGCAGGAACAGCAACGGGAATACAGCAGCAGCCGGTACAACCACAGGAATACAGCAGCAGCAGGAACAGTGACAGGAATACAGCAGCAGTAGGAACAGCGACAGGAATACAGCAGCAGCAGGAACAGCAATGGGAATACATCAGCAGCCGGTACAGCCAGAGGAATACAGCAGCAGCAGGAACAGCCACTGGAATACAGCAGCAGCAGGAACAGCCACAGGAATACAGCAACAGCAGGAAGAGCGACAGGAATACAGCAGCAGCAGGAAGAGCCACAGGAATACAGCAGCAGCAGCATGAACAGCCACAGGTACGCAGCAGCAGGAACAGCCACAGGAATACAGCAGCAGCAGGAACAGCCACAGGCATAGAGTAACAGCAGGAACAGCCACAGGAATACAGCAGCAGCAGGAATAGCCACAGAAATACAGCAGCAGTAGCAGGAACAGCAACAGATATGCAGCAACAGCAGCAGGAACAGCTGCAGGAATACAGCAGCAGCAGAAAGAGCCACTGGAATACAGCAGCTGCAGGAATAGCCACAGAAATACAGCAGCAGCTGGAACAGCCACAGGAATACAGCAGCAGCAGGAACAGCAACGGGAATACAGCAGCAGCCGGTACAGCCACAGGAATACAGCAGCAGCAGGAACAGCAACGGGAATACAGCAGCAGCGGTACAGCCACAGGAATACAGCAGCAGCAGGAACAGTGACAGGAAAACAGCAGCAGTAGGAACAGCCACAGGAATACAGCAGCAGCAGGGACAGAAACAGGAATAAAGCAGCAGCAGGTACAGCCACAGGAATACAGCAGCAGCTGCAGGAACAGCCAGAGGAATACAGCAGCAGCAGGAACAGCCACAGGAATACAGCAGCAGCAGGAACAGCAACGGGAATACAGCAGCAGCAGGTACATCCACAGGAATACAGCAGCAGCAGGAACAGTGACAGGAATACAGCAACAGTAGGAACAGCCACAGGAATACAGCAGCAGCAGGTACAGTAACAGGAATACAGCAGCAGCAGGTACAGCCACAGGAATACAGCAGCAGCAGGAACAGTGACAGGAATACAGCAGCAGTAGGAACAGCCACTGGAATACAGCAGCAGCAGTAAAAGACACCGGAATACAGCAGCAGCAGGAACAGCCACGAGATTACACCAGCATCAGGAACAGCCACAGATATGCAGCACTAGCAGCAGGAACAGCCACATGAATACACCAGCAGCATGAACAGCCACAAGAATACAGCAGCAGCAGGAACAGCCACAGGAATCCAGCAGCAGCAGGAACAGCCACAGGAATACAACAGCAGCAGGAACAGCGACAGGAGTACAGCAGCAGCTGCAGGAACGGCCAGAGGAATACAGCAGCAGCAGGAACAGCCACTGGAATACAGCAGCAGCAGGAACGGCGACAGGAATACAGCAGCAGCTGCAGGAACGGCCAGAGGAATACAGCGGCAGCAGGAACAGCCACTGGAACACAGCAGCAGCAGGAACGGCCACAGGAATACTGCAGCAGCAGGAGCAGCAACGGGAATACAACAGCAGCAGGTACAGCCACAGGAACACAGCAGCAGCAGGAACAGTGAAGGAATACAGCAGCAGTAGGAACAGCCACAGGAATACAGCTGCAGCAGGTATAGTAACAAGAATACAGCAGCAGCAAGAACAGCCAGAGCAATACAGCAGCAGCAGGAAAAGCCACAGTAATAGAGCAGCAGCAGCAGGTGAAGCCAGAGGAATACAGCAGCAGCAGGAACAGCAACTTGAATACAGCAGCAGCAGGAAAAGCAACGGGAATACAGCAGCAGCATGTACAGCCACAGGAATACAACAGCAGCAGGAACAGTGACAGGAAAAGAGCAGCAGCAGAAGGAACAGCCACAGGAATACAGCAGCAGCAGGATCAGCCACAGGAATACAGCAGCAGCAGGAACAGGCACAGGAATACAGCAATAGCAGGATCAGCCACAGGAATACAGCAGCAGCAGTAACAGACACCGGAATACAGCAGCAGCAGGAACAGCCAGAGGAATACAACAGCAGCAGGAACAGCCACAGGAGTACAGCAGCAGCTGCAGGAACAGCCAGAGGAATACAGCAGCAGCAGGAACAGCCACTGGAATACAGCAGCAGCAGGAACGGCCACAGGAAAACAGCAGCAGCAGGAACAGCAACGGGAATACAGCAGCAGCAGGTACAGCCACAGGAATACAGCAGCAGCAGGAACAGTGACAGGAATACAGCAGCAGTAGGAACAGCCACAGGAATACAGCAGCAGCAGGTATAATAACAGGAATACACCAGCAGCAAGAACAGCCACAGCAATACAGCAGCAGCAGGAACAGCCACAGGAATACAGCAGCAGCAGCAGGAAGAGCCACAGGAATGCAGCAGCAGAAGGAACAGCAACAGCAGTACAGCAGCAGAAGGAACAGACACAGGAATACAGCAGCAGCATGAAGAGCCACAAGAATACAGCAGCAGCAGGAACAGCCACAGGAATCCAGCAGCAGCAGGAACAGCCACAGGAATACAACAGCAGCAGGAACAGCCACAGGAGTACAGCAACAGCTGCAGGAACAGCCAGAGGAATACAGCAGCAGCAGGAACAGCCACTGGAATACAGCAGCAGCAGGAACAGCGACAGGAATACAGCAGCAGCAGGAACAGCTACAAGAATACAGCAGCAGCAGGAACAGCCACAGGTATATTGCAGCAGCAGGATCAGCGACAGGAATACAGCAGCAGCAAGAACAGCCACAGGAATACAGCAGCAGCAGGAACAGCTGCAAGAATACAGCAGCAGCAGGAACAGCCACCGGTATATTGCAGCAGCAGGATCAGCGACAGGAATACAGCAGCAGCAAGAACAGCCACAGGAATACAGCAGCAGCAGGAACAATGACAGGAAAACAGCAGCAGCAGAAGGAACAGCCACAGGAATACAGCAGCAGCAGGAACAGCTACAAGAATACAGCAGCAGCAGGAAGAGCCACAGCTTTATTGCAGCAGCAGGATCAGCAACAGGAATACAGCAGCAGCAAGAACAGCCACAGGAAAACAGCAGCAGCAGGATCAGCCACAGGAATATAGCAGCAGCAGGAACAGCCACAGATAGGCAGCACTAGCAGCAGGAAAAGCCACATGAATACAGCAGCCGCAGGAACAGCCACAGGAATCCAGCAGCAGCAGGAACAGCCACAGGAATACAACAGCAGCAGGAACAGCCACAGGAGTACAGCAGCAGCTGCAGGTACAGCCAGAGGAATACAGCAGCAGCAGGAACAGCCACAGGAATACAGCAGCAGCAGGAACAGCAACGGGAATACAGCAGCAGCAGGTACATCCACAGGAATACAGCAGCAGCAGGAACAGTGACAGGAATACAGCAACAGTAGGAACAGCCACAGGAATACAGCAGCAGCAGGTACAGTAACAGGAATACAGCAGCAGCAGGTACAGCCACAGGAATACAGCAGCAGCAGGAACAGTGACAGGAATACAGCAGCAGTAGGAACAGCCACAGGAATACAGCAGCAGCAGTAAAAGACACCGGAATACAGCAGCAGCAGGAACAGCCACGAGATTACACCAGCATCAGGAACAGCCACAGATATGCAGCACTAGCAGCAGGAACAGCCACATGAATACACCAGCAGCATGAACAGCCACAAGAATACAGCAGCAGCAGGAACAGCCACAGGAATCCAGCAGCAGCAGGAACAGCCACAGGAATACAACAGCAGCAGGAACAGCCACAGGAGTACAGCAGCAGCTGCAGGAACGGCCAGAGGAATACAGCAGCAGCAGGAACAGCCACTGGAATACAGCAGCAGCAGGAACGGCGACAGGAATACAGCAGCAGCAGGAACAGCAACGGGAATACAGCAGCAGCAGGAACAGCCACAAGAATACAGCACCAGTTGGAACAGCCACAGGAATCCAGCAGCAGCAGGAACAGCCACAGGAATACAACAGCAGCAGGAACAGCCACAGGAGTACAGCAGCAGCTGCAGGAACAGCCAGAGGAATACAGCAGCAGCAGGAACAGCCACTGGAATACAGCAGCAGCAGGAACAGCGACAGGAATACAGCAGCAGCAGGAACAGCTACAAGAATACAGCAGCAGCAGGTTTAGCCACAGGTATATTGCAGCAGCAGGATCAGCGACAGGTATACAGCAGCAGCAAGAACAGCCACAGGAATACAGCAGCAGCAGGAACAGCTGCAAGAATACAGCAGCAGCAGGAACAGCCACCGGTATATTGCAGCAGCAGGATCAGCGACAGGAATACAGCAGCAGCAAGAACAGCCACAGGAATACAGCAGCAGCAGGAACAATGACAGGAAAACAGCAGCAGCAGAAGGAACAGCCACAGGAATACAGCAGCATCAGGAATAGCCACAGATATGCAGCACTAGCAGCAGGAACAGCCACATGAATACACCAGCAGCAGGAACAGCTACAAGAATACAGCAGCAGTTGGAACAGCCACAGGAATCCAGCAGCAGCAGGAACAGCCACAGGAATACAACAGCAGCAGGAACAGCCACAGGAGTACAGCAGCAGCTGCAGGAACAGCCAGAGGAATACAGCAGCAGCAGGAACAGCCACTGGAATACAGCAGCAGCGGGAACAGCCACAGGAATACAGCAGCATCAGGAACAGCAACGGGAATACAGCAGCAGCAGGTACATCCACAGGAATACAGCAGCAGTAGGAACAGTGAAAGGAACACAGCAGCAGTAGGAACAGCCACAGGAATAGAGCAGCAGCAGCAGCAGGAAAAGCCACAAGAATACAGCAGCAGCAGGATCAGCCACCGGAATACAGCAGCAGCAGGAAAGCCACGGGATTACAGCAGCATCAGGAATAGCCACAGATATGCAGCACTAGCAGCAGGAACAGCAACATGATTACACCAGCAGCAGGAACAGCCACAAGAATACAGCACCAGTTGGAACAGCCACAGGAATCCAGCAGCAGCAGGAACAGCCACAGGAATACAACAGCAGCAGGAACAGCGACAGGAGTACTGCAGCAGCTGCAGGAACAGCCAGAGGAATACAGCAGCAGCAGGAACAGCCACTGGAATAGAGCAGCAGCAGGAACGGCCACAGGAATAGAGCAGCAGCAGGAACAGCAACGGGAATACAGCAGCAGCAGGTACAGCCACAGAAATACAGCAGCAGCAGGAACAGCGACAGGAATACAGCAGCAGCAGGCACAGCTACAGGAATACAGCAGCAGCAGGAACAGCCACAGGTATATTTCAGCAGCATGTTCAGCAACAGGAATACAGCAGGAGCAAGAACAGCCACAGGAATACAGCAGCAGCAGGAACAGCCACTGAAATACAGCAGCAGCAGCAGCAGGAAGAGCCACAGATATGCAGCTGTAGAAGGAACAACCACAGGAATACAGCAGCAACAGGAACAACCACAGGAATACAGCAACAGCAGGAACAACCACAGGAATATAGCAGCAGCAGGAACAGCCTCAGGAATACAACAGCAGCAGAAGGAACAGCCACAGGAATACAACAGCAGCAGTAGGAACAGCCGCAGATATGCACCACCTGCAGGAGGAACAGCCACAGGAATACAGCAGCAGCAGCAGCAGGAATAGCCACAGCAATACAGCAGCAGCAGGAACAGCCAAAGGACTACAGCAGCAGCGGGAAAAACCACAGGAATACAGCAGCAGAAGGAACAGCCACTGGAATACAGCTGCAGCAGGAACAGCCACAGGAATACAGCAGCAACGGGAAAAGCCAAAGGAATACAGCAGCAGCAGGAACAGCCACAGGAATACAGCAGCAGCAGGAACAGCCACAGCAATACAGCAACAGCAGGAACAGAGACAGGAATACAGCAGCAGCAGGCACAGCTACAGGAATACAGCAGCAGCAGGAACAGCCACAGATATATTTCAGCAGCGCGTTCAGCAACAGGAATACAGCAGCAGCAAGAACAGCCACAGGAATACAGCAGCAGCAGGAACAGCCACAGGAATACAGCAGCAGCAGGAACAGCGACAGGAATACAGCAGCAGCAGCAAGAACAGCCACAGGTACGCAGCAGCAGGAACAGCCACAGGAATTCAGCAGCAGCAGGAACAGTGACAGGAATACAGCAGCAGTAGGAACAGCCACAGGAATACAGCAGCAGCAGGTATAGTAACAGGAATACAGCAGCAGCAAGAACAGCCACAGCAATACAGCAGCAGCAGGACCAGACACAGGAATAGAGCAGCAGCAGCAGGAAAAGCCACAGGAATACAGCAGCAGCAGGAACAGCAACAGGAGTACAGCAGCAGCAGGAACAGCCACAGGAATACAGCAGCAGCAGGAACAGCAACGGGAATACAGCAGCAGCAGGAACAGCCACAGGAATACAGCAGCAGCAGCAAGGAACAGCGACAGGAATGCAGCAGCAGCAGGAACAGCAACAGGAGTACTGCAGCAGAAGGAACAGCCACAGGAATACAGCAGCAGTTGGAACAGCCACAGGAATCCAGCTGCAGCAGGAACAGCCACAGGAATACAACAGCAGCAGGAACAGCGACAGGAGTACTGCAGCAGCTGCAGGAACAGCCAGAGGAATACAGCAGCAGCAGGTACAGCCACAGAAATACAGCAGCAGCAGCAGCAGGAACAGCCACAGATATGCAGCTGTAGAAGGAACAACCACAGGAATACAGCAGCAACAGGAACAACCACAGGAATACAGCAACAGCAGGAACAACCACAGGAATATAGCAGCAGCAGGAACAGCCTCAGGAATACAACAGCAGCAGAAGGAACAGCCACAGGAATACAACAGCAGCAGTAGGAACAGCCGCAGATATGCACCACCTGCAGGAGGAACAGCCACAGCAATACAGCAGCAGCAGGAACAGCCACAGGAATACAGCTGCAGCAGGAGCAGCCACAGGAATACAGCAGCAACGGGAAAATCCAAAGGAATACAGCAGCAGCAGGAACAGCCACAGGAATACAGCAGCAGCAGGAACAGCCACAGCAATACAGCAACAGCAGGAACAGAGACAGGAATACAGCAGCAGCAGGCACAGCTACAGGAATACAGCAGCAGCAGGAACAGCCACAGGTATATTTCAGCAGCGCGTTCAGCAACAGGAATACAGCAGCAGCAAGAACAGCCACAGGAATACAGCAGCAGCAGGAACAGCCACAGGAATACAGCAGCAGCAGGAACAGCGACAGGAATACAGCAGCAGCAGCAAGAACAGCCACAGGTACGCAGCAGCAGGAACAGCCACAGGAATTCAGCAGCAGCAGGAACAGTGACAGGAATACAGCAGCAGTAGGAACAGCCACAGGAATACAGCAGCAGCAGGTATAGTAACAGGAATACAGCAGCAGCAAGAACAGCCACAGCAATACAGCAGCAGCAGGACCAGCCACAGGAATAGAGCAGCAGCAGCAGGAAAAGCCACAGGAATACAGCAGCAGCAGGAACAGCAACAGGAGTACAGCAGCAGCAGGAACAGCCACAGGAATACAGCAGCAGCAGGAACAGCAACGGGAATACAGCAGCAGCAAGTACAGCCCCAGGAATACAGCAGCAACAGGAACACTGACAGGAATACAGCAGCAGTAGGAACAGCCACAGTAATACAGCTGCAGCAGGTACAGTGACAGGAATACAGCAGCAGCAAGAACAGCCACAGCAATACAGCAGCAGCAGGAACAGCCACAGGAATACAGCAGCAGCAGCAAGGAACAGCGACAGGAATGCAGCAGCAGCAGGAACAGCAACAGGAGTACAGCAGCAGAAGGAACAGCCACAGGAATACAGCAGCAGTTGGAACAGCCACAGGAATCCAGCTGCAGCAGGAACAGCCACAGGAATACAACAGCAGCAGGAACAGCGACAGGAGTACTGCAGCAGCTGCAGGAACAGCCAGAGGAATACAGCAGCAGCAGGTACAGCCACAGAAATACAGCAGCAGCAGGAACGGCCACAGGAATACAGCAGCAGCAGGAACAGCAACGGGAATACAGCAGCAGCAGGTACAGCCACAGAAATACAGCAGCAGCAGGAACAGCCACAGGAATAAAGCCACAGCAGGAACAGCGACAGGAATACAGCAGCAGCAGGCACAGCTACAGGAATACAGCAGCAGCAGGAACAGCCACAGGTATATTTCAGCAGCAGGAATAGTCACAGAAATACAGCAGCAGCAGCAGGAACAGCGGCAGGAATACAGCAGCAGCAGGAACAGTGAAGGAATACAGCAGCAGTAGGAACAGCCACAGCAATACAGCTGCAGCAGGTATAGTAACAAGAATACAGCAGCAGCAAGAACAGCCAGAGCAATACAGCAGCAGCAGGAAAAGCCACAGTAATAGAGCAGCAGCAGCAGGTAAAGCCACAGGAATACAGCAGCAGCAGGAACAGCAACTTGAATACAGCAGCAGCAGGAAAAGCAACGGGAATACAGCAGCAGCATGTACAGCCACAGGAATACAACAGCAGCAGGAACAGTGACAGGAAAACAGCAGCAGCAGAAGGAACAGCCACAGGAATACAGCAGCAGCAGGATCAGCCACAGGAATACAGCAGCAGCAGGAACAGGCACAGGAATACAGCAACAGCAGGATCAGCCACAGGAATACAGCAGCAGCAGTAACAGACACCGGAATACAGCAGCAGCAGGAACAGCCACAGGAATACAACAGCAGCAGGAACAGCCACAGGAGTACAGCAGCGGCTGCAGGAACAGCCAGAGGAATACAGCAGCAGCAGGAACAGGCACTGGAATAGAGCAGCAGCAGGAACGGCCACAGGAATACAGCAGCAGCAGGAACAGTGACAGGAATACAGCAGCAGTAGGAACAGCCACAGGAATACAGCAGCAGCAGGTACAGTAACAGGAATACAGCAGCAGCAGGTACAGCCACAGGAATACAGCAGCAGCAGGAACAGTGTCAGGAATACAGCAGCAGTAGGAACAGCCACAGGAATACAGCAGCAGCAAGTATAGTAAGAGGAATACAGCAGCAGCAAGACCAGCCACAGCAATAAAGCAGCAGCAGGAACAGCCACAGGAATACAACAGCAGCAGGAACAGTGACAGGAAAACAGCAGCAGCAGAAGGAACAGGCACAGGAATACAGCATCAGCAGGAACAGCCACAGGAATACAGCAGCAGCAGGAACAGCCACAGGAATACAGCAGCAGCGGGAAAAGCCACAGGAATACTGCAGCAGCCGGAACAGCTACAAGAATACAGCAGCAGCAGGAACAGCCACAGGTATATTGCAGCAGCAGGATCAGCGACAGGAATACAGCAGCAGCAAGAACAGCCACAGGAATACAGCAGCAGCAGGAACAATGAGAGGAAAACAGCAGCAGCAGAAGGAACAGCCACAGGAATACAGCAGCAGCAGGAACAGCTACAAGAATACAGCAGCAGCAGGAACAGCCACAGGTATATTGCAGCAGCAGGATCAGCAACAGGAATACAGCAGCAGCAAGAACAGCCACAGGAAAACAGACGCAGCAGGATCAGCCACAGGAATATAGCAGCAGCGGGAACAGCCACAGATAGGCAGCACTAGCAGCAGGAACAGCCACATGAATACAGCAGCCGCAGGAACAGCCACAGGAATCCAGCAGCAGCAGGAACAGCCACAGGAATACAACAACAGCAGGAACAGCCACAGGAATACAGCAGCAGCAGGATCAGCCACAGGAATACAGCAGCAGCGGGAAAAGCCACAAGAATACAGCAGCAGCAGGAACAGCCACAGGAATACTACAGCAGCAGGAACAGCCACAGGAATACAGCAGCAGCAGGAAAAGCCACAGGAATACTGCAGCAGAAGGAACAGCCACAGGAATAGAGCAGCAGCAGGAACAGCCACAGGAATACAGCCGCAGCAGGAACAGCCATAGGAATACAGCAGCAGCGGGAAAAGCCAAAGGAATACAGCAGCAAGAGGAACAGCCACAGGAATACAGCAGCAGCAGGTACTGCCACAGGCATACAGCAACAGCAGGAACAGCTACAGGAATACAGCAGCAGCAGGAACAGTTACAAGAATACAGCAGCAGCAGGAACAGCCAGCAGGTGTATTGCAGCAGCAGGATCAGCAACAGGAATACAGCAGCAGCAAGAACAGCCACAGGAATGCAGCAGCAGCAGGAAAAGTGACAGGAAAACAGCAGCAGCAGAAGGAACAGCCACAGGAAAACAGCAGCCGCAGGAACAGCCATAGGAATCCAGCAGCAGCAGGAACAGCCACAGGAATACAACAGCAGCAGGAACAGCCACAGGAGTACAGCAGCAGCTGCAGGAACAGCCAGAGGAATACAGCAGCAGCAGGAACAGCCACAGGAATACAGCAGCAGCAGGAACAGCAACGGGAATACAGCAGCAGCAGGTACATCCACAGGAATACAGCAGCAGCAGGAACAGTGACAGGAATACAGCAACAGTAGGAACAGCCACAGGAATACAGCAGCAGCAGGTACAGTAACAGGAATACAGCAGCAGCAGGTACAGCCACAGGAATACAGCAGCAGCAGGAACAGTGACAGGAATACAGCAGCAGTAGGAACAGCCACAGGAATACAGCAGCAGCAGTAAAAGACACCGGAATACAGCAGCAGCAGGAACAGCCACGAGATTACACCAGCATCAGGAACAGCCACAGATATGCAGCACTAGCAGCAGGAACAGCCACATGAATACACCAGCAGTATGAACAGCCACAAGAATACAGCAGCAGCAGGAACAGCCACAGGAATCCAGCAGCAGCAGGAACAGCCACAGGAATACAACAGCAGCAGGAACAGCGACAGGAGTACAGCAGCAGCTGCAGGATCAGCCAGAGGAATACAGCAGCAGCAGGAACAGCCACTGGAATACAGCAGCAGCAGGAACGGCCACAGGAATACAGCAGCAGCAGGAACAGCAACGGGAATACAGCAGCAGCAGGTACAGCCACAGGAATACAGCAGCAGCAGGAACAGTGACAGGAATACAGCAGCAGTAGGAACAGCCACAGGAATACAGCAGCAGCAGGTATAATAACAGGAATACACCAGCAGCAAGAACAGCCACAGCAATACAGCAGCAGCAGGAACAGCCACAGGAATAGAGCAGCAGCAACAGGGAAAGCCACTGGAATACCGCAGCAGCAGGAACAGCAACAGGAGTACAGCAGCAGCAGGACCAGCCACAGGAATACAGCAGCAGCAGGAACAGTAACGGGAATACAGCAGCAGCAGGTACAGCCACAGGAATACAGCAGCTGCAGGAACAGTGACAGGAATACAGCAGCAGTAGGAACAGCCAAAGGAATACAGCTGCAGCAGGTACAGTGACAGGAATACAGCAGCAGCAAGAACAGCCACAGCAATACAGCAGTAGCATGAACAGCCACAGGAATACAGCAGCAGCAGCAGGAAGAGCCACAGGAATGCAGCAGCAGCAGGAACAGCAACAGGAGTACAGCAGCAGAAGGAACAGCCACAGGAATACAGCAGCAGCATGAAGAGCCACAAGAATACAGCAGCAGCAGGAACAGCCACAGGAATCCAGCAGCAGCAGGAACAGCCACAGGAATACAACAGCAGCAGGAACAGCCACAGGAGTACAGCAGCAGCTGCAGGAACAGCCAGAGGAATACAGCAGCAGCAGGAACAGCCACTGGAATACAGCAGCAGCAGGAACAGCGACAGGAATACAGCAGCAGCAGGAACAGCTACAAGAATACAGCAGCAGCAGGAACAGCCACAGGTATATTGCAGCAGCAGGATCAGCGACAGGAATACAGCAGCAGCAAGAACAGCCACAGGAATACAGCAGCAGCAGGAACAGCTGCAAGAATAAAGCAGCAGCAGGAACAGCCACCGGTATATTGCAGCAGCAGGATCAGCGACAGGAATACAGCAGCAGCAAGAACAGCCACAGGAATACAGCAGCAGCAGGAACAATGACAGGAAAACAGCAGCAGCAGAAGGAACAGCCACAGGAATACAGCAGCAGCAGGAACAGCTACAAGAATACAGCAGCAGCAGGAAGAGCCACAGCTTTATTGCAGCAGCAGGATCAGCAACAGGAATACAGCAGCAGCAAGAACAGCCACAGGAAAACAGCAGCAGCAGGATCAGCCACAGGAATATAGCAGCAGCAGGAACAGCCACAGATAGGCAGCACTAGCAGCAGGAAAAGCCACATGAATACAGCAGCCGCAAGAACAGCCACAGGAATCCAGCAACAGCAGGAACAGCCACAGGAATACAACAGCAGCAGGAACAGCCACAGGAGTACAGCAGCAGCTGCAGGAACAGCCAGAGGAATACAGCAGCAGCAGGAACAGCCACAGGAATACAGCAGCAGCAGCAGGAACAGCAACGGGAATACAGCAGCAGCAGGTACATCCACAGGAATACAGCAGCAGCAGGAACAGTGACAGGAATACAGCAACAGTAGGAACAGCCACAGGAATACAGCAGCAGCAGGTACAGTAACAGGAATACAGCAGCAGCAGGTACAGCCACAGGAATACAGCAGCAGCAGGAACAGTGACAGGAATACAGCAGCAGTAGGAACAGCCACAGGAATACAGCAGCAGCAGTGAAAGACACCGGAATACAGCAGCAGCAGGAACAGCCACGAGATTACACCAGCATCAGGAACAGCCACAGATATGCAGCACTAGCAGCAGGAACAGCCACATGAATACACCAGCAGCATGAACAGCCACAAGAATACAGCAGCAGCAGGAACAGCCACAGGAATCCAGCAGCAGCAGGAACAGCCACAGGAATACAACAGCAGCAGGAACAGCGACAGGAGTACAGCAGCAGCTGCAGGAACGGCCAGAGGAATACAGCAGCAGCAGGAACAGCCACTGGAATACAGCAGCAGCAGGAACGGCCACAGGAATACAGCAGCAGCAGGAACAGCAACGGGAATACAGCAGCAGCAGGTACAGCCACAGGAATACAGCAGCAGCAGCAACAGTGAAGGAATACAGCAGCAGTAGGAACAGCCACAGGATTACAGCAGCAGAAGGTATAGTAACTGGAATACAGCAGCAGCAAGAACAGCCAGAGCAATACTGCAGCAGCAGGAACAGCCACAGGAATAGAGCAGCAGCAGCAGGAAAAGCCACAGGAATACAGCAGCAGCAGGAACAGCAACAGGAGTACAGCAGCAGCAGGAACAGCCACAGGAATCCAGCAGCAGCAGGAACAGCCACAGGAATACAACAGCAGCAGGAACAGCCACAGGAGTACAGCAGCAGCTGCAGGAACAGCCAGAGGAATACAGCAGCAGCAGGAACAGCCACTGGAATACAGCAGCAGCAGGAACAGCGACAGGAATACAGCAGCAGCAGGAACAGCTACAAGAATACAGCAGCAGCAGGAACAGCCACAGGTATATTGCAGCAGCAGGATCAGCGACAGGAATACAGCAGCAGCAAGAACAGCCACAGGAATACAGCAGCAGCAGGAACAGCTGCAAGAATAAAGCAGCAGCAGGAACAGCCACCGGTATATTGCAGCAGCAGGATCAGCGACAGGAATACAGCAGCAGCAAGAACAGCCACAGGAATACAGCAGCAGCAGGAACAATGACAGGAAAACAGCAGCAGCAGAAGGAACAGCCACAGGAATACAGCAGCAGCAGGAACAGCTACAAGAATACAGCAGCAGCAGGAAGAGCCACAGCTTTATTGCAGCAGCAGGATCAGCAACAGGAATACAGCAGCAGCAAGAACAGCCACAGGAAAACAGCAGCAGCAGGATCAGCCACAGGAATATAGCAGCAGCAGGAACAGCCACAGATAGGCAGCACTAGCAGCAGGAAAAGCCACATGAATACAGCAGCCGCAAGAACAGCCACAGGAATCCAGCAACAGCAGGAACAGCCACAGGAATACAACAGCAGCAGGAACAGCCACAGGAGTACAGCAGCAGCTGCAGGAACAGCCAGAGGAATACAGCAGCAGCAGGAACAGCCACAGGAATACAGCAGCAGCAGCAGGAACAGCAACGGGAATACAGCAGCAGCAGGTACATCCACAGGAATACAGCAGCAGCAGGAACAGTGACAGGAATACAGCAACAGTAGGAACAGCCACAGGAATACAGCAGCAGCAGGTACAGTAACAGGAATACAGCAGCAGCAGGTACAGCCACAGGAATACAGCAGCAGCAGGAACAGTGACAGGAATACAGCAGCAGTAGGAACAGCCACAGGAATACAGCAGCAGCAGTGAAAGACACCGGAATACAGCAGCAGCAGGAACAGCCACGAGATTACACCAGCATCAGGAACAGCCACAGATATGCAGCACTAGCAGCAGGAACAGCCACATGAATACACCAGCAGCATGAACAGCCACAAGAATACAGCAGCAGCAGGAACAGCCACAGGAATCCAGCAGCAGCAGGAACAGCCACAGGAATACAACAGCAGCAGGAACAGCGACAGGAGTACAGCAGCAGCTGCAGGAACGGCCAGAGGAATACAGCAGCAGCAGGAACAGCCACTGGAATACAGCAGCAGCAGGAACGGCCACAGGAATACAGCAGCAGCAGGAACAGCAACGGGAATACAGCAGCAGCAGGTACAGCCACAGGAATACAGCAGCAGCAGCAACAGTGAAGGAATACAGCAGCAGTAGGAACAGCCACAGGATTACAGCAGCAGAAGGTATAGTAACTGGAATACAGCAGCAGCAAGAACAGCCAGAGCAATACTGCAGCAGCAGGAACAGCCACAGGAATAGAGCAGCAGCAGCAGGAAAAGCCACAGGAATACAGCAGCAGCAGGAACAGCAACAGGAGTACAGCAGCAGCAGGAACAGCCACAGGAATACAGCAGCAGCAGGAACAGCTACGGGAATACAGCAGCAGCAGGTACAGCCACAGGAATACAGCAGCCGCAGGAACAGTGACAGGAAAACAGCAGCAGCAGATGTAACAGCCACAGGAATACAGCAGCAGCAGGATCAGCCTCAGGAATACAGCAGTAGCAGGAACAGCCACAGGAATACAGCAGCAGCAGGATCAGCCACAGGAATACAGCAGCAGCAGTAACAGACACCGGAATACAGCAGCAGCAGGAACAGCCACGGGATTACAGCAGCATCAGGAATAGCCACAGATATGCAGCACTAGCAGCAGGAACAGCCACATGAATACACCAGCAGCAGGAACAGCTACAAGAATACAGCAGCAGTTGGAACAGCCACAGGAATCCAGCAGCAGCAGGAACAGCCACAGGAATACAACAGCAGCAGGAACAGCCACAGGAGTACAGCAGCAGATGCAGGAACAGCCAGAGGAATACAGCAGCAGCAGGAACAGCCACTGGAATACAGCAGCAGCGGGAACAGCCACAGGAATACAGCAGCATCAGGAACAGCAACGGGAATACAGCAGCAGCAGGTACATCCACAGGAATACAGCAGCAGTAGGAACAGTGAAAGGAATACAGCATCAGTAGGAACAGCCACAGGAATAGAGCAGCAGCAGCAGCAGGAAAAGCCACAAGAATACAGCAGCAGCAGGATCAGCCACAGGAATACAGCAGCAGCAGTAACAGACACCGGAATACAGCAGCAGCAGGAAAGCCACGGGATTACAGCAGCATCAGGAATAGCCACAGATATGCAGCACTAGCAGCAGGAACAGCAACATGAATACACCAGCAGCAGGAACAGCCACAAGAATACAGCACCAGTTGGAACAGCCACAGGAATCCAGCAGCAGCAGGAACAGCCACAGGAATACAACAGCAGCAGTAACAGCGACAGGAGTACTGCAGCAGCTGCAGGAACAGCCAGAGGAATACAGCAGAAGCAGGAACAGCCACTGGAATAGAGCAGCAGCAGGAACGGCCACAGGAATAGAGCAGCAGCAGGAACAGCAACGGGAATACAGCAGCAGCAGGTACAGCCACAGAAATACAGCAGCAGCAGGAACAGCGACAGGAATACAGCAGCAGCAGGCACAGCTACAGGAATACAGCAGCAGCAGGAACAGCCACAGGTATATTTCAGCAGCATGTTCAGCAACAGGAATACAGCAACAGCAGGAACAGCCACAGGAATACAGCAGCAGCAGGAACAGCCACAGAAATACAGCAGCAGCAGCAGCAGGAACAGCCACAGATATGCAGCTGTAGAAGGAACAACCACAGGAATACAGCAGCAACAGGAACAACCACAGGAATACAGCAACAGCAGGAACAGCCACAGGAATATAGCAGCAGCAGGAACAGCCTCAGGAATACAACAGCAGCAGAAGGAACAGCCACAGGAATACAACAGCAGCAGTAGGAACAGCCGCAGATATGCACCACCTGCAGGAGGAACAGCCACAGGAATACAGCAGCAGCAGCAGGAATAGCCACAGCAATACAGCAGCAGCAGGAACAGCCAAAGGACTACAGCAGCAGCGGGAAAAACCACAGGAATACAGCAGCAGAAGGAACAGCCACAGGAATACAGCTGCAGCAGGAACAGCCACAGGAATACAGCAGCAACGGGAAAAGCCAAAGGAATACAGCAGCAGCAGGAACAGCCACAGGAATACAGCAGCAGCAGGAACAGCCACAGCAATACAGCAACAGCAGGAACAGAGACAGGAATACAGCAGCAGCAGGCACAGCTACAGGAATACAGCAGCAGCAGGAACAGCCACAGGTATATTTCAGCAGCGCGTTCAGCAACACGAATACAGCAGCAGCAAGAACAGCCACAGGAATACAGCAGCAGCAGGAACAGCCACAGGAATACAGCAGCAGCAGGAACGGCGACAGGAATACAGCAGCAGCAGCAAGAACAGCCACAGGTACGCAGCAGCAGGAACAGCCACAGCAATTCAGCAGCAGCAGGAACAGCCACAGGAATAGAGTTACAACAGGAACAGCCACAGGAATACAGCAGCAGCAGGAACAGTGACAGGAATACAGCAGCAGTAGGAACAGCCCCAGGAATACAGCAGCAGCAGGTATAGTAACAGGAATACAGCAGCAGCAAGAACAGCCACAGCAATACAGCAGCAGCAGGACCAGCCACAGGAATAGAGCAGCAGCAGCAGGAAAAGCCACAGGAATACAGCAGCAGCAGGAACAGCAACAGGAGTACAGCAGCAGCAGGAACAGCCACAGGAATACAGCAGCAGCAGGAACAGCAACGGGAATACAGCAGCAGCAAGTACAGCCACAGGAATACAGCAGCAACAGGAACACTGGCAGGAATACAGCAGCAGTAGGAACAGCCACAGTAATACAGCTGAAGCAGGTACAGTGACAGGAATACAGCAGCAGCAAGAACAGCCACAGCAATACAGCAGCAGCAGGAACAGCCACAGGAATACAGCAGCAGCAGCAAGGAACAGTGACAGGAATGCAGCAGCAGCAGGAACAGCAACAGGAGTACAGCAGCAGAAGGAACAGCCACAGGAATACAGCAGCAGTTGGAACAGCCACAGGAATCCAGCTGCAGCAGGAACAGCCACAGGAATACAACAGCAGCAGGAACAGCGACAGGAGTACTGCAGCAGCTGCAGGAACAGCCAGAGGAATACAGCAGCAGCAGGAACAGGCACTGGAATAGAGCAGCAGCAGGAACGGCCACAGGAATACAGCAGCATCAGGAACAGCAACGGGAATACAGCAGCAGCAGGTACAGCCACAGAAATACAGCAGCAGCAGGAACAGCCACTGGAATAAAGCCACAGCAGGAACAGCGACAGGAATACAGCAGCAGCAGGCACAGCTACAGGAATACAGCAGCAGCAGGAACAGCCACAGGTATATTTCAGCAGCGTGTTCAGCAACAGGAATACAGCAGCAGCAAGAACAGCCACAGGAATACAGCAGCAGCAGGAACAGCCACAGGAATACAGCAGCAGAAGGAACAGCGACAGGAATACAGCAGCAGCAGGAAGAGCCACAGCAATACAGCAGCAGCAGCACGAACAGCCACAGGTACGCAGCAGCAGGAACAGCCACAGGAATTCAGCAGCAGTAGGAACAGCCACAGGAATAGAGTAACAACAGGAACAGCCACAGGAATACAGCAGCAGCAGGAATAGTCACAGAAATACAGCAGCAGCAGCAGGAACAGCGGCAAGAATACAGCAGCAGCAGGATGAGCCAGAGGAATGAAGCAGCAGCAGCACGAACAGCCACAGGTACGCAGCAGCAGGAAGAGCCACAGGAATACAGCAGCAGCAGCACGAACAGCCACAGGTACGCAGCAGCAGGAACAGCCACAGGAATACAGCAGCAGCAGGAATAGCAACAGAAATACAGCAGCAGCAGCAGGAACAGCAACAGATAAGCAGCAACAGCAGCAGGAACAGCTACAGGAGTACAGCAGCAGCAGTAAGAGCCACAGGAATACAGCAGCAGCAGGAACAGCCACAGGAATTCAGCAGCAGCAGGAACAGCCACAGGAATAGAGTTACAACAGGAACAGCCACAGGAATACAGCAGCAGCAGGAATAGCAACAGAAATACAGCAGCAGCAGCAGGAACAGCAACAGATATGCAGCAACAGCAGCAGGAACAGCTACAGGAATACAGCAGCAGCAGAAAGAGCCACAGGAATACAGCAGCAAAAGTAATAGCCACAGGAATACAGCAGCAGCAGGAATAGCCTCAGAAATACAGCAGCAGCAGCAGCAGGAACAGCCACAGATATGCAGCAGCAGCAGGAACAGTGACAGGAAAACAGCAGCAGCTGGAACAGCCACAGGAATATAGCAGCAGCAGGAACAGCCTCAGGAATACAGCAGCAGCAGCATGAACAGCCACAGGTACGCAGCAGCAGGAACAGCCACAGGCATAGAGTAACAGCAGGAACAGCCACAGGAAAACAGCAGCAGCAGGAATAGCCACAGAAATACAGCACCAGCAGAAGGGACAGCCACAGGAATAAAACAGCAGCAGCAGGAACAGCCACAGGAATACAGCAGCAGCGGGAAAAGCCACAAGAATACAGCAGCAGCAGGAACAGCCACAGGATTACAACAGCAGCAGGAACAGCCACAGGAATACAGCAGCAGCGGGAAAAGCCACAGGAATACAGCAGCAGCAGTAAAAGACACCGGAATACAGCAGCAAGAGGAACAGCCACAGGAATACAGCAGCAGCAGGTACAGCCACAGGAATACAGCAACAGCAGGAACAGCGACAGGAATACAGCAGCAGCGGGAAAAGCCAATGGAATACAGCAGCAAGAGGAACAGCCACAGGAATACAGCAGCAGCAGGAACAGCTACAAGAATACAGCAGCAGCACGAACAGCCACAGGTATATTGCAGCAGCAGGATCAGTGACAGGAATACAGCAGCAGCAAGAACAGCCACAGAAATACAGCAGCAGCAGGAACAGTGATAGGAAAACAGCAGCAGCAGAAGGAACAGCCACAGGAATACAGCAGCAGCAGGATAAGGCACAAGAAAACAGCAGCAGCAGGAACAGCCACAGGAATACAGCAGCAGCAGGAACAGCGACAGGAATACAGCAACAGCAGGAACAGCCAGATGAATACAGCAGCAGCAGGAACAGCCACAGGAATACAGCACCAGCAGAAGGAACAGCCACAGGAATACAGCACCAGCAGAAGGAACAGCCACAGGAATAAAACAGCAGAAGCAGGAACAGCCACAGGAATGAAGCAGCAGCGGGAAAAGCCATAAGAATACAGCAGCAGCAGGAACAGCCACAGGAATACAACAGCAGCAGGAACAGCCACAGGAATACAGCAGCAGCGGGAAAAGCCACAGGAATACAGCAGCAGAAGGAACAGCCACAGGAATACAGCAGCAGCAGGAAAAGCCACAGGAATACAGCAGCAGCGGGAAAAGCCACAGAAATACAGCAGCAAGAGGAACAGCCACAGGAATACAGCAGCAGCAGATACAGCCACAGGAATACAGCAACAGCAGGAACAGCGACAGGAATACAGCAGCAGCAGGAACAGCTACAAGAATACAGCAGCAGCAGGAACAGCCACAGATATATTGCAGCAGCAGGATCAGCGACAGGAATACAGCAGCAGCAAGAACAGCCGCAGGAATACAGCAGCAGCAGGAACCGTCACAGGAATACAGCAGCAGAGGGAAAAGCCACAGGAATACTGCAGCAGCAGGAACAGCCACAGGAATACAGCAGCAGCAGGTACAGCCACAGGAATACAGCAGCAGCAGGAACAGTGACAGGAAAACAGCAGCAGTAGGAAAAGCCACAGCAATACAGCAGCAGCAGTAACAGACACCGGAATACAGCAGCAGCAGGAACAGCCACGGGATTACAGCAGCATCAGGAACAGCCACAGATATGCAGCACTAGCAGCAGGAACAGCCACATGAATACACCAGCAGCATGAACAGCCACAGGAATACAACAGCAGCAGGAACAGCCGCAGGAGTACAGCAGCAGCTGCAGGAACAGCCAGAGGAATACAGCAGCAGCAGGAACAGCCACAGGAATACAGCAGCAGCAGGAACAGTGACAGGAATACAGCAGCAGTAGGAACAGCCACAGGAATACAGAAGCAGCAGGTACAGTAACAGGAATACAGCAGCAGCAGGTACAGCCACAGGAATCCAGCAGCAGCAGGAACAGCCACAGGAATCCAGCAGCAGCAGGAACAGCCACAGGAATACAACAGCAGCAGGAACAGCCGCAGGAGTACAGCAGCAGCTGCAGGAACAGCCAGAGGAATACAGCAGCAGCAGGAACAGCCACAGGAATACAGCAGCAGCAGGAACAGTGACAGGAATACAGCAGCAGTAGGAACAGCCACAGGAATACAGAAGCAGCTGGTACAGTAACAGGAATACAGCAGCAGCAGGTACAGCCACAGGAATACAGCAGCAGCAGGAACAGTGACAGGAAAACAGCAGCAGTAGGAACAGCCACAGGAATACAGCAGCACCAGTAACAGACACTGGAATACAGCTGCAGCAGGAACAGCCACAGAAATACAGCAGCAGCAGGAACAGCTACAAGAATACAGCAGCAGCAGGAACAGCCACGGGATTACAGCAGCATCAGGAACAGCCACAGATATGCAGCACTAGCAGCAGGAACAGCCACATGAATACAGCAGCAGCATGAAGAGCCACAAGAATACAGCAGCAGCAGGAACAGCCACAGGAATCCAGCAGCAGCAGGAACAGCCACAGGAATACAACAGCAGCAGGAACAGCCACAGGAGTACAGCAGCAGCTGCAGGAACAGCCAAAGGAATACAGCAGCAGCAGGAACAGCAACTGGAATGCAGCAGCAGCAGGAACAGCGACAGGAATACAGCAGCAGCAGGAACAGCTACAAGAATACAGCAGCAGCAGGAACAGCCACTGGTATATTGCAGCAGCAGGATCAGCGACAGGAATACAGCAGCAGCAAGAACAGCCACAGGAATACAGCAGCAGCAGGAACAGCTACAAGAATACAGCTGCAGCAGGAAGAGCCACAGGTATATTGCAGCAGCAGGATCAGCGACAGCAATACAGCAGCAGCAAGAACAGCCACAGGAATACAGCAGCAGCAGGAACAGTGACAGGAATACAGCAGCAGCAGAAGGAACAGCCACAGGAACACAGCAGCAGCAGGAACAGCCACAGGAATACATCAGCAGCAGGAAAAGCCACAAGAATACAGCAGCAGCAGGAACAGCCACAGGAATACAACAGCAGCAGGAACAGACACAGGAATACAGCAGCAGCAGGATCAGCCACAGGAATACAGCAGCAGCAAAAACAGCCACAGGAATACAGCAGCAGCGGGAAAAGCCACAAGAATACAGCAGCAGCAGGAACAGCCACAGGAATACAACAGCAGCAGGAACTGCCACAGGAATACAGCAGCAGCCGGAAAAGCCACCGGAATACTGCAGCAGAAGGAACAGCCACAGGAATAGAGCAGCAGCAGGAACAGCAACAGGAATACAGCAGCAGCAGGAACAGCCATAGGAATACAGCAGCAGCGGGAAAAGCCAAAGGAATACAGCAGCAAGAGGAACAGCCACAGGAATACAGCAGCAGCAGGTACTGCCACAGGAATACAGCAACAGCAGAAACAGCTACAGGAATACAGCAGCAGCAGGAACAGTTACAAGAATACAGCAGCAGCAAGAACAGCCACAGGTATATTGCAGCAGCAGGATCAGCAACAGGAATACAGCAGCAGCAAGAACAGCCACAGGAATGCAGCAGCAGCAGGATCAGCCACAGGAATACAGCAGCAGCAGGAACAGACACAGATAGGCAGCACTAGCAGCAGGAACAGCCACATGAATACAGCAGCCGCAGGAGCAGCCACAGGAATCCAGCAGCAGCAGGAACAGCCACAGGAATACAACAGCAGCAGGAACAGCCACAGGAGTACAGCAGCAGCGGGAAAAGCCATAAGAATACAGCAGCAGCAGGAACAGCCACAGGAATACAACAGCAGCAGGAACAGCCACAGGAATACAGCAGCAGCGGGAAAAGCCACAAGAATACAGCAGCAGAAGGAACAGCCACAGGAATACAGCAGCAGCAGGAAAAGCCACAGGAATACAGCAGCAGCGGGAAAAGCCACAGAAATACAGCAGCAAGAGGAACAGCCACAGGAATACAGCAGCAGCAGATACAGCCACAGGAATACAGCAACAGCAGGAACAGCGACAGGAATACAGCAGCAGCAGGAACAGCTACAAGAATACAGCAGCAGCAGGAACAGCCACAGATATATTGCAGCAGCAGGATCAGCGACAGGAATACAGCAGCAGCAAGATCAGCCGCAGGAATACAGCAGCAGCAGGAACCGTCACAGGAATACAGCAGCAGCGGGAAAAGCCACAGGAATACTGCAGCAGCAGGAACAGCCACAGGAATACAGCAGCAGCAGGTACAGCCACAGGAATACAGCAGCAGCAGGAACAGTGACAGGAAAACAGCAGCAGTAGGAAAAGCCACAGCAATACAGCAGCAGCAGTAACAGACACCGGAATACAGCAGCAGCAGGAACAGCCACGGGATTACAGCAGCATCAGGAACAGCCACAGATATGCAGCACTAGCAGCAGGAACAGCCACATGAATACACCAGCAGCATGAACAGCCACAGGAATACAACAGCAGCAGGAACAGCCGCAGGAGTACAGCAGCAGCTGCAGGAACAGCCAGAGGAATACAGCAGCAGCAGGAACAGCCACAGGAATATAGCAGCAGCAGGAACAGTGACAGGAATACAGCAGCAGTAGGAACAGCCACAGGAATACAGAAGCAGCAGGTACAGTAACAGGAATACAGCAGCAGCAGGTACAGCCACAGGAATCCAGCAGCAGCAGGAACAGCCACAGGAATCCAGCAGCAGCAGGAACAGCCACAGGAATACAACAGCAGCAGGAACAGCCGCAGGAGTACAGCAGCAGCTGCAGGAACAGCCAGAGGAATACAGCAGCAGCAGGAACAGCCACAGGAATACAGCAGCAGCAGGAACAGTGACAGGAATACAGCAGCAGTAGGAACAGCCACAGGAATACAGAAGCAGCAGGTACAGTAACAGGAATACAGCAGCAGCAGGTACAGCCACAGGAATACAGCAGCAGCAGGAACAGTGACAGGAAAACAGCAGCAGTAGGAACAGCCACAGGAATACAGCAGCACCAGTAACAGACACTGGAATACAGCTGCAGCAGGAACAGCCACAGAAATACAGCAGCAGCAGGAACAGCTACAAGAATACAGCAGCAGCAGGAACAGCCACGGGATTACAGCAGCATCAGGAACAGCCACAGATATGCAGCACTAGCAGCAGGAACAGCCACATGAATACAGCAGCAGCATGAAGAGCCACAAGAATACAGCAGCAGCAGGAACAGCCACAGGAATCCAGCAGCAGCAGGAACAGCCACAGGAATACAACAGCAGCAGGAACAGCCACAGGAGTACAGCAGCAGCTGCAGGAACAGCCAAAGGAATACAGCAGCAGCAGGAACAGCAACTGGAATGCAGCAGCAGCAGGAACAGCGACAGGAATACAGCAGCAGCAGGAACAGCTACAAGAATACAGCAGCAGCAGGAACAGCCACTGGTATATTGCAGCAGCAGGATCAGCGACAGGAATACAGCAGCAGCAAGAACAGCCACAGGAATACAGCAGCAGCAGGAACAGCTACAAGAATACAGCTGCAGCAGGAAGAGCCACAGGTATATTGCAGCAGCAGGATCAGCGACAGCAATACAGCAGCAGCAAGAACAGCCACAGGAATACAGCAGCAGCAGGAACAGTGACAGGAATACAGCAGCAGCAGAAGGAACAGCCACAGGAACACAGCAGCAGCAGGAACAGCCACAGGAATACATCAGCAGCAGGAAAAGCCACAAGAATACAGCAGCAGCAGGAACAGCCACAGGAATACAACAGCAGCAGGAACAGACACAGGAATACAGCAGCAGCAGGATCAGCCACAGGAATACAGCAGCAGCAAAAACAGCCACAGGAATACAGCAGCAGCGGGAAAAGCCACAAGAATACAGCAGCAGCAGGAACAGCCACAGGAATACAACAGCAGCAGGAACTGCCACAGGAATACAGCAGCAGCCGGAAAAGCCACCGGAATACTGCAGCAGAAGGAACAGCCACAGGAATAGAGCAGCAGCAGGAACAGCAACAGGAATACAGCAGCAGCAGGAACAGCCATAGGAATACAGCAGCAGCGGGAAAAGCCAAAGGAATACAGCAGCAAGAGGAACAGCCACAGGAATACAGCAGCAGCAGGTACTGCCACAGGAATACAGCAACAGCAGAAACAGCTACAGGAATACAGCAGCAGCAGGAACAGTTACAAGAATACAGCAGCAGCAAGAACAGCCACAGGTATATTGCAGCAGCAGGATCAGCAACAGGAATACAGCAGCAGCAAGAACAGCCACAGGAATGCAGCAGCAGCAGGATCAGCCACAGGAATACAGCAGCAGCAGGAACAGACACAGATAGGCAGCACTAGCAGCAGGAACAGCCACATGAATACAGCAGCCGCAGGAGCAGCCACAGGAATCCAGCAGCAGCAGGAACAGCCACAGGAATACAACAGCAGCAGGAACAGCCACAGGAGTACAGCAGCAGCTGCAGGAACAGCCAGAGGAATACAGCAGCAGCAGGAACAGCCACAGGAATACAGCAGCAGCAGGAACAGCAACGGGAATACAGCAGCAGCAGGTACATCCTCAGGAATACAGCAGCAGCAGTAACAGTGGCAGGAATACAGCCACAGCATGAACAGCCACAGGATAACAGCAGCAGCAGGATCAGCCACAGGAATACAGCAGCAGCAGGAACAGCCACAGATAGGCAGCACTAGCAGCAGGAACAGCCACATGAATACGGCAGCCGCAGCAACAGCCACAGGAATCCAGCAGCAGCAGGAACAGCCACAGGAATACAACAGCAGCAGGAACAGCCACAGGAGTACAGCAGCAGCTGCAGGAACAGCCACAGGAATACAGCAGCAGCAGGAACAGCCACAGGAATACAGCAGCAGCAGGAACAGCAACGGGAATACAGCAGCAGCAGGTACATCCTCAGGAATACAGCAGCAGCAGGAACAGTGACAGGAATACAGCAACAGCAGGAACAGCAGCAGGAATACAGCAGCAGCAGGTACAGTAACAGGAATAGAGCAGCAGCAGGTACAGCCACAGGAATACAGCAGCAGCAGGAACAGTGATAGGAAAACAGCAGCAATAGGAACAGCCACAGGAATACAGCAGCAGCAGGTATAGTAACAGGAATACAGCAGCAGCAAGAACAGCCAGAGCAATACAGCAGCAGCAGGAACAGCCACAGTAATAGAGCAGCAGCAGCAGGAAAAGCCACAGGAATACAGCAGCAGCAGGAACAGCAACAGGAGTACAGCAGCAGCAGGAACAGCCACAGGAATCCAGCAGCAGCAGGAACAGCAACGCGAATACAGCAGCAGCAGGTACAGCCACAGGAATACAACAGCAGCAGGAACAGTGACAGGAAAACAGCAGCAGCAGAAGGAACAGCCACAGGAAAACAGCAGCAGCAGGATCAGCCACAGGAATACAACAGCAGCAGGATCAGCCACAGGAATACAGCAGCAGCAGTAACAGACGGCGGAATACAGCAGCAGCAGGAACAGCCACGGGATTACAGCAGCATCAGGAATAGCCACAGATATGCAGCACTAGCAGCAGGAACAGCCACATGAATACCCCAGCAGCAGGAACAGCTACAAGAATACAGCAGCAGTTGGAACAGCCACAGGAATCCAGCAGCAGCAGGAACAGCCACAGGAATACAACAGCAGCAGGAGCAGCCACAGGAGTACAGCAGCAGCTGCAGGAACAGCCAGAGGAATACAGCAGCAGCAGTAACACCCACAGGAATACAGAAGCAGCAGGAACAGCCACAGGAATACAGCAGCATCAGGAACAAAAACGGGAATACAGCAGCAGCAGGTACAGCCACAGGAATACAGCAGCAGCAGGAACAGCCAATGGAATACAGCAGCAGTAGGAACAGCCACAGGAATACAGCAGTAGCAGGTACAGAAAAAGGAATACAGCAGCAGCAGAAACAGCCACAGGAATACAGCAGCAGCAGGAACAGCTACAAGAATACAGCAGCAGCACGAACAGCCACAGGTATATTGCAGCAGCAGGATCAGCGACAGGAATACAGCAGCAGCAAGAACAGCCACAGGAATACAGCAGCAGCAGGAACAGTGACAGGAAAACAGCAGCAGCAGAAGGAACAGCCACAGGAATACAGCAGCAGCAGGATCAGCCACAGGAATACAGCAGCAGCAGGAACAGCCACAGGAATACAGCAGCAGCAGGAAAAGCCACAAGAATACAGCAGCAGCAGGAACAGCGACAGGAATACAATAGCAGCAGGAACAGCCACAGGAATACAACAGCAGCAGGATCAGCCACAGGAATATAGCAGCAGCAGGAACAGGCACAGGAATACAGCAGCAGCGGGAAAAGCAGCAAGAATACAGCAGCAGCAGGAACAGCCACAGGAATACAGCAGCAGCCGGAAAAGCCACAGGAATACTGCAGCAAGAGGAACAGCCACAGGAATACAGCAGCAGAAGGGACAGCCACAGGAATAGAGCAGCAGCAGCAACAGCCACAGGAATACAGCAGCAGCAGGAACAGCCAGAGGAATACAGCAGCAGCAGGAAAAGCCAAAGGAATACAGCAGCAAGAGGAATAGCCACAGGAATATTGCAGCAGCAGGTACAGCCACAGGAATACAGCAACAGCAGGAACAGCGACAGGAATACAGCAGCAGCAGGAACAGCTACAAGAATACAGCATCAGCAGGAACAGCCACAGGTATATTGCAGCAGCAGGATCACCAACAGGAATACAGCAGCAGCAAGAACAGTCACAGGAATACAGCAGCAGCAGGAACAGTGACAGGAAAACAGCAGCAGCAGAACGAAC
Source organism: Cetorhinus maximus (assembly GCF_964194155.1). Taxonomy (NCBI): domain Eukaryota; kingdom Metazoa; phylum Chordata; class Chondrichthyes; order Lamniformes; family Cetorhinidae; genus Cetorhinus; species Cetorhinus maximus. Next base: position 27,859,817 of record NC_135889.1, read on the forward strand.
AGCTACAGGAAAACAGCAGCAGCCGGATCAGCCACAGGAATACAGCAGCAGCAGGAACAGCCACAGGAATCCAGCAGCAGCAGGAACAGCCACAGGAATACAACAGCAGCAGGAACAGCCACGGGAGTACAGCTGCAGCTGCAGGAACAGCAGGAGGAATACAGCAGCAGCAGGAACAGCCACAGGAATACAGCAGCAGCAGCAGGAACAGCAACGGGAATACAGGAGCAGCAGGTACATCCACAGGAATACAGCAGCAGCAGGAACAGTGACAGGAATACAGCAGCAGTAGGAACAGCAACAGCAATACAGCAGCAGCAAGTATAATAACAGGAACACAGCAGCAGCAAGAACAGCCACATCAATACAGCAGCAGCAGGAACAGCCACAGGAATAGAGCAGCAGCAGCAGGAAAAGCCACTGGAATACAGCAGCAGTAGGAACAGCAACAGGAGTACAGCTGCAGCAGGAACAGCCACAGGAATACAGCAGCAGCGGGTACAGCCACAGGAATACAGCAGCAGCATGAACAGTGACAGGAATACAGCAGCAGTAGGAACAGCCACAGGAATACAGCTGCAGCAGGTAAAGTGACAGGAATACAGCAGCAGCAAGAACAGCCACAGCAATACAGCAACAGCAGGAATAGCCACAGGAATACAGCAGCAGCAGCAGGAACAGCCACAGGATTGCAGCAGCAGCAGGAACAGCAATAGGAGTACAGCAGCAGAAGGAACAGCCACAGGAATACAGCAGCGGCAGGAACAGCCATAGGAATACAGCAGCAGCAGCAGCAGGAACAGCGACAGGAATACAGCAGCTGCAGGTACAGCTACATGAATACACCAGCAGCAGTACAGCCACAGGAATACAGCACCAGTAGAAGGAACAGCCATAGGAATTCAACAGCAGCAGCAGGAACAGCCAGAGATATGCAGCACCTGCAGCAGGAACAGCCACAGGAATACAGCACCAGTAGAAGGAACAGCCACAGGAATACAGCCGCGGCAGCAGGAACAACCACAGGAATGAAGCAGCAGAAGGATCAGCCACAGGAATAGAGCAGCAGCAGGAACAGCCACAGGAATGCAGCAGCAGCGGGAAAAGCCAAAGGAATACAGCAGCAGCAGGAACAGCCACAGGATTACAGCAACAGCAGGAACAGCGACAGGAATACAGCAGCAGCAGGAAGAGCCACAGCAATACAGCAGCAGCAGCACGAACAGCCACAGGTACGCAGCAGCAGCAGGAACAGCAACAGATATGCAGCCAAAGGAATACTGCAGCAGCAGGAACAGCCACAGTCATCGAGTAACAGCAGGAACAGCCACAGGAATACAGCAGCAGCAGGAATAGCCACAGAAATACAGCAGCAGCAGCAGGAACAGCAATAGATATGCAGCAACAGCAGCAGGAACAGCTGCAGGAATACAACAGCAGCAGGAACACCCACAGGAGTACAGCAGCAGCTGCAGAAACAGCCAGAGGAATACAGCAGCAGCAGGAACAGCCACTGGAATGCAGCAGCAGCAGGAACAGCGACAGGAATACAGCAGCAGCAGGAACAATGACAGGAAAACAGCAGCAGCGGGAAAAGCCAAAGGAATACAACAGCAGCAGGAACAGCTACAAGAATACAGCAGCAGCAGGAAAAGCCACAGATATATTGCAGCAGCAGGATCAGCGACAGGAATACAGCAGCAGCAAGAACAGCCACAGGAATACAGCAGCAGCAGGAACAGTGACAGGAAAACAGCAGAAGCAGAAGGAACAGCCACAGGAATAGAGCAGCATCAGGAACAGCCACAGGAATACAGCAGCAGAAGGAACAGCCACAGGAATACAACAGCATCAGGAACAGCCACAGGAATACAGCAGCAGAAGGAACAGCCACAGGAATACAACAGCATCAGGAACAGCCACAGGAATACAGCAGCAGCGGGAAAAGCCAAAGGAATACAGCAGCAAGAGGAACAGCCACAATAATACAGCAGCAGCAGGTACAGCCACAGGAATACAGCAACAGCTGGAACAGCGTCAGGAATACAGCAGCAGCAGGAACAGCTATAAGAATATAGCAGTAGCAGGAAGAGCCACAGGTATATTGCAGCAGCAGGATGAGCAACAGGAATAAAGCAGCAGCAGGAACAGCCACAGGAATACAGCAGCAGCAGGATCAGCCACAGGAATACAGCAGCAGCAGTAACAGACACCGGAATACAGCAGCAGCAGGAACAGCCACGGGATTACAGCAGCATCAGGAACAGCCAGAGATATGCAGCACTAGCAGCAGGAACAGCCACATGAATACACCAGCAGCAGGAACAGCCACACGAATACAGCAGCAGCAGGAACAGCCACAGGAATCCAGCAGCAGCAGGAACAGCCACAGGAATACAACAGCAGCAGGAACAGCCACAGGAGTACAGCAGCAGCTGCAGGAACAGCCAGAGGAATACAGCAGCAGCAGGAACAGCCACTGGAATGCAGCAGCAGCAGGAACAGCGACAGGAATACAGCAGCAGCAGGAACAGCTACAAGAATACAGCAGCAGCAGGAACAGCCACTGGTATATTGCAGCAGCAGGATCAGCCACAGGAATCCAGCAGCAGCAGGAACAGCCACAGGAGTACAGCAGCAGCTGCAGGAACAGCCAGAGGAATACAGCAGCAGCAGGAACAGCCACTGGAATGCAGCAGCAGCAGGAACAGCGACAGGAATAGAGCAGCAGGAACAGCTACAAGAATACAGCAGCAGCAGGAACAGCCACTGGTATATTGCAGCAGCAGGATCAGCGACAGGAATACAGCAGCAGCAAGAACAGCCACAGGAATACAGCAGCAGCAGGAACAGCTACAAGAATACAGCTGCAGCAGGAAGAGCCACAGGAATATTGCAGCAGCAGGATCAGTGACAGCAATACAGCAACAGCAAGAACAGCCACAGGAATACAGCAGCAGCAGGAACAGTGTCAGGAATACAGCAGCAGTAGGAACAGCCGCAGGAATACAGAAGCAGCAGGTACAGTAACAGGAATACAGCAGCAGCAGGTACAGCCACAGGAATACAGCAGCAGCAGGAACAGTGACAGGAATACAGCAGCAGTAGGAACAGCCACAGGAATACAGCAGCAGCAGTAACAGACACTGGAATACAGCAGCAGCAGGAACAGCCACAGAAATACAGTAGCAGCAGGAACAGCTACAAGAATACAGCAGCAGCAGGAACAGCCACGGGATTACAGCAGCATCAGGAACAGCCACAGATATGCAGCACTAGCAGCAGGAACAGCCACATGAATACAGCAGCAGCATGAAGAGCCACAAGAGTACAGCAGCAGCAGGAACAGCCAGAGGAATCCAGCAGCAGCAGGAACAGCCACAGGAATACAGCAGCAGCAGGAACAGCCACAGGAGTACAGCAGCAGCTTCAGGAACAGCCAGAGGAATACAGCAGCAGCAGGAACAGCCACTGGAATGCAGCAGCAGCAGGAACAGCCACAGGAATACAGCAGCAGCAGGATCAGCCACAGGAATAAAGCAGCAGCAGTAACAGACACCGGAATACAGCAGCAGCAGGAACAGCCACTGGTATATTGCAGCAGCAAGATCAGCGACAGGAATACAGCAGCAGCAAGAACAGCCACAGGAATACAGCAGCAGCAGGAACAGCTACAAGAATACAGCTGCAGCAGGAAGAGCCACAGGTATATTGCAGCAGCAGGATCAGCGACAGCAATACAGCAGCAGCAAGAACAGCCACAGGAATACAGCAGCAGCAGGAACAGTGTCAGGAATACAGCAGCAGTAGGAACAGCCGCAGGAATACAGAAGCAGCAGGTACAGTAACAGGAATACAGCAGCAGCAGGTACAGCCACAGGAATACAGCAGCAGCAGGAACAGTGACAGGAATACAGCAGTAGTAGGAACAGCCACAGGAATACAGCAGCAGCAGTAACAGACACTGGAATACAGCTGCAGCAGGAACAGCCACAGAAATACAGCAGCATCAGGAACAGCTACAAGAATACAGCAGCAGCAGGAACAGCCACGGGATTACAGCAGCATCAGGAACAGCCACAGATATGCAGCACTAGCAGCAGGAACAGCCACATGAATACAGCAGCAGCATGAAGAGCCACAAGAATACAGCAGCAGCAGGAACAGCCACAGGAATCCAGCAGCAGCAGGAACAGCCACAGGAATACAACAGCAGCAGGAACAGCCACAGGAGTACAGCAGCAGCTGCAGGGACAGCCAGAGGAATACAGCAGCAGCAGGAACAGCCACTGGAATGCAGCAGCAGCAGGAACAGCGACAGGAATACAGCAGCAGCAGGAACAGCTACAAGAATACAGCAGCAGCAGGAACAGCCACAGGTATATTGCAGCAGCAGGATCAGCGACAGGAATACAGCAGCAGCATGAACAGACACAGGAATACAGCAGCAGCAGGAACAGCTGCAAGAATACAGCCGCAGCAGGAAGAGCTACAGGTATATTGCAGCAGCAGGATCAGCGACAGCAATACAGCAGCAGCAAGAACAGCCACAGGAAAACAGCAGCAGCAGGAACAATGGCAGGAAAACAGCAGCAGCAGAAGGAACATCCACAGGAATACAGCAGCAGCAGGATCAGCCACAGGAATACAGCAGCAGCAGGATCAGCCACAGGAACACAGCAGCAGCGGGAAAAGCCACAAGAATACAGCAGCAGCAGGAACAGCCACAGGAATACAGCAGCAGCAGGAACAGTGACAGGAATACAGCAGCAGTAGGAACAGCCACAGGAATACAGAAGCAGCAGGTACAATAACAGGAATACAGCAGCAGCAGGTACAGCCACAGGAATACAGCAGCAGCAGGAACAGTGACAGGAATACAGCAGCAGTAGGAACAGCCACAGGAATACAGCAGCAGCAGTAACAGACACTGGAATACAGCTGCAGCAGGAACAGCCACAGAAATACAGTAGCAGCAGGAACAGCTACAAGAATACAGCAGCAGCAGGAAAAGCCACGGGATTACAGCAGCATCAGGAACAGCCACAGATATGCAGCACTAGCAGCAGGAACAGCCACATGAATACAGCAGCAGCATGAAGAGCCACAAGAATACAGCAGCAGCAGGAACAGCCACAGGAATCCAGCAGCAGCAGGAACAGCCACAGGAATACAACAGCAGCAGGAACAGCCACAGGAGTACAGCAGCAGCTGCAGGAACAGCCAGAGGAATACAGCAGCAGCAGGAACAGCCACTGGAATGCAGCAGCAGCAGGAACAGCGACATGAATACAGCAGCAGCAGGAACAGCTACAAGAATACAGCAGCAGCAGGAACAGCCACTGGTATATTGCAGCAGCAGGATCAGCGACAGGAATACAGCAGCAGCAAGAACAGCCACAGGAATACAGCAGCAGCAGGAACAGCTACAAGAATACAGCTGCAGCAGGAAGAGCCACCGGTATATTGCAGCAGCAGGATCAGCGACAGCAATACAGCAGCAGCAAGAACAGCCACAGGAATACAGCAGCAGCAGGAACAGTGTCAGGAATACAGCAGCAGTAGGAGCAGCCACAGGAATACAGAAGCAGCAGGTACAGTAACAGGAATACAGCAGCAGCAGGTACAGCCACAGGAATACAGCAGCAGCAGGAACAGTGACAGGAATACAGCAGCAGTAGGAACAGCCACAGGAATACAGCAGCAGCAGTAACAGACACTGGAATACAGCAGCAGCAGGAACAGCCACAGAAATACAGTAGCAGCAGGAACAGCTACAAGAATACAGCAGCAGCAGGAACAGGCACGGGATTACAGCAGCATCAGGAACAGCCACAGATATGCAGCACTAGCAGCAGGAACAGCCACATGAATACAGCAGCAGCATGAAGAGCCACAAGAGTACAGCCGCAGCAGGAACAGCCACATGAATCCAGCAGCAGCAGGAACAGCCACAGGAGTTCAGCAGCAGCTGCAGGAACAGCCAGAGGAATACAGCAGCAGCAGGAACAGCCACTGGAATGCAGCAGCAGCAGGAACAGCGACAGGAATACAGCAGCAGCAGGAACAACTACAAGAATACAGCAGCAGCAGGAACAGCCACTGGTATATTGCAGCAGCAGGATCAGCGACAGGAATACAGCCACAGTAAGAACAGCCACAGGAATACAGCAGCAGCAGGAACAGCTACAAGAATACAGCTGCAGCAGGAAGAGCCACAGGTATATTGCAGCAGCACGATCAGCGACAGCAATACAGCAGCAGCAAGAACAGCCACAGGAATACAGCAGCAGCAGGAACAGTGTCAGGAATACAGCAGCAGTAGGAACAGCCGCAGGAATACAGAAGCAGCAGGTACAGTAACAGGAATACAGCAGCAGCAGGTACAGCCACAGGAATACTGCATCAGCAGGAACAGTGACAGGAATACAGCAGCAGTAGGAACTGCCACAGGAATACAGCAGCAGCAGTAACAGACACTGGAATACAGCAGCAGCAGGAACAGCCACAGAAATACAGTAGCAGCAGGAACAGCTACAAGAATACAGCAGCAGCAGGAACAGGCACGGGATTACAGCAGCATCAGGAACAGCCACAGATATGCAGCACTAGCAGCAGGAACAGCCACATGAATACAGCAGCAGCATGAAGAGCCACAAGAGTACAGCAGCAGCAGGAACAGCCACAGGAATCCAGCAGCAGCAGGAACAGCCACAGGAATACAACAGCAGCAGGAACAGCCGCAGGAGTACAGCAGCAGCTGCAGGAACAGCCAGAGGAATACAGCAGCAGCAGGAACAGCCACTGGAATGCAGCAGCAGCAGGAACAGCGACAGGAATACAGCAGCAGCAGGAACAGCTACAAGAATACAGCAGCAGCAGGAACAGCCACTGGTATATTGCAGCAGCAGGATCAGCGACAGGAATACAGCAGCAGCAAGAACAGCCACAGGAATACAGCAGCAGCAGGAACAGCTACAAGAATACAGCTGCAGCAGGAAGAGCCACAGGTATATTGCAGCAGCAGGATCAGCGACAGCAATACAGCAGCAGCAAGAACAGCCACAGGAATACAGCAGCAGCAGGAACAGTGACAGGAATACAGCAGCAGTAGGAACAGCCACAGGAATACAGAAGCAGCAGGTACAGTAACAGGAATACAGCAGCAGCAGGTACAGCCACAGGAATACAGCAGCAGCAGGAACAGTGACAGGAATACAGCAGCAGTAGGAACAGCCACAGGAATACAGCAGCAGCAGTAACAGACACTGGAATACAGCTGCAGCAGGAACAGCCACAGAAATACAGCAGCATCAGGAACAGCTACAAGAATACAGCAGCAGCAGGAACAGCCACGGGATTACAGCAGCTTCAGGAACAGCCACAGATATGCAGCACTAGCAGCAGGAACAGCCACATGAATAGAGCAGCAGCATGAAGAGCCACAAGAATACAGCAGCAGCAGTAACAGCCACAGGAATCCAGCAGCAGCAGGAACAGCCACAGGAATTCAACAGCAGCAGGAACAGCCACAGGAGTACAGCAGCAGCTGCAGGGACAGCCAGAGGAATACAGCAGCAGCAGGAACAGCCACTGGAATGCAGCAGCAGCAGGAACAGCCACAGGAATACAGCAGCAGCAGGAACAGCTACAAGAATACAGCAGCAGCAGGAACAGCCACAGGTATATTGCAGCAGCAGGATCAGCGACAGGAATACAGCAGCAGCATGAACAGACACAGGAATACAGCAGCAGCAGGAACAGCTACAAGAATACAGCCGCAGCAGGAAGAGCCACAGGTATATTGCAGCAGCAGGATCAGCGACAGCAATACAGCAGCAGCAAGAACAGCCACAGGAAAACAGCAGCAGCAGGAACAATGACAGGAAAACAGCAGCAGCAGAAGGAACAGCCACAGGAATACAGCAGCAGCAGGATCAGCCACAGGAATACAGCAGCAGCGGGAAAAGCCACAAGAATACAGCAGCAGCAGGATCAGCCACAGGAATACAGCAGCAGCAGGAACAGCCACAGGAATGCAGCAGCAGCAGGAACATTGACAGGAATACAGCAGCAGTAGGAACAGCCACAGGAATACAGAAGCAGCAGGTACAGTAACAGGAATACAGCAGCAGCAGGAACAGCCACAGGAATACAGCAGCAGCAGGAACAGTGACAGGAATACAGCAGCAGTAGGAACAGCCACAGTAATACAGCAGCAGCAGTAACAGACACTGGAATACAGCTGCAGCAGGAACAGCCACAGAAACACAGCAGCAGCAGGAACAGCGACAAGAATACAGCAGCAGCAGGAACAGCCACGGGATTACAGCAGCATCAGGAACAGCCACAGATATGCAGCACTAGCAGCAGGAACAGCCACATGAATACAGCAGCAGCATGAAGAGCCACAAGAATACAGCAGCAGCAGGAACAGCCACAGGAATCCAGCAGCAGCAGGAACAGCCACAGGAATACAACAGCAGCAGGAACAGCCACAGGAGTACAGCAGCAGCTGCAGGAACAGCCAGAGGAATACAGCAGCAGCAGGAACAGCCACTGGAATGCAGCAGCAGCAGGAACGGCGACAGGAATACAGCAGCAGCAGGAACAGCTACAAGAATAAAGCAGCAGCAGGAACAGCCACTGGTATATTGCAGCAGCAGGATCAGCGACAGGAATACCGCAGCAGCAAGAACAGCCACAGGAATACAGCAGCAGTAGGAACAGCTACAAGAATACAGCTGCAGCAGGAAGAGCCACAGGTATATTGCAGCAGCAGGATCAGCGACAGCAATACAGCAGCAGCAAGAACAGCCACAGGAATACAACAGCAGCAGGAACAGTGACAGGAATACAGCAGCAGTAGGAGCAGCCACAGGAATACAGAAGCAGCAGGTACAGTAACAGGAATACAGCAGCAGCAGGTACAGCCACAGGAATACAGCAGCAGCAGGAACAGTGACAGGAATGCAGCAGCAGTAGGAACAGCCACAGGAATACAGCAGCAGCAGTAACAGACACTGGAATACAACAGCAGCAGTAACAGACACTGGAATACAGCAGCAGCAGGAACAGCCACAGAAATACAGTAGCAGCAGGAACAGCTACAAGAATACAGCAGCAGCAGGAACAGGCACGGGATTACAGCAGCATCAGGAACAGCCACAGATATGCAGCACTAGCAGCAGGAACAGCCACATGAATACACCAGCAGCATGAAGAGCCACAAGAATACAGCAGCAGCAGGAACAGCCACAGGAATCCAGCAGCAGCAGGAACAACCACAGGAATACAACAGCAGCAGGAACAGCCACAGGAGTTCAGCAGCAGCTGCAGGAACAGCCAGAGGAATACAACAGCAGCAGGAACAGCCACTGGAATGCAGCAGCAGCAGGAACAGCTACAAGAATACAGCAGCAGCAGGAACAGCCACTGGTATATTGCAGCAGCAGGATCAGCGACAGGAATACAGCAGCAGCAAGAACAGCCACAGGAATACAGCAGCAGCAGGAACAGCTACAAGAGTACAGCTGCAGCAGGAAGAGCCACAGGTATATTGCAGCAGCAGGATCAGCGACAGCAATACAGCAGCAGCAAGAACAGCCACAGGAATACAGCAGCAGCAGGAACAGTGACAGGAATACAGCAGCAGTAGGAACAGCCACAGGAATACAGAAGCAGCAGGTACAGTAACAGGAATACAGCAGCAGCAGGTACAGCCACAGGAATACAGCAGCAGCAGGAACAGTGACAGGAATACAGCAGCAGTAGGAACAGCCACAGGAATACAGCAGCAGCAGTAACAGACACTGGAATACAGCTGCAGCAGGAACAGCCACAGAAATACAGCAGCAGCAGGAACAGCTACAAGATTTAAGCAGCAGCAGGAACAGGCACGGGATTACAGCAGCATCAGGAACAGCCACAGATATGCAGCACTAGCAGCAGGAACAGCCACAGAAATACAGCAGCAGCATGAAGAGCCACAAGAATACAGCAGCAGCAGGAACAGCCACAGGAATCCAGCAGCAGCAGGAACAGCCACAGGAATACAACAGCAGCAGGAACAACCACAGGAGTACAGCAGCAGCTGCAGGGACAGCCAGAGGAATACAGCAGCAGCAGGAACAGCCACTGGAATGCAGCAGCAGCAGGAACTGCGACAGGAATAGAGCAGCAGCGGGAAAAGCCACAAGAATACAGCAGCAGCAGGAACAGCCACAGGAATACAGCAGCAGCAGGAACAGCCACAGGAATACATCTGCAGCAGGAACAGCCACAGGAATACAGCAGCAGCAGGAACAGCCACAGGAATACAGCAGCAGCAGGATCAGCCACAGGAATACAGCAGCAGCAGGAACAGCCACAGGAATACAGCAGCAGTGGGAAAAGCCACAAGAATACAGCAGCAGCAGGAACAGCCACAGGAATACAACAGCAGCAGGAACAGCCACAGGAATACAGCAGCAGCCGGAAAAGCCACAGGAATACTGCAGCAGAAGGAACAGCCACAGGAATAGAGCGGCAGCAGGAACAGCCACAGTAATACAGCAGCAGCAGGAACAGCCATTGGAATACAGCAGCGGGAAAAGCCAAAGGAATACAGCAGCAAGAGGAACAGCCACAGGAATACAGCAGCAGCAGGTACTGCCCCAGGCATACAGCAACAGCAGAAACAGCTACAGGAATACAGCAGCAGCAGGAACAGTTACAAGAATACAGCAGCAGCAGGAACAGCCACAGGTATATTGCAGCAGCAGGATCAGCAACAGGAATACAGCAGCAGCAAGAACAGCCACAGGAGTACAGCAGCAGCTGCAGGAATGGCCAGAGGAATACAGCGGCAGCAGGAACAGCCACTGGAATACAGCAGCAGCAGGAACGGCCACAGGAGTACAGCAGCAGCAAGAACAGCCACAGGAATACAGCAGCAGCAGGAACAGTGACAGGAATACAGCAGCAGTAGGAACAGCCACAGGAATACAGAAGCAGCAGGTACAGTAACAGGAATACAGCAGCAGCAGGTACAGCCACAGGAATACAGCAGCAGCAGGAACAGTGACAGGAATACAGCAGCAGTAGGAACAGCCACAGGAATACAGCAGCAGCAGTAACAGACACTGGAATACAGCTGCAGCAGGAACAGCCACAGAAATACAGCAGCATCAGGAACAGCTACAAGAATACAGCAGCAGCAGGAACAGACACGGGATTACAGCAGCTTCAGGAACAGCCACAGATATGCAGCACTAGCAGCAGGAACAGCCACATGAATACAGCAGCAGCATGAAGAGCCACAAGAATACAGCAGCAGCAGTAACAGCCACAGGAATCCAGCAGCAGCAGGAACAGCCACAGGAATACAACAGCAGCAGGAACAGCCACAGGAGTACAGCAGCAGCTGCAGGGACAGCCAGAGGAATACAGCAGCAGCAGGAACAGCCACTGGAATGCAGCAGCAGCAGGAACAGCGACAGGAATACAGCAGAAGCAGGAACAGCTACAAGAATACAGCAGCAGCAGGAACAGCCACAGGTATATTGCAGCAGCAGGATCAGCGACAGGAATACAGCAGCAGCATGAACAGACACAGGAATACAGCAGCAGCAGGAACAGCTACAAGAATACAGCCGCAGCAGGAAGAGCCACAGGTATATTGCAGCAGCAGGATCAGCGACAGCAATACAGCAGCAGCAAGAACAGCCACAGGAAAACAGCAGCAGCAGGAACAATGACAGGAAAACAGCAGCAGCAGAAGGAACAGCCACAGGAATACAGCAGCAGCAGGATCAGCCACAGGAATACAGCAGCAGCGGGAAAAGCCACAAGAATACAGCAGCAGCAGGATCAGCCACAGGAATACAGCAGCAGCAGGAACAGCCACAGGAATACAGCAGCAGCAGGAACATTGACAGGAATACAGCAGCAGTAGGAACAGCCACAGGAATACAGAAGCAGCAGGTACAGTAACAGGAATACAGCAGCAGCAGGAACAGCCACAGGAATACAACAGCAGCAGGAACAGCCACAGGAATACAGCAGCAGCCGGAAAAGCCACAGGAATACTGCAGCAGAAGGAACAGCCACAGGAATAGAGCGGCAGCAGGAACAGCCACAGGAATACAGCAGCAGCAGGAACAGCCATTGGAATACAGCAGCAGCGGGAAAAGCCAAAGGAATACAGCAGCAAGAGGAACAGCCACAGGAATACAGCAGCAGCAGGTACTGCCACAGGCATACAGCAACAGCAGAAACAGCTACAGGAATACAGCAGCAGCAGGAACAGTTACAAGAATACAGCAGCAGCAGGAACAGCCACAGGTATATTGCAGCAGCAGGATCAGCAACAGGAATACAGCAGCAGCAAGAACAGCCACAGGAGTACAGCAGCAGCTGCAGGAATGGCCAGAGGAATACAGCGGCAGCAGGAACAGCCACTGGAATACAGCAGCAGCAGGAACGGCCACAGGAGTACAGCAGCAGCAGGAACAGCCACAGGAATACAGCAGCAGCAGGAACAGTGAAGGAATACAGCAGCAGTAGGAACAGCCACAGGAATACAGCTGCAGCAGGTATAGTAACAAGAATACAGCAGCAGCAAGAACAGCCAGAGCAATACAGCAGCAGCAGGAAAAGCCACAGTAATAGAACAGCAGCATCAGGAAAAGCCACAGGAATTCAGCAGCAGCAGGAAGAGCAACAGGTGTATTGCAGCAGCAGGATAAGCAACAGGAATACAGCAGCAGCAAGAACAGCCACAGGATTACAGCAGCAGCAGGAAAAGTGACAGGAAAACAGCGGCAGCAGACGGAACAGCCACAGGAAAACAGCAGCAGCAGGAACAGCCACAGATAGGCAGCACTAGCAGCAGGAACAGACAGATGAATACAGCAGCCGCAGGAACATCCACAGGAATCCAGCAGCAGCAGGAACAGCCACAGGAATACAACAGCAGCAGGAACAGCCACAGGAGTACAGCAGCAGCTGCAGGAACAGCCAGAGGAATACAGCAGCAGCAGGAACAGCCACAGGAATACAGCAGCAGCAGGAACAGCAACGGGAATACAGCAGCAGCAGGTACATCCACAGGAATACAGCAGCAGCAGGAACAGTGACAGGAATACAGCAGCAGTAGGAACAGCCACAGGAATACAGCAGCAGCAGTAACAGACACCGCAATACAGCAGCAGCAGGAACAGCCACGGGATTACAGCAGCATCAGGAACAGCCACAGATAGGCAGCACTAGCAGCAGGAACAGCCACATGAATACACCAGCTGCATGAAGAGCCACAAGAATACAGCAGCAGCAGGAACAGCCACAGGAATCCAGCAGCAGCAGGAACAGCCACAGGAGTACAGCAGCAGCTGCAGGAACGGCCAGAGGAATACAGCGGCAGCAGGAACAGCCACAGGAATACAGCAGCAGCAGGATCAGCAACGGGAATACAGCAGCAGCAGGTACAGCCATAGGAATACAGCAGCTGTAGGAACAGCCACAGGAATACAGCTGCAGCAGGTATAGTAACAAGAATACAGCAGCAGCATGTACAGCCACAGGAATACAACAGCAGCAGGAACAGTGACAGGAAAACAGCAGCAGCAGAAGGAACAGCCACAGGAATACAGCAGCAGCAGGATCAGCCACAGGAATACAGCAGCAGCAGGAACAGACACAGGAATACAGCAGCAGCAGTGACAGACCCAGGAATCCAGCAGCAGCAGGAACAGCCACAGGAATACAACAGCAGCAGGAGCAGCCACAGGAGTACAGCAGCAGCAGCAGGAACAGCCAGAGGAATACAGCAGCAGCAGGAACAGCCACTGGAATACAGCAGCAGCAGGATCAGCCACAGGAATACAGCAGCATCAGGAACAGCAACGGGAATACAGCCGCAGCAGGTACAGCCACAGGAATACTGCAGCAGCCGGAACAGTGACAGATATACAGCAGCAGTAGGAAAAGCCACATGAATACAGCAGCAGCAGAAACAGCCACAGGAATACAGCAGCAGTAGGAACAGCCACAGGAATACAGCAGCAGTTGGAACAGCCACAGGAATTCAGCAGCAGCAAGTATAATAACAGGAATACAGCAGCAGCAAGAACAGCCACAGCAATACAGCAGCAGCAGGAACAGCCACAGGAATAGAGCAGCAGCCGCAGGAAAAGCCACTGGAATACAGCAGCAGCAGGAACAGCAACAGGAGTACAGCAGCAGCAGGAACAGCCACAGGAATACAGCAGCAGCAGGAAGAGCCACAGCAATACAGCAGCAGCAGCACGAACAGCCACAGGTACGCAGCAGCAGGAACAGCCAAAGGAATACTGCAGCAGCAGGAACAGCCACAGGCATAGAGTAACAGCAGGAACAGCCACAGGAATACAGCAGCAGCAGGAATAGCCACAGAAATACAGCAGCAGCAGCAGGAACAGCAACAGATATGCAGCAACAGCAGAAAGAGCCACAGGAATACAGCAGCAGCAGGAATAGCAACAGAAATACAGCAGCAGCAGCAGGAACAGCAACAGATATGCAGCAACAGCAGCAGGAACAGCTACAGGAATACAGCAGCAGCAGAAAGAGCCACAGGAATACAGCAGCAGCAGGAATAGCCACAGAAATACAGCAGCAGCAGCAGCAGGAAATGCCACAGATACGCAGCAGCAGCAGGGACAACCACAGGAATACAGCAGCAGCAGGAACAACCACAGGAATACAGCAACAGCAGGAACAGCCACAGGACTGCGGCAGCAGCAGCAGGAACTGCAACAGAAATACAGCAGCAGCTGGAACAGCCACAGGAATATAGCAGCAGCAGGAACAGCCTCAGGAATACAGCAGCAGCAGAAGAAACAGCCACTGGAATACAACAGCAGCAGCAGGAGCAGCCGCAGATATGCAGCACCTGCAGGAGGAACAGCCACAGGAATACAGCAGCAGCAGCAGGAACAGCCACAGGAATACAGCAGCAGCAGGAACAGCAACGGGAATACAGCAGCAGCAGGTACAGCCACAGGAATACAGCAGCAGCAGGAACAGTGACAGGAATACAACAGCAGTAGGAACAGCCACAGGAATACAGCAGCAGCAGGTACAGTAACAGGAATACAGCAGCAGCAGGTACAGTCACAGGAATACAGCAGCAGCAGGAACAGTGTCAGGAATACAGCAGCAGTAGGAACAGCCACAGGAATACAGCAGCAGCAAGTATAGTAACAGGAATACAGCAGCAGCAAGACCAGCCACAGCAATACAGCAGCAGCAGGAACAGTGACAGGAAAACAGCAGCAGCAGAAGGAACAGCCACAGGAATACAGCAGCAGCAGGAACAGCCACAGGAATACAGCAGCAGCGGGAAAAGCAACAAGAATACAGCAGCAGCAGGAACAGCCACAGGAATACAACAGCAGCGGGAAAAGCCACAGGAATACAGCAGCAGGATCAGCCACAGGAATCCAGCAGCAGCAGGAACAGCCACGGGATTACAGCACCATCAGGAACAGCCAGAGATATGCAGCACTGGCAGCAGGAACAGCCACATGAATACACCAGCAGCAGGGACAGCCACAAGAATACAGCAGCAGCAGGAACAGCCACAGGAATCCAGCAGCAGCAGGAACAGCCACAGGATTACAGCAGCAGCAGGAACAGCAACGGGAATACAGCAGCAGCAGGTACAGCCACAGGAATACAGCAGCAGCAGGAACAGTGACAGGAATACAGCAGCAGTAGGAACAGCCACAGGAATATAGCAGCAGCAGGTACAGTAACAGGAATACAGCAGCAGCAGGTACAGCCACAGGAATACAGCAGCAGCAGGAACAGCCACAGGAATACAGCAGCAGCAGGTACAGCCACAGGAATACAGCAGCAGTAGGAACAGCCACAGGAATACAGCAGCAGCAGGTATAATAACAGGAATACACCAGCAGCAAGAACAGCCACAGCAATACAGCAGCAGCAGGAACAGCCACAGGAATAGAGCAGCAGCAGCAGGGAAAGCCACTGGAATACCGCAGCAGCAGGAACAGCAACAGGAGTACAGCAGCAGCAGGACCAGCCACAGGAATACAGCAGCAGCAGGAACAGCAACGGGAATACAGCAGCAGCAGGTACAGCCACAGGAATACAGCAGCTGCAGGAACAGTGACAGGAATACTGCAGCAGTAGGAACAGCCACAGGAATACAGCTGCAGCAGGTACAGTGACAGGAATACAGCAGCAGTAGGAACAGCCACAGGAATACAGCTGCAGCAGGTACAGTGACAGGAATACAGCAGCAGCAAGAACAGCCACAGCAATACAGCAGCAGCAGGAACAGCCACAGGAATACAGCAGCAGCAGCAGGAAGAACCACAGGAATGCAGCAGCAGCTGGAACAGCAACAGGAGTACAGCAGCAGAAGGAACAGCCACAGGAATAAAGCAGCAGCATGAAGAGCCACAAGAATACAGCAGGAGCAGGAACAGCCACAGGAATCCAGCATCAGCAGGAAAAGTGACAGGAAAACAGCGGCAGCAGACGGAACAGCCACAGGAAAACAGCAGCAGCAGGAACAGCCACAGATAGGCAGCACTAGCAGCAGGAACAGACAGATGAATACAGCAGCCGCAGGAACATCCACGGGAATCCAGCAGCAGCAGGAACAGCCACAGGAATACAACAGCAGCAGGAACAGCCACAGGAGTACAGCAGCAGCTGCAGGAACAGCCAGAGGAATACAGCAGCAGCAGGAACAGCCACAGGAATACAGCAGCAGCAGGAACAGCAACGGGAATACAGCAGCAGCAGGTACATCCACAGGAATACAGCAGCAGCAGGAACAGTGACAGGAATACAGCAGCAGTAGGAACAGCCACAGGAATACAGCAGCAGCAGTAACAGACACCGCAATACAGCAGCAGCAGGAACAGCCACGGGATTACAGCAGCATCAGGAACAGCCACAGATAGGCAGCACTAGCAGCAGGAACAGCCACATGAATACACCAGCTGCATGAAGAGCCACAAGAATACAGCAGCAGCAGGAACAGCCACAGGAATCCAGCAGCAGCAGGAACAGCCACAGGAATACAACAGCAGCAGGAACAGCGACAGGAGTACAGCAGCAGCTGCAGGAACGGCCAGAGGAATACAGCGGCAGCAGGATCAGCCACAGGAATACAGCAGCAGCAGGATCAGCAACGGGAATACAGCAGCAGCAGGTACAGCCATAGGAATACAGCAGCAGTAGGAACAGCCACAGGAATACAGCTGCAGCAGGTATAGTAACAAGAATACAGCAGCAGCATGTACAGCCACAGGAATACAACAGCAGCAGGAACAGTGACAGGAAAACAGCAGCAGCAGAAGGAACAGCCACAGGAATACAGCAGCAGCAGGATCAGCCACAGGAATACAGCAGCAGCAGGAACAGACACAGGAATACAGCAGCAGCAGTGACAGACCCAGGAATCCAGCAGCAGCAGGAACAGCCACAGGAATACAACAGCAGCAGGAGCAGCCACAGGAGTACAGCAGCAGCAGCAGGAACAGCCAGAGGAATACAGCAGCAGCAGGAACAGCCACTGGAATACAGCAGCAGCAGGATCAGCCACAGGAATACAGCAGCATCAGGAACAGCAACGGGAATACAGCCGCAGCAGGTACAGCCACAGGAATACTGCAGCAGCCGGAACAGTGACAGATATACAGCAGCAGTAGGAAAAGCCACATGAATACAGCAGCAGCAGAAACAGCCACAGGAATACAGCAGCAGTAGGAACAGCCACAGGAATACAGCAGCAGTTGGAACAGCCACAGGAATTCAGCAGCAGCAAGTATAATAACAGGAATACAGCAGCAGCAAGAACAGCCACAGCAATACAGCAGCAGCAGGAACAGCCACAGGAATAGAGCAGCAGCCGCAGGAAAAGCCACTGGAATACAGCAGCAGCAGGAACAGCAACAGGAGTACAGCAGCAGCAGGAACAGCCACAGGAATACAGCAGCAGCAGGAAGAGCCACAGCAATACAGCAGCAGCAGCACGAACAGCCACAGGTACGCAGCAGCAGGAACAGCCAAAGGAATACTGCAGCAGCAGGAACAGCCACAGGCATAGAGTAACAGCAGGAACAGCCACAGGAATACAGCAGCAGCAGGAATAGCCACAGAAATACAGCAGCAGCAGCAGGAACAGCAACAGATATGCAGCAACAGCAGAAAGAGCCACAGGAATACAGCAGCAGCAGGAATAGCAACAGAAATACAGCAGCAGCAGCAGGAACAGCAACAGATATGCAGCAACAGCAGCAGGAACAGCTACAGGAATACAGCAGCAGCAGAAAGAGCCACAGGAATACAGCAGCAGCAGGAATAGCCACAGAAATACAGCAGCAGCAGCAGCAGGAAATGCCACAGATACGCAGCAGCAGCAGGGACAACCACAGGAATACAGCAGCAGCAGGAACAACCACAGGAATACAGCAACAGCAGGAACAGCCACAGGACTGCGGCAGCAGCAGCAGGAACTGCAACAGAAATACAGCAGCAGCTGGAACAGCCACAGGAATATAGCAGCAGCAGGAACAGCCTCAGGAATACAGCAGCAGCAGAAGAAACAGCCACTGGAATACAACAGCAGCAGCAGGAGCAGCCGCAGATATGCAGCACCTGCAGGAGGAACAGCCACAGGAATACAGCAGCAGCAGCAGGAACAGCCACAGGAATACAGCAGCAGCAGGAACAGCAACGGGAATACAGCAGCAGCAGGTACAGCCACAGGAATACAGCAGCAGCAGGAACAGTGACAGGAATACAACAGCAGTAGGAACAGCCACAGGAATACAGCAGCAGCAGGTACAGTAACAGGAATACAGCAGCAGCAGCTACAGTCACAGGAATACAGCAGCAGCAGGAACAGTGTCAGGAATACAGCAGCAGTAGGAACAGCCACAGGAATACAGCAGCAGCAAGTATAGTAACAGGAATACAGCAGCAGCAAGACCAGCCACAGCAATACAGCAGCAGCAGGAACAGTGACAGGAAAACAGCAGCAGCAGAAGGAACAGCCACAGGAATACAGCAGCAGCAGGAACAGCCACAGGAATACAGCAGCAGCGGGAAAAGCAACAAGAATACAGCAGCAGCAGGAACAGCCACAGGAATACAACAGCAGCGGGAAAAGCCACAGGAATACAGCAGCAGGATCAGCCACAGGAATCCAGCAGCAGCAGGAACAGCCACGGGATTACAGCACCATCAGGAACAGCCAGAGATATGCAGCACTGGCAGCAGGAACAGCCACATGAATACACCAGCAGCAGGGACAGCCACAAGAATACAGCAGCAGCAGGAACAGCCACAGGAATCCAGCAGCAGCAGGAACAGCCACAGGATTACAGCAGCAGCAGGAACAGCAACGGGAATACAGCAGCAGCAGGTACAGCCACAGGAATACAGCAGCAGCAGGAACAGTGACAGGAATACAGCAGCAGTAGGAACAGCCACAGGAATATAGCAGCAGCAGGTACAGTAACAGGAATACAGCAGCAGCAGGTACAGCCACAGGAATACAGCAGCAGCAGGAACAGCCACAGGAATACAGCAGCAGCAGGTACAGCCACAGGAATACAGCAGCAGTAGGAACAGCCACAGGAATACAGCAGCAGCAGGTATAATAACAGGAATACACCAGCAGCAAGAACAGCCACAGCAATACAGCAGCAGCAGGAACAGCCACAGGAATAGAGCAGCAGCAGCAGGGAAAGCCACTGGAATACCGCAGCAGCAGGAACAGCAACAGGAGTACAGCAGCAGCAGGACCAGCCACAGGAATACAGCAGCAGCAGGAACAGCAACGGGAATACAGCAGCAGCAGGTACAGCCACAGGAATACAGCAGCTGCAGGAACAGTGACAGGAATACTGCAGCAGTAGGAACAGCCACAGGAATACAGCTGCAGCAGGTACAGTGACAGGAATACAGCAGCAGTAGGAACAGCCACAGGAATACAGCTGCAGCAGGTACAGTAACAGGAATACAGCAGCAGCAAGAACAGCCACAGCAATACAGCAGCAGCAGGAACAGCCACAGGAATACAGCAGCAGCAGCAGGAAGAACCACAGGAATGCAGCAGCAGCTGGAACAGCAACAGGAGTACAGCAGCAGAAGGAACAGCCACAGGAATAAAGCAGCAGCATGAAGAGCCACAAGAATACAGCAGGAGCAGGAACAGCCACAGGAATCCAGCATCAGCAGGAACAGCCACAGGAATACAACAGCAGCAGGAACAGCCACAGGAGTACAGCAGCAGCTGCAGGAACAGCCAGAGGAATACAGCAGCAGCAGGAACAGCCACTGGAATACAGCAGCTGCAGGAACAGCGACAGGAATATACAGCAGCCGGAACAGCTACAAGAATACAGCAGCAGCAGGAACAGCCACAGGTATATTGCAGCAGCAGGATCAGCGACAGGAATACAGCAGCAGCAAGAACAGCCACAGGAATACAGCAGCAGCAGGAACAATGACAGGAAAACAGCAGCAGCAGAAGGAACAGCCACAGGAATACAGCAGCAGCAGGAACAGCTACAAGAATACAGCAGCAGCAGGAACAGCCACAGGTATATTGCAGCAGCAGGATCAGCAACAGGAATACAGCAGCAGCAAGAACAGCCACAGGAAAACAGCAGCAGCAGGATCAGCCGCAGGAATATAGCAGCAGCGGGAACAGCCACAGATAGGCAGCACTAGCAGAAGGAACAGCCAAATGAATACAGCAGCCGCAGGAACAACCACAGGAATCCAGCAGCAGCAGGAACAGCCACAGGAATACAACAGCAGCAGGAACAGCCACAGGAATACAACAGCAGCAGGAACAGCCACAGGAGTACAGCAGCAGCTGCAGGGACAGCCAGAGGAATACAGCAGCAGCAGGAACAGCCACAGGAATACAGCAGCAGCAGGAACAGTGACAGTAATACAGCAGCAGCAGTAACAGACACTGGAATACAGCTGCAGCAGGAACAGCCACAGAAATACAGCAGCAGCAGGAACAGCAACAAGAATACAGCAGCAGCAGGAACAGGCACGGGATTACAGCAGCATCAGGAACAGCCACAGATATGCAGCACTAGCAGCAGGAACAGCCACATGAATAGAGCAGCAGCATGAAGAGCCACAAGAATACAGCAGCAGCAGGAACAGCCACAGGAATCCAGCAGCAGCAGGAACAGCCACAGGAATACAACAGCAGCAGGAACAGCCACAGGAGTACAGCAGCAGCTGCAGGAACAGCCAGAGGAATACAGCAGCAGCAGGAACAGCCACTGGAATGCAGCAGCAGCAGGAACGGCGACAGGAATACAGCAGCAGCAGGAACAGCTACAAGAATACAGCAGCAGCAGGAACAGCCACAGGTATATTGCAGCAGCAGGATCAGCGACAGGAATACAACAGCAGCAGGAACAGCCACAGGAATACAGCAGCAGTAGGAACAGCTACAAGAATACAGCTGCAGCAGGAAGAGCCACAGGTATATTGCAGCAGCAGGATCAGCGACAGCAATACAGCAGCAGCAAGAACAGCCACAGGAATACAGCAGCAGCAGGAACAGTGACAGGAATACAGCAGCAGTAGGAACAGCCACAGGAATACAGAAGCAGCAGGTACAGTAACAGGAATACAGCAGCAGCAGGTACAGCCACAGGAATACAGCAGCAGCAGGAACAGTGACAGGAATGCAGCAGCAGTAGGAGCAGGCACAGGAATACAGCAGCAGCAGTAACAGACACTGGAATACAACAGCAGCAGTAACAGACACTGGAATACAGCAGCAGCAGGAACAGCCACAGAAATACAGTAGCAGCAGAAACAGCGACAAGAATACAGCAGCAGCAGGAACAGCCACGGGATTACAGCAGCATCAGGAACAGCCACAGATATGCAGCACTAGCAGCAGGAACAGCCACATGAATACAGCAGCAGCATGAAGAGCCACAAGAATACAGCAGCAGCAGGAACAGCCACAGGAATCCAGCAGCAGCAGGAACAGCCACAGGAATACAACAGCAGCAGGAACAGCCACAGGAGTTCAGCAGCAGCTGCAGGAACAGCCACTGGAATGCAGCAGCAGCAGGAACAGCGACAGGAATACAGCAGCAGCAGGAACAGCTACAAGAATACAGCAGCAGCAGGAACAGCCACTGGTATATTGCAGCAGCAGGATCAGCGACAAGAATACAGCAGCAGCAAGAACAGCCACAGGAATACAGCAGCAGCAGGAACAGCTACAAGAATACAGCTGCAGCAGGAAGAGCCACAGGTATATTGCAGCAGCAGGATCAGCGACAGCAATACAGCAGCAGCAAGAACAGCCACAGGAATACAGCAGCAGCAGGAACAGTGACAGGAATACAGCAGCAGTAGGAACAGCCACAGGAATACAGAAGCAGCAGGTACAGTAACAGGAATACAGCAGCAGCAGGTACAGCCACAGGAATACAGCAGCAGCAGGAACAGTGACAGGAATACAGCAGCAGTAGGAACAGCCACAGGAATACAGCAGCAGCAGTAACAGACACTGGAATACAGCTGCAGCAGGAACAGCCACAGAAATACAGCAGCAGCAGGAACAGCTACAAGAATTCAGCAGCAGCAGAAACAGCCACGGGATTACAGCAGCATCAGGAACAGCCACAGATATGCAGCACTAGCAGCAGGAACAGCCACATGAATACAGCAGCAGCATGAAGAGCCACAAGAATACAGCAGCAGCAGGATCAGCCACAGGAATCCAGCAGCAGCAGGAACAGCCACAGGAATACAACAGCAGCAGGAACAACCACAGGAGTACAGCAGCAGCTGCAGGGACAGCCAGAGGAATACAGCAGCAGCAGGAACAGCCACTGGAATGCAGCAGCAGCAGGAACTGCGACAGGAATAGAGCAGCAGCGGGAAAAGCCACAAGAATACAGCAGCAGCAGGAACAGCCACAGGAATACAGCAGCAGCAGGAACAGCCACAGGCATACATCTGCAGCAGGAACAGCCACAGGAATACAGCAGCAGCAGGAACAGCCACAGGAATACAGCAGCAGCAGGATCAGCCACAGGAATACAGCAGCAGCAGGAACAGCCACAGGAATACAGCAGCAGCGGGAAAAGCCACAAGAATACAGCAGCAGCAGGAACAGCCACAGGAATACAACAGCAGCAGGAACAGCCACAGGAATACAGCAGCAGCCGGAAAAGCCACAGGAATACTGCAGCAGAAGGAACAGCCACAGGAATAGAGCGGCAGCAGGAACAGCCACAGGAATACAGCAGCAGCAGGAACAGCCATTGGAATACAGCAGCAGCGGGAAAAGCCAAAGGAATACAGCAGCAAGAGGATCAGCCACAGGAATACAGCAGCAGCAGGTACTGCCACAGGCATACAGCAACAGCAGAAACAGCTACAGGAATACAGCAGCAGCAGGAACAGTTACAAGAATACAGCAGCAGCAGGAACAGCCACAGGAATGCAGCAGCAGCAAGAACAGCCACAGGAGTACAGCAGCAGCTGCAGGAATGGCCAGAGGAATACAGCGGCAGCAGGAACAGCCACTGGAATACAGCAGCAGCAGGAACGGCCACAGGAGTACAGCAGCAGCAGGAACAGCCACAGGAATACAGCAGCAGCAGGAACAGTGAAGGAATACAGCAGCAGTAGGAACAGCCACAGGAATACAGCTGCAGCAGGTATAGTAACAAGAATACAGCAGCAGCAAGAACAGCCAGAGCAATACAGCAGCAGCAGGAAAAGCCACAGTAATAGAGCAGCAGCATCAGGAAAAGCCACAGGAATACAGCAGCAGCAGGAACAGCAACAGGTGTATTGCAGCAGCAGGATCAGCAACAGGAATACAGCAGCAGCAAGAACAGCCACAGGAATACAGCAGCAGCAGGAAAAGTGACAGGAAAACAGCGGCAGCAGACAGAACAGCCACAGGAAAACAGCAGCAGCAGGAACAGCCACAGATAGGCAGCACTAGCAGCAGGAACAGCCAGATGAATACAGCAGCCGCAGGAACATCCACAGGAATCCAGCAGCAGCAGGAACAGCCACAGGAATACAACAGCAGCAGGAACAGCCACAGGAGTACAGCAGCAGCTGCAGGAACAGCCAGAGGAATACAGCAGCAGCAGGAACAGCCACAGGAATACAGCAGCAGCAGGAACAGCAACGGGAATACAGCAGCAGCAGGTACATCCACAGGAATACAGCAGCAGCAGGAACAGTGACAGGAATACAGCAGCAGTAGGAACAGCCACAGGAATACAGCAGCAGCAGTAACAGACACCGCAATACAGCAGCAGCTGGAACAGCCACGGGATTACAGCAGCATCAGGAACAGCCACAGATAGGCAGCACTAGCAGCAGGAACAGCCAGATGAATACACCAGCAGCAGGAACAGCGACAGGAGTACAGCAGCAGCTGCAGGAACGGCCAGAGGAATACAGCGGCAGCAGGAACAGCCACAGGAATACAGCAGCAGCAGGAGCAGCAACGGGAATACAGCAGCAGCAGGTACAGCCATAGGAATACAGCAGCAGTAGGAACAGCCACAGGAATACAGCTGCAGCAGGTATAGTAACAAGAATACAGCAGCAGCATGTACAGCCACAGGAATACAACAGCAGCAGGAACAGTGACAGGAAAACAGCAGCAGCAGAAGGAACAGCCACAGGAATACAGCAGCAGCAGGATCAGCCACAGGAATACAGCAGCAGCAGGAACAGCCACAGGAATACAGCAGCAGCAGTGACAGACCCAGGAATCCAGCAGCAGCAGGAACAGCCACAGGAATACAACAGCAGCAGGAGCAGCCACAGGAGTACAGCAGCAGCTGCAGGAACAGCCAGAGGAATACAGCAGCAGCAAGTATAGTAACAGGAATACAGCAGCAGCAAGACCAGCCACAGCAATACAGCAGCAGCAGGAACAGTGACAGGAAAACAGCAGCAGCAGAAGGAACAGCCACAGGAATACAGCAGCAGCAGGAACAGCCACAGGAATACAGCAGCAGCGGGAAAAGCAACAAGAATACAGCAGCAGCAGGAACAGCCACAGGAATACAACAGCAGCGGGAAAAGCCACAGGAATACAGCAGCAGGATCAGCCACAGGAATCCAGCAGCAGCAGGAACAGCCACGGGATTACAGCACCATCAGGAACAGCCAGAGATATGCAGCACTGGCAGCAGGAACAGCCACATGAATACACCAGCAGCAGGGACAGCCACAAGAATACAGCAGCAGCAGGAACAGCCACAGGAATCCAGCAGCAGCAGGAACAGCCACAGGATTACAGCAGCAGCAGGAACAGCAACGGGAATACAGCAGCAGCAGGTACAGCCACAGGAATACAGCAGCAGCAGGAACAGTGACAGGAATACAGCAGCAGTAGGAACAGCCACAGGAATATAGCAGCAGCAGGTACAGTAACAGGAATACAGCAGCAGCAGGTACAGCCACAGGAATACAGCAGCAGCAGGAACAGCCACAGGAATACAGCAGCAGCAGGTACAGCCACAGGAATACAGCAGCAGTAGGAACAGCCACAGGAATACAGCAGCAGCAGGTATAATAACAGGAATACACCAGCAGCAAGAACAGCCACAGCAATACAGCAGCAGCAGGAACAGCCACAGGAATAGAGCAGCAGCAGCAGGGAAAGCCACTGGAATACCGCAGCAGCAGGAACAGCAACAGGAGTACAGCAGCAGCAGGACCAGCCACAGGAATACAGCAGCAGCAGGAACAGCAACGGGAATACAGCAGCAGCAGGTACAGCCACAGGAATACAGCAGCTGCAGGAACAGTGACAGGAATACTGCAGCAGTAGGAACAGCCACAGGAATACAGCTGCAGCAGGTACAGTGACAGGAATACAGCAGCAGTAGGAACAGCCACAGGAATACAGCTGCAGCAGGTACAGTAACAGGAATACAGCAGCAGCAAGAACAGCCACAGCAATACAGCAGCAGCAGGAACAGCCACAGGAATACAGCAGCAGCAGCAGGAAGAACCACAGGAATGCAGCAGCAGCTGGAACAGCAACAGGAGTACAGCAGCAGAAGGAACAGCCACAGGAATAAAGCAGCAGCATGAAGAGCCACAAGAATACAGCAGGAGCAGGAACAGCCACAGGAATCCAGCATCAGCAGGAACAGCCACAGGAATACAACAGCAGCAGGAACAGCCACAGGAGTACAGCAGCAGCTGCAGGAACAGCCAGAGGAATACAGCAGCAGCAGGAACAGCCACTGGAATACAGCAGCTGCAGGAACAGCGACAGGAATATACAGCAGCCGGAACAGCTACAAGAATACAGCAGCAGCAGGAACAGCCACAGGTATATTGCAGCAGCAGGATCAGCGACAGGAATACAGCAGCAGCAAGAACAGCCACAGGAATACAGCAGCAGCAGGAACAATGACAGGAAAACAGCAGCAGCAGAAGGAACAGCCACAGGAATACAGCAGCAGCAGGAACAGCTACAAGAATACAGCAGCAGCAGGAACAGCCACAGGTATATTGCAGCAGCAGGATCAGCAACAGGAATACAGCAGCAGCAAGAACAGCCACAGGAAAACAGCAGCAGCAGGATCAGCCGCAGGAATATAGCAGCAGCGGGAACAGCCACAGATAGGCAGCACTAGCAGAAGGAACAGCCAAATGAATACAGCAGCCGCAGGAACAACCACAGGAATCCAGCAGCAGCAGGAACAGCCACAGGAATACAACAGCAGCAGGAACAGCCACAGGAATACAACAGCAGCAGGAACAGCCACAGGAGTACAGCAGCAGCTGCAGGGACAGCCAGAGGAATACAGCAGCAGCAGGAACAGCCACAGGAATACAGCAGCAGCAGGAACAGTGACAGTAATACAGCAGCAGCAGTAACAGACACTGGAATACAGCTGCAGCAGGAACAGCCACAGAAATACAGCAGCAGCAGGAACAGCAACAAGAATACAGCAGCAGCAGGAACAGGCACGGGATTACAGCAGCATCAGGAACAGCCACAGATATGCAGCACTAGCAGCAGGAACAGCCACATGAATAGAGCAGCAGCATGAAGAGCCACAAGAATACAGCAGCAGCAGGAACAGCCACAGGAATCCAGCAGCAGCAGGAACAGCCACAGGAATACAACAGCAGCAGGAACAGCCACAGGAGTACAGCAGCAGCTGCAGGAACAGCCAGAGGAATACAGCAGCAGCAGGAACAGCCACTGGAATGCAGCAGCAGCAGGAACGGCGACAGGAATACAGCAGCAGCAGGAACAGCTACAAGAATACAGCAGCAGCAGGAACAGCCACAGGTATATTGCAGCAGCAGGATCAGCGACAGGAATACAACAGCAGCAGGAACAGCCACAGGAATACAGCAGCAGTAGGAACAGCTACAAGAATACAGCTGCAGCAGGAAGAGCCACAGGTATATTGCAGCAGCAGGATCAGCGACAGCAATACAGCAGCAGCAAGAACAGCCACAGGAATACAGCAGCAGCAGGAACAGTGACAGGAATACAGCAGCAGTAGGAACAGCCACAGGAATACAGAAGCAGCAGGTACAGTAACAGGAATACAGCAGCAGCAGGTACAGCCACAGGAATACAGCAGCAGCAGGAACAGTGACAGGAATGCAGCAGCAGTAGGAGCAGGCACAGGAATACAGCAGCAGCAGTAACAGACACTGGAATACAACAGCAGCAGTAACAGACACTGGAATACAGCAGCAGCAGGAACAGCCACAGAAATACAGTAGCAGCAGAAACAGCGACAAGAATACAGCAGCAGCAGGAACAGCCACGGGATTACAGCAGCATCAGGAACAGCCACAGATATGCAGCACTAGCAGCAGGAACAGCCACATGAATACAGCAGCAGCATGAAGAGCCACAAGAATACAGCAGCAGCAGGAACAGCCACAGGAATCCAGCAGCAGCAGGAACAGCCACAGGAATACAACAGCAGCAGGAACAGCCACAGGAGTTCAGCAGCAGCTGCAGGAACAGCCACTGGAATGCAGCAGCAGCAGGAACAGCGACAGGAATACAGCAGCAGCAGGAACAGCTACAAGAATACAGCAGCAGCAGGAACAGCCACTGGTATATTGCAGCAGCAGGATCAGCGACAAGAATACAGCAGCAGCAAGAACAGCCACAGGAATACAGCAGCAGCAGGAACAGCTACAAGAATACAGCTGCAGCAGGAAGAGCCACAGGTATATTGCAGCAGCAGGATCAGCGACAGCAATACAGCAGCAGCAAGAACAGCCACAGGAATACAGCAGCAGCAGGAACAGTGACAGGAATACAGCAGCAGTAGGAACAGCCACAGGAATACAGAAGCAGCAGGTACAGTAACAGGAATACAGCAGCAGCAGGTACAGCCACAGGAATACAGCAGCAGCAGGAACAGTGACAGGAATACAGCAGCAGTAGGAACAGCCACAGGAATACAGCAGCAGCAGTAACAGACACTGGAATACAGCAGCAGCAGGAACAGCCACAGAAATACAGCAGCAGCAGGAACAGCTACAAGAATTCAGCAGCAGCAGAAACAGCCACGGGATTACAGCAGCATCAGGAACAGCCACAGATATGCAGCACTAGCAGCAGGAACAGCCACATGAATACAGCAGCAGCATGAAGAGCCACAAGAATACAGCAGCAGCAGGATCAGCCACAGGAATCCAGCAGCAGCAGGAACAGCCACAGGAATACAACAGCAGCAGGAACAACCACAGGAGTACAGCAGCAGCTGCAGGGACAGCCAGAGGAATACAGCAGCAGCAGGAACAGCCACTGGAATGCAGCAGCAGCAGGAACTGCGACAGGAATAGAGCAGCAGCGGGAAAAGCCACAAGAATACAGCAGCAGCAGGAACAGCCACAGGAATACAGCAGCAGCAGGAACAGCCACAGGCATACATCTGCAGCAGGAACAGCCACAGGAATACAGCAGCAGCAGGAACAGCCACAGGAATACAGCAGCAGCAGGATCAGCCACAGGAATACAGCAGCAGCAGGAACAGCCACAGGAATACAGCAGCAGCGGGAAAAGCCACAAGAATACAGCAGCAGCAGGAACAGCCACAGGAATACAACAGCAGCAGGAACAGCCACAGGAATACAGCAGCAGCCGGAAAAGCCACAGGAATACTGCAGCAGAAGGAACAGCCACAGGAATAGAGCGGCAGCAGGAACAGCCACAGGAATACAGCAGCAGCAGGAACAGCCATTGGAATACAGCAGCAGCGGGAAAAGCCAAAGGAATACAGCAGCAAGAGGATCAGCCACAGGAATACAGCAGCAGCAGGTACTGCCACAGGCATACAGCAACAGCAGAAACAGCTACAGGAATACAGCAGCAGCAGGAACAGTTACAAGAATACAGCAGCAGCAGGAACAGCCACAGGAATGCAGCAGCAGCAAGAACAGCCACAGGAGTACAGCAGCAGCTGCAGGAATGGCCAGAGGAATACAGCGGCAGCAGGAACAGCCACTGGAATACAGCAGCAGCAGGAACGGCCACAGGAGTACAGCAGCAGCAGGAACAGCCACAGGAATACAGCAGCAGCAGGAACAGTGAAGGAATACAGCAGCAGTAGGAACAGCCACAGGAATACAGCTGCAGCAGGTATAGTAACAAGAATACAGCAGCAGCAAGAACAGCCAGAGCAATACAGCAGCAGCAGGAAAAGCCACAGTAATAGAGCAGCAGCATCAGGAAAAGCCACAGGAATACAGCAGCAGCAGGAACAGCAACAGGTGTATTGCAGCAGCAGGATCAGCAACAGGAATACAGCAGCAGCAAGAACAGCCACAGGAATACAGCAGCAGCAGGAAAAGTGACAGGAAAACAGCGGCAGCAGACAGAACAGCCACAGGAAAACAGCAGCAGCAGGAACAGCCACAGATAGGCAGCACTAGCAGCAGGAACAGCCAGATGAATACAGCAGCCGCAGGAACATCCACAGGAATCCAGCAGCAGCAGGAACAGCCACAGGAATACAACAGCAGCAGGAACAGCCACAGGAGTACAGCAGCAGCTGCAGGAACAGCCAGAGGAATACAGCAGCAGCAGGAACAGCCACAGGAATACAGCAGCAGCAGGAACAGCAACGGGAATACAGCAGCAGCAGGTACATCCACAGGAATACAGCAGCAGCAGGAACAGTGACAGGAATACAGCAGCAGTAGGAACAGCCACAGGAATACAGCAGCAGCAGTAACAGACACCGCAATACAGCAGCAGCTGGAACAGCCACGGGATTACAGCAGCATCAGGAACAGCCACAGATAGGCAGCACTAGCAGCAGGAACAGCCAGATGAATACACCAGCAGCAGGAACAGCGACAGGAGTACAGCAGCAGCTGCAGGAACGGCCAGAGGAATACAGCGGCAGCAGGAACAGCCACAGGAATACAGCAGCAGCAGGAGCAGCAACGGGAATACAGCAGCAGCAGGTACAGCCATAGGAATACAGCAGCAGTAGGAACAGCCACAGGAATACAGCTGCAGCAGGTATAGTAACAAGAATACAGCAGCAGCATGTACAGCCACAGGAATACAACAGCAGCAGGAACAGTGACAGGAAAACAGCAGCAGCAGAAGGAACAGCCACAGGAATACAGCAGCAGCAGGATCAGCCACAGGAATACAGCAGCAGCAGGAACAGCCACAGGAATACAGCAGCAGCAGTGACAGACCCAGGAATCCAGCAGCAGCAGGAACAGCCACAGGAATACAACAGCAGCAGGAGCAGCCACAGGAGTACAGCAGCAGCTGCAGGAACAGCCAGAGGAATACAGCAGCAGCAGGAACAGCCACTGGAATACAGCAGCAGCAGGATCAGCAACAGGAATGCAGCAGCATCAGGAACAGCAACGGGAATACAGCAGCAGCAGGTACAGCAACAGGAATACAGCAGCAGCCGGAACAGTGACAGATATACAGCAGCAGTAGGAAAAGCCACAGGAATACAGCAGCAGCAGAAACAGCCACAGGAATACAGCAGCAGTAGGAACAGCCACAGGAATACAGCAGCAGTAGGAACAGCCACAGGAATTCAGCAGCAGCAAGTATAATAACAGGAATACAGCAGCAGCAAGAACAGCCACAGCAATACAGCAGCAGCAGGAACAGCCACAGGAGTAGAGCAGCAGCCGCAGGAAAAGCCACTGGAATACAGCAGCAGTAGGAACAGCAACAGGAGTACAGCAGCAGCAGGAACAGCCACAGGAATACAGCAGCAGCAGGAAGAGCCACAGCAATACAGCAGCAGCAGCACGAACAGCCACAGGTACGCAGCAGCAGGAACAGCCAAAGGAATACTGCAGCAGCAGGAACAGCCACAGGCATAGAGTAACAGCAGGAACAGCCACAGGAATACAGCAGCAGCAGGAATAGCCACAGAAATACAGCAGCAGCAGCAGGAACAGCAACAGATATGCAGCAACAGCAGGAACAGCCACAGGAATACAACAGCAGCAGGAACAGCCACAGGAGTACAGCAGCAGCTGCCGGAACAGCCAGAGGAATACAGCAGCAGCAGGAACAGCCACAGGAATACAGCAGCAGCAGGAACAGCAACGGGAATACAGCAGCAGCAGGTACATCCACAGGAATACAGCAGCAGCAGGAACAGTGACAGGAATTCAGCAACAGTAGGAACAGCCACAGGAATACAGCAGCAGCAGGTACAGTAACAGGAATAGAGCAGCAGCAGGTACAGCCACAGGAATACAGCAGCAGCAGGAACAGTGACAGTAATACAGCAGCAGTAGGAACAGCCACAGGAATACAGCAGCAGCAGTAAAAGACACCGGAATACAGCAGCAGCAGGAACAGCCACGAGATTACACCAGCATCAGGAACAGCCACAGATATGCAGCACTAGCAGCAGGAACAGCCACATGAATACACCAGCAGCATGAACAGCCACAAGAATACAGCAGCAGCAGGAACAGCCACAGGAATCCAGCAGCAGCAGGAACAGCCACAGGAATACAACAGCAGCAGGAACAGCGACAGGAGTACAGCAGCAGCTGCAGGAACGGCCAGAGGAATACAGCAGCAGCAGGAACAGCCACTGGAATACAGCAGCAGCAGGAACGGCGACAGGAATACAGCAGCAGCTGCAGGAACGTCCAGAGGAATACAGCGGCAGCAGGAACAGCCACTGGAATACAGCAGCAGCAGTAACGGCCACAGGAATACTGCAGCAGCAGGAGCAGCAACGGGAATACAACAGCAGCAGGTACAGCCACAGGAATACAGCAGCAGCAGGAACAGTGAAGGAATACAGCAGCAGTAGGAACAGCCACAGGAATACAGCTGCAGCAGGTATAGTAACAAGAATACAGCAGCAGCAAGAACAGCCAGAGCAATACAGCAGCAGCAGGAAAAGCCACAGTAATAGAGCAGCAGCAGCAGGTAAAGCCACAGGAATACAGCAGCAGCAGGAACAGCAACTTGATTACAGCAGCAGCAGGAAAAGCTTCGGTAATACAGCAGCAGCATGTACAGCCACAGGAATACAACAGCAGCAGGAACAGCCACAGGAGTACAGCAGCAGCTGCAGGAACAGCCAGAGGAATACAGCAGCAGTAGGAACAGCCACTGGAATACAGCAGCAGCAGGAACGGCCACAGGAATACAGCAGCAGCAGGAACAGCAACGGGAATACAGCAGCAGCAGGTACAGCCACAGGAATACAGCAGCAGCAGGAACAGTGACAGGAATACAGCAGCAGTAGGAACAGCCACAGGAATACAGCAGCAGCAGGTACAGTAACAGGAATACAGCAGCAGCAGGTACAGCCACAGGAATACAGCAGCAGCAGGAACAGTGTCAGGAATACAGCAGCAGTAGGAACAGCCACAGGAATACAGCAGCAGCAAGTATAGTAACAGGAATACAGCAGCAGCAAGACCAGCCACAGCAATAAAGCAGCAGCAGGAACAGCCACAGGAATACAGCAGCAGCAGGAACAGTGACAGGAAAACAGCAGCAGCAGAAGGAACAGGCACAGGAATACAGCATCAGCAGGATCAGCCACAGGAATACAGCAGCAGCAGGAACAGCCACAGGAATACAGCTGCAGCAGGAACAGCCACAGGAATCCAGCAGCAGCAGTAAAAGACACCGGAATACAGCAGCGGCAGGAACAGCCACGGGATTACAGCAGCATCAGGAACAGCCAGAGATATGCAGCACTAGCAGCAGGAACAGCCACATGAATACACGAGCAGCAGGGACAGCCACAAGAATACAGCAGCAGCAGGAACAGCCACAGGAATCCAGCAGCAGCAGGAACAGCCACAGGAATACAACAGCAGCAGGAACAGCCACAGGAGTACAGCAGCAGCTGCAGGAACAGCCAGAGGAATACAGCAGCAGCAGGACCAGCCACAGGAATACAGCAGCAGCAGGAACAGTAACGGGAATACAGCAGCAGCAGGTACAGCCACAGGAATACAGCAGCTGCAGGAACAGTGACAGGAATACAGCAGCAGTAGGAACAGCCACAGGAATACAGCTGCAGCAGGTACAGTGACAGGAATACAGCAGCAGCAAGAACAGCCACAGCAATACAGCAGCAGCAGGAACAGCCACAGGAATACAGCAGCAGCAGCAGGAAGAGCCACAGGAATGCAGCAGCAGCAGGAACAGCAACAGGAGTACAGCAGCAGAAGGAACAGCCACAGGAATACAGCAGCAGCATGAAGAGCCACAAGAATACAGCAGCAGCAGGAACAGCCACAGGAATCCAGCAGCAGCAGGAACAGCCACAGGAATACAACAGCAGCAGGAACAGCCACAGGAGTACAGCAGCAGCTGCAGGAACAGCCAGAGGAATACAGCAGCAGCAGGAACAGCCACTGGAATACAGCAGCAGCAGGAACAGCGACAGGAATACAGCAGCAGCAGGAACAGCTACAAGAATACAGCAGCAGCAGGACCAGCCACAGGTATATTGCAGCAGCAGGATCAGCGACAGGAATACCGCAGCAGCAAGAACAGTCACAGGAATACAGCAGCAGCAGGAACAGCTGCAAGAATACAGCAGCAGCAGGAACAGCCACCGGTATATTGCAGCAGCAGGATCAGCGACAGGAATACAGCAGCAGCAAGAACAGCCACAGGAATACAGCAGCAGCAGGAACAGCTACAAGAATACAGCAGCAGCAGGAACAGCCACAGGTATATTGCAGCAGCAGGATCAGCAACGGGAATACAGCAGCAGCAGGTACATCCAGAGGAATACAGCAGCAGCAGGAACAGTGACAGGAATACAGCAACAGTAGGAACAGCCACAGGAATACAGCAGCAGCAGGTACAGTAACAGGAATACAGCAGCAGCAGGTACAGCCACAGGAATACAGCAGCAGCAGGAACAGTGACAGGAATACAGCAGCAGAAGGAACAGCCACAGGAATACAGCAGCAGCAGGAACAGCTACAAGAATACAGCAGCAGCAGGAAGAGCCACAGCTTTATTGCAGCAGCAGGATCAGCAACAGGAATACAGCAGCAGCAAAAACAGCCACAGGAAAACAGCAGCAGCAGGATCAGCCACAGGAATATAGCAGCAGCAGGAACAGCCACAGATAGGCAGCACTAGCAGCAGGAACAGCCACATGAATACAGCAGCCGCAGGAACAGCCACAGGAATCCAGCAGCAGCAGGAACAGCCACAGGAATACAACAGCAGCAGGAACAGCCACAGGAGTACAGCAGCAGCTGCAGGAACAGCCAGAGGAATACAGCAGCAGCAGGAACAGCCACAGGAATACAGCAGCAGCAGGAACAGCAACGGGAATACAGCAGCAGCAGGTACATCCACAGGAATACAGCAGCAGCAGGAACAGTGACAGGAATACAGCAACAGTAGGAACAGCCACAGGAATACAGCAGCAGCAGGTACAGTAACAGGAATACAGCAGCAGCAGGTACAGCCACAGGAATACAGCAGCAGCAGGAACAGTGACAGGAATACAGCAGCAGTAGGAACAGCCACTGGAATACAGCAGCAGCAGTAAAAGACACCGGAATACAGCAGCAGCAGGAACAGCCACGAGATTACACCAGCATCAGGAACAGCCACAGATATGCAGCACTAGCAGCAGGAACAGCCACATGAATACACCAGCAGCATGAACAGCAACAAGAATACAGCAGCAGCAGGAACAGCCACAGGTATATTGCAGCAGCAGGATCAGCGACAGGAATACAGCAGCAGCAAGAACAGCCACAGGAATACAGCAGCAGCAGGAACAATGACAGGAAAACAGCAGCAGCAGAAGGAACAGCCACAGGAATACAGCAGCAGCAGGAACAGCTACAAGAATACAGCAGCAGCAGGAACAATGACAGGAATACAGCAGCAGCAAGAACAGCCACAGGAATACAGCAGCAGCAGGAACAATGACAGGAAAACAGCAGCAGCAGAAGGAACAGCCACAGGAATACAGCAGCAGCAGGATCAGCAACAGGAATACAGCAGCAGCAAGAACAGACACAGGAAAACAGCAGCAGCAGGATCAGCCACAGGAATATAGCAGCAGCGGGAACAGCCACAGATAGGCAGCACTAGCAGCAGGAACAGCCACATGAATACAGCAGCCGCAGGAACAGCCACAGGAATCCAGCAGCAGCAGGAACAGCCACAGGAATACAACAACAGCAGGAACAGCCACAGGAATACAGCAGCAGCAGGATCAGCCACAGGAATACAGCAGCAGCGGGAAAAGCCACAAGAATACAGCAGCAGCAGGAACAGCCACAGGAATACTACAGCAGCAGGAACAGCCACAGGAATACAGCAGCAGCCGGAAAAGCCACAGGAATACTGCAGCAGAAGGAACAGCCACAGGAATAGAGCAGCAGCAGGAACAGCCACAGGAATACAGCAGCAGCAGGAACAGCCATAGGAATACAGCAGCAGCGGGAAAAGCCAAAGGAATACAGCAGCAAGAGGAACAGCCACAGGAATACAGCAGCAGCAGGTACTGCCACAGGCATACAGCAACAGCAGGAACAGCTACAGGAATACAGCAGCAGCAGGAACAGTTACAAGAATACAGCAGCAGCAGGAACAGCCACAGGTGTATTGCAGCAGCAGGATCAGCAACAGGAATACAGCAGCAGCAAGAACAGCCACAGGAATACAGCAGCAGCAGGAAAAGTGACAGGAAAACAGCGGCAGCAGAAGGAACAGCCACAGGAAAACAGCAGCAGCAGGAACAGCCACAGATAGGCAGCACTAGCAGCAGGAACAGCCACATGAATACAGCAGCCGCAGGAACAGCCATAGGAATCCAGCAGCAGCAGGAACAGCCACAGGAATACAACAGCAGCAGGAACAGCCACAGGAGTACAGCAGCAGCTGCCGGAACAGCCAGAGGAATACAGCAGCAGCAGGAACAGCCACAGGAATACAGCAGCAGCAGGAACAGCAACGGGAATACAGCAGCAGCAGGTACATCCACAGGAATACAGCAGCAGCAGGAACAGTGACAGGAATTCAGCAACAGTAGGAACAGCCACAGGAATACAGCAGCAGCAGGTACAGTAACAGGAATAGAGCAGCAGCAGGTACAGCCACAGGAATACAGCAGCAGCAGGAACAGTGACAGGAATACAGCAGCAGTAGGAACAGCCACAGGAATACAGCAGCAGCAGTAAAAGACACCGGAATACAGCAGCAGCAGGAACAGCCACGAGATTACACCAGCATCAGGAACAGCCACAGATATGCAGCACTAGCAGCAGGAACAGCCACATGAATACACCAGCAGCATGAACAGCCACAAGAATACAGCAGCAGCAGGAACAGCCACAGGAATCCAGCAGCAGCAGGAACAGCCACAGGAATACAACAGCAGCAGGAACAGCGACAGGAGTACAGCAGCAGCTGCAGGAACGGCCAGAGGAATACAGCAGCAGCAGGAACAGCCACTGGAATACAGCAGCAGCAGGAACGGCGACAGGAATACAGCAGCAGCTGCAGGAACGTCCAGAGGAATACAGCGGCAGCAGGAACAGCCACTGGAATACAGCAGCAGCAGTAACGGCCACAGGAATACTGCAGCAGCAGGAGCAGCAACGGGAATACAACAGCAGCAGGTACAGCCACAGGAATACAGCAGCAGCAGGAACAGTGAAGGAATACAGCAGCAGTAGGAACAGCCACAGGAATACAGCTGCAGCAGGTATAGTAACAAGAATACAGCAGCAGCAAGAACAGCCAGAGCAATACAGCAGCAGCAGGAAAAGCCACAGTAATAGAGCAGCAGCAGCAGGTAAAGCCACAGGAATACAGCAGCAGCAGGAACAGCAACTTGATTACAGCAGCAGCAGGAAAAGCTTCGGTAATACAGCAGCAGCATGTACAGCCACAGGAATACAACAGCAGCAGGAACAGCCACAGGAGTACAGCAGCAGCTGCAGGAACAGCCAGAGGAATACAGCAGCAGTAGGAACAGCCACTGGAATACAGCAGCAGCAGGAACGGCAACAGGAATACAGCAGCAGCAGGAACAGCAACGGGAATACAGCAGCAGCAGGTACAGCCACAGGAATACAGCAGCAGCAGGAACAGTGACAGGAATACAGCAGCAGTAGGAACAGCCACAGGAATACAGCAGCAGCAGGTACAGTAACAGGAATACAGCAGCAGCAGGTACAGCCACAGGAATACAGCAGCAGCAGGAACAGTGTCAGGAATACAGCAGCAGTAGGAACAGCCACAGGAATACAGCAGCAGCAAGTATAGTAACAGGAATACAGCAGCAGCAAGACCAGCCACAGCAATAAAGCAGCAGCAGGAACAGCCACAGGAATACAGCAGCAGCAGGAACAGTGACAGGAAAACAGCAGCAGCAGAAGGAACAGGCACAGGAATACAGCATCAGCAGGATCAGCCACAGGAATACAGCAGCAGCAGGAACAGCCACAGGAATACAGCTGCAGCAGGAACAGCCACAGGAATCCAGCAGCAGCAGTAAAAGACACCGGAATACAGCAGCGGCAGGAACAGCCACGGGATTACAGCAGCATCAGGAACAGCCAGAGATATGCAGCACTAGCAGCAGGAACAGCCACATGAATACACCAGCAGCAGGGACAGCCACAAGAATACAGCAGCAGCAGGAACAGACACAGGAATCCAGCAGCAGCAGGAACAGCCACAGGAATACAACAGCAGCAGGAACAGCCACAGGAGTACAGCAGCAGCCGCAGGAACAGCCAGAGGAATACAGCAGCAGCAGGACCAGCCACAGGAATACAGCAGCAGCAGGAACAGTAACGGGAATACAGCAGCAGCAGGTACAGCCACAGGAATACAGCAGCTGCAGGAACAGTGACAGGAATACAGCAGCAGTAGGAACAGCCACAGGAATACAGCTGCAGCAGGTACAGTGACAGGAATACAGCAGCAGCAAGAACAGCCACAGCAATACAGCAGCAGCAGGAACAGCCACAGGAATACAGCAGCAGCAGCAGGAAGAGCCACAGGAATGCAGCAGCAGCAGGAACAGCAACAGGAGTACAGCAGCAGAAGGAACAGCCACAGGAATACAGCAGCAGCATGAAGAGCCACAAGAATACAGCAGCAGCAGGAACAGCCACAGGAATCCAGCAGCAGCAGGAACAGCCACAGGAATACAACAGCAGCAGGAACAGCCACAGGAGTACAGCAGCAGCTGCAGGAACAGCCAGAGGAATACAGCAGCAGCAGGAACAGCCACTGGAATACAGCAGCAGCAGGAACAGCGACAGGAATACAGCAGCAGCAGGAACAGCTACAAGAATACAGCAGCAGCAGGAACAGCCACAGGTATATTGCAGCAGCAGGATCAGCGACAGGAATACCGCAGCAGCAAGAACAGCCACAGGAATACAGCAGCAGCAGGAACAGCTGCAAGAATACAGCAGCAGCAGGAACAGCCACCGGTATATTGCAGCAGCAGGATCAGCGACAGGAATACAGCAGCAGCAAGAACAGCCACAGGAATACAGCAGCAGCAGGAACAGCTACAAGAATACAGCAGCAGCAGGAACAGCCACAGGTATATTGCAGCAGCAGGATCAGCAACGGGAATACAGCAACAGCAGGTACATCCAGAGGAATACAGCAGCAGCAGGAACAGTGACAGGAATACAGCAACAGTAGGAACAGCCACAGGAATACAGCAGCAGCAGGTACAGTAACAGGAATACAGCAGCAGGTACAGCCACAGGAATACAGCAGCAGCAGGAACAGTGACAGGAATACAGCAGCAGAAGGAACAGCCACAGGAATACAGCAGCAGCAGGAACAGCTACAAGAATACAGCAGCAGCAGGAAGAGCCACAGCTTTATTGCAGCAGCAGGATCAGCAACAGGAATACAGCAGCAGCAAAAACAGCCACAGGAAAACAGCAGCAGCAGGATCAGCCACAGGAATATAGCAGCAGCAGGAACAGCCACAGATAGGCAGCACTAGCAGCAGGAACAGCCACATGAATACAGCAGCCGCAGGAACAGCCACAGGAATCCAGCAGCAGCAGGAACAGCCACAGGAATACAACAGCAGCAGGAACAGCCACAGGAGTACAGCAGCAGCTGCAGGAACAGCCAGAGGAAAACAGCAGCAGCAGGAATAGCCACAGGAATACAGCAGCAGCAGGAACAGCAACGGGAATACAGCAGCAGCAGGTACATCCAGAGGAATACAGCAGCAGCAGGAACAGTGACAGGAATACAGCAACAGTAGGAACAGCCACAGGAATACAGCAGCAGCAGGTACAGTAACAGGAATACAGCAGCAGCAGGTACAGCCACAGGAATACAGCAGCAGCAGGAACAGTGACAGGAGTACAGCAGCAGTAGGAACAGCCACTGGAATACAGCAGCAGCAGTAAAGGACACCGGAATACAGCAGCAGCAGGAACAGCCACAAGAATACAGCAGCAGCAGGAACAGCCACAGGAATCCAGCAGCAGCAGGAACAGCCACAGGAATACAACAGCAGCAGGAACAGCGACAGGAGTACAGCAGCAGCTGCAGGAACGGCCAGAGGAATACAGCAGCAGGAACAGCCACTGGAATACAGCAGCAGCAGGAACGGCCACAGGAATACAGCAGCAGCAGGAACAGCAACGGGAATACAGCAGCAGCAGGTACAGCCACAGGAATACAGCAGCAGCAGCAACAGTGAAGGAATACAGCAGCAGTAGGAACAGCCACAGGATTACAGCAGCAGAAGGTATAGTAACAGGAATACAGCAGCAGCAAGAACAGCCAGAGCAATACAGCAGCAGCAGGAACAGCCACAGGAATAGAGCAGCAGCAGCAGGAAAAGCCACAGCAATACAGCAGCAGCAGGAACAGCAACAGGAGTACAGCAGCAGCAGGAACAGCCACAGGAATACAGCAGCAGCAGGAACAGCAACGTGAATACAGCAGCAGCAGGTACAGCCACAGGAATACAGCAGCAGCAGGAACAGTGACAGGAAAATAGCAGCAGCAGATGGAACAGCCACAGGAATACAGCAGCAGCAGGATCAGCCTCAGGAGTACAGCAGCAGCAGGAACAGCCACAGGAATACAGCAGCAGCAGGATCAGCCACAGGAATACAGCAGCAGCAGTAACAGACACCGGAATACAGCAGCAGCAGGAACAGCCACGGGATTACAGCAGCATCAGGATTAGCCACAGATATGCAGCACTAGCAGCAGGAACAGCCACATGAATACACCAGCAGCAGGAACAGCTACAAGAATACAGCAGCAGTTGGAACAGCCACAGGAATCCAGCAGCAGCAGGAACAGCCACAGGAATACAACAGCAGCAGGAACAGCCACAGGAGTACAGCAGCAGCTGCAGGAACAGCCAGAGGAATACAGCAGCAGCAGGAACAGCCACTGGAATACAGCAGCAGCGGGAACAGGCACAGGAATACAGCAGCATCAGGAACAGCAACGGGAATACAGCAGCAGCAGGTACATCCACAGGAATACAGCAGCAGTAGGAACAGTGAAAGGAATACAGCAGCAGTAGGAACAGCCACAGGAATAGAGCAGCAGCAGCAGCAGGAAAAGCCCCAAGAATACTGCAGCAGCAGGATCAGCCACAGGAATACAGCAGCAGCAGTAACAGACACCGGAATACAGCAGCAGCAGGAAAGCCACGGGATTACAGCAGCATCAGGAATAGCCACAGATATGCAGCACTAGCAGCAGGAACAGCAACATGAATACACCAGCAGCAGGAACAGCCACAAGAATACAGCACCAGTTGGAACAGCCACAGGAATCCAGCAGCAGCAGGAACAGCCACAGGAATACAACAGCAGCAGGAACAGCGACAGGAGTACTGCAGCAGCTGCAGGAACAGCCAGAGGAATACAGCAGAAGCAGGAACAGCCACTGGAATAGAGCAGCAGCAGGAACGGCCACAGGAATAGAGCAGCAGCAGGAACAGCAACGGGAATACAGCAGCAGCAGGTACAGCCACAGAAATACAGCAGCAGCAGGAACAGCGACAGGAATACAGCAGCAGCAGGCACAGCTACAGGAATACAGCAGCAGCAGGAACAGCCACAGGTATATTTCAGCAGCATGTTCAGCAACAGGAATACAGCAGGAGCAAGATCAGCCACAGGAATACAGCAGCAGCAGGAACAGCCACAGAAATACAGCAGCAGCAGCAGCAGGAACAGCCACAGATATGCAGCTGTAGAAGGAACAACCACAGGAATACAGCAGCAACAGGAACAACCACAGGAATACAGCAACAGCAGGAACAGCCACAGGAATATAGCAGCAGCAGGAACAGCCTCTGGAATACAACAGCAGCAGAAGGAACAGCCACAGGAATACAACAGCAGCAGTAGGAACAGCCGCAGATATGCACCACCTGCAGGAGGAACAGCCACAGGAATACAGCAGCAGCAGCAGCAGGAATAGCCACAGCAATACAGCAGCAGCAGGAACAGCCAAAGGACTACAGCAGCAGCGGGAAAAACCACAGGAATACAGCAGCAGAAGGAACAGCCACAGGAATACAGCTGCAGCAGGAACAGCCACAGGAATACAGCAGCAACGGGAAAAGCCAAAGGAATACAGCAGCAGCAGGAACAGCCACAGGAATACAGCAGCAGCAGGAACAGCCACAGCAATACAGCAACAGCAGGAACAGAGACAGGAATACAGCAGCAGCAGGCACAGCTATAGGAATACAGCAGCAGCAGGAACAGCCACAGGTATATTTCAGCAGCGCATTCAGCAACAGGAATACAGCAGCAGCAAGAACAGCCACAGGAATACAGCAGCAGCAGGAACAGCCACAGGAATACAGCAGCAGCAGGAACAGCGACAGGAATACAGCAGCAGCAGCAAGAACAGCCACAGGTACGCAGCAGCAGGAACAGCCACAGGAATTCAGCAGCAGCAGGAACAGCCACAGGAATAGAGTTACAACAGGAACAGCCACAGGAATACAGCAGCAGCAGGAACAGTGACAGGAATACAGCAGCAGTAGGAACAGCCACAGGAATACAGCAGCAGCAGGTATAGTAACAGGAATACAGCAGCAGCAAGAACAGCCACAGCAATACAGCAGCAGCAGGAACAGCAACAGGAATAGAGCAGCAGCAGCAGGAAAAGCCACAGGAATACAGCAGCAGCAGGAACAGCAACAGGAGTACAGCAGCAGCAGGAACAGTCACAGGAATACAGCAGCAGCAGGAACAGCAACGGGAATACAGCAGCAGCAAGTACAGCCTCAGGAATACAGCAGCAGCAGGAACACTGACAGGAATACAGCAGCAGTAGGAACAGCCACAGTAATACAGCTGCAGCAGGTACAGTAACAGGAATACAGCAGCAGCAAGAACAGCCACAGCAATACAGCAGCAGCAGGAACAGCCACAGGAATACAGCAGCAGCAGCAAGGAACAGCGACAGGAATGCAGCAGCAGCAGGAACAGCAACAGGAGTACAGCAGCAGAAGGAACAGCCACAGGAATACAGCAGCAGCATGAAGAGCCACAAGAATACAGCAGCAGCAGGAACAGCCACAGGAATCCAGCAGCAGCAGGAACAGCCACAGGAATACAACAGCAGCAGGAACAGCCACAGGAGTACAGCAGCAGCTGCAGGAACAGCCAGAGGAATACAGCAGCAGCAGGAACAGCCACTGGAATACAGCAGCAGCAGGAACAGCGACAGGAATACAGCAGCAGCAGGAACAGCTACAAGAATACAGCAGCAGCAGGAATAGCCACAGGTATATTGCAGCAGCAGGATCAGCGACAGGAATACAGCAGGAGCAAGAACAGCCACAGGAATACAGCAGCAGCAGGAACAGCCACAGAAATACAGCAGCAGCAGCAGCAGCAGGAACAGCCACAGATATGCAGCTGTAGAAGGAACAACCACAGGAATACAGCAGCAACAGGAACAACCACAGGAATACAGCAACAGCAGGAACAGCCACAGGAATATAGCAGCAGCAGGAACAGCCTCTGGAATACAACAGCAGCAGAAGGAACAGCCACAGGAATACAACAGCAGCAGTAGGAACAGCCGCAGATATGCACCACCTGCAGGAGGAACAGCCACAGGAATACAGCAGCAGCAGCAGCAGGAATAGCCACAGCAATACAGCAGCAGCAGGAACAGCCAAAGGACTACAGCAGCAGCGGGAAAAACCACAGGAATACAGCAGCAGAAGGAACAGCCACAGGAATACAGCTGCAGCAGGAACAGCCACAGGAATACAGCAGCAACGGGAAAAGCCAAAGGAATACAGCAGCAGCAGGAACAGCCACAGGAATACAGCAGCAGCAGGAACAGCCACAGCAATACAGCAACAGCAGGAACAGAGACAGGAATACAGCAGCAGCAGGCACAGCTACAGGAATACAGCAGCAGCAGGAACAGCCACAGGTATATTTCAGCAGCGCATTCAGCAACAGGAATACAGCAGCAGCAAGAACAGCCACAGGAATACAGCAGCAGCAGGAACAGCCACAGGAATACAGCAGCAGCAGGAACAGCGACAGGAATACAGCAGCAGCAGCAAGAACAGCCACAGGTACGCAGCAGCAGGAACAGCCACAGGAATTCAGCAGCAGCAGGAACAGCCACAGGAATAGAGTTACAACAGGAACAGCCACAGGAATACAGCAGCAGCAGGAACAGTGACAGGAATACAGCAGCAGTAGGAACAGCCACAGGAATACAGCAGCAGCAGGTATAGTAACAGGAATACAGCAGCAGCAAGAACAGCCACAGCAATACAGCAGCAGCAGGAACAGCAACAGGAATAGAGCAGCAGCAGCAGGAAAAGCCACAGGAATACAGCAGCAGCAGGAACAGCAAAAGGAGTACAGCAGCAGCAGGAACAGTCACAGGAATACAGCAGCAGCAGGAACAGCAACGGGAATACAGCAGCAGCAAGTACAGCCTCAGGAATACAGCAGCAGCAGGAACACTGACAGGAATACAGCAGCAGTAGGAACAGCCACAGTAATACAGCTGCAGCAGGTACAGTGACAGGAATACAGCAGCAGCAAGAACAGCCACAGCAATACAGCAGCAGCAGGAACAGCCACAGGAATACAGC
The DNA here is from genome assembly GCF_964194155.1 of Cetorhinus maximus. Lineage (NCBI taxonomy): Eukaryota > Metazoa > Chordata > Chondrichthyes > Lamniformes > Cetorhinidae > Cetorhinus > Cetorhinus maximus. The sequence continues at coordinate 27,904,477 of NC_135889.1, forward strand.
AGCAGCAGCAAGGAACAGCGACAGGAATGCAGCAGCAGCAGGAACAGCAACAGGAGTACAGCAGCAGAAGGAACAGCCACAGGAATACAGCAGCAGCATGAAGAGCCACAAGAATACAGCAGCAGCAGGAACAGCCACAGGAATCCAGCAGCAGCAGGAACAGCCACAGGAATACAACAGCAGCAGGAACAGCCACAGGAGTACAGCAGCAGCTGCAGGAACAGCCAGAGGAATACAGCAGCAGCAGGAACAGCCACTGGAATACAGCAGCAGCAGGAACAGCGACAGGAATACAGCAGCAGCAGGAACAGCTACAAGAATACAGCAGCAGCAGGAACAGCCACAGGTATATTCCAGCAGCAGGATCAGCGACAGGAATACAGCAGCAGCAAGAACAGCCACAGGAATACAGCAGCAGCAGGAACAGCTGCAAGAATACAGCAGCAGCAGGAACAGCCACCGGTATATTGCAGCAGCAGGATCAGCGACAGGAATACAGCAGCAGCAAGAACATCACAGGAATACAGCAGCAGCAGGAACAATGACAGGAAAACAGCAGCAGCAGAAGGAACAGCCACAGGAATACAGCAGCAGCAGGAACAGCTACAAGAATACAGCAGCAGCAGGAAGATCCACAGCATTATTGCAGCAGCAGATTCAGCAACAGGAAGGCAGCAGCAGCAAAAACAGCCACAGGAAAACAGCAGCAGCAGGAACAGCCACAGGAATATAGCAGCAGCAGGAACAGCCACAGATAGGCAGCACTAGCAGCAGGAAAAGCCACATGAATACAGCAGCCGCAGGAACAGCCACAGGAATCCAGCAGCAGCAGGAACAGCCACAGGAATACAACAGCAGCAGGAACAGCCACAGGAGTACAGCAGCAGCTGCAGGAACAGCCAGTGGAATACAGCAGCAGCAGGAACAGCCACAGGAATACAGCAGCAGCAGGAACAGCAACGGGAATACAGCAGCAGCAGGTACATCCACAGGAAAACAGCAGCAGCAGGAACAGTGACAGGAATACAGCAACAGTAGGAACAGCCACAGGAATACAGCAGCAGCAGGTACAGTAACAGGAATAGAGCAGCAGCAGGTACAGCCACAGGAATACAGCAGCAGCAGGAACAGTGACAGGAATACAGCAGCAGTAGGAACAGCCACAGGAATACAGCAGCAGCAGTAAAAGACACCGGAATACAGCAGCAGCAGGAACAGCCACGAGATTACACCAGCATCAGGAACATCCACAGATATGCAGCACTAGCAGCAGGAACAGCCACATGAATACACCAGCAGCATGAACAGCCACAAGAATACAGCAGCAGCAGGAACAGCCACAGGAATCCAGCAGCAGCAGGAACAGCCACAGGAATACAACAGCAGCAGCAACAGCCACAAGAATAAAGCAACAGCAGGAACAGCAACGGGAATACAGCAGCAGCAGGTACAGCCACAGAAATACAGCAGCAGCAGGAACAGCGACAGGAATACAGCAGCAGCAGGCACAGCTACAGGAATACAGCAGCAGCAGGAACAGCCACAGGTATATTTCAGCAGCATGTTCAGCAACAGGAATACAGCAGGAGCAAGAACAGCCACAGGAATACAGCAGCAGCAGGAACAGCCACAGAAATACAGCAGCAGCAGCAGCAGGAACAGCCACAGATATGCAGCTGTAGAAGGAACAACCACAGGAATACAGCAGCAACAGGAACAACCACAGGAATACAGCAACAGCAGGAACAGCCACAGGAATATAGCAGCAGCAGGAACAGCCTCAGGAATACAACAGCAGCAGAAGGAACAGCCACAGGAATACAACAGCAGCAGTAGGAACAGCCGCAGATATGCACCACCTGCAGGAGGAACAGCCACAGGAATACAGCAGCAGCAGCAGCAGGAATAGCCACAGCAATACAGCAGCAGCAGGAACAGCCAAAGGACTACGGTAGCAGCGGGAAAAACCACAGGAATACAGCAGCAGAAGGAACAGCCACAGGAATACAGCTGCAGCAGGAACAGCCACAGGAATACAGCAGCAACAGGAAAAGCCAAAGGAATACAGCAGCAGCAGGAACAGCCACAGGAGTACAGCAGCAGCAGGAACAGCCACAGCAATACAGCAACAGCAGGAACAGAGACAGGAATACAGCAGCAGCAGGCACAGCTACAGGAATACAGCAGCAGCAGGAACAGCCACAGGTATATTTCAGCAGCGTGTTCAGCAACAGGAATACAGCAGCAGCAAGAACAGCCACAGGAATACAGCAGCAGCAGGAACAGCCACAGGAATACAGCAGCAGCAGGAACAGCGACAGGAATACAGCAGCAGCAGCAAGAACAGCCACAGGTACGCAGCAGCAGGAACAGCCACAGGAATTCAGCAGCAGCAGGAACAGCCAGAGGAATAGAGTTACAACAGGAACAGCCACAGGAATACAGCAGCAGCAGGAACAGTGACAGGAATACAGCAGCAGTAGGAACAGCCCCTGGAATACAGCAGCAGCAGGTATAGTAACAGGAATACAGCAGCAGCAAGAACAGCCACAGCAATACAGCAGCAGCAGGACCAGCCACAGGAATAGAGCAGCAGCAGCAGGAAAAGCCACAGGAATACAGCAGCAGCAGGAACAGCAACAGGAGTACAGCAGCAGCAGGAACAGCCACAGGAATACAGCAGCAGCAGGAACAGCAACGGGAATACAGCAGCAGCAAGTACAGCCACAGGAATACAGCAGCAACAGGAACACTGACAGGAATACAGCAGCAGTAGGAACAGCCACAGTAATACAGCTGCAGCAGGTACAGTGACAGGAATACAGCAGCAGCAAGAACAGCCACAGCAATACAGCAGCAGCAGGAACAGCCACAGGAATACAGCAGCAGCAGCAAGGAACAGCGACAGGAATGCAGCAGCAGCAGGAACAGCAACAGGAGTACAGCAGCAGAAGGAACAGCCACAGGAATACAGCAGCAGTTGGAACAGCCACAGGAATCCAGCTGCAGCAGGAACAGCCACATGAATACAACAGCAGCAGGAACAGCCACAGGAGTACTGCAGCAGCTGCAGGAACAGCCAGAGGAATACAGCAGCAGCAGGAACAGGCACTGGAATAGAGCAGCAGCAGGAACGGCCACAGGAATACAGCAGCAGCAGGAACAGCAACGGGAATACAGCAGCAGCAGGTACAGCCACAGAAATACAGCAGCAGCAGGAACAGCCACAGGAATAAAGCCACAGCAGGAACAGCGACAGGAATACAGCAGCAGCAGGCACAGCTACAGGAATACAGCAGCAGCAGGAACAGCCACAGGTATATTTCAGCAGCGTGTTCAGCAACAGGAATACAGCAGCAGCAAGAACAGCCACAGGAATACAGCAGCAGCAGGAACAGCCACAGGAATACAGCAGCAGCAGGAACAGCGACAGGAATACAGCAGCAGCAGCAAGAACAGCCACAGGTACGCAGCAGCAGGAACAGCCACAGGAATTCAGCAGCAGCAGTAAAAGACACCGGAATACAGCAGCAGCAGGAACAGCCACGAGATTACACCAGCATCAGGAACATCCACAGATATGCAGCACTAGCAGCAGGAACAGCCACATGAATACACCAGCAGCATGAACAGCCACAAGAATACAGCAGCAGCAGGAACAGCCACAGGAATCCAGCAGCAGCAGGAACAGCCACAGGAATACAACAGCAGCAGCAACAGCCACAAGAATAAAGCAACAGCAGGAACAGCAACGGGAATACAGCAGCAGCAGGTACAGCCACAGAAATACAGCAGCAGCAGGAACAGCGACAGGAATACAGCAGCAGCAGGCACAGCTACAGGAATACAGCAGCAGCAGGAACAGCCACAGGTATATTTCAGCAGCATGTTCAGCAACAGGAATACAGCAGGAGCAAGAACAGCCACAGGAATACAGCAGCAGCAGGAACAGCCACAGAAATACAGCAGCAGCAGCAGCAGGAACAGCCACAGATATGCAGCTGTAGAAGGAACAACCACAGGAATACAGCAGCAACAGGAACAACCACAGGAATACAGCAACAGCAGGAACAGCCACAGGAATATAGCAGCAGCAGGAACAGCCTCAGGAATACAACAGCAGCAGAAGGAACAGCCACAGGAATACAACAGCAGCAGTAGGAACAGCCGCAGATATGCACCACCTGCAGGAGGAACAGCCACAGGAATACAGCAGCAGCAGCAGCAGGAATAGCCACAGCAATACAGCAGCAGCAGGAACAGCCAAAGGACTACGGTAGCAGCGGGAAAAACCACAGGAATACAGCAGCAGAAGGAACAGCCACAGGAATACAGCTGCAGCAGGAACAGCCACAGGAATACAGCAGCAACAGGAAAAGCCAAAGGAATACAGCAGCAGCAGGAACAGCCACAGGAGTACAGCAGCAGCAGGAACAGCCACAGCAATACAGCAACAGCAGGAACAGAGACAGGAATACAGCAGCAGCAGGCACAGCTACAGGAATACAGCAGCAGCAGGAACAGCCACAGGTATATTTCAGCAGCGTGTTCAGCAACAGGAATACAGCAGCAGCAAGAACAGCCACAGGAATACAGCAGCAGCAGGAACAGCCACAGGAATACAGCAGCAGCAGGAACAGCGACAGGAATACAGCAGCAGCAGCAAGAACAGCCACAGGTACGCAGCAGCAGGAACAGCCACAGGAATTCAGCAGCAGCAGGAACAGCCACAGGAATAGAGTTACAACAGGAACAGCCACAGGAATACAGCAGCAGCAGGAACAGTGACAGGAATACAGCAGCAGTAGGAACAGCCCCTGGAATACAGCAGCAGCAGGTATAGTAACAGGAATACAGCAGCAGCAAGAACAGCCACAGCAATACAGCAGCAGCAGGACCAGCCACAGGAATAGAGCAGCAGCAGCAGGAAAAGCCACAGGAATACAGCAGCAGCAGGAACAGCAACAGGAGTACAGCAGCAGCAGGAACAGCCACAGGAATACAGCAGCAGCAGGAACAGCAACGGGAATACAGCAGCAGCAAGTACAGCCACAGGAATACAGCAGCAACAGGAACACTGACAGGAATACAGCAGCAGTAGGAACAGCCACAGTAATACAGCTGCAGCAGGTACAGTGACAGGAATACAGCAGCAGCAAGAACAGCCACAGCAATACAGCAGCAGCAGGAACAGCCACAGGAATACAGCAGCAGCAGCAAGGAACAGCGACAGGAATGCAGCAGCAGCAGGAACAGCAACAGGAGTACAGCAGCAGAAGGAACAGCCACAGGAATACAGCAGCAGTTGGAACAGCCACAGGAATCCAGCTGCAGCAGGAACAGCCACATGAATACAACAGCAGCAGGAACAGCCACAGGAGTACTGCAGCAGCTGCAGGAACAGCCAGAGGAATACAGCAGCAGCAGGAACAGGCACTGGAATAGAGCAGCAGCAGGAACGGCCACAGGAATACAGCAGCAGCAGGAACAGCAACGGGAATACAGCAGCAGCAGGTACAGCCACAGAAATACAGCAGCAGCAGGAACAGCCACAGGAATAAAGCCACAGCAGGAACAGCGACAGGAATACAGCAGCAGCAGGCACAGCTACAGGAATACAGCAGCAGCAGGAACAGCCACAGGTATATTTCAGCAGCGTGTTCAGCAACAGGAATACAGCAGCAGCAAGAACAGCCACAGGAATACAGCAGCAGCAGGAACAGCCACAGGAATACAGCAGCAGAAGGAACAGCGACAGGAATACAGCAGCAGCAGGAAGAGCCACAGCAATACAGCAGCAGCAGCGCGAACAGCCACAGGTACGCAGCAGCAGGAACAGCCACAGGAATTCAGCAGCAGTAGGAACAGCCACAGGAATAGAGTAACAACAGGAACAGCCACAGGAATACAGCAGCAGCAGGAATAGTCACAGAAATACAGCAGCAGCAGCAGGAACAGCGGCAAGAATACAGCAGCAGCAGGATGAGCCAGAGGAATACAGCAGCAGCAGCAAGAACAGCCACAGGTACGCAGCAGCAGGAAGAGCCACAGGAATACAGCAGCAGCAGCACGAACAGCCACAGGTACGCAGCAGCTGGAACAGCCACAGGAATACAGCAGCAGCAGGAACAGCCACAGGCATCGAGTAACAGCAGGAACAGCCACAGGAATACAGCAGCAGCAGGAATAGCAACAGAAATACAGCAGCAGCAGCAGGAACAGCAACAGATAAGCAGCAACAGCAGCAGGAACAGCTACAGGAGTACAGCAGCAGCAGTAAGAGCCACAGGAATACAGCAGCAGCAGGAACAGCCACAGGAATTCAGCAGCAGCAGGAACAGCCACAGGAATAGAGTTACAACAGGAACAGCCACAGGAATACAGCAGCAGCAGGAATAGCAACAGAAATACAGCAGCAGCAGCAATAACAGCAACAGATATGCAGCAACAGCAGCAGGAACAGCTACAGGAATACAGCAGCAGCAGAAAGAGCCACAGGAATACAGCAGCAGCAGGAATAGCCACAGGAATACAGCAGCAGCAGGAATAGCCACAGAAATACAGCAGCAGCAGCAGCAGGAACAGCCACAGATATGCAGCAGCAGCAGGAACAGTGACAGGAAAACAGCAGCAGCTGGAACAGCCACAGGAATATAGCAGCAGCAGGAACAGCCTCAGGAATACAGCAGCCGCAGAAGGAACAGCCACAGGAATACAACAGCAGCAGCAGGAACAGCTGCAGATATGCAGCACCTGCAGGAGGAACAGCCACAGGAATACAGCAGCAGCAGCAGGAACAGCCACAGCAATACAGCAGCAGCAGGAACAGCCAATGCACTGTAGCAGCAGTGGAAAAAGCCAGAGGAATACAGCAGCTGAAGGAACAGCCACAGGAATACAGCTGCAGCAGGAACAGCCACAGGAATACTGCAGCAGCGGGAAAAGCCAAAGGAATACAGCAGCTGCAGGAACAGCAACGGGATTACAGCAGCATCAGGAACAGCCACAGATATGCAGCACTAGCAGCAGGAACAGCCACATGAATACACCAGCAGCATGCACAGCCACAAGAATACAGCAGCAGTTGGAACAGCCACAGGAATCCAGCAGCAGCAGGAACAGCCACAGGAATACAACAGCAGCAGGAACAGCCACAGGAGTACAGCAGCAGCTGCAGGAACAGCCAGAGGAATACAGCAGCAGCAGGAACAGCAACGGGAATACAGCAGCAGCAGGTACAGCCACAGGAATACAGCAGCAGCAGGAACAGTGACAGGAATACAGCAGCAGTAGGAACAGCCAAAGGAATACAGCAGCAGGAGGTACAGAAACAGGAATACAGCAGCAGCACGTACAGCCACAGGAATACAGCAGCAGCAGGAACAGTGACAGGAATACAGCAGCAGTAGGAACAGCCAAAGGAATACAGCAGCAGCAGGAACAGCAAGAGGAGTACAGCAGCAGAAGGAACAGCCACAGGAATACAGCAGCAGCAGGAACAGCCATAGGAATACAGCAGCAGCAGCAGTAGGAACAGCCACAGGAATACAGCAGCAGCAGGAACAGCGACAGGAATACAGCAGCTGCAGGTACAGCCACATGAATACACCAGCAGCATGAACGGCCGCAGGAATACAGCACCAGCAGAAGGAACAGCCATAGGAATACAACAGCAGCAGCAGAAACAGCCACAGATATGCAGCACCTGCAGCAGGAACAGCCACAGGAATACAGCACCAGTAGAAGGAACAGCCACAGGAATACAGCCGCGGCAGCAGGAACAACCACAGGAATGAAGCAGCAGAAGGAACAGCCACAGAAATACAGCAGCAGCAGGAACAATCACAGGAATACAGCAGCAGCGGGTGAAGCCAAAGGAACACAGCAGCAGCAGGAACAGCCACAGGAATACAGCAGCAGCAGGAACAGCCACAGGAATACAGCAACAGCAGGAAGAGCGACAGGAATACAGCAGCAGCAGGAAGAGCCACAGGAATACAGCAGCAGCAGCATGAACAGCCACAGGTACGCAGCAGCAGGAACAGCCACAGGAATACAGCAGCAGCAGGAACAGCCACAGGCATAGAGTAACAGCAGGAACAGCCACAGGAAAACAGCAGCAGCAGGAATAGCCACAGAAATACAGCAGCAGCGGGAAAAGCCACAAGAATACAGCAGCAGCAGGAACAGCCACAGGATTACAACAGCAGCAGGAACAGCCACAGGAATACAGCAGCAGCGGGAAAAGCCACAGGAATACAGCAGCAGCAGTAAAAGACACCGGAATACAGCAGCAAGAGGAACAGCCACAGGAATACATCAGCAGCAGGTACAGCCACAGGAATACAGCAACAGCAGGAACAGCGACAGGAATACATCAGCAGCGGGAAAAGCCAATGGAATACAGCAGCAAGAGGAACAGCCACAGGAATACAGCAGCAGCAGGAACAGCTACAAGAATACAGCAGCAGCACGAACAGCCACAGGTATATTGCAGCAGCAGGATCAGTGACAGGAATACAGCAGCAGCAAGAACAGCCACAGAAATACAGCAGCAGCAGGAACAGTGATAGGAAAACAGCAGCAGCAGAATGAACAGCCACAGGAATACAGCAGCAGCAGGATAAGGCACAAGAAAACAGCAGCAGCAGGAACAGCCACAGGAATACAGCAGCAGCAGGAACAGCGACAGGAATACAGCAACAGCAGGAACAGCCACATGAATACAGCAGCAGCAGGAACAGCCACAGGAATACAGCACCAGCAGAAGGAACAGCCACAGGAATACAGCACCAGCAGAAGGAACAGCCACAGGAATAAAACAGCAGCAGCAGGAACAGCCACAGGAATGAAGCAGCAGCGGGAAAAGCCATAAGAATACAGCAGCAGCAGGAACAGCCACAGGAATACAACAGCAGCAGGAACAGCCACAGGAGTACAGCAGCAGCTGCAGGAACAGCCAGAGGAATACAGCAGCAGCAGGAACAGCCACAGGAATACAGCAGCAGCAGGAACAGTGAAGGAATACAGCAGCAGTAGGAACAGCCACAGGAATACAGAAGCAGCAGGTACAGTAACAGGAATACAGCAGCAGCAGGTACAGCCACAGGAATACAGCAGCAGCAGGAACAGTGACAGGAAAACAGCAGCAGTAGGAACAGCCACAGGAATACAGCAGCAGCAGTAACAGACACTGGAATACAGCTGCAGCCGGAACAGCCACAGAAATACAGCAGCAGCAGGAACAGCTACAAGAATACAGCAGCAGCAGGAACAGCCACGGGATTACAGCAGCATCAGGAACAGCCACAGATATGCAGCACTAGCAGCAGGAACAGCCACATGAATACAGCAGCAGCATGAAGAGCCACAAGAATACAGCAGCAGCAGGAACAGCCACAGGAATCCAGCAGCAGCAGGAACAGCCACAGGAATACAACAGCAGCAATAACAGCCACAGGAGTACAGCAGCAGCTGCAGGAACAGCCAAAGGAATACAGCAGCAGCAGGAACAGCCACTGGAATGCAGCAGCAGCAGGAACAGCGACAGGAAAACAGCAGCAGCAGGAACAGCTACAAGAATACAGCAGCAGCAGGAACAGCCACTGGTATATTGCAGCAGCAGGATCAGCGACAGGAATACAGCAGCAGCAAGAACAGCCACAGGAATACAGCAGCAGCAGGAACAGCTACAAGAATACAGCTGCAGCAGGAAGAGCCACAGGTATATTGCAGCAGCAGGGTCAGCGACAGCAATACAGCAGCAGCAAGAACAGCCACAGGAATACAGCAGCAGCAGGAACAGTGACAGGAAAACAGCAGCAGCAGAAGGAACAGCCACAGGAACACAGCAGCAGCAGGAACAGCCACAGGAATACAGCAGCAGCGGGAAAAGCCACAAGAATACAGCAGCAGCAGGAACAGCCGCAGGAATACAACAGCAGCAGGAACAGACACAGGAATACAGCAGCAGCAGGATCAGCCACAGGAATACAGCAGCAGCAAAAACAGCCACAGGAATACAGCAGCAGCGGGAAAAGCCACAAGAATACAGCAGCAGCAGGAACAGCCACAGGAATACAACAGCAGCAGGAACAGCCACAGGAATACAGCAGCAGCCGGAAAAGCCACCGGAATACTGCAGCAGAAGGAACAGCCACAGGAATAGAGCAGCAGCAGGAACAGCCACAGGAATACAGCAGCAGCAGGAACAGCCATAGGAATACAGCAGCAGCGGGAAAAGCCAAAGGAATACAGCAGCAAGAGGAACAGCCACAGGAATACAGCAGCAGCAGGTACTGCCACAGGAATACAGCAACAGCAGAAACAGCTACAGGAATACAGCAGCAGCAGGAACAGTTACAAGAATACAGCAGCAGCAGGAACAGCCACAGGTATATTGCAGCAGCAGGTTCAGCAACAGGAATACAGCAGCAGCAAGAACAGCCACAGGAATACAGCAGCAGCAGGATCAGCCACAGGAATACAGCAGCAGCAGGAACAGACACAGATAGGCAGCACTAGCAGCAGGATCAGCCACATGAATACAGCAGCCGCAGGAGCAGCCACAGGAATCCAGCAGCAGCAGGAACAGCCACAGGAATACAACAGCAGCAGGAACTGCCACAGGAGTACAGCAGCAGCTGCAGGAACAGCCAGAGGAATACAGCAGCAGCAGGAACAGCCACAGGAATACAGCAGCAGCAGGAACAGCAACGGGAATACAGCAGCAGCAGGTACATCCTCAGGAATACAGCAGCAGCAGGAACAGTGACAGGAATACAGCAACAGCAGGAACAGCCACAGGAAAACAGCAGCAGCAGGATCAGCCACAGGAATACAGCAGCAGCAGGAACAGCCACAGATAGGCAGCACTAGCAGCAGGAACAGCCACATGAATACGGCAGCCGCAGCAACAGCCACAGGAATCCAGCAGCAGCAGGAACAGTGACAGGAATACAGCAACAGCAGGAACAGCCACAGGAATACAGCAGCAGCAGGTACAGTAACAGGAATAGAGCAGCAGCAGGTACAGCCACAGGAATACAGCAGCAGCAGGAACAGTGACAGGAAAACAGCAGCAAGAGGAACAGCCACAGGAATAAAGCAGCAGCAGGTATAGTAACAGGAATACAGCAGCAGCAAGAACAGCCAGAGCAATACAGCAGCAGCAGGAACAGCCACAGTAATAGAGCAGCAGCAGCAGGAAAAGCCACAGGAATACAGCAGCAGCAGGAACAGCAACAGGAGTACAGCTGCAGCAGGAACAGCCACAGGAATACAGCAGCAGCAGGAACAGCAACGCGAATACAGCAGCAGCAGGTACAGCCACAGGAATACAACAGCAGCAGGAACAGTGACAGGAAAACAGCAGCAGCAGAAGGAACAGCCACAGGAAAACAGCAGCAGCAGGATCAGCCACAGGAATACAGCAGCAGCAGGATCAGCCACAGGAATACAGCAGCAGCAGTAACAGACGCCGGAATACAGCAGCAGCAGGAACAGCCACGGGATTACAGCAGCATCAGGAATAGCCACAGATATGCAGCACTAGCAGCAGGAACAGCCACATGAATACACCAGCAGCAGGAACAGCTACAAGAATACAGCAGCAGCAGGAACAGCTACAGGAATACAGCAGCAGCAGGAAAAGCCACAAGAATACAGCAGCAGCAGGAACAGCGACAGGAATACAACAGCAGCAGGAACAGCCACAGGAATACAACAGCAGCAGGATCAGCCACAGGAATATAGCAGCAGCAGGAACAGGCACAGGAATTAAGCAGCAGCGGGACAAGCAACAAGAATACAGCAGCAGCAGGAACAGCCACAGGAATACAACAGCAGAAGGAACAGCCACAGGAATACAGCAGCAGCCGGAAAAGCCACAGGAATACTGCAGCAAGAGGAACAGCCACAGGAATACAGCAGCAGAAGGAACAGCCACAGGAATACAGCAGCAGCAGCAACAGCCACAGGAATACAGCAGCAGCAGGAACAGCCACAGGAATACAGCAGCAGCAGGAAAAGCCAAAGGAATACAGCAGCAAGAGGAATAGCCACAGGAATATTGCAGCAGCAGGTACAGCCACAGGAATACAGCAACAGCAGGAACAGTGACAGGAATACAGCAGCAGCAGGAACAGCTACAAGAATACAGCACCAGCAGGAACAGCCACAGGTATATTGCAGCAGCAGGATCACCAACAGGAATACAGCAGCAGCAAGAACAGTCACAGGAATACAGCAGCAGCAGGAACAGTGACAGGAAAACAGCAGCAGCAGAACGAACAGCTACAGGAAATCAGCAGCAGCCGGATCAGCCACAGGAATACAGCAGCAGCAGGAACAGCCACAGATAGGCAGCACTAGCAGCAGGAACAGCCACATGAATACAGCAGCCGCAGGAACAGCCACAGGAATCCAGCAGCAGCAGGAACAGCCACAGGAATACAACAGCAGCAGGAACAGCCACGGGAGTACAGCTGCAGCTGCAGGAACAGCCAGAGGAATACAGCAGCAGCAGGAACAGCCACAGGAATACAGCAGCAGCAGCAGGAACAGCAACGGGAATACAGGAGCAGCAGGTACATCCACAGGAATACAGCAGCAGCAGGAACAGTGACAGGAATACAGCAACAGTAGGAACAGCCACAGGAATACAGCAGCAGCAGGTACAGTAACAGTAATAGAGCAGCAGCAGGTACAGCCACAGGAATACAGCAGCAGCAGGAACAGCCACAGATAGGCAGCACTAGCAGCAGGAACAGCCACATGAATACGGCAGCCGCAGCAACAGCCACAGGAATCCAGCAGCAGCAGGAACAGTGACAGGAATACAGCAACAGCAGGAACAGCCACAGGAATACAGCAGCAGCAGGTACAGTAACAGGAATAGAGCAGCAGCAGGTACAGCCACAGGAATACAGCAGCAGCAGGAACAGTGACAGGAAAACAGCAGCAATAGGAACAGCCACAGGAATAAAGCAGCAGCAGGTATAGTAACAGGAATACAGCAGCAGCAAGAACAGCCAGAGCAATACAGCAGCAGCAGGAACAGCCACAGTAATAGAACAGCAGCAGCAGGAAAAGCCACAGGAATACAGCAGCAGCAGGAACAGCAACAGGAGTACAGCTGCAGCAGGAACAGCCACAGGAATACAGCAGCAGCAGGAACAGCAACGCGAATACAGCAGCAGCAGGTACAGCCACAGGAATACAACAGCAGCAGGAACAGTGACAGGAAAACAGCAGCAGCAGAAGGAACAGCCACAGGAAAACAGCAGCAGCAGGATCAGCCACAGGAATACAGCAGCAGCAGGATCAGCCACAGGAATACAGCAGCAGCAGTAACAGACGCCGGAATACAGCAGCAGCAGGAACAGCCACGGGATTACAGCAGCATCAGGAATAGCCACAGATATGCAGCACTAGCAGCAGGAACAGCCACATGAATACACCAGCAGCAGGAACAGCTACAAGAATACAGCAGCAGCAGGAACAGCTACAGGAATACAGCAGCAGCAGGAAAAGCCACAAGAATACAGCAGCAGCAGGAACAGCCACAGGAATACAACAGCAGCAGGATCAGCCACAGGAATATAGCAGCAGCAGGAACAGGCACAGGAATTAAGCAGCAGCGGGAAAAGCAATAAGAATACAGCAGCAGCAGGAACAGCCACAGGAATACAACAGCAGAAGGAACAGCCACAGGAATACAGCAGCAGCCGGAAAAGCCACTGGAATACTGCAGCAAGAGGAACAGCCACAGGAATACAGCAGCAGAAGGAACAGCCACAGGAATAGAGCAGCAGCAGCAACAGCCACAGGAATACAGCAGCAGCAGGAACAGCCACAGGAATACAGCAGCAGCAGGAACAGCTACAAGAATACAGCAGCAGCAGGAACAGCTACAGGAATACAGCAGCAGCAGGAAAACCCACAAGAATACAGCAGCAGCAGGAACAGCGACAGGAATACAACAGCAGCAGGAACAGCCACAGGAATACAACAGCAGCAGGATCAGCCACAGGAATATAGCAGCAGCAGGAACAGGCACAGGAATTAAGCAGCAGCGGGAAAAGCAACAAGAATACAGCAGCAGCAGGAACAGCCACAGGAATACAACAGCAGAAGGAACAGCCACAGGAATACAGCAGCAGCCGGAAAAGCCACAGGAATACTGCAGCAAGAGGAACAGCCACAGGAATACAGCAGCAGAAGGAACAGCCACAGGAATAGAGCAGCAGCAGCAACAGCCACAGGAATACAGCAGCAGCAGGAACAGCCACAGGAATACAGCAGCAGCAGGAAAAGCCAAAGGAATACAGCAGCAAGAGGAATAGCCACAGGAATATTGCAGCAGCAGGTACAGCCACAGGAATACAGCAACAGCAGGAACAGTGACAGGAATACAGCAGCAGCAGGAACAGCTACAAGAATACAGCACCAGCAGGAACAGCCACAGGTATATTGCAGCAGCAGGATCACCAACAGGAATACAGCAGCAGCAAGAACAGTCACAGGAATACAGCAGCAGCAGGAACAGTGACAGGAAAACAGCAGCAGCCGGATCAGCCACAGGAATACAGCAGCAGCAGGAACAGCCACAGATAGGCAGCACTAGCAGCAGGAACAGCCACATGAATACAGCAGCCGCAGGAACAGCCACAGGAATCCAGCAGCAGCAGGAACAGCCACAGGAATACAACAGCAGCAGGAACAGCCACGGGAGTACAGCTGCAGCTGCAGGAACAGCCAGAGGAATACAGCAGCAGCAGGAACAGCCACAGGAATACAGCAGCAGCAGCAGGAACAGCAACGGGAATACAGGAGCAGCAGGTACATCCACAGGAATACAGCAGCAGCAGGAACAGTGACAGGAATACAGCAACAGTAGGAACAGCCACAGGAATACAGCAGCAGCAGGTACAGTAACAGTAATAGAGCAGCAGCAGGTACAGCCACAGGAATACAGCAGCAGCAGGAACAGCCACAGATAGGCATCACTAGCAGCAGGAACAGCCACATGAATACGGCAGCCGCAGCAACAGCCACAGGAATCCAGCAGCAGCAGGAACAGTGACAGGAATACAGCAACAGCAGGAACAGCCACAGGAATACAGCAGCAGCAGGTACAGTAACAGGAATAGAGCAGCAGCAGGTACAGCCACAGGAATACAGCAGCAGCAGGAACAGTGACAGGAAAACAGCAGCAATAGGAACAGCCACAGGAATAAAGCAGCAGCAGGTATAGTAACAGGAATACAGCAGCAGCAAGAACAGCCAGAGCAATACAGCAGCAGCAGGAACAGCCACAGTAATAGAGCAGCAGCAGCAGGAAAAGCCACAGGAATACAGCAGCAGCAGGAACAGCAACAGGAGTACAGCAGCAGCAGGAACAGCCAGAGGAATACAGCAGCAGCAGGAACAGCAACGCGAATACAGCAGCAGCAGGTACAGCCACAGGAATACAACAGCAGCAGGAACAGTGACAGGAAAACAGCAGCAGCAGATGGAACAGCCACAGGAAAACAGCAGCAGCAGGATCAGCCACAGGAATACAGCAGCAGCAGGATCAGCCACAGGAATACAGCAGCAGCAGTAACAGACGCCGGAATACAGCAGCAGCAGGAACAGCCACGGGATTACAGCAGCATCAGGAATAGCCACAGATATGCAGCACTAGCAGCAGGAACAGCCACATGAATACACCAGCAGCAGGAACAGCTACAAGAATACAGCAGCAGCAGGAACAGCTACAGGAATACAGCAGCAGCAGGAAAAGCCACAAGAATACAGCAGCAGCAGGAACAGCCACAGGAATACAACAGCAGCAGGATCAGCCACAGGAATATAGCAGCAGCAGGAACAGGCACAGGAATTAAGCAGCAGCGGGAAAAGCAATAAGAATACAGCAGCAGCAGGAACAGCCACAGGAATACAACAGCAGAAGGAACAGCCACAGGAATACAGCAGCAGCCGGAAAAGCCACAGGAATACTGCAGCAAGAGGAACAGCCACAGGAATACAGCAGCAGAAGGAACAGCCACAGGAATAGAGCAGCAGCAGCAACAGCCACAGGAATACAGCAGCAGCAGGAACAGCCACAGGAATACAGCAGCAGCAGGAAAAGCCAAAGGAATACAGCAGCAAGAGGAATAGCCACAGGAATATTGCAGCAGCAGGTACAGCCACAGGAATACAGCAACAGCAGGAACAGTGACAGGAATACAGCAGCAGCAGGAACAGCTACAAGAATACAGCACCAGCAGGAACAGCCACAGGTATATTGCAGCAGCAGGATCACCAACAGGAATACAGCAGCAGCAAGAACAGTCACAGGAATACAGCAGCAGCAGGAACAGTGACAGGAAAACAGCAGCAGCAGAACGAACAGCTACAGGAAATCAGCAGCAGCCGGATCAGCCACAGGAATACAGCAGCAGCAGGAACAGCCACAGATAGGCAGCACTAGCAGCAGGAACAGCCACATGAATACAGCAGCCGCAGGAACAGCCACAGGAATCCAGCAGCAGCAGGAACAGCCACAGGAATACAACAGCAGCAGGAACAGCCACGGGAGTACAGCTGCAGCTGCAGGAACAGCCAGAGGAATACAGCAGCAGCAGGAACAGCCACAGGAATACAGCAGCAGCAGCAGGAACAGCAACGGGAATACAGGAGCAGCAGGTACATCCACAGGAATACAGCAGCAGCAGGAACAGTGACAGGAATACAGCAACAGTAGGAACAGCCACAGGAATACAGCAGCAGCAGGTACAGTAACAGTAATAGAGCAGCAGCAGGTACAGCCACAGGAATACAGCAGCAGCAGGAACAGCCACAGGAATACAGCAGCAGTAGGAACAGCCACAGGAATACAGCAGCAGCAGTAAAAGACACCGGAATAAAGCAGCAGCAGGAACAGTGACAGGAATACAGCAACAGTAGGAACAGCCACAGGAATACAGCAGCAGCAGGTACAGTAACAGTAATAGAGCAGCAGCAGGTACAGCCACAGGAATACAGCAGCAGCAGGAACAGCCACAGGAATCCAGCAGCAGCAGGAACAGCCACAGGAATACAACAGCAGCAGGAACAGCCACAGGAGTACAGCAGCAGCTGCAGGAACAGCCAGAGGAATACAGCAGCAGCAGGAACAGCCACAGGAATTCAGCAGCAGCAGGAACAGCAACGGGAATACAGCAGCAGCAGGTACATCCAGAGGAATACAGCAGCAGCAGGAACAGTGACAGGAATACAGCAACAGTAGGAACAGCCACAGGAATACAGCAGCAGCAGGTACAGTAACAGTAATAGAGCAGCAGCAGGTACAGCCACAGGAATACAGCAGCAGCAGGACCAGCCACAGGAATACAGCAGCAGCAGGAACAGCAACGGGAATACAGCAGCAGCAGGTACAGCCACAGGAATACAGCAGCAGCAGGAACAGTGACAGGAAAACAGCAGCAGCAGAAGGAACAGCCACAGGAATACCGCAGCAGCAGGATCAGCCTCAGGAATACAGCAGCAGCAGGAACAGCCACAGGAATACAGCAGCAGCAGGATCAGCCACAGGAATACAGCAGCAGCAGTAACAGACACCGGAATACAGCAGCAGCAGGAACAGGCACGGGATTAATGCAGCATCAGGAATAGACACAGATATGCAGCAATAGCAGCAGGAACAGCCACATGAATACACCAGCAGCAGGAACAGCTACAAGAATACAGCAGCAGTTGGAACAGCCACAGGAATCCAGCAGCAGCAGGAACAGCCACAGGAATACAACAGCAGCAGGAAAAGCCACAGGAGTACAGCAGCAGCTGCAGGAACAGCCAGAGGAATACAGCAGCAGCAGGAACAGCCACTGGAATACAGCAGCATCATGAACAGCAACGGGAATACAGCAGCAGCAGGTACAGCCACAGGCATACAGCAGCAGCAGGAACAGTGACAGGAATACAGCAGCAGTAGGAACAGCCACAGGAATACAGCAGCATCAAGAACAGCAACGGGAATACAGCAGCAACAGGAACAGCCACACGAATACAGCAGCAGCAGGAACAGTGACAGGAATACAGCAGCAGTAGGAACAGCCACAGGAATACAGCAGCAGCAGGTACAGAAACAGTAATACAGCAGCAGCAGGTACAGCCACAGGAATACAGCAGCAGCAGGAACAGTGACAGGAATACAGCAGCAGTAGGAACAGCCACAGCAATACAGCAGCAGCAAGTATAATAACAGGAATACAGCAGCAGCAAGAACAGCCACATCAATACAGCAGCAGCAGGAACAGCCACAGGAATAGAGCAGCAGCAGCAGGAAAAGCCACTGGAATACAGCAGCAGTAGGAACAGCAACAGGAGTACAGCTGCAGCAGGAACAGCCACAGGAATACAGCAGCAGCGGGTACAGCCACAGGAATACAGCAGCAGCATGAACAGTGACAGGAATACAGCAGCAGTAGGAACAGCCACAGGAATACAGCTGCAGCAGGTAAAGTGACAGGAATGCAGCAGCAGCAAGAACAGCCACAGCAATACAGCAGCAGCAGGAATAGCCACAGGAATACAGCAGCAGCAGCAGGAACAGCCACAGGATTGCAGCAGCAGCAGGAACAGCAATAGGAGTACAGCAGCAGAAGGAACAGCCACAGGAATACAGCAGCAGCAGGAACAGCCATAGGAATACAGTAGCAGCAGCAGCAGGAACAGCGACAGGAATACAGCAGCTGCAGGTACAGCCACATGAATACACCAGCAGCAGGAACAGCCACAGGAATACAGCACCAGTAGAAGGAACAGCCATAGGAATTCAACAGCAGCAGCAGGAACAGCCAGAGATATGCAGCACCTGCAGCAGGAACAGCCACAGGAATACAGCACCAGTAGAAGGAACAGCCACAGGAATACAGCCGCGGCAGCAGGAACAACCACAGGAATGAAGCAGCAGAAGGAACAGCCACAGGAATAGAGCCGCAGCAGGAACAGCCACAGGAATGCAGCAGCAGCGGGAAAAGCCAAAGGAATACAGCAGCAGCAGGAACAGCCACAGGATTACAGCAACAGCAGGAACAGCGACAGGAATACAGCAGCAGCAGGAAGAGCCACAGCAATACAGCAGCAGCAGCACGAACAGCCACAGGTACGCAGCAGCAGCAGGAACAGCAACAGATATGCAGCCAAAGGAATACTGCAGCAGCAGGAACAGCCACAGGCATCGAGTAACAGCAGGAACAGCCACAGGAATACAGCAGCAGCAGGAATAGCCACAGAAATACAGCAGCAGCAGCAGGAACAGCAACAGATATGCAGCAACAGCAGCAGGAACAGCTGCAGGAATACAACAGCAGCAGGAACACCCACAGGAGTACAGCAGCAGCTGCAGGAACAGCCAGAGGAATACAGCAGCAGCAGGAACAGCCACTGGAAAGCAGCAGCAGCAGGAACAGCGACAGGAATACAGCAGCAGCAGGAACAATGACAGGAAAACAGCAGCAGCGGGAAAAGCCAAAGGAATACAGCAGCAGCAGGAACAGCTACAAGAATACAGCAGCAGCAGGAAAAGCCACAGATATATTGCAGCAGCAGGATCAGCGACAGGAATACAGCAGCAGCAAGAACAGCCACAGGAATACAGCAGCAGCAGGAACAGTGACAGGAAAACAGCAGAAGCAGAAGGAACAGCCACAGGAATAGAGCAGCAGCAGGAACAGCCACAGGAATAGAGCAGCAGCAGGAACAGCCACAGGAATACAGCATCAGCGGGAAAAGCCACAGGAATACTGCAGCAGAAGGAACAGCCACAGGAATACAACAGCATTAGGAACAGCCACAGGAATACAGCAGCAGGGGGAAAAGCCAAAGGAATACAGCAGCAAGAGGAACAGCCACAGGAATACAGCAGCAGCAGGTACAGCCACAGGAATACAGCAACAGCAGGAACAGCGTCAGGAATACAGCAGCAGCAGGAACAGCTATAAGAATATAGTAGCAGCAGGAAGAGCCACAGGTATATTGCAGCAGCAGGATGAGCAACAGGAATACAGCAGCAGCAGGATCAGCCACAGGAATACAGCAGGATCAGCCACAGGAATACAGCAGCAGCAGTAACAGACACCGGAATACAGCAGCAGCAGGAACAGCCACGGGATTACAGCAGCATCAGGAACAGCCACAGATATGCAGCACTAGCAGCAGGAACAGCCACATGAATACACCAGCAGCAGTAACAGCCACAAGAATACAGCAGCAGCAGGAACAGCCACAGGAATCCAGCAGCAGCAGGAACAGCCACAGGAATACAACAGCAGCAGGAACAGCCACAGGAGTACAGCAGCAGCTGCAGGAACAGCCAGAGGAATACAGCAGCAGCAGGAACAGCCACTGGAATGCAGCAGCAGCAGGAACAGCTACAGGAATACAGCAGCAGTAGGAACAGCTACAAGAATACAGCAGCAGCAGGAACAGCCACTGGTATATTGCAGCAGCAGGATCAGCCACAGGAATCCAGCAGTAGCAGGAACAGCCACAGGAGTACAGCAGCAGCTGCAGGAACAGCCAGAGGAATACAGCAGCAGCAGGAACAGTGACAGGAATACAGCAGCAGTAGGAACAGCCACAGGAATACAGAAGCAGCAGGTACAGTAACAGGAATACAGCAGCAGCAGGTACAGCCACAGGAATACAGCAGCAGCAGGAACAGTGACAGGAATACAACAGCAGTAGGAACAGACACAGGAATACAGCAGCAGCAGTAACAGACACTGGAATACAGCTGCAGCAGGAACAGCCACAGAAATACAGCAGCAGCAGGAACAGCTACAAGAATACAGCAGCAGCAGGAACAGGCACGGGATTACAGCAGCATCAGGAACAGCCACAGATATGCAGCACTAGCAGCAGGAACAGCCACATGAATACAGCAGCAGCATGAAGAGCCACAAGAATACAGCAGCAGCAGGAACAGCCACAGGAATCCAGCAGCAGCAGGAACAGCCACAGGAATACAACAGCAGCAGGAACAGCCACAGGAGTACAGCAGCAGCTGCAGGAACAGCTACAAGAATACAGCAGCAGCAGGAACAGCCACTGGTATATTGCAGCAGCAGGATCAGCGACAGGAATACAGCAGCAGCAAGAACAGCCACAGGAATACAGCAGCAGCAGGAACAGCTACAAGAATACAGCTGCAGCAGGAAGAGCCACAGGTATATTGCAGCAGGAGGATCAGCGACAGCAATACAGCAGCAGCAAGAACAGCCACAGGAATACAGCAGCAGCAGGAACAGTGTCAGGAATACAACAGCAGTAGGAACAGCCACAGGAATACAGAAGCAGCAGGTACAGTAACAGGAATACAGCAGCAGCAGGTACAGCCACAGGAATACAGCAGCAGCAGGAACAGTGACAGGAATACAGCAGCAGTAGGAACAGCCACAGGAATACAGCAGCAGCAGTAACAGACACTGGAATGCAGCAGCAGCAGGAACAGCCACAGAAATACAGTAGCAGCAGGAACAGCTACAAGAATACAGCAGCAGCAGGAACAGCCACGGGATTACAGCAGCATCAGGAACAGCCACAGATATGCAGCACTAGCAGCAGGAACAGCCACATGAATACAGCAGCAGCATGAAGAGCCACAAGAGTACAGCAGCAGCAGGAACAGCCACAGGAATCCAGCAGCAGCAGGAACAGCCACAGGAGTACAGCAGCAGCTGCAGGAACAGCCAGAGGAATACAGCAGCAGCAGGAACAGCCACTGGAATGCAGCAGCAGCAGGAACAGCGACAGGAATACAGCAGCAGGAACAGCTACAAGAATACAGCAGCAGCAGGAACAGCCACTGGTATATTGCAGCAGCAGGATCAGCGACAGGAATACAGCAGCAGCAAGAACAGCCACAGGAATACAGCAGCAGCAGGAACAGCTACAAGAATACAGCTGCAGCAGGAAGAGCCACAGGTATATTGCAGCAGCAGGATCAGCGACAGCAATACAGCAGCAGCAAGAACAGCCACAGGAATACAGCAGCAGCAGGAACAGTGTCAGGAATACAGCAGCAGTAGGAACAGCCGCAGTAATACAGAAGCAGCAGGTACAGTAACAGGAATACAGCAGCAGCAGGTACAGCCACAGGAATACAGCAGCAGCAGGAACAGTGACAGGAATACAGCAGCAGTAGGAACAGCCACAGGAATACAGCAGCAGCAGTAACAGACACTGGAATACAGCAGCAGCAGGAACACCCACAGAAATACAGTAGCAGCAGGAACAGCTACAAGAATACAGCAGCAGCAGGAACAGCCACGGGATTACAGCAGCATCAGGAACAGCCACAGATATGCAGCACTAGCAGCTGGAACAGCCACATGAATACAGCAGTAGCATTAAGAGCCACAAGAATACAGCAGCAGCAGGAACAGCCACAGGAATCCAGCAGCAGCAGGAGCAGCCACAGGAATACAACAGCAGCAGGAACAGCCACAGGAGTACAGCAGCAGCTGCAGGAACAGCCAGAGGAATACAGCAGCAGCAGGAACAGCCACTGGAATGCAGCAGCAGCAGGAACAGCGACAGGAATACAGCAGCAGCAGGAACAGCTACAAGAATACAGCAGCAGCAGGAACAGCCACTGGTATATTGCAGCAGCAGGATCAGCGACAGGAATACAGCAGCAGCAAGAACAGCCACAGGAATACAGCAGCAGCAGGAACAGCTACAAGAATACAGCTGCAGCAGGAAGAGCCACAGTTATATTGCAGCAGCAGGATCAGCGACAGCAATACAGCAGCAGCAAGAACAGCCACAGGAATACAGCAGCAGCAGGAACAGTGACAGGAATACAGCAGCAGTAGGAACAGCCACAGGAATACAGAAGCAGCAGGTACAGTAACAGGAATGCAGCAGCAGCAGGTACAGCCACAGGAATACAGCAGCAGCAGGAACAGTGACAGGAATACAGCAGCAGTAGGAACAGCCACAGGAATACAGCAGCAGCAGTAACAGACACTGGAATACAGCTGCAGCAGGAACAGCCACAGAAATACAGCAGCATCAGGAACAGCTACAAGAATACAGCAGCAGCAGGAACAGCCACGGGATTACAGCAGCATCAGGAACAGCCACAGATATGCAGCACTAGCAGCAGGAACAGCCACATGAATACAGCAGCAGCATGAAGAGCGACAAGAATACAGCAGCAGCAGGAACAGCCACAGGAATCCAGCAGCAGCAGGAACAGCCACAGGAATACAACAGCAGCAGGAACAGCCACAGGAGTACAGCAGCAGCTGCAGGGACAGCCAGAGGAATACAGCAGCAGCAGGAACAGCCACTGGAATGCAGCAGCAGCAGGAACAGCGACAGGAATACAGCCGCAGCAGGAACAGCTACAAGAATACAGCAGCAGCAGGAACAGCCACAGGTATATTGCAGCAGCAGGATCAGCGACAGGAATACAGCAGCAGCATGAACAGACACAGGAATACAGCAGCAGCAGGAACAGCTACAAGAATACAGCCGCAGCAGGAAGAGCCACAGGTATATTGCAGCAGCAGGATCAGCGACAGCAATACAGCAGCAGCAAGAACAGCCACAGGAAAACAGCAGCAGCCGGAACAATGGCAGGAAAACAGCAGCAGCAGAAGGAACAGCCACAGGAATACAGCAGCAGCAGGATCAGCCACAGGAATACAGCAGCAGCAGGATCAGCCACAGGAATACAGCAGCAGCGGGAAAAGCCACAAGAATACAGCAGCAGCAGGAACAGCCACAGGAATACAGCAGCAGCAGGAACAGTGACAGGAATACAGCAGCAGCAGGTACAGCCACAGGAATACAGCAGCAGCAGGAACAGTGACAGGAATACAGCAGCAGTAGGAACAGCCACAGGAATACAGCAGCAGCAGTAACAGACACTGGAATACAGCTGCAGCAGGAACAGCCACAGAAATACAGTAGCAGCAGGAACAGCTACAAGAATACAGCAGCAGCAGGAAAAGCCACGGGATTACAGCAGCATCAGGAACAGCCACAGATATGCAGCACTAGCAGCAGGAACAGTAACATGAATATAGCAGCAGCATGAAGAGCCACAAGAATACAGCAGCAGCAGGAACAGCCACAGGAATCCAGCAGCAGCAGGAACAGCCACAGGAATACAACAGCAGCAGGAACAGCCACAGGAGTACAGCAGCAGCTGCAGGAACAGCCAGAGGAATACAGCAGCAGCAGGAACAGCCACTGGAATGCAGCAGCAGCAGGAACAGCGACAGGAATACAGCAGCAGCAGGAACAGCTACAAGAATACAGCAGCAGCAGGAACAGCCACTGGTATATTGCAGCAGCAGGATCAGCGACAGGAATACAGCAGCAGCAAGAACAGCCACAGGAATACAGCAGCAGCAGGAACAGCTACAAGAATACAGCTGCAGCAGGAAGAGCCACAGGCATATTGCAGCAGCAGGATCAGCGACAGCAATACAGCAGCAGCATGAAAAGCCACAGGAATACAGCAGCAGCAGGAACAGCGTCAGGAATACAGCAGCAGTAGGAACAGCCGCAGGAATACAGAAGCAGCAGGTACAGTAACAGGAATACAGCAGCAGCAGGTACAGCCACAGGAATACAGCAGCAGCAGGAACAGTGACAGGAATACAGCAGCAGTAGGAACAGCCACAGGAATACAGCAGCAGCAGTAACAGACACTGGAATACAGCAGCAGCAGGAACAGCCACAGAAATACAGTAGCAGCAGGAACAGCTACAAGAATACAGCAGCAGCAGGAACAGCCACGGGATTACAGCAGCATCAGGAACAGCCACAGACATGCAGCACTAGCAGCAGGAACAGCCACATGAATACAGCAGCAGCATGAAGAGCCACAAGAGTACAGCAGCAGCAGGAACAGCCACAGGAATCCAGCAGCAGCAGGAACAGCCACAGGAATACAACAGCAGCAGGAACAGCCACAGGAGTACAGCAGCAGCTGCAGGAACAGCCAGAGGAATACAGCAGCAGCAGGAACAGCCACTGGAATGCAGCAGCAGCAGGAACAGCGACAGGAATACAGCAGCAGCAGGAACAGCTACAAGAATACAGCAGCAGCAGGAACAGCCACTGGTATATTGCAGCAGCAGGATCAGCGACAGGAATACAGCAGCAGCAAGAACAGCCACAGGAATACAGCAGCAGCAGGAACAGCTACAAGAATACAGCTGCAGCAGGAAGAGCCACAGGTATATTGCAGCAGCAGGATCAGCGACAGCAATACAGCAGCAGCAAGAACAGCCACAGGAATACAGCAGCAGCAGGAACAGTGACAAGAATACAGCAGCAGTAGGAACAGCCACAGGAATACAGAAGCAGCAGGTACAGTAACAGGAATACAGCAGCAGCAGGTACAGCCACAGGAATACAGCAGCAGCAGGAACAGTGACCGGAATACAGCAGCAGTAGGAACAGCCACAGGAAAACAGCAGCAGCAGGATCAATGACAGGAAAACAGCAGCAGCAGAAGGAACAGCCACAGGAATACAGCAGCAGCAGGATCAGCCACAGGAATACAGCAGCAGCAGGATCAGCCACAGGAATACAGCAGCAGCGGGAAAAGCCACAAGAATA
Organism: Cetorhinus maximus; assembly: GCF_964194155.1. Classification (NCBI taxonomy): domain Eukaryota; kingdom Metazoa; phylum Chordata; class Chondrichthyes; order Lamniformes; family Cetorhinidae; genus Cetorhinus; species Cetorhinus maximus. The sequence continues at coordinate 27,930,112 of NC_135889.1, forward strand.
CAGCAGCAGCAGGAACAGCCACATGAATACAGCAGCAGCATGAAGAGCCACAAGAATACAGCAGCAGCAGGAACAGCCACAGGAATCCAGCAGCAGCAGGAACAGCCACAGGAATACAACAGCAGCAGGAACAGCCACAGGAGTACAGCAGCAGCTGCAGGGACAGCCAGAGGAATACAGCAGCAGCAGGAACAGCCACTGGAATGCAGCAGCAGCAGGAACAGCGACAGGAATACAGCAGCAGCAGGAACAGCTACAAGAATACAGCCGCAGCAGGAAGAGCCACAGGTATATTGCAGCAGCAGGATCAGCGACAGCAATACAGCAGCAGCAAGAACAGCCACAGGAAAACAGCAGCAGCAGGAACAATGGCAGGAAAACAGCAGCAGCAGAAGGAACAGCCACAGGAATACAGCAGCAGCAGGATCAGCCACAGGAATACAGCAGCAGCAGGATCAGCCACAGGAATACAGCAGCAGCGGGAAAAGCCACAAGAATACAGCAGCAGCAGGAACAGCCACAGGAATACAGCAGCAGCAGGAACAGTGACAGGAATACAGCAGCAGCAGGTACAGCCACAGGAATACAGCAGCAGCAGGAACAGTGACAGGAATACAGCAGCAGTAGGAACAGCCACAGGAATACAGCAGCAGCAGTAACAGACACTGGAATACAGCTGCAGCAGGAACAGCCACAGAAATACAGTAGCAGCAGGAACAGCTACAAGAATACAGCAGCAGCAGGAAAAGCCACGGGATTACAGCAGCATCAGGAACAGCCACAGATATGCAGCACTAGCAGCAGGAACAGTAACATGAATATAGCAGCAGCATGAAGAGCCACAAGAATACAGCAGCAGCAGGAACAGCCACAGGAATCCAGCAGCAGCAGGAACAGCCACAGGAATACAACAGCAGCAGGAACAGCCACAGGAGTACAGCAGCAGCTGCAGGAACAGCCAGAGGAATACAGCAGCAGCAGGAACAGCCACTGGAATGCAGCAGCAGCAGGAACAGCGACAGGAATACAGCAGCAGCAGGAACAGCTACAAGAATACAGCAGCAGCAGGAACAGCCACTGGTATATTGCAGCAGCAGGATCAGCGACAGGAATACAGCAGCAGCAAGAACAGCCACAGGAATACAGCAGCAGCAGGAACAGCTACAAGAATACAGCTGCAGCAGGAAGAGCCACAGGCATATTGCAGCAGCAGGATCAGCGACAGCAATACAGCAGCAGCATGAAAAGCCACAGGAATACAGCAGCAGCAGGAACAGCGTCAGGAATACAGCAGCAGTAGGAACAGCCGCAGGAATACAGAAGCAGCAGGTACAGTAACAGGAATACAGCAGCAGCAGGTACAGCCACAGGAATACAGCAGCAGCAGGAACAGTGACAGGAATACAGCAGCAGTAGGAACAGCCACAGGAATACAGCAGCAGCAGTAACAGACACTGGAATACAGCAGCAGCAGGAACAGCCACAGAAATACAGTAGCAGCAGGAACAGCTACAAGAATACAGCAGCAGCAGGAACAGCCACGGGATTACAGCAGCATCAGGAACAGCCACAGACATGCAGCACTAGCAGCAGGAACAGCCACATGAATACAGCAGCAGCATGAAGAGCCACAAGAGTACAGCAGCAGCAGGAACAGCCACAGGAATCCAGCAGCAGCAGGAACAGCCACAGGAATACAACAGCAGCAGGAACAGCCACAGGAGTACAGCAGCAGCTGCAGGAACAGCCAGAGGAATACAGCAGCAGCAGGAACAGCCACTGGAATGCAGCAGCAGCAGGAACAGCCACAGGAATACAGCAGCAGCAGGAACAGCTACAAGAATACAGCAGCAGCAGGAACAGCCACTGGTATATTGCAGCAGCAGGATCAGCGACAGGAATACAGCAGCAGCAAGAACAGCCACAGGAATACAGCAGCAGCAGGAACAGCTACAAGAATACAGCTGCAGCAGGAAGAGCCACAGGTATATTGCAGCAGCAGGATCAGCGACAGCAATACAGCAGCAGCAAGAACAGCCACAGGAATACAGCAGCAGCAGGAACAGTGACAAGAATACAGCAGCAGTAGGAACAGCCACAGGAATACAGAAGCAGCAGGTACAGTAACAGGAATACAGCAGCAGCAGGTACAGCCACAGGAATACAGCAGCAGCAGGAACAGTGACCGGAATACAGCAGCAGTAGGAACAGCCACAGGAAAACAGCAGCAGCAGGATCAATGACAGGAAAACAGCAGCAGCAGAAGGAACAGCCACAGGAATACAGCAGCAGCAGGATCAGCCACAGGAATACAGCAGCAGCAGGATCAGCCACAGGAATACAGCAGCAGCGGGAAAAGCCACAAGAATACAGCAGCAGCAGGAACAGCCACATGAATACAGCAGCAGCATGAAGAGCCACAAGAATACAGCAGCAGCAGGAACAGCCACAGGAATCCAGCAGCAGCAGGAACAGCCACAGGAATACAACAGCAGCAGGAACAGCCACAGGAGTACAGCAGCAGCTGCAGGGACAGCCAGAGGAATACAGCAGCAGCAGGAACAGCCACTGGAATGCAGCAGCAGCAGGAACAGCGACAGGAATACAGCCACAGCAGGAACAGCTACAAGAATACAGCAGCAGCAGGAACAGCCACAGGTATATTGCAGCAGCAGGATCAGCGACAGGAATACAGCAGCAGCATGAACAGACACAGGAATACAGCAGCAGCTGGAACAGCTACAAGAATACAGCCGCAGCAGGAAGAGCCACAGGTATATTGCAGCAGCAGGATCAGCGACAGCAATACAGCAGCAGCAAGAACAGCCACAGGAAAACAGCAGCAGCAGGAACAATGGCAGGAAAACAGCAGCAGCAGAAGGAACAGCCACAGGAATACAGCAGCAGCAGGATCAGCCACAGGAATACAGCAGCAGCAGGATCAGCCACAGGAATACAGCAGCAGCGGGAAAAGCCACAAGAATACAGCAGCAGCAGGAACAGCCACAGGAATACAGCAGCAGCAGGAACATTGACAGGAATACAGCAGCAGTAGGAACAGCCACAGGAATACAGAAGCAGCAGGTACAGTAACAGGAATACAGCAGCAACAGGTACAGCCACAGGAATACAGCAGCAGCAGGAACAGTGACAGGAATACAGCAGCAGTAGGCACAGCCACAGGAACACAGCAGCAGCAGTAACAGACACTGGAATACAGCTGCAGCAGGAACAGCCACAGAAATACAGCAGCAGCAGGAACAGCTACAAGAATACAGCAGCAGCAGGAACAGCCACGGGATTACAGCAGCATCAGGAACAGCCACAGATATGCAGCACTAGCAGCAGGAACAGCCACATGAATATAGCAGCAGCATGAAGAGCCACAAGAATACAGCAGCAGCAGGAACAGCCACAGGAATCCAGCAGCAGCAGGAACAGCCACAGGAATACAACAGCAGCAGGAACAGCCACAGGAGTACAGCAGCAGCTGCAGGAACAGCCAGAGGAATACAGCAGCAGCAGGAACAGCCACTGGAATGCAGCAGCAGCAGGAACAGCGACAGGAATACAGCAGCAGCAGGAACAGCTACAAGAATACAGCAGCAGCAGGAACAGCCACTGGTATATTGCAGCAGCAGGATCAGCGACAGGAATACAGCAGCAGCAAGAACAGCCACAGGAATACAGCAGCAGCAGGAACAGCAACAAGAATACAGCTGCAGCAGGAAGAGCCACAGGTATATTGCAGCAGCAGGATCAGCGACAGCAATACAGCAGCAGCAAGAACAGCCACAGGAATACAGCAGCAGCAGGAACAGTGACAGGAATACAGCAGCAGTAGGAACAGCCACAGGAATACAGAAGCAGCAGGTACAGTAACAGGAATACAGCAGCAGCAGGTACAGCCACAGGAATACAGCAGCAGCAAGAACAGTGACAGGAATACAGCAGCAGTAGGAACAGCCACAGGAATACAGCAGCAGCAGTAACAGACACTGGAATACAGCTGCAGCAGGAACAGCCACAGAAATACAGCAGCATCAGGAACAGCTACAAGAATACAGCAGCAGCAGGAACAGGCACGGGATTACAGCAGTATCAGGAACAGCCACAGATATGCAGCATTAGCAGCAGGAACAGCCACATGAATACAGCAGCAGCATGAAGAGCCACAAGAATACAGCAGCAGCAGGAACAGCCACAGGAATCCAGCAGCAGCAGGAACAGCCACAGGAATACAACAGCAGCAGGAACAGCCACAGGAGTACAGCAGCAGCTGCAGGGACAGCCAGAGGAATACAGCAGCAGCAGGAACAGCCACTGGAATGCAGCAGCAGCAGGTACAGCGACAGGAATACAGCCACAGCAGGAACAGCTACAAGAATACAGCAGCAGCAGGAACAGCCACTGGTATATTGCAGCAGCAGGATCAGCGACAGGAATACAGCAGCAGCATGAACAGACACAGGAATACAGCAGCAGCAGGAACAGCTACAAGAATACAGCCGCAGCAGGAAGAGCCACAGGTATATTGCAGCAGCAGGATCAGCGACAGCAATACAGCAGCAGCAAGAACAGCCACAGGAAAACAGCAGCAGCAGGAACAATGGCAGGAAAACAGCAGCAGCAGAAGGAACAGCCACAGGAATACAGCAGCAGCAGGATCAGCCACAGGAATACAGCAGCAGCAGGAACAGCCACAGGAATACAGCAGCAGCAGGAACAGTGACAGGAATACAGCAGCAGTAGGAACAGCCACAGGAATACAGAAGCAGCCGGTACAGTAACAGGAATACAGCAGCAGCAGGTACAGCCACAGGAATACAGCAGCAGCAGGAACAGTGACAGGAATACAGCAGCAGTAGGAACAGCCACAGGAATACAGCAGCAGCAGTAACAGACACTGGAATACAGCTGCAGCAGGAACAGCCACAGAAATACAGTAGCAGCAGGAACAGCTACAAGAATACAGCAGCAGCAGGAAAAGCCACGGGATTACAGCAGCATCAGGAACAGCCACAGATATGCAGCACTAGCAGCAGGAACAGCCACATGAATACAGCAGAAGCATGAAGAGCCACAAGAATACAGCAGCAGCAGGAACAGCCACAGGAATCCAGCAGCAGCAGGAACAGCCACAGGAATACAACAGCAGCAGGAACAGCCACAGGAGTACAGCAGCAGCTGCAGGAACAGCCAGAGTTATACAGCAGCAGCAGGAACAGCCACTGGAATGCAGCAGCAGCAGGAACAGCGACAGGAATACAGCAGCAGCAGGAACAGCTACAAGAATACAGCAGCAGCAGGAACAGCCACTGGTATATTGCAGCAGCAGGATCAGCGACAGGAATACAGCAGCAGCAAGAACAGCCACAGGAATACAGCAGCAGCAGGAACAGCTACAGGAATACAGCTGCAGCAGGAAGAGCCACAGGTATATTGCAGCAGCAGGATCAGCGACAGCAATACAGCAGCAGCAAGAAAAGCCACAGGAATACAGCAGCAGCAGGAACAGCGTCAGGAATACAGCAGCAGTAGGAACAGCCGCAGGAATACAGAAGCAGCAGGTACAGTAACAGGAATACAGCAGCAGCAGGTACAGCCACAGGAATACAGCGGCAGCAGGAACAGTGACAGGAATACAGCAGCAGTAGGAACAGCCACAGGAATACAGCAGCAGCAGTAACAGACACTGGAATACAGCAGCAGCAGGAACAGCCACAGAAATACAGTAGCAGCAGGAACAGCTACAAGAATACAGCAGCAGCAGGAACAGCCACGGGATTACAGCAGCATCAGGAACAGCCACAGATATGCAGCACTAGCAGCAGGAACAGCCACATGAATACAGCAGCAGCATGAAGAGCCACAAGAGTACAGCAGCAGCAGGAACAGCCACAGGAATCCAGCAGCAGCAGGAACAGCCACAGGAATACAACAGCAGCAGGAACAGCCACAGGAGTACAGCAGCAGCTGCAGGAACAGCCAGAGGAATACAGCAGCAGCAGGAACAGCCACTGGAATGCAGCAGCAGCAGGAACAGCGACAGGAATACAGCAGCAGCAGGAACAGCTACAAGAATACAGCAGCAGCAGGAACAGCCACTGGTATATTGCAGCAGCAGGATCAGCGACAGGAATACAGCAGCAGCAAGAACAGCCACAGGAATACAGCAGCAGCAGGAACAGCTACAAGAATACAGCTGCAGCAGGAAGAGCCACAGGTATATTGCAGCAGCAGGATCAGCGACAGCAATACAGCAGCAGCAAGAACAGCCACAGGAATACAGCAGCAGCAGGAACAGTGACAAGAATACAGCAGCAGTAGGAACAGCCACAGGAATACAGAAGCAGCAGGTACAGTAACAGGAATACAGCAGCAGCAGGTACAGCCACAGGAATACAGCAGCAGCAGGAACAGTGACCGGAATATAGCAGCAGTAGGAACAGCCACAGGAATACAGCAGCAGCAGGAACATTGACAGGAATACAGCAGCAGTAGGAACAGCCACAGGAATACAGAAGCAGCAGGTACAGTAACAGGAATACAGCAGCAACAGGTACAGCCACAGGATTACAGCAGCAGCAGGAACAGTGACAGGAAAACAGCAGCAGCAGAAGGAACAGCCACAGGAATACAGCTGCAGCAGGATCAGCCACAGGAATACAGCAGCAGCAGGATCAGCCACAGGTATACAGCAGCAGCGGGAAAAGCCACAAGAATACAGCAGCAGCAGGAACAGCCACAGGAATACAGCAGCAGCAGGAACATTGACAGGAATACAGCAGCAGTAGGAACAGCCACAGGAATACAGCAGCAGCAGGAACATTGACAGGAATACAGCAGCAGTAGGAACAGCCACAGGAATACAGAAGCAGCAGGTACAGTAACAGGAATACAGCAGCAACAGGTACAGCCACAGGATTACAGCAGCAGCAGGAACAGTGACAGGAATACAGCAGCAGTAGGCACAGCCACAGGAATACAGCAGCAGCAGTAACAGACACTGGAATACAGCTGCAGCAGGAACAGCCACAGAAATACAGCAGCAGCAGGAACAGCTACAAGAATACAGCAGCAGCAGGAACAGCCATGGGATTACAGCAGCATCAGGAACAGCAACAGATATGCAGCACTAGCAGCAGGAACAGCCACATGAATACAGCAGCAGCATGAAGAGCCACAAGAATACAGCAGCAGCAGGAACAGCCACAGGAATCCAGCAGCAGCAGGAACAGCCACAGGAATACAACAGCAGCAGGAACAGCCACAGGAGTACAGCAGCAGCTGCAGGAACAGCCAGTGGAATACAGCAGCAGCGGGAACAGCCACTGGAATGCAGCAGCAGCAGGAACGGCGACAGGAATACAGCAGCAGCAGGAACAGCTACAAGAATACAGCAGCAGCAGGAACAGCCACAGGTATATTGCAGCAGCAGGATCAGCGACAGGAATACAGCAGCAGCAAGAACAGCCACAGGAATACAGCAGCAGCAGGAACAGCTACAAGAATACAGCAGCAGCAGGAAGAGCCACAGGTATATTGCAGCAGCAGGATCAGCGACAGCAATACAGCAGCAGCAAGAACAGCCACAGGAATACAGCAGCAGCAGGAACAGTGACAGGAATACAGCAGCAGTAGGAACAGCCACAGGAATACAGAAGCAGCAGGTACAGTAACAGGAATACAGCAGCAGCAGGAACAGCCACAGGAATACAGCAGCAGCAGGAACAGTGACAGGAATACAGCAGCAGTAGGAACAGCCACAGGAATACAGCAGCAGCAGTAACAGACACTGGAATACAGCTGCAGCAGGAACAGCCACAGAAATACAGTAGCAGCAGGAACAGCTACAAGAATGCAGCAGCAGCAGGAACAGCCACGGGATTACAGCAGCATCAGGAACAGCCACAGATATGCAGCACTAGCAGCAGGAACAGCCACATGAATAGAGCAGCAGCATGAAGAGCCACAATAATACAGCAGCAGCAGGAACAGCCACAGGAATCCAGCAGCAGCAGGAACAGCCACAGGAATACAACAGCAGCAGGAACAGCCACAGGAGTACAGCAGCAGCTGCAGGAACAGCCAGAGGAATACAGCAGCAGCAGGAACAGCCACTGGAATGCAGCAGCAGCAGGAACAGCGAAAGGAATACAGCAGCAGCAGGAACAGCTACAAGAATACAGCAGCAGCAGGAACAGCCACTGGTATATTGCAGCAGCAGGATCAGCGACAGGAGTACAGCAGCAGCAAGAACAGCCACAGGAATACAGCAGCAGCAGGAACAGCTACAAGAATACAGCTGCAGCAGGAAGAGCCACAGGTATATTGCAGCAGCAGGATCAGCGACAGCAATACAGCAGCAGCAAGAACAGCCACAGGAATACAGCAGCAGCAGGAACAGTGACAGGAATACAGCAGCAGTAGGAACAGCCACAGGAATGCAGAAGCAGCAGGTACAGTAACAGGAATACAGCAGCAGCAGGTACAGCCACAGGAATACAGCAGCAGCAGGAACAGTGACAGGAATACAGCAGCAGTAGGAACAGCCACAGGAATACAGCAGCAGCAGTAACAGCCACGGGATTACAGCAGCATCAGGAACAGCCACAGATATGCAGCACTAGCAGCAGGAACAGCCACATGAATACAGCAGCAGCATGAAGAGCCACAAGAATAAAGCAGCAGCAGGAACAGCCACAGGAATCCAGCAGCAGCAGGAACAGCCACAGGAATACAGCAGCAGCAGGAACAGCCACAGGAGTACAGAAGCAGCTGCAGGGACAGCCAGAGGAATACAGCAGCAGCAGGAACAGCCACTGGAATGCAGCAGCATCAGGAACAGCGACAGTAATAAAGCAGCAGCAGGAACAGCTACAAGAATACAGCAGCAGCAGGAACAGCCACAGGTATATTGCAGCAGCAGGATCAGCGACAGGAATACAGCAGCAGCATGAACAGCCACAGGAATACAGCAGCAGCAGGAACAGCTGCAAGAATACAGCCGCAGCAGGAAGAGCCACAGGTATATTGCAGCAGCAGGATAGAGCGACAGCAATACAGCAGCAGCAAGAACAGCCAAAGGAAAACAGCAGCAGCAGGAACAATGACAGGAAAACAGCAGCAGCAGAAGGAACAGCCACAGGAATACAGCAGCAGCAGGATCAGCCACAGGAATACAGCAGCAGCAGGAACAGCCACAGGTATAAAGCAGCAGCGGGAAAAGCCACAAGAATACAGCAGCAGCAGGAACAGCCACAGGAATACAGCAGCAGCAGGAACAGCCACAGGAATACAGCAGCAGTAGGAACAGTGACAGGAATACAGCAGCTGTAGGAACAGCCACAGGAATACAGTAGCAGCAGGTACAGTAACAGGAATACAGCAGCAGCAGGTACAGCCACAGAAATACAGCAGCAGCAGGAACAGTGACAGGAATACAGCAGCAGTAGGAACAGCCACAGGAATACAGCAGCAGCAGTAACAGACACTGGAATACAGCTGCAGCAGGAACAGCCACAGAAATACAGCAGCAGCAGGAACAGCTACAAGAATACAGCAGCAGCAGGAACTGCCACGGGATTACAGCAGCATCAGGAACAGCCACAGATATGCAGCACTAGCAGCAGGAACAGCCACCTGAATACAGCAGCAGCATGAAGAGCCACAAGAATACAGCAGCAGCAGTAACAGCCACAGGAATCCAGCAGCAGCAGTAACAGCGACAGGAATACAACAGCAGCAGGAACAGCCACAGGATTACAGCTGCAGCTGCAGGAACGGCCAGAGGACTACAGCAGCAGCAGGAACAGCCACTGGAATGCAGCAGCAGCAGGAACGGCGACAGGAATACAGCAGCAGCAGGAACAGCTACAAGAATACAGCAGCAGCAGGAACAGCCACTGGTATATTGCAGCAGCAGGATCAGCGACAGGAATACAGCAGCAGCAAGAACAGCCACAGGAATACAGCAGCAGTAGGAACAGCTACAAGAATACAGCTGCAGCAGGAAGAGCCACAGGTATATTGCAGCAGCAGGATCAACGACAGCAATACAGCAGCAGCAAGATTAGCCACAGGAATACAGCAGCAGCAGGAACAGTGACAGGAATACAGCAGCAGTAGGAACAGCCACAGGAATACAGAAGCAGCAGGTACAGTAACAGGAATACAGCAGCAGCAGGTACAGCCACAGGAATACAGCAGCAGCAGGTACAGCCACAGGAATACAGCAGCAGTAGGAACAGCCACAGGAATACAGCAGCAGCAGTAACAGACACTGGAATACAACAGCAGCAGTAACAGACACTGGAATACAGCAGCAGCAGGATCAGCCACAGAAATACAGTAGCAGCAGGAACAGCTACAAGAATACAGCAGCAGCAGGAACAGCCACGGGATTGCAGCAGCATCAGGAACAACCACAGATATGCAGCACTAGCAGCAGGAACAGCGACAGGAATACAGCAGCAGCAGGAACAGCTACAAGAATACAGCAGCAGCAGGAACAGCCACAGGTATATTACAGCAGCAGGATCAGCGACAGGAATACAGCAGCAGCATGAACATCCACAGGAATACAGCAGCAGCAGGATCAGCCACAGGAATACAGCAGCAGCAGGATCAGCCACAGGAATACAGCAGCAGCGGAAAAAGCCACAAGAATACAGCAGCAGCAGGAAAAGTGACAGGAAAACAGCGGCAGCAGAAGGAACAGCCACATGAAAACAGCAGCAGCAGGAACAGCCACAGATAGGCAGCACTAGCAGCAGGAACAGCCACATGAATACAGCAGCATCAGGAACAGCCACAGATAGGCAGCACTAGCAGCAGGAACAGCCACATGAATACACCAGCAGCATGAACAGCCACAAGAATACAGCAGCAGCAGGAACAGCCACAGGAATCCAGCAGCAGCAGGAACAGCCACAGGAATACAACAGCAGCAGGAACAGCGACAGGAGTACAGCAGCAGCTGCAGGAACGGCCAGAGGAATACAGCGGAAGCAGGTACAGCTACTGGAATACAGCAGCAGCAGGAACGGCCACAGGAATACAGCAGCAGCAGGAGCAGCAACGGGAATACAGCAGCAGCAGGTACAGCCACAGGAATACAGCTGCAGCAGTTATAGTAACAAGAATACAGCAGCAGCAAGAACAGCCAGAGCAATACAGCAGCAGCAGGAAAAGCCACAGTAATAGAGCAGCAGCATCAGGAAAAGCCACAGGAATACAGCAGCAGCAGGAACAGCCACAGGAATACAGCAGCAGCAGGAACAGCAACGGGAATACAGCAGCAGCATGTACAGCCACAGGAATACAACAGCAGCAGGAACAGTGACAGGAAAACAGCAGCAGCAGAAGGAACAGCCACAGGAATACAGCAGCAGCAGGAACAGCCACAGGAATACAGCAGCAGCTGCAGGAACAGCCAGAGGAATACAGCAGCAGCAGTAACAGCCACTGGAATACAGCAGCAGCAGGAACAGCCACAGGAATACAGCAGCATCAGGAACAGCAACGGGAATACAGCAGCAGCAGGTACAACCACAGGAATACAGCAGCTGCCGGAACAGTGACAGATATACAGCAGCAGTAGGAAAAGCCACAGGAATACAGCAGCAGCAGGTACAGAAACAGGAATACAGCAGCAGCAGGAACAGTGACAGGAATACAGCAGCAGCAAGTATAATAACAGGAATACAGCAGCAGCAAGAACAGCCACAGCAATACAGCAGCAGCAGGAACAGCCACAGGAATAGAGCAGCAGCAGCAGGAAAAGCCACTGGAATACAGCAGCAGCAGGAAGAGCCACAGCAATACAGCAGCAGCAGCACGAACAGCCACAGGTACGCAGCAGCAGGAACAGCCAAAGGAATACTGCAGCAGCAGGAACAGCCACAGGCATAGAGTAACAGCAGGAACAGCCACAGGAATACAGCAGCAGCAGGAATAGCCACAGAAATACAGCAGCAGCAGCAGGAACAGCAACAGATATGCAGCAACAGCAGAAAGAGCCACAGGAATACAGCAGCAGCAGGAATAGCAACAGAAATACAGCAGCAGCAGCAGGAACAGCAACAGATATGCAGCAACAGCAGCAGGAACAGCTACAGGAATACAGCAGCAGCAGAAAGATCCACAGGAATACAGCAGCAGCAGGAATAGCCACAGAAATACAGCAGCAGCAGCAGCAGGAAAAGCCACAGATACGCAGCAGCAGCAGGGACAACCACAGGAATACAGCAGCAGCAGGAACAACCACAGGAATACAGCAACAGCAGGAACAGCCACAGGACTGCGGCAGCAGCAGCAGGAACCGCAACAGAAATACAGCAGCAGCTGGAACAGCCACAGGAATATAGCAGCAGCAGGAACAGCCTCAGGAATACAGCAGCAGCAGAAGGAACAGCCACTGGAATACAACAGCAGCAGCAGGAGCAGCCGCAGATATGCAGCACCTGCAGGAGGAACAGCCACAGGAATACAGCAGCAGCAGCAGGAACAGTGACAGGAAAACAGCAGCAGCAGAAGGAACAGCCACAGGAATACAGCAGCAGCAGGATCACCCACAGGAATACAGCAGCAGCAGGATCAGCCACAGGAATACAGCAGCAGCGGGAAAAGCCACAAGAATACAGCAGCAGCAGGAACAGCCACAGGAATACAGCAGCAGCAGGAACAGCCACAGGAATACAGCTGCAGCAGGAACAGCCACAGGAATACAGCAGCAGCAGGAACAGCCACAGGAATACAGCAACAGCAGGAACAGCGTCAGGAATACAGCAGCAGAAGGAACAGCTATAAGAATATAGCAGCAGCAGGAAGAGCCACAGGTATATTGCAGCAGCAGGATGAGCAACAGGAATACAGCAGCAGCAGGATCAGCCACAGGAATACAGCAGCAGCAGGATCAGCCACAGGAATACAGCAGCAGCAGGAACAGCCACGGGATTACAGCAGCATCAGGAACAGCCAGAGATATGCAGCACTAGCAGCAGGAACAGCCACATGAATACACCAGCAGCAGGAACAGCCACAAGAATACAGCAGCAGCAGGAACAGCCACAGGAATCCAGCAGCAGCAGGAACAGCCACAGGAATACAACAGCAGCAGGAACAGCCACAGGAGTACAGCAGCAGCTGCAGGAACAGCCAGAGGAATACAGCAGCAGCAGGAACAGCCACAGGAATACAGCAGCAGCAGGAACAGTGACAGGAATACAGCAGCAGTAGGAACAGCCACAGGAATACAGAAGCAGCAGGTACAGTAACAGGAATACAGCAGCAGCAGGTACAGCCACAGGAATACAGCAGCAGCAGGAACAGTGACAGGAATACAGCAGCAGTAGGAACAGCCACAGGAATACAGCAGCAGCAGTAACAGACACTGGAATACAGCTGCAGCAGGAACAGCTGCAAGAATACAGCCGCAGCAGGAAGAGCCACAGGTATATTGCAGCAGCAGGATCAGCGACAGCAATACAGCAGCAGCAACAACAGCCACAGGAAAACAGCAGCAGCAGGAACAATGACAGGAAAACAGCAGCAGCAGAAGGAACAGCCACAGGAATACAGCAGCAGCAGGATCAGCCACAGGAATACAGCAGCAGCAGGAACAGCCACAGGAATACAGCAGCAGCGGGAAAAGCCACAAGAATACAGCAGCAGCAGGAACAGCCACAGGAATACAGCAGCAGCAGGAACAGCCACAGGAATACAGCAGCAGCAGGAACATTGACAGGAATACAGCAGCAGTAGGAACAGCCACAGGAATACAGAAGCAGCAGGTACAGTAACAGGAATACAGCAGCAGCAGGTACAGCCACAGAAATACAGCAGCAGCAGGAACAGTGACAGGAATACAGCAGCAGTAGGAACAGCCACAGTAATACAGCAGCAGCAGTAACAGACACTGGAATACAGCTGCAGCAGGAACAGCCACAGAAATACAGTAGCAGCAGGAACAGCTACAAGAATACAGCAGCAGCAGGAACAGCCACGGGATTACAGCAGCATCAGGAACAGCCACAGATATGCAGCACTAGCAGCAGGAACAGCCACATGAATACAGCAGCAGCATGAAGAGCCACAAGAATGCAGCAGCAGCAGGAACAGCCACAGGAATCCAGCAGCAGCAGGAACAGCCACAGGAATACAACAGCAGCAGGAACAGCCACAGGAGTACAGCAGCAGCTGCAGGAACGGCCAGAGGAATACAGCAGCAGCAGGAACAGCCACTGGAATGCAGCAGCAGCAGGAACAGCTACAAGAATACAGCAGCAGCAGGAACAGCCACAGGTATATTGCAGCAGCAGGATCAGCGACAGGAATACAGCAGCAGCAAGAACAGCCACAGGAATACAGCAGCAGCAGGAACAGCTACAAGAATACAGCTGCAGCAGGAACAGCCACAGGTATATTGCAGCAGCAGGATCAGCGACAGCAATACAGCAGCAGCAAGAACAGCCACAGGAATACAGCAGCAGCAGGAACAGTGACAGGAATACAGCAGCAGTAGGAACAGCCACAGGAATACAGAAGCAGCAGGTACAGTAACAGGAATACAGCAGCAGCAGGTACAGCCACAGGAATACAGCAGCAGCAGGAACAGTGACAGGAATACAGCAGCAGTAGGAACAGCCACAGGAATACAGCAGCAGCAGTAACAGACACTGGAATACAACAGCAGCAGTAACAGACACTGTAATACAGCAGCAGCAGGAACAGCCACAGAAATACAGTCGCAGCAGGAACAGCTACAAGAATACAACAGCAGCAGGAACAGCCACGGGATTACAGCAGCATCAGGAACAGCCACAGATATGCAGCACTAGCAGCAGGAACAGCCACATGAATACAGCAGCAGCATGAAGAGCCACAAGAATACAGCAGCAGCAGGAACAGCCACTGGAATCCAGCAGCAGCAAGAACAGCCACAGGAATACAACAGCAGCAGGAACAGCCACAGGAGTACAGCAGCAGCTGCAGGAACAGCCAGAGGAATACAGCAGCAGCGGGAACAGCCACTGGAATGCAGCAGCAGCAGGAACAGCGACAGGAATACAGCAGCAGCAGGAACAGCTACAAGAATACAGCAGCAGCAGGAACAGCCACTGGTATATTGCAGCAGCAGGATCAGCGACAGGAATACAGCAGCAGTAAGAACAGCCACAGGAATACAGCAGCAGCAGGAACAGCTACAAGAATACAGCTGCAGCAGGAAGAGCCACAGGTATATTGCAGCAGCAGGATCAGCGACAGCAATACAGCAGCAGCAAGAACAGCCACAGGAATACAGCAGCAGCAGGAACAGTGACAGGAATACAGCAGCAGTAGGAACAGCCACAGGAATACAGAAGCAGCAGGTACAGTAACAGGAATACAGCAGCAGCAGGTACAGCCACAGGAATACAGCAGCAGCAGGAACAGTGACAGGAATACAGCAGCAGTAGGAACAGCCACAGGAATACAGCAGCAGCAGTAACAGACACTGGAATACAGCTGCAGCAGGATCAGCGACAGGAATACAGCAGCAGCATGAACAGCCACAGGAATACAGCAGCAGCAGGAACAGCTGCAAGAATAAAGCCGCAGCAGGAAGAGCCGCAGGTATATTGCAGCAGCAGGATCAGCGACAGCAATACAGCAGCAGCAAGAACAGCCACAGGAAAACATCAGCAGCAGGAACAATGACAGGAAAACAGCAGCAGCAGAAGGAACAGCCACAGGAATACAGCAGCAGCAGGATCAGCCACAGGAATACAGCAGCAGCAGGATCAGCCACAGGAATACAGCAGCAGCGGGAAAAGCCACAGGAATACAGCAGCAGCAGGAACAGCCACAGGAATCCAGCAGCAGCAGGTACAGCCACAGGAATACAACAGCAGCAGGAACAGCCACAGGAGTACAGCAGCATCTGCAGGGACAGCCAGAGGAATACAGCAGCAGCAGGAACAGCCACTGGAATGCAGCAGCAGCAGGAACAGCGACAGGAATACAGCAGCAGCAGGAACAGCTACAAGAATACAGCAGCAGCAGGAACAGCCACAGGTATATTGCAGCAGCAGGATCAGCGACAGGAATACAGCAGCAGCATGAACAGCCACAGGAATACAGCAGCAGCAGGAACAGCTACAAGAATACAGCCGCAGCAGGAAGAGCCACAGGTATATTGCAGCAGCAAGATCAGCGACAGCAATACAGCAGCAGCAAGTACAGCCACAGGAAAACAGCAGCAGCAGGAACAATGACAGGAAAACTGCAGCAGCAGAAGGAACAGCCACAGGAATACAGCAGCAGCAGGATCAGCCACAGGAATACAGCAGCAGCAGGATCAGCCACAGGAATACAGCAGCAGCGGGAAAAGCCACAAGAATACAGCAGCAGCAGGAACAGCCACAGGAATACAGCAGCAGCAGGAACAGCCACAGGAATACAGCTGCAGCAGGAACAGCCACAGGAATACAGCAGCAGCAGGAACAGCCACAGGAATACAGCAACAGCAGGAACAGCGTCAGGAATACAGCAGCAGCAGGAACAGCTATAAGAATATAGCAGCAGCAGGAAGAGCCACAGGTATATTGCAGCAGCAGGATGAGCAACAGGAATACAGCAGCAGCAGGAACAGACACAGGAATACAGCAGCAGCAGGATCAGCCACAGGAATACAGCAGCAGCAGGAACAGCCACGGGATTACAGCAGCATCAGGAACAGCCAGAGATATGCAGCACTAGCAGCAGGAACAGCCAGATGAATACACCAGCAGCAGGAACAGCCACAAGAATACAGCAGCAGCAGGAACAGCCACAGGAATCCAGCAGCAGCAGGAACAGCCACAGGAATACAACAGCAGCAGGAACAGCCACAGGAGTACAGCAGCAGCTGCAGGAACAGCCAGAGGAATACAGCAGCAGCAGGAACAGCCACAGGAATACAGCAGCAGCAGGAACAGTGACAGGAATACAGCAGCAGTAGGAACAGCCACAGGAATACAGAAGCAGCAGGTACAGTAACAGGAATACAGCAGCAGCAGGTACAGCCACAGGAATACAGCAGCAGCAGGAACAGTGACAGGAATACAGCAGCAGTAGGAACAGCCACAGGAATACAGCAGCAGCAGTAACAGACACTGGAATACAGCTGCAGCAGGAACAGTTGCAAGAATACAGCCGCAGCAGGAAGAGCCACAGGTATATTGCAGCAGCAGGATCAGCGACAGCAATACAGCAGCAGCAACAACAGCCACAGGAAAACAGCAGCAGCAGGAACAATGACAGGAAAACAGCAGCAGCAGAAGGAACAGCCACAGGAATACAGCAGCAGCAGGATCAGCCACAGGAATACAGCAGCAGCAGGAACAGCCACAGGAATACAGCAGCAGCGGGAAAAGCCACAAGGATACAGCAGCAGCAGGAACAGCCACAGGAATACAGCAGCAGCAGGAACAGCCACAGGAATACAGCAGCAGCAGGAACATTGACAGGAATACAGCAGCAGTAGGAACAGCCACAGGAATACAGAAGCAGCAGGTACAGTAACAGGAATACAGCAGCAGCAGGTACAGCCACAGAAATACAGCAGCAGCAGGAACAGTGACAGGAATACAGCAGCAGTAGGAACAGCCACAGTAATACAGCAGCAGCAGTAACAGACACTGGAATACAGCTGCAGCAGGAACAGCCAGAGAAATACAGCAGCAGCAGGAACAGCTACAAGAATACAGCAGCAGCAGGAACAGCCACGGGATTACAGCAGCATCAGGAACAGCCACAGATATGCAGCACTAGCAGCAGGAACAGCCACATGAATACAGCAGCAGCATGAAGAGCCACAAGAATGCAGCAGCAGCAGGAACAGCCACAGGAATCCAGCAGCAGCAGGAACAGCCACAGGAATACAACAGCAGCAGGAACAGCCACAGGAGTACAGCAGCAGCTGCAGGAACGGCCAGAGGAATACAGCAGCAGCAGGAACAGCCACTGGAATGCAGCAGCAGCAGGAACGGCGACAGGAATACAGCAGCAGCAGGAACAGCTACAAGAATACAGCAGCAGCAGGAACAGCCACAGGTATATTGCAGCAGCAGGATCAGCGACAGGAATACAGCAGCAGCAAGAACAGCCACAGGAATACAGCAGCAGCAGGAACAGCTACAAGAATACAGCTGCAGCAGGAAGAGCCACAGGTATATTGCAGCAGTAGGATCAGCGACAGCAATACAGCAGCAGCAAGAACAGCCACAGGAATACAGCAGCAGCAGGAATAGTGACAGGAATACAGCAGCAGTAGGAACAGCCACAGGAATACAGAAGCAGCAGGTACAGTAACAGGAATACAGCAGCAGCAGGTACAGCCACAGGAATACAGCAGCAGCAGGAACAGTGACAGGAATACAGCAGCAGTAGGAACAGCCACAGGAATACAGCAGCAGCAGTAACAGACACTGGAATACAACAGCAGCAGTAACAGACACTGGAATACAGCAGCAGCAGGAACAGCCACAGAAATACAGTCGCAGCAGGAACAGCTACAAGAATACAACAGCAGCAGGAACAGCCACGGGATTACAGCAGCATCAGGAACAGCCACAGATATGCAGCACTAGCAGCAGGAACAGCCACATGAATACAGCAGCAGCATGAAGAGCCACAAGAATACAGCAGCAGCAGGAACAGCCACAGGAATCCAGCAGCAGCAAGAACATCCACAGGAATACAACAGCAGCAGGAACAGCCACAGGAGTACAGCAGCAGCTGCAGGAACAGCCAGAGGAATACAGCAGCAGCAGGAACAGCCACTGGAATGCAGCAGCAGCAGCAGGAACAGCGACAGGAATACAGCAGCAGCAGGAACAGCCACTGGTATATTGCAGCAGCAGGATAAGCGACAGGAATACAGCAGCAGCAAGAACAGCCACAGGAATACAGCAGCAGCAGGAACAGCTACAAGAATACAGCTGCAGGAGGAAGAGCCACAGGTATATTGCAGCAGCAGGATCAGCGACAGCAATACAGCAGCAGCAAGAACAGCCACAGGAATACAGCAGCAGCAGGAACAGTGACAGGAATACAGCAGCAGTAGGAACAGCCACAGGAATACAGAAGCAGCAGGTACAGTAACAGGAATACAGCAGCAGCAGGTACAGCCACAGGAATACAGCAGCAGCAGGAACAGCCACAGGAATACAGCAGCAGCAGGATCAGCCACAGGAATACAGCAGCAACGGGAAAAGCCACAGGAATACAGCAGCAGCAGGAACAGCCACAGGAATACAGCAGCAGCAGGAACAGCCACAGGAATACAGCTGCAGCAGGAACAGCCACAGGAATACAGCAGCAGCAGGAACAGCCACAGGAATACAGCAGCAGCAGGATCAGCCACAGTAATACAGCAGCAGCAGGAACAGCCACAGTATACAGCAGCAGCAGGAAAAGCCACAAGAATACAGCATCAGCAGGAACAGCCACAGGAATACAACAGCAGCAGGAACAGCCACAGGAATACAGCAGCAGCCGGAAAAGCCACAGGAATACTGCAGCAGAAGGAACAGCCACAGGAATAGAGCGGCAGCAGGAACAGCCACAGGAATACAGCAGCAGCAGGAACAGCCATTGGAATACAGCAGCAGCGGGAAAAGCCAAAGGAATACAGCAGCAAGAGGAACAGCAACAGCAATACAGCAGCAGCAGGTACTGCCACAGGCATACAGCAACAGCAGGAACAGCTACAGGAATACAGCAGCAGCAGGAACAGTTACAAGAATACAGCAGCAGCAGGAACAGCCACAGGTATATTGCAGCAGCAGGATCAGCAACAGGAATACAGCAGCAGCAAGAACAGCCACAGGAGTACAGCAGCAGCTGCAGGAACGCTCAGAGGAAAACAGCGGCAGCACGAACAGCCACTGGAATACAGCAGCAGCAGGAACGGCCACAGGAGTACAGCAGCAGCAGGAGCAGCAACGGGAATACAGCAGTAGCAGGAACAGCCACAGGAATACAGCAGCAGCAGGAACAGTGAAGGAATACAGCAGCAGTAGGAACAGCCACAGGAATACAGCTGCAGCAGGTATAGTAACAAGAATACAGCAGCAGCAAGAACAGCCAGAGCAATACAGCAGCAGCAGGAAAAGCCACAGTAATAGAGCAGCAGCATCAGGAAAAGCCACAGGAATACAGCAGCAGCAGGAACAGCCACAGGTATATTGCAGCAGCAGGATCAGCAACAGGAATACAGCAGCAGCAGGAACAGCCACAGGAATACAACAGCAGCAGGAGCAGCCACAGGAATACAGCAGCATCAGGAACAGCAACGGGAATACAGCAGCAGCAGGTACAACCACAGGAATACAGCAGCAGCCGGAACAGTGACAGATATACAGCAGCAGTAGGAAAAGCCACAGGAATACAGCAGCAGCAGGTACAGAAACAGGAATACAGCAGCAGCAGAAACAGCCACAGGAATACAGCAGCAGCGGGAACAGTGACAGGAATACAGCAGCAGTAGGAACAGCCACAGGAATACAGCAGCAGCAAGAACAGCCACAGCAATACAGCAGCAGCAGGAACAGCCACAGGAATAGAGCAGCAGCAGCAGGAAAAGCCACTGCAATACAGCAGCAGTAGGAACAGCAACAGGAGTACAGCAGCAGCAGGAAGAGCCACAGCAATACAGCAGCAGCAGCACGAACAGCCACAGGTACGCAGCAGCAGGAACAGCCAAAGGAATACTGCAGCAGCAGGAACAGCCACAGGCATAGAGTAACAGCAGGAACAGCCACAGGAATACAGCAGCAGCAGGAATAGCCACAGAAATACAGCAGCAGCAGCAGGAACAGCAACAGATATGCAGCAACAGCAGAAAGAGCCACAGGAATACAGCAGCAGCAGGAATAGCAACAGAAATACAGCAGCAGCAGCAGGAACAGCAACAGATATGCAGCAACAGCAGCAGGAACAGCTACAGGAATACAGCAGCAGCAGAAAGAGCCACAGGAATACAGCAGCACCAGGAATAGCCACAGAAATACAGCAAAAGCAGCAGCAGGAAAAGCCACAGATACGCAGCAGCAGCAGGGACAACCACAGGAATACAGCAGCAGCAGGAACAACCACAGGAATACAGCAACAGCAGGAACAGCCACAGGACTGCGGCAGCAGCAGCAGGAACCGCAACAGAAATACAGCAGCAGCTGGAACAGCCACAGTAATATAGCAGCAGCAGGAACAGCCTCAGGAATACAGCAGCAGCAGAAGGAACAGCCACTGGAATACAACAGCAGCAGCCGGAGCAGCCGCAGATATGCAGCACCTGCAGGAGGAACAGCCACAGGAATACAGCAGCAGCAGCAGGAACAGCCACAGCAATACAGCAGCAGCTGGAACAGCCAAAGGAAAATAGCAGCAGAGGGAAAAGCCACAGGAATACAGCAGCAGAAGGAACAGCCACAGGAATACAGCTGCAGCAGGAACAGCCACAGGAGTACAGCAGCAGCGGGAAAAGCCAAAGGAATACAGCAACAGCAGGAACAGCCACGGGATTACAGCAGCATCAGGAACAGCCACAGATATGCAGCACTAGCAGCAGGATCAGCCACATGAATACACCAGCAGCATGTACAGCCACAAGAATACAGCAGCAGCAGGAACAGCCACAGGAATACAACAGCAGCAGGAACAGCCACAGGAGTACAGCAGCAGCTGCAGGAACAGCCAGAGGAATACAGCAGCAGCAGGAACAGCCACTGGAATACAGCAGCAGCAGGAACGGCCACAGGAACACAGCAGCAGCAGGTACAGCCACAGGAATACAGCAGCAGCAGTAACAGTGACAGGAATGCAGCAGCAGTAGGAACAGCCACAGGAATACAGCAGCAGCAGGTACAGTAACAGGAACACAGCAGCAGCAGGTACAGCCACAGGAATACAGCAGCAGCAGGACCAGTGTCAGGAATACAGCAGCAGTAGGAACAGCCACAGGAATACAGCAGCAGCAAGTATAGTAACAGCAATACAGCAGCAGCAAGACCAGCCACAGCAATAAAGCAGCAGCAGGAACAGTGACAGGAATACAGCAGCAGCAGGAACAGTGACAGGAAAACAGCAGCAGCAGAAGGAACAGCCACAGGAATACAGCAGCAGCAGGAACAGCCACAGGAATACAGCAGCAGCGGGAAAAGCAACAAGAATACAGCAGCAGCAGGAACAGCCACAGGAATACAGCAGCAGCGGGAAAAGCAACAAGAATACAGCAGCAGCAGGAACAGCCACAGGAATACAACAGCAGCAGGAACAGCCACAGGAATACAACAGCAGCGGGAAAAGCCACAGGAATACAGCAGCAGCAGGTACAGCCACGGGATTACAGCAGCATCAGGAACAGCCACAGGAATACAACAGCAGCAGGAACAGCTACTGGAGTACAGCAGCAGCTGCAGGAACAGCCAGAGGAATACAGCAGCAGCAGGAACAGGCACAGGAATACAGCAGCAGCAGGAACAGCAACGGGAATACAGCAGCAGCAGGTACAGCCACAGGAATACAGCAGCAGCAGGAACAGTGACAGGAATACAGCAGCAGTAGGAACAGCCACAGGAATATAGCAGCAGCAGGTACAGTAACAGGAATACAGCAGCAGCAGGTACAGCCACAGGAATACAGCAGCAGCAGGAACAGCTACAGGAATACAGCAGCAGTAGGAACAGCCACAGGAATACAGCAGCAGCAGGTATAATAACAGGAATACACCAGCAGCAAGAACAGCCACAGCAATACAGCAGCAGCAGGAACAGCCACAGGAATAGAGCAGCAGCAGTAGGAACAGCCACAGGAATACAGAAGCAGCAGGTATAGTAACAGGAATACAGCAGCAGCAGGTACAGCCACAGGAATACAGCAGCAGCAGGAACAGTGACAGGAATACAGCAGCAGTAGGAACAGCCACAGGAATACAGCAGCAGCAGTAACAGACACTGGAATACAACAGCAGCAGTAACAGACACTGGAATACAGCAGCAGCAGGAATAGCCACAGAAATACAGTCGCAGCAGGAACAGCTGCAAGAATACAACAGCAGCAGGAACAGCCACGGGATTACAGCAGCATCAGGAACAGCCACAGATATGCAGCACTAGCAGCAGGAACAGCCACATGAATACAGCAGCAGCATGAAGAGCCACAAGAATACAGCAGCAGCAGGAACAGCCACAGGAATCCAGCAGCAGCAAGAACAGCCACAGGAATACAACAGCAGCAGGAACAGCCACAGGAGTACAGCAGCAGCTGCAGGAACAGCCAGAGGAATACAGCAGCAGCAGGAACAGCCACTGGAATGCAGCAGCAGCAGGAACAGCGACAGGAATACAGCAGCAGCAGGAACAGCTACAAGAATACAGCAGCAGCAGGAACAGCCACTGGTATATTGCAGCAGCAGGATCAGCGACAGGAATACAGCAGCAGCAAGAACAGCCACAGGAATACAGCAGCAGCAGGAACAGCTACAAGAATACAGCTGCAGCAGGAAGAGCCACAGGTATATTGCAGCAGCAGGATCAGCGACAGCAATACAGCAGCAGCAAGAACAGCCACAGGAATACAGCAGCAGCAGGAACAGTGACAGGAATACAGCAGCAGTAGGAACAGCCACAGGAATACAGAAGCAGCAGGTACAGTAACAGGAATACAGCAGCAGCAGGTACAGCCACAGGAATACAGCAGCAGCAGGAATAGCCACAGGAATACAGCAGCAGCAGGATCAGCCACAGCAATACAGCAGCAACGGGAAAAGCCATAGGAATACAGCAGCAGCAGGAACAGCCACAGGAATACAGCAGCAGCAGTAACAGCCACAGGAATACAGCTGCAGCAGGAACAGCCACAGGAATACAGCAGCAGCAGGAACAGCCACAGGAATACAGCAGCAGCAGGATCAGCCACAGTAATACAGCAGCAGCAGGAACAGCCACAGGAATACAGCAGCAGCAGGAAAAGCCACAAGAATACAGCATCAGCAGGAACAGCCACAGGAATACAACAGCAGCAGGAACAGCCACAGGAATACAGCAGCAGCCGGAAAAGCCACAGGAATACTGCAGCAGAAGGAACAGCCACAGGAATAGAGCGGCAGCAGGAACAGCCACAGGAATACAGCAGCAGCAGGAACAGCCATTGGAATACAGCAGCAGCGGGAAAAGCCAAAGGAATACAGCAGCAAGAGGAACAGCAACAGCAATACAGCAGCAGCAGGTACTGCCACAGGCATACAGCAACAGCAGGAACAGCTACAGGAATACAGCAGCAGCAGGAACAGTTACAAGAATACAGCAGCAGCAGGAACAGCCACAGGTATATTGCAGCAGCAGGATCAGCAACAGGAATACAGCAGCAGCAAGAACAGCCACAGGAGTACAGCAGCAGCTGCAGGAACGCTCAGAGGAAAACAGCGGCAGCACGAACAGCCACTGGAATACAGCAGCAGCAGGAACGGCCACAGGAGTACAGCAGCAGCAGGAGCAGCAACGGGAATACAGCAGTAGCAGGTACAGCCACTGGAATACAGCAGCAGCAGGAACAGTGAAGGAATACAGCAGCAGTAGGAACAGCCACAGGAATACAGCTGCAGCAGGTATAGTAACAAGAATACAGCAGCAGCAAGAACAGCCAGAGCAATACAGCAGCAGCAGGAAAAACCACAGTAATAGAGCAGCAGCATCAGGAAAAGCCACAGGAATACAGCAGCAGCAGGAACAGCAACAGGTGTATTGCAGCAGCAGGATCAGCAACAGGAATACAGCAGCAGCAAGAACAGCCACAGGAATACAGCAGCAGCAGGAAAAGTGACAGGATAACAGCGGCAGCAGAAGGAACAGCCACAGGAAAACAGCAGCAGCAGGAACAGCCACAGATAGGCAGCACTAGCAGCAGGAACATCCAGATGAATACAGCAGCCGCAGGAACATCCACAGGAATCCAGCAGCAGCAGGAACAGCCACAGGAATACAACAGCAGCAGGAACAGCCACAGGAATACAGCAGCAGCAGGAACAGCCAGAGGAATACAGCAGCAGCAGGAACAGCCACAGGAATACAGCAGCAGCAGGAACAGCAACGGGAAAACAGCAGAAGCAGGTACATCCACAGGAATACAGCAGCAGCAGGTACAGTAACAGGAATACAGCAGCAGCAGGTACAGCCACAGGAATACAGCAGCAGCAGGAACAGTGACAGGAATACAGCAGCTGTAGGAACAGCCACAGGAATACAGCAGCAGCAGTAACAGACACCGCAATACAGCAGCAGCAGGAACAGCCACGGGATTACAGCAGCATCAGGAACAGCCACAGATAGGCAGCACTAGCAGCAGGAGCAGCCACATGAATACACCAGCAGCATGAACAGCCACAAGAATACAGCAGCAGCAGGATCAGCCACAGGAATCCAGCAGCAGCAGGAACAGCCACAGGAATACAACAGCAGCAGGAACAGCGACAGGAGTACAGCAGCAGCTGCAGGAACGGCCAGAGGAATACAGCGGCAGCAGGAACAGCTACTGGAATACAGCAGCAGCAGGAACGGCCACAGGAATACAGCAGCAGCTGGAGCAGCAGCGGGAATACAGCAGCAGCAGGTACAGCCACAGGAATACAGCTACAGCAGTTATAGTAACAAGAATACAGCAGCAGCAGGAAAAGCCACAGTAATAGAGCAGCAGCAGCAGGAAAAGCCACAGGAATACAGCAGCAGCAGGAACAGCAACAGGAGTACAGCGGCCGCAGGAAGAGCCACAGGAATACAGCAGCAGTAGGAACAGCAACGGGAATACAGCAGCAGCATGTACAGCCACAGGAATACAACAGCAGCAGGAACAGTGACAGGAAAACAGCAGCAGCAGAAGGAACAGCCACAGGAATACAGCAGCAGCAGGATCAGCCACAGGAATACAGCAGCAGCAGGATCAGCCACAGGAATACAGCAGCAGCAGGATCAGCCACAGGAATACAGCAGCAGCAGTGACAGACACCGGAATACAGCAGCAGCAGGAACAGCCACGGGATTACAGCAGCATCAGGAATAGCCACAGATATGCAGCACTAGCAGCAGGAACAGCCACATGAATACACCAGCAGCAGGAACAGCTACAAGAATACAGCAGCAGTTGGAACAGCCACAGGAATCCAGCAGCAGCAGGAACAGCCACAGGAATACAACAGCAGCAGGAGCAGCCACAGGAATACAGCAGCATCAGGAACAGCAACGGGAATACAGCAGCAGCAGGTACAACCACAGGAATACAGCAGCAGCCGGAACAGTGACAGATATACAGCAGCAGTAGGAAAAGCCACAGGAATACAGCAGCAGCAGGTACAGAAACAGGAATACAGCAGCAGCAGAAACAGCCACAGGAATACATCAGCAGCGGGAACAGTGACAGGAATACAGCAACAGTAGGAACAGCCACAGGAATACAGCAGCAGCAAGAACAGCCACAGCAATACAGCAGCAGCAGGAACAGCCACAGGAATAGAGCAGCAGCAGCAGGAAAAGCCACTGCAATACAACAGCAGTAGGAACAGCAACAGGAGTACAGCAGCAGCAGGAAGAGCCACAGCAATACAGCAGCAGCAGCACGAACAGCCACAGGTACGCAGCAGCAGGAACAGCCAAAGGAATACTGCAGCAGCAGGAACAGCCACAGGCATAGAGTAACAGCAGGAACAGCCACAGGAATACAGCAGCAGCAGGAATAGCCACAGAAATACAGCAGCAGCAGCAGGAACAGCAACAGATATGCAGCAACAGCAGAAAGAGCCACAGGAATACAGCAGCAGCAGGAATAGCAACAGAAATACAGCAGCAGCAGCAGGAACAGCAACAGATATGCAGCAACAGCAGCAGGAACAGCTACAGGAATACAGCAGCAGCAGAAAGAGCCACAGGAATACAGCAGCAGCAGGAATAGCCACAGAAATACAGCAGCAGCAGCAGCAGGAAAAGCCACAGATACGCAGCAGCAGCAGGGACAACCACAGGAATACAGCAGCAGCAGGAACAACCACAGGAATACAGCAACAGCAGGAACAGCCACAGGACTGCGGCAGCAGCAGCAGGAACCGCAACAGAAATACAGCAGCAGCTGGAACAGCCACAGTAATATAGCAGCAGCAGGAACAGCCTCAGGAATACAGCAGCAGCAGAAGGAACAGCCACTGGAATACAACAGCAGCAGCCGGAGCAGCCGCAGATATGCAGCACCTGCAGGAGGAACAGCCACAGGAATACAGCAGCAGCAGCAGGAACAGCCACAGCAATACAGCAGCAGCAGGAACAGCCAAAGGAAAATAGCAGCAGAGGGAAAAGCCACAGGAATACAGCAGCAGAAGGAACGGCCACAGGAATACAGCTGCAGCAGGAACAGCCACAGGAATACAGCAGCAGCAGGAACAGCCACAGGAGTACAGCAGCAGCGGGAAAAGCCAAAGGAATACAGCAACAGCAGGAACAGCCACGGGATTACAGCAGCATCAGGAACAGCCACAGATATGCAGCACTAGCAGCAGGATCAGCCACATGAATACACCAGCAGCATGTACAGCCACAAGAATACAGCAGCAGCAGGAACAGCCACAGGAATACAACAGCAGCAGGAACAGCCACAGGAGTACAGCAGCAGCTGCAGGAACAGCCAGAGGAATACAGCAGCAGCAGGAACAGCCACTGGAATACAGCAGCAGCAGGAACGGCCACAGGAACACAGCAGCAGCAGGTACAGCCACAGGAATACAGCAGCAGCAGGAACAGTGACAGGAATACAGCAGCAGTAGGAACAGCCACAGGAATACAGCAGCAGCAGGTACAGTAACATGAACACAGCAGCAGCAGGTACAGCCACAGGAATACAGCAGCAGCAGGACCAGTGTCAGGAATACAGCAGCAGTAGGAACAGCCACAGGAATACAGCAGCAGCAAGTATAGTAACAGCAATACAGCAGCAGCAAGACCAGCCACAGCAATAAAGCAGCAGCAGGAACAGTGACAGGAATACAGCAGCAGCAGGAACAGTGACAGGAAAACAGCAGCAGCAGAAGGAACAGCCACAGGAATACAGCAGCAGCAGGAACAGCCACAGGAATACAGCAGCAGCGGGAAAAGCAACAAGAATACAGCAGCAGCAGGAACAGCCACAGGAATACAGCAGCAGCGGGAAAAGCAACAAGAATACAGCAGCAGCAGGAACAGCCACAGGAATACAACAGCAGCAGGAACAGCCACAGGAATACAACAGCAGCGGGAAAAGCCACAGTAATACAGCAGCAGCAGGTACAGCCACGGGAATACAGCAGCATCAGGAACAGCCACAGGAATACAACAGCAGCAGGAACAGCTACTGGAGTACAGCAGCAGCTGCAGGAACAGCCAGAGGAATACAGCAGCAGCAGGAACAGGCACAGGAATACAGCAGCAGCAGGAACAGCAACGGGAATACAGCAGCAGCAGGTACAGCCACAGGAATACAGCAGCAGCAGGAACAGTGACAGGAATACAGCAGCAGTAGGAACAGCCACAGGAATATAGCAGCAGCAGGTACAGTAACAGGAATACAGCAGCAGCAGGTACAGCCACAGGAATACAGCAGCAGCAGGAACAGCTACAGGAATACAGCAGCAGTAGGAACAGCCACAGGAATACAGCAGCAGCAGGTATAATAACAGGAATACACCAGCAGCAAGAACAGCCACAGCAATACAGCAGCAGCAGGAACAGCCACAGGAATAGAGCAGCAGCAGCAGGGAAAGCCACTGGAATACCGCAGCAGCAGGAACAGCAACTGGAGTACAGCAGCAGCAGGACCAGCCACAGGAATACAGCAGCAGCAGGAACAGCAACGGGAATACAGCAGGAGCAGGTACAGCCACAGGAATACAGCAGCTGCAGGAACAGTGACAGGAATACAGCAGCAGTAGGAACAGCCACAAGAATACAGCTGCAGCAGGTACAGTGACAGGAATACAGCAGCAGCAAGAACAGCCACAGCAATACAGCAGCAGCAGGAACAGCCAGAGGAATACAGCAGCAGCAGCAGGAAGAACCACAGGAATGCAGCAGCAGCAGGAACAGCAACAGGAGTACAGCAGCAGAAGGAACAGCCACAGGAATACAGCAGCAGCATGAAGAGCCACAAGAATACAGCAGCAGCAGGAACAGCCACAGGAATGCAGCATCAGCAGGAACAGCCACAGGAATACAACAGCAGCAGGAACAGCCACAGGAGTACAGCAGCAGCTGCAGGAACAGCCAGAGGAATACAGCAGCAGCAGGAACAGCCACTGGAATACAGCAGCAGCAGGAACAGCGACAGGAATACAGCAGCAGCCGGAACAGCTACAAGAATACAGCAGCAGCAAGAACAGCCACAGGTATATTGCAGCAGCAGGATCAGCGACAGGAATACAGAAGCAGCAAGAACAGCCACAGGAATACAGCAGCAGCAGGAACAGCTGCAAGAATACAGCAGCAGCAGGAACAGACAGCGGTATATTGCAGCAGCAGGATCAGCGACAGGAATACAGCAGCGGCAAGAAAAGCCACAGGAATACAGCAGCAGCAGGAACAATGACAGGAAAACAGCAGCAGCAGAAGGAACAGCCACAGGAATACAGCAGCAGCAGGAACAGCTACAAGAATACAGCAGCAGCAGGAACAGCCACAGGTATATTGCAGCAGCAGGATCAGCAACAGGAATACAGCAGCAGCAAGAACAGCCACAGGAAAACAGCAGCAGCAGGATCAGCCACAGGAATATAGCAGAAGCGGGAACAGCCACAGATAGGCAGCACTAGCAGCAGGAACAGCCACATGAATACAGCAGCCGCAGGAACAGCCACAGGAATCCAGCAGCAGCAGGAACAGCCACAGGAATACAACAACAGCAGGAACAGCCACAGGAATACAGCAGCAGCAGGATCAGCCACAGGAATACAGCAGCAGCAGGAACAGCCACAGGAATACAGCAGCAGCGGGATAAGCCACAAGAATACAGCAGCAGCAGGAACAGCCACAGGAATACAACAGCAGCAGGAACAGCCACAGGAATACAGCAGCAGCCGGAAAAGCCACAAGAATACAGCAGCAGCAGGAACAGCCACAGGAATAGAGCAGCAGCAGGAACAGCCACAGGAATACAGCAGCAGCAGGACCAGCCATAGGAATACAGCAGCAGCGGGAAAAGCCAAAGGAATACAGCAGCAAGAGGAACAGCCACAGGAATACAGCAGCAGGTACTGCCACAGGCATACAGCAACAGCAGGAACAGCTACAGGAATACAGCAGCAGCAGGAACAGTTACAAGAATACAGCAGCAGCAGGAACAGCCACAGGTGTATTGCAGCAGCAGGATCAGCAACAGGAATACAGCAGCAGCAAGAACAGCCACAGGAATACAGCAGCAGCAGGAAAAGTGACAGGAAAACAGCGTCAGCAGAAGGAACAGCCACAGGAAAACAGCAGCAGCAGGAACAGCCACAGATAGGCAGCACTAGCAGCAGGAACAGCCACATGAATACAGCAGCCGCAGGAACATCCACAGGAATCCAGCAGCAGCAGGAAAAGCCACAGGAATACAACAGCAGCAGGAACAGCCACAGGAGTACAGCAGCAGCTGCAGGAACAGCCAGAGGAATACAGCACCAGCAGGAACAGCCACAGGAATACAGCAGCAGCAGCAGGAACAGCAACGGGAATACAGCAGCAGCAGGTACATCCACAGGAATACAGCAGCAGCAGGAACAGTGACAGGAATACAGCAACAGTAGGAACAGCCACAGGAATACAGCAGCAGCAGGTACAGTAACAGGAATACAGCAGCAGCAGGTACAGCCACAGGAATACAGCAGCAGCAGGAACAGTGACAGGAATACAGCAGCAGTAGGAACAGCCACAGGAATACAACAGCAGCAGTGAAAGACACCGGAATACAGCAGCAGCAGGAACAGCCACGAGATTACACCAGCATCAGGAACAGCCGGGATATGCAGCACTAGCAGCAGGAACAGCGACATGAATACACCAGCAGCATGAACAGCCACAAGAATACAGCAGCAGCAGGAACAGCCACAGGAATCCAGCAGCAGCAGGAACAGCCACAGGAATACAACAGTAGCAGGAACAGCGACAGGAGTACAGCAGCAGCTGCAGGAACGGTCAAGGAATACAGCAGCAGCAGGAACAGCCACTGGAATACAGCAGCAGCAGGAACGGCCACAGGAATACAGCAGTAGCAGGAACAGCAACGGGAATACAGCAGCAGCAGGTACAGCCACAGGAATACAGCAGCAGCAGGAACAGTGACAGGAATACAGCAGCAGTAGGTACAGCCACAGGAATACAGCAGCAGCAGGTACAGTAACAGGAATACAGCAGCAGCAGGTACAGCCACAGGAATACAGCAGCAGCAGGAACAGTGTCAGGAATACAGCAGCAGTAGGAACAGCCACAGGAATACAGCAGCAGCAAGTATAGTAACAGGAATACAGCAGCAGCAAGACCAGCCACAGCAATAAAGCAGCAGCAGGAACAGCCACAGGAATACAGCAGCAGCAGGAACAGTGACAGGAAAACAGCAGCAGCAGAAGGAACAGCCACAGGAATACAGCAGCAGCAGGAACAGCCACAGGAATATAGCAGCAGCAGGAAAAGCAACAAGAATACAGCAGCAGCAGGAACAGCCACAGGAATACAACAGCAGCAGGAACAGCCACAGGAATACAGCAGCAGCGGGAAAAGCCACAGGAATACAGCAGCAGGAGGAACAGCCACGGGATTACAGCAGCATCAGTAACAGCCAGAGGAATACAGCAGCAGCAGGAACAGCCACAGGAATACAGCAGCAGCAGGAACAGCAACGGGAATACAGCAGCAGCAGGTACAGCCACAGGAATACAGCAGCAGCAGGAACAGTGACAGGAATACAGCAGCAGTAGGAACAGCCACAGGAATATAGCAGCAGCAGGTACAGTAACAGGATTACAGCAGCAGCAGGTACAGCCACAGGAATACAGCAGCAGCAGGAACAGTGACAGGAATACAGCAGCAGTAGGAACAGCCACAGGAATACAGCAGCAGCAGGTATAATAACAGGAATACACCAGCAGCAAGAACAGCCACAGCAATACAGCAGCAGCAGGAACAGCCACAGGAATAGTGCAGCAGCAGCAGGGAAAGCCACTGGAATACCGCAGCAGCAGGAACAGCAACAGGAGTACAGCAGCAGCAGGACCAGCCACAGGAATACATTAGCAGCAGGAACAGCAACAGGAATACAGCAGCAGCAGGTACAGCCACAGGAATACTGCAGCTGCAGGAACAGTGACAGGAATACAGCAGCAGTAGGAACAGCCACAGGAATACAGCTGCAGCAGGTACAGTGACAGGAATACAGCAGCAGCAAGAACAGCCACAGCAATACAGCAGCAGCAGGAGCAGCCACAGGAATACAGCAGCAGCAGCAGGAAGAGCCACAGGAATGCAGCAGCAGCAGGAACAGCAACAGGAGTGCAGCAGCAGAAGGAACAGCCATAAGAATACAGCAGCAGCAGGAACAGCCACAGGAATCCAGCAGCAGCAGGAACAGCCACAGGAATACAACAGCAGCAGGAACAGCGACAGGAGTACAGCAGCAGCTGCAGGAACGGCCAGAGGAATACAGCAGCAGCAGGAACAGCCACTGGAATACAGCAGCAGCAGGAACGGCCACAGGAATACAGCAGCAGCAGGAACAGCAACGGGAATACAGCAGCAGCAGGTACAGCCACAGGAATACAGCAGCAGCAGGAACAGTGACAGGAATACAGCAGCAGTAGGTACAGCCACAGGAATACAGCAGCAGCAGGAACAGTGTCAGGAATACAGCAGCAGTAGGAACAGCCACAGGAATACAGCAGCAGCAAGTATAGTAACAGGAATACAGCAGCAGCAAGACCAGCCACAGCAATAAAGCAGCAGCAGGAACAGCCACAGGAATACAGCAGCAGCAGGAACAGTGACAGGAAAACAGCAGCAGCAGAAGGAACAGCCACAGGAATACAGCAGCAGCAGGTACAGCCACAGGAATATAGCAGCAGCAGGAAAAGCAACAAGAATACAGCAGCAGCAGGAACAGCCACAGGAATACAACAGCAGCAGGAACAGCCACAGGAATACAGCAGCAGCGGGAAAAGCCACAGGAATACAGCAGCAGGAGGAACAGCCACGGGATTACAGCAGCATCAGTAACAGCCAGAGGAATACAGCAGCAGCAGGAACAGCCACAGGAATACAGCAGCAGCAGGAACAGCAACGGGAATACAGCAGCAGCAGGTACAGCCACAGGAATACAGCAGCAGCAGGAACAGTGACAGGAATACAGCAGCAGTAGGAACAGCCACAGGAATATAGCAGCAGCAGATACAGTAACAGGATTACAGCAGCAGCAGGTACAGCCACAGGAATACAGCAGCAGCAGGAACAGTGACAGGAATACAGCAGCAGTAGGAACAGCCACAGGAATACAGCAGCACCAGGTATAATAACAGGAATACACCAGCAGCAAGAACAGCCACAGCAATACAGCAGCAGCAGGAACAGCCACAGGAATAGAGCAGCAGCAGCAGGGAAAGCACCTGGAATACCGCAGCAGCAGGAACAGCAACAGGAGTACAGCAGCAGCAGGACCAGCCACAGGAATACATTGGCAGCAGGAACAGCAACAGGAATACAGCAGCAGCAGGTACAGCCACAGGAATACAGCAGCTGCAGGAACAGTGACAGGAATACAGCAGCAGTAGGAACAGCCACAGGAATACAGCTGCAGCAGGTACAGTGACAGGAATACAGCAGCAGCAAGAACAGCCACAGCAATACAGCAGCAGCAGGAACAGCCACAGGAATACAGCAGCAGCAGCAAGAAGAGCCACAGGAATGCAGCAGCAGCAGGAACAGCAACAGGAGTACAGCAGCAGAAGGAACAGCCACAGAATACAGCAGCAGCATGAAGAGCCACAAGAATACAGCAGCAGCAGGAACAGCCACAGGAATCCAGCAGCAGCAGGAACAGCCACAGGAATACAACAGCAGCAGGAACAGCCACAGGAGTACAGCAGCAGCTGCAGGAACAGCCAGAGGAATACAGCAGCAGCAGGAACAGCCACTGGTATACAGCAGCAGCAGGAACAGCGACAGGAATACAGCAGCAGCAGGAACAGCTACAAGAATACAGCAGCAGCAGGAACAGCCACAGGTATATTGCAGCAGCAGGATCAGCGACAGGAATACAGCAGCAGCAAGAACAGCCACAGGAATACAGCAGCAGCAGGAACAGCTGCAAGAATACAGCAGCAGCAGGAACAGCCACCGGTATATTGCAGCAGCAGGATCAGCGACAGGAATACAGCAGCAGCAAGAACAGCCACAGGAATACAGCAGCAGCAGGAACAATGACAGGAAAACAGCAGCAGCAGAAGGAACAGCCACAGGAATACAGCAGCAGCAGGAACAGCTACAGGAATACAGCAGCAGCAGGAACAGCCACAGCTTTATTGCAGCAGCAGGATCAGCAACAGGAATACAGCAGCAGCAAGAACAGCCACAGGAAAACAGCAGCAGCAGGATCAGCCACAGGAATATAGCAGCAGCAGGAACAGCCACAGATAGGCAGCACTAGCAGCAGGAACAGCCACATGAATACAGCAGCCGCAGGAACAGCCGCAGGAATCCAGCAGCAGCAGGAACAGCCACAGGAATACAACAGCAGCAGGAACAGACACAGGAGTACAGCAGCAGCTGCAGGAACAGCCAGAGGAATACAGCAGCAGCAGGAACAGCCACAGGAATACAGCAGCAGCAGGAACAGCAACGGGAATACAGCAGCAGCAGGTACATCCACAGGAATACAGCAGCAGCAGGAACAGTGACAGGAATACAGCAACAGTAGGAACAGCCACAGGAATACAGCAGCAGCAGGTACAGTAACAGGAATACAGCAGCAGCAGGTACAGCCACAAGAATACAGCAGCAGCAGGAACAGTGACAGGAATACAGCAGCAGTAGGAACAGCCACAGGAATACATCAGCAGCAGTAAAAGACACCGGAATACAGCAGCAGCAGGAACAGCCACGAGATTACACCAGCATCAGGAACAGCCACAGATCTGCAGCACTAGCAGCAGGAACAGCCACATGAATACGCCAGCAGCATGAACAGCCACAAGAATACAGCAGCAGCAGGAACAGCCACAGGAATCCAGCAGCAGCAGGAACAGCCACAGGAATACAACAGCAGCAGGAACAGCGACAGGAGTACAGCATCAGCTGCAGGAACGGCCAGAGGAATACAGCAGCAGCAGGAACAGCCACTGGAATACAGCAGCAGCAGGAACGGCCACAGGAATACAGCAGCAGCAGGAACAGCAACGGGAATACAGCAGCAGCAGGTACAGCCACAGGAATACAGCAGCAGCAGGAACAGCCACAGGATTACAGCAGCAGAAGGTATAGTAACAGGAATACAGCAGCAGCAAGAACAGCCAGAGAAATACAGCAGCAGCAGGAACAGCCACAGGAATAGAGCAGCAGCAGCAGGAAAAGCCACAGGAATACAGCAGCAGCAGGAACAGCAACAGGAGTACAGCAGCAGCAGGAACAGCCACAGGAATACAGCAGCAGCAGGAACAGCAACGGGAATACAGCAGCAGCAGGTACAGCCACAGGAATACAGCAGCAGCAGCAACAGTGACAGGAAAACAGCAGCAGCAGTAACAGACACCAGAATACAGCAGCAGCAGGAACAGCCACGGGATTACAGCAGCATCAGGAATAGCCACAGATATGCAGCACTAGCAGCAGGAACAGCCACATGAATACACCAGGAGCAGGAACAGCTACAAGAATACAGCAGCAGTTGGAACAGCCACAGGAATCCAGCAGCAGCAGGAACAGCCACAGGAATACAACAGCAGCAGGAACAGCCACTGGAATACAGCAGCAGCAGGAACAGCCACAGGAATACAGCAGCATTAGGAACAGCAACGGGAATACTGCAGCAGCAGGTACATCCACAGGAATACAGCAGCAGTAGAAACAGCCACAGGAATAGAGCAGCAGCAGCAGCAGGAACAGCCACAGGAATACAGCAGCAGCAGGATCAGCCACAGGAATACAGCAGCAGCAGTAACAGACACCGGAATACAGCAGCAGCAGGAAAGCCACGGGATTACAGCAGCATCAGGAATAGCCACAGATATGCAGCACTAGCAGCAGGAACAGCAACATGAATACACCAGCAGCAGGAACAGCCACAAGAATACAGCAGCAGTTGGAACAGCCACAGGAATCCAGCAGCAGCAGGAACAGCCACAGGAGTACTGCAGCAGCTGCAGGAACAGCCAGAGGAATACAGCAGAAGCAGGAACAGCCACTGGAATAGAGCAGCAGCAGGAACGGCCACAGGAATAGAGCAGCAGCAGGAACAGCAACGGGAATAGAGCAGCAGCAGGTACAGCCACAGAAATACAGCAGCAGCAGGAACAGCGACAGGAATACAGCAGCAGCAGGAACAGCCACAGGTATATTTCAGCAGCATCTTCAGCAACAGGAATACAGCAGGAGCAAGAACAGCCACAGGAATACAGCAGCAGCAGGAACAGCCACAGAAATACAGCAGCAGCAGCAGGAACAGCCACAGATATGCAGCTGTAGAAGGAACAACCACAGGAATACAGCAGCAACAGGAACAACCACAGGAATACAGCAACAGCAGGAACAGCCACAGGAATACAGCAGCAGCAGCAGGAACAGCCTCAGGAATACAACAGCAGCAGAAGTAACAGCCACAGGAATACAACAGCAGCAGTAGGAACAGTCGCAGATATGCACCACCTGCAGGAGGAACAGACACAGGAATACAGCAGCAGCAGCAGGAATAGCCACAGCAATACAGCAGCAGCAGGAACAGCCAAAGGACTACAGCAGCATCGGGAAAAACCACAGGAATACAGCAGCAGAAGGAACAGCCACAGGAATACAGCTGCAGCAGGAATAGCCACAGGAATACAGCAGCAACGGGAAAAGCCAAAGGAATACAGCAGCAGCAGGAACAGCCACAGGAATACAGCAGCAGCAGGAACAGCCACAGCAATACAGCAACAGCAGGAACAGAGACAGGAATACAGCAGCAGCAGGCACAGCTACAGGAATACAGCAGCAGCAGGAACAGCCACAGGTATATTTCAGCAGCGCGTTCAGCAACAGGAATACAGCAGCAGGAAGAACAGCCACAGGAATACAGCAGCAGCAGGAACAGCCACAGGAATACAGCAGCAGCAGGAACAGCGACAGGAATACAGCAGCAGCAGCAAGAACAGCCACAGGTACGCAGCAGCAGGAAAAAGCCACAGGAATTCAGCAGCAGCAGGAACAGCCACAGGAATAGAGTTACAACAGGAACAGCCACAGGAATACAGCAGCAGCAGGAACAGTGACAGGAATACAGCAGCAGTAGGAACAGCCCCAGGAATACAGCAGCAGCAGGTATAGTAACAGGAATACAGCAGCAGCAAGAACAGCCACAGCAATACAGCAGCAGCAGGACCAGCCACAGGAATAGAGCAGCAGCAGCAGGAAAAGCCACAGGAATACAGCAGCAGCAGGAACAGCAACAGGAGTACAGCAGCAGCAGGAACAGCAACGGGAATACAGCAGCAGCAAGTACAGCCACAGGAATACAGCAGCAACAGGAACACTGACAGGAATACAGCAGCAGTAGGAACAGCCACAGTAATACAGCTGCAGCAGGTACAGTGACAGGAATACAGCAGCAGTAGGAACAGCCACAGGAATACAGCTGCAGCAGGTACAGTGACAGGAATACAGCAGCAGCAAGAACAGCCACAGCAATACAGCAGCAGCAAGAACAGCCAGAGGAATACAGCAGCAGCAGCAGGAAGAACCACAGGAATGCAGCAGCAGCAGGAACAGCAACAGGAGTACAGCAGCAGAAGGAACAGCCACAGGAATACAGCAGCAGCATGAAGAGCCACAATAATACAGCAGCAGCAGGAACAGCCACAGGAATCCAGCATCAGCAGGAACAGCCACAGGAATACAACAGCAGCAGGAACAGCCACAGGAGTACAGCAGCAGCTGCAGGAACAGCCAGAGGAATACAGCAGCAGCAGGAACAGCCACTGGAATACAGCAGCCGCAGGAACAGCGACAGGAATACAGCAGCAGCCGGAACAGCTACAAGAATACAGCAGCAGCAGGAACAGCCACAGGTATATTGCAGCAGCAGGATCAGCGACAGGAATACAGAAGCAGCAAGAACAGCCACAGGAATACAGAAGCAGCAGGAACAGCTGCAAGAATACAGCAGCAGCAGGAACAGACAGCGGTATATTGCAGCAGCAGGATCAGCAACAGGAATACAGCAGCAGCAAGAACAGCCACAGGAAAACAGCAGCAGCAGGATCAGCCACAGGAATATAGCAGAAGCGGGAACAGCCACAGATAGGCAGCACTAGCAGCAGGAACAGCCACATGAATACAGCAGCCGCAGGAACAGCCACAGGAATCCAGCAACAGCAGGAACAGCCACAGGAATACAACAACAGCAGGAACAGCCACAGGAATACAGCAGCAGCAGGATCAGCCACAGGAATACAGCAGCAGCAGGAACAGCCACAGGAATACAGCAGCAGCGGGAAAAGCCACAAGAATACAGCAGCAGCAGGAACAGCCACAGGAATACTACAGCAGCAGGAACAGCCACAGGAATACAGCAGCAGCCGGAAAAGCCACAAGAATACAGCAGCAGCAGGAACAGCCACAGGAATAGAGCAGCAGCAGGAACAGCCACAGGAATACAGCAGCAGCAGGACCAGCCATAGGAATACAGCAGCAGCGGGAAAAGCCAAAGGAATACAGCAGCAAGAGGAACAGCCACAGGAATACAGCAGCAGGTACTGCCACAGGCATACAGCAACAGCAGGAACAGCCACAGGAAAACAGCAGCAGCAGGATCAGCCACAGGAATATAGCAGAAGCGGGAACAGCCACAGATAGGCAGCACTAGCAGCAGGAACAGCCACATGAATACAGCAGCCGCAGGAACAGCCACAGGAATCCAGCAGCAGCAGGAACAGCCACAGGAATACAACAACAGCAGGAACAGCCACAGGAATACAGCAGCAGCAGGATCAGCCACAGGAATACAGCAGCAGCAGGAACAGCCACAGGAATACAGCAGCAGCGGGAAAAGCCACAAGAATACAGCAGCAGCAGGAACAGCCACAGGAATACTACAGCAGCAGGAACAGCCACAGGAATACAGCAGCAGCCGGAAAAGCCACAAGAATACAGCAGCAGCAGGAACAGCCACAGGAATAGAGCAGCAGCAGGAACAGCCACAGGAATACAGCAGCAGCAGGACCAGCCATAGGAATACAGCAGCAGCGGGAAAAGCCAAAGGAATACAGCAGCAAGAGGAACAGCCACAGGAATACAGCAGCAGGTACTGCCACAGGCATACAGCAACAGCAGGAACAGCTACAGGAATACAGCAGCAGCAGGAACAGTTACAAGAATACAGCAGCAGCAGGAACAGCCACAGGTGTATTGCAGCAGCAGGATCAGCAACAGGAATACAGCAGCAGCAAGAACAGCCACAGGAATACAGCAGCAGCAGGAAAAGTGACAGGAAAACAGCGTCAGCAGAAGGAACAGCCACAGGAAAACAGCAGCAGCAGGAACAGCCACAGATAGGCAGCACTAGCAGCAGGAACAGCCACATGAATACAGCAGCCGCAGGAACATCCACAGGAATCCAGCAGCAGCAGGAACAGCCACAGGAATACAACAGCAGCAGAAACAGCAACAGGAGTACAGCAGCAGCTGCAGGAACAGCCAGAGGAATACAGCAGCAGCAGGAACAGCCACAGGAATACAGCAGCAGCAGCAGGAACAGCAACGGGAATACAGCAGCAGCAGGTACATCCACAGGAATACAGCAGCAGCAGGAATAGTGACAGGAATACAGCAACAGTAGGAACAGCCACAGGAATACAGCAGCAGCAGGTACAGTAACAGGAATACAGCAGCAGCAGGTACAGCCACAGGAATACAGCAGCAGCAGGAACAGTGACAGGAATACAGCAGCAGTAGGAACAGCCACAGGAATACAGCAGCAGCAGTGAAAGACACCGGAATACAGCAGCAGCAGGAACAGCCACGAGATTACACCAGCATCAGGAACAGCCACAGATATGCAGCACTAGCAGCAGGAACAGCCACATGAATACACCAGCAGCATGAACAGCCACAAGAATACAGCAGCAGCAGGAACAGCCACAGGAATCCAGCAGCAGCAGGAACAGCCACAGGAATACAACAGCAGCAGGAACAGCGACAGGAGTACAGCAGCAGCTGCAGGAACGGCCAGAGGAATACAGCAGCAGCAGGAACAGCCACTGGAATACAGCAGCAGCAGGAACGGCCACAGGAATACAGCAGCAGCAGGAACAGCAACGGGAATACAGCAGCAGCAGGTACAGCCACAGGAATACAGCAGCAGCAGGAACAGTGACAGGAATACAGCAGCAGTAGGTAGAGCCACAGGAATACAGCAGTAGCAGGTACAGTAACAGGAATACAGCAGCAGCAGGTACAGCCACAGGAATACAGCAGCAGCAGGAACAGTGTCAGGAATACAGCAGCAGTAGGAACAGCCACAGGAATACAGCAGCAGCAAGTATAGTAACAGGAATACAGCAGCAGCAAGACCAGCCACAGCAATAAAGCAGCAGCAGGAACAGCCACAGGAATACAGCAGCAGCAGGAACAGTGACAGGAAAACAGCAGCAGCAGAAGGAACAGCCACAGGAATACAGCTGCAGCAGGTACAGTGACAGGAATACAGCAGCAGCAAGAACAGCCACAGCAATACAGCAGCAGCAGGAACAGCCACAGGAATACAGCAGCAGCAGCAGGAAGAGCAACAGGAATGCAGCAGCAGCAGGAACAGCAACAGGAGTACAGCAGCAGAAGGAACAGCCACATAATACAGCAGCAGCATGAAGAGCCACAAGAATACAGCAGAAGCAGGAACAGCCACAGGAATCCAGCAGCAGCAGGAACAGCCACAGGAATACAACAGCAGCAGGAACAGCCACAGGAGTACAGCAGCAGCTGCAGGAACAGCCAGAGGAATACAGCAGCAGCAGGAACAGCCACTGGAATACAGCAGCAGCAGGAACAGCGACAGGAATACAGCAGCAGCAGGAACAGCTACAAGAATACAGCAGCAGCAGCAACAGCCACAGGTATATTGCAGCAGCAGGATCAGCGACAGGAATACAGCAGCAGCAAGAACAGCCACAGGAATACAGCAGCAGCAGGAACAGCAACGGGAATACAGCAGCAGCAGGTACAGCCACAGGAATACAGCAGCTGCAGGAACAGTGACAGGAATACAGCAGCAGTAGGAACAGCCACAGGAATACAGCTGCAGCAGGTACAGTGACAGGAATACAGCAGCAGCAAGAACAGCCACAGCAATACAGCAGCAGCAGGAACAGCCAGAGGAATACAGCAGCAGCAGCAGGAAGAACCACAGGAATGCAGCAGCAGCAGGAACAGCAACAGGAGTACAGCAGCAGAAGGAACAGCCACAGGAATACAGCAGCAGCATGAAGTGCCACAAGAATACAGCAGCAGCAGGAACAGCCACAGGAATCCAGCATCAGCAGGAACAGCCACAGGAATACAACAGCAGCAGGAACAGCCACAGGAGTACAGCAGCAGCTGCAGGAACAGCCAGAGGAATACAGCAGCAGCAGGAACAGCCACTGGAATACAGCAGCAGCAGGAACAGCGACAGGAATACAGCAGCAGCCGGAACAGCTACAAGAATACAGCAGCAGCAGCAACAGCCACAGGTATATTGCAGCAGCAGGATCAGCGACAGGAATACAGAAGCAGCAAGAACAGCCACAGGAATACAGCAGCAGCAGGAAAAGTGACAGGAAAACAGCGGCAGCAGAAGGAACAGCCACAGGAAAACAGCAGCAGCAGGAACAGCCACAGATAGGCAGCACTAGCAGCAGGAACAGCCACATGAATACAGCAGGAGCAGGAACAGCTACAAGAATACAGCAGCAGTTGGAACAGCCACAGGAATCCAGCAGCAGCAGGAACAGCCACAGGAATACAACAGCAGCAGGAACAGCCACTGGAATACAGCAGCAGCAGGAACAGCCACAGGAATACAGCAGCATTAGGAACAGCAACGGGAATACTGCAGCAGCAGGTACATCCACAGGAATACAGCAGCAGTAGAAACAGCCACAGGAATAGAGCAGCAGCAGCAGCAGGAACAGCCACAGGAATTCAGCAGCAGCAGGATCAGCCACAGGAATACAGCAGCAGCAGTAACAGACACCGGAATACAGCAGCAGCAGGAAAGCCACGGGATTACAGCAGCATCAGGAATAGCCACAGATATGCAGCACTAGCAGCAGGAACAGCAACATGAATACACCAGCAGCAGGAACAGCCACAAGAATACAGCAGCAGTTGGAACAGCCACAGGAATCCAGCAGCAGCAGGAACAGCCACAGGAGTACTGCAGCAGCTGCAGGAACAGCCAGAGGAATACAGCAGAAGCAGGAACAGCCACTGGAATAGAGCAGCAGCAGGAACGGCCACAGGAATAGAGCAGCAGCAGGAACAGCAACGGGAATAGAGCAGCAGCAGGTACAGCCACAGAAATACAGCAGCAGCAGGAACAGCGACAGGAATACAGCAGCAGCAGGAACAGCCACAGGTATTTTTCAGCAGCATGTTCAGCAACAGGAATACAGCAGGAGCAAGAACAGCCACAGGAATACAGCAGCAGCAGGAACAGCCACAGAAATACAGCAGCAGCAGCAGGAACAGCCACAGATATGCAGCTGTAGAAGGAACAACCACAGGAATACAGCAGCAACAGGAACAACCACAGGAATACAGCAACAGCAGGAACAGCCACAGGAATACAGCAGCAGCAGCAGGAACAGCCTCAGGAATACAACAGCAGCAGAAGTAACAGCCACAGGAATACAACAGCAGCAGTAGGAACAGTCGCAGATATGCACCACCTGCAGGAGGAACAGACACAGGAATACAGCAGCAGCAGCAGGAATAGCCACAGCAATACAGCAGCAGCAGGAACAGCCAAAGGACTACAGCAGCATCGGGAAAAACCACAGGAATACAGCAGCAGAAGGAACAGCCACAGGAATACAGCTGCAGCAGGAATAGCCACAGGAATACAGCAGCAACGGGAAAAGCCAAAGGAATACAGCAGCAGCAGGAACAGCCACAGGAATACAGCAGCAGCAGGAACAGCCACAGCAATACAGCAACAGCAGGAACAGAGACAGGAATACAGCAGCAGCAGGCACAGCTACAGGAATACAGCAGCAGCAGGAACAGCCACAGGTATATTTCAGCAGCGCGTTCAGCAACAGGAATACAGCAGCAGGAAGAACAGCCACAGGAATACAGCAGCAGCAGGAACAGCCACAGGAATACAGCAGCAGCAGGAACAGCGACAGGAATACAGCAGCAGCAGCAAGAACAGCCACAGGTACGCAGCAGCAGGAAAAAGCCACAGGAATTCAGCAGCAGCAGGAACAGCCACAGGAATAGAGTTACAACAGGAACAGCCACAGGAATACAGCAGCAGCAGGAACAGTGACAGGAATACAGCAGCAGTAGGAACAGCCCCAGGAATACAGCAGCAGCAGGTATAGTAACAGGAATACAGCAGCAGCAAGAACAGCCACAGCAATACAGCAGCAGCAGGACCAGCCACAGGAATAGAGCAGCAGCAGCAGGAAAAGCCACAGGAATACAGCAGCAGCAGGAACAGCAACAGGAGTACAGCAGCAGCAGGAACAGCAACGGGAATACAGCAGCAGCAAGTACAGCCACAGGAATACAGCAGCAACAGGAACACTGACAGGAATACAGCAGCAGTAGGAACAGCCACAGTAATACAGCTGCAGCAGGTACAGTGACAGGAATACAGCAGCAGTAGGAACAGCCACAGGAATACAGCTGCAGCAGGTACAGTGACAGGAATACAGCAGCAGCAAGAACAGCCACAGCAATACAGCAGCAGCAAGAACAGCCAGAGGAATACAGCAGCAGCAGCAGGAAGAACCACAGGAATGCAGCAGCAGCAGGAACAGCAACAGGAGTACAGCAGCAGAAGGAACAGCCACAGGAATACAGCAGCAGCATGAAGAGCCACAATAATACAGCAGCAGCAGGAACAGCCACAGGAATCCAGCATCAGCAGGAACAGCCACAGGAATACAACAGCAGCAGGAACAGCCACAG
This sequence comes from Cetorhinus maximus, assembly GCF_964194155.1. NCBI lineage: Eukaryota > Metazoa > Chordata > Chondrichthyes > Lamniformes > Cetorhinidae > Cetorhinus > Cetorhinus maximus. Next base: position 27,974,526 of record NC_135889.1, read on the forward strand.
GAGTACAGCAGCAGCTGCAGGAACAGCCAGAGGAATACAGCAGCAGCAGGAACAGCCACTGGAATACAGCAGCCGCAGGAACAGCGACAGGAATACAGCAGCAGCCGGAACAGCTACAAGAATACAGCAGCAGCAGGAACAGCCACAGGTATATTGCAGCAGCAGGATCAGCGACAGGAATACAGAAGCAGCAAGAACAGCCACAGGAATACAGAAGCAGCAGGAACAGCTGCAAGAATACAGCAGCAGCAGGAACAGACAGCGGTATATTGCAGCAGCAGGATCAGCAACAGGAATACAGCAGCAGCAAGAACAGCCACAGGAAAACAGCAGCAGCAGGATCAGCCACAGGAATATAGCAGAAGCGGGAACAGCCACAGATAGGCAGCACTAGCAGCAGGAACAGCCACATGAATACAGCAGCCGCAGGAACAGCCACAGGAATCCAGCAACAGCAGGAACAGCCACAGGAATACAACAACAGCAGGAACAGCCACAGGAATACAGCAGCAGCAGGATCAGCCACAGGAATACAGCAGCAGCAGGAACAGCCACAGGAATACAGCAGCAGCGGGAAAAGCCACAAGAATACAGCAGCAGCAGGAACAGCCACAGGAATACTACAGCAGCAGGAACAGCCACAGGAATACAGCAGCAGCCGGAAAAGCCACAAGAATACAGCAGCAGCAGGAACAGCCACAGGAATAGAGCAGCAGCAGGAACAGCCACAGGAATACAGCAGCAGCAGGACCAGCCATAGGAATACAGCAGCAGCGGGAAAAGCCAAAGGAATACAGCAGCAAGAGGAACAGCCACAGGAATACAGCAGCAGGTACTGCCACAGGCATACAGCAACAGCAGGAACAGCCACAGGAAAACAGCAGCAGCAGGATCAGCCACAGGAATATAGCAGAAGCGGGAACAGCCACAGATAGGCAGCACTAGCAGCAGGAACAGCCACATGAATACAGCAGCCGCAGGAACAGCCACAGGAATCCAGCAGCAGCAGGAACAGCCACAGGAATACAACAACAGCAGGAACAGCCACAGGAATACAGCAGCAGCAGGATCAGCCACAGGAATACAGCAGCAGCAGGAACAGCCACAGGAATACAGCAGCAGCGGGAAAAGCCACAAGAATACAGCAGCAGCAGGAACAGCCACTGGAATACTACAGCAGCAGGAACAGCCACAGGAATACAGCAGCAGCCGGAAAAGCCACAAGAATACAGCAGCAGCAGGAACAGCCACAGGAATAGAGCAGCAGCAGGAACAGCCACAGGAATACAGCAGCAGCAGGACCAGCCATAGGAATACAGCAGCAGCGGGAAAAGCCAAAGGAATACAGCAGCAAGAGGAACAGCCACAGGAATACAGCAGCAGGTACTGCCACAGGCATACAGCAACAGCAGGAACAGCTACAGGAATACAGCAGCAGCAGGAACAGTTACAAGAATACAGCAGCAGCAGGAACAGCCACAGGTGTATTGCAGCAGCAGGATCAGCAACAGGAATACAGCAGCAGCAAGAACAGCCACAGGAATACAGCAGCAGCAGGAAAAGTGACAGGAAAACAGCGTCAGCAGAAGGAACAGCCACAGGAAAACAGCAGCAGCAGGAACAGCCACAGATAGGCAGCACTAGCAGCAGGAACAGCCACATGAATACAGCAGCCGCAGGAACATCCACAGGAATCCAGCAGCAGCAGGAACAGCCACAGGAATACAACAGCAGCAGAAACAGCAACAGGAGTACAGCAGCAGCTGCAGGAACAGCCAGAGGAATACAGCAGCAGCAGGAACAGCCACAGGAATACAGCAGCAGCAGCAGGAACAGCAACGGGAATACAGCAGCAGCAGGTACATCCACAGGAATACAGCAGCAGCAGGAATAGTGACAGGAATACAGCAACAGTAGGAACAGCCACAGGAATACAGCAGCAGCAGGTACAGTAACAGGAATACAGCAGCAGCAGGTACAGCCACAGGAATACAGCAGCAGCAGGAACAGTGACAGGAATACAGCAGCAGTAGGAACAGCCACAGGAATACAGCAGCAGCAGTGAAAGACACCGGAATACAGCAGCAGCAGGAACAGCCACGAGATTACACCAGCATCAGGAACAGCCACAGATATGCAGCACTAGCAGCAGGAACAGCCACATGAATACACCAGCAGCATGAACAGCCACAAGAATACAGCAGCAGCAGGAACAGCCACAGGAATCCAGCAGCAGCAGGAACAGCCACAGGAATACAACAGCAGCAGGAACAGCGACAGGAGTACAGCAGCAGCTGCAGGAACGGCCAGAGGAATACAGCAGCAGCAGGAACAGCCACTGGAATACAGCAGCAGCAGGAACGGCCACAGGAATACAGCAGCAGCAGGAACAGCAACGGGAATACAGCAGCAGCAGGTACAGCCACAGGAATACAGCAGCAGCAGGAACAGTGACAGGAATACAGCAGCAGTAGGTAGAGCCACAGGAATACAGCAGCAGCAGGTACAGTAACAGGAATACAGCAGCAGCAGGTACAGCCACAGGAATACAGCAGCAGCAGGAACAGTGTCAGGAATACAGCAGCAGTAGGAACAGCCACAGGAATACAGCAGCAGCAAGTATAGTAACAGGAATACAGCAGCAGCAAGACCAGCCACAGCAATAAAGCAGCAGCAGGAACAGCCACAGGAATACAGCAGCAGCAGGAACAGTGACAGGAAAACAGCAGCAGCAGAAGGAACAGCCACAGGAATACAGCTGCAGCAGGTACAGTGACAGGAATACAGCAGCAGCAAGAACAGCCACAGCAATACAGCAGCAGCAGGAACAGCCACAGGAATACAGCAGCAGCAGCAGGAAGAGCCACAGGAATGCAGCAGCAGCAGGAACAGCAACAGGAGTACAGCAGCAGAAGGAACAGCCACATAATACAGCAGCAGCATGAAGAGCCACAAGAATACAGCAGAAGCAGGAACAGCCACAGGAATCCAGCAGCAGCAGGAACAGCCACAGGAATACAACAGCAGCAGGAACAGCCACAGGAGTACAGCAGCAGCTGCAGGAACAGCCAGAGGAATACAGCAGCAGCAGGAACAGCCACTGGAATACAGCAGCAGCAGGAACAGCGACAGGAATACAGCAGCAGCAGGAACAGCTACAAGAATACAGCAGCAGCAGCAACAGCCACAGGTATATTGCAGCAGCAGGATCAGCGACAGGAATACAGCAGCAGCAAGAACAGCCACAGGAATACAGCAGCAGCAGGAACAGCAACGGGAATACAGCAGCAGCAGGTACAGCCACAGGAATACAGCAGCTGCAGGAACAGTGACAGGAATACAGCAGCAGTAGGAACAGCCACAGGAATACAGCTGCAGCAGGTACAGTGACAGGAATACAGCAGCAGCAAGAACAGCCACAGCAATACAGCAGCAGCAGGAACAGCCAGAGGAATACAGCAGCAGCAGCAGGAAGAACCACAGGAATGCAGCAGCAGCAGGAACAGCAACAGGAGTACAGCAGCAGAAGGAACAGCCACAGGAATACAGCAGCAGCATGAAGTGCCACAAGAATACAGCAGCAGCAGGAACAGCCACAGGAATCCAGCATCAGCAGGAACAGCCACAGGAATACAACAGCAGCAGGAACAGCCACAGGAGTACAGCAGCAGCTGCAGGAACAGCCAGAGGAATACAGCAGCAGCAGGAACAGCCACTGGAATACAGCAGAAGCAGGAACAGCGACAGGAATACAGCAGCAGCCGGAACAGCTACAAGAATACAGCAGCAGCAGCAACAGCCACAGGTATATTGCAGCAGCAGGATCAGCGACAGGAATACAGAAGCAGCAAGAACAGCCACAGGAACACAGCAGCAGCAGGAAAAGTGACAGGAAAACAGCGGCAGCAGAAGGAACAGCCACAGGAAAACAGCAGCAGCAGGAACAGCCACAGATAGGCAGCACTAGCAGCAGGAACAGCCACATGAATACAGCAGCCGCAGGAACATCCACAGGAATCCAGCAGCAGCAGGAACAGCCACAGGAATACAACAGCAGCAGAAACAGCAACAGGAGTACAGCAGCAGCTGCAGGAACAGCCAGAGGAATACAGCAGCAGCAGGAACAGCCACAGGAATACAGCAGCAGCAGCAGGAACAGCAACGGGAATACAGCAGCAGCAGGTACATCCACAGGAATACAGCAGCAGCAGGAACAGTGACAGGAATACAGCAACAGTAGGAACAGCCACAGGAATACAGCAGCAGCAGGTACAGTAACAGGAATACAGCAGCAGCAGGTACAGCCACAGGAATACAGCAGCAGCAGGAACAGTGACAGGAATACAGCAGCAGTAGGAACAGCCACAGGAATACAGCAGCAGCAGTGAAAGACACCGGAATACAGCAGCAGCAGGAACAGCCACGAGATTACACCAGCATCAGGAACAGCCACAGATATGCAGCACTAGCAGCAGGAACAGCCACATGAATACACCAGCAGCATGAACAGCCACAAGAATACAGCAGCAGCAGGAACAGCCACAGGAATCCAGCAGCAGCAGGAACAGCCACAGGAATACAACAGCAGCAGGAACAGCGACAGGAGTACAGCAGCAGCTGCAGGAACGGCCAGAGGAATACAGCAGCAGCAGGAACAGCCACTGGAATACAGCAGCAGCAGGAACGGCCACAGGAATACAGCAGCAGCAGGAACAGCAACGGGAATACAGCAGCAGCAGGTACAGCCACAGGAATACAGCAGCAGCAGGAACAGTGACAGGAATACAGCAGCAGTAGGTACAGCCACAGGAATACAGCAGCAGCAGGTACAGTAACAGGAATACAGCAGCAGCAGGTACAGCCACAGGAATACAGCAGCAGCAGGAACAGTGTCAGGAATACAGCAGCAGTAGGAACAGCCACAGGAATACAGCAACAGCAAGTATAGTAACAGGAATACAGCAGCAGCACGACCAGCCACAGCAATAAAGCAGCAGCAGGAACAGCCACAGGAATACAGCAGCAGCAGGAACAGTGACAGGAAAACAGCAGCAGCAGAAGGAACAGCCACAGGAATACAGCTGCAGCAGGTACAGTGACAGGAATACAGCAGCAGCAAGAACAGCCAGAGCAATACAGCAGCAGCAGGAACAGCCACAGGAATACAGCAGCAGCAGCAGGAAGAGCCACAGGAATGCAGCAGCAGCAGGAACAGCAACAGGAGTACAGCAGCAGAAGGAACAGCCACAGAATACAGCAGCAGCATGAAGAGCCACAAGAATACAGCAGAAGCAGGAACAGCCACAGGAATCCAGCAGCAGCAGGAACAGCCACAGGAATACAACAGCAGCAGGAACAGCCACAGGAGTACAGCAGCAGCTGCAGGAACAGCCAGAGGAATACAGCAGCAGCAGGAACAGCCACTGGAATACAGCAGCAGCAGGAACAGCGACAGGAATACAGCAGCAGCAGGAACAGCTACATGAATACAGCAGCAGCAGCAACAGCCACAGGTATATTGCAGCAGCAGGATCAGCGACAGGAATACAGCAGCAGCAGGAACAGCCACTGGAATACAGCAGCAGCAGGAACAGCGACAGGAATACAGCAGCAGCAGGAACAGCTACAAGAATACAGCAGCAGCAGCAACAGCCACAGGTATATTGCAGCAGCAGGATCAGCGACAGGAATACAGCAGCAGCAAGAACAGCCACAGGAATACAGCAGCAGCAGGAACAGCAACGGGAAAACAGCAGCAGCAGGTACAGCCACAGGAATACAGCAGCTGCAGGAACAGTGACAGGAATACAGCAGCAGTAGGAACAGCCACAGGAATACAGCTGCAGCAGGTACAGTGACAGGAATACAGCAGCAGCAAGAACAGCCACAGCAATACAGCAGCAGCAGGAACAGCCAGAGGAATACAGCAGCAGCAGCAGGAAGAACCACAGGAATGCAGCAGCAGCAGGATCAGCAACAGGAGTACAGCAGCAGAAGGAACAGCCACAGGAATACAGCAGCAGCATGAAGAGCCACAAGAATACAGCAGCAGCAGGAACAGCCACAGGAATCCAGCATCAGCAGGAACAGCCACAGGAATACAACAGCAGCAGGAACAGCCACAGGAGTACAGCAGCAGCTGCAGGAACAGCCAGAGGAATACAGCAGCAGCAGGAACAGCCACTGGAATACAGCAGCAGCAGGAACAGCGACAGGAATACAGCAGCAGCCGGAACAGCTACAAGAATACAGCAGCAGCAAGAACAGCCACAGGTATATTGCAGCAGCAGGATCAGCGACAGGAATACAGAAGCAGCAAGAACAGCCACAGGAATACAGCAGCAGCAGGAACAGCTGCAAGAATACAGCAGCAGCAGGAACAGACAGCGGTATATTGCAGCAGCAGGATCAGCGACAGGAATACAGCAGCGGCAAGAAAAGCCACAGGAATACAGCAGCAGCAGGAACAATGACAGGAAAACAGCAGCAGCAGAAGGAACAGCCACAGGAATACAGCAGCAGCAGGAACAGCTACAAGAATACAGCAGCAGCAGGAACAGCCACAGGTATATTGCAGCAGCAGGATCAGCAACAGGAATACAGCAGCAGCAAGAACAGCCACAGGAAAACAGCAGCAGCAGGATCAGCCACAGGAATATAGCAGAAGCGGGAACAGCCACAGATAGGCAGCACTAGCAGCAGGAACAGCCACATGAATACAGCAGCCGCAGGAACAGCCACAGGAATCCAGCAGCAGCAGGAACAGCCACAGGAATACAACAACAGCAGGAACAGCCACAGGAATACAGCAGCAGCAGGATCAGCCACAGGAATACAGCAGCAGCAGGAACAGCCACAGGAATACAGCAGCAGCGGGATAAGCCACAAGAATACAGCAGCAGCAGGAACAGCCACAGGAATACAACAGCAGCAGGAACAGCCACAGGAATACAGCAGCAGCCGGAAAAGCCACAAGAATACAGCAGCAGCAGGAACAGCCACAGGAATAGAGCAGCAGCAGGAACAGCCACAGGAATACAGCAGCAGCAGGACCAGCCATAGGAATACAGCAGCAGCGGGAAAAGCCAAAGGAATACAGCAGCAAGAGGAACAGCCACAGGAATACAGCAGCAGGTACTGCCACAGGCATACAGCAACAGCAGGAACAGCTACAGGAATACAGCAGCAGCAGGAACAGTTACAAGAATACAGCAGCAGCAGGAACAGCCACAGGTGTATTGCAGCAGCAGGATCAGCAACAGGAATACAGCAGCAGCAAGAACAGCCACAGGAATACAGCAGCAGCAGGAAAAGTGACAGGAAAACAGCGTCAGCAGAAGGAACAGCCACAGGAAAACAGCAGCAGCAGGAACAGCCACAGATAGGCAGCACTAGCAGCAGGAACAGCCACATGAATACAGCAGCCGCAGGAACATCCACAGGAATCCAGCAGCAGCAGGAACAGCCACAGGAATACAACAGCAGCAGGAACAGCCACAGGAGTACAGCAGCAGCTGCAGGAACAGCCAGAGGAATACAGCAGCAGCAGGAACAGCCACAGGAATACAGCAGCAGCAGCAGGAACAGCAACGGGAATACAGCAGCAGCAGGTACATCCACAGGAATACAGCAGCAGCAGGAACAGTGACAGGAATACAGCAACAGTAGGAACAGCCACAGGAATACAGCAGCAGCAGGTACAGTAACAGGAATACAGCAGCAGCAGGTACAGCCACAGGAATACAGCAGCAGCAGGAACAGTGACAGGAATACAGCAGCAGTAGGAACAGCCACAGGAATACAGCAGCAGCAGTGAAAGACACCGGAATACAGCAGCAGCAGGAACAGCCACGAGATTACACCAGCATCAGGAACAGCCACAGATATGCAGCACTAGCAGCAGGAACAGCCACATGAATACACCAGCAGCATGAACAGCCACAAGAATACAGCAGCAGCAGGAACAGCCACAGGAATCCAGCAGCAGCAGGAACAGCCACAGGAATACAACAGCAGCAGGAACAGCGACAGGAGTACAGCAGCAGCTGCAGGAACGGCCAGAGGAATACAGCAGCAGCAGGAACAGCCACTGGAATACAGCAGCAGCAGGAACGGCCACAGGAATACAGCAGCAGCAGGAACAGCAACGGGAATACAGCAGCAGCAGGTACAGCCACAGGAATACAGCAGCAGCAGGAACAGTGACAGGAATACAGCAGCAGTAGGTACAGCCACAGGAATACAGCAGCAGCAGGTACAGTAACAGGAATACAGCAGCAGCAGGTACAGCCACAGGAATACAGCAGCAGCAGGAACAGTGTCAGGAATACAGCAGCAGTAGGAACAGCCACAGGAATACAGCAGCAGCAAGTATAGTAACAGGAATACAGCAGCAGCAAGACCAGCCACAGCAATAAAGCAGCAGCAGGAACAGCCACAGGAATACAGCAGCAGCAGGAACAGTGACAGGAAAACAGCAGCAGCAGAAGGAAAAGCCACAGGAATACAGCAGCAGCAGGAACAGCCACAGGAATACAGCAGCAGCAGGAACAGTGACAGGAAAACAGCAGCAGCAGAAGGAACAGCCACAGGAATACAGCTGCAGCAGGTACAGTGACAGGAATACAGCAGCAGCAAGAACAGCCACAGCAATACAGCAGCAGCAGGAACAGCCACAGGAATACAGCAGCAGCAGCAGGAAGAGCCACAGGAATGCAGCAGCAGCAGGAACAGCAACAGGAGTACAGCAGCAGAAGGAACAGCCACAGAATACAGCAGCAGCATGAAGAGCCACAAGAATACAGCAGCAGCAGGAACAGCCACAGGAATCCAGCATCAGCTGGAACAGCCACAGGAATACAACAGCAGCAGGAACAGCCACAGGAGTACAGCAGCAGCTGCAGGAACAGCCAGAGGAATACAGCAGCAGCAGGAACAGCCACTGGAATACAGCAGCAGCAGGAACAGCGACAGGAATACAGCAGCAGCAGGAACAGCTACATGAATACAGCAGCAGCAGCAACAGCCACAGGTATATTGCAGCAGCAGGATCAGCGACAGGAATACAGCAGCAGCAGGAACAGCCACTGGAATACAGCAGCAGCAGGAACAGCGACAGGAATACAGCAGCAGCAGGAACAGCTACAAGAATACAGCAGCAGCAGCAACAGCCACAGGTATATTGCAGCAGCAGGATCAGCGACAGGAATACAGCAGCAGCAAGAACAGCCACAGGAATACAGCAGCAGCATGAACAGCAACGGTAAAACAGCAGCAGCAGGTACAGCCACAGGAATACAGCAGCTGCAGGAACAGTGACAGGAATACAGCAGCAGTAGGAACAGCCACAGGAATACAGCTGCAGCAGGTACAGTGACAGGAATACAGCAGCAGCAAGAACAGCCACAGCAATACAGCAGCAGCAGGAACAGCCAGAGGAATACAGCAGCAGCAGCAGGAAGAACCACAGGAATGCAGCAGCAGCAGGAACAGCAACAGGAGTACAGCAGCAGAAGGACCAGCCCCAGGAATACAGCAGCAGCATGAAGAGCCACAAGAATACAGCAGCAGCAGGAACAGCCACAGGAATCCAGCATCAGCAGGAACAGCGACAGGAATACAGCAGCAGCCGGAACAGCTACAAGAATACAGCAGCAGCAAGAACAGCCACAGGTATATTGCAGCAGCAGGATCAGCGACAGGAATACAGAAGCAGCAAGAACAGCCACAGGAATACAGCAGCAGCAGGAACAGCTGCAAGAATACAGCAGCAGCAGGAACAGACAGCGGTATATTGCAGCAGCAGGATCAGCGACAGGAATACAGCAGCGGCAAGAAAAGCCACAGGAATACAGCAGCAGCAGGAACAATGACAGGAAAACAGCAGCAGCAGAAGGAACAGCCACAGGAATACAGCAGCAGCAGGAACAGCTACAAGAATACAGCAGCAGCAGGAACAGCCACAGGTATATTGCAGCAGCAGGATCAGCAACAGGAATACAGCAGCAGCAAGAACAGCCACAGGAAAACAGCAGCAGCAGGATCAGCCACAGGAATATAGCAGAAGCGGGAACAGCCACAGATAGGCAGCACTAGCAGCAGGAACAGCCACATGAATACAGCAGCCGCAGGAACAGCCACAGGAATCCAGCAGCAGCAGGAACAGCCACAGGAATACAACAACAGCAGGAACAGCCACAGGAATACAGCAGCAGCAGGATCAGCCACAGGAATACAGCAGCAGCAGGAACAGCCACAGGAATACAGCAGCAGTGGGATAAGCCACAAGAATACAGCAGCAGCAGGAACAGCCACAGGAATACAACAGCAGCAGGAACAGCCACAGGAATACAGCAGCAGCCGGAAAAGCCACAAGAATACAGCAGCAGCAGGAACAGCCACAGGAATAGAGCAGCAGCAGGAACAGCCACAGGAATACAGCAGCAGCAGGACCAGCCATAGGAATACAGCAGCAGCGGGAAAAGCCAAAGGAATACAGCAGCAAGAGGAACAGCCACAGGAATACAGCAGCAGGTACTGCCACAGGCATACAGCAACAGCAGGAACAGCTACAGGAATACAGCAGCAGCAGGAACAGTTACAAGAATACAGCAGCAGCAGGAACAGCCACAGGTGTATTGCAGCAGCAGGATCAGCAACAGGAATACAGCAGCAGCAAGAACAGCCACAGGAATACAGCAGCAGCAGGAAAAGTGACAGGAAAACAGCGTCAGCAAAAGGAACAGCCACAGGAAAACAGCAGCAGCAGGAACAGCCACAGATAGGCAGCACTAGTAGCAGGAACAGCCACATGAATACAGCAGCCGCAGGAACATCCACAGGAATCCAGCAGCAGCAGGAACAGCCACAGGAATACAACAGCAGCAGGAACAGCCACAGGAGTACAGCAGCAGCTGCAGGAACAGCCAGAGGAATACAGCAGCAGCAGGAACAGCCACAGGAATACAGCAGCAGCAGCAGGAACAGCAACGGGAATACAGCAGCAGCAGGTACATCCACAGGAATACAGCAGCAGCAGGAACAGTGACAGGAATACAGCAACAGTAGGAACAGCCACAGGAATACAGCAGCAGCAGGTACAGTAACAGGAATACAGCAGCAGCAGGTACAGCCACAGGAATACAGCAGCAGCAGGAACAGTGACAGGAATACAGCAGCAGTAGGAACAGCCACAGGAATACAGCAGCAGCAGTGAAAGACACCGGAATACAGCAGCAGCAGGAACAGCCACGAGATTACACCAGCATCAGGAACAGCCACAGATATGCAGCACTAGCAGCAGGAACAGCCACATGAATACACCAGCAGCATGAACAGCCACAAGAATACAGCAGCAGCAGGAACAGCCACAGGAATCCAGCAGCAGCAGGAACAGCCACAGGAATACAACAGCAGCAGGAACAGCGACAGGAGTACAGCAGCAGCTGCAGGAACGGCCAGAGGAATACAGCAGCAGCAGGAACAGCCACTGGAATACAGCAGCAGCAGGAACGGCCACAGGAATACAGCAGCAGCAGGAACAGCAACGGGAATACAGCAGCAGCAGGTACAGCCACAGGAATACAGCAGCAGCAGGAACAGTGACAGGAATACAGCAGCAGTAGGTACAGCCACAGGAATACAGCAGCAGCAGGTACAGTAACAGGAATACAGCAGCAGCAGGTACAGCCACAGGAATACAGCAGCAGCAGGAACAGTGTCAGGAATACAGCAGCAGTAGGAACAGCCACAGGAATACAGCAGCAGCAAGTATAGTAACAGGAATACAGCAGCAGCAAGACCAGCCACAGCAATAAAGCAGCAGCAGGAACAGCCACAGGAATACATCAGCAGCAGGAACAGTGACAGGAAAACAGCAGCAGCAGAAGGAAAAGCCACAGGAATACAGCAGCAGCAGGAACAGCCACAGGAATACAGCAGCAGCAGGAACAGTGACAGGAAAACAGCAGCAGCAGAAGGAACAGCCACAGGAATACAGCTGCAGCAGGTACAGTGACAGGAATACAGCAGCAGCAAGAACAGCCACAGCAATACAGCAGCAGCAGGAACAGCCACAGGAATACAGCAGCAGCAGCAGGAAGAGCCACAGGAATGCAGCAGCAGCAGGAACAGCAACAGGAGTACAGCAGCAGAAGGAACAGCCACAGAATACAGCAGCAGCATGAAGAGCCACAAGAATACAGCAGCAGCAGGAACAGCCACAGGAATCCAGCATCAGCAGGAACAGCCACAGGAATACAACAGCAGCAGGAACAGCCACAGGAGTACAGCAGCAGCTGCAGGAACAGCCAGAGGAATACAGCAGCAGCAGGAACAGCCACTGGAATACAGCAGCAGCAGGAACAGCGACAGGAATACAGCAGCAGCAGGAACAGCTACATGAATACAGCAGCAGCAGCAACAGCCACAGGTATATTGCAGCAGCAGGATCAGCGACAGGAATACAGCAGCAGCAGGAACAGCCACTGGAATACAGCAGCAGCAGGAACAGCGACAGGAATACAGCAGCAGCAGGAACAGCTACAAGAATACAGCAGCAGCAGCAACAGCCACAGGTATATTGCAGCAGCAGGATCAGCGACAGGAATACAGCAGCAGCAAGAACAGCCACAGGAATACAGCAGCAGCAGGAACAGCAACGGTAAAACAGCAGCAGCAGGTACAGCCACAGGAATACAGCAGCTGCAGGAACAGTGACAGGAATACAGCAGCAGTAGGAACAGCCACAGGAATACAGCTGCAGCAGGTACAGTGACAGGAATACAGCAGCAGCAAGAACAGCCACAGCAATACAGCAGCAGCAGGAACAGCCAGAGGAATACAGCAGCAGCAGCAGGAAGAACCACAGGAATGCAGCAGCAGCAGGAACAGCAACAGGAGTACAGCAGCAGAAGGACCAGCCCCAGGAATACAGCAGCAGCATGAAGAGCCACAAGAATACAGCAGCAGCAGGAACAGCCACAGGAATCCAGCATCAGCAGGAACAGCGACAGGAATACAGCAGCAGCCGGAACAGCTACAAGAATACAGCAGCAGCAAGAACAGCCACAGGTATATTGCAGCAGCAGGATCAGCGACAGGAATACAGAAGCAGCAAGAACAGCCACAGGAATACAGCAGCAGCAGGAACAGCTGCAAGAATACAGCAGCAGCAGGAACAGACAGCGGTATATTGCAGCAGCAGGATCAGCGACAGGAATACAGCAGCGGCAAGAAAAGCCACAGGAATACAGCAGCAGCAGGAACAATGACAGGAAAACAGCAGCAGCAGAAGGAACAGCCACAGGAATACAGCAGCAGCAGGAACAGCTACAAGAATACAGCAGCAGCAGGAACAGCCACAGGTATATTGCAGCAGCAGGATCAGCAACAGGAATACAGCAGCAGCAAGAACAGCCACAGGAAAACAGCAGCAGCAGGATCAGCCACAGGAATATAGCAGAAGCGGGAACAGCCACAGATAGGCAGCACTAGCAGCAGGAACAGCCACATGAATACAGCAGCCGCAGGAACAGCCACAGGAATCCAGCAGCAGCAGGAACAGCCACAGGAATACAACAACAGCAGGAACAGCCACAGGAATACAGCAGCAGCAGGATCAGCCACAGGAATACAGCAGCAGCAGGAACAGCCACAGGAATACAGCAGCAGCGGGATAAGCCACAAGAATACAGCAGCAGCAGGAACAGCCACAGGAATACAACAGCAGCAGGAACAGCCACAGGAATACAGCAGCAGCCGGAAAAGCCACAAGAATACAGCAGCAGCAGGAACAGCCACAGGAATAGAGCAGCAGCAGGAACAGCCACAGGAATACAGCAGCAGCAGGACCAGCCATAGGAATACAGCAGCAGCGGGAAAAGCCAAAGGAATACAGCAGCAAGAGGAACAGCCACAGGAATACAGCAGCAGGTACTGCCACAGGCATACAGCAACAGCAGGAACAGCTACAGGAATACAGCAGCAGCAGGAACAGTTACAAGAATACAGCAGCAGCAGGAACAGCCACAGGTGTATTGCAGCAGCAGGATCAGCAACAGGAATACAGCAGCAGCAAGAACAGCCACAGGAATACAGCAGCAGCAGGAAAAGTGACAGGAAAACAGCGTCAGCAGAAGGAACAGCCACAGGAAAACAGCAGCAGCAGGAACAGCCACAGATAGGCAGCACTAGCAGCAGGAACAGCCACATGAATACAGCAGCCGCAGGAACATCCACAGGAATCCAGCAGCAGCAGGAACAGCCACAGGAATACAACAGCAGCAGGAACAGCCACAGGAGTACAGCAGCAGCTGCAGGAACAGCCAGAGGAATACAGCAGCAGCAGGAACAGCCACAGGAATGCAGCAGCAGCAGCAGGAACAGCAACGGGAATACAGCAGCAGCAGGTACATCCACAGGAATACAGCAGCAGCAGGAACAGTGACAGGAATACAGCAACAGTAGGAACAGCCACAGGAATACAGCAGCAGCAGGTACAGTAACAGGAATACAGCAGCAGCAGGTACAGCCACAGGAATACAGCAGCAGCAGGAACAGTGACAGGAATACAGCAGCAGTAGGAACAGCCACAGGAATACAGCAGCAGCAGTGAAAGACACCGGAATACAGCAGCAGCAGGAACAGCCACGAGATTACACCAGCATCAGGAACAGCCACAGATATGCAGCACTAGCAGCAGGAACAGCCACATGAATACACCAACAGCATGAACAGCCACAAGAATACAGCAGCAGCAGGAACAGCCACAGGAATCCAGCAGCAGCAGGAACAGCCACAGGAATACAACAGCAGCAGGAACAGCGACAGGAGTACAGCAGCAGCTGCAGGAACGGCCAGAGGAATACAGCAGCAGCAGGAACAGCCACTGGAATACAGCAGCAGCAGGAACGGCCACAGGAATACAGCAGCAGCAGGACCAGCAACGGGAATACAGCAGCAGCAGGTACAGCCACAGGAATACAGCAGCAGCAGGAACAGTGACAGGAATACAGCAGCAGTAGGTACAGCCACAGGAATACAGCAGCAGCAGGTACAGTAACAGGAATACAGCAGCAGCAGGTACAGCCACAGGAATACAGCAGCAGCAGGAACAGTGTCAGGAATACAGCAGCAGTAGGAACAGCCACAGGAATACAGCAGCAGCAAGTATAGTAACAGGAATACAGCAGCAGCAAGACCAGCCACAGCAATAAAGCAGCAGCAGGAACAGCCACAGGAATACAGCAGCAGCAGGAACAGTGACAGAAAAACAGCAGCAGCAGAAGGAACAGCCACAGGAATACAGCAGCAGCAGGAACAGCCACAGGAATATAGCAGCAGCAGGAAAAGCAACAAGAATACAGCAGCAGCAGGAACAGCCACAGGAATACAACAGCAGCAGGAACAGCCACAGGAATACAGCAGCAGCGGGAAAAGCCACAGGAATACAGCAGCAGGAGGAACAGCCACGGGATTACAGCAGCATCAGTAACAGCCAGAGGAATACAGCAGCAGCAGGAACAGCCACAGGAATACAGCAGCAGCAGGAACAGCAACGGGAATACAGCAGCAGCAGGTACAGCCACAGGAATACAGCAGCAGCAGGAACAGTGACAGGAATACAGCAGCAGTAGGAACAGCCACAGGAATATAGCAGCAGCAGGTACAGTAACAGGATTACAGCAGCAGCAGGTACAGCCACAGGAATACAGCAGCAGCAGGAACAGTGACAGGAATACAGCAGCAGTAGGAACAGCCACAGGAATACAGCAGCAGCAGGTATAATAACAGGAATACACCAGCAGCAAGAACAGCCACAGCAATACAGCAGCAGCAGGAACAGCCACAGGAATAGAGCAGCAGCAGCAGGGAAAGCCACTGGAATACCGCAGCAGCAGGAACAGCAACAGGAGTACAGCAGCAGCAGGACCAGCCACAGGAATACATTAGCAGCAGGAACAGCAACAGGAATACAGCAGCAGCAGGTACAGCCACAGGAATACAGCAGCTGCAGGAACAGTGACAGGAATACAGCAGCAGTAGGAACAGCCACAGGAATACAGCTGCAGCAGGTACAGTGACAGGAATACAGCAGCAGCAAGAACAGCCACAGCAATACAGCAGCAGCAGGAACAGCCACAGGAATACAGCAGCAGCAGCAGGAAGAGCCACAGGAATGCAGCAGCAGCAGGAACAGCAACAGGAGTACAGCAGCAGAAGGAACAGCCACAAGAATACAGCAGCAGCAGGAACAGCCACAGGAATCCAGCAGCAGCAGGAACAGCCACAGGAATACAACAGCAGCAGGAACAGCGACAGGAGTACAGCAGCAGCTGCAGGAACGGCCAGAGGAATACAGCAGCAGCAGGAACAGCCACTGGAATACAGCAGCAGCAGGAACGGCCACAGGAATACAGCAGCAGCAGGAACAGCAACGGGAATACAGCAGCAGCAGGTACAGCCACAGGAATACAGCAGCAGCAGGAACAGTGACAGGAATACAGCAGCAGTAGGTACAGCCACAGGAATACAGCAGCAGCAGGTACAGTAACAGGAATACAGCAGCAGCAGGTACAGCCACAGGAATACAGCAGCAGCAGGAACAGTGTCAGGAATACAGCAGCAGTAGGAACAGCCACAGGAATACAGCAGCAGCAAGTATAGTAACAGGAATACAGCAGCAGCAAGACCAGCCACAGCAATAAAGCAGCAGCAGGAACAGCCACAGGAATACAGCAGCAGCAGGAACAGTGACAGAAAAACAGCAGCAGCAGAAGGAACAGCCACAGGAATACAGCAGCAGCAGGAACAGCCACAGGAATATAGCAGCAGCAGGAAAAGCAACAAGAATACAGCAGCAGCAGGAACAGCCACAGGAATACAACAGCAGCAGGAACAGCCACAGGAATACAGCAGCAGCGGGAAAAGCCACAGGAATACAGCAGCAGGAGGAACAGCCACGGGATTACAGCAGGATCAGTAACAGCCAGAGGAATACAGCAGCAGCAGGAACAGCCACAGGAATACAGCAGCAGCAGGAACAGCAACGGGAATACAGCAGCAGCAGGTACAGCCACAGGAATACAGCAGCAGCAGGAACAGTGACAGGAATACAGCAGCAGTAGGAACAGCCACAGGAATATAGCAGCAGCAGATACAGTAACAGGATTACAGCAGCAGCAGGTACAGCCACAGGAATACAGCAGCAGCAGGAACAGTGACAGGAATACAGCAGCAGTAGGAACAGCCACAGGAATACAGCAGCAGCAGGTATAATAACAGGAATACACCAGCAGCAAGTACAGCCACAGCAATACAGCAGCAGCAGGAACAGCCACAGGAATAGAGCAGCAGCAGCAGGGAAAGCACCTGGAATACCGCAGCAGCAGGAACAGCAACAGGAGTACAGCAGCAGCAGGACCAGCCACAGGAATACATTAGCAGCAGGAACAGCAACAGGAATACAGCAGCAGCAGGTACAGCCACAGGAATACAGCAGCTGCAGGAACAGTGACAGGAATACAGCAGCAGTAGGAACAGCCACAGGAATACAGCTGCAGCAGGTACAGTGACAGGAATACAGCAGCAGCAAGAACAGCCACAGCAATACAGCAGCAGCAGGAACAGCCACAGGAATACAGCAGCAGCAGCAAGAAGAGCCACAGGAATGCAGCAGCAGCAGGAACAGCAACAGGAGTACAGCAGCAGAAGGAACAGCCACAGAATACAGCAGCAGCATGAACAGCCACAAGAATACAGCAGCAGCAGGAACAGCCACAGGAATCCAGCAGCAGGAGGAACAGCCACAGGAATACAACAGCAGCAGGAACAGCCACAGGAGTACAGCAGCAGCTGCAGGAACAGCCAGAGGAATACAGCAGCAGCAGGAACAGCCACTGGAATACAGCAGCAGCAGGAACAGCGACAGGAATACAGCAGCAGCAGGAACAGCCACAGCTTTATTGCAGCAGCAGGATCAGCAACAGGAATACAGCAGCAGCAAGAACAGCCACAGGAAAACAGCAGCAGCAGGATCAGCCACAGGAATATAGCAGCAGCAGGAACAGCCACAGATAGGCAGCACTAGCAGCAGGAACAGCCACATGAATACAGGAGCCGCAGGAACAGCCGCAGGAATCCAGCAGCAGCAGGAACAGCCACAGGAATACAACAGCAGCAGGAACAGACACAGGAGTACAGCAGCAGCTGCAGGAACAGCCAGAGGAATACAGCAGCAGCAGGAACAGCCACAGGAATACAGCAGCAGCAGGAACAGCAACGGGAATACAGCAGCAGCAGGTACAGTAACAGGAATACAGCAGCAGCAGGTACAGCCACAAGAATACAGCAGCAGCAGGAACAGTGACAGGAATACAGCAGCAGTAGGAACAGCCACAGGAATACAGCAGCAGCAGTAAAAGACACCGGAATACAGCAGCAGCAGGAACAGCCACGAGATTACACCAGCATCAGGAACAGCCACAGATATGCAGCACTAGCAGCAGGAACAGCCACATGAATACGCCAGCAGCATGAACAGCCACAAGAATACAGCAGCAGCAGGAACAGCCACAGGAATCCAGCAGCAGCAGGAACAGCCACAGGAATACAACAGCAGCAGGAACAGCGACAGGAGTACAGCATCAGCTGCAGGAACGGCCAGAGGAATACAGCAGCAGCAGGAACAGCCACTGGAATACAGCAGCAGCAGGAACGGCCACAGGAATACAGCAGCAGCAGGAACAGCAACGGGAATACAGCAGCAGCAGGTACAGCCACAGGAATACAGCAGCAGCAGGAACTTCCACAGGATTACAGCAGCAGAAGGTATAGTAACAGGAATACAGCAGCAGCAAGAACAGCCAGAGCAATACAGCAGCAGCAGGAACAGCCACAGGAATAGAGCAGCAGCAGCAGGAAAAGCCACAGGAATACAGCAGCAGCAGGAACAGCAACAGGAGTACAGCAGCAGCAGGAACAGCCACAGGAATACAGCAGCAGCAGGAACAGCAACGGGAATACAGCAGCAGCAGGTACAGCCACAGGAATACAGCAGCAGCAGCAACAGTGACAGGAAAACAGCAGCAGCAGTAACAGACACCGGAATACAGCAGCAGCAGGAACAGCCACGGGATTACAGCAGCATCAGGAATAGCCACAGATATGCAGCACTAGCAGCAGGAACAGCCACATGAATACAGCAGGAGCAGGAACAGCTACAAGAATACAGCAGCAGTTGGAACAGCCACAGGAATCCAGCAGCAGCAGGAACAGCCACAGGAATACAACAGCAGCAGGAACAGCCACTGGAATACAGCAGCAGCAGGAACAGCCACAGGAATACAGCAGCATTAGGAACAGCAACGGGAATACTGCAGCAGCAGGTACATCCACAGGAATACAGCAGCAGTAGAAACAGCCACAGGAATAGAGCAGCAGCAGCAGCAGGAACAGCCACAGGAATACAGCAGCAGCAGGATCAGCCACAGGAATACAGCAGCAGCAGTAACAGACACCGGAATACAGCAGCAGCAGGAAAGCCACGGGATTACAGCAGCATCAGGAATAGCCACAGATATGCAGCACTAGCAGCAGGAACAGCAACATGAATACACCAGCAGCAGGAACAGCCACAAGAATACAGCAGCAGTTGGAACAGCCACAGGAATCCAGCAGCAGCAGGAACAGCCACAGGAGTACTGCAGCAGCTGCAGGAACAGCCAGAGGAATACAGCAGAAGCAGGAACAGCCACTGGAATAGAGCAGCAGCAGGAACGGCCACAGGAATAGAGCAGCAGCAGGAACAGCAACGGGAATAGAGCAGCAGCAGGTACAGCCACAGAAATACAGCAGCAGCAGGAACAGCGACAGGAATACAGCAGCAGCAGGAACAGCCACAGGTATATTTCAGCAGCATGTTCAGCAACAGGAATACAGCAGGAGCAAGAACAGCCACAGGAATACAGCAGCAGCAGGAACAGCCACAGAAATACAGCAGCAGCAGCAGGAACAGCCACAGATATGCAGCTGTAGAAGGAACAACCACAGGAATACAGCAGCAACAGGAACAACCACAGGAATACAGCAACAGCAGGAACAGCCACAGGAATACAGCAGCAGCAGCAGGAACAGCCTCAGGAATACAACAGCAGCAGAAGTAACAGCCACAGGAATACAACAGCAGCAGTAGGAACAGCCGCAGATATGCACCACCTGCAGGAGGGACAGACACAGGAATACAGCAGCAGCAGCAGGAATAGCCACAGCAATACAGCAGCGGCAGGAACAGCCAAAGGACTACAGCAGCATCGGGAAAAACCACAGGAATACAGCAGCAGAAGGAACAGCCACAGGAATACAGCTGCAGCAGGAATAGCCACAGGAATACAGCAGCAACGGGAAAAGCCAAAGGAATACAGCAGCAGCAGGAACAGCCACAGGAATACAGCAGCAGCAGGAACAGCCACAGCAATACAGCAACAGCAGGAACAGAGACAGGAATACAGCAGCAGCAGGCACAGCTACAGGAATACAGCAGCAGCAGGAACAGCCACAGGTATATTTCAGCAGCGCGTTCAGCAACAGGAATACAGCAGCAGGAAGAACAGCCACAGGAATACAGCAGCAGCAGGAACAGCCACAGGAATACAGCAGCAGCAGGAACAGCGACAGGGATACAGCAGCAGCAGCAAGAACAGCCACAGGTACGCAGCAGCAGGAACAGCCACAGGAATTCAGCAGCAGCAGGAACAGCCACAGGAATAGAGTTACAACAGGAACAGCCACAGGAATACAGCAGCAGCAGGGACAGTGACAGGAATACAGCAGCAGTAGGAACAGCCCCAGGAATACAGCAGCAGCAGGTATAGTAACAGGAATACAGCAGCAGCAAGAACAGCCACAGCAATACAGCAGCAGCAGCAACAGCCACAGGAATAGAGCAGCAGCAGCAGGAAAAGCCACAGGAATACAGCAGCAGCAGGAACAGCAACAGGAGTACAGCAGCAGCAGGAACAGCAACGGGAATACAGCAGCAGCAAGTACAGCCACAGGAATACAGCAGCAACAGGAACACTGACAGGAATACAGCAGCAGTAGGAACAGCCACAGTAATACAGCTGCAGCAGGTACAGTGACAGGAATACAGCAGCAGTAGGAACAGCCACAGGAATACAGCTGCAGCAGGTACAGTGACAGGAATACAGCAGCAGCAAGAACAGCCACAGCAATACAGCAGCAGCAGGAACAGCCAGAGGAATACAGCAGCAGCAGCAGGAAGAACCACAGGAATGCAGCAGCAGCAGGAACAGCAACAGGAGTACAGCAGCAGAAGGAACAGCCACAGGAATACAGCAGCAGCATGAAGAGCCACAAGAATACAGCAGCAGCAGGAACAGCCACAGGAATCCAGCATCAGCAGGAACAGCCACAGGAATACAACAGCAGCAGGAACAGCCACAGGAGTACAGCAGCAGCTGCAGGAACAGCCAGAGGAATACAGCAGCAGCAGGAACAGCCACTGGAATACAGCAGCCGCAGGAACAGAGACAGGAATACAGCAGCAGCCGGAACAGCTACAAGAATACAGCAGCAGCAGGAACAGCCACAGGTATATTGCAGCAGCAGGATCAGCGACAGGAATACAGAAGCAGCAAGAACAGCCACAGGAATACAGCAGCAGCAGGAACAGCTGCAAGAATACAGCAGCAGCAGGAACAGACAGCGGTATATTGCAGCAGCAGGATCAGCAACAGGAATACAGCAGCAGCAAGAACAGCCACAGGAAAACAGCAGCAGCAGGATCAGCCACAGGAATATAGCAGAAGCGGGAACAGCCACAGATAGGCAGCACTAGCAGCAGGAACAGCCACATGAATACAGCAGCCGCAGGAACAGCCACAGGAATCCAGCAGCAGCAGGAACAGCCACAGGAATACAACAACAGCAGGAACAGCCACAGGAATACAGCAGCAGCAGGATCAGCCACAAGAATACAGCAGCAGCAGGAACAGCCACAGGAATACAACAGCAGCAGGAACAGCCACAGGAATACAGCAGCAGCCGGAAAAGCCACAAGAATACAGCAGCAGCAGGAACAGCCACAGGAATAGAGCAGCAGCAGGAACAGCCACAGGAATACAGCAGCAGCAGGACCAGCCATAGGAATACAGCAGCAGCGGGAAAAGCCAAAGGAATACAGCAGCAAGAGGAACAGCCACAGGAATACAGCAGCAGGTACTGCCACAGGCATACAGCAACAGCAGGAACAGCTACAGGAATACAGCAGCAGCAGGAACAGTTACAAGAATACAGCAGCAGCAGGAACAGCCACAGGTGTATTGCAGCAGCAGGATCAGCAACAGGAATACAGCAGCAGCAAGAACAGCCACTGGAATACAGCAGCAGCAGGAAAAGTGACAGGAAAACAGCGTCAGCAGAAGGAACAGCCACAGGAAAACAGCAGCAGCAGGAACAGCCACAGATAGGCAGCACTAGCAGCAGGAACAGCCACATGAATACAGCAGCCGCAGGAACATCCACAGGAATCCAGCAGCAGCAGGAACAGCCACAGGAATACAACAGCAGCAGAAACAGCAACAGGAGTACAGCAGCAGCTGCAGGAACAGCCAGAGGAATACAGCAGCAGCAGGAACAGCCACAGGAATACAGCAGCAGCAGCAGGAACAGCAACGGGAATACAGCAGCAGCAGGTACATCCACAGGAATACAGCAGCAGCAGGAACAGTGACAGGAATACAGCAACAGTAGGAACAGCCACAGGAATACAGCAGCAGCAGGTACAGTAACAGGAATACAGCAGCAGCAGGTACAGCCACAGGAATACAGCAGCAGCAGGAACAGTGACAGGAATACAGCAGCAGTAGGAACAGCCACAGGAATACAGCAGCAGCAGTGAAAGACACCGGAATACAGCAGCAGCAGGAACAGCCACGAGATTACACCAGCATCAGGAACAGCCACAGATATGCAGCACTAGCAGCAGGAACAGCCACATGAATACACCAGCAGCATGAACAGCCACAAGAATACAGCAGCAGCAGGAACAGCCACAGGAATCCAGCAGCAGCAGGTACAGCCACAGGAATACAACAGCAGCAGGAACAGCGACAGGAGTACAGCAGCAGCTGCAGGAACGGCCAGAGGAATACAGCAGCAGCAGGAACAGCCACTGGATTACAGCAGCAGCAGGAACGGCCACAGGAATACAGCAGCAGCAGGAACAGCAACGGGAATACAGCAGCAGCAGGTAAAGCCACAGGAATACAGCAGCAGCAGGAACAGTGACAGGAATACAGCAGCAGTAGGTACAGCCACAGGAATACAGCAGCAGCAGGTACAGTAACAGGAATACAGCAGCAGCAGGTACAGCCACAGGAATACAGCAGCAGCAGGAACAGTGTCAGGAATACAGCAGCAGTAGGAGCAGCCACAGGAATACAGCAGCAGCAAGTATAGTAACAGGAATACAGCAGCAGCAAGACCAGCCACAGCAATAAAGCAGCAGCAGGAACAGCCACAGGAATACAGCAGCAGCAGGAACAGTGACAGGAAAACAGCAGCAGCAGAAGGAACAGCCACAGGAATACAGCTGCAGCAGGTACAGTGACAGGAATACAGCAGCAGCAAGAACAGCCACAGCAATACAGCAGCAGCAGAACAGCCACAGCAATACAGCAACAGCAGGAACAGAGACAGGAATACAGCAGCAGCAGGCACAGCTACAGGAATACAGCAGCAGCAGGAACAGCCACACGTATATTTCAGCAGCGCGTTCAGCAACAGGAATACAGCAGCAGGAAGAACAGCCACAGGAATACAGCAGCAGCAGGAACAGCCACAGGAATACAGCAGCAGCAGGAACAGCGACAGGAATACAGCAGCAGCAGCAAGAACAGCCACAGGTACGCAGCAGCAGGAACAGCCACAGGAATTCAGCAGCAGCAGGAACAGCCACAGGAATAGAGTTACAACAGGAACAGCCACAGGAATACAGCAGCAGCAGGAACAGTGACAGGAATACAGCAGCAGTAGGAACAGCCCCAGGAATACAGCAGCAGCAGGTATAGTAACAGGAATACAGCAGCAGCAAGAACAGCCACAGCAATACAGCAGCAGCAGGACCAGCCACAGGAATAGAGCAGCAGCAGCAGGAAAAGCCACAGGAATACAGCAGCAGCAGGAACAGCAACAGGAGCACAGCAGCAGCAGGAACAGCCACAGGAATACAGCAGCAGCAGGAACAGCAACGGGAATACAGCAACAGCAAGTACAGCCACAGGAATACAGCAGCAACAGGAACACTGACAGGAATACAGCAGCAGTAGGAACAGCCACAGTAATACAGCTGCAGCAGGTACAGTGACAGGAATACAGCAGCAGCAAGAACAGCCACAGCAATACAGCAGCAGCAGGAACAGCCACAGGAATACAGCAGCAGCAGCAAGGAACAGCGACAGGAATGCAGCAGCAGCAGGAAAAGCAACAGGAGTACAGCAGCAGAAGGAACAGCCACAGGAATATAGCAGCAGTTGGAACAGCCACAGGAATCCAGCTGCAGCAGGAACAGCCACAGGAATACAACAGCAGCAGGAACAGCGACAGGTATATTGCAGCAGCTGCAGGAACAGCCAGAGGAATACAGCAGCAGCAGGAACAGGTAGTGGAATAGAGCAGCAGCAGGAACGGCCACAGGAATACAGCAGCAGCAGGAACAGCAACGGGAATACAGCAGCAGCAGGTACAGCCACAGAAATACAGCAGCAGCAGGAACAGCCACAGGAATGAAGCCACAGCAGGAACAGCGACAGGAATACAGCAGCAGCAGGAACAGCTACAGGAATACAGCAGCAGCAGGAACAGCCACAGGTATATTTTAGCAGCGTGTTCAGCAACAGGAAGACAGCAGCAGCAAGAACAGCCACAGGAATACAGCAGCAGCAGGAACAGCCACAGGAATACAGCAGCAGAAGGAACAGCGACAGGAATACAGCAGCAGCAGGAAGAGCCACAGCAATACAGCAGCAGCAGCACGAACAGCCACAGGTACGCAGCAGCAGGAACAGCCACAGGAATTCAGCAGCAGTAGGAACAGCCACAGGAATAGAGTAACAACAGGAACAGCCACAGGAATACAGCAGCAGCAGGAATAGTCACAGAAATACAGCAGCAGCAGCAGGAACAGCGGCAGGAATACAGCAGCAGCAGGATGAGCCAGAGGAATACAGCAGCAGCAGCACGAACAGCCACAGGTACGCAGCAGCAGGAAGAGCCACAGGAATACAGCAGCAGCAGCACGAACAGCCACAGGTACACAGCAGCAGGAACAGCCACAGGAATATAGCAGCAGCAGGAACAGCCACAGGCATCGAGTAACAGCAGGAACAGCCACTGGAATACAGCAGCAGCAGGAATAGCAACAGAAATACAGCAGCAGCAGCAGGAACAGCAACAGATAAGCAGCAACAGCAGCAGGAACAGCTACAGGAGTACAGCAGCAGCAGTAAGAGCCACAGGAATACAGCAGCAGCAGGAACAGCCAGAGGAATACAGCAGCAGCAGGAACAGCCAGAGGAATACAGCAGCAGCAGGAACAGCAACGGGAATACAGCAGCAGCAGGTACAGCCACAGAAATACAGCAGCAGCAGGAACAGTGACAGGAATACAGCAGCAGTAGGAACAGCCAAAGGAATACAGCAGCAGCAGGAACAGCAAGAGGAGTACAGCAGCTGAAGGAACAGCCACAGGAATACAGCAGCAGCAGGAACAGCCATAGGAATACAGCAGCAGCAGCAGCAGGAACAGCCACAGGAATACAGCAGCAGCAGGAACAGCGACAGGAATACAGCACCAGCAGAAGGAACAGCCATAGGAATACAACAGCAGCAGCAGAAACAGCCACAGATATGCAGCACCTGCAGCAGGAACAGCCACAGGAATACAGCACCAGTAGAAGGAACAGCCACAGGAATACAGCCGCGGCAGCAGGAACAATCACAGGAATACAGCAGCAGCGGGAGAAGCCAAAGGAATACAGCAGCAGCAGGAACAGCCACAGGAATACAGCAGCAGCAGGAACAGCCACAGGAATACAGCAACAGCAGGAAGAGCGACAGGAATACAGCAGCAGCAGGAAGAGCAACAGGAATACAGCAGCAGCAGGAATAGCAACAGAAATACAGCAGCAGCAGAAGGAACAGCAACAGATAAGCAGCAACAGCAGCAGGAACAGCTACAGGAGTACAGCAGCAGCAGAAAGAGCCACAGGAATACAGCAGCAGCAGGAACAGCCACAGGAATTCAGCAGCAGCAGGAACAGCCACAGGAATAGAGTTACAACAGGAACAGCCACAGGAATACAGCAGCAGCAGGAATAGCAACAGAAATACAGCAGCAGCAGCAGGAACAGCAACAGATATGCAGCAACAGCAGCAGGAACAGCTACAGAAATACAGCAGCAGCAGAAAGAGCCACAGGAATGCAGCAGCAGCAGGAATAGGCACAGGAATACTGCAGCAGCAGGAATAGCCACAGAAATACAGCAGCAGCAGCAGCAGGAACAGCCACAGATATGCAGCAGCAGGAGGAACAGTGACAGGAAAACAGCAGCAGCTGGAACAGCCACAGGAATATAGCAGCAGCAGGAACAGCCTCAGGAAGACAGCAGCAGCAGAAGGAACAGCCACAGGAATACAACAGCAGCAGAAGGAACAGCTGCAGATATGCAGCACCTGCAGGAGGAACAGCCACAGGAATACAGCAGCAGCAGCAGGAACAGCCACAGCAATACAGCAGCAGCAGGAACAGCCACAGGAATACTGCAGCAGTGGGAAAAGCCAAAGGAATACAGCAGCTGCAGGAACAGGAACAGGATTACAGCAGCATCAGGAACAGCCACAGATATGCAGCACTAGCAGCAGGAACAGCCACATGAATACACCAGCAGCATGCACAGCCACAAGAATACAGCAGCAGTTGGAACAGCCACAGGAATCCAGCAGCAGCAGGAACAGCCACAGGAATACAACAGCAGCAGGAACAGACACAGGAGTACAGCAGCAGCTGCAGGAACAGCCAGAGGAATACAGCAGCAGCAGGAACAGCAACGGGAATACAGCAGCAGCAGGTACAGCCACAGGAATACAGCAGCTGCAGGAACAGTGACAGGAATACAGCAGCAGTAGGAACAGCCAAAGGAATACAGCAGCAGCAGGAACAGCAAGAGGAGTACAGCAGCAGAAGCAACAGCCACAGGAATACAGCAGCAGCAGGAACAGCCATAGGAATACAGCAGCAGCAGCAGCAGGAACAGCCACAGGAATACAGCAGCAGTAGGAACAGCCACAGGAATACAGCAGCAGCAGTAACAGACACTGGAATACAGCTGCAGCAGGAACAGCCACAGAAATACAGCAGCATCAGGAACAGCTACAAGAATACAGCAGCAGCAGGAACAGCCACGGGATTACAGCAGCATCAGGAACAGCCACAGATATGCAGCACTAGCAGCAGGAACAGCCACATGAATACAGCAGCAGCATGAAGAGCCACAAGAATACAGCAGCAGCAGGAACAGCCACAGGAATCCAGCAGCAGCAGGAACAGCCACAGGAATACAACAGCAGCAGGAACAGCCACAGGAGTACAGCAGCAGCTGCAGGGACAGCCAGAGGAATACAGCAGCAGCAGGAACAGCCACTGGAATGCAGCAGCAGCAGGAACAGCGACAGGAATACAGCCACAGCAGGAACAGCTACAAGAATACAGCAGCAGCAGGAACAGCAACTGGTATATTGCAGCAGCAGGATCAGCGACAGGAATACAGCAGCAGCATGAACAGACACAGGAATACAGCAGCAGCAGGAACAGCTACAAGAATACAGCCGCAGCAGGAAGAGCCACAGGTATATTGCAGCAGCAGGATCAGCGACAGCAATACAGCAGCAGCAAGAACAGCCACAGGAAAACAGCAGCAGCAGGAACAATGGCAGGAAAACAGCAGCAGCAGAAGGAACAGCCACAGGAATACAGCAGCAGCAGGATCAGCCACAGGAATACAGCAGCAGCAGGATCAGCCACAGGAATACAGCAGCAGCGGGAAAAGCCACAAGAATACAGCAGCAGCAGGAACAGCCACAGGAATACAGCAGCAGCAGGAACAGTGACAGGAATACAGCAGCAGTAGGAACAGCCACAGGAATACAGAAGCAGCAGGTACAGTAACAGGAATACAGCAGCAGCAGGTACAGCCACAGGAATACAGCAGCAGCAGGAACAGTGACAGGAATACAGCAGCAGTAGGAACAGCCACAGGAATACAGCAGCAGCAGTAACAGACACTGGAATACAGCTGCAGCAGGAACAGCCACAGAAATACAGTAGCAGCAGGAACAGCTACAAGAATACAGCAGCAGCAGGAAAAGCCACGGGATTACAGCAGCATCAGGAACAGCCACAGATATGCAGCACTAGCAGCAGGAACAGCCACATGAATACAGCAGCAGCATGAAGAGCCACAAGAATACAGCAGCAGCAGGAACAGCCACAGGAATCCAGCAGCAGCAGGAACAGCCACAGGAATACAACAGCAGCAGGAACAGCCACAGGAGTACAGCAGCAGCTGCAGGAACAGCCAGAGGAATACAGCAGCAGCAGGAACAGCCACTGGAATGCAGCAGCAGCAGGAACAGCGACAGGAATACAGCAGCAGCAGGAACAGCTACAAGAATACAGCAGCAGCAGGAACAGCCACTGGTATATTGCAGCAGCAGGATCAGCGACAGGAATACAGCAGCAGCAAGAACAGCCACAGGAATACAGCAGCAGCAGGAACAGCTACAAGAATACAGCTGCAGCAGGAAGAGCCACAGGTATATTGCAGCAGCAGGATCAGCGACAGCAATACAGCAGCAGCAAGAAAAGCCACAGGAATACAGCAGCAGCAGGAACAGCGTCAGGAATACAGCAGCAGTAGGAACAGCCGCAGGAATACAGAAGCAGCAGGTACAGTAACAGGAATACAGCAGCAGCAGGTACAGCCACAGGAATACAGCAGCAGCAGGAACAGTGACAGGAATACAGCAGCAGTAGGAACAGCCACAGGAATACAGCAGCAGCAGTAACAGACACTGGAATACAGCAGCAGCAGGAACAGCCACAGAAATACAGTAGCAGCAGGAACAGCTACAAGAATACAGCAGCAGCAGGAACAGCCACGGGATTACAGCAGCATCAGGAACAGCCACAGATATGCAGCACTAGCAGCAGGAACAGCCACATGAATACAGCAGCAGCATGAAGAGCCACAAGAGTACAGCAGCAGCAGGAACAGCCACAGGAATCCAGCAGCAGCAGGAACAGCCACAGGAATACAACAGCAGCAGGAACAGCCACAGGAGTACAGCAGCAGCTGCAGGAACAGCCAGAGGAATACAGCAGCAGCAGGAACAGCCACTGGAATGCAGCAGCAGCAGGAACAGCCACAGGAATACAGCAGCAGCAGGAACAGCTACAAGAATACAGCAGCAGCAGGAACAGCCACTGGTATATTGCAGCAGCAGGATCAGCGACAGGAATACAGCAGCAGCAAGAACAGCCACAGGAATACAGCAGCAGCAGGAACAGCTACAAGAATACAGCTGCAGCAGGAAGAGCCACAGGTATATTGCAGCAGCAGGATCAGCGACAGCAATACAGCAGCAGCAAGAACAGCCACAGGAATACAGCAGCAGCAGGAACAGTGACAAGAATACAGCAGCAGTAGGAACAGCCACAGGAATACAGAAGCAGCAGGTACAGTAACAGGAATACAGCAGCAGCAGGTACAGCCACAGGAATACAGCAGCAGCAGGAACAGTGACCGGAATACAGCAGCAGTAGGAACAGCCAAAGGAAAACAGCAGCAGCAGGAACAATGACAGGAAAACAGCAGCAGCAGAAGGAACAGCCACAGGAATACAGCAGCAGCAGGATCAGCCACAGGAATACAGCAGCAGCAGGATCAGCCACAGGAATACAGCAGCAGCGGGAAAAGCCACAAGAATACAGCAGCAGCAGGAACAGCCACATGAATACAGCAGCAGCATGAAGAGCCACAAGAATACAGCAGCAGCAGGAACAGCCACAGGAATCCAGCAGCAGCAGGAACAGCCACAGGAATACAACAGCAGCAGGAACAGCCACAGGAGTACAGCAGCAGCTGCAGGGACAGCCAGAGGAATACAGCAGCAGCAGGAACAGCCACTGGAATGCAGCAGCAGCAGGAACAGCGACAGGAATACATCCACAGCAGGAACAGCTACAAGAATACAGCAGCAGCAGGAACAGCCACTGGTATATTGCAGCAGCAGGATCAGCGACAGGAATACAGCAGCAGCATGAACAGACACAGGAATACAGCAGCAGCAGGAACAGCTACAAGAATACAGCCGCAGCAGGAAGAGCCACAGGTATATTGCAGCAGCAGGATCAGCGACAGCAATACAGCAGCAGCAAGAACAGCCACAGGAAAACAGCAGAAGCAGGAACAATGGCAGGAAAACAGCAGCAGAAGAAGGAACAGCCACAGGAATACAGCAGCAGCAGGATCAGCCACAGGAATACAGCAGCAGCAGGATCAGCCACAGGAATACAGCAGCAGCGGGAAAAGCCACAAGAATACAGCAGCAGCAGGAACAGCCACAGGAATACAGCAGCAGCAGGAACATTGACAGGAATACAGCAGCAGTAGGAACAGCCACAGGAATACAGAAGCAGCAGGTACAGTAACAGGAATACAGCAGCAACAGGTACAGCCACAGGAATACAGCAGCAGCAGGAACAGTGACAGGAATACAGCAGCAGTAGGCACAGCCACAGGAATACAGCAGCAGCAGTAACAGACACTGGAATACAGCTGCAGCAGGAACAGCCACAGAAATATAGCAGCAGCAGGAACAGCTACAAGAATACAGCAGCAGCAGGAACAGCCACGGGATTACAGCAGCATCAGGAACAGCCACAGATATGCAGCACTAGCAGCAGGAACAGCCACATGAATAGAGCAGCAGCATGAAGAGCCACAAGAATACAGCAGCAGCAGGAACAGCCACAGGAATCCAGCAGCAGCAGGAACAGCCACAGGAATACAACAGCAGCAGGAACAGCCACAGGAGTACAGCAGCAGCTGCAGGAACAGCCAGAGGAATACAGCAGCAGCAGGAACAGCCACTGGAATGCAGCAGCAGCAGGAACAGCGACAGGAATACAGCAGCAGCAGGAACAGCTACAAGAATACAGCAGCAGCAGGAACAGCCACTGGTATATTGCAGCAGCAGGATCAGCGACAGGAATACAGCAGCAGCAAGAACAGCCACAGGAATACAGCAGCAGCAGGAACAGCTACAAGAATACAGCTGCAGCAGGAAGAGCCACAGGTATATTGCAGCAGCAGGATCAGCGACAGCAATACAGCAGCAGCAAGAAAAGCCACAGGAATACAGCAGCAGCAGGAACAGCGTCAGGAATACAGCAGCAGTAGGAACAGCCGCAGGAATACAGAAGCAGCAGGTACAGTAACAGGAATACAGCAGCAGCAGGTACAGCCACAGGAATACAGCAGCAGCAGGAACAGTGACAGGAATACAGCAGCAGTAGGAACAGCCACAGGAATACAGCAGCAGCAGTAACAGACACTGGAATACAGCAGCAGCAGGAACAGCCACAGAAATACAGTAGCAGCAGGAACAGCTACAAGAATACAGCAGCAGCAGGAACAGCCACGGGATTACAGCAGCATCAGGAACAGCCACAGATATGCAGCACTAGCAGCAGGAACAGCCACATGAATACAGCAGCAGCATGAAGAGCCACAAGAGTACAGCAGCAGCAGGAACAGCCACAGGAATCCAGCAGCAGCAGGAACAGCCACAGGAATACAACAGCAGCAGGAACAGCCACAGGAGTACAGCAGCAGCTGCAGGAACAGCCAGAGGAATACAGCAGCAGCAGGAACAGCCACTGGAATGCAGCAGCAGCAGGAACAGCCACAGGAATACAGCAGCAGCAGGAACAGCTACAAGAATACAGCAGCAGCAGGAACAGCCACTGGTATATTGCAGCAGCAGGATCAGCGACAGGAATACAGCAGCAGCAAGAACAGCCACAGGAATACAGCAGCAGCAGGAACAGCTACAAGAATACAGCTGCAGCAGGAAGAGCCACAGGTATATTGCAGCAGCAGGATCAGCGACAGCAATACAGCAGCAGCAAGAACAGCCACAGGAATACAGCAGCAGCAGGAACAGTGACAAGAATACAGCAGCAGTAGGAACAGCCACAGGAATACAGAAGCAGCAGGTACAGTAACAGGAATACAGCAGCAGCAGGTACAGCCACAGGAATACAGCAGCAGCAGGAACAGTGACCGGAATACAGCAGCAGTAGGAACAGCCAAAGGAAAACAGCAGCAGCAGGAACAATGACAGGAAAACAGCAGCAGCAGAAGGAACAGCCACAGGAATACAGCAGCAGCAGGATCAGCCACAGGAATACAGCAGCAGCAGGATCAGCCACAGGAATACAGCAGCAGCGGGAAAAGCCACAAGAATACAGCAGCAGCAGGAACAGCCACATGAATACAGCAGCAGCATGAAGAGCCACAAGAATACAGCAGCAGCAGGAACAGCCACAGGAATCCAGCAGCAGCAGGAACAGCCACAGGAATACAACAGCAGCAGGAACAGCCACAGGAGTACAGCAGCAGCTGCAGGGACAGCCAGAGGAATACAGCAGCAGCAGGAACAGCCACTGGAATGCAGCAGCAGCAGGAACAGCGACAGGAATACATCCACAGCAGGAACAGCTACAAGAATACAGCAGCAGCAGGAACAGCCACTGGTATATTGCAGCAGCAGGATCAGCGACAGGAATACAGCAGCAGCATGAACAGACACAGGAATACAGCAGCAGCAGGAACAGCTACAAGAATACAGCCGCAGCAGGAAGAGCCACAGGTATATTGCAGCAGCAGGATCAGCGACAGCAATACAGCAGCAGCAAGAACAGCCACAGGAAAACAGCAGAAGCAGGAACAATGGCAGGAAAACAGCAGCAGAAGAAGGAACAGCCACAGGAATACAGCAGCAGCAGGATCAGCCACAGGAATACAGCAGCAGCAGGATCAGCCACAGGAATACAGCAGCAGCGGGAAAAGCCACAAGAATACAGCAGCAGCAGGAACAGCCACAGGAATACAGCAGCAGCAGGAACATTGACAGGAATACAGCAGCAGTAGGAACAGCCACAGGAATACAGAAGCAGCAGGTACAGTAACAGGAATACAGCAGCAACAGGTACAGCCACAGGAATACAGCAGCAGCAGGAACAGTGACAGGAATACAGCAGCAGTAGGCACAGCCACAGGAATACAGCAGCAGCAGTAACAGACACTGGAATACAGCTGCAGCAGGAACAGCCACAGAAATATAGCAGCAGCAGGAACAGCTACAAGAATACAGCAGCAGCAGGAACAGCCACGGGATTACAGCAGCA
Source organism: Cetorhinus maximus (assembly GCF_964194155.1). Classification (NCBI taxonomy): domain Eukaryota; kingdom Metazoa; phylum Chordata; class Chondrichthyes; order Lamniformes; family Cetorhinidae; genus Cetorhinus; species Cetorhinus maximus. The sequence goes on from NC_135889.1 coordinate 28,008,076, forward strand.
TCAGGAACAGCCACAGATATGCAGCACTAGCAGCAGGAACAGCCACATGAATAGAGCAGCAGCATGAAGAGCCACAAGAATACAGCAGCAGCAGGAACAGCCACAGGAATCCAGCAGCAGCAGGAACAGCCACAGGAATACAACAGCAGCAGGAACAGCCACAGGAGTACAGCAGCAGCTGCAGGAACAGCCAGCGGAATACAGCAGCAGCAGGAACAGCCACTGGAATGCAGCAGCAGCAGGAACAGCGACAGGAATACAGCAGCAGCAGGAACAGCTACAAGAATACAGCAGCAGCAGGAACAGCCACTGGTATATTGCAGCAGCAGGATCAGCGACAGGAATACAGCAGCAGCAAGAACAGCCACAGGAATACAGCAGCAGCAGGAACAGCTACAAGAATACAGCTGCAGCAGGAAGAGCCACAGGTATATTGCAGCAGCAGGATCAGCGACAGCAATACAGCAGCAGCAAGAACAGCCACAGGAATACAGCAGCAGCAGGAACAGCGTCAGGAATACATCAGCAGTAGGAACAGCCGCAGGAATACAGAAGCAGCAGGTACAGTAACAGGAATACAGCAGCAGCAGGTACAGCCACAGGAATACAGCGGCAGCAGGAACAGTGACAGGAATACAGCAGCAGTAGGAACAGCCACAGGAATACAGCAGCAGCAGTAACAGACACTGGAATACAGCAGCAGCAGGAACAGCCACAGAAATACAGTAGCAGCAGGAACAGCTACAAGAATACAGCAGCAGCAGGAACAGCCACGGGATTACAGCAGCATCAGGAACAGCCACAGATATGCAGCACTAGCAGCAGGAACAGCCACATGAATACAGCAGCAGCATGAAGAGCCACAAGAGTACAGCAGCAGCAGGAACAGCCACAGGAATCCAGCAGCAGCAGGAACAGCCACAGGAATACAACAGCAGCAGGAACAGCCACAGGAGTACAGCAGCAGCTGCAGGAACAGCCAGAGGAATACAGCAGCAGCAGGAACAGCCACTGGAATGCAGCAGCAGCAGGAACAGCGACAGGAATACAGCAGCAGCAGGAACAGCTACAAGAATACAGCAGCAGCAGGAACAGCCACTGGTATATTGCAGCAGCAGGATCAGCGACAGGAATACAGCAGCAGCAAGAACAGCCACAGGAATACAGCAGCAGCAGGAACAGCTACAAGAATACAGCTGCAGCAGGAAGAGCCACAGGTATATTGCAGCAGCAGGATCAGCGACAGCAATACAGCAGCAGCAAGAACAGCCACAGGAATACAGCAGCAGCAGGAACAGTGACAAGAATACAGCAGCAGTAGGAACAGCCACAGGAATACAGAAGCAGCAGGTACAGTAACAGGAACACAGCAGCAGCAGGTACAGCCACAGGAATACAGCAGCAGCAGGAACAGTGACCGGAATATAGCAGCAGTAGGAACAGCCACAGGAATACAGCAGCAGCAGGAACATTGACAGGAATACAGCAGCAGTAGGAACAGCCACAGGAATACAGAAGCAGCAGGTACAGTAACAGGAATACAGCAGCAACAGGTGCAGCCACAGGATTACAGCAGCAGCAGGAACAGTGACAGGAAAACAGCAGCAGCAGAAGGAACAGCCACAGGAATACAGCTGCAGCAGGATCAGCCACAGGAATACAGCAGCAGCAGGATCAGCCACAGGAATACAGCAGCAGCAGGAACAGCCACAGGAATACAGCAGCAGCAGGATCAGCCACAGGAATACAGCAGCAGCAGGAACAGCCACAGGAATACAGCAGCAGCAGGATCAGCCACAGGAATACAGCAGCAGCAGGAACAGCCACAGCAATACAGCAGCAACGGGAATACAGCAGTAGCAGGTACAGCCACAGGAATACAGCAGCAGCGGAAAAAGCCACAAGAATACAGCAGCAGCAGGAACAGCCACAGGAATACAGCAGCAGCAGGAACAGCCACAGGAATACAGCTGCAGCAGGAACAGCCACAGGAATACAGCAGCAGCAGGAACAGCCACAGGAATACAGCAGCAGCAGGATCAGCCACAGGAATACAGCAGCAGCAGGAACAGCCACAGGAATACAGCAGCAGCAGGAAAAGCCACAAGAATACAGCATCAGCAGGAACAGCCACAGGAATACAACAGCAGCAGGATCAGCCACAGGAATACAGCAGCAGCCGGAAAAGCCAAGGAATACAGCAGCAGAAGGAACAGCCACTGGAATACAGCAGCAGCAGGAACAGCCATTGGAATACAGCAGCAGCGGGAAAAGCCAAAGGAATACAGCAGCAAGAGGAACAGCAACAGGAATACTGCAGCAGCAGGTTCTGCCACAGGCATACAGCAACAGCAGGAACAGCTACAGGAATACAGCAGCAGCAGGAACAGCCACAGGTATATTGCAGCAGCAGGATCAGCAACAGGAATACAGCAGCAGCAAGAACAGCCACAGGAGTACAGCAGCAGCTGCAGGAACGGCCAGATGAATACAGCGGCAGCACGAACAGCCACTGGAATACAGCAGCAGCAGGAGCAGCAACGGGAATACAGCAGTAACAGGAACAGCCACAGGAATACAGCAGCAGCAGGAACAGTGATGGAATACAGCAGCAGTAGGAACAGCCACAGGAATACAGCTGCAGCAGGTATAGTAACAAGAATACAGCAGCAGCAAGAACAGCCAGAGCAATACAGCAGCAGCAGGAAAAGCCACAGGAATACAGCAGCAGCAGGAACAGCAACAGGTGTATTGCAGCAGCAGTATCAGCAACAGGAATACAGCAGCAGCAAGAACAGCCACAGGAATACAGCAGCAGCAGGAAAAGTGACAGGAAAACAGCGGCAGCAGAAGCAACAGCCACATGAAAACAGCAGCAGCAGGAACAGCCACAGATAGGCAGCACTAGCAGCAGGAACAGCCACATGAATACAGCAGCCGCAGGAACATCCACAGGAATCCAGCAGCAGCAGGAACAGCCACAGGAATACAACAGCAGCAGGAACAGCCACAGGAATACAGCAGCAGCAGGAACAGCCAGAGGAATACAGCAGCAGCAGGAACAGCCACAGGAATACAGCAGCAGCAGGAACAGCAACGGGAATACAGCAGCAGCAGGTACATCCACAGGAATACAGCAGCAGCAGGTACAGTAACAGGAATACAGCAGCAGCAGGTACAGCCACAGGAATACAGCAGCAACAGGAACAGTGAGAAGAATACAGCAGCAGTAGGAACAGCCACTGGAATACAGCAGCATCAGGAACAGCCACGGGATTACAGCAGCATCAGGAACAGCCACAGATAGGCAGCACTAGCAGCAGGAACAGCCACATGAATACACCAGCAGCATGAACAGCCACAAGAATACAGCAGCAGCAGGAACAGCCACAGGAATCCAGCAGCAGCAGGAACAGCCACAGGAATACAACAGCAGCAGGAACAGCGACAGGAGTACAGCAGCAGCTGCAGGAACGGCCAGAGGAATACAGCGGAAGCAGGTACAGCTACTGGAATACATCAGCAGCAGGAACGGCCACAGGAATACAGCAGCAGCAGGAACAGCCACAGAAATACAGCAGCAGCAGCAGGAACAGCAACAGATATGCAGCAACAGAAGAAAGAGCCACAGGAATACAGCAGCAGCAGGAATAGCAACAGAAATACAGCAGCAGCAGCAGGAACAGCAACAGATATGCAGCAACAGCAGCAGGAACAGCTACAGGAATACAGCAGCAGCAGAAAGATCCACAGGAATACAGCAGCAGCAGGAATAGCCACAGAAATACAGCAGCAGCAGCAGCAGGAAAAGCCACAGATACGCAGCAGCAGCAGGGACAACCACAGGAATACAGCAGCAGCAGGAACAACCACAGGAATACAGCAACAGCAGGAACAGCCACAGGACTGCGGCAGCAGCAGCAGGAACCGCAACAGAAATACAGCAGCAGCTGGAACAGCCACAGGAATATAGCAGCAGCAGGAACAGCCTCAGGAATACAGCAGCAGCAGAAGGAACAGCCACTGGAATACAACAGCAGCAGCAGGAGCAGCCGCAGATATGCAGCACCTGCAGGAGGAACAGCCACAGGAATACAGCAGCAGCAGCAGGAACAGTGACAGGAAAACAGCAGCAGCAGAAGGAACAGCCACAGGAATACAGCAGCAGCAGGATCAGCCACAGGAATACAGCAGCAGCAGGATCAGCCACAGGAATACAGCAGCAGCGGGAAAAGCCACAAGAATACAGCAGCAGCAGGAACAGCCACAGGAATACAGCAGCAGCAGGAACAGCCACAGGAATACAGCTGCAGCAGGAACAGCCACAGGAATACAGCAGCAGCAGGAACAGCCACAGGAATACAGCAACAGCAGGAACAGCGTCAGGAATACAGCAGCAGAAGGAACAGCTATAAGAATATAGCAGCAGCAGGAAGAGCCACAGGTATATTGCAGCTGCAGGATGAGCAACAGGAATACAGCAGCAGCAGGATCAGCCACAGGAATACAGCAGCAGCAGGATCAGCCACAGGAATACAGCAGCAGCAGGAACAGCCACGGGATTACAGCAGCATCAGGAACAGCCAGAGATATGCAGCACTAGCAGCAGGAACAGCCACATGAATACACCAGCAGCAGGAACAGCCACAAGAATACAGCAGCAGCAGGAACAGCCACAGGAATCCAGCAGCAGCAGGAACAGCCACAGGAATACAACAGCAGCAGGAACAGCCACAGGAGTACAGCAGCAGCTGCAGGAACAGCCAGAGGAATACAGCAGCAGCAGGAACAGCCACAGGAATACAGCAGCAGCAGGAACAGTGACAGGAATACAGCAGCAGTAGGAACAGCCACAGGAATACAGAAGCAGCAGGTACAGTAACAGGAATACAGCAGCAGCAGGTACAGCCACAGGAATACAGCAGCAGCAGGAACAGTGACAGGAATACAGCAGCAGTAGGAACAGCCACAGGAATACAGCAGCAGCAGTAACAGACACTGGAATACAGCTGCAGCAGGAACAGCTGCAAGAATACAGCCGCAGCAGGAAGAGCCACAGGTATATTGCAGCAGCAGGATCAGCGAAAGCAATACAGCAGCAGCAACAACAGCCACAGGAAAACAGCAGCAGCAGGAACAATGACAGGAAAACAGCAGCAGCAGAAGGAACAGCCACAGGAATACAGCAGCAGCAGGATCAGCCACAGGAATACAGCAGCAGCAGGAACAGCCACAGGAATACAGCAGCAGCGGGAAAAGCCACAAGAATACAGCAGCAGCAGGAACAGCCACAGGAATACAGCAGCAGCAGGAACAGCCACAGGAATACAGCAGCAGCAGGAACATTGACAGGAATACAGCAGCAGTAGGAACAGCCACAGGAATACAGAAGCAGCAGGTACAGTAACAGGAATACAGCAGCAGCAGGTACAGCCACAGAAATACAGCAGCAGCAGGAACAGTGACAGGAATACAGCAGCAGTAGGAACAGCCACAGTAATACAGCAGCAGCAGTAACAGACACTGGAATACAGCTGCAGCAGGAACAGCCACAGAAATACAGTAGCAGCAGGAACAGCTACAAGAATACAGCAGCAGCAGGAACAGCCACGGGATTACAGCAGCATCAGGAACAGCCACAGATATGCAGCACTAGCAGCAGGAACAGCCACATGAATACAGCAGCAGCATGAAGAGCCACAAGAATGCAGCAGCAGCAGGAACAGCCACAGGAATCCAGCAGCAGCAGGAACAGCCACAGGAATACAACAGCAGCAGGAACAGCCACAGGAGTACAGCAGCAGCTGCAGGAACGGCCAGAGGAATACAGCAGCAGCAGGAACAGCCACTGGAATGCAGCAGCAGCAGGAACAGCTACAAGAATACAGCAGCAGCAGGAACAGCCACAGGTATATTGCAGCAGCAGGATCAGCGACAGGAATACAGCAGCAGCAAGAACAGCCACAGGAATACAGCAGCAGCAGGAACAGCTACAAGAATACAGCTGCAGCAGGAACAGCCACAGGTATATTGCAGCAGCAGGATCAGCGACAGCAATACAGCAGCAGCAAGAACAGCCACAGGAATACAGCAGCAGCAGGAACAGTGACAGGAATACAGCAGCAGTAGGAACAGCCACAGGAATACAGAAGCAGCAGGTACAGTAACAGGAATACAGCAGCAGCAGGTACAGCCACAGGAATACAGCAGCAGCAGGAACAGTGACAGGAATACAGCAGCAGTAGGAACAGCCACAGGAATACAGCAGCAGCAGTAACAGACACTGGAATACAACAGCAGCAGTAACAGACACTGGAATACAGCAGCAGCAGGAACAGCCACAGAAATACAGTCGCAGCAGGAACAGCTACAAGAATACAACAGCAGCAGGAACAGCCACGGGATTACAGCAGCATCAGGAACAGCCACAGATATGCAGCACTAGCAGCAGGAACAGCCACATGAATACAGCAGCAGCATGAAGAGCCACAAGAATACAGCAGCAGCAGGAACAGCCCCAGGAATCCAGCAGCAGCAAGAACAGCCACAGGAATACAACAGCAGCAGGAACAGCCACAGGAGTACAGCAGCAGCTGCAGGAACAGCCAGAGGAATACAGCAGCAGCGGGAACAGCCACTGGAATGCAGCAGCAGCAGGAACAGCGACAGGAATACAGCAGCAGCAGGAACAGCTACAAGAATACAGCAGCAGCAGGAACAGCCACTGGTATATTGCAGCAGCAGGATCAGCGACAGGAATACAGCAGCAGCAAGAACAGCCACAGGAATACAGCAGCAGCAGGAACAGCTACAAGAATACAGCTGCAGCAGGAAGAGCCACAGGTATATTGCAGCAGCAGGATCAGCGACAGCAATACAGCAGCAGCAAGAACAGCCACAGGAATACAGCAGCAGCAGGAACAGTGACAGGAATACAGCAGCAGTAGGAACAGCCACAGGAATACAGAAGCAGCAGGTACAGTAACAGGAATACAGCAGCAGCAGGTACAGCCACAGGAATACAGCAGCAGCAGGAACAGTGACAGGAATACAGCAGCAGTAGGAACAGCCACAGGAATACAGCAGCAGCAGTAACAGACACTGGAATACAGCTGCAGCAGGATCAGCGACAGGAATACAGCAGCAGCATGAACAGCCACAGGAATACAGCAGCAGCAGGAACAGCTGCAAGAATAAAGCCGCAGCAGGAAGAGCCGCAGGTATATTGCAGCAGCAGGATCAGCGACAGCAATACAGCAGCAGCAAGAACAGCCACAGGAAAACATCAGCAGCAGGAACAATGACAGGAAAACAGCAGCAGCAGAAGGAACAGCCACAGGAATACAGCAGCAGCAGGATCAGCCACAGGAATACAGCAGCAGCAGGATCAGCCACAGGAATACAGCAGCAGCGGGAAAAGCCACAGGAATACAGCAGCAGCAGGAACAGCCACAGGAATCCAGCAGCAGCAGGTACAGCCACAGGAATACAACAGCAGCAGGAACAGCCAGAGGAGTACAGCAGCATCTGCAGGGACAGCCAGAGGAATACAGCAGCAGCAGGAACAGCCACTGGAATGCAGCAGCAGCAGGAACAGCGACAGGAATACAGCAGCAGCAGGAACAGCTACAAGAATACAGCAGCAGCAGGAACAGCCACAGGTATATTGCAGCAGCAGGATCAGCGACAGGAATACAGCAGCAGCATGAACAGCCACAGGAATACAGCAGCAGCAGGAACAGCTACAAGAATACAGCCGCAGCTGGAAGAGCCACAGGTATATTGCAGCAGCAAGATCAGCGACAGCAATACAGCAGCAGCAAGAACAGCCACAGGAAAACAGCAGCAGCAGGAACAATGACAGGAAAACAGCAGCAGCAGAAGGAACAGCCACAGGAATACAGCAGCAGCAGGATCAGCCACAGGAATACAGCAGCAGCAGGATCAGCCACAGGAATACAGCAGCAGCGGGAAAAGCCACAAGAATACAGCAGCAGCAGGAACAGCCATAGGAATACAGCAGCAGCAGGAACAGCCACAGGAATACAGCTGCAGCAGGAACAGCCACAGGAATACAGCAGCAGCAGGAACAGCCACAGGAATACAGCAACAGCAGGAACAGCGTCAGGAATACAGCAGCAGCAGGAACAGCTATAAGAATATAGCAGCAGCAGGAAGAGCCACAGGTATATTGCAGCAGCAGGATGAGCAACAGGAATACAGCAGCAGCAGGAACAGACACAGGAATACAGCAGCAGCAGGATCAGCCACAGGAATACAGCAGCAGCAGGAACAGCCACGGGATTACAGCAGCATCAGGAACAGCCAGAGATATGCAGCACTAGCAGCAGGAACAGCCACATGAATACACCAGCAGCAGGAACAGCCACAAGAATACAGCAGCAGCAGGAACAGCCACAGGAATCCAGCAGCAGCAGGAACAGCCACAGGAATACAACAGCAGCAGGAACAGCCACAGGAGTACAGCAGCAGCTGCAGGAACAGCCAGAGGAATACAGCAGCAGCAGGAACAGCCACAGGAATACAGCAGCAGCAGGAACAGTGACAGGAATACAGCAGCAGTAGGAACAGCCACAGGAATACAGAAGCAGCAGGTACAGTAACAGGAATACAGCAGCAGCAGGTACAGCCACAGGAATACAGCAGCAGCAGGAACAGTGACAGGAATACAGCAGCAGTAGGAACAGCCACAGGAATACAGCAGCAGCAGTAACAGACACTGGAATACAGCTGCAGCAGGAACAGCTGCAAGAATACAGCCGCAGCAGGAAGAGCCACAGGTATATTGCAGCAGCAGGATCAGCGACAGCAATACAGCAGCAGCAACAACAGCCACAGGAAAACAGCAGCAGCAGGAACAATGACAGGAAAACAGCAGCAGCAGAAGGAACAGCCACAGGAATACAGCAGCAGCAGGATCAGCCACAGGAATACAGCAGCAGCAGGAACAGCCACAGGAATACAGCAGCAGCGGGAAAAGCCACAAGAATACAGCAGCAGCAGGAACAGCCACAGGAATACAGCAGCAGCAGGAACAGCCACAGGAATACAGCAGCAGCAGGAACATTGACAGGAATACAGCAGCAGTAGGAACAGCCACAGGAATACAGAAGCAGCAGGTACAGTAACAGGAATACAGCAGCAGCAGGTACAGACACAGAAATACAGCAGCAGCAGGAACAGTGACAGGAATACAGCAGCAGTAGGAACAGCCACAGTAATACAGCAGCAGCAGTAACAGACACTGGAATACAGCTGCAGCAGGAACAGCCAGAGAAATACAGCAGCAGCAGGAACAGCTACAAGAATACAGCAGCAGCAGGAACAGCCACGGGATTACAGCAGCATCAGGAACAGCCACAGATATGCAGCACTAGCAGCAGGAACAGCCACATGAATACAGCAGCAGCATGAAGAGCCACAAGAATGCAGCAGCAGCAGGAACAGCCACAGGAATCCAGCAGCAGCAGGAACAGCCACAGGAATACAACAGCAGCAGGAACAGCCACAGGAGTACAGCAGCAGCTGCAGGAACGGCCAGAGGAATACAGCAGCAGCAGGAACAGCCACTGGAATGCAGCAGCAGCAGGAACGGCGACAGGAATACAGCAGCAGCAGGAACAGCTACAAGAATACAGCAGCAGCAGGAACAGCCACAGGTATATTGCAGCAGCAGGATCAGCGACAGGAATACAGCAGCAGCAAGAACAGCCACAGGAATACAGCAGCAGCAGGAACAGCTACAAGAATACAGCTGCAGCAGGAAGAGCCACAGGTATATTGCAGCAGCAGGATCAGCGACAGCAATACAGCAGCAGCAAGAACAGCCACAGGAATACAGCAGCAGCAGGAATAGTGACAGGAATACAGCAGCAGTAGGAACAGCCACAGGAATACAGAAGCAGCAGGTACAGTAACAGGAATACAGCAGCAGCAGGTACAGCCACAGGAATACAGCAGCAGCAGGAACAGTGACAGGAATACAGCAGCAGTAGGAACAGCCACAGGAATAAAGCAGCAGCAGTAACAGACACTGGAATACAACAGCAGCAGTAACAGACACTGGAATACAGCAGCAGCAGGAACAGCCACAGAAATACAGTCGCAGCAGGAACAGCTACAAGAATACAACAGCAGCAGGAACAGCCACGGGATTACAGCAGCATCAGGAACAGCCACAGATATGCAGCACTAGCAGCAGGAACAGCCACATGAATACAGCAGCAGCATGAAGAGCCACAAGAATACAGCAGCAGCAGGAACAGCCACAGGAATCCAGCAGCAGCAAGAACAGCCACAGGAATACAACAGCAGCAGGAACAGCCACAGGAGTACAGCAGCAGCTGCAGGAACAGCCAGAGGAATACAGCAGCAGCAGGAACAGCCACTGGAATGCAGCAGCAGCAGGAACAGCGACAGGAATACAGCAGCAGCAGGAACAGCCACTGGTATATTGCAGCAGCAGGATCAGCGACAGGAATACAGCAGCATCAAGAACAGCCACAGGAATACAGCAGCAGCAGGAACAGCTACAAGAATACAGCTGCAGCAGGAAGAGCCACAGGTATATTGCAGCAGCAGGATCAGCGACAGCAATACAGCAGCAGCAAGAACAGCCACAGGAATACAGCAGCAGCAGGAACAGTGACAGGAATACAGCAGCAGTAGGAACAGCCACAGGAATACAGAAGCAGCAGGTACAGTAACAGGAATACAGCAGCAGCAGGTACAGCCACAGGAATACAGCAGCAGCAGGAACAGCCACAGGAATACAGCAGCAGCAGGATCAGCCACAGGAATACAGCAGCAACGGGAAAAGCCACAGGAATACAGCAGCAGCAGGAACAGCCACAGGAATACAGCAGCAGCAGGAACAGCCACAGGAATACAGCTGCAGCAGGAACAGCCACAGGAATACAGCAGCAGCAGGAACAGCCACAGGAATACAGCAGCAGCAGGATCAGCCACAGTAATACAGCAGCAGCAGGAACAGCCACAGGAATACAGCAGCAGCAGGAAAAGCCACAAGAATACAGCATCAGCAGGAACAGCCACAGGAATACAACAGCAGCAGGAACAGCCACAGGAATACAGCAGCAGCCGGAAAAGCCACAGGAATACTGCAGCAGAAGGAACAGCCACAGGAATAGAGCGGCAGCAGGTACAGCCACAGGAATACAGCAGCAGCAGGAACAGCCATTGGAATACAGCAGCAGCGGGAAAAGCCAAAGGAATACAGCAGCAAGAGGAACAGCAACAGCAATACAGCAGCAGCAGGTACTGCCACAGGCATACAGCAACAGCAGGAACAGCTACAGGAATACAGCAGCAGCAGGAACAGTTACAAGAATACAGCAGCAGCAGGAACAGCCACAGGTATATTGCAGCAGCAGGATCAGCAACAGGAATACAGCAGCAGCAAGAACAGCCACAGGAGTACAGCAGCAGCTGCAGGAACGCTCAGAGGAAAACAGCGGCAGCACGAACAGCCACTGGAATACAGCAGCAGCAGGAACGGCCACAGGAGTACAGCAGCAGCAGGAGCAGCAACGGGAATACAGCAGTAGCAGGAACAGCCACAGGAATACAGCAGCAGCAGGAACAGTGAAGGAATACAGCAGCAGTAGGAACAGCCACAGGAATACAGCTGCAGCAGGTATAGTAACAAGAATACAGCAGCAGCAAGAACAGCCAGAGCAATACAGCAGCAGCAGGAAAAGCCACAGTAATAGAGCAGCAGCATCAGGAAAAGCCACAGGAATACAGCAGCAGCAGGAACAGCCACAGGTATATTGCAGCAGCAGGATCAGCAACAGGAATACAGCAGCAGCAGGAACAGCCACAGGAATACAACAGCAGCAGGAGCAGCCACAGGAATACAGCAGCATCAGGAACAGCAACGGGAATACAGCAGCAGCAGGTACAACCACAGGAATACAGCAGCAGCCGGAACAGTGACAGATATACAGCAGCAGTAGGAAAAGCCACAGGAATACAGCAGCAGCAGGTACAGAAACAGGAATACAGCAGCAGCAGAAACAGCCACAGGAATACAGCAGCAGCGGGAACAGTGACAGGAATACAGCAGCAGTAGGAACAGCCACAGGAATACAGCAGCAGCAAGAACAGCCACAGCAATACAGCAGCAGCAGGAACAGCCACAGGAATAGAGCAGCAGCAGCAGGAAAAGCCACTGCAATACAGCAGCAGTAGGAACAGCAACAGGAGTACAGCAGCAGCAGGAAGAGCCACAGCAATACAGCAGCAGCAGCACGAACAGCCACAGGTACGCAGCAGCAGGAACAGCCAAAGGAATACTGCAGCAGCAGGAACAGCCACAGGCATAGAGTAACAGCAGGAACAGCCACAGGAATACAGCAGCAGCAGGAATAGCCACAGAAATACAGCAGCAGCAGCAGGAACAGCAACAGATATGCAGCAACAGCAGAAAGAGCCACAGGAATACAGCAGCATCAGGAATAGCAACAGAAATACAGCAGCAGCAGCAGGAACAGCAACAGATATGCAGCAACAGCGGCAGGAACAGCTACAGGAATACAGCAGCAGCAGAAAGAGCCACAGGAATACAGCAGCAGCAGGAATAGCCACAGAAATACAGCAGCAGCAGCAGCAGGAAAAGCCACAGATACGCAGCAGCAGCAGGGACAACCACAGGAATACAGCAGCAGCAGGAACAACCACAGGAATACAGCAACAGCAGGAACAGCCACAGGACTGCGGCAGCAGCAGCAGGAACCGCAACAGAAATACAGCAGCAGCTGGAACAGCCACAGGAATATAGCAGCAGCAGGAACAGCCTCAGGAATACAGCAGCAGCAGAAGGAACAGCCACTGGAATACAACAGCAGCAGCCGGAGCAGCCGCAGATATGCAGCACCTGCAGGAGGAACAGCCACAGGAATACAGCAGCAGCAGCAGGAACAGCCACAGCAATACAGCAGCAGCTGGAACAGCCAAAGGAAAATAGCAGCAGAGGGAAAAGCCACAGGAATACAGCAGCAGAAGGAACAGCCACAGGAATACAGCTGCAGCAGGAACAGCCACAGGAGTACAGCAGCAGCGGGAAAAGCCAAAGGAATACAGCAACAGCAGGAACAGCCACGGGATTACAGCAGCATCAGGAACAGCCACAGATATGCAGCACTAGCAGCAGGATCAGCCACATGAATACACCAGCAGCATGAACAGCCACAAGAATACAGCAGCAGCAGGAACAGCCACAGGAATACAACAGCAGCAGGAACAGCCACAGGAGTACAGCAGCAGCTGCAGGAACAGCCAGAGGAATACAGCAGCAGCAGGAACAGCCACTGGAATACAGCAGCAGCAGGAACGGCCACAGGAACACAGCAGCAGCAGGTACAGCCACAGGAATACAGCAGCAGCAGGAACAGTGACAGGAATGCAGCAGCAGTAGGAACAGCCACAGGAATACAGCAGCAGCAGGTACAGTAACAGGAACACAGCAGCAGCAGGTACAGCCACAGGAATACAGCAGCAGCAGGACCAGTGTCAGGAATACAGCAGCAGTAGGAACAGCCACAGGAATACAGCAGCAGCAAGTATAGTAACAGCAATACAGCAGCAGCAAGACCAGCCACAGCAATAAAGCAGCAGCAGGAACAGTGACAGGAATACAGCAGCAGCAGGAACAGTGACAGGAAAACAGCAGCAGCAGAAGGAACAGCCACAGGAATACAGCAGCAGCAGGAACAGCCACAGGAATACAGCAGCAGCGGGAAAAGCAACAAGAATACAGCAGCAGCAGGAACAGCCACAGGAATACAGCAGCAGCGGGAAAAGCAACAAGAATACAGCAGCAGCAGGAACAGCCACAGGAATACAACAGCAGCAGGAACAGCCACAGGAATACAACAGCAGCGGGAAAAGCCACAGGAATACAGCAGCAGCAGGTACAGCCACGGGATTACAGCAGCATCAGGAACAGCCACAGGAATACAACAGCAGCAGGAACAGCTACTGGAGTACAGCAGCAGCTGCAGGAACAGCCAGAGGAATACAGCAGCAGCAGGAACAGGCACAGGAATACAGCAGCAGCAGGAACAGCAACGGGAATACAGCAGCAGCAGGTACAGCCACAGGAATACAGCAGCAGCAGGAACAGTGACAGGAATACAGCAGCAGTAGGAACAGCCACAGGAATATAGCAGCAGCAGGTACAGTAACAGGAATACAGCAGCAGCAGGTACAGCCACAGGAATACAGCAGCAGCAGGAACAGCTACAGGTATACAGCAGCAGTAGGAACAGCCACAGGAATACAGCAGCAGCAGGTATAATAACAGGAATACACCAGCAGCAAGAACAGCCACAGCAATACAGCAGCAGCAGGAACAGCCACAGGAATAGAGCAGCAGCAGCAGGGAAAGCCACTGGAATACCGCAGCAGCAGGAACAGCAACTGGAGTACAGCAGCAGCAGGACCAGCCACAGGAATACAGCAGCAGCAGGAACAGCAACGGGAATACAGCAGCAGCAGGTACAGCCACAGGAATACAGCAGCTGCAGGAACAGTGACAGGAATACAGCAGCAGTAGGAACAGCCACAGGAATACAGAAGCAGCAGGTATAGTAACAGGAATACAGCAGCAGCAGGTACAGCCACAGGAATACAGCAGCAGCAGGAACAGTGACAGGAATACAGCAGCAGTAGGAACAGCCACAGGAATACAGCAGCAGCAGTAACAGACACTGGAATACAACAGCAGCAGTAACAGACACTGGAATACAGCAGCAGCAGGAACAGCCACAGAAATACAGTCGCAGCAGGAACAGCTGCAAGAATACAACAGCAGCAGGAACAGCCACGGGATTACAGCAGCATCAGGAACAGCCACAGATATGCAGCACTAGCAGCAGGAACAGCCACATGAATACAGCAGCAGCATGAAGAGCCACAAGAATACAGCAGCAGCAGGAACAGCCACAGGAATCCAGCAGCAGCAAGAACAGCCACAGGAATACAACAGCAGCAGGAACAGCCACAGGAGTACAGCAGCAGCTGCAGGAACAGCCAGAGGAATACAGCAGCAGCAGGAACAGCAACTGGAATGCAGCAGCAGCAGGAACAGCGACAGGAATACAGCAGCAGCAGGAACAGCGACAGCAATACAGCAGCAACAGCACGAACAGCCACAGGTACGCAGCAGCAGGAACAGCCAAAGGAACACTGCAGCAGCAGGAACAGCCACAGGCATAGAGTAACAGCAGGAACAGCCACAGGAATACAGCAGCAGCAGGAATAGCCACAGAAATACAGCAGCAGCAGCAGTAACAGCAACAGATATGCAGCAACAGCAGAAAGAGCCACAGGAATACAGCAGCAGCAGGAATAGCAACAGAAATACAGCAGCAGCAGCAGGAACAGCAACAGATATGCAGCAACAGCAGCAGGAACAGCTACAGGAATACAGCAGCAGCAGAAAGAGCCACAGGAAAACAGCAGCAGCAGGAATAGCCACAGAAATACAGCAGCAGCAGCAGCAGGAAAAGCCACAGATACGCAGCAGCAGCAGGGACAACCACAGGAATACAGCAGCAGCAGGAACAACCACAGGAATACAGCAACAGCAGGAACAGCCACAGGACTGCGGCAGCAGCAGCAGGAACCGCAACAGAAATACAGCAGCAGCTGGAACAGCCACAGTAATATAGCAGCAGCAGGAACAGCCTCAGGAATACAGCAGCAGCAGAAGGAACAGCCACTGGAATACAACAGCAGCAGCCGGAGCAGCCGCAGATATGCAGCACCTGCAGGAGGAACAGCCACAGGAATACAGCAGCAGCAGCAGGAACAGCCACAGCAATACAGCAGCAGCTGGAACAGCCAAAGGAAAATAGCAGCAGAGGGAAAAGCCACAGGAATACAGCAGCAGAAGGAACAGCCACAGGAATACAGCTGCAGCAGGAACAGCTACAAGAATACAGCAGCAGCAGGAACAGCCACAGATATGCAGCACTAGCAGCAGGATCAGCCACATGAATACACCAGCAGCATGAACAGCCACAAGAATACAGCAGCAGCAGGAACAGCCACAGGAATACAACAGCAGCAGGAACAGCCACAGGAATACAGCAGCAGCGGGAAAAGCAACAAGAATACAGCAGCAGCAGGAACAGCCACAGGAATACAGCAGCAGCGTGAAAAGCAACAAGAATACAGCAGCAGCAGGAACAGACACAGGAATACAACAGCAGCAGGAACAGCCACAGGAATACAACAGCAGCGGGAAAAGCCACAGGAATACAGCAGCAGCAGGTACAGCCACGGGATTACAGCAGCATCAGCAACAGCCACAGGAATACAACAGCAGCAGGAACAGCTACTGGAGTACAGCAGCAGCTGCAGGAACAGCCAGAGGAATACAGCAGCAGCAGGAACAGGCACAGGAATACAGCAGCAGCAGGAACAGCAACGGGAATACAGCAGCAGCAGGTACAGCCACAGGAATACAGCAGCAGCAGGAACAGTGACAGGAATACAGCAGCAGTAGGAACAGCCACAGGAATATAGCAGCAGCAGGTACAGTAACAGGAATACAGCAGCAGCAGGTACAGCCACAGGAATACAGCAGCAGCAGGAACAGCTACAGGAATACAGCAGCAGTAGGAACAGCCACAGGAATACAGCAGCAGCAGGTATAATAACAGGAATGCACCAGCAGCAAGAACAGCCTCAGCAATACAGCAGCAGCAGGAACAGCCACAGGAATAGAGCAGCAGCAGCAGGGAAAGCCACTGGAATACCGCAGCAGCAGGAACAGCAACTGGAGTACAGCAGCAGCAGGACCAGCCACAGGAATACAGCAGCAGCAGGAACAGCAACGGGAATACAGCAGCAGCAGGTACAGCCACAGGAATACAGCAGCTGCAGGAACAGTGACAGGAATACAGCAGCAGTAGGAACAGCCACAGGAATACAGCTGCAGCAGGTACAGTGACAGGAATACAGCAGCAGCAAGAACAGCCACAGCAATACAGCAGCAGCAGGAACAGCCAGAGGAATACAGCAGCAGCAGCAGGAAGAACCACAGGAATGCAGCAGCAGCAGGAACAGCAACAGGAGTACAGCAGCAGAAGGAACAGCCACAGGAATACAGCAGCAGCATGAAGAGCCACAAGAATACAGCAGCAGCAGGAACAGCCACAGGAATCCAGCATCAGCAGGAACAGCCACAGGAATACAACAGCAGCAGGAACAGCCACAGGAGTACAGCAGCAGCTGCAGGAACAGCCAGAGGAATACAGCAGCAGCAGGAACAGCCACTGGAATACAGCAGCAGCAGGAACAGCGACAGGAATACAGCAGCAGCCGGAACAGCTACAAGAATACAGCAGCAGCAAGAACAGCCACAGGTATATTGCAGCAGCAGGATCAGCGACAGGAATACAGAAGCAGCAAGAACAGCCACAGGAATACAGCAGCAGCAGGAACAGCTGCAAGAATACAGCAGCAGCAGGAACAGACAGCGGTATATTGCAGCAGCAGGATCAGCGACAGGAATACAGCAGCGGCAAGAAAAGCCACAGGAATACAGCAGCAGCAGGAACAATGACAGGAAAACAGCAGCAGCAGAAGGAACAGCCACAGGAATACAGCAGCAGCAGGAACAGCTACAAGAATACAGCAGCAGCAGGAACAGCCACAGGTATATTGCAGCAGCAGGATCAGCAACAGGAATACAGCAGCAGCAAGAACAGCCACAGGAAAACAGCAGCAGCAGGATCAGCCACAGGAATATAGCAGAAGCGGGAACAGCCACAGATAGGCAGCACTAGCAGCAGGAACAGCCACATGAATACAGCAGCCGCAGGAACAGCCACAGGAATCCAGCAGCAGCAGGAACAGCCACAGGAATACAACAACAGCAGGAACAGCCACAGGAATACAGCAGCAGCAGGATCAGCCACAGGAATACAGCAGCAGCAGGAACAGCCACAGGAATACAGCAGCAGCGGGATAAGCCACAAGAATACAGCAGCAGCAGGAACAGCCACAGGAATACAACAGCAGCAGGAACAGCCACAGGAATACAGCAGCAGCCGGAAAAGCCACAAGAATACAGCAGCAGCAGGAACAGCCACAGGAATAGAGCAGCAGCAGGAACAGCCACAGGAATACAGCAGCAGCAGGACCAGCCATAGGAATACAGCAGCAGCGGGAAAAGCCAAAGGAATACAGCAGCAAGAGGAACAGCCACAGGAATACAGCAGCAGGTACTGCCACAGGCATACAGCAACAGCAGGAACAGCTACAGGAATACAGCAGCAGCAGGAACAGTTACAAGAATACAGCAGCAGCAGGAACAGCCACAGGTGTATTGCAGCAGCAGGATCAGCAACAGGAATACAGCAGCAGCAAGAACAGCCACAGGAATACAGCAGCAGCAGGAAAAGTGACAGGAAAACAGCGTCAGCAGAAGGAACAGCCACAGGAAAACAGCAGCAGCAGGAACAGCCACAGATAGGCAGCACTAGCAGCAGGAACAGCCACATGAATACAGCAGCCGCAGGAACATCCACAGGAATCCAGCAGCAGCAGGAACAGCCACAGGAATACAACAGCAGCAGGAACAGCCACAGGAGTACAGCAGCAGCTGCAGGAACAGCCAGAGGAATACAGCAGCAGCAGGAACAGCCACAGGAATACAGCAGCAGCAGCAGGAACAGCAACGGGAATACAGCAGCAGCAGGTACATCCACAGGAATACAGCAGCAGCAGGAACAGTGACAGGAATACAGCAACAGTAGGAACAGCCACAGGAATACAGCAGCAGCAGGTACAGTAACAGGAATACAGCAGCAGCAGGTACAGCCACAGGAATACAGCAGCAGCAGGAACAGTGACAGGAATACAGCAGCAGTAGGAACAGCCACAGGAATACAACAGCAGCAGTGAAAGACACCGGAATACAGCAGCAGCAGGAACAGCCACGAGATTACACCAGCATCAGGAAATGCCGGGATATGCAGCACTAGCAGCAGGAACAGCCACATGAATACACCAGCAGCATGAACAGCCACAAGAATACAGCAGCAGCAGGAACAGCCACAGGAATCCAGCAGCAGCAGGAACAGCCACAGGAATACAACAGCAGCAGGAACAGCGACAGGAGTACAGCAGCAGCTGCAGGAACGGTCAAGGAATACAGCAGCAGCAGGAACAGCCACTGGAATACAGCAGCAGCAGGAACGGCCACAGGAATACAGCAGCAGCAGGAACAGCAACGGGAATACAGAAGCAGCAGGTACAGCCACAGGAATACAGCAGCAGCAGGAACAGTGACAGGAATACAGCAGCAGTAGGTACAGCCACAGGAATACAGCAGCAGCAGATACAGTAACAGGAATACAGCAGCAGCAGGTACAGCCACAGGAATACAGCAGCAGCAGGAACAGTGTCAGGAATACAACAGCAGTAGGAACAGCCACAGGAATACAGCAGCAGCAAGTATAGTAACAGGAATACAGCAGCAGCAAGACCAGCCACAGCAATAAAGCAGCAGCAGGAACAGCCACAGGAATACAGCAGCAGCAGGAACAGTGACAGGAAAACAGCAGCAGCAGAAGGAACAGCCACAGGAATACAGCAGCAGCAGGAACAGCCACAGGAATATAGCAGCAGCAGGAAAAGCAACAAGAATACAGCAGCAGCAGGAACAGCCACAGGAATACAACAGCAGCAGGAACAGCCACAGGAATACAGCAGCAGCGGGAAAAGCCACAGGAATACAGCAGCAGGAGGAACAGCCACGGGATTACAGCAGCATCAGTAACAGCCAGAGGAATACAGCAGCAGCAGGAACAGCCACAGGAATACAGCAGCAGCAGGAACAGCAACGGGAATACAGCAGCAGCAGGTACAGCCACAGGAATACAGAAGCAGCAGGAACAGTGACAGGAATACAGCAGCAGTAGGAACAGCCACAGGAATATAGCAGCAGCAGGTACAGTAACAGGATTACAGCAGCAGCAGGTACAGCCACAGGAATACAGCAGCAGCAGGAACAGTGACAGGAATACAGCAGCAGTAGGAACAGCCACAGGAATACAGCAGCAGCAGGTATAATAACAGGAATACACCAGCAGCAAGAACAGCCACAGCAATACAGCAGCAGCAGGAACAGCCACAGGAATAGTGCAGCAGCAGCAGGGAAAGCCACTGGAATACCGCAGCAGCAGGAACAGCAACAGGAGTACAGCAGCAGCAGGACCAGCCACAGGAATACATTAGCAGCAGGAACAGCAACAGGAATACAGCAGCAGCAGGTACAGCCACAGGAATACAGCAGCTGCAGGAACAGTGACAGGAATACAGCAGCAGTAGGAACAGCCACAGGAATACAGCTGCAGCAGGTACAGTGACAGGAATACAGCAGCAGCAAGAACAGCCACAGCAATACAGCAGCAGCAGGAGCAGCCACAGGAATACAGCAGCAGCAGCAGGAAGAGCCACAGGAATGCAGCAGCAGCAGGAACAGCAACAGGAGTACAGCAGCAGAAGGAACAGCCACAAGAATACAGCAGCAGCAGGAACAGCCACAGGAATCCAGCAGCAGCAGGAACAGCCACAGGAATACAACAGCAGCAGGAACAGCGACAGGAGTACAGCAGCAGCTGCAGGAACGGCCAGAGGAATACAGCAGCAGCAGGAACAGCCACTGGAATACAGCAGCAGCAGGAACGGCCACAGGAATACAGCAGCAGCAGGAACAGCAACGGGAATACAGCAGCAGCAGGTACAGCCACAGGAATACAGCAGCAGCAGGAACAGTGACAGGAATACAGCAGCAGTAGGTACAGCCACAGGAATACAGCAGCAGCAGGTACAGTAACAGGAATACAGCAGCAGCAGGTACAGCCACAGGAATACAGCAGCAGCAGGAACAGTGTCAGGAATACAGCAGCAGTAGGAACAGCCACAGGAATACAGCAGCAGCAAGTATAGTAACAGGAATACAGCAGCAGCAAGACCAGCCACAGCAATAAAGCAGCAGCAGGAACAGCCACAGGAATACAGCAGCAGCAGGAACAGTGACAGGAAAACAGCAGCAGCAGAAGGAACAGCCACAGGAATACAGCAGCAGCAGGTACAGCCACAGGAATATAGCAGCAGCAGGAAAAGCAACAAGAATACAGCAGCAGCAGGAACAGCCACAGGAATACAACAGCAGCAGGAACAGCCACAGGAATACAGCAGCAGCGGGAAAAGCCACAGGAATACAGCAGCAGGAGGAACAGCCACGGGATTACAGCAGCATCAGTAACAGCCAGAGGAATACAGCAGCAGCAGGAACAGCCACAGGAATACAGCAGCAGCAGGAACAGCAACGGGAATACAGCAGCAGCAGGTACAGCCACAGGAATACAGCAGCAGCAGGAACAGTGACAGGAATACAGCAGCAGTAGGAACAGCCACAGGAATATAGCAGCAGCAGATACAGTAACAGGATTACAGCAGCAGCAGGTACAGCCACAGGAATACAGCAGCAGCAGGAACAGTGACAGGAATACAGCAGCAGTAGGAACAGCCACAGGAATACAGCAGCAGCAGGTATAATAACAGGAATACACCAGCAGCAAGAACAGCCACAGCAATACAGCAGCAGCAGGAACAGCCACAGGAATAGAGCAGCAGCAGCAGGGAAAGCACCTGGAATACCGCAGCAGCAGGAACAGCAACAGGAGTACAGCAGCAGCAGGACCAGCCACAGGAATACATTAGCAGCAGGAACAGCAACAGGAATACAGCAGCAGCAGGTACAGCCACAGGAATACAGCAGCTGCAGGAACAGTGACAGGAATACAGCAGCAGTAGGAACAGCCACAGGAATACAGCTGCAGCAGGTACAGTGACAGGAATACAGCAGCAGCAAGAACAGCCACAGCAATAGAGCAGCAGCAGGAACAGCCACAGGAATACAGCAGCAGCAGCAAGAAGAGCCACAGGAATGCAGCAGCAGCAGGAACAGCAACAGGAGTACAGCAGCAGAAGGAACAGCCACAGAATACAGCAGCAGCATGAAGAGCCACAAGAATACAGCAGCAGCAGGAACAGCCACAGGAATCCAGCAGCAGCAGGAACAGCCACAGGAATACAACAGCAGCAGGAACAGCCACAGGAGTACAGCAGCAGCTGCAGGAACAGCCAGAGGAATACAGCAGCAGCAGGAACAGCCACTGGTATACAGCAGCAGCAGGAACAGCGACAGGAATACAGCAGCAGCAGGAACAGCTACAAGAATACAGCAGCAGCAGGAACAGCCACAGGTATATTGCAGCAGCAGGATCAGCGACAGGAATACAGCAGCAGCAAGAACAGTCACAGGAATACAGCAGCAGCAGGAACAGCTGCAAGAATACAGCAGCAGAAGGAACAGCCACCGGTATATTGCAGCAGCAGGATCAGCGACAGGAATACAGCAGCAGCAAGAACAGCCACAGGAATACAGCAGCAGCAGGAACAATGACAGGAAAACAGCAGCAGCAGAAGGAACAGCCACAGGAATACAGCAGCAGCAGGAACAGCTACAGGAATACAGCAGCAGCAGGAACAGCCACAGCTTTATTGCAGCAGCAGGATCAGCAACAGGAATACAGCAGCAGCAAGAACAGCCACAGGAAAACAGCAGCAGCAGGATCAGCCACAGGAATATAGCAGCAGCAGGAACAGCCACAGATAGGCAGCACTAGCAGCAGGAACAGCCACATGAATACAGCAGCCGCAGGAACAGCCGCAGGAATCCAGCAGCAGCAGGAACAGCCACAGGAATACAACAGCAGCAGGAACAGACACAGGAGTACAGCAGCAGCTGCAGGAACAGCCAGAGGAATACAGCAGCAGCAGGAACAGCCACAGGAATACAGCAGCAGCAGGAACAGCAACGGGAATACAGCAGCAGCAGGTACATCCACAGGAATACAGCAGCAGCAGGAACAGTGACAGGAATACAGCTACAGTAGGAACAGCCACAGGAATACAGCAGCAGCAGGTACAGTAACAGGAATACAGCAGCAGCAGGTACAGCCACAAGAATACAGCAGCAGCAGGAACAGTGACAGGAATACAGCAGCAGTAGGAACAGCCACAGGAATACATCAGCAGCAGTAAAAGACACCGGAATACAGCAGCAGCAGGAACAGCCACGAGATTACACCAGCATCAGGAACAGCCACAGATCTGCAGCACTAGCAGCAGGAACAGCCACATGAATACGCCAGCAGCATGAACAGCCACAAGAATACAGCAGCAGCAGGAACAGCCACAGGAATCCAGCAGCAGCAGGAACAGCCACAGGAATACAACAGCAGCAGGAACAGCGACAGGAGTACAGCATCAGCTGCAGGAACGGCCAGAGGAATACAGCAGCAGCAGGAACAGCCACTGGAATACAGCAGCAGCAGGAACGGCCACAGGAATACAGCAGCAGCAGGAACAGCAACGGGAATACAGCAGCAGCAGGTACAGCCACAGGAATACAGCAGCAGCAGGAACAGCCACAGGATTACAGCAGCAGAAGGTATAGTAACAGGAATACAGCAGCAGCAAGAACAGCCAGAGCAATACAGCAGCAGCAGGAACAGCCACAGGAATAGAGCAGCAGCAGCAGGAAAAGCCACAGGAATACAGCAGCAGCAGGAACAGCAACAGGAGTACAGCAGCAGCAGGAACAGCCACAGGAATACAGCAGCAGCAGGAACAGCAACGGGAATACAGCAGCAGCAGGTACAGCCACAGGAATACAGCAGCAGCAGCAACAGTGACAGGAAAACAGCAGCAGCAGTAACAGACACCGGAATACAGCAGCAGCAGGAACAGCCACGGGATTACAGCAGCATCAGGAATAGCCACAGATATGCAGCACTAGCAGCAGGAACAGCCACATGAATACACCAGGAGCAGGAACAGCTACAAGAATACAGCAGCAGTTGGAACAGCCACAGGAATCCAGCAGCAGCAGGAACAGCCACAGGAATACAACAGCAGCAGGAACAGCCACTGGAATACAGCAGCAGCAGGAACAGCCACAGGAATACAGCAGCATTAGGAACAGCAACGGGAATACTGCAGCAGCAGGTACATCCACAGGAATACAGCAGCAGTAGAAACAGCCACAGGAATAGAGCAGCAGCAGCAGCAGGAACAGCCACAGGAATACAGCAGCAGCAGGATCAGCCACAGGAATACAGCAGCAGCAGTAACAGACACCGGAATACAGCAGCAGCAGGAAAGCCACGGGATTACAGCAGCATCAGGAATAGCCACGGATATGCAGCATAGCAGCAGGAACAGCAACATGAATACACCAGCAGCAGGAACAGCCACAAGAATACAGCAGCAGTTGGAACAGCCACAGGAATCCAGCAGCAGCAGGAACAGCCACAGGAGTACTGCAGCAGCTGCAGGAACAGCCAGAGGAATACAGCAGAAGCAGGAACAGCCACTGGAATAGAGCAGCAGCAGGAACGGCCACAGGAATAGAGCAGCAGCAGGAACAGCAATGGGAATAGAGCAGCAGCAGGTACAGCCACAGAAATACAGCAGCAGCAGGAACAGCGACAGGAATACAGCAGCAGCAGGAACAGCCACAGGTATATTTCAGCAGCATGTTCAGCAACAGGAATACAGCAGGAGCAAGAACAGCCACAGGAATACAGCAGCAGCAGGAACAGCCACAGAAATACAGCAGCAGCAGCAGGAACAGCCACAGATATGCAGCTGTAGAAGGAACAACCACAGGAATACAGCAGCAACAGGAACAACCACAGGAATACAGCAACAGCAGGAACAGCCACAGGAATACAGCAGCAGCAGCAGGAACAGCCTCAGGAATACAACAGCAGCAGAAGTAACAGCCACAGGAATACAACAGCAGCAGTAGGAACAGCCGCAGATATGCACCACCTGCAGGAGGAACAGACACAGGAATAGAGCAGCAGCAGCAGGAATAGCCACAGCAATACAGCAGCAGCAGGAACAGCCAAAGGACTACAGCAGCATCGGGAAAAACCACAGGAATACAGCAGCAGAAGGAACAGCCACAGGAATACAGCTGCAGCAGGAATAGCCACAGGAATACAGCAGCAACGGGAAAAGCCAAAGGAATACAGCAGCAGCAGGAACAGCCACAGGAATACAGCAGCAGCAGGAACAGCCACAGCAATACAGCAACAGCAGGAACAGAGACAGGAATACAGCAGCAGCTGGCACAGCTACAGGAATACAGCAGCAGCAGGAACAGCCACAGGTATATTTCAGCAGCGCGTTCAGCAACAGGAATACAGCAGCAGGAAGAACAGCCACAGGAATACAGCAGCAGCAGGAACAGCCACAGGAATACAGCAGCAGCAGGAACAGCGACAGGGATACAGCAGCAGCAGCAAGAACAGCCACAGGTACGCAGCAGCAGGAACAGCCACAGGAATTCAGCAGCAGCAGGAACAGCCACAGGAATAGAGTTACAACAGGAACAGCCACAGGAATACAGCAGCAGCAGGAACAGTGACAGGAATACAGCAGCAGTAGGAACAGCCCCAGGAATACAGCAGCAGCAGGTATAGTAACAGGAATACAGCAGCAGCAAGAACAGCCACAGCAATACAGCAGCAGCAGGACCAGCCACAGGAATAGAGCAGCAGCAGCAGGAAAAGCCACAGGAATACAGCAGCAGCAGGAACAGCAACAGGAGTACAGCAGCAGCAGGAACAGCAGCGGGAATACAGCAGCAGCAAGTACAGCCACAGGAATACAGCAGCAACAGGAACACTGACAGGAATACAGCAGCAGTAGGAACAGCCAAAGTAATACAGCTGCAGCAGGTACAGTGACAGGAATACAGCAGCAGTAGGAACAGCCACAGGAATACAGCTGCAGCAGGTACAGTGACAGGAATACAGCAGCAGCAAGAACAGCCACAGCAATACAGCAGCAGCAAGAACAGCCAGAGGAATACAGCAGCAGCAGCAGGAAGAACCACAGGAATGCAGCAGCAGCAGGAACAGCAACAGGAGTACAGCAGCAGAAGGAACAGCCACAGGAATACAGCAGCAGCATGAAGAGCCACAATAATACAGCAGCAGCAGGAACAGCCACAGGAATCCAGCATCAGCAGGAACAGCCACAGGAATACAACAGCAGCAGGAACAGCCACAGGAGTACAGCAGCAGCTGCAGGAACAGCCAGAGGAATACAGCAGCAGCAGGAACAGCCACTGGAATACAGCAGCCGCAGGAACAGCGACAGGAATACAGCAGCAGCCGGAACAGCTACAAGAATACAGCAGCAGCAGGAACAGCCACAGGTATATTGCAGCAGCAGGATCAGCGACAGGAATACAGAAGCAGCAAGAACAGCCACAGGAATACAGCAGCAGCAGGAACAGCTGCAAGAATACAGCAGCAGCAGGAACAGACAGCGGTATATTGCAGCAGCAGGATCAGCAACAGGAATACAGCAGCAGCAAGAACAGCCACAGGAAAACAGCAGCAGCAGGATCAGCCACAGGAATATAGCAGAAGCGGGAACAGCCACAGATAGGCAGCACTAGCAGCAGGAACAGCCACATGAATACAGCAGCCGCAGGAACAGCCACAGGAATCCAGCAGCAGCAGGAACAGCCACAGGAATACAACAACAGCAGGAACAGCCACAGGAATACAGCAGCAGCAGGATCAGCCACAGGAATACAGCAGCAGCAGGAAGAGCCACAGGAATACAGCAGCAGCGGGAAAAGCCACAAGAATACAGCAGCAGCAGGAACAGCCACAGGAATACTACAGCAGCAGGAACAGCCACAGGAATACAGCAGCAGCCGGAAAAGCCACAAGAATACAGCAGCAGCAGGAACAGCCACAGGAATAGAGCAGCAGCAGGAACAGCCACAGGAATACAGCAGCAGCAGGACCAGCCATAGGAATACAGCAGCAGCGGGAAAAGCCAAAGGAATACAGCAGCAAGAGGAACAGCCACAGGAATACAGCAGCAGGTACTGCCACAGGCATACAGCAACAGCAGGAACAGCTACAGGAATACAGCAGCAGCAGGAACAGTTACAAGAATACAGCAGCAGCAGGAACAGCCACAGGTGTATTGCAGCAGCAGGATCAGCAACAGGAATACAGCAGCAGCAAGAACAGCCACTGGAATACAGCAGCAGCAGGAAAAGTGACAGGAAAACAGCGGCAGCAGAAGGAACAGCCACAGGAAAACAGCAGCAGCAGGAACAGCCACAGATAGGCAGCACTAGCAGCAGGAACAGCCACATGAATACAGCAGCCGCAGGAACATCCACAGGAATCCAGCATCAGCAGGAACAGCCACAGGAATACAACAGCAGCAGAAACAGCAACAGGAGTACAGCAGCAGCTGCAGGAACAGCCAGAGGAATACAGCAGCAGCAGGAACAGCCACAGGAATACAGCAGCAGCAGCAGGAACAGCAACGGGAATACAGCAGCAGCAGGTACATCCACAGGAATACAGCAGCAGCAGGAATAGTGACAGGAATACAGCAACAGTAGGAACAGCCACAGGAATACAGCAGCAGCAGGTACAGTAACAGGAATACAGCAGCAGCAGGTACAGCCACAGGAATACAGCAGCAACAGGAACAGTGACAGGAATACAGCAGCAGTAGGAACAGCCACAGGAATACAGCAGCAGCAGTGAAAGACACCGGAATACAGCAGCAGCAGGAACAGCCACGAGATTACACCAGCATCAGGAACAGCCACAGATATGCAGCACTAGCAGCAGGAACAGCCACATGAATACACCAGCAGCATGAACAGCCACAAGAATACAGCAGCAGCAGGAACAGCCACAGGAATCCAGCAGCAGCAGGAACAGCCACAGGAATACAACAGCAGCAGGAACAGCGACAGGAGTACCGCAGCAGCTGCAGGAACGGCCAGAGGAATACAGCAGCAGCAGGAACAGCCACTGGAATACAGCAGCAGCAGGAACGGCCACAGGAATACAGCAGCAGCAGGAACAGCAACGGGAATACAGCAGCAGCAGGTACAGCCACAGGAATACAGCAGCAGCAGGAACAGTGACAGGAATACAGCAGCAGTAGGTACAGCCACAGGAATACAGCAGCAGCAGGAACAGCCACAGGAATACAGCAGCAGCAGGAACAGTGACAGGAAAACAGCAGCAGCAGAAGGAACAGCCACAGGAATACAGCAGCAGCAGGAACAGCCACAGGAATATAGCAGCAGCAGGAAAAGCAACAAGAATACAGCAGCAGCAGGAACAGCCACAGGAATACAACAGCAGCAGGAACAGCCACAGGAATACAGCAGCAGCGGGAAAAGCCACAGGAATACAGCAGCAGGAGGAACAGCCACGGGATTACAGCAGCATCAGTAACAGCCAGAGGAATACAGCAGCAGCAGGAACAGCCACAGGAATACAGCAGCAGCAGGAACAGCAACGGGAATACAGCAGCAGCAGGTACAGCCACAGGAATACAGCAGCAGCAGGAACAGTGACAGGAATACAGCAGCAGTAGGAACAGCCACAGGAATATAGCAGCAGCAGGTACAGTAACTGGATTACAGCAGCAGCAGGTACAGCCACAGGAATACAGCAGCAGCAGGAACAGTGACAGGAATACAGCAGCAGTAGGAACAGCCACAGGAATACAGCAGCAGCAGGTATAATAACAGGAATACACCAGCAGCAAGAACAGCCACAGCAATACAGCAGCAGCAGGAACAGCCACAGGAATAGTGCAGCAGCAGCAGGGAAAGCCACTGGAATACCGCAGCAGCAGGAACAGCAACAGGAGTACAGCAGCAGCAGGACCAGCCACAGGAATACATTAGCAGCAGGAACAGCAACAGGAATACAGCAGCAGCAGGTACAGCCACAGGAATACAGCAGCTGCAGGAACAGTGACAGGAATACAGCAGCAGTAGGAACAGCCACAGGAATACAGCTGCAGCAGGTACAGTGACAGGAATACAGCAGCAGCAAGAACAGCCACAGCAATACAGCAGCAGCAGGAGCAGCCACAGGAATACAGCAGCAGCAGCAGGAAGAGCCACAGGAATGCAGCAGCAGCAGGAACAGCAACAGGAGTACAGCAGCAGAAGGAACAGCCAGAAGAATACAGCAGCAGCAGGAACAGCCACAGGAATCCAGCAGCAGCAGGAACAGCCACAGGAATACAACAGCAGCAGGAACAGCGACAGGAGTACAGCAGCAGCTGCAGGAACGGCCAGAGGAATACAGCAGCAGCAGGAACAGCCACTGGAATACAGCAGCAGCAGGAACGGCCACAGGAATACAGCAGCAGCAGGAACAGCAACGGGAATACAGCAGCAGCAGGTACAGCCACAGGAATACAGCAGCAGCAGGAACAGTGACAGGAATACAGCAGCAGTAGGTACAGCCACAGGAAAACAGCAGCAGCAGGTCCAGTAACAGGAATACAGCAGCAGCAGGTACAGCCACAGGAATACAGCAGCAGCAGGAACAGTGTCAGGAATACAGCAGCAGTAGGAACAGCCACAGGAATACAGCAGCAGCAAGTATAGTAACAGGAATACAGCAGCAGCAAGACCAGCCACAGCAATAAAGCAGCAGCAGGAACAGCCACAGGAATACAGCAGCAGCAGGAACAGTGACAGGAAAACAGCAGCAGCAGAAGGAACAGCCACAGGAATACAGCAGCAGCAGGTACAGCCACAGGAATATAGCAGCAGCAGGAAAAGCAACAAGAATACAGCAGCAGCAGGAACAGCCACAGGAATACAACAGCAGCAGGAACAGCCACAGGAATACAGCAGCAGCATGAAGAGCCACAAGAATACAGCAGCAGCAGGAACAGCCACAGGAATCCAGCAGCAGCAGGAACAGCCACAGGAATACAACAGCAGCAGGAACAGCCACAGGAGTACAGCAGCAGCTGCAGGAACAGCCAGAGGAATACAGCAGCAGCAGGAACAGCCACTGGTATATAGCATCAGCAGGAACAGCGACAGGAATACAGCAGCAGCAGGAACAGCTACAAGAATACAGCAGCAGCAGGAACAGCCACAGGTATATTGCAGCAGCAGGATCAGCGACAGGAATACAGCAGCAGCAAGAACAGCCACAGGAATACAGCAGCAGCAGGAACAGCTGCAAGAATACAGCAGCAGCAGGAACAGCCACCGGTATATTGCAGCAGCAGGATCAGCGACAGGAATACAGCAGCAGCAAGAACAGCCACAGGAATACAGCAGCAGCAGGAACAATGACAGGAAAACAGCAGCAGCAGAAGGAACAGCCACAGGAATACAGCAGCAGCAGGAACATCTACAGGAATACAGCAGCAGCAGGAACAGCCACAGCTTTATTGCAGCAGCAGGATCAGCAACAGGAATACAGCAGCAGCAAGAACAGCCACAGGAAAACAGCAGCAGCAGGATCAGCCACAGGAATATAGCAGCAGCAGGAACAGCCACAGATAGGCAGCACTAGCAGCAGGAACAGCCACATGAATACAGCAGCCGCAGGAACAGCCGCAGGAATCCAGCAGCAGCAGGAACAGCCACAGGAATACAACAGCAGCAGGAACAGACACAGGAGTACAGCAGCAGCTGCAGGAACAGCCAGAGGAATACAGCAGCAGCAGGAACAGCCACAGGAATACAGCAGCAGCAGGAACAGCAACGGGAATACAGCAGCAGCAGGTACATCCACAGGAATACAGCAGCAGCAGGAACAGTGACAGGAATACAGCAACAGTAGGAACAGCCACAGGAATACAGCAGCAGCAGGTACAGTAACAGGAATACAGCAGCAGCAGGAACAGCCACGAGATTACACCAGCATCAGGAACAGCCACAGATCTGCAGCACTAGCAGCAGGAACAGCCACATGAATACGCCAGCAGCATGAACAGCCACAAGAATACAGCAGCAGCAGGAACAGCCACAGGAATCCAGCAGCAGCAGGAACAGCCACAGGAATACAACAGCAGCAGGAACAGCGACAGGAGTACAGCATCAGCTGCAGGAACGGCCAGAGGAATACAGCAGCAGCAGGAACAGCCACTGGAATACAGCAGCAGCAGGAACGGCCACAGGAATACAGCAGCAGCAGGAACAGCAACGGGAATACAGCAGCAGCAGGTACAGCCACAGGAATACAGCAGCAGCAGGAACAGCCACAGGATTACAGCAGCAGAAGGTATAGTAACAGGAATACAGCAGCAGCAAGAACAGCCAGAGCAATACAGCAGCAGCAGGAACAGCCACAGGAATAGAGCAGCAGCAGCAGGAAAAGCCACAGGAATACAGCAGCAGCAGGAACAGCAACAGGAGTACAGCAGCAGCAGGAACAGCCACAGGAATACAGCAGCAGCAGGAACAGCAACGGGAATACAGCAGCAGCAGGTACAGCCACAGGAATACAGCAGCAGCAGCAACAGTGACAGGAAAACAGCAGCAGCAGTAACAGACACCGGAATACAGCAGCAGCAGGAACAG
This sequence comes from Cetorhinus maximus, assembly GCF_964194155.1. Taxonomy (NCBI): domain Eukaryota; kingdom Metazoa; phylum Chordata; class Chondrichthyes; order Lamniformes; family Cetorhinidae; genus Cetorhinus; species Cetorhinus maximus. The sequence goes on from NC_135889.1 coordinate 28,039,619, forward strand.
CCACGGGATTACAGCAGCATCAGGAATAGCCACAGATATGCAGCACTAGCAGCAGGAACAGCCACATGAATACACCAGGAGCAGGAACAGCCACAAGAATACAGCAGCAGTTGGAACAGCCACAGGAATCCAGCAGCAGCAGGAACAGCCACAGGAATACAACAGCAGCAGGAACAGCCACTGGAATACAGCAGCAGCAGGAACAGCCACAGGAATACAGCAGCATTAGGAACAGCAACGGGAATACTGCAGCAGCAGGTACATCCACAGGAATACAGCAGCAGTAGAAACAGCCACAGGAATAGAGCAGCAGCAGCAGCAGGAACAGCCACAGGAATACAGCAGCAGCAGGATCAGCCACAGGAATACAGCAGCAGCAGTAACAGACACCGGAATACAGCAGCAGCAGGAAAGCCACGGGATTACAGCAGCATCAGGAATAGCCACAGATATGCAGCACTAGCAGCAGGAACAGCAACATGAATACACCAGCAGCAGGAACAGCCACAAGAATACAGCAGCAGTTGGAACAGCCACAGGAATCCAGCAGCAGCAGGAACAGCCACAGGAGTACTGCAGCAGCTGCAGGAACAGCCAGAGGAATACAGCAGAAGCAGGAACAGCCACTGGAATAGAGCAGCAGCAGGAACGGCCACAGGAATAGAGCAGCAGCAGGAACAGCAACGGGAATAGAGCAGCAGCAGGTACAGCCACAGAAATACAGCAGCAGCAGGAACAGCGACAGGAATACAGCAGCAGCAGGAACAGCCACAGGTATATTTCAGCAGCATGTTCAGCAACAGGAATACAGCAGGAGCAAGAACAGCCACAGGAATACAGCAGCAGCAGGAACAGCAACAGGAGTACAGCAGCAGCAGGAACAGCCACAGGAATACAGCAGCAGCAGCAACAGTGACAGGAAAACAGCAGCAGCAGTAACAGACACCGGAATACAGCAGCAGCAGGAACAGCCACGGGATTACAGCAGCATCAGGAATAGCCACAGATATGCAGCACTAGCAGCAGGAACAGCCACATGAATACACCAGGAGCAGGAACAGCTACAAGAATACAGCAGCAGTTGGAACAGCCACAGGAATCCAGCAGCAGCAGGAACAGCCACAGGAATACAACAGCAGCAGGAACAGCCACTGGAATACAGCAGCAGCAGGAACAGCCACAGGAATACAGCAGCATTAGGAACAGCAACGGGAATACTGCAGCAGCAGGTACATCCACAGGAATACAGCAGCAGTAGAAACAGCCACAGGAATAGAGCAGCAGCAGCAGCAGGAACAGCCACAGGAATACAGCAGCAGCAGGATCAGCCACAGGAATACAGCAGCAGCAGTAACAGACACCGGAATACAGCAGCAGCAGGAAAGCCACGGGATTACAGCAGCATCAGGAATAGCCACAGATATGCAGCACTAGCAGCAGGAACAGCAACATGAATACACCAGCAGCAGGAACAGCCACAAGAATACAGCAGCAGTTGGAACAGCCACAGGAATCCAGCAGCAGCAGGAACAGCCACAGGAGTACTGCAGCAGCTGCAGGAACAGCCAGAGGAATACAGCAGAAGCAGGAACAGCCACTGGAATAGAGCAGCAGCAGGAACGGCCACAGGAATAGAGCAGCAGCAGGAACAGCAACGGGAATAGAGCAGCAGCAGGTACAGCCACAGAAATACAGCAGCAGCAGGAACAGCGACAGGAATACAGCAGCAGCAGGAACAGCCACAGGTATATTTCAGCAGCATGTTCAGCAACAGGAATACAGCAGGAGCAAGAACAGCCACAGGAATACAGCAGCAGCAGGAACAGCCACAGAAATACAGCAGCAGCAGCAGGAACAGCCACAGATATGCAGCTGTAGAAGGAACAACCACAGGAATACAGCAGAAACAGGAACAACCACAGGAATACAGCAACAGCAGGAACAGCCACAGGAATACAGCAGCAGCAGCAGGAACAGCCTCAGGAATACAACAGCAGCAGAAGTAACAGCCACAGGAATACAACAGCAGCAGTAGGAACAGCCGCAGATATGCACCACCTGCAGGAGGAACAGACACAGGAATACAGCAGCAGCAGCAGGAATAGCCACAGCAATACAGCAGCAGCAGGAACAGCCAAAGGACTACAGCAGCATCGGGAAAAACCACAGGAATACAGCAGCAGAAGAAACAGCCACAGGAATACAGCTGCAGCAGGAATAGCCACAGGAATACAGCAGCAACGGGAAAAGCCAAAGGAATACAGCAGCAGCAGGAACAGCCACAGGAATACAGCAGCAGCAGGAACAGCCACAGCAATACAGCAACAGCAGGAACAGAGACAGGAATACAGCAGCAGCAGGCACAGCTACAGGAATACAGCAGCAGCAGGAACAGCCACAGGTATATTTCAGCAGCGCGTTCAGCAACAGGAATACAGCAGCAGGAAGAACAGCCACAGGAATACAGCAGCAGCAGGAACAGCCACAGGAATACAGCAGCAGCAGGAACAGCGACAGGAATACAGCAGCAGCAGCAAGAAAAGCCACAGGTACGCAGCAGCAGGAACAGCCACAGGAATTCAGCAGCAGCAGGAACAGCCACAGGAATAGAGTTACAACAGGAACAGCCACAGGAATACAGCAGCAGCAGGAACAGTGACAGGAATACAGCAGCAGTAGGAACAGCCCCAGGAATACAGCAGCAGCAGGTATAGTAACAGGAATACAGCAGCAGCAAGAACAGCCACAGCAATACAGCAGCAGCAGGACCAGCCACAGGAATAGAGCAGCAGCAGCAGGAAAAGCCACAGGAATACAGCAGCAGCAGGAACAGCAACAGGAGTACAGCAGCAGCAGGAACAGCAACGGGAATACAGCAGCAGCAAGTACAGCCACAGGAATACAGCAGCAACAGGAACACTGACAGGAATACAGCAGCAGTAGGAACAGCCACAGTAATACAGCTGCAGCAGGTACAGTGACAGGAATACAGCAGCAGTAGGAACAGCCACAGGAATACAGCTGCAGCAGGTACAGTGACAGGAATACAGCAGCAGCAAGAACAGCCACAGCAATACAGCAGCAGCAAGAACAGCCAGAGGAATACAGCAGCAGCAGCAGGAAGAACCACAGGAATACAGCAGCAGCAGGAACAGCTGCAAGAATACAGCAGCAGCAGGAACAGACAGCGGTATATTGCAGCAGCAGGATCAGCAACAGGAATACAGCAGCAGCAAGAACAGCCACAGGAAAACAGCAGCAGCAGGATCAGCCACAGGAATATAGCAGAAGCGGGAACAGCCACAGATAGGCAGCACTAGCAGCAGGAACAGCCACATGAATACAGCAGCCGCAGGAACAGCCACAGGAATCCAGCAGCAGCAGGAACAGCCACAGGAATACAACAACAGCAGGAACAGCCACAGGAATACAGCAGCAGCAGGATCAGCCACAGGAATACAGCAGCAGCAGGAAGAGCCACAGGAATACAGCAGCAGCGGGAAAAGCCACAAGAATACAGCAGCAGCAGGAACAGCCACAGGAATACTACAGCAGCAGGAACAGCCACAGGAATACAGCAGCAGCCGGAAAAGCCACAAGAATACAGCAGCAGCAGGAACAGCCACAGGAATAGAGCAGCAGCAGGAACAGCCACAGGAATACAGCAGCAGCAGGACCAGCCATAGGAATACAGCAGCAGCGGGAAAAGCCAAAGGAATACAGCAGCAAGAGGAACAGCCACAGGAATACAGCAGCAGGTACTGCCACAGGCATACAGCAACAGCAGGAAGAGCTACAGGAATACAGCAGCAGCAGGAACAGTTACAAGAATACAGCAGCAGCAGGAACAGCCACAGGTGTATTGCAGCAGCAGGATCAGCAACAGGAATACAGCAGCAGCAAGAACAGCCACTGGAATACAGCAGCAGCAGGAAAAGTGACAGGAAAACAGCGGCAGCAGAAGGAACAGCCACAGGAAAACAGCAGCAGCAGGAACAGCCACAGATAGGCAGCACTAGCAGCAGGAACAGCCACATGAATACAGCAGCCGCAGGAACATCCACAGGAATCCAGCAGCAGCAGGAACAGCCACAGGAATACAACAGCAGCAGAAACAGCAACAGGAGTACAGCAGCAGCTGCAGGAACAGCCAGAGGAATACAGCAGCAGCAGGAACAGCCACAGGAATACAGCAGCAGCAGCAGGAACAGCAACGGGAATACAGCAGCAGCAGGTACATCCACAGGAATACAGCAGCAGCAGGAATAGTGACAGGAATACAGCAACAGTAGGAACAGCCACAGGAATACAGCAGCAGCAGGTACAGTAACAGGAATACAGCAGCAGCAGGTACAGCCACAGGAATACAGCAGCAGCAGGAACAGTGACAGGAATACAGCAGCAGTAGGAACAGCCACAGGAATACAGCAGCAGCAGTGAAAGACACCGGAATACAGCAGCAGCAGGAACAGCCACGAGATTACACCAGCATCAGGAACAGCCACAGATATGCAGCACTAGCAGCAGGAACAGCCACATGAATACACCAGCAGCATGAACAGCCACAAGAATACAGCAGCAGCAGGAACAGCCACAGGAATCCAGCAGCAGCAGGAACAGCCACAGGAATACAACAGCAGCAGGAACAGCGACAGGAGTACCGCAGCAGCTGCAGGAACGGCCAGAGGAATACAGCAGCAGCAGGAACAGCCACTGGAATACAGCAGCAGCAGGAACGGCCACAGGAATACAGCAGCAGCAGGAACAGCAACGGGAATACAGCAGCAGCAGGTACAGCCACAGGAATACAGCAGCAGCAGGAACAGTGACAGGAATACAGCAGCAGTAGGTACAGCCACAGGAATACAGCAGCAGCAGGAACAGCCACAGGAATACAGCAGCAGCAGGAACAGTGACAGGAAAACAGCAGCAGCAGAAGGAACAGCCACAGGAATACAGCAGCAGCAGGAACAGCCACAGGAATATAGCAGCAGCAGGAAAAGCAACAAGAATACAGCAGCAGCAGGAACAGCCACAGGAATACAACAGCAGCAGGAACAGCCACAGGAATACAGCAGCAGCGGGAAAAGCCACAGGAATACAGCAGCAGGAGGAACAGCCACGGGATTACAGCAGCATCAGTAACAGCCAGAGGAATACAGCAGCAGCAGGAACAGCCACAGGAATACAGCAGCAGCAGGAACAGCAACGGGAATACAGCAGCAGCAGGTACAGCCACAGGAATACAGCAGCAGCAGGAACAGTGACAGGAATACAGCAGCAGTAGGAACAGCCACAGGAATATAGCAGCAGCAGGTACAGTAACTGGATTACAGCAGCAGCAGGTACAGCCACAGGAATACAGCAGCAGCAGGAACAGTGACAGGAATACAGCAGCAGTAGGAACAGCCACAGGAATACAGCAGCAGCAGGTATAATAACAGGAATACACCAGCAGCAAGAACAGCCACAGCAATACAGCAGCAGCAGGAACAGCCACAGGAATAGTGCAGCAGCAGCAGGGAAAGCCACTGGAATACCGCAGCAGCAGGAACAGCAACAGGAGTACAGCAGCAGCAGGACCAGCCACAGGAATACATTAGCAGCAGGAACAGCAACAGGAATACAGCAGCAGCAGGTACAGCCACAGGAATACAGCAGCTGCAGGAACAGTGACAGGAATACAGCAGCAGTAGGAACAGCCACAGGAATACAGCTGCAGCAGGTACAGTGACAGGAATACAGCAGCAGCAAGAACAGCCACAGCAATACAGCAGCAGCAGGAGCAGCCACAGGAATACAGCAGCAGCAGCAGGAAGAGCCACAGGAATGCAGCAGCAGCAGGAACAGCAACAGGAGTACAGCAGCAGAAGGAACAGCCAGAAGAATACAGCAGCAGCAGGAACAGCCACAGGAATCCAGCAGCAGCAGGAACAGCCACAGGAATACAACAGCAGCAGGAACAGCGACAGGAGTACAGCAGCAGCTGCAGGAACGGCCAGAGGAATACAGCAGCAGCAGGAACAGCCACTGGAATACAGCAGCAGCAGGAACAGCCACAGGAATACAGCAGCAGCAGGAACAGCAACGGGAATACAGCAGCAGCAGGTACAGCCACAGGAATACAGCAGCAGCAGTAACAGTGACAGGAATACAGCAGCAGTAGGTACAGCCACAGGAATACAGCAGCAGCAGGTCCAGTAACAGGAATACAGCTGCAGCAGGTACAGCCACAGGAATACAGCAGCAGCAGGAACAGTGTCAGGAATACAGCAGCAGTAGGAACAGCCACAGGAATACAGCAGCAGCAAGTATAGTAACAGGAATACAGCAGCAGCAAGACCAGCCACAGCAATAAAGCAGCAGCAGGAACAGCCACAGGAATACAGCAGCAGCAGGAACAGTGACAGGAAAACAGCAGCAGCAGAAGGAACAGCCACAGGAATACAGCAGCAGCAGGTACAGCCACAGGAATATAGCAGCAGCAGGAAAAGCAACAAGAATACAGCAGCAGCAGGAACAGCCACAGGAATACAACAGCAGCAGGAACAGCCACAGGAATACAGCAGCAGCATGAAGAGCCACAAGAATACAGCAGCAGCAGGAACAGCCACAGGAATCCAGCAGCAGCAGGAACAGCCACAGGAATACAACAGCAGCAGGAACAGCCACAGGAGTACAGCAGCAGCTGCAGGAACAGCCAGAGGAATACAGCAGCAGCAGGAACAGCCACTGGTATATAGCATCAGCAGGAACAGCGACAGGAATACAGCAGCAGCAGGAACAGCTACAAGAATACAGCAGCAGCAGGAACAGCCACAGGTATATTGCAGCAGCAGGATCAGCGACAGGAATACAGCAGCAGCAAGAACAGCCACAGGAATACAGCAGCAGCAGGAACAGCTGCAAGAATACAGCAGCAGCAGGAACAGCCACCGGTATATTGCAGCAGCAGGATCAGCGACAGGAATACAGCAGCAGCAAGAACAGCCACAGGAATACAGCAGCAGCAGGAACAATGACAGGAAAACAGCAGCAGCAGAAGGAACAGCCACAGGAATACAGCAGCAGCAGGAACAGCTACAGGAATACAGCAGCAGCAGGAACAGCCACAGCTTTATTGCAGCAGCAGGATCAGCAACAGGAATACAGCAGCAGCAAGAACAGCCACAGGAAAACAGCAGCAGCAGGATCAGCCACAGGAATATAGCAGCAGCAGGAACAGCCACAGATAGGCAGCACTAGCAGCAGGAACAGCCACATGAATACAGCAGCCGCAGGAACAGCCGCAGGAATCCAGCAGCAGCAGGAACAGCCACAGGAATACAACAGCAGCAGGAACAGACACAGGAGTACAGCAGCAGCTGCAGGAACAGCCAGAGGAATACAGCAGCAGCAGGAACAGCCACAGGAATACAGCAGCAGCAGGAACAGCAACGGGAATACAGCAGCAGCAGGTACATCCACAGGAATACAGCAGCAGCAGGAACAGCCACAGGAATACAACAGCAGCAGGAACAGACACAGGAATACAGCAGCAGCAGGTACAGTAACAGGAATACAGCAGCAGCAGGTACAGCCACAAGAATACAGCAGCAGCAGGAACAGTGACAGGAATACAGCAGCAGTAGGAACAGCCACAGGAATACATCAGCAGCAGTAAAAGACACCGGAATACAGCAGCAGCAGGAACAGCCACGAGATTACACCAGCATCAGGAACAGCCACAGATCTGCAGCACTAGCAGCAGGAACAGCCACATGAATACGCCAGCAGCATGAACAGCCACAAGAATACAGCAGCAGCAGGAACAGCCACAGGAATCCAGCAGCAGCAGGAACAGCCACAGGAATACAACAGCAGCAGGAACAGCGACAGGAGTACAGCATCAGCTGCAGGAACGGCCAGAGGAATACAGCAGCAGCAGGAACAGCCACTGGAATACAGCAGCAGCAGGAACGGCCACAGGAATACAGCAGCAGCAGGAACAGCAACGGGAATACAGCAGCAGCAGGTACAGCCACAGGAATACAGCAGCAGCAGGAACAGCCACAGGATTACAGCAGCAGAAGGTATAGTAACAGGAATACAGCAGCAGCAAGAACAGCCAGAGCAATACAGCAGCAGCAGGAACAGCCACAGGAATAGAGCAGCAGCAGCAGGAAAAGCCACAGGAATACAGCAGCAGCAGGAACAGCAACAGGAGTACAGCAGCAGCAGGAACAGCCACAGGAATACAGCAGCAGCAGGAACAGCAACGGGAATACAGCAGCAGCAGGTACAGCCACAGGAATACAGCAGCAGCAGCAACAGTGACAGGAAAACAGCAGCAGCAGTAACAGACACCGGAATACAGCAGCAGCAGGAACAGCCACGGGATTACAGCAGCATCAGGAATAGCCACAGATATGCAGCACTAGCAGCAGGAACAGCCACATGAATACACCAGGAGCAGGAACAGCTACAAGAATACAGCAGCAGTTGGAACAGCCACAGGAATCCAGCAGCAGCAGGAACAGCCACAGGAATACAACAGCAGCAGGAACAGCCACTGGAATACAGCAGCAGCAGGAACAGCCACAGGAATACAGCAGCATTAGGAACAGCAACGGGAATACTGCAGCAGCAGGTACATCCACAGGAATACAGCAGCAGTAGAAACAGCCACAGGAATAGAGCAGCAGCAGCAGCAGGAACAGCCACAGGAATACAGCAGCAGCAGGATCAGCCACAGGAATACAGCAGCAGCAGTAACAGACACCGGAATACAGCAGCAGCAGGAAAGCCACGGGATTACAGCAGCATCAGGAATAGCCACAGATATGCAGCACTAGCAGCAGGAACAGCAACATGAATACACCAGCAGCAGGAACAGCCACAAGAATACAGCAGCAGTTGGAACAGCCACAGGAATCCAGCAGCAGCAGGAACAGCCACAGGAGTACTGCAGCAGCTGCAGGAACAGCCAGAGGAATACAGCAGAAGCAGGAACAGCCACTAGAATAGAGCAGCAGCAGGAACGGCCACAGGAATAGAGCAGCAGCAGGAACAGCAACGGGAATAGAGCAGCAGCAGGTACAGCCACAGAAATACAGCAGCAGCAGGAACAGCGACAGGAATACAGCAGCAGCAGGAACAGCCACAGGTATATTTCAGCAGCATGTTCAGCAACAGGAATACAGCAGGAGCAAGAACAGCCACAGGAATACAGCAGCAGCAGGAACAGCAACAGGAGTACAGCAGCAGCAGGAACAGCCACAGGAATACAGCAGCAGCAGGAACAGCAACGGGAATACAGCAGCAGCAGGTACAGCCACAGGAATACAGCAGCAGCAGCAACAGTGACAGGAAAACAGCAGCAGCAGTAACAGACACCGGAATACAGCAGCAGCAGGAACAGCCACGGGATTACAGCAGCATCAGGAATAGCCACAGATATGCAGCACTAGCAGCAGGAACAGCCACATGAATACACCAGGAGCAGGAACAGCTACAAGAATACAGCAGCAGTTGGAACAGCCACAGGAATCCAGCAGCAGCAGGAACAGCCACAGGAATACAACAGCAGCAGGAACAGCCACTGGAATACAGCAGCAGCAGGAACAGCCACAGGAATACAGCAGCATTAGGAACAGCAACGGGAATACTGCAGCAGCAGGTACATCCACAGGAATACAGCAGCAGTAGAAACAGCCACAGGAATAGAGCAGCAGCAGCAGCAGGAACAGCCACAGGAATACAGCAGCAGCAGGATCAGCCACAGGAATACAGCAGCAGCAGTAACAGACACCGGAATACAGCAGCAGCAGGAAAGCCACGGGATTACAGCAGCATCAGGAATAGCCACAGATATGCAGCACTAGCAGCAGGAACAGCAACATGAATACACCAGCAGCAGGAACAGCCACAAGAATACAGCAGCAGTTGGAACAGCCACAGGAATCCAGCAGCAGCAGGAACAGCCACAGGAGTACTGCAGCAGCTGCAGGAACAGCCAGAGGAATACAGCAGAAGCAGGAACAGCCACTGGAATAGAGCAGCAGCAGGAACGGCCACAGGAATAGAGCAGCAGCAGGAACAGCAACGGGAATAGAGCAGCAGCAGGTACAGCCACAGAAATACAGCAGCAGCAGGAACAGCGACAGGAATACAGCAGCAGCAGGAACAGCCACAGGTATATTTCAGCAGCATGTTCAGCAACAGGAATACAGCAGGAGCAAGAACAGCCACAGGAATACAGCAGCAGCAGGAACAGCCACAGAAATACAGCAGCAGCAGCAGGAACAGCCACAGATATGCAGCTGTAGAAGGAACAACCACAGGAATACAGCAGAAACAGGAACAACCACAGGAATACAGCAACAGCAGGAACAGCCACAGGAATACAGCAGCAGCAGCAGGAACAGCCTCAGGAATACAACAGCAGCAGAAGTAACAGCCACAGGAATACAACAGCAGCAGTAGGAACAGCCGCAGATATGCACCACCTGCAGGAGGAACAGACACAGGAATACAGCAGCAGCAGCAGGAATAGCCACAGCAATACAGCAGCAGCAGGAACAGCCAAAGGACTACAGCAGCATCGGGAAAAACCACAGGAATACAGCAGCAGAAGAAACAGCCACAGGAATACAGCTGCAGCAGGAATAGCCACAGGAATACAGCAGCAACGGGAAAAGCCAAAGGAATACAGCAGCAGCAGGAACAGCCACAGGAATACAGCAGCAGCAGGAACAGCCACAGCAATACAGCAACAGCAGGAACAGAGACAGGAATACAGCAGCAGCAGGCACAGCTACAGGAATACAGCAGCAGCAGGAACAGCCACAGGTATATTTCAGCAGCGCGTTCAGCAACAGGAATACAGCAGCAGGAAGAACAGCCACAGGAATACAGCAGCAGCAGGAACAGCCACAGGAATACAGCAGCAGCAGGAACAGCGACAGGAATACAGCAGCAGCAGCAAGAAAAGCCACAGGTACGCAGCAGCAGGAACAGCCACAGGAATTCAGCAGCAGCAGGAACAGCCACAGGAATAGAGTTACAACAGGAACAGCCACAGGAATACAGCAGCAGCAGGAACAGTGACAGGAATACAGCAGCAGTAGGAACAGCCCCAGGAATACAGCAGCAGCAGGTATAGTAACAGGAATACAGCAGCAGCAAGAACAGCCACAGCAATACAGCAGCAGCAGGACCAGCCACAGGAATAGAGCAGCAGCAGCAGGAAAAGCCACAGGAATACAGCAGCAGCAGGAACAGCAACAGGAGTACAGCAGCAGCAAGAACAGCAACGGGAATACAGCAGCAGCAAGTACAGCCACAGGAATACAGCAGCAACAGGAACACTGACAGGAATACAGCAGCAGTAGGAACAGCCACAGGAATACAGCTGCAGCAGGTACAGTGACAGGAATACAGCAGCAGTAGGAACAGCCACAGGAATACAGCTGCAGCAGGTACAGTGACAGGAATACAGCAGCAGCAAGAACAGCCACAGCAATACAGCAGCAGCAAGAACAGCCAGAGGAATACAGCAGCAGCAGCAGGAAGAACAACAGGAATGCAGCAGCAGCAGGAACAGCAACAGGAGTACAGCAGCAGAAGGAACAGCCACAGGAATACAGCAGCAGCATGAAGAGCCACAATAATACAGCAGCAGCAGGAACAGCCACAGGAATCCAGCATCAGCAGGAACAGCCACAGGAATACAACAGCAGCAGGAACAGCCACAGGAGTACAGCAGCAGCTGCAGGAACAGCCAGAGGAATACAGCAGCAGCAGGAACAGCAACTGGAATACAGCAGCCGCAGGAACAGCGACAGGAATACAGCAGCAGCCGGAACAGCTACAAGAATACAGCAGCAGCAGGAACAGCCACAGGTATATTGCAGCAGCAGGATCAGCGACAGGAATACAGAAGCAGCAAGAACAGCCACAGGAATACAGCAGCAGCAGGAACAGCTGCAAGAATACAGCAGCAGCAGGAACAGACAGGGGTATATTGCAGCAGCAGGATCAGCAACAGGAATACAGCAGCAGCAAGAACAGCCACAGGAAAACAGCAGCAGCAGGATCAGCCACAGGAATATAGCAGAAGCGGGAACAGCCACAGATAGGCAGCACTAGCAGCAGGAACAGCCACATGAATACAGCAGCCGCAGGAACAGCCACAGGAATCCAGCAGCAGCAGGAACAGCCACAGGAATACAACAACAGCAGGAACAGCCACAGGAATACAGCAGCAGCAGGATCAGCCACAGGAATACAGCAGCAGCAGGAACAGCCACAGGAATACAGCAGCAGCGGGAAAAGCCACAAGAATACAGCAGCAGCAGGAACAGCCACAGGAATACTACAGCAGCAGGAACAGCCACAGGAATACAGCAGCAGCCGGAAAAGCCACAAGAATACAGCAGCAGCAGGAACAGCCACAGGAATAGAGCAGCAGCAGGAACAGCCACAGGAATACAGCAGCAGCAGGACCAGCCATAGGAATACAGCAGCAGCGGGAAAAGCCAAAGGAATACAGCAGCAAGAGGAACAGCCACAGGAATACAGCAGCAGGTACTGCCACAGGCATACAGCAACAGCAGGAACAGCTACAGGAATACAGCAGCAGCAGGAACAGTTACAAGAATACAGCAGCAGCAGGAACAGCCACAGGTGTATTGCAGCAGCAGGATCAGCAACAGGAATACAGCAGCAGCAAGAACAGCCACAGGAATACAGCAGCAGCAGGAAAAGTGACAGGAAAACAGCGGCAGCAGAAGGAACAGCCACAGGAAAACAGCAGCAGCAGGAACACCACAGATAGGCAGCACTAGCAGCAGGAACAGCCACATGAATACAGCAGCCGCAGGAACATCCACAGGAATCCAGCAGCAGCAGGAACAGCCACAGGAATACAACAGCAGCAGAAACAGCAACAGGAGTACAGCAGCAGCTGCAGGAACAGCCAGAGGAATACAGCAGCAGCAGGAACAGCCACAGGAATACAGCAGCAGCAGCAGGAACAGCAACGGGAATACAGCAGCAGCAGGTACATCCACAGGAATACAGCAGCAGCAGGAATAGTGACAGGAATACAGCAACAGTAGGAACAGCCACAGGAATACAGCAGCAGCAGGTACAGTAACAGGAATACAGCAGCAGCAGGTACAGCCACAGGAATACAGCAGCAGCAGGAACAGTGACAGGAATACAGCAGCAGTAGGAACAGCCACAGGAATACAGCAGCAGCAGTGAAAGTCACCGGAATACAGCAGCAGCAGGAACAGCCACGAGATTACACCAGCATCAGGAACAGCCACAGATATGCAGCACTAGCAGCAGGAACAGCCACATGAATACACCAGCAGCATGAACAGCCACAAGAATACAGCAGCAGCAGGAACAGCCACAGGAATCCAGCAGCAGCAGGAACAGCCACAGGAATACAACAGCAGCAGGAACAGCGACAGGAGTACAGCAGCAGCTGCAGGAACGGCCAGAGGAATACAGCAGCAGCAGGAACAGCCACTGGAATACAGCAGCAGCAGGAACGGCCACAGGAATACAGCAGCAGCAGGAACAGCAACGGGAATACAGCAGCAGCAGGTACAGCCACAGGAATACAGCAGCAGCAGGAACAGTGACAGGAATACAGCAGCAGTAGGTACAGCCACAGGAATACAGCAGCAGCAGGTACAGTAACAGGAATACAGCAGCAGCAGGTACAGCCACAGGAATACAGCAGCAGCAGGAACAGTGTCAGGAATACAGCAGCAGTAGGAACAGCCACAGGAATACAGCAGCAGCAAGTATAGTAACAGGAATACAGCAGCAGCAAGACCAGCCACAGCAATAAAGCAGCAGCAGGAACAGCCACAGGAATACAGCAGCAGCAGGAACAGTGACAGGAAAACAGCAGCAGCAGAAGGAACAGCCACAGGAATACAGCTGCAGCAGGTACAGTGACAGGAATACAGCAGCAGCAAGAACACCAACAGCAATACAGCAGCAGCAGGAACAGCCACAGGAATACAGCAGCAGCAGCAGGAAGAGCCACAGGAATGTAGCAGCAGCAGGAACAGCAACAGGAGTACAGCAGCAGAAGGAACAGCCACAGAATACAGCAGCAGCATGAAGAGCCACAAGAATACAGCAGCAGCAGGAACAGCCACAGGAATCCAGCAGCAGCAGGAACAGCCACAGGAATACAACAGCAGCAGGAACAGCCACAGGAGTACAGCAGCAGCTGCAGGAACAGCCAGAGGAATACAGCAGCAGCAGGAACAGCCACTGGAATACAGCAGCAGCAGGAACAGCGACAGGAATACAGCAGCAGCAGGAACAGCTACAAGAATACAGCAGCAGCAGCAACAGCCACAGGTATATTGCAGCAGCAGGATCAGCGACAGGAATACAGCAGCAGCAAGAACAGCCACAGGAATACAGCAGCAGCAGGAACAGCAACGGGAATACAGCAGCAGCAGGTACAGCCACAGGAATACAGCAGCTGCAGGAACAGTGACAGGAATACAGCAGCAGTAGGAACAGCCACAGGAATACAGCTGCAGCAGGTACAGTGACAGGAATACAGCAGCAGCAAGAACAGCCACAGCAATACAGCAGCAGCAGGAACAGCCAGAGGAATACAGCAGCAGCAGCAGGAAGAACCACAGGAATGCAGCAGCAGCAGGAACAGCAACAGGAGTACAGCAGCAGAAGGAACAGCCACAGGAATACAGCAGCAGCATGAAGAGCCACAAGAATACAGCAGCAGCAGGAACAGCCACAGGAATCCAGCATCAGCAGGAACAGCCACAGGAATACAACAGCAGCAGGAACAGCCACAGGAGTACAGCAGCAGCTGCAGGAACAGCCAGAGGAATACAGCAGCAGCAGGAACAGCCACTGGAATACAGCAGCAGCAGGAACAGCGACAGGAATACAGCAGCAGCCGGAACAGCTACAAGAATACAGCAGCAGCAGCAACAGCAACAGGTATATTGCAGCAGCAGGATCAGCGACAGGAATACAGAAGCAGCAAGAACAGCCACAGGAATACAGCAGCAGCAGGAAAAGTGACAGGAAAACAGCGGCAGCAGAAGGAACAGCCACAGGAAAACAGCAGCAGCAGGAACAGCCACAGATAGGCAGCACTAGCAGCAGGAACAGCCACATGAATACTGCAGCCGCAGGAACATCCACAGGAATCCAGCAGCAGCAGGAACAGCCACAGG
This sequence comes from Cetorhinus maximus, assembly GCF_964194155.1. Lineage (NCBI taxonomy): Eukaryota > Metazoa > Chordata > Chondrichthyes > Lamniformes > Cetorhinidae > Cetorhinus > Cetorhinus maximus. The sequence goes on from NC_135889.1 coordinate 28,054,846, forward strand.
AATACAACAGCAGCAGAAACAGCAACAGGAGTACAGCAGCAGCTGCAGGAACAGCCAGAGGAATACAGCAGCAGCAGGAACAGCCACAGGAATACAGCAGCAGCAGCAGGAACAGCAACGGGAATACAGCAGCAGCAGGTACATCCACAGGAATACAGCAGCAGCAGGAACAGTGACAGGAATACAGCAACAGTAGGAACAGCCACAGGAATACAGCAGCAGGCAGGTACAGTAACAGGAATACAGCAGCAGCAGGTACAGCCACAGGAATACAGCAGCAGCAGGAACAGTGACAGGAATACAGCAGCAGTAGGATCAGCCACAGGAATACAGCAGCAGCAGTGAAAGACACCGGAATACAGCAGCAGCAGGAACAGCCACGAGATTACACCAGCATCAGGAACAGCCACAGATATGCAGCACTAGCAGCAGGAACAGCCACATGAATACACCAGCAGCATGAACAGCCACAAGAATACAGCAGCAGCAGGAACAGCCACAGGAATCCAGCAGCAGCAGGAACAGCCACAGGAATACAACAGCAGCAGGAACAGCCACAGGAGTACAGCAGCAGCTGCAGGAACGGCCAGAGGAATACAGCAGCAGCAGGAACAGCCACTGGAATACAGCAGCAGCAGGAACGGCCACAGGAATACAGCAGCAGCAGGAACAGCAACGGGAATACAGCAGCAGCAGGTACAGCCACAGGAATACAGCAGCAGCAGGAACAGTGACAGGAATACAGCAGCAGTAGGTACAGCCACAGGAATACAGCAGCAGCAGGTACAGTAACAGGAATACAGCAGCAGCAGGTACAGCCACAGGAATACAGCAGCAGCAGGAACAGTGTCAGGAATACAGCAGCAGTAGGAACAGCCACAGGAATACAGCAGCAGCAAGTATAGTAACAGGAATACAGCAGCAGCAAGACCAGCCACAGCAATAAAGCAGCAGCAGGAACAGCCACAGGAATACAGCAGCAGCAGGAACAGTGACAGGAAAACAGCAGCAGCAGAAGGAACAGCCACAGGAATACAGCTGCAGCAGGTACAGTGACAGGAATACAGCAGCAGCAAGAACAGCCACAGCAATACAGCAGCAGCAGGAACAGCCACAGGAATACAGCAGCAGCAGCAGGAAGAGCCACAGGAATGCAGCAGCAGCAGGAACAGCAACAGGAGTACAGCAGCAGAAGGAACAGCCACAGAATACAGCAGCAGCATGAAGAGCCACAAGAATACAGCAGCAGCAGGAACAGCCACAGGAATCCAGCAGCAGCAGGAAGAGCCACAGGAATACAACAGCAGCAGGAACAGCCACAGGAGTACAGCAGCAGCTGCAGGAACAGCCAGAGGAATACAGCAGCAGCAGGAACAGCCACTGGATTACAGCAGCAGCAGGAACAGCGACAGGAATACAGCAGCAGCAGGAACAGCTACATGAATACAGCAGCAGCAGCAACAGCCACAGGTATATTGCAGCAGCAGGATCAGCGACAGGAATACAGCAGCAGCAGGAACAGCCACTGGAATACAGCAGCAGCAGGAACAGCGACAGGAATACAGCAGCAGCAGGAACAGCTACAAGAATACAGCAGCAGCAGCAACAGCCACAGGTATATTGCAGCAGCAGGATCAGCGACAGGAATACAGCAGCAGCAAGAACAGCCACAGGAATACAGCAGCAGCAGGAACAGCAACGGGAAAACAGCAGCAGCAGGTACAGCCACAGGAATACAGCAGCTGCAGGAACAGTGACAGGAATACAGCAGCAGTAGGAACAGCCACAGGAATACAGCTGCAGCAGGTACAGTGACAGGAATACAGCAGCAGCAAGAACAGCCACAGCAATACAGCAGCAGCAGGAACAGCCAGAGGAATACAGCAGCAGCAGCAGGAAGAACCACAGGAATGCAGCAGCAGCAGGAACAGCAACAGGAGTACAGCAGCAGAAGGAACAGCCACAGGAATACAGCAGCAGCATGAAGAGCCACAAGAATACAGCAGCAGCAGGAACAGCCACAGGAATCCAGCATCAGCAGGAACAGCCACAGGAATACAACAGCAGCAGGAACAGCCACAGGAGTACAGCAGCAGCTGCAGGAACAGCCAGAGGAATACAGCAGCAGCAGGAACAGCCACTGGAATCCAGCATCAGCAGGAACAGCGACAGGAATACAGCAGCAGCCGGAACAGCTACAAGAATACAGCAGCAGCAAGAACAGCCACAGGTATATTGCAGCAGCAGGATCAGCGACAGGAATACAGAAGCAGCAAGAACAGCCACAGGAATACAGAAGCAGCAGGAACAGCTGCAAGAATACAGCAGCAGCAGGAACAGACAGCGGTATATTGCAGCAGCAGGATCAGCGACAGGAATACAGCAGCGGCAAGAAAAGCCACAGGAATACAGCAGCAGCAGGAACAATGACAGGAAAACAGCAGCAGCAGAAGGAACAGCCACAGGAATACAGCAGCAGCAGGAACAGCTACAAGAATACAGCAGCAGCAGGAACAGCCACAGGTATATTGCAGCAGCAGGATCAGCAACAGGAATACAGCAGCAGCAAGAACAGCCACAGGAAAACAGCAGCAGCAGGATCAGCCACAGGAATATAGCAGAAGCGGGAACAGCCACAGATAGGTAGCACTAGCAGCAGGAACAGCCACATGAATACAGCAGCCGCAGGAACAGCCACAGGAATCCAGCAGCAGCAGGAACAGCCACAGGAATACAACAACAGCAGGAACAGCCACAGGAATACAGCAGCAGCAGGATCAGCCACAGGAATACAGCAGCAGCAGGAACAGCCACAGGAATACAGCAGCAGCGGGATAAGCCACAAGAATACAGCAGCAGCAGGAACAGCCACAGGAATACAACAGCAGCAGGAACAGCCACAGGAATACAGCAGCAGCCGGAAAAGCCACAAGAATACAGCAGCAGCAGGAACAGCCACAGGAATAGAGCAGCAGCAGGAACAGCCACAGGAATACAGCAGCAGCAGGACCAGCCATAGGAATACAGCAGCAGCGGGAAAAGCCAAAGGAATACAGCAGCAAGAGGAACAGCCACAGGAATACAGCAGCAGGTACTGCCACAGGCATACAGCAACAGCAGGAACAGCTACAGGAATACAGCAGCAGCAGGAACAGTTACAAGAATACAGCAGCAGCAGAAACAGCCACAGGTGTATTGCAGCAGCAGGATCAGCAACAGGAATACAGCAGCAGCAAGAACAGCCACAGGAATACAGCAGCAGCAGGAAAAGTGACAGGAAAACAGCGTCAGCAGAAGGAACAGCCACAGGAAAACAGCAGCAGCAGGAACAGCCACAGATAGGCAGCACTAGCAGAAAGAACAGCCACATGAATACAGCAGCCGCAGGAACATCCACAGGAATCCAGCAGCAGCAGGAACAGCCACAGGAATACAACAGCAGCAGGAACAGCCACAGGAGTACAGCAGCAGCTGCAGGAACAGCCAGAGGAATACAGCAGCAGCAGGAACAGCCACAGGAATACAGCAGCAGCAGCAGGAACAGCAACGGGAATACAGCAGCAGCAGGTACATCCACAGGAATACAGCAGCAGCAGGAACAGTGACAGGAATACAGCAACAGTAGGAACAGCCACAGGAATACAGCAGCAGCAGGTACAGTAACAGGAATACAGCAGCAGCAGGTACAGCCACAGGAATACAGCAGCAGCAGGAACAGTGACAGGAATACAGCAGCAGTAGGAACAGCCACAGGAATACAGCAGCAGCAGTGAAAGACACCGGAATACAGCAGCAGCAGGAACAGCCACGAGATTACACCAGCATCAGGAACAGCCACAGATATGCAGCACTAGCAGCAGGAACAGCCACATGAATACACCAGCAGCATGAACAGCCACAAGAATACAGCAGCAGCAGGAACAGCCACAGGAATCCAGCAGCAGCAGGAACAGCCACAGGAATACAACAGCAGCAGGAACAGCGACAGGAGTACAGCAGCAGCTGCAGGAACGGCCAGAGGAATACAGCAGCAGCAGGAACAGCCACTGGAATACAGCAGCAGCAGGAACGGCCACAGGAATACAGCAGCAGCAGGAACAGCAACGGGAATACAGCAGCAGCAGGTACAGCCACAGGAATACAGCAGCAGCAGGAACAGTGACAGGAATACAGCAGCAGTAGGTACAGCCACAGGAATACAGCAGCAGCAGGTACAGTAACAGGAATACAGCAGCAGCAGGTACAGCCACAGGAATACAGCAGCAGCAGGAACAGTGTCAGGAATACAGCAGCAGTAGGAACAGCCACAGGAATACAGCAGCAGCAAGTATAGTAACAGGAATACAGCAGCAGCAAGACCAGCCACAGCAATAAAGCAGCAGCAGGAACAGCCACAGGAATACAGCAGCAGCAGGAACAGTGACAGGAAAACAGCAGCAGCAGAAGGAACAGCCACAGGAATACAGCAGCAGCAGGAACAGCCACAGGAATATAGCAGCAGCAGGAAAAGCAACAAGAATACAGCAGCAGCAGGAACAGCCACAGGAATACAACAGCAGCAGGAACAGCCACAGGAATACAGCAGCAGCGGGAAAAGCCACAGGAATACAGCAGCAGGAGGAACAGCCACGGGATTACAGCAGCATCAGTAACAGCCAGAGGAATACAGCAGCAGCAGGAACAGCCACAGGAATACAGCAGCAGCAGGAACAGCAACGGGAATACAGCAGCAGCAGGTACAGCCACAGGAATACAGCAGCAGCAGGAACAGTGACAGGAATACAGCAGCAGTAGGAACAGCCACAGGAATATAGCAGCAGCAGGTACAGTAACAGGATTACAGCAGCAGCAGGTACAGCCACAGGAATACAGCAGCAGCAGGAACAGTGACAGGAATACAGCAGCAGTAGGAACAGCCACAGGAATACAGCAGCAGCAGGTATAATAACAGGAATACACCAGCAGCAAGAACAGCCACAGCAATACAGCAGCAGCAGGAACAGCCACAGGAATAGAGCAGCAGCAGCAGGGAAAGCCACTGGAATACCGCAGCAGCAGGAACAGCAACAGGAGTACAGCAGCAGCAGGACCAGCCACAGGAATACATTAGCAGCAGGAACAGCAACAGGAATACAGCAGCAGCAGGTACAGCCACAGGAATACAGCAGCTGCAGGAACAGTGACAGGAATACAGCAGCAGTAGGAACAGCCACAGGAATACAGCTGCAGCAGGTACAGTGACAGGAATACAGCAGCAGCAAGAACAGCCACAGCAATACAGCAGCAGCAGGAACAGCCACAGGAATACAGCAGCAGCAGCAGGAAGAGCCACAGGAATGCAGCAGCAGCAGGAACAGCAACAGGAGTACAGCAGCAGAAGGAACAGCCACAAGAATACAGCAGCAGCAGGAACAGCCACAGGAATCCAGCAGCAGCAGGAACAGCCACAGGAATACAACCGCAGCAGGAACAGCGACAGGAGTACAGCAGCAGCTGCAGGAACGGCCAGAGGAATACAGCAGCAGCAGGAACAGCCACAGGAATCCAGCATCAGCAGGAACAGCCACAGGAATACAACAGCAGCAGGAACAGCCACAAGAGTACAGCAGCAGCTGCAGGAACAGCCAGAGGAATACAGCAGCAGCAGGAACAGCCACTGGAATCCAGCATCAGCAGGAACAGCGACAGGAATACAGCAGCAGCCGGAACAGCTACAAGAATACAGCAGCAGCAGGAACAGCCACAGGTATATTGCAGCAGCAGGATCAGCGACAGGAATACAGAAGCAGCAAGAACAGCCACAGGAATACAGCAGCAGCAGGAACTGCTGCAAGAATACAGCAGCAGCAGGAACAGACAGCGGTATATTGCAGCAGCAGGATCAGCGACAGGAATACAGCAGCGGCAAGAAAAGCCACAGGAATACAGCAGCAGCAGGAACAATGACAGGAAAACAGCAGCAGCAGAAGGAACAGCCACAGGAATACAGCAGCAGCAGGAACAGCTACAAGAATACAGCAGCAGCAGGAACAGCCACAGGTATATTGCAGCAGCAGGATCAGCAACAGGAATACAGCAGCAGCAAGAACAGCCACAGGAAAACAGCAGCAGCAGGATCAGCCACAGGAATATAGCAGAAGCGGGAACAGCCACAGATAGGCAGCACTAGCAGCAGGAACAGCCACATGAATACAGCAGCCGCAGGAACAGCCACAGGAATCCAGCAGCAGCAGGAACAGCCACAGGAATACAACAACAGCAGGAACAGCCACAGGAATACAGCAGCAGCAGGATCAGCCACAGGAATACAGCAGCAGCAGGAACAGCCACAGGAATACAGCAGCAGCGGGATAAGCCACAAGAATACAGCAGCAGCAGGAACAGCCACAGGAATACAACAGCAGCAGGAACAGCCACAGGAATACAGCAGCAGCCGGAAAAGCCACAAGAATACAGCAGCAGCAGGAACAGCCACAGGAATAGAGCAGCAGCAGGAACAGCCACAGGAATACAGCAGCAGCAGGACCAGCCATAGGAATACAGCAGCAGCGGGAAAAGCCAAAGGAATACAGCAGCAAGAGGAACAGCCACAGGAATACAGCAGCAGGTACTGCCACAGGCATACAGCAACAGCAGGAACAGCTACAGGAATACAGCAGCAGCAGGAACAGTTACAAGAATACAGCAGCAGCAGGAACAGCCACAGGTGTATTGCAGCAGCAGGATCAGCAACAGGAATACAGCAGCAGCAAGAACAGCCACAGGAATACAGCAGCAGCAGGAAAAGTGACAGGAAAACAGCGTCAGCAGAAGGAACAGCCACAGGAAAACAGCAGCAGCAGGAACAGCCACAGATAGGCAGCACTAGCAGCAGGAACAGCCACATGAATACAGCAGCCGCAGGAACATCCACAGGAATCCAGCAGCAGCAGGAACAGCCACAGGAATACAACAGCAGCAGGAACAGCCACAGGAGTACAGCAGCAGCTGCAGGAACAGCCAGAGGAATACAGCAGCAGCAGGAACAGCCACAGGAATACAGCAGCAGCAGCAGGAACAGCAACGGGAATACAGCAGCAGCAGGTACATCCACAGGAATACAGCAGCAGCAGGAACAGTGACAGGAATACAGCAACAGTAGGAACAGCCACAGGAATACAGCAGCAGCAGGTACAGTAACAGGAATACAGCAGCAGCAGGTACAGCCACAGGAATACAGCAGCAGCAGGAACAGTGACAGGAATACAGCAGCAGTAGGAACAGCCACAGGAATACAGCAGCAGCAGTGAAAGACACCGGAATACAGCAGCAGCAGGAACAGCCACGAGATTACACCAGCATCAGGAACAGCCACAGATATGCAGCACTAGCAGCAGGAACAGCCACATGAATACACCAGCAGCATGAACAGCCACAAGAATACAGCAGCAGCAGGAACAGCCACAGGAATCCAGCAGCAGCAGGAACAGCCACAGGAATACAACAGCAGCAGGAACAGCGACAGGAGTACAGCAGCAGCTGCAGGAACGGCCAGAGGAATACAGCAGCAGCAGGAACAGCCACTGGAATACAGCAGCAGCAGGAACGGCCACAGGAATACAGCAGCAGCAGGAACAGCAACGGGAATACAGCAGCAGCAGGTACAGCCACAGGAATACAGCAGCAGCAGGAACAGTGACAGGAATACAGCAGCAGTAGGTACAGCCACAGGAATACAGCAGCAGCAGGTACAGTAACAGGAATACAGCAGCAGCAGGTACAGCCACAGGAATACAGCAGCAGCAGGAACAGTGTCAGGAATACAGCAGCAGTAGGAACAGCCACAGGAATACAGCAGCAGCAAGTATAGTAACAGGAATACAGCAGCAGCAAGACCAGCCACAGCAATAAAGCAGCAGCAGGAACAGCCACAGGAATACAGCAGCAGCAGGAACAGTGACAGGAAAACAGCAGCAGCAGAAGGAACAGCCACAGGAATACAGCAGCAGCAGGAACAGCCACAGGAATATAGCAGCAGCAGGAAAAGCAACAAGAATACAGCAGCAGCAGGAACAGCCACAGGAATACAACAGCAGCAGGAACAGCCACAGGAATACAGCAGCAGCGGGAAAAGCCACAGGAATACAGCAGCAGGAGGAACAGCCACGGGATTACAGCAGCATCAGTAACAGCCAGAGGAATACAGCAGCAGCAGGAACAGCCACAGGAATACAGCAGCAGCAGGAACAGCAACGGGAATACAGCAGCAGCAGGTACAGCCACAGGAATACAGCAGCAGCAGGAACAGTGACAGGAATACAGCAGCAGTAGGAACAGCCACAGGAATATAGCAGCAGCAGGTACAGTAACAGGATTACAGCAGCAGCAGGTACAGCCACAGGAATACAGCAGCAGCAGGAACAGTGACAGGAATACAGCAGCAGTAGGAACAGCCACAGGAATACAGCAGCAGCAGGTATAATAACAGGAATACACCAGCAGCAAGAACAGCCACAGCAATACAGCAGCAGCAGGAACAGCCACAGGAATAGAGCAGCAGCAGCAGGGAAAGCCACTGGAATACCGCAGCAGCAGGAACAGCAACAGGAGTACAGCAGCAGCAGGACCAGCCACAGGAATACATTAGCAGCAGGAACAGCAACAGGAATACAGCAGCAGCAGGTACAGCCACAGGAATACAGCAGCTGCAGGAACAGTGACAGGAATACAGCAGCAGTAGGAACAGCCACAGGAATACAGCTGCAGCAGGTACAGTGACAGGAATACAGCAGCAGCAAGAACAGCCACAGCAATACAGCAGCAGCAGGAACAGCCACAGGAATACAGCAGCAGCAGCAGGAAGAGCCACAGGAATGCAGCAGCAGCAGGAACAGCAACAGGAGTACAGCAGCAGAAGGAACAGCCACAAGAATACAGCAGCAGCAGGAACAGCCACAGGAATCCAGCAGCAGCAGGAACAGCCACAGGAATACAACAGCAGCAGGAACAGCGACAGGAGTACAGCAGCAGCTGCAGGAACGGCCAGAGGAATACAGCAGCAGCAGGAACAGCCACTGGAATACAGCAGCAGCAGGAACGGCCACAGGAATACAGCAGCAGCAGGAACAGCAACGGGAATACAGCAGCAGCAGGTACAGCCACAGGAATACAGCAGCAGCAGGAACAGTGACAGGAATACAGCAGCAGTAGGTACAGCCACAGGAATACAGCAGTAGCAGGTACAGTAACAGGAATACAGCAGCAGCAGGTACAGCCACAGGAATACAGCAGCAGCAGGAACAGTGTCAGGAATACAGCAGCAGTAGGAACAGCCACAGGAATACAGCAGCAGCAAGTATAGTAACAGGAATACAGCAGCAGCAAGACCAGCCACAGCAATAAAGCAGCAGCAGGAACAGCCACAGGAATACAGCAGCAGCAGGAACAGTGACAGGAAAACAGCAGCAGCAGAAGGAACAGCCACAGGAATACAGCAGCAGCAGGAACAGCCACAGGAATATAGCAGCAGCAGGAAAAGCAACAAGAATACAGCAGCAGCAGGAACAGCCACAGGAATACAACAGCAGCAGGAACAGCCACAGGAATACAGCAGCAGCGGGAAAAGCCACAGGAATACAGCAGCAGGAGGAACAGCCACGGGATTACAGCAGCAGCAGGAACAGCAACGGGAATACAGCAGCAGCAGGTACAGCCACAGGAATATAGCAGCAGCATATACAGTAACAGGATTACAGCAGCAACAGGTACAGCCACAGGAATACAGCAGCAGCAGGAACAGTGACAGGAATACAGCAGCAGTAGGAACAGCCACAGGAATACAGCAGCAGCAGGTATAATAACAGGAATACACCAGCAGCAAGTACAGCCACAGCAATACAGCAGCAGCAGGAACAGCCACAGGAATAGAGCAGCAGCAGCAGGGAAAGCACCTGGAATACCGCAGCAGCAGGAACAGCAACAGGAGTACAGCAGCAGCAGGACCAGCCACAGGAATACATTAGCAGCAGGAACAGCAACAGGAATACAGCAGCAGCAGGTACAGCCACAGGAATACAGCAGCTGCAGGAACAGTGACAGGAATACAGCAGCAGTGGGAACAGCCACAGGAATACAGCAGCAGCAGGTACAGTGACAGGAATACAGCAGCAGCAAGAACAGCCACAGCAATACAGCAGCAGCAGGAACAGCCACAGGAATACAGCAGCAGCAGCAAGAAGAGCCACAGGAATGCAGCAGCAGCAGGAACAGCAACAGGAGTACAGCAGCAGAAGGTACAGCCACAGAATACAGCAGCAGCATGAAGAGCCACAAGAATACAGCAGCAGCAGGAACAGCCACAGGAATCCAGCAGCAGCAGGAACAGCCACAGGAATACAACAGCAGCAGGAACAGCCACAGGAGTACAGCAGCAGCTGCAGGAACAGCCAGAGGAATACAGCAGCAGCAGGAACAGCCACTGGAATACAGCAGCAGCAGGAACAGCGACAGGAATACAGCAGCAGCAGGAACAGCTACAAGAATACAGCAGCAGCAGGAACAGCCACAGGTATATTGCAGCAGCAGGATCAGCGACAGGAATACAGCAGCAGCAAGAACAGCCACAGGAATACAGCAGCAGCAGGAACAGCTGCAAGAATACAGCAGCAGCAGGAACAGCCACCGGTATATTGCAGCAGCAGGATCAGCGACAGGAATACAGCAGCAGCAAGAACAGCCACAGGAATACAGCAGCAGCAGGAACAATGACAGGAAAACAGCAGCAGCAGAAGGAACAGCCACAGGAATACAGCAGCAGCAGGAACAATGACAGGAAAACAGCAGCAGCAGGAACAGCCACAGCTTTATTGCAGCAGCAGGATCAGCAACAGGAATACAGCAGCTGCAAGAACAGCCACAGGAAAACAGCAGCAGCAGGATCAGCCACAGGAATATAGCAGCAGCAGGAACAGCCACAGATAGGCAGCACTAGCAGCAGGAACAGCCACATGAATACAGCAGCCGCAGGAACAGCCGCAGGAATCCAGCAGCAGCAGGAACAGCCACAGGAATACAGCAGCAGCAGGAACAGCAACGGGAATACAGCAGCAGCAGGTACATCCACAGGAATACAGCAGCAGCAGGAACAGTGACAGGAATACAGCAACAGTAGGAACAGCCACAGGAATACAGCAGCAGCAGGTACAGTAACAGGAATACAGCAGCAGCAGGTACAGCCACAAGAATACAGCAGCAGCAGGAACAGTGACAGGAATACAGCAGCAGTAGGAACAGCCACAGGAATACATCAGCAGCAGTAAAAGACACCGGAATACAGCAGCAGCAGGAACAGCCACGAGATTACACCAGCATCAGGAACAGCCACAGATCTGCAGCACTAGCAGCAGGAACAGCCACATGAATACGCCAGCAGCATGAACAGCCACAAGAATACAGCAGCAGCAGGAACAGCCACAGGAATCCAGCAGCAGCAGGAACAGCCACAGGAATACAACAGCAGCAGGAACAGCGACAGGAGTACAGCATCAGCTGCAGGAACCGCCAGAGGAATACAGCAGCAGCAGGAACAGCCACTGGAATACAGCAGCAGCAGGAACGGCCACAGGAATACAGCAGCAGCAGGAACAGCAACGGGAATACAGCAGCAGCAGGTACAGCCACAGGAATACAGCAGCAGCAGGAACAGCCACAGGATTACAGCTGCAGAAGGTATAGTAACAGGAATACAGCAGCAGCAAGAACAGCCAGAGCAATACAGCAGCAGCAGGAACAGCCACAGGAATAGAGCAGCAGCAGCAGGAAAAGCCACAGGAATACAGCAGCAGCAGGAACAGCAACAGGAGTACAGCAGCAGCAGGAACAGCCACAGGAATACAGCAGCAGCAGGAACAGCAACGGGAATACAGCAGCAGCAGGTACAGCCACAGGAATACAGCAGCAGCAGCAACAGTGACAGGAAAACAGCAGCAGCAGTAACAGACACCGGAATACAGCAGCAGCAGGAACAGCCACGGGATTACAGCAGCATCAGGAATAGCCACAGATATGCAGCACTAGCAGCAGGAACAGCCACATGAATACACCAGGAGCAGGAACAGCTACAAGAATACAGCAGCAGTTGGAACAGCCACAGGAATCCAGCAGCAGCAGGAACAGCCACAGGAATACAGCAGCAGCAGGAACAGCCACAGGAATACAGCAGCATTAGGAACAGCAACGGGAATACTGCAGCAGCAGGTACATCCACAGGAATACAGCAGCAGTAGAAACAGCCACAGGAATAGAGCAGCAGCAGCAGCAGGAACAGCCACAGGAATACAGCAGCAGCAGGATCAGCCACAGGAATACAGCAGCAGCAGTAACAGACACCGGAATACAGCAGCAGCAGGAAAGCCACGGGATTACAGCAGCATCAGGAATAGCCACAGATATGCAGCACTAGCAGCAGGAACAGCAACATGAATACACCAGCAGCAGGAACAGCCACAAGAATACAGCAGCAGTTGGAACAGCCACAGGAATCCAGCAGCAGCAGGAACAGCCACAGGAGTACTGCAGCAGCTGCAGGAACAGCCAGAGGAATACAGCAGAAGCAGGAACAACCACTGGAATAGAGCAGCAGCAGGAACGGCCACAGGAATAGAGCAGCAGCAGGAACAGCAACGGGAATAGAGCAGCAGCAGGTACAGCCACAGAAATACAGCAGCAGCAGGAACAGTGACAGGAATACAGCAGCAGCAGGAACAGCCACAGGTATATTTCAGCAGCATGTTCAGCAACAGGAATACAGCAGGAGCAAGAACAGCCACAGGAATACAGCAGCAGCAGGAACAGCCACAGAAATACAGCAGCAGCAGCAGGAACAGCCACAGATATGCAGCTGTAGAAGGAACAACCACAGGAATACAGCAGCAACAGGAACAACCACAGGAATACAGCAACAGCAGGAACAGCCACAGGAATACAGCAGCAGCAGCAGGAACAGCCTCAGGAATACAACAGCAGCAGAAGTAACAGCCACAGGAATACAACAGCAGCAGTAGGAACAGCCGCAGATATGCACCACCTGCAGGAGGAACAGACACAGGAATACAGCAGCAGCAGCAGGAATAGCCACAGCAATACAGCAGCGGCAGGAACAGCCAAAGGACTACAGCAGCATCGGGAAAAACCACAGGAATACAGCAGCAGAAGGAACAGCCACAGGAATACAGCTGCAGCAGGAATAGCCACAGGAACACAGCAGCAACGGGAAAAGCCAAAGGAATACAGCAGCAGCAGGAACAGCCACAGGAATACAGCAGCAGCAGGAACAGCCACAGCAATACAGCAACAGCAGGAACAGAGACAGGAATACAGCAGCAGCAGGCACAGCTACAGGAATACAGCAGCAGCAGGAACAGCCACAGGTATATTTCAGCAGCGCGTTCAGCAACAGGAATACAGCAGCAGGAAGAACAGCCACAGGAATACAGCAGCAGCAGGAACAGCCACAGGAATACAGCAGCAGCAGGAACAGCGACAGGGATACAGCAGCAGCAGCAAGAACAGCCACAGGTACGCAGCAGCAGGAACAGCCACAGGAATTCAGCAGCAGCAGGAACAGCCACAGGAATAGAGTTACAACAGGAACAGCCACAGGAATACAGCAGCAGCAGGAACAGTGACAGGAATACAGCAGCAGTAGGAACAGCCCCAGGAATACAGCAGCAGCAGGTATAGTAACAGGAATACAGCAGCAGCAAGAACAGCCACAGCAATACAGCAGCAGCAGGACCAGCCACAGGAATAGAGCAGCAGCAGCAGGAAAAGCCACAGGAATACAGCAGCAGCAGGAACAGCAACAGGAGTACAGCAGCAGCAGGAACAGCAACGGGAATACAGCAGCAGCAAGTACAGCCACAGGAATACAGCAGCAACAGGAACACTGACAGGAATACAGCAGCAGTAGGAACAGCCACAGTAATACAGCTGCAGCAGGTACAGTGACAGGAATACAGCAGCAGTAGGAACAGCCACAGGAATACAGCTGCAGCAGGTACAGTGACAGGAATACAGCAGCAGCAAGAACAGCCACAGCAATACAGCAGCAGCAGGAACAGCCAGAGGAATACAGCAGCAGCAGCAGGAAGAACCACAGGAATGCAGCAGCAGCAGGAACAGCAACAGGAGTACAGCAGCAGAAGGAACAGCCACAGGAATACAGCAGCAGCATGAAGAGCCACAAGAATACAGCAGCAGCAGGAACAGCCACAGGAATCCAGCATCAGCAGGAACAGCCACAGGAATACAACAGCAGCAGGAACAGCCACAGGAGTACAGCAGCAGCTGCAGGAACAGCCAGAGGAATACAGCAGCAGCAGGAACAGCCACTGGAATACAGCAGCCGCAGGAACAGCGACAGGAATACAGCAGCAGCCGGAACAGCTACAAGAATACAGCAGCAGCAGGAACAGCCACAGGTATATTGCAGCAGCAGGATCAGCGACAGGAATACAGAAGCAGCAAGAACAGCCACAGGAATACAGCAGCAGCAGGAACAGCTGCAAGAATACAGCAGCAGCAGGAACAGACAGCGGTATATTGCAGCAGCAGGATCAGCAACAGGAATACAGCAGCAGCAAGAACAGCCACAGGAAAACAGCAGCAGCAGGATCAGCCACAGGAATATAGCAGAAGCGGGAACAGCCACAGATAGGCAGCACTAGCAGCAGGAACAGCCACATGAATACAGCAGCCGCAGTAACAGCCACAGGAATCCAGCAGCAGCAGGAACAGCCACAGGAATACAACAACAGCAGGAACAGCCACAGGAATACAGCAGCAGCAGGATCAGCCACAGGAATACAGCAGCAGCAGGAACAGCCACAGGAATACAGCAGCAGCGGGAAAAGCCACAAGAATACAGCAGCAGCAGGAACAGCCACAGGAATACAACAGCAGCAGGAACAGCCACAGGAATACAGCAGCAGCCGGAAAAGCCACAAGAATACAGCAGCAGCAGGAACAGCCACAGGAATAGAGCAGCAGCAGGAACAGCCACAGGAATACAGCAGCAGCAGGACCAGCCATAGGAATACAGCAGCAGCGGGAAAAGCCAAAGGAATACAGCAGCAAGAGGAACAGCCACAGGAATACAGCAGCAGGTACTGCCACAGGCATACAGCAACAGCAGGAACAGCTACAGGAATACAGCAGCAGCAGGAACAGTTACAAGAATACAGCAGCAGCAGGAACAGCCACAGGTGTATTGCAGCAGCAGGATCAGCAACAGGAATACAGCAGCAGCAAGAACAGCCACAGGAATACAGCAGCAGCAGGAAAAGTGACAGGAAAACAGCGTCAGCAGAAGGAACAGCCACAGGAAAACAGCAGCAGCAGGAACAGCCACAGATAGGCAGCACTAGCAGCAGGAACAGCCACATGAATACAGCAGCCGCAGGAACATCCACAGGAATCCAGCAGCAGCAGGAACAGCCACAGGAATACAACAGCAGCAGAAACAGCAACAGGAGTACAGCAGCAGCTGCAGGAACAGCCAGAGGAATACAGCAGCAGCAGGAACAGCCACAGGAATACAGCAGCAGCAGCAGGAACAGCAACGGGAATACAGCAGCAGCAGGTACATCCACAGGAATACAGCAGCAGCAGGAACAGTGACAGGAATACAGCAACAGTAGGAACAGCCACAGGAATACAGCAGCAGCAGGTACAGTAACAGGAATACAGCAGCAGCAGGTACAGCCACAGGAATACAGCAGCAGCAGGAACAGTGACAGGAATACAGCAGCAGTAGGAACAGCCACAGGAATACAGCAGCAGCAGTGAAAGACACCGGAATACAGCAGCAGCAGGAACAGCCACGAGAATACACCAGCATCAGGAACAGCCACAGATATGCAGCACTAGCAGCAGGAACAGCCACATGAATACACCAGCAGCATGAACAGCCACAAGAATACAGCAGCAGCAGGAACAGCCACAGGAATCCAGCAGCAGCAGGAACAGCCACAGGAATACAACAGCAGCAGGAACAGCGACAGGAGTACAGCAGCAGCTGCAGGAACGGCCAGAGGAATACAGCAGCAGCAGGAACAGCCACTGGAATACAGCAGCAGCAGGAACGGCCACAGGAATACAGCAGCAGCAGGAACAGCAACTGGAATACAGCAGCAGCAGGTACAGCCACAGGAATACAGCAGCAGCAGGAACAGTGACAGGAATACAGCAGCAGTAGGTACAGCCACAGGAATACAGCAGCAGCAGGTACAGTAACAGGAATACAGCAGCAGCAGGTACAGCCACAGGAATACAGCAGCAGCAGGAACAGTGTCAGGAATACAGCAGCAGTAGGAACAGCCACAGGAATACAGCAGCAGCAAGTATAGTAACAGGAATACAGCAGCAGCAAGACCAGCCACAGCAATAAAGCAGCAGCAGGAACAGCCACAGGAATACAGCAGCAGCAGGAACAGTGACAGGAAAACAGCAGCAGCAGAAGGAACAGCCACAGGAATACAGCTGCAGCAGGTACAGTGACAGGAATACAGCAGCAGCAAGAACAGCCACAGCAATACAGCAGCAGCAGGAACAGCCACAGCAATACAGCAACAGCAGGAACAGAGACAGGAATACAGCAGCAGCAGGCACAGCTACAGGAATACAGCAGCAGCAGGAACAGCCACAGGTATATTTCAGCAGCGCGTTCAGCAACAGGAATACAGCAGCAGGAAGAACAGCCACAGGAATACAGCAGCAGCAGGAACAGCCACAGGAATACAGCAGCAGCAGGAACAGCGACAGGAATACAGCAGCAGCAGCAAGAACAGCCACAGGTACGCAGCAGCAGGAACAGCCACAGGAATTCAGCAGCAGCAGGAACAGCCACAGGAATAGAGTTACAACAGGAACAGCCACAGGAATACAGCAGCAGCAGGAACGGTGACAGGAATACAGCAGCAGTAGGAACAGCCCCAGGAATACAGCAGCAGCAGGTATAGTAACAGGAATACAGCAGCAGCAAGAACAGCCACAGCAATACAGCAGCAGCAGGACCAGCCACAGGAATAGAGCAGCAGCAGCAGGAAAAGCCACAGGAATACAGCAGCAGCAGGAACAGCAACAGGAGCACAGCAGCAGCAGGAACAGCCACAGGAATACAGCAGCAGCAGGAACAGCAACGGGAATACAGCAACAGCAAGTACAGCCACAGGAATACAGCAGCAACAGGAACACTGACAGGAATACAGCAGCAGTAGGAACAGCCACAGTAATACAGCTGCAGCAGGTACAGTGACAGGAATACAGCAGCAGCAAGAACAGCCACAGCAATACAGCAGCAGCAGGAACAGCCACAGGAATACAGCAGCAGCAGCAAGGAACAGCGACAGGAATGCAGCAGCAGCAGGAAAAGCAACAGGAGTACAGCAGCAGAAGGAACAGCCACAGGAATATAGCAGCAGTTGGAACAGCCACAGGAATCCAGCTGCAGCAGGAACAGCCACAGGAATACAACAGCAGCAGGAACAGCGACAGGAGTACTGCAGCAGCTGCAGGAACAGCCAGAGGAATACAGCAGCAGCAGGAACAGGTACTGGAATAGAGCAGCAGCAGGAACGGCCACAGGAATACAGCAGCAGCAGGAACAGCAACGGGAATACAGCAGCAGCAGGTACAGCCACAGAAATACAGCAGCAGCAGGAACAGCCACAGGAATGAAGCCACAGCAGGAACAGCGACAGGAATACAGCAGCAGCAGGAACAGCTACAGGAATACAGCAGCAGCAGGAACAGCCACAGGTATATTTTAGCAGCGTTTTCAGCAACAGGAAGACAGCAGCAGCAAGAACAGCCACAGGAATACAGCAGCAGCAGGAACAGCCACAGGAATACAGCAGCAGAAGGAACAGCGACAGGAATACAGCAGCAGCAGGAAGAGCCACAGCAATACAGCAGCAGCAGCACGAACAGCCACAGGTACGCAGCAGCAGGAACAGCCACAGGAATTCAGCAGCAGTAGGAACAGCCACAGGAATAGAGTAACAACAGGAACAGCCACAGGAATACAGCAGCAGCAGGAATAGTCACAGAAATACAGCAGCAGCAGCAGGAACAGCGGCAGGAATACAGCAGCAGCAGGATGAGCCAGAGGAATACAGCAGCAGCAGCACGAACAGCCACAGGTACGCAGCAGCAGGAAGAGCCACAGGAATACAGCAGCAGCAGCACGAACAGCCACAGGTACACAGCAGCAGGAACAGCCACAGGAATATAGCAGCAGCAGGAACAGCCACAGGCATCGAGTAACAGCAGGAACAGCCACAGGAATACAGCAGCAGCAGGAATAGCAACAGAAATACAGCAGCAGCAGCAGGAACAGCAACAGATAAGCAGCAACAGCAGCAGGAACAGCTACAGGAGTACAGCAGCAGCAGTAAGAGCCACAGGAATACAGCAGCAGCAGGAACAGCCAGAGGAATACAGCAGCAGCAGGAACAGCCAGAGGAATACAGCAGCAGCAGGAACAGCAACGGGAATACAGCAGCAGCAGGTACAGCCACAGAAATACAGCAGCAGCAGGAACAGTGACAGGAATACAGCAGCAGTAGGAACAGCCAAAGGAATACAGCAGCAGCAGGAACAGCAAGAGGAGTACAGCAGCAGAAGGAACAGCCACAGGAATACAGCAGCAGCAGGAACAGCCATAGGAATACAGCAGCAGCAGCAGCAGGAACAGCCACAGGAATACAGCAGCAGCAGGAACAGCGACAGGAATACAGCACCAGCAGAAGGAACAGCCATAGGAATACAACAGCAGCAGCAGAAACAGCCACAGATATGCAGCACCTGCAGCAGGAACAGCCACAGGAATACAGCACCAGTAGAAGGAACAGCCACAGGAATACAGCCGCGGCAGCAGGAACAATCACAGGAATACAGCAGCAGCGGGAGAAGCCAAAGGAATACAGCAGCAGCAGGAACAGCCACAGGAATACAGCAGCAGCAGGAACAGCCACAGGAATACAGCAACAGCAGGAAGAGCGACAGGAATACAGCAGCAGCAGGAAGAGCAACAGGAATACAGCAGCAGCAGGAATAGCAACAGAAATACAGCAGCAGCAGAAGGAACAGCAACAGATAAGCAGCAACAGCAGCAGGAACAGCTACAGGAGTACAGCAGCAGCAGAAAGAGCCACAGGAATACAGCAGCAGCAGGAACAGCCACAGGAATTCAGCAGCAGCAGGAACAGCCACAGGAATAGAGTTACAACAGGAACAGCCACAGGAATACAGCAGCAGCAGGAATAGCAACAGAAATACAGCAGCAGCAGCAGGAACAGCAACAGATATGCAGCAACAGCAGCAGGAACAGCTACAGAAATACAGCAGCAGCAGAAAGAGCCACAGGAATGCAGCAGCAGCAGGAATAGCCACAGGAATACTGCAGCAGCAGGAATAGCCACAGAAATACAGCAGCAGCAGCAGCAGGAACAGCCACAGATATGCAGCAGCAGGAGGAACAGTGACAGGAAAACAGCAGCAGCTGGAACAGCCACAGGAATATAGCAGCAGCAGGAACAGCCTCAGGAAGACAGCAGCAGCAGAAGGAACAGCCACAGGAATACAACAGCAGCAGAAGGAACAGCTGCAGATATGCAGCACCTGCAGGAGGAACAGCCACAGGAATACAGCAGCAGCAGCAGGAACAGCCACAGCAATACAGCAGCAGCAGGAACAGCCACAGGAATACTGCAGCAGCGGGAAAAGCCAAAGGAATACAGCAGCTGCAGGAACAGGAACAGGATTACAGCAGCATCAGGAACAGCCACAGATATGCAGCACTAGCAGCAGGAACAGCCACATGAATACACCAGCAGCATGCACAGCCACAAGAATACAGCAGCAGTTGGAACAGCCACAGGAATCCAGCAGCAGCAGGAACAGCCACAGGAATACAACAGCAGCAGGAACAGCCACAGGAGTACAGCAGCAGCTGCAGGAACAGCCAGAGGAATACAGCAGCAGCAGGAACAGCAACGGGAATACAGCAGCAGCAGGTACAGCCACAGGAATACAGCAGCTGCAGGAACAGTGACAGGAATACAGCAGCAGTAGGAACAGCCAAAGGAATACAGCAGCAGCAGGAACAGCAAGAGGAGTACAGCAGCAGAAGGAACAGCCACAGGAATACAGCAGCAGCAGGAACAGCCATAGGAATACAGCAGCAGCAGCAGCAGGAACAGCCACAGGAATACAGCAGCAGCAGGAACAGCGACAGGAATACAGCACCAGCAGAAGGAACAGCCATAGGAATACAACAGCAGCAGCAGAAACAGCCACAGATATGCAGCACCTGCAGCAGGAACAGCCACAGGAATACAGCACCAGTAGAAGGAACAGCCACAGGAATACAGCCGCGGCAGCAGGAACAACGACAGGAATGAAGCAGCAGAAGGAACAGCCACAGAAATACAGCAGCAGCAGGAACAATCACAGGAATACAGCAGCAGCGGGAGAAGCCAAAGGAATACAGCAGCAGCAGGAACAATCACAGGAATACAGCAGCAGCAGGAAGAGCCACAGGAATACAGCAGCAGCAGGAATAGCCACAGGAATACAGCAGCAGCAGGAATAGCCACAGAAATACAGCAGCAGCAGCAGCAGGAACAGCCACAGATATGCAGCAGCAGCAGGAACAGTGACAGGAAAACAGCAGCAGCTGGAACAGCCACAGGAATATAGCAGCAGCAGGAACAGCCTCGGGAAGACAGCAGCAGCAGAAGGAACAGCCACAGGAATACAACAGCAGCAGCAGGAACAGCTGCAGATATGCAGCACCTGCAGCAGGAACAGCCACAGGAATACAGCAGCAGCAGCAGGAACAGCCACAGCAATACAGCAGCAGCAGGAACAGCCACAGGAATACTGCAGCAGTGGGAAAAGCCAAAGGAATACAGCAGCTGCAGGAACAGCAACGGGATTACAGCAGCATCAGGAACAGCCACAGATATGCAGCACTAGCAGCAGGAACAGCCACATGAATACACCAGCAGCATGCACAGCCACAAGAATACAGCAGCAGTTGCAACAGCCACAGGAATCCAGCAGCAGCAGGAACAGCCACAGGAGTACAACAGCAGCAGGAACAGCCACAGGAGTACAGCAGCAGCTGCAGGAACAGCCAGAGGAATACAGCAGCAGCAGGAACAGCAACGGGAATACAGCAGCAGCAGGTACAGCCACAGAAATACAGCAGCAGCAGGAACAGTGACAGGAATACAGCAGCAGTAGGAACAGCCAAAGGAATACAGCAGCAGCAGGAACAGCAAGAGGAGTACAGCAGCAGAAGGAACAGCCACAGGAATACAGCAGCAGCAGGAACAGCCATCGGAATACAGCAGCAGCAGCAGCAGGAACAGCCACAGGAATACAGCAGCAGCAGGAACAGCGACAGGAATACAGCACCAGCAGAAGGAACAGCCATAGGAATACAACAGCAGCAGCAGAAACAGCCACAGATATGCAGCACCTGCAGCAGGAACAGCCACAGGAATACAGCACCAGTAGAAGGAACAGCCACAGGAATACAGCCGCGGCAGCAGGAACAACCACAGGAATGAAGCAGCAGAAGGAACAGCCACAGAAATACAGCAGCAGCAGGAACAATCACAGGAATACAGCAGCAGCGGGAGAAGCCAAAGGAATACAGCAGCAGCAGGAACAGCCACAGGAATACAGCAGCAGCAGGAACAGCCACAGGAATACAGCAACAGCAGGAAGAGCGACAGGAATACAGCAGCAGCAGGAAGAGCCATAGGAATACAGCAGCAGCAGCACGAACAGCCACAGGTACGCAGGAGCAGGAACAGCCACAGGAATACAGCAGCAGCAGGAACAGCCACAGTCATAGAGTAACAGCAGGAACAGCGACAGGAATACAGCAGCAGCAGGAATAGCCACAGAAATACAGCAGCAGCAGCAGGAACAGCAACAGATATGCAGCAACAGCAGCAGGAACAGCTACAGGAATACAGCAGCAGCAGAAAGAGCCACAGTAATACAGCAGCTGCAGGAATAGCTTCAGAAATACAGCAGCAGCAGCAGGAACAGCAACAGATATGCAGCAACAGCAGCAGGAACAGCTGCAGGAATACAGCAGCAGCAGAAAGAGCCACTGGAATACAGCAGCAGCAGGAATAGCCACAGAAATACAGCAGCAGCAGGAACAGCCACAGGAATACAGCAGCAGCAGGAACAGCAACGGGAATACAGCAGCATCTGGTACAGCCACAGGAATACAGCAGCAGCAGGAACAGCAACGGGAATACAGCAGCAGCCGGTACTGCCACAGGAATACAGCAGCAGCAGGAACAGTGACAGGAATACAGCAGCAGTAGGAACAGCCACAGGAATAAAGCAGCAGCAGGTACAGAAACAGGAATACAGCAGCAGCAGGTACAGCCACAGGAATACAGCAGCAGCAGGAACAGTGACAGGAGTACAGCAGCAGTAGGAACAGCCTCAGGAAAACAGCAGCAGCAGGTATAGTAACAGGAATACAGCAGCAGCAGGAACAGCCACAGGAATAGAGCAGCAGCAGCAGGAAAAGCCACAGGAACACAGCAGCAGCAGGAAGGCCAACAGGAGTACAGCAGCAGCAGGAACAGCCACAGGAATACAGCAGCAGCAGGAACAGCAACGGGAATACAGCAGCAGCAGGTACAGCCACAGCAATACAGCAGCAGCAGGAACAGTGACAGGAATACAGCAGCAGTAGGAACAGCCACTGGAGTACAGCTGCAGCAGGTACAGTGACAGGAATACAGCAGCAGCAAGAACAGCCACAGCAATACAGCAGCAGCAGGAACAGCCACAGGAATACAGCAGCAGCAGGAAGAGCCACAGGAATGCAGCAGCAGCAGGAACAGCAACAGGAGTACAGCAGCAGAAGGAACAGCCACAGGAATACAGCAGCAGCAGGAACAGCCATTGGAATATAGCAGCAGCAGCAGGAACAGCCACTGGAATACAGCAGCAGCAGGTACAGCGACAGGAATGCAGCAGCTGCAGGTACAGCCACATGAATACACCAGCAGCAGGAACAGCCACAGGAATTCAACACCAGCAGAAGGAACAACCAAAGGAATACAACAGCAGCAGCAGGAACAGCCATATATATGTAGCACCTGCAGCAGGAACAGCCACAGGAATACAGCACCAGTAGAATGAACAGCCACAGGAATACCGCCGCGGCAGCAGGAACAACCACAGGAATGAAGCAGCAGAAGGAACAGCCACAGGAATACAGCAGCATCAGGAACAGCCACAGGAATACAGCAGCAGCGGGAAAAGCCAAAGGAATACAGTAGCAGCAGGAACAGCCACAGGAATACAGCAGCAGCAGGAACAGCAACAGGAATACAGCAACAGCAGGAAGAGCGACAGGAATACAGCAGCAGCAGGAAGCGCCACAGCAATACAGCAGCAGCAGCACGAACAGCCACAGGTACGCAGCAGCAGGAGCAGCCACAAGAATACAGCAGCAGCAGGAACAGCCACAGGCATAGAGTAACAGCAGGAACAGCCACAGGAATACAGCAGCAGCAGGAACAGTGAAAGGAATACAGCAGCAGTAGGAACAGCCACAGGAATACAGCAGCAGCAGGAACAGAAACAGGAATACAGCAGCAGCTGGTACAGCCACAGGAATACAGCAGCAGCAGGAACAGTGACAGGAATACAGCAGCAGTAGGAACAGCCACAGGAATACAGCAGCAGCAGGTATAGTAACAGGAATACACCAGCAGCATGCACAGCCACAAGAATACAGCAACAGTTGAAACAGCCACAGGAATCCAGCAGCAGCAGGAACAGCCACAGGAATACAACAGCAGCAGGAACAGCCACAGGAGTACAGCAGCAGCTGCAGGAACAGCCAGAGGAATACAGCAGCAGCAGGAACAGCAACGGGAATACAGCAGCAGCAGGTACAGCCACAGGAATACAGCAGCAGCAGGAACAGTGACAGGAATACAGCAGCAGTAGGAACAGCCACAGGAATACAGCAGCAGCAGGTACAGAAACAGGAATACAGCAGCAGCAGGTACAGCCACAGGAATAGAGCAGCAGCAGGAACAGTGACAGGAATACAGCAGCAGTAGGAACATCCAAAGGAATACAGCAGCAGCAGGAACAGCAAGAGGAGTACAGCAGCAGAAGGAACAGCCACAGGAATACAGCAGCAGCAGGAACAGCCATAGGAATACAGCAGCAGCAGCAGCAGGAACAGCCACTGGAATACAGCAGCAGCAGGAACAGCGACAGGAATACAGCAGCTGCAGGTACAGCCACATGAATACACCAGCAGCATGAACGGCCACAGTAATACAGCACCAGCAGAAGGAACAGCCATAGGAATACAACAGCAGCAGCAGAAACAGCCACAGATATGCAGCACCTGCAGCAGGAACAGCCACAGGAATACAGCACCAGTAGAAGGAACAGCGACAGGAATACAGCCGCGGCAGCAGGAACAACCACAGGAATGAAGAAGCAGAAGGAACAGCCACAGAAATACAGCAGCAGCAGGAACAATCACAGGAATACAGCAGCAGCGGGAGAAGCCAAAGGAACACAGCAGCAGCAGGAACAGCCACAGGAATACAGCAGCAGCAGGAACAGCCACAGGAATACAGCAACAGCAGGAAGAGGGACAGGAATACAGCAGCAGCAGGAAGAGCCACAGGAATACAGCAACAGCAGGAACAGCAACAGGACTGCGGCAGCAGCAGCAGGAACCGCAACAGAAATACAGCAGCAGCAGGAACAGTGACAGGAAAACAGCAGCAGCTGGAACAGCGACAGGAATACAGCAGCAGCAGGAACAGCAACGGGAATACATCAGCAGCCGGTACAGCCAGAGGAATACAGCAGCAGCAGGAACAGCCACTGGAATACAGCAGCAGCAGGAACAGCCACAGGAATACAGCAACAGCAGGAAGAGCGACAGGAATACAGCAGCAGCAGGAAGAGCCACAGGAATACAGCAGCAGCAGCATGAACAGCCACAGGTACGCAGCAGCAGGAACAGCCACAGGAATACAGCAGCAGCAGGAACAGCCACAGGCATAGAGTAACAGCAGGAACAGCCACAGGAATACAGCAGCAGCAGGAATAGCCACAGAAATACAGCAGCAGCAGCAGGAACAGCAACAGATATGCAGCAACAGCAGCAGGAACAGCTGCAGGAATACAGCAGCAGCAGAAAGAGCCACTGGAATACAGCAGCTGCAGGAATAGCCACAGAAATACAGCAGCAGCAGGAACAGCCACAGGAATACAGCAGCAGCAGGAACAGCAACGGGAATACAGCAGCAGCCGGTACAGCCACAGGAATACAGCAGCAGCAGGAACAGCAACGGGAATACAGCAGCAGCGGTACAGCCACAGGAATACAGCAGCAGCAGGAACAGTGACAGGAATACAGCAGCAGTAGGAACAGCCAAAGGAATACAGCAGCAGCAGGTACAGTAACAGGAATACAGCAGCAGCAGGTACAGCCACAGGAATACAGCAGCAGCAGGAACAGTGACAGGAGTACAGCAGCAGTAGGAACAGCCTCAGGAATGCAGCAGCAGCAGGACAGTAACAGGAATACAGCAGCAGCAAGAACAGCCACAGCAATACAGCAGCAGCAGGAACAGCCACAGGAGTACAGCAGCAGCAGGAACAGCCACAGGAATAGAGCAGCAGCAGCAGGAAAAGCCACAGGAATACAGCAGCAGCAGGAACAGCAACAGGAGTACAGCAGCAGCAGGAACAGCCACAGGAATACAGCAGCAGCAGGAACAGCAACGGGAATACAGCAGCAGCAGGTGCAGCCAGAGGAATACAGCAGCAGCAGGAACAGTGACAGGAATACAGCAGCATTAGGAACAGCCACAGGAGTACAGCTGCAGCAGTTACAGAAACAGGAATACAGCAGCAGCAGGAACAGCAACAGGAGTACAGCAGCAGAAGGAACAGCCACAGGAATACAGCAGCAGCAGGAACAGCCACAGGAATACAGCAGCAGCAGGAACAGCCATAGGAATACAGCAGCACCTGCAGCAGGAACAGCCACTGGAATACAGCACCCATAGAAGGAACAGCCACAGGAATACAGTCGCCTCAGCAGGAACAACCACAGGAATGAAGCAGCAGAAGGAACAGCCACAGGAATACAGCAGCAGCAGGAACAGCCACAGGAATACAGCAGCAGCGGGAAAAGCCAAAGGAATACAGCAGCAGCAGGAACAGCCACAGGAATACAGCAGCAGCAGGAACAGCCACTGGAATACAGCAACAGCAGGAACAGCGACAGGAATACAGCAGCAGCAGGAAGAGCCACAGGAATACAGCAGCAGCAGCACGAACAGCCACAGGTACGCAG
Organism: Cetorhinus maximus; assembly: GCF_964194155.1. NCBI lineage: Eukaryota > Metazoa > Chordata > Chondrichthyes > Lamniformes > Cetorhinidae > Cetorhinus > Cetorhinus maximus. The sequence goes on from NC_135889.1 coordinate 28,081,274, forward strand.
CAGCAGGAACAGCAACAGGAATACAGCAGCAGCAGGAAAAGCCACAGTCATAGAGTAACAGCAGGAACAGCCACAGGAATACAGCAGCAGCGGGAATAGCCACAGAAATACAGCAGCAGCAGCAGGAACAGCCACAGATATGCAACAACAGCAGCAGGAAAAGCAACAGGAATACAGCAGCAGCAGGAATAGCCACAGAGATACAGCAGCAGCAGCAGGAACAGCAAAAGATATGCAGCAACAGCAGCAGGAACAGCTACAGGAATACAGCAGCAGCAGAAAGAGCCACAGGAATACAGCAGCAGCAGGAATAGCCACAGAAATACAGCAGCAGCAGCAGGAACAGCAACAGATATGCAGCAACAGCAGCAGGAACAGCTACAGGAATACAGCAGCAGCAGAAAGGGCCACAGGAATACAGCAACAGCAGGAATAGCCACAGAAATACAGCAGCAGCAGCAGCAGCAGGAACAGCCACAGATATGCAGCAGCAGCAGGAACAACCACAGGAATACAGCAGCAGCAGGAACAACCACAGGAATACAGCAACAGCAGGAACAGCCACAGGACTGCGGCAGCAGCAGCAGGAACCGCAACAGAAATACAGCAGCAGCAGGAACAGTGACAGGAAAACAGCAGCAGCTGGAACAGCCACAGGAATATAGCAGCAGCAGGAACAGCCTCAGGAATACAGCAGCAGCAGAAGGAACAGCCACAGGAATACAACAGCAGCAGCAGGAACAGCTGCAGATATGCAGCACCTGCAGGAGGAACAGCCACAGGAATACAGCAGCAGCAGCAGGAACAGCCACAGCAATACAGCAGCAGCAGGAACAGCCAAAGGACTGTAGCAGCAGCGGGAAAAGCCACAGGAATACAGCAGCTGAAGGAACAGCCAAAGGAATACAGCTGCAGCAGGAACAGCCACAGGAGTACAGCAGCAGCGGGAAAAGCCAAAGGAATACAGCAGCTGTTGGAACAGCAACGGGATTACAGCAGCATCAGGAACAGCCACAGATATGCAGCACTAGCAGCAGGAACAGCCACATGAATACACCAGCAGCGTGAACAGCCACAAGAATACAGCAGTAGTTGGAACAGCCACAGGAATCCAGCAGCAGCAGGAACAGCCACAGGAATACAACAGCAGCAGGAACAGCAACGGGAATACAGCAGCAGCAGGAACAGCCACAGAAATACAGCAGCATCAGGAACAGCAACGGGAATACAGCAGCAGCAGGTACAGCCACAGGAATACTGCAGCAGCAGGAACAGTGACAGGAATACAGCAGCAGTAGGAACAGCCACAGGAATACAGCAGCAGCAGGTACAGAAACAGGAATACAGCAGCAGCAGGTACAGCCACAGGAATAGAGCAGCAGCAGGAACAGGGACAGGAATACAGCAGCAGTAGGAACAGCCACAGGAATACAGCAGCAGCAGGAACAGCAAGGGGAATACAGCAGCAGCAGGTACAGCCACAGTCATACAGCAGCAACAGGAACAGTGACAGGAATACAGCAGCAGGAGGAACAGCCACAGGAATACAGCTTCAGCAGGTACAGTGACAGGAATACAGCAGCAGCAAGAACAGCCACAGCAATACAGCAGCAGCAGGAACAGCCACAGGAATACAGCAGCAGCAGCAGGAACAGCCACAGGAATACAGCAGCAGCAGGAACAGCAACAGGAGTACAGCAGCAGAAGGAACAGCCACAGGAATACAGCAGCTGCAGGTACAGCCACATGAATACACCAGCAGCAGGAACAGCCACAGGAATACAGCACCAGCAGAAGGAACAGCCATAGGAATACAACAGCAGCAGCAGGAACAGCCACAGATATGCAGCACCTGCAGCAGGAACAGCCACAGGAATACAGCACCAGTAAAAGGAACAGTCACAGGAATACAGGCGCGGCAGCAGGAACAACCACAGGAATGAAGCAGCAGAAGGAACAGCCACAGGAATACAGCAGCAGCAGCACGAACAGCCACAGGTACGCAGCAGCAGGAACAGCCACAGGAATACAGCAGCAGCAGGAATAGCCACAGAAATACAGCAGCAGCAGCAGAAACAGCAACAGATATGCAGCAACAGCAGCAGGAACAGCTACAGGAATACAGCAGCAGCAGAAAGAGCCACAGGAATACAGCAACAGCAGGAATAGCCACAGAAATACAGCAGCAGCAGCAGCAGCAGGAACAGCCACAGATATGCAGCAGCAGCAGGAACAACCACAGGAATACAGCAGCAGCAGGAACAACCACAGGAATACAGCAACAGCAGGAACAGCCACAGGACTGCGGCAGCAGCAGCAGGAACCGCAACAGAAATACAGCAGCAGCAGGAACAGTGACAGGAAAACAGCAGCAGCTGGAACAGCGACAGGAATACAGCAGCAGCAGGAACAGCAACGGGAATACATCAGCAGCCGGTACAGCCAGAGGAATACAGCAGCAGCAGGAACAGCCACTGGAATACAGCAGCAGCAGGAACAGCCACAGGAATACAGCAGCAGCAGGAACAGCAACGGGAATACAGCAGCAGCCGGTACAACCACAGGAATACAGCAGCAGCAGGAACAGTGACAGGAATACAGCAGCAGTAGGAACAGCGACAGGAATACAGCAACAGCAGGAAGAGCGACAGGAATACAGCAGCAGCAGGAAGAGCCACAGGAATACAGCAGCAGCAGCATGATCAGCCACAGGTACGCAGCAGCAGGAACAGCCACAGGAATACAGCAGCAGCAGGAACAGCCACAGGCATAGAGTAACAGCAGGAACAGCCACAGGAATACAGCAGCAGCAGGAATAGCCACAGAAATACAGCAGCAGCAGCAGGAACAGCAACAGATATGCAGCAACAGCAGCAGGAACAGCTGCAGGAATACAGCAGCAGCAGAAAGAGCCACTGGAATACAGCAGCTGCAGGAATAGCCACAGAAATACAGCAGCAGCTGGAACAGCCACAGGAATACAGCAGCAGCAGGAACAGCAACGGGAATACAGCAGCAGCCGGTACAGCCACAGGAATACAGCAGCAGCAGGAACAGCAACGGGAATACAGCAGCAGCGGTACAGCCACAGGAATACAGCAGCAGCAGGAACAGTGACAGGAAAACAGCAGCAGTAGGAACAGCCACAGGAATACAGCAGCAGCAGGTACAGAAACAGGAATACAGCAGCAGCATGTACAGCCACAGGAATACAGCAGCAGCAGGAACAGTGACAGGAGTACAGCAGCAGTAGGAACAGCCTCAGGAATGCAGCAGCAGCAGGTATAGTAACAGGAATACAGCAGCAGCAAGAACAGCCACAGCAATACAGCAGCAGCAGGAACAGCAACAGGAGTACAGCAGCAGCAGGAACAGCCACAGGAATAGAGCAGCAGCAGCAGGAAAAGCCACAGGAATACAGCAGCAGCAGGAACAGCAACAGGAGTACAGCAGCAGCAGGAACAGCCACAGGAATACAGCAGCACCTGCAGCAGGAACAGCCACAGGAATACAGCACCCATAGAAGGAACAGCCACAGGAATACAGTCGCCTCAGCAGGAACAACCACAGGAATGAAGCAGCAGAAGGAACAGCCACAGGAATACAGCAGCAGCAGGAACAGCCACAGGAATACAGCAGCAGCGGGAAAAGCCAAAGGAATACAGCAGCAGCAGGAACAGCCACAGCAATACAGCAGCAGCAGGAACAGCAACAGGAGTACAGCAGCAGAAGGAACAGCCACAGGAATACAGCAGCAGCAGGAACAGCCACAGGAATACAGCAGCAGCAGGAACAGCCATAGGAATACAGCAGCACCTGCAGCTGGAACAGCCACAGGAATACAGCACCCATAGAAGGAACAGCCACAGGAATACAGTCGCCTCAGCAGGAACAACCACAGGAATGAAGCAGCAGAAGGAACAGCCACAGGAATACAGCAGCAGCAGGAACAGCCACAGGAATACAGCAGCAGCGGGAAAAGCCAAAGGAATACAGCAGCAGCAGGAACAGCCACAGGAATACAGCAGCAGCAGGAACAGCCACTGGAATACAGCAACAGCAGGAACAGCGACAGGAATACAGCAGCAGCAGGAAGAGCCACAGGAATACAGCAGCAGCAGCACGAACAGCCACAGGTACGCAGCAGCAGGAACAGCAACAGGAATACAGCAGCAGCAGGAAAAGCCACAGTCATAGAGTAACAGCAGGAACAGCCACAGGAATACAGCAGCAGCGGGAATAGCCACAGAAATACAGCAGCAGCAGCAGGAACAGCCACAGATATGCAACAACAGCAGCAGGAAAAGCAACAGGAATACAGCAGCAGCAGGAATAGCCACAGAGATACAGCAGCAGCAGCAGGAACAGCAAAAGATATGCAGCAACAGCAGCAGGAACAGCTACAGGAATACAGCAGCAGCAGAAAGAGCCACAGGAATACAGCAGCAGCAGGAATAGCCACAGAAATACAGCAGCAGCAGCAGGAACAGCAACAGATATGCAGCAACAGCAGCAGGAACAGCTACAGGAATACAGCAGCAGCAGAAAGGGCCACAGGAATACAGCAACAGCAGGAATAGCCACAGAAATACAGCAGCAGCAGCAGCAGCAGGAACAGCCACAGATATGCAGCAGCAGCAGGAACAACCACAGGAATACAGCAGCAGCAGGAACAACCACAGGAATACATCAACAGCAGGAACAGCCACAGGACTGCGGCAGCAGCAGCAGGAACCGCAACAGAAATACAGCAGCAGCAGGAACAGTGACAGGAAAACAGCAGCAGCTGGAACAGCCACAGGAATATAGCAGCAGCAGGAACAGCCTCAGGAATACAGCAGCAGCAGAAGGAACAGCCACAGGAATACAACAGCAGCAGCAGGAACAGCTGCAGATATGCAGCACCTGCAGGAGGAACAGCCTCAGGAATACAGCAGCAGCAGAAGGAACAGCCACAGGAATACAACAGCAGCAGCAGGAACAGCTGCAGATATGCAGCACCTGCAGGAGGAACAGCCACAGGAATACAGCAGCAGCAGGAACAGCCAAAGGACTGTAGCAGCAGCGGGAAAAGCCACAGGAATACAGCAGCTGAAGGAACAGCCAAAGGAATACAGCTGCAGCAGGAACAGCCACAGGAGTACAGCAGCAGCGGGAAAAGCCAAAGGAATACAGCAGCTGTTGGAACAGCAACGGGATTACAGCAGCATCAGGAACAGCCACAGATATGCAGCACTAGCAGCAGGAACAGCCACATGAATACACCAGCAGCGTGAACAGCCACAAGAATACAGCAGTAGTTGGAACAGCCACAGGAATCCAGCAGCAGCAGGAACAGCCACAGGAATACAACAGCAGCAGGAACAGCAACGGGAATACAGCAGCAGCAGGAACAGCCACAGAAATACAGCAGCATCAGGAACAGCAACGGGAATACAGCAGCAGCAGGTACAGCCACAGGAATACTGCAGCAGCAGGAACAGTGACAGGAATACAGCAGCAGTAGGAACAGCCACAGGAATACAGCAGCAGCAGGTACAGAAACAGGAATACAGCAGCAGCAGGTACAGCCACAGGAATAGAGCAGCAGCAGGAACAGTGACAGGAATACAGCAGCAGTAGGAACAGCCACAGGAATACAGCAGCAGCAGGAACAGCAAGGGGAATACAGCAGCAGCAGGTACAGCCACAGTCATACAGCAGCAACAGGAACAGTGACAGGAATACAGCAGCAGGAGGAACAGCCACAGGAATACAGCTTCAGCAGGTACAGTGACAGGAATACAGCAGCAGCAAGAACAGCCACAGCAATACAGCAGCAGCAGGAACAGCCACAGGAATACAGCAGCAGCAGCAGGAACAGCCACAGGATTACAGCAGCAGCAGGAACAGCAACAGGAGTACAGCAGCAGAAGGAACAGCCACAGGAATACAGCTTCAGCAGGTACAGTGACAGGAATACAGCAGCAGCAAGAACAGCCACAGCAATACAGCAGCAGCAGGAACAGCCACAGGAATACAGCAGCAGCAGCAGGAACAGCCACAGGAATACAGCAGCAGCAGGAACAGCAACAGGAGTACAGCAGCAGAAGGAACAGCCACAGGAATACAGCAGCTGCAGGTACAGCCACATGAATACACCAGCAGCAGGAACAGCCACAGGAATACAGCACCAGCAGAAGGAACAGCCATAGGAATACAACAGCAGCAGCAGGAACAGCCACAGATATGCAGCACCTGCAGCAGGAACTGCCACAGGAATACAGCACCAGTAAAAGGAACAGTCACAGGAATACAGGCGCGGCAGCAGGAACAACCACAGGAATGAAGCAGCAGAAGGAACAGCCACAGGAATACAGCAGCAGCAGCACGAACAGCCACAGGTACGCAGCAGCAGGAACAGCCACAGGAATACAGCAGCAGCAGGAATAGCCACAGAAATACAGCAGCAGCAGCAGAAACAGCAACAGATATGCAGCAACAGCAGCAGGAACAGCTACAGGAATACAGCAGCAGCAGAAAGAGCCACAGGAATACAGCAACAGCAGGAATAGCCACAGAAATACAGCAGCAGCAGCAGCAGCAGGAACAGCCACAGATATGCAGCAGCAGCAGGAACAACCACAGGAATACAGCAGCAGCAGGAACAACCACAGGAATACAGCAACAGCAGGAACAGCCACAGGACTGCGGCAGCAGCAGCAGGAACCGCAACAGAAATACAGCAGCAGCAGGAACAGTGACAGGAAAACAGCAGCAGCTGGAACAGCGACAGGAATACAGCAGCAGCAGGAACAGCAACGGGAATACATCAGCAGCCGGTACAGCCAGAGGAATACAGCAGCAGCAGGAACAGCCACTGGAATACAGCAGCAGCAGGAACAGCCACAGGAATACAGCAGCAGCAGGAACAGCAACGGGAATACAGCAGCAGCCGGTACAACCACAGGAATACAGCAGCAGCAGGAACAGTGACAGGAATACAGCAGCAGTAGGAACAGCGACAGGAATACAGCAGCAGCAGGAACAGCAACGGGAATACATCAGCAGCCGGCACAGCCAGAGGAATACAGCAGCAGCAGGAACAGCCACTGGAATACAGCAGCAGCAGGAACAGCCACAGGAATACAGCAACAGCAGGAAGAGCGACAGGAATACAGCAGCAGCAGGAAGAGCCACAGGAATACAGCAGCAGCAGCATGAACAGCCACAGGTACGCAGCAGCAGGAACAGCCACAGGAATACAGCAGCAGCAGGTACAGAAACAGGAATACAGCAGCAGCAGGTACAGCCACAGGAATAGAGCAGCAGCAGGAACAGTGACAGGAATACAGGAGCAGTAGGAACAGCCACAGGAATACAGCAGCAGCAGGAACAGCAAGGGGAATACAGCAGCAGCAGGTACAGCCACAGTCATACAGCAGCACCAGGAACAGTGACAGGAATACAGCAGCAGGAGGAACAGCCACAGGAATACAGCTTCAGCAGGTACAGTGACAGGAATACAGCAGCAGTAGGAACAGCCACAGCAATACAGCAGCAGCAGGAACAGCCACAGGAATACAGCAGCAGCAGCAGGAACAGCCACAGGAATACAGCAGCAGCAGGAACAGCAACAGGAGTACAGCAGCAGAAGGAACAGCCACAGGAATACAGCTTCAGCAGGTACAGTGACAGGAATACAGCAGCAGCAAGAACAGCCACAGCAATACAGCAGCAGCAGGAACAGCCACAGGAATACAGCAGCAGCAGCAGGAACAGCCACAGGAATACAGCAGCAGCAGGAACAGCAACAGGAGTACAGCAGCAGAAGGAACAGCCACAGGAATACAGCAGCTGCAGGTACAGCCACATGAATACACCAGCAGCAGGAACAGCCACAGGAATACAGCACCAGCAGAAGGAACAGCCATAGGAATACAACAGCAGCAGCAGGAACAGCCACAGATATGCAGCACCTGCAGCAGGAACAGCCACAGGAATACAGCACCAGTAAAAGGAACAGTCACAGGAATACAGGCGCGGCAGCAGGAACAACCACAGGAATGAAGCAGCAGAAGGAACAGCCACAGGAATACAGCAGCAGCAGCACGAACAGCCACAGGTACGCAGCAGCAGGAACAGCCACAGGAATACAGCAGCAGCAGGAATAGCCACAGAAATACAGCAGCAGCAGCAGAAACAGCAACAGATATGCAGCAACAGCAGCAGGAACAGCTACAGGAATACAGCAGCAGCAGAAAGAGCCACAGGAATACAGCAACAGCAGGAATAGCCACAGAAATACAGCAGCAGCAGCAGCAGCAGGAACAGCCACAGATATGCAGCAGCAGCAGGAACAACCACAGGAATACAGCAGCAGCAGGAACAACCACAGGAATACAGCAACAGCAGGAACAGCCACAGGACTGCGGCAGCAGCAGCAGGAACCGCAACAGAAATACAGCAGCAGCAGGAACAGTGACAGGAAAACAGCAGCAGCTGGAACAGCGACAGGAATACAGCAGCAGCAGGAACAGCAACGGGAATACATCAGCAGCCGGTACAGCCAGAGGAATACAGCAGCAGCAGGAACAGCCACTGGAATACAGCAGCAGCAGGAACAGCCACAGGAATACAGCAGCAGCAGGAACAGCAACGGGAATACAGCAGCAGCCGGTACAACCACAGGAATACAGCAGCAGCAGGAACAGTGACAGGAATACAGCAGCAGTAGGAACAGCGACAGGAATACAACAGCAGCAGGAACAGCAACGGGAATACATCAGCAGCCGGTACGGCCAGAGGAATACAGCAGCAGCAGGAACAGCCACTGGAATACAGCAGCAGCAGGAACAGCCACAGGAATACAGCAACAGCAGGAAGAGCGACAGGAATACAGCAGCAGCAGGAAGAGCCACAGGAATACAGCAGCAGCAGCATGAACAGCCACAGGTACGCAGCAGCAGGAACAGCCACAGGAATACAGCAGCAGCAGGAACAGCCACAGGCATAGAGTAACAGCAGGAACAGACACAGGAATACAGCAGCAGCAGGAATAGCCACAGAAATACAGCAGCAGCAGCAGGAACAGCAACAGATATGCAGCAACAGCAGCAGGAACAGCTGCAGGAATACAGCAGCAGCAGAAAGAGCCACTGGAATACAGCAGCTGCAGGAATAGCCACAGAAATACAGCAGCAGCTGCAACAGCCACAGGAATACAGCAGCAGCAGGAACAGCAATGGGAATACAGCAGCAGCCGGTACAGCCACAGGAATACAGCAGCAGCAGGAACAGCAACGGGAATACAGCAGCAGCGGTACAGCCACAGGAATACAGCAGCAGCAGGAACAGTGACAGGAAAACAGCAGCAGTAGGAACAGCCACAGGAATACAGCAGCAGCAGGTACAGAAACAGGAATACAGCAGCAGCAGGTACAGCCACAGGAATACAGCAGCAGCAGGAACAGTGACAGGAGTACAGCAGCAGTAGGAACAGCCTCAGGAATGCAGCAGCAGCAGGTATAGTAACAGGAATACAGCAGCAGCAAGAACAGCCACAGCAATACAGCAGCAGCAGGAACAGCAACAGGAGTACAGCAGCAGCAGGAACAGCCACAGGAATAGAGCAGCAGCAGCAGGAAAAGCCACAGGAATACAGCAGCAGCAGGAACAGCAACAGGAGTACAGCAGCAGCAGGAACAGCCACAGGAATACAGCAGCACCTGCAGCAGGAACAGCCACAGGAATACAGCACCCATAGAAGGAACAGCCACAGGAATACAGTCGCCTCAGCAGGAACAACCACAGGAATGAAGCAGCAGAAGGAACAGCCACAGGAATACAGCAGCAGCAGGAACAGCCACAGGAATACAGCAGCAGCGGGAAAAGCCAAAGGAATACAGCAGCAGCAGGAACAGCCACAGGAATACAGCAGCAGCAGGAACAGCCACTGGAATACAGCAACAGCAGGAACAGCGACAGGAATACAGCAGCAGCAGGAAGAGCCACAGGAATACAGCAGCAGCAGCACGAACAGCCACAGGTACGCAGCAGCAGGAACAGCAACAGGAATACAGCAGCAGCAGGAAAAGCCACAGTCATAGAGTAACAGCAGGAACAGCCACAGGAATACAGCAGCAGCAGGAATAGCCACAGAAATACAGCAGCAGCAGCAGGAACAGCCACAGATATGCAACAACAGCAGCAGGAAAAGCAACAGGAATACAGCAGCAGCAGGAATAGCCACAGAGATACAGCAGCAGCAGCAGGAACAGCAAAAGATATGCAGCAACAGCAGCAGGAACAGCTACAGGAATACAGCAGCAGCAGAAAGAGCCACAGGAATACAGCAGCAGCAGGAATAGCCACAGAAATACAGCAGCAGCAGCAGGAACAGCAACAGATATGCAGCAACAGCAGCAGGAACAGCTACAGGAATACAGCAGCAGCAGAAAGGGCCACAGGAATACAGCAACAGCAGGAATAGCCACAGAAATACAGCAGCAGCAGCAGCAGCAGGAACAGCCACAGATATGCAGCAGCAGCAGGAACAACCACAGGAATACAGCAGCAGCATGAACAACCACAGGAATACAGCAACAGCAGGAACAGCCACAGGACTGCGGCAGCAGCAGCAGGAACCGCAACAGAAATACAGCAGCAGCAGGAACAGTGACAGGAAAACAGCAGCAGCTGGAACAGCCACAGGAATAAGGCAGTAGCAGGAACAGCCTCAGGAATACAGCAGCAGCAGAAGGAACAGCCACAGGAATACAACAGCAGCAGCAGGAACAGCTGCAGATATGCAGCACCTGCAGGAGGAACAGCCACAGGAATACAGCAGCAGCAGAAGGAACAGCCACAGCAATACAGCAGCAGCAGGAACAGCCAAAGGACTGTAGCAGCAGCGGGAAAAGCCACAGGAATACAGCAGCTGAAGGAACAGCCAAAGGAATACAGCTGCAGCAGGAACAGCCACAGAAATACAGCAGCATCAGGAACAGCAACGGGAATACAGCAGCAGCAGGTACAGCCACAGGAATACTGCAGCAGCAGGAACAGTGACAGGAATACAGCAGCAGTAGGAACAGCCACAGGAATACAGCAGCAGCAGGTACAGTAACAGGAATACAGCAGCAGCAGGTACAGCCACAGGAATAGAGCAGCAGCAGGAACAGTGACAGGAATACAGCAGCAGTAGGAACAGCCACAGGAATACAGCAGCAGCAGGAACAGCAAGGGGAATACAGCAGCAGCAGGTACAGCCACAGTCATACAGCAGCAACAGGAACAGTGACAGGAATACAGCAGCAGGAGGAACAGCCACAGGAATTCAGCTTCAGCAGGTACAGTGACAGGAATACAGCAGCAGCAAGAACAGCCACAGCAATACAGCAGCAGCAGGAACAGCCACAGGAATACAGCAGCAGCAAGAACAGCCACAGCAATACAGCAGCAGCAGGAACAGCAACAGGAGTACAGCAGCAGAAGGAACAGCCACAGGAATACAGCAGCTGCAGGTACAGCCACATGAATACACCAGCAGCAGGAACAGCCACAGGAATACAGCACCAGCAGAAGGAACAGCCATAGGAATACAACAGCAGCAGCAGGAACAGCCACAGATATGCAGCACCTGCAGCAGGAACAGCCACAGGAATACAGCACCAGTAAAAGGAACAGTCACAGGAATACAGGCGCGGCAGCAGGAACAACCACAGGAATGAAGCAGCAGAAGGAACAGCCACAGGAATACAGCAGCAGCAGCACGAACAGCCACAGGTACGCAGCAGCAGGAACAGCCACAGGAATACAGCAGCAGCAGGAATAGCCACAGAAATACAGCAGCAGCAGCAGAAACAGCAACAGATATGCAGCAACAGCAGCAGGAACAGCTACAGGAATACAGCAGCAGCAGAAAGAGCCACAGGAATACAGCAACAGCAGGAATAGCCACAGAAATACAGCAGCAGCAGCAGCAGCAGGAACAGCCACAGATATGCAGCAGCAGCAGGAACAACCACAGGAATACAGCAGCAGCAGGAACAACCACAGGAATACAGCAACAGCAGGAACAGCCACAGGACTGCGGCAGCAGCAGCAGGAACCGCAACAGAAATACAGCAGCAGCAGGAACAGTGACAGGAAAACAGCAGCAGCTGGAACAGCGACAGGAATACAGCAGCAGCAGGAACAGCAACGGGAATACATCAGCAGCCGGTACAGCCAGAGGAATACAGCAGCAGCAGGAACAGCCACTGGAATACAGCAGCAGCAGGAACAGCCACAGGAATACAGCAGCAGCAGGAACAGCAACGGGAATACAGCAGCAGCCGGAGCAACCACAGGAATACAGCAGCAGCAGGAACAGTGACAGGAATACAGCAGCAGTAGGAACAGCGACAGGAATACAGCAGCAGCAGGAACAGCAACGGGAATACATCAGCAGCCGGTACAGCCAGAGGAATACAGCAGCAGCAGGAACAGCCACTGGAATACAGCAGCAGCAGGAACAGCCACAGGAATACAGCAACAGCAGGAAGAGCGACAGGAATACAGCAGCAGCAGGAAGAGCCACAGGAATACAGCAGCAGCAGCATGAACAGCCACAGGTACGCAGCAGCAGGAACAGCCACAGGAATACAGCAGCAGCAGGAACAGCCACAGGCATAGAGTAACAGCAGGAACAGCCACAGGAATACAGCAGCAGCAGGAATAGCCACAGAAATACAGCAGCAGCAGCAGGAACAGCAACAGATATGCAGCAACAGCAGCAGGAACAGCTGCAGGAATACAGCAGCAGCTGGAACAGCCACAGGAATACAGCAGCAGCAGGAACAGCAACGGGAATACAGCAGCAGCCGGTACAGCCACAGGAATACAGCAGCAGCAGGAACAGCAACGGGAATACAGCAGCAGCGGTACAGCCACAGGAATACAGCAGCAGCAGGAACAGTGACAGGAATACAGCAGCAGTAGGAACAGCCACAGGAATACAGCAGCAGCAGGTACAGAAACAGGAATACAGCAGCAGCAGGTACAGCCACAGGAATACAGCAGCAGCAGGAACAGTGACAGGAGTACAGCAGCAGTAGGAACAGCCTCAGGAATGCAGCAGCAGCAGGTATAGTAACAGGAATACAGCAGCAGCAAGAACAGCCACAGCAATACAGCAGCAGCAGGAACAGCAACAGGAGTACAGCAGCAGCAGGAACAACCACAGGAATAGAGCAGCAGCAGCAGGAAAAGCCACAGGAATACAGCAGCAGCAGGAACAGCAACAGGAGTACAGCAGCAGCAGGAACAGCCACAGGAATACAGCAGCAGCAGGAACAGCAACGGGAATACAGCAGCAGCAGGTGCAGCCACAGGAATACAGCAGCAGCAGGAACAGTGACAGGAATACAGCAGCATTAGGAACAGCCACAGGAGTACAGCTGCAGCAGTTACAGAAACAGGAATACAGCAGCAGCAGGTACAGCCACAGGAATACAGCAGCAGCAGGAATAGCCACAGGAGTACAGCAGCAGTAGGATCAGCCACAGGAATACAGCAGCAGCAGCAGGAAAAGCCACAGGAATACAGCAGCAGCAGGAACAGCAACAGGAGTACAGCAGCAGCAGGAACAGCCACAGGAATACAGCAGCAGCAGGAACAGCAACGGGAATACAGCAGCAGCAGGTACAGCCACAGGTATACAGCAGCAGCAGGAACAGCCACAGGAATACAACAGCAGCAGGAACAGCCACAGGAGTAGAGCAGCAGCTGCAGGAACAGCCAGAGGAATACAGCAGCAGCAGGAACAGCAACGGGAATACAGCAGCAGAAGGAACAGCCACAGGAATACAGCAGCAGCAGGAACACCCATTGGAATACAGCAGCAGCAGCAGCAGGAACAGCCACTGGAATACAGCAGCAGCAGGTACAGCGACAGGAATGCAGCAGCTGCAGGTTTAGCCACATGAATACACCAGCAGCAGGAACAGCCACAGGAATACAGCACCAGTAGAAGGAACAGCCACAGGAATACAGCAGCATCAGGAACAGCCACAGGAATACAGCAGCAGCGGGAAAAGCCAAAGGAATACAGTAGCAGCAGGAACAGCCACAGGAATACAGCAGCAGTAGGAACAGCCACAGGAATACAGCAGCATCAGGAACAGCCACAGGAATACAGCAGCAGCGGGAAAAGCCAAAGGAATACAGTAGCAGCAGGAACAGCCACAGGAATACAGCAGCAGCAGGAACAGCCACAGGAATACAGCAACAGCAGGAAGAGCGACAGGAATACAGCAGCAGCAGGAAGCGCCACAGCAATACAGCAGCAGCAGCACGAACAGCCACAGGTACGCAGCAGCAGGAGCAGCCACAAGAATACAGCAGCAGCAGGAACAGCCACAGGCATAGAGTAACAACAGGAACAGCCACAGGAATACAGCAGCAGCAGGAATAGCCACAGAAATACAGCAGCAGCAGCCGGAACAGCAACAGATATGCAGCAACAGCAGCAGGAACAGCTACAGGAATACAGCAGCAGCAGCAAGAGCCACAGGAATACAGCAGCAGCAGGAATAGCCACAGAAATACAGCAGCAGCAGCAGGAACAGCCACAGATATGCAGCAGCAGCAGGAACAACCACAGGAATGCAGCAGCAGCAGGAACAACCACAGGAATACAGCAACAGCAGGAACAGCGACAGGACTGCGGCAGCAGCAGCTGGAACCGCAACAGAAATACAGCAGCAGCAGGAACAGTGACAGGAAAACAGCAGCAGCAGGAACAGACACAGGAATATAGCAGCAGCAGGAACAGCCTCAGGAATACAGCAGCAGCAGAAGGAACAGCCACAGGAATACAACAGCAGCAGGAACAGCCACAGGAATACAGCTGCAGCAGGCACTGCCACAGGAATACAGCAGCAGCAGGAACAGCGATAGGAATACAGCAGCAGCAGGAACAGCCAAAGGACTATAGCAGAAGGCGGAAAAGCCACAGGAATACAGCTGCAGCAGGAACAGCCACAGGAATACAGCAGCAGCAGGAAATGCCAAAGGAATACAGCAGCAGCAGGAACAGCCACAGCAATACAGCAGCAGCAGGAACAGCAACAGGAGTACAGCAGCAGAAGGAACAGCCACAGGAATACAGCAGCAGCAGGAACAGCCACAGGAATACAGCAGCAGCAGGAACAGCCATAGGAATACAGCAGCACCTGCAGCAGGAACAGCCACAGGAATACAGCACCCATAGAAGGAACAGCCACAGGAATACAGTCGCCTCAGCAGGAACAACCACAGGAATGAAGCAGCAGAAGGAACAGCCACAGGAATACAGCAGCAGCAGGAACAGCCACAGGAATACAGCAGCAGCGGGAAAAGCCAAAGGAATACAGCAGCAGCAGGAACAGCCACAGGAATACAGCAGCAGCAGGAACAGCCACTGGAATACAGCAACAGCAGGAACAGCGACAGGAATACAGCAGCAGCAGGAAGAGCCACAGGAATACAGCAGCAGCAGCACGAACAGCCACAGGTACGCAGCAGCAGGAACAGCAACAGGAATACAGCAGCAGCAGGAAAAGCCACAGTCATAGAGTAACAGCAGGAACAGCCACAGGAATACAGCAGCAGCAGGAATAGCCACAGAAATACAGCAGCAGCAGCAGGAACAGCCACAGATATGCAACAACAGCAGCAGGAAAAGCAACAGGAATACAGCAGCAGCAGGAATAGCCACAGAGATACAGCAGCAGCAGCTGGAACAGCAAAAGATATGCAGCAACAGCAGCAGGAACAGCTACAGGAATACAGCAGCAGCAGAAAGAGCCACAGGAATACAGCAGCAGCAGGAATAGCCACAGAAATACAGCAGCAGCAGCAGCAGCAGGAACAGCCACAGATATGCAGCAGCAGCAGGAACAACCACAGGAATACAGCAGCAGCAGGAACAACCACAGGAATACAGCAACAGCAGGAACAGCCACAGGAATACAGCAGCAGCAGCAGGAACCGCAACAGAAATACAGCAGCAGCAGGAGCAGTGACAGGAAAACAGCAGCAGCTGGAACAGCCACAGGAATATAGCAGCAGCAGGAACAGCCTCAGGAATACAGCAGCAGCAGAAGGAACAGCCAAAGGAATACAACAGCAGCAGCAGGAACAGCTGCAGATATGCAGCACCTGCAGGAGGAACAGCCACAGCAATACAGCAGCAGCAGCAGGAACAGCCACAGCAATACAGCAGCAGCAGGAACAGCCAAAGGACTGTAGCAGCAGCGGGAAAAGCCACAGGAATACAGCAGCTGAAGGAACAGCCAAAGGAATACAGCTGCAGCAGGAACAGCCACAGGAATACAGCAGCAGCGGGAAAAGCCAAAGGAATACAGCAGCTGTTGGAACAGCAACGGGATTACAGCAGCATCAGGAACAGCCACAGATATGCAGCACTAGCAGCAGGAACAGCCACATGAATACACCAGCAGCGTGAACAGCCACAAGAATACAGCAGTAGTTGGAACAGCCACAGGAATCTAGCAGCAGCAGGAACAGCCACAGGAGTACAACAGCAGCAGGAACAGCCACAGGAGTACAGCAGCAGCTGCAGGAACAGCCAGAGGAATACAGCAGCAGCAGGAACAGCCACTGGAATACAGCAGCAGCAGGAACAGCCACAGAAATACAGCAGCATCAGGAACAGCAACGGGAATACAGCAGCAGCAGGTACAGCCACAGGAATACTGCAGCAGCAGGAACAGTGACAGGGTTACAGCAGCAGCAGGAACAGCCACAGGAATACAGCAGCAGCAGGTACAGAAACAGGAATACAGCAGCAGCAGGTACAGCCACAGGAATAGAGCAGCAGCAGGAACAGTGACAGGAATACAGCAGCAGTAGGAACAGCCACAGGAATACAGCAGCAGCAGGAACAGCAAGGGGAATACAGCAGCAGCAGGTACAGCCACAGTCATACAGCAGCAACAGGAACAGTGACAGGAATACAGCAGCAGGAGGAACAGCCACAGGAATACAGCTTCAGCAGGTACAGTGACAGGAATACAGCAGCAGCAAGAACAGCCACAGCAATACAGCAGCAGCAGGAACAGCCACAGGAATACAGCAGCAGCAGCAGGAACAGCCACAGGAATACAGCAGCAGCAGGAACAGCAACAGGAGTACAGCAGCAGAAGGAACAGCCACAGGAATACAGCAGCTGCAGGTACAGCCACATGAATACACCAGCAGCAGGAACAGCCACAGGAATACAGCACCAGCAGAAGGAACAGCCATAGGAATACAACAGCAGCAGCAGGAACAGCCACAGATATGCAGCACCTGCAGCAGGAACAGCCACAGGAATACAGCACCAGTAAAAGGAACAGTCACAGGAATACAGGCGCGGCAGCAGGAACAACCACAGGAATGAAGCAGCAGAAGGAACAGCCACAGGAATACAGCAGCAGCAGCACGAACAGCCACAGGTACGCAGCAGCAGGAACAGCCACAGGAATACAGCAGCAGCAGGAATAGCCACAGAAATACAGCACCAGTAGAAGGAACAGCCACAGGAATACAGCAGCATCAGGAACAGCCACAGGAATACAGCAGCAGCAGGAACAGCAACGGGAATACAGCAGCAGCAGGTGCAGCCACAGGAATACAGCAGCAGCAGGAACAGTGACAGGAATACAGCAGCATTAGGAACAGCCACAGGAGTACAGCTGCAGCAGTTACAGAAACAGGAATACAGCAGCAGCAGGTACAGCCACAGGAATACAGCAGCAGCAGGAATAGCCACAGGAGTACAGCAGCAGTAGGATCAGCCACAGGAATACAGCAGCAGCAGCAGGAAAAGCCACAGGAATACAGCAGCAGCAGGAACAGCAACAGGAGTACAGCAGCAGCAGGAACAGCCACAGGAATACAGCAGCAGCAGGAACAGCAACGGGAATACAGCAGCAGCAGGTACAGCCACAGGTATACAGCAGCAGCAGGAACAGCCACAGGAATACAACAGCAGCAGGAACAGCCACAGGAGTAGAGCAGCAGCTGCAGGAACAGCCAGAGGAATACAGCAGCAGCAGGAACAGCAACGGGAATACAGCAGCAGAAGGAACAGCCACAGGAATACAGCAGCAGCAGGAACACCCATTGGAATACAGCAGCAGCAGCAGCAGGAACAGCCACTGGAATACAGCAGCAGCAGGTACAGCGACAGGAATGCAGCAGCTGCAGGTTTAGCCACATGAATACACCAGCAGCAGGAACAGCCACAGGAATACAGCACCAGTAGAAGGAACAGCCACAGGAATACAGCAGCATCAGGAACAGCCACAGGAATACAGCAGCAGCGGGAAAAGCCAAAGGAATACAGTAGCAGCAGGAACAGCCACAGGAATACAGCAGCAGTAGGAACAGCCACAGGAATACAGCAGCATCAGGAACAGCCACAGGAATACAGCAGCAGCGGGAAAAGCCAAAGGAATACAGTAGCAGCAGGAACAGCCACAGGAATACAGCAGCAGCAGGAACAGCCACAGGAATACAGCAACAGCAGGAAGAGCGACAGGAATACAGCAGCAGCAGGAAGCGCCACAGCAATACAGCAGCAGCAGCACGAACAGCCACAGGTACGCAGCAGCAGGAGCAGCCACAAGAATACAGCAGCAGCAGGAACAGCCACAGGCATAGAGTAACAACAGGAACAGCCACAGGAATACAGCAGCAGCAGGAATAGCCACAGAAATACAGCAGCAGCAGCCGGAACAGCAACAGATATGCAGCAACAGCAGCAGGAACAGCTACAGGAATACAGCAGCAGCAGCAAGAGCCACAGGAATACAGCAGCAGCAGGAATAGCCACAGAAATACAGCAGCAGCAGCAGGAACAGCCACAGATATGCAGCAGCAGCAGGAACAACCACAGGAATGCAGCAGCAGCAGGAACAACCACAGGAATACAGCAACAGCAGGAACAGCGACAGGACTGCGGCAGCAGCAGCTGGAACCGCAACAGAAATACAGCAGCAGCAGGAACAGTGACAGGAAAACAGCAGCAGCAGGAACAGACACAGGAATATAGCAGCAGCAGGAACAGCCTCAGGAATACAGCAGCAGCAGAAGGAACAGCCACAGGAATACAACAGCAGCAGGAACAGCCACAGGAATACAGCTGCAGCAGGCACTGCCACAGGAATACAGCAGCAGCAGGAACAGCGATAGGAATACAGCAGCAGCAGGAACAGCCAAAGGACTATAGCAGAAGGCGGAAAAGCCACAGGAATACAGCTGCAGCAGGAACAGCCACAGGAATACAGCAGCAGCAGGAAATGCCAAAGGAATACAGCAGCAGCAGGAACAGCCACAGCAATACAGCAGCAGCAGGAACAGCAACAGGAGTACAGCAGCAGAAGGAACAGCCACAGGAATACAGCAGCAGCAGGAACAGCCACAGGAATACAGCAGCAGCAGGAACAGCCATAGGAATACAGCAGCACCTGCAGCAGGAACAGCCACAGGAATACAGCACCCATAGAAGGAACAGCCACAGGAATACAGTCGCCTCAGCAGGAACAACCACAGGAATGAAGCAGCAGAAGGAACAGCCACAGGAATACAGCAGCAGCAGGAACAGCCACAGGAATACAGCAGCAGCGGGAAAAGCCAAAGGAATACAGCAGCAGCAGGAACAGCCACAGGAATACAGCAGCAGCAGGAACAGCCACTGGAATACAGCAACAGCAGGAACAGCGACAGGAATACAGCAGCAGCAGGAAGAGCCACAGGAATACAGCAGCAGCAGCACGAACAGCCACAGGTACGCAGCAGCAGGAACAGCAACAGGAATACAGCAGCAGCAGGAAAAGCCACAGTCATAGAGTAACAGCAGGAACAGCCACAGGAATACAGCAGCAGCAGGAATAGCCACAGAAATACAGCAGCAGCAGCAGGAACAGCCACAGATATGCAACAACAGCAGCAGGAAAAGCAACAGGAATACAGCAGCAGCAGGAATAGCCACAGAGATACAGCAGCAGCAGCTGGAACAGCAAAAGATATGCAGCAACAGCAGCAGGAACAGCTACAGGAATACAGCAGCAGCAGAAAGAGCCACAGGAATACAGCAGCAGCAGGAATAGCCACAGAAATACAGCAGCAGCAGCAGCAGCAGGAACAGCCACAGATATGCAGCAGCAGCAGGAACAACCACAGGAATACAGCAGCAGCAGGAACAACCACAGGAATACAGCAACAGCAGGAACAGCCACAGGAATACAGCAGCAGCAGCAGGAACCGCAACAGAAATACAGCAGCAGCAGGAGCAGTGACAGGAAAACAGCAGCAGCTGGAACAGCCACAGGAATATAGCAGCAGCAGGAACAGCCTCAGGAATACAGCAGCAGCAGAAGGAACAGCCAAAGGAATACAACAGCAGCAGCAGGAACAGCTGCAGATATGCAGCACCTGCAGGAGGAACAGCCACAGCAATACAGCAGCAGCAGCAGGAACAGCCACAGCAATACAGCAGCAGCAGGAACAGCCAAAGGACTGTAGCAGCAGCGGGAAAAGCCACAGGAATACAGCAGCTGAAGGAACAGCCAAAGGAATACAGCTGCAGCAGGAACAGCCACAGGAATACAGCAGCAGCGGGAAAAGCCAAAGGAATACAGCAGCTGTTGGAACAGCAACGGGATTACAGCAGCATCAGGAACAGCCACAGATATGCAGCACTAGCAGCAGGAACAGCCACATGAATACACCAGCAGCGTGAACAGCCACAAGAATACAGCAGTAGTTGGAACAGCCACAGGAATCTAGCAGCAGCAGGAACAGCCACAGGAGTACAACAGCAGCAGGAACAGCCACAGGAGTACAGCAGCAGCTGCAGGAACAGCCAGAGGAATACAGCAGCAGCAGGAACAGCCACTGGAATACAGCAGCAGCAGGAACAGCCACAGAAATACAGCAGCATCAGGAACAGCAACGGGAATACAGCAGCAGCAGGTACAGCCACAGGAATACTGCAGCAGCAGGAACAGTGACAGGGTTACAGCAGCAGCAGGAACAGCCACAGGAATACAGCAGCAGCAGGTACAGAAACAGGAATACAGCAGCAGCAGGTACAGCCACAGGAATAGAGCAGCAGCAGGAACAGTGACAGGAATACAGCAGCAGTAGGAACAGCCACAGGAATACAGCAGCAGCAGGAACAGCAAGGGGAATACAGCAGCAGCAGGTACAGCCACAGTCATACAGCAGCAACAGGAACAGTGACAGGAATACAGCAGCAGGAGGAACAGCCACAGGAATACAGCTTCAGCAGGTACAGTGACAGGAATACAGCAGCAGCAAGAACAGCCACAGCAATACAGCAGCAGCAGGAACAGCCACAGGAATACAGCAGCAGCAGCAGGAACAGCCACAGGAATACAGCAGCAGCAGGAACAGCAACAGGAGTACAGCAGCAGAAGGAACAGCCACAGGAATACAGCAGCTGCAGGTACAGCCACATGAATACACCAGCAGCAGGAACAGCCACAGGAATACAGCACCAGCAGAAGGAACAGCCATAGGAATACAACAGCAGCAGCAGGAACAGCCACAGATATGCAGCACCTGCAGCAGGAACAGCCACAGGAATACAGCACCAGTAAAAGGAACAGTCACAGGAATACAGGCGCGGCAGCAGGAACAACCACAGGAATGAAGCAGCAGAAGGAACAGCCACAGGAATACAGCAGCAGCAGCACGAACAGCCACAGGTACGCAGCAGCAGGAACAGCCACAGGAATACAGCAGCAGCAGGAATAGCCACAGAAATACAGCAGCAGCAGCAGAAACAGCAACAGATATGCAGCAACAGCAGCAGGAACAGCTACAGGAATACAGCAGCAGCAGAAAGAGCCACAGGAATACAGCAACAGCAGGAATAGCCACAGAAATACAGCAGCAGCAGCAGCAGCAGGAACAGCCACAGATATGCAGCAGCAGCAGGAACAACCACAGGAATACAGCAGCAGCAGGAACAACCACAGGAATACAGCAACAGCAGGAACAGCCACAGGACTGCGGCAGCAGCAGCAGGAACCGCAACAGAAATACAGCAGCAGCAGGAACAGTGACAGGAAAACAGCAGCAGCTGGAACAGCGACAGGAATACAGCAGCAGCAGGAACAGCAACGGGAATACATCAGCAGCCGGTACAGCCAGAGGAATACAGCAGCAGCAGGAACAGCCACTGGAATACAGCAGCAGCAGGAACAGCCACAGGAATACAGCAGCAGCAGGAACAGCAACGGGAATACAGCAGCAGCCGGTACAACCACAGGAATACAGCAGCAGCAGGAACAGTGACAGGAATACAGCAGCAGTAGGAACAGCCACAGGAATACAGCAGCAGCAGGTACAGAAACAGGAATACAGCAGCAGTAGGAACAGCTACAGGAATACAGCAGCAGCCGGAATAGCCACAGAAATACAGCAACAGCAGCACGATCAGCAACAGATATGCAGCAACAGCAGCAGGAACAGCTACAGGAATACAGCAGCAGCAGAAAGAGCCACAGGAATACAGCAGCAGCAGGAATAGCCACAGAAATACAGCAGCATCAGCAGGTACAGCCACAGATATGCAGCAGTAGAAGGAACAACCACAGGAATACAGCAGCAACAGGAACAACCACAGGAATACAGCAACAGCAGGATCAGCCACAGGACTGTGGCAGCAGCAGCAGGATCCGCAATGGAAATACAGCAGCAGCAGGAACAGTGACAGGAAAACAGCAGCAGCAGGAACAGCCACAGGAAAATAGCAGCAGCAGGAACAGCCTCAGGAATACAGCAGCAGCAGAAGGAACAGCCACAGGAATACAACAGCAGCAGCAGGAACAGCCGCAGATATGCAGCACCTGCAGGAGGAACAGCCACAGGAATGCAGCAGCAGCAGCAGGAATAGCCACAGCAATACAGCAGCAGCAGCAGGAACAGCCAAAGGACTACAGCAGCAGCGGGAAAAGCCACAGGAATACAGCAGCAGATGGAACAGCCACAGGAATACAGCTGCAGCAGGAACAGCCACAGGAATACAGCAGCACCGGGAAAAGCCAAAGGAATACAGGAGCAGCAGGAACAGCCACAGGAATACAGCAGCAGCAGGAACAGCCACAGGAATACAGCAACAGCAGGAACAGAGACAGGAATACAGCAGCAGCAGGCACAGGTAGAAGAATACAACAGCAGCAGGAACAGCCACAGGTATATTTCAGCAGCAGGTTCAGCAACAGGAATACAGCAGCAGCAAAAACAGCCACAGGAATACAGCAGCAGCAGGAACAGTGACAGGAAAACAGCAGCAGCAGGAACATCCACAGGAATACAGCAGCAGCAGGAACAGACACCGGAATACAGCAGAAGCAGAAACAGCCATGGGAATACAACAGCATCAGGAACAGCCACAGATATGCAGCTCTAGCAGCAGGAACAGCCACAGGAATGCAGCAGCAACAGGAACAGCCACAAGAATACAACAGCAGCAGGAACAGTCCCAGGAATACAACAGCAGCAGGAACAGCAACAGGAATAGAGCAGCAGCTGCAGGAGCAGCCAGAGGAATACAGCAGCAGCTAGGAAGAGCCACAGGAATACAGCAGCAGCAGGAACAGCCACTGGAATACAGCCGCAGCAGGAACAGCAACGGGAATACAGCAGCAGCAGGTACAGCCACAGGAATACAGCAGCAGCAGGAACAGTGATAGGAATATAGCTGCAGGAACAGCCACAGGAATACAGCAGCAGCTGGATCAGCCACAGGAATACAGCAGCAGCAGGAACAGCCACAGGAATACAGTAACAGCAGGAACAGCCACTGGAAAACAGCAGCAGCAGGAACAGCCACAGATATGCAGCAACAGCAGCAGGAACAGCTACAGGAATACAGCAACAGCAGGAACAGCCACAGGAATACAGCAACAGCAGGAACAGCCACAGGACTGCGGCAGCCGCAGCAGGAATCGTCACATAAATAGAGCAGCAGCAGGAACAGTGACAGGAATACAGCAGCAGCAGGAACAGCCACAGGAATACGGCAACAGCAGGAACAGCCACAGGAACACAGAAGCAGTAAGAACAGCGACAGAAATACAGCAGCAGGGAAGGCAGCCAGAGGGATGCAGCAGGAGCAGGATCAGCAACAGGAATACAGCAGCAGCAAGAACAGTGACAGGAATGCAACAGGAGCAGGAACAGCCACAGGAATACAGCAGCAGCAGCAACAGTGACAGGAATATAGCAGCAGCAGGAACAGCCACAGGAATGCGGCAGCAGCAGGAGGAACAGCCACTAGAATACAGCAGCAGCAGGAACAGCCACAGGAATACAGCAGCAGCGGGAAAAGCCACAGGAATACAGCAGCAGAAGGAACAGCCACAGGAATACAGCAGCAGCAGGAACAGCCTCAGGAATACAGCAGCAGCGGGAAAAGCCAAAGGAATACAGCAGCAAGAGGAACAGCCACAGGAATACAGCAGCAGCAGGAACAGCCACAGGAATACAGCAACAGCATGAACAGCGACAGGAATACAGCAGCAGAAGGAACAGCTACAAGAATACAGCAACAGCAGGATCAGCCACTTGTATATTGCAGCAGCAGGTTCAGCAACAGGAATACAGCAGCAGCAAGAACAGCCACAGGAATACAGCAGCAGCAGGAACAGTGACAGGAAAACATCAGCAGCAGAAGGATCAGCCACAGGAATACAGCAGCATCAGGAACAGCCACAGGAATACAGCAGCAGCAGGAAGAGCCACAGGAATACAGCAGCAGCAGGAACAGCAACGGGAATACAGCAGCAGCATGTACAGCCACAGGAATACAGCAGCAGCAGGAACAGCCACGGGATTACAGCAGCATCAGGAACAGCCACAAGAAAACAGCACCAGCAGGAACAGCCACAGGATCCAGCAGCAGCAGGAATAGCCACAGGAATACAACAGCAGCAGGAACAGCCACAGGAATACAGCAGCAGCAGGTACAGTGACAGGAATACAGCAGCAGCAAGAACAGCCACTGCAATACAGCATCAGCAGGAACAGCCACTGGAATACAGCAGCAGCAGGAACAGGGAGAGGAATACAACCGCAGTAGGAACAGCCACAGGATTACAGCAGCAGCAGGTACAGTGACAGGAATACAGCAGCAGCAAGAACAGCCACTGCAATACAGCATCAGCAGGAACAGCCACTGGAATACAGCAGCAGCAGGAACAGCAACTGAAGTACAGCAGCAGCAGGAACAGCCACTGGAATACAGCAGCAGCAGGAACAGCAATGGGAATACAGCAGCAGCAGGTACAGCCACAGGAATACAGCAGCAGCAGGAACAGTGACAGGAATACAGCAGCAGTAGGAACAGCCACAGGAATACAGCAGCAGCATGCACAGTGACAGGAATACAGCAGCAGCAAGAACAGCCACAGCAATATAGCAGCAGAAGGAACAGCCACAGGAATACAGCAGCAGCAGGAACAGCCATAGGAATACAGCAGCAGCAGCAGGAACAGCCACAGGAATACAGCTGCAGCAGGAACAGCCACAGGAATACAGCAACAGCAGGAACAGCGACAGGAATACAGCAGCAGAAGGAACAGCTACAAGAATACAGCAGCAGCAGGAACAGCCACATGTATATTGCAGCAGCAGGTTCAGCAACAGGAAGATAGCAGCAGCAAGAACAGCCACAGGAATGCAGCAGCAGCAGGAACAGTGACATGAAAACATCAGCAGCAGAAGGATCAGCCACAGGAATACAGCAGCATCAGGAACAGCCACAGGAATACAGCAGCAGCAGGAACAGCCACAGGAATACAGCAGCAGGAACAGACACTGGAATACAACAGCAGCAGGAACAACCACGGGAATACAGCAGCATCAGGAACAGCCACCGTTATGCAGCACTAGCAGCAGGGTAAGCCACAGGAATACAGCAGCAGCAGGAACAGCCACAAGAATACAGCAGCAGCAGGAACAGCCACAGGAATACAACAGCAGCAGGAACAGCCACAGGAATACAGCAGCAGCTGCAGGAACAGCCAGAGGAATACAGCAGCAGCAGGAAGAGCCACAGGAATACAGCAGCAGCAGGAACAGCAACGGGAATACAGCAGCAGCAGGTACAGCCACAGGAATACAGCAGCAGCAGGAACAGCAACGGGAATACAGCAGCAGCAGGTCCAGCCACAGGAATACTGTAGCAGCAGGAACAGTGACAGGAATACAGCAGCAGCAGGAACAGCCTCAGCCATACAGCAGCAGCAGGAACAGCCACGGGATTACAGCAGCATCAGGAACAGACAGAGATATGCAGCACTAGCAGCAGGCACAACCACAAGAATACAGCAGCAGCAGGAACAGCCACAAGAATACAGCAGCAGCAGGAACAGCCACAAGAATACAGCAGCAGCAGGAACAGCCACAGGAATCCAGCAGCAGCAGGAATAGCCACAGGAATACAACAGCAGCAGGAACAGCCACAGGAATACAGCATCAGCTGCAGGAACAGCCAGAGGAATACAGCAGCAGCAGGAAGAGCCACAGGAATACAGGAGCAGCTGGAACAGCCACAGGAATACAGCAGCAGCAGGAACAACAACGGGAATACAGCAGTAGCAGGTACAGCCACAGGAATACAGCAGCAGCAGGAACAGTGAGAGGAATACAACAGCAGTAGGAAAAGCCACAGCATTACAGCAGCAGCAGGTACAGTGATTGGAATACAGCAGCAGCAAGAACAGCCACAGCAATACAGCCTCAGCAGGAACAGCCACAGGAATACAGCAGCAGCAGCTGGAAAAGCCACAGGAATACAGCAGCAGCAGGAACAGCAACTGATGTACAGCAGCAGCAGGAACAGCCACATGAATACAGCAGCAGCAGGAACAGCAACGGGAATACAGCAGCAGCAGGTACAGCCACAGGAATACAGCAGCAGCAGGAACAGTGACAGGAATACAGCAGCAGTAGGAACAGCCACAGGATTACAGCAGCAGCAGGTACAGTGACAGGAATACAGCAGCAGCAAGAACAGCCACAGCAATACAGCATCAGCAGGAACAGCCACAGGAATACAGCAGCAGCAGCTGGAAAAGCCACAGGAATACAGCAGCAGCAGGAACAGCAACTGAAGTACAGCAGCAGCAGGAACAGCCACAGGAATACAGCAGCAGCATGAACAGCAACGGGAATACAGCAGCAGCAGGTACAGCCACAGGAATACAGCAGCAGCAGGAACAGTGACAGGAATACAGCAGCAGTAGGAACAGCCACATGAATACAGCAGCAGCAGGAACAGTGACAGGAATACAGCAGCAGCAAGAACAGCCACAGCAATACAGCAGCAGAAGGAACAGCCACAGGAATACAGCACCAGCAGAAGGAACAGCCACAGGAATACAGCCGCAGCAGGAGGACCAGCCACAGGAATGAAGCCGCAGAAGGAACAGACACAGGAATACAGCAGCAGCAGGAACAGCCACAGGAATACAGCAGCAGCGGGAAAAGCCAAAGGAATACAGCAGCAGCAGGAACAGCCAAAGGAATACAGCAGCAGCAGAACAGCCACAGGAATACAGCAGCAGCAGGAACAGCCACAGGAATACAGCAGCAGCAGCACAAGCAGTGACAGATTTGCAGCAGCAGGAACTGCCACAGGAAAAAAGCTGCAGCACGAACAGCCACAGGAACACAGTAACAGCAGGAACAGCCACAGGAATACAGCAGCAGCAGGAACAGCCACAGATATGCAGCAACAGCAGAAACAACCACAGGAATACAGCAACAGCAGGAACAGCCACAGGATTACAGCAACAGCAGGAACAGCCACAGCACTGCGGCAGCATCAGCTGGAACCGCCACAGAAATACAGCAGCAGCAGGAACAGTGACAGGAACATAGCAGCAGCAGGATCAACCTCAGGATACAGCAGCAGGAGGAACAGCCTAAGGAATACAGAAGCAGTAAGAACAGTGACAGGAATACAGCAGCAGGGAAGACAGCCTGAGGGATGCAGCAGGAGCAGGATCAGCAACAGGAATACAGCAGCAGCAAGCACAGCGACAGGAATGTAACAGGAGCAGGAACAGCCACAGGAATACAGCAGCAGCGGCAACAGTGACAGGAATACAGCAGCAGCATGAACAGCGACAGGAATACAGCAGCAGTGGGAAAAGCCACAGGAATATAGCAGCAGAAGGAACAGCCACAGGAATACAGCAGCAGCAGGAACAGCCTCAGGAATACAGCAGCAGCGGGAAAAGCCAAAGGAATACAGCAGCAGCAGGAAGAGCCACAGGAATACAACAGCTGCAGGAACCGCCACAGGAATACAACAGCAGCAGGAGCAGCCACAGGAATTTAGCAGCAGCTGCAGGAACAGCCAGAGGAATACAGCAACAGCAGGAACAGAGACAGGAATACAGCAGCAGCAGGCACAGGTACAAGAATACAACAGCAGCAGGAACAGCCACAGGTATATTTCAGCAGCAGGTTCAGCAACAGGAATACAGCAGCAGCAGGAACAGACACCGGAATACAGCAGCAGCAGGAACATCCACAGGAATACAGCAGCAGCGGGACCAGCCAGAGGAATACAGCAGCAGCAGGAACAGACACCGGAATACAGCAGAAGCAGAAACAGCCATGGGAATACAACAGCATCAGGAACAGCCACAGATATGCAGCTCTAGCAGCAGGAACAGCCACAGGAATGCAGCAGCAACAGGAACAGCCACAAGAATACAACAGCAGCAGGAACAGCCACAGGAATACAACAGCAGCAGGAACAGCAACAGGAATAGAGCAGCAGCTGCAGGAGCAGCCAGAGGAATACAGCAGCAGCTAGGAAGAGCCACAGGAATACAGCAGCAGCAGGAACAGCCACAGGAATACAGCCGCAGCAGGAACAGCAACGGGAATACAGCAGCAGCAGGTACAGCCACAGGAATACAGCAGCAGCAGGAACAGTGATAGGAATATAGCTGCAGGAACAGCCACAGGAATACAGCAGCAGCTGGATCAGCCACAGGAATACAGCAGCAGCAGGAACAGCCACAGGAATACAGTAACAGCAGGAACAGCCACTGGAAAACAGCAGCAGCAGGAACAGCCACAGATATGCAGCAACAGCAGCAGGAACAGCTACAGGAATACAGCAACAGCAGGAACAGCCACAGGAATACAGCAACAGCAGGAACAGCCACAGGACTGCGGCAGCCGCAGCAGGAATCGTCACATAAATAGAGCAGCAGCAGGAACAGTGACAGAAATACAGCAGCAGCAGGAACAGCCACAGGAATACGGCAACAGCAGGAACAGCCACAGGAACACAGCAGCAGCAGCTGGAAAAGCCACAGGAATACAGCAGCAGCAGGAAAAGCAACTGATGTACAGCAGCAGCAGGAACAGCCACAGGAATACAGCAGCAGCAGGAACAGCAACGGGAATACAGCAGCAGCAGGTACAGCCACAGGAATACAGCAGCAGCAGGAACAGTGACAGGAATACAGCAGCAGTAGGAACAGCCACAGGAATACAGCAGCAGCAGGTACAGTGACAGGAATACAGCAGCAGCAAGAACAGCCACAGCAATACAGCATCAGCAGGAACAGCCACAGGAATACAGCAGCAGCAGCTGGAAAAGCCACAGGAATACAGCAGCAGCAGGAACAGCCACAGGAATACAGCAGCAGCAGGTACAGCCACAGGAATACAGCAGCAGCAGCTGGAAAAGCCACAGGAATACAGCAGCAGCAAGAACAGCCACAGCAATACAGCATCAGCAGGAACAGCCACAGGAATACAGCAGCAGCAGCTGGAAAAGCCACAGGAATACAGCAGCAGCATGAACAGCAACGGGAATACAGCAGCAGCAGGTGCAGCCACAGGAATACAGCAGCAGAAGGAACAGCCACAGGAATACAGCACCAGCAGAAGGAACAGCCACAGGAATACAGCCGCAGCAGGAGGACCAGCCACAGGAATGAAGCCGCAGAAGGAACAGACACAGGAATACAGCAGCAGCAGGAACAGCCACAGGAATACAGCAGCAGCGGGAAAAGCCAAAGGAATACAGCAGCAGCAGGAACAGCCAAAGGAATACAGCAGCAGCAGGAACAGCCACAGGAATACAGCAGCAGCAGGAACAGCCACAGGAATACAGCAGCAGCAGGAACAGCCAAAGGAATACAGCAGCAGCAGGAACAGCCACAGGAATACGGCAGCAGCAGGAACAGCCACAGGAATACAGCAGCAGCAGCACAAGCAGTGACAGATTTGCAGCAGCAGGAACTGCCACAGGAAAAAAGCTGCAGCACGAACAGCCACAGGAATACAGTAACAGCAGGAACAGCCACAGGAATACAGCAGCAGCAGGAACAGCCACAGATATACAGCAACAGCAGCAGGAACAGCTGCAGGAATACAGCAACAGCAGGAAGAGCCACAGGAATACAGCAGCAGCAGGAATATCCACAGATATGCAGCAGCAGCAGAAACAACCACAGGAATACAGCAACAGCAGGAACAGCCACAGAATTACAGCAACAGCAGGAACAGCCACAGGACTGCGGCAGCCGCAGCAGGAACAGCTTGAGGAATATAGCAGCAGCAGGAAGAGCCACAGGAATACAGCAGCAGCAGGAATAGCCACAGATATGCAGCAGCAGCAGCAGGAACAGCCACAGATATGCAACAACAGCAGCAGGAAAAGCAACAGGAATACAGCAGCAGCAGGAATAGCCACAGAGATACAGCAGCAGCAGCAGGAACAGCAAAAGATATGCAGCAACAGCAGCAGGAACAGCTACAGGAATACAGCAGCAGCAGAAAGAGCCACAGGAATACAGCAGCAGCAGGAATAGCCACAGAAATACAGCAGCAGCAGCAGGAACAGCAACAGATATGCAGCAACAGCAGCAGGAACAGCTACGGGAATACAGCAGCAGCAGAAAGGGCCACAGGAATACAGCAACAGCAGGAATAGCCACAGAAATACAGCAGCAGCAGCAGCAGCAGGAACAGCCACAGATATGCAGCAGCAGCAGGAACAACCACAGGAATACAGCAGCAGCAGGAACAACCACAGGAATACAGCAACAGCAGGAACAGCCACAGGACTGCGGCAGCAGCAGCAGGAACCGCAACAGAAATACAGCAGCAGCAGGAACAGTGACAGGAAAACAGCAGCAGCTGGAACAGCCACAGGAATATAGCAGCAGCAGGAACAGCCTCAGGAATACAGCAGCAGCAGAAGAAACAGCCACAGGAATACAACAGCAGCAGCAGGAACAGCTGCAGATATGCAGCACCTGCAGGAGGAACAGCCACAGGAATACAGCAGCAGCAGCAGGAACAGCCACAGCAATACAGCAGCAGCAGGAACAGCCAAAGGACTGTAGCAGCAGCGGGAAAAGCCACAGGAATACAGCAGCTGAAGGAACAGCCAAAGGAATACAGCTGCAGCAGGAACAGCCACAGGAGTACAGCAGCAGCGGGAAAAGCCAAAGGAATACAGCAGCTGTTGGAACAGCAACGGGATTACAGCAGCATCAGGAACAGCCACAGATATGCAGCACTAGCAGCAGGAACAGCCACATGAATACACCAGCAGCGTGAACAGCCACAAGAATACAGCAGTAGTTGGAACAGCCACAGGAATCCAGCAGCAGCAGGAACAGCCACAGGAATACAACAGCAGCAGGAACAGCAACGGGAATACAGCAGCAGCAGGAACAGCCACAGAAATACAGCAGCATCAGGAACAGCAACGGGAATACAGCAGCAGCAGGTACAGCCACAGGAATACTGCAGCAGCAGGAACAGTGACAGGAATACAGCAGCAGTAGGAACAGCCACAGGATTACAGCAGCAGCAGGTACAGAAACAGGAATACAGCAGCAGCAGGTACAGCCACAGGAATAGAGCAGCAGCAGGAACAGTGACAGGAATACAGCAGCAGTAGGAACAGCCACAGGAATACAGCAGCAGCAGGAACAGCAAGGGGAATACAGCAGCAGCAGGTACAGCCACAGTCATACAGCAGCAACAGGAACAGTGACAGGAATACAGCAGCAGGAGGAACAGCCACAGGAATACAGCTTCAGCAGGTACAGTGACAGGAATACAGCAGCAGCAAGAACAGCCACAGCAATACAGCAGCAGCAGGAACAGCCACAGGAATACAGCAGCAGCAGCAGGAACAGCCACAGGAATACAGCAGCAGCAGGAACAGCAACAGGAGTACAGCAGCAGAAGGAACAGCCACAGGAATACAGCAGCTGCAGGTACAGCCACATGAATACACCAGCAGCAGGAACAGCCACAGGAATACAGCACCAGCAGAAGGAACAGCCATAGGAATACAACAGCAGCAGCAGGAACAGCCACAGATATGCAGCACCTGCAGCAGGAACAGCCACAGGAATACAGCACCAGTAAAAGGAACAGTCACAGGAATACAGGCGCGGCAGCAGGAACAACCACAGGAATGAAGCAGCAGAAGGAACAGCCACAGGAATACAGCAGCAGCAGCACGAACAGCCACAGGTACGCAGCAGCAGGAACAGCCACAGGAATACAGCAGCAGCAGGAATAGCCACAGAAATACAGCAGCAGCAGCAGAAACAGCAACAGATATGCAGCAACAGCAGCAGGAACAGCTACAGGAATACAGCAGCAGCAGAAAGAGCCACAGGAATACAGCAACAGCAGGAATAGCCACAGAAATACAGCAGCAGCAGCAGCAGCAGGAACAGCCACAGATATGCAGCAGCAGCAGGAACAACCACAGGAATACAGCAGCAGCAGGAACAACCACAGGAATACAGCAACAGCAGGAACAGCCACAGGACTGCGGCAGCAGCAGCAGGAACCGCAACAGAAATACAGCAGCAGCAGGAACAGTGACAGGAAAACAGCAGCAGCTGGAACAGCGACAGGAATACAGCAGCAGCAGGAACAGCAACGGGAATACATCAGCAGCCGGTACAGCCAGAGGAATACAGCAGCAGCAGGAACAGCCACTGGAATACAGCAGCAGCAGGAACAGCCACAGGAATACAGCAACAGCAGGAAGAGCGACAGGAATACAGCAGCAGCAGGAAGAGCCACAGGAATACAGCAGCAGCAGCATGAACAGCCACAGGTACGCAGCAGCAGGAACAGCCACAGGAATACAGCAGCAGCAGGAACAGCCACAGGCATAGAGTAACAGCAGGAACAGCCACAGGAATACAGCAGCAGCAGGAATAGCCACAGAAATACAGCAGCAGCAGCAGGAACAGCAACAGATATGCAGCAACAGCAGCAGGAACAGCTGCAGGAATACAGCAGCAGCAGAAAGAGCCACTGGAATACAGCAGCTGCAGGAATAGCCACAGAAATACAGCAGCAGCAGGAACAGCCACAGGAATACAGCAGCAGCAGGAACAGCAACGGGAATACAGCAGCAGCCGGTACAGCCACAGGAATACAGCAGCAGCAGGAACAGCAACGGGAATACAGCAGCAGCGGTACAGCCACAGGAATACAGCAGCAGCAGGAACAGTGACAGGAATACAGCAGCAGTAGGAACAGCCACAGGAATACAGCAGCAGCAGGTACAGAAACAGGAATACAGCAGCAGCAGGTACAGCCACAGGAATACAGCAGCAGCAGGAACAGTGACAGGAGTACAGCAGCAGTAGGAACAGCCTCAGGAATGCAGCAGCAGCAGGTATAGTAACAGGAATACAGCAGCAGCAAGAACAGCCACAGCAATACAGCAGCAGCAGGTACAGCAACAGGAGTACAGCAGCAGCAGGAACAGCCACAGGAATAGAGCAGCAGCAGCAGGAAAAGCCACAGGAATACAGCAGCAGCAGGAACAGCAACAGGAGTACAGCAGCAGCAGGAACAGCCACAGGAATACAGCAGCAGCAGGAACAGCAACGGGAATACAGCAGCAGCAGGTGCAGCCACAGGAATACAGCAGCAGCAGGAACAGTGACAGGAATACAGCAGCATTAGGAACAGCCACAGGAGTACAGCTGCAGCAGTTACAGAAACAGGAATACAGCAGCAGCAGGTACAGCCACAGGAATACAGCAGCAGCAGGAACAGCCACAGGAGTACAGCAGCAGTAGGATCAGCCACAGGAATACAGCAGCAGCAGCAGGAAAAGCCACAGGAATACAGCAGCAGCAGGAACAGCAACAGGAGTACAGCAGCAGCAGGAACAGCCACAGGAATACAGCAGCAGCAGGAACAGCAACGGGAATACAGCAGCAGCAGGTACAGCCACAGGTATACAGCAGCAGCAGGAACAGCCACAGGAATACAACAGCAGCAGGAACAGCCACAGGAGTAGAGCAGCAGCTGCAGGAACAGCCAGAGGAATACAGCAGCAGCAGGAACAGCAACGGGAATACAGCAGCAGAAGGAACAGCCACAGGAATACAGCAGCAGCAGGAACAGCCATTGGAATACAGCAGCAGCAGCAGCAGGAACAGCCACTGGAATACAGCAGCAGCAGGTACAGCGACAGGAATGCAGCAGCTGCAGGTACAGCCACATGAATACACCAGCAGCAGGAACAGCCACAGGAATACAGCACCAGTAGAAGGAACAGCCACAGGAATACAGCAGCATCAGGAACAGCCACAGGAATACAGCAGCAGCGGGAAAAGCCAAAGGAATACAGTAGCAGCAGGAACAGCCACAGGAATACAGCAGCAGCAGGAACAGCCACAGGAATACAGCAGCATCAGGAACAGCCACAGGAATACAGCAGCAGCGGGAAAAGCCAAAGGAATACAGTAGCAGCAGGATCAGCCACAGGAATACAGCAGCAGCAGGAATAGCCACTGGAATACAGCAACAGCAGGAAGAGCGACAGGAATACAGCAGCAGCAGGAAGCGCCACAGCAATACAGCAGCAGCAGCACGAACAGCCACAGGTACGCAGCAGCAGGAGCAGCCACAAGAATACAGCAGCAGCAGGAACAGCCACAGGCATAGAGTAACAGCAGGAACAGCCACAGGAATACAGCAGCAGCAGGAATAGCCACAGGAATACAGCAGCAGCAGGAATAGCCACAGAAATACAGCAGCAGCAGCAGGAACAGCCACAGATATGCAGCAACAGCAGCAGGAACAGCTACAGGAATACAGCAGCAGCAGCAAGAGCCACAGGAATACAGCAGCAGCAGGAATAGCCACAGAAATACAGCAGCAGCAGCAGGAACAGCCACAGATATGCAGCAGCAGCAGGAACAACCACAGGAATGCAGCAGCAGCAGGAACAACCACAGGAATACAGCAACAGCAGGAACAGCGACAGGACTGCGGCAGCAGCAGCAGGAACCGCAACAGAAATACAGCAGCAGCAGGAACAGTGACAGGAAAACAGCAGCAGCAGGAACAGACACAGGAATATAGCAGCAGCAGGAACAGCCTCAGGAATACAGCAGCAGCAGAAGGAACAGCCACAGGAATACAACAGCAGCAGGAACAGCCACAGGAATACAGCTGCAGCAGGAACTGCCACAGGAATACAGCAGCAGCAGGAACAGCGATAGGAATACAGCAGCAGCAGGAACAGCCAAAGGACTATAGCAGAAGGCGGAAAAGCCACAGGAATACAGCTGCAGCAGGAACAGCCACAGGAATACAGCAGCAGCAGGAAATGCCAAAGGAATACAGCAGCAGCAGGAACAGCCACAGCAATACAGCAGCAGCAGGAACAGCAACAGGAGTACAGCAGCAGAAGGAACAGCCACAGGAATACAGCAGCAGCAGGAACAGCCACAGGAATACAGCAGCAGCAGGAACAGCCATAGGAATACAGCAGCACCTGCAGCAGGAACAGCCACAGGAATACAGCACCCATAGAAGGAAATGCCACAGGAATAAAGTCGCCTCAGCAGGAACAACCACAGGAATGAAGCAGCAGAAGGAACAGCCACAGGAATACAGCAGCAGCAGGAACAGCCACAGGAATACAGCAGCAGCGGGAAATGCCAAAGGAATACAGCAGCAGCAGGAACAGCCACAGGAATACAGCAGCAGCAGGAACAGCCACTGGAATACAGCAACAGCAGGAACAGCGACAGGAATACAGCAGCAGCAGGAAGAGCCACAGGAATACAGCAGCAGCAGCACGAACAGCCACAGGTACGCAGCAGCAGGAACAGCAACAGGAATACAGCAGCAGCAGGAAAAGCCACAGTCATAGAGTAACAGCAGGAACAGCCACAGGAATACAGCAGCAGCAGGAATAGCCACAGAAATACAGCAGCAGCAGCAGGAACAGCCACAGATATGCAACAACAGCAGCAGGAAAAGCAACAGGAATACAGCAGCAGCAGGAATAGCCACAGAGATACAGCAGCAGCAGCAGGAACAGCAAAAGATATGCAGCAACAGCAGCAGGAACAGCTACAGGAATACAGCAGCAGCAGAAAGAGCCACAGGAATACAGCAGCAGCAGGAATAGCCACAGAAATACAGCAGCAGCAGCAGCAGCAGGAACAGCCACAGATATGCAGCAGCAGCAGGAACAACCACAGGAATACAGCAGCAGCAGGAACAACCACAGGAATACAGCAACAGCAGGAACAGCCACAGGAATACAGCAGCAGCAGCAGGAACCGCAACAGAAATACAGCAGCAGCAGGAGCAGTGACAGGAAAGCAGCAGCAGCTGGAACAGCCACAGGAATATAGCAGCAGCAGGAACAGCCTCAGGAATACAGCAGCAGCAGAAGGAACAGCCAAAGGAATACAACAGCAGCAGCAGGAACAGCTGCAGATATGCAGCACCTGCAGGAGGAACAGCCACAGCAATACAGCAGCAGCAGCAGCAACAGCCACAGCAATACAGCAGCAGCAGGAACAGCCAAAGGACTGTAGCAGCAGCGGGAAAAGCCACAGGAATACAGCAGCTGAAGGAACAGCCAAAGGAATACAGCTGCAGCAGGAACAGCCACAGGAATACAGCAGCAGCGGGAAAAGCCAAAGGAATACAGCAGCTGTTGGAACAGCAACGGGATTACAGCAGCATCAGGAACAGCCACAGATATGCAGCACTAGCAGCAGGAACAGCCACATGAATACACCAGCAGCGTGAACAGCCACAAGAATACAGCAGTAGTTGGAACAGCCACAGGAATCCAGCAGCAGCAGGAACAGCCACAGGAATACAACAGCAGCAGGAACAGCCACAGGAGTACAGCAGCAGCTGCAGGAACAGCCAGAGGAATACAGCAGCAGCAGGAACAGCCACTGGAATACAGCAGCAGCAGGAACAGCCACAGAAATACAGCAGCATCAGGAACAGCAACGGGAATACAGCAGCAGCAGGTACAGCCACAGGAATACTGCAGCAGCAGGAACAGTGACAGGAATACAGCAGCAGTAGGAACAGCCACAGGAATACAGCAGCAGCAGGTACAGAAACAGGAATACAGCAGCAGCAGGTACAGCCACAGGAATAGAGCAGCAGCAGGAACAGTGACAGGAATACAGCAGCAGTAGGAACAGCCACAGGAATACAGCAGCAGCAGGAACAGCAAGGGGAATACAGCAGCAGCAGGTACAGCCACAGTCATACAGCAGCAACAGGAACAGTGACAGGAATACAGCAGCAGGAGGAACAGCCACAGGAATACAGCTTCAGCAGGTACAGTGACAGGAATACAGCAGCAGCAAGAACAGCCACAGCAATACAGCAGCAGCAGGAACAGCCACAGGAATACAGCAGCAGCAGAAGGAACAGCCACAGGAATACAGCAGCAGCAGGAACAGCAACAGGAGTACAGCAGCAGAAGGAACAGCCACAGGAATACAGCAGCTGCAGGTACAGCCACATAAATACACCAGCAGCAGGAACAGCCACAGGAATACAGCACCAGCAGAAGGAACAGCCATAGGAATACAACAGCAGCAGCAGGAACAGCCACAGATATGCAGCACCTGCAGCAGGAACAGCCACAGGAATACAGCACCAGTAAAAGGAACAGTCACAGGAATACAGGCGCGGCAGCAGGAACAACCACAGGAATGAAGCAGCAGAAGGAACAGCCACAGGAATACAGCAGCAGCAGCACGAACAGCCACAGGTACGCAGCAGCAGGAACAGCCACAGGAATACAGCAGCAGCAGGAATAGCCACAGAAATACAGCAGCAGCAGCAGAAACAGCAACAGATATGCAGCAACAGCAGCAGGAACAGCTACAGGAATACAGCAGCAGCAGAAAGAGCCACAGGAATACAGCAACAGCAGGAATAGCCACAGAAATACAGCAGCAGCAGCAGCAGCAGGAACAGCCACAGATATGCAGCAGCAGCAGGAACAACCACAGGAATACAGCAGCAGCAGGAACAACCACAGGAATACAGCAACAGCAGGAACAGCCACAGGACTGCGGCAGCAGCAGCAGGAACCGCAACAGAAATACAGCAGCAGCAGGAACAGTGACAGGAAAACAGCAGCAGCTGGAACAGCGACAGGAATACAGCAGCAGCAGGAACAGCAACGGGAATACATCAGCAGCCGGTACAGCCAGAGGAATACAGCAGCAGCAGGAACAGCCACTGGAATACAGCAGCAGCAGGAACAGCCACAGGAATACAGCAGCAGCAGGAACAGCAACGGGAATACAGCAGCAGCCGGTACAACCACAGGAATACAGCAGCAGCAGGAACAGTGACAGGAATACAGCAGCAGTAGGAACAGCCACAGGAATACAGCAGCAGCAGGTACAGAAACAGGAATACAGCAGCAGTAGGAACAGCTACAGGAATACAGCAGCAGCAGAAAGAGCTACAGGAATACAGCAGCAGCAGGAATAGCCACAGAAATACAGCAACAGCAGCACGATCAGCAACAGATATGCAGCAACAGCAGCAGGAACAGCTACAGGAATACAGCAGCAGCAGAAAGAGCCACAGGAATACAGCAGCAGCAGGAATAGCCACAGAAATACAGCAGCATCAGCAGGTACAGCCACAGATATGCAGCAGTAGAAGGAACAACCACAGGAATACAGCAGCAACAGGAACAACCACAGGAATACAGCAACAGCAGGAACAGCCACAGGACTGCGGCAGCAGCAGCAGGATCCGCAATGGAAATACAGCAGCAGCAGGAACAGTGACAGGAAAACAGCAGCAGCAGGAACAGCCACAGGAAAATAGCAGCAGCAGGAACAGCCTCAGGAATACAGCAGCAGCAGAAGGAACAGCCACAGGAATACAACAGCAGCAGCAGGAACAGCCGCAGATATGCAGCACCTGCAGGAGGAACAGCCACAGGAATGCAGCAGCAGCAGCAGGAATAGCCACAGCAATACAGCATCAGCAGCAGGAACAGCCAAAGGACTACAGCAGCAGCGGGAAAAGCCACAGGAATACAGCAGCAGATGGAACAGCCACAGGAATACAGCTGCAGCAGGAACAGCCACAGGAATACAGCAGCACCGGGAAAAGCCAAAGGAATACAGGAGCAGCAGGAACAGCCACAGGAATACAGCAGCAGCAGGAACAGCCACAGGAATACAGCAACAGCAGGAACAGAGACAGGAATACAGCAGCAGCAGGCACAGGTAGAAGAATACAACAGCAGCAGGAACAGCCACAGGTATATTTCAGCAGCAGGTTCAGCAACAGGAATACAGCAGCAGCAAAAACAGCCACAGGAATACAGCAGCAGCAGGAACAGTGACAGGAAAACAGCAGCAGCAGGAACATCCACAGGAATACAGCAGCAGCAGGAACAGACACCGGAATACAGCAGAAGCAGAAACAGCCATGGGAATACAACAGCATCAGGAACAGCCACAGATATGCAGCTCTAGCAGCAGGAACAGCCACAGGAATGCAGCAGCAACAGGAACAGCCACAAGAATACAACAGCAGCAGGAACAGTCCCAGGAATACAACAGCAGCAGGAACAGCAACAGGAATAGAGCAGCAGCTGCAGGAGCAGCCAGAGGAATACAGCAGCAGCTAGGAAGAGCCACAGGAATACAGCAGCAGCAGGAACAGCCACTGGAATACAGCCGCAGCAGGAACAGCAACGGGAATACAGCAGCAGCAGGTACAGCCACAGGAATACAGCAGCAGCAGGAACAGTGATAGGAATATAGCTGCAGGAACAGCCACAGGAATACAGCAGCAGCTGGATCAGCCACAGGAATACAGCAGCAGCAGGAACAGCCACAGGAATACAGTAACAGCAGGAACAGCCACTGGAAAACAGCAGCAGCAGGAACAGCCACAGATATGCAGCAACAGCAGCAGGAACAGCTACAGGAATACAGCAACAGCAGGAACAGCCACAGGAATACAGCAACAGCAGGAACAGCCACAGGACTGCGGCAGCCGCAGCAGGAATCGTCACATAAATAGAGCAGCAGCAGGAACAGTGACAGGAATACAGCAGCAGCAGGAACAGCCACAGGAATATGGCAACAGCAGGAACAGCCACAGGAACACAGAAGCAGTAAGAACAGCGACAGAAATACAGCAGCAGGGAAGGCAGCCAGAGGGATGCAGCAGGAGCAGGATCAGCAACAGGAATACAGCAGCAGCAAGAACAGTGACAGGAATGCAACAGGAGCAGGAACAGCCACAGGAATACAGCAGCAGCAGCAACAGTGACAGGAATACAGCAGCAGCAGGAACAGCCACAGGAATGCGGCAGCAGCAGGAGGAACAGCCACTAGAATACAGCAGCAGCAGGAACAGCCACAGGAATACAGCAGCAGCGGGAAAAGCCACAGGAATACAACAGCAGAAGGAACAGTGATAGGAATATAGCTGCAGGAACAGCCACAGGAATACAGCAGCAGCTGGATCAGCCACAGGAATACAGCAGCAGCAGGAACAGCCACAGGAATACAGTAACAGCAGGAACAGCCACTGGAAAACAGCAGCAGCAGGAACAGCCACAGATATGCAGCAACAGCAGCAGGAACAGCTACAGGAATACAGCAACAGCAGGAACAGCCACAGGAATACAGCAACAGCAGGAACAGCCACAGGACTGCGGCAGCCGCAGCAGGAATCGTCACATAAATAGAGCAGCAGCAGGAACAGTGACAGGAATACAGCAGCAGCAGGAACAGCCACAGGAATATGGCAACAGCAGGAACAGCCACAGGAACACAGAAGCAGTAAGAACAGCGACAGAAATACAGCAGCAGGGAAGGCAGCCAGAGGGATGCAGCAGGAGCAGGATCAGCAACAGGAATACAGCAGCAGCAAGAACAGTGACAGGAATGCAACAGGAGCAGGAACAGCCACAGGAATACAGCAGCAGCAGCAACAGTGACAGGAATACAGCAGCAGCAGGAACAGCCACAGGAATGCGGCAGCAGCAGGAGGAACAGTCACTAGAATACAGCAGCAGCAGGAACAGCCACAGGAATACAGCAGCAGCGGGAAAAGCCACAGGAATACAGCAGCAGAAGGAACAGCCACAGGAATACAGCAGCAGCAGGAACAGCCTCAGGAATACAGCAGCAGCGGGAAAAGCCAAAGGAATACAGCAGCAAGAGGAACAGCCACAGGAATACAGCAGCAGCAGGAACAGCCACAGGAATACAGCAACAGCATGAACAGCGACAGGAATACAGCAGCAGAAGGAACAGCTACAAGAATACAGCAACAGCAGGATCAGCCACTTGTATATTGCAGCAGCATGTTCAGCAACAGGAATACAGCAGCATAAAGAACAGCCACAGGAATACAGCAGCAGCAGGAACAGTGACAGGAAAACATCAGCAGCAGAAGGATCAGCCACAGGAATACAGCAGCATCAGGAACAGCCACAGGAATACAGCAGCAGCAGGAACAGCCACAGGAATACAGCAGCAGGAACAGACACCGGAATACAACAGCAGCAGGAACAACCACGTGAATACAGCAGCATCAGGAACAGCCTCCGTTATGCAGCACTAGCAGCAGGAACAGCCACAGGAATACAACAGCAGCAGGAACAGCCACAAGAATACAGCAGCAGCAGGAACAGCCACAGGAATACAACAGCAGCAGGAACAGCCACAGGAATACAGCAGCAGCTGCAGGAACAGCCAGAGAAATACAGCAGCAGCAGGAAGAGCCACAGGAATACAGCAGCAGCAGGAACAGCAACGGGAATACAGCAGCAGCATGTACAGCCACAGGAATACAGCAGCAGCAGGTACAGCAAACGGGAATACAGCAGCAGCAGGTACAGCCACAGGAATACTGCAGCAGCAGGAACAGTGACAGGAATACAGCAGCAGCAGGAACAGCCACAGGAATACAGCAGCAGCAGGATCAGCCACAGGAATACAGCAGCAGCAGGAAGAGCCACAGGAATACAGCAGCAGCAGGAACAGCAACGGGAATACAGCAGCAGCATGTACAGCCACAGGAATACAGCAGCAGCAGGAACAGCCACGGGATTACAGCAGCATCAGGAACGGCCACAAGAAAACAGCACCAGCAGGAACAGCCACAGGATCCAGCAGCAGCAGGAATAGCCACAGGAATACAACAGCAGCAGGAACAGCCACAGGAATACAGCAGCAGCAGGTACAGTGACAGGAATACAGAAGCAGCAAGAACAGCCACTGCAATACAGCATCAGCAGGAACAGCCACTGGAATACAGCAGCAGCAGGAACAGGGAGAGGAATACAACCGCAGTAGGAACAGCCACAGGATTACAGCAGCAGCAGGTACAGTGACAGGAATACAGCAGCAGCAAGAACAGCCACTGCAATACAGCATCAGCAGGAACAGCCACTGGAATACAGCAGCAGCAGGAACAG
Source organism: Cetorhinus maximus (assembly GCF_964194155.1). Taxonomy (NCBI): domain Eukaryota; kingdom Metazoa; phylum Chordata; class Chondrichthyes; order Lamniformes; family Cetorhinidae; genus Cetorhinus; species Cetorhinus maximus. The sequence goes on from NC_135889.1 coordinate 28,124,100, forward strand.
CAACTGAAGTACAGCAGCAGCAGGAACAGCCACTGGAATACAGCAGCAGCAGGAACAGCAATGGGAATACAGCAGCAGCAGGTACAGCCACAGGAATACAGCAGCAGCAGGAACAGTGACAGGAATACAGCAGCAGTAGGAACAGCCACAGGAATACAGCAGCAGCATGCACAGTGACAGGAATACAGCAGCAGCAAGAACAGCCACAGCAATATAGCAGCAGAAGGAACAGCCACAGGAATACAGCAGCAGCAGGAACAGCCATAGGAATACAGCAGCAGCAGCAGGAACAGCCACAGGAATACAGCTGCAGCAGGAACAGCCACAGGAATACAGCAACAGCAGGAACAGCGACAGGAATACAGCAGCAGAAGGAACAGCTACAAGAATACAGCAGCAGCAGGAACAGCCACATGTATATTGCAGCAGCAGGTTCAGCAACAGGAAGATAGCAGCAGCAAGAACAGCCACAGGAATGCAGCAGCAGCAGGAACAGTGACATGAAAACATCAGCAGCAGAAGGATCAGCCACAGGAATACAGCAGCATCAGGAACAGCCACAGGAATACAGCAGCAGCAAGTACAGCCACAGGAATACAGCAGCAGGAACAGACACTGGAATACAACAGCAGCAGGAACAACCACGGGAATACAGCAGCATCAGGAACAGCCACCGTTATGCAGCACTAGCAGCAGGGTAAGCCACAGGAATACAGCAGCAGCAGGAACAGCCACAAGAATACAGCAGCAGCAGGAACAGCCACAGGAATACAACAGCAGCAGGAACAGCCACAGGAATACAGCAGCAGCTGCAGGAACAGCCAGAGGAATACAGCAGCAGCAGGAAGAGCCACAGGAATACAGCAGCAGCAGGAACAGCAACGGGAATACAGCAGCAGCAGGTACAGCCACAGGAATACAGCAGCAGCAGGAACAGCAACGGGAATACAGCAGCAGCAGGTCCAGCCACAGGAATACTGCAGCAGCAGGAACAGTGACAGGAATACAGCAGCAGCAGGAACAGCCTCAGCCATACAGCAGCAGCAGGAACAGCCACGGGATTACAGCAGCATCAGGAACAGACAGAGATATGCAGCACTAGCAGCAGGCACAACCACAAGAATACACCAGCAGCAGGAACAGCCACAAGAATACAGCAGCAGCAGGAACAGCCACAAGAATACAGCAGCAGCAGGATCAGCCACAGGAATCCAGCAGCAGCAGGAATAGCCACAGGAATACAACAGCAGCAGGAACAGCCACAGGAATACAGCATCAGCTGCAGGAACAGCCAGAGGAATACAGCAGCAGCAGGAAGAGCCACAGGAATACAGGAGCAGCTGGAACAGCCACAGGAATACAGCAGCAGCAAGAACAACAACGGGAATACAGCAGCAGCAGGTACAGCCACAGGAATACAGCAGCAGCAGGAACAGTGAGAGGAATACAACAGCAGTAGGAAAAGCCACAGCATTACCGCAGCAGCAGGTACAGTGATTGGAATACAGCAGCAGCAAGAACAGCCACAGCAATACAGCCTCAGCAGGAACAGCCACAGGAATACAGCAGCAGCAGCTGGAAAAGCCACAGGAATACAGCAGCAGCAGGAACAGCAACTGATGTACAGCAGCAGCAGGAACAGCCACATGAATACAGCAGCAGCAGGAACAGCAACGGGAATACAGCAGCAGCAGGTACAGCCACAGGAATACAGCAGCAGCAGGTACAGTGACAGGAATACAGCAGCAGCAAGAACAGCCACAGCAATACAGCATCAGCAGGAACAGCCACAGGAATACAGCAGCAGCAGCTGGAAAAGCCACAGGAATACAGCAGCAGCAGGAACAGCAACTGAAGTACAGCAGCAGCAGGAACAGCCACAGGAATACAGCAGCAGCATGAACAGCAACGGGAATACAGCAGCAGCAGGTACAGCCACAGGAATACAGCAGCAGCTGGAACAGTGACAGGCATACAGCAGCAGTAGGAACAGCCACATGAATACAGCAGCAGCAGGTACAGTGACAGGAATACAGCAGCAGCAAGAACAGCCACAGCAATGCAGCATCAGCAGGAACAGCCACGGGATTACAGCAGCATCAGGAACAGCCACAAGAAAACAGCACCAGCAGGAACAGCCACAGGATCCAGCAGCAGCAGGAATAGCCACAGGAATACAACAGCAGCAGGAACAGCCACAGGAATACAGCAGCAGCAGGACCAGCCATAGGAATACAGCAGCAGCAGGAACAGCCACAGGAATACAGCAGCAGCAGGAACAGGGAGAGGAATACAACCGCAGTAGGAACAGCCACAGGATTACAGCAGCAGCAGGTACAGTGACAGGAATACAGCAGCAGCAAGAACAGCCACAGGAATGCAGCAGCAGCAGGAACAGTGACATGAAAACATCAGCAGCAGAAGGATCAGCCACAGGAATACAGCAGCAGCAGGAACAGCCACAGGAATACAGCAGCAGGAACAGACACTGGAATACAACAGCAGCAGGAACAACCACGGGAATACAGCAGCATCAGGAACAGCCACCGTTATGCAGCACTAGCAGCAGGGTAAGCCACAGGAATACAGCAGCAGCAGGAACAGCCACAAGAATACAGCAGCAGCAGGAACAGCCACAGGAATACAACAGCAGCAGGAACAGCCACAGGAATACAGCAGCAGGAACACACACTGGAATACAGCAGCAGCAGGAACAGCCACAGGAATACAGCAACAGGAGGAACAGCGACAGGAATACAGCAGCAGCAGGAACAGCCACAGGAATACAGCTGCAGCAGGAACAGCCACAGGAATACAGTAACAGCAGGAAGAGCCAGAGGAATACAGCAGCAGCATGAATAGCCACAGATATGCAGCAGCAGCAGGAACAACCACAGGAATACAACAACAGCAGGAACAGCCACAGGAATACAGCAGCAGCAAGAACAGAGACAGGAATGCAACAGGAGCAGGAACAGCCACAGGATTACAGCAGCAGCAGCAACAGTGACAGGAATACAGCAGCAGCAGGAACAGCCACAGGAATGCAGCATCTGCAGCAGGAACAGCCACTAGAATACAGTAGCAGCAGGAACACCCACAGGAATGCAACAGCAGCAGGAACAGCCGCAGGAATACAGCAGCAGCTGCAGGAACAGCCAGAGGCATACAGAAGCAGCAGGAAGAGCCACAGGAATACAGCAGCAGCAGGAACAGCCACAGGAATACAGGAGCAGCAGGAACAGCCAAAGGAATAATGCAGCAGCAGGAACAGCCACAGGAATACAGCAGCAGCAGGAACAGCCACAGGAATACAGCTGCAGCAGGAACAGCCACATGAATACAGTAACAGCAGGAAGAGCCACAGGAATACAGCAGCAGCATGAATAGCCACAGATATGCAGCAGCAGCAGGAACAACCACAGGAATACAACAACAGCAGGAACAGCCACAGGAATACAGCAACAGCAGGAACAGCCACAGGACTGCGGCAGCCGCAGCAGGAACCGCCACATAAATAAAGCAGCAGCAGGAACAGTGACAGGAATACCGCAGCAGCAGGAACAGCCACAGGAATGCAGCATCTGCAGCAGGAACAGCCACTAGAATACAATAGCAGCAGGAACAGCCACAGGAATGCAACAGCAGCAGGAACAGCCACAGGAATGCAGCATCTGCAGCAGGAACAGCCACTAGAATACAGTAGCAGCAGGAACAGCCACAGGAATGCAACAGCAGCAGGAACAGCCGCAGGAATACAGCAGCAGCTGCAGGAACAGCCAAAGGAATACAGTAGCAGCAGGAACACCCACAGGAATGCAACAGCAGCAGGAACAGCCGCAGGAATACAGCAGCAGCTGCAGGAACAGCCAGAGGCATACAGCAGCAGCAGGAAGAGCCACAGGAATACAGCAGCAGCAGGAACAGCCACAGGAATACAGGAGCAGCAGGAACAGCCACAGGAATACAGCTGCAGCAGGAACAGCCACAGGAATACAGTAACAGCAGGAAGAGCCAGAGGAATACAGCAGCAGCATGAATAGCCACAGATATGCAGCAGCAGCAGGAACAACCACAGGAATACAACAACAGCAGGAACAGCCACAGGAATACAGCAGCAGCAAGAACAGAGACAGGAATGCAACAGGAGCAGGAACAGCCACAGGAATACAGCAACAGCAGCAACAGTGACAGGAATACAGCAGCAGCAGGAACAGCCACAGGACTGCGGCAGCCGCAGCAGGAACCGCCACATAAATAAAGCAGCAGCAGGAACAGTGACAGGAATACCGCAGCAGCAGGAACAGCCACAGGAATGCAGCATCTGCAGCAGGAACAGCCACTAGAATACAGTAGCAGCAGGAACAGCCACAGGAATGCAACAGCAGCAGGAACAGCCACAGGAATGCAGCATCTGCAGCAGGAACAGCCACTAGAATACAGTAGCAGCAGGAACAGCCACAGGAATGCAACAGCAGCAGGAACAGCCGCAGGAATACAGCAGCAGCTGCAGGATCAGCCAGAGGCATACAGCAGCAGCAGGAAGAGCCACAGGAATACAGCAGCAGCAGGAACAGCCACAGGAATACAGGAGCAGCAGGAACAGCCAAAGGAATAATGCAGCAGCAGGAACAGCCACAGGAATACAGCAGCAGCAGGAAAAGCCACAGTAATACAGCAACAGGAGGAACAGCGACAGGAATACAGCAGCAGCAGGAACAGCCACAGGAATACAGCTGCAGCAGGAACAGTGACAGGAATACAACAGCAGCAGGAACAGCCACAGGAATACAGCAGCCGCAGGATCAGCCACAGGAATACTGCAGCGGCAGGAGCAGACACCGGAATACAGCAGCAGCAGGAACAGCCACAGGATAACAGCAGCATCAGGAACAGACACAGGTATGCAGCACTAGCAGCAGGAACAGCCACAGGACTACAGGAGCAGCACGAACAGCCACAGGAATCCAGCAGCAACAGGAAGAGACACAGGAATACAACAGCAGCAGGAACAGCCACACGAATACAGCTGCAGCAGGAACAGCCACAGGAATACAGGAGCAGCAGGAACAGCCAAAGGAATAATGCAGCAGCAGGAACAGCCACAGGAATACAGCAGCAGCAGGAACAGCCACAGAAATACAGCAACAGGAGGAACAGCGACAGGAATACAGCAGCAGCAGGAACAGCCACAGGAATACAGCTGCAGCAGGAACAGCCACAGGAATACAGTAACAGGAATACAGCAGCAGCAGGAATAGCCACAGATATGCAGCAGCAGCAGGAACAACCACAGGAATACAACAACAGCAGGAACAGCCACAGGAATACAGCAACAGCAGGAACAGCCTCAGGACTGCGGCAGCCGCAGCAGGAACTGCCACATAAATAAAGCAGCAGCAGGAACAGTGACAGGAATACAGCAGCAGCAGGAACAGCCACAGGAATATAGCAGCAGCAGGATCAACCTTAGGAATACAGCAGCAGCAGAGGAAGCAACAGGATTACAGCAGCAGCAAGGACAGCGACAGGAATAAAGCAGCAGCAGGATCAGCAACAGGAATACAGCAGCAGCAGGAACAGCCTAAGGAATACAGAAGCAGTAAGAAAGGCGACAGGAATACAGCAGCAGGGACGACAGCCAGAGAGATGCAGCAGGAGCAGGATCAGCAACAGGAATACAGCAGCAGCAAGAACAGCCACAGGAATGCAACAGGAGCAGGAACAGCCACAGGAATGCAGCATCTGCAGCAGGAACAGCCACAGGAATGCAACAGCAGCAGGAACTGCCGCAGGAATACAGCAGCAGCTGCAGGAACAGCCAGAGGCATACAGCAGCAGCAGGAAGAGCCACAGGAATACAGCAGCAGCAGGAAGAGCCACAGGAATACAGCAGCAGCAGGAACAGCCAAAGGAATAATGCAGCAGCAGGAACAGCCACAGGAATACAGCAGCAGCAGGAACAGCCACAGAAATACAGCAACAGGAGGAACAGCGACAGGAATACAGCAGCAGCAGGAACAGCCACAGGAATACAGCTGCAGCAGGAACAGCCACAGGAATACAGTAACAGCAGGAAGAGCCACAGGAATACAGCAGCAGCATGAATAGCCACAGATATGCAGCAGCAGCAGGAACAACCACAGGAATACAACAACAGCAGGAACAGCCACAGGAATACATCAACAGCAGGAACAGCCACAGGACTGTGGCAGCCGCAGCAGGGACCGTCACATAAATAAAGCAGCAGCAGGAACAGTGACAGGAATACCGCAGCAGCAGGAACAGCCACAGGAATGCAGCATCTGCAGCAGGAACAGCCACTAGAATACAGTAGCAGCAGGAACAGCCACAGGAATGCAACAGCAGCAGGAACAGCCACAGGAATGCAGCATCTGCAGCAGGAACAGCCACTAGAATACAGTAGCAGCAGGAACAGCCACAGGAATGCAACAGCAGCAGGAACAGCCGCAGGAATACAGCAGCAGCTGCAGGAACAGCCAGAGGCATACAGCAGCAGCAGGAAGAGCCACAGGAATACAGCAGCAGCAGTAACAGCCACAGGAATACAGGAGCAGCAGGAACAGCCAAAGGAATAATGCAGCAGCAGGAACAGCCACAGGAATGCAGCAGCAGCAGGAACAGCCACAGGAATACAGCAACAGGAGGAACAGCGACAGGAATACAGCAGCAGCAGGAACAGCCACAGGAATACAGCTGCAGCAGGAACAGCCACAGGAATACAGTAACAGCAGGAAGAGCCACAGGAATACAGCAGCAGCATGAATAGCCACAGATATGCAGCAGCAGCAGGAACAACCACAGGAATACAACAACAGCAGGAACAGCCACAGGAATACAGCAGCAGCAAGAACAGAGACAGGAATGCAACAGGAGCAGGAACAACCACAGGAATACAGCAGCAGCAAGAATAGCCACAGGAATACAGCAGCAGCAGGAACAGTGAGAGGAATACAACAGCAGGAGGAACAGCCACAGGATTACAGCAGCAGCAGGTACAGTGACAGGAATCGAGCAGCAGCAGGAACAGCCACAGATATGCAGCACCAGGAAAAGCCACAGTAATACAGCACCAGCAGAAGGAACAGCCACAGGAATACACTCGCAGCAGCAGGAACAGCCACAGGAATGAAGCCGCAGAAGGAACAGCCAAAGGAATACAGCAGCAGCAGGAACAGCCACAGGAATACAGCAACAGCAGGAACAGCGACAGGAATACAGCAGCAGCGGGAAAAGCCAAAGGAATTCAGCAGCAGCAAGAACAGCCACAGGAATACAGCAGCAGCAGGAACAGCCACAGGAATACAGCAGCAGCAGGAACAGTGACAGGAATACAGCAGCAGCAGGAACAGCCACAGGAATACAGCAGCAGCAGCAACAGTGACAGGAATACAGCAGCAGCAGGAGCAGCCACAGGAATGCAGCAGCTGCAGCAGGAACAGACACTAGAATACAGCAGCAGCAGGAACAGCCACAGGAATACAGCAGCAGCAGGAACAGTGACAGGAATACAGCAGCAGCAGGAACAGCCACAGGAATACAGCAGCAGCAGCAACAGTGACAGGAATACAGCAGCAGCAGGAGCAGCCACAGGAATGCAGCAGCTGCAGCAGGAACAGCCACTAGAATACAGCAGCAGCAGGAACAGCCACAGGAATTCAGCAGCAGTAGCACAAACAGTCACAGATATGCAGCAGCAGGAACAGCCACAGGAATACAGCAGCAGCAGGAACAGCCACAGATATGCAGCAACAGCAGCAGGAACAGCTTCAGGAATACAGCAGCAGCAGGAATAGCCACAGATATGCAGCAGCAGCAGGAACAACCACAGGAATACAGCCGCAGCAGCAACAGCAACGGGAATATCAGCAGCAGTTACAGCCACAGGAATACAGCAGCAGCAGGAACAGTGACAGGAATATAGCAGCAGGAACAGCCACAGGAATACAGCAGCAGCAAGAACAGCCACAGGAATACAGCAGCAGCTGCAGGAACAGCCAGAGGAATACAGCAGCAGCAGGAAGAGCCACAGGAATACAGCAGCAGCAGGAACAGCTACAAGAATACAGCAGGAGCAGGAACAGCCACATGTATATTGCAGCAGCAGGTTCAGCAACAGGAATACAGCAGCAGCAAGAACAGCCACAGGAATACAGCAGCAGCAGGAACAGCCATAGCAATACAGCAGCAGCAGCAGGAACAGCCACAGGAATACAGCAGCAGCAGAAACAGCGACAGGAATACAGCAGCAGCAGGAAAAGCCGCATGAATACAGCAGCAGCAGTAACAGCCACAGGAATATAGCACCAGCAGAAGGAACAGCCACAGGAATACAACAGCAGCAGTAGGAACAGCCACAGATATGCAGCACCTGCAGCAGAAACAGCCACAGGAATACAGCACCAGCAGAAGGAACAGCCACAGGAATGCAGCCGCAGCAGCAGGAACAGCCACAGGAATGAAGCCGCAGAAGGAACAGCCACTGGAATACAGTAGCAGCAGGAACAGCCACAGGAATACAGCAGCAGCGGGAAAAGCCAAAGGAATACAGCAGTAGCAGGAACAGCCAGAGGAATACAGCAGCAGCAGGAGCAGCCACAGGAATGCAGCAGCTGCAGCAGGAACAGCCACTAGAATACAGCAGCAGCAGGAACAGCCACAGGAATTCAGCAGCAGTAGCACAAACAGTCACAGATATGCAGCAGCAGGAACAGCCACAGGAATACAGCAGCAGCAGGAACAGCCACAGATATGCAGCAACAGCAGCAGGAACAGCTTCAGGAATACAGCAGCAGCAGGAAGAGCCACAGGAATACAGCAGCAGCAGGAATAGCCACAGATATGCAGAAGCAGCAGGAACAACCACAGGAATACAGCCGCAGCAGCAACAGCAACGGGAATATCAGCAGCAGTTACAGCCACAGGAATACAGCAGCAGCAGGAACAGTGACAGGAATATAGCAGCAGGAACAGCCACAGGAATACAGCAGCAGCAAGAACAGCCACAGGAATACAGCAGCAGCTGCAGGAACAGCCAGAGGAATACAGCAGCAGCAGGAAGAGCCACAGGAATACAGCAGCAGCAGGAACAGCTACAAGAATACAGCAGGAGCAGGAACAGCCACATGTATATTGCAGCAGCAGGTTCAGCAACAGGAATACAGCAGCAGCAAGAACAGCCACAGGAATACAGCAGCAGCAGGAACAGCCATAGCAATACAGCAGCAGCAGCAGGAACAGCCACAGGAATACAGCAGCAGCAGAAACAGCGACAGGAATACAGCAGCAGCAGGAAAAGCCGCATGAATACAGCAGCAGCAGTAACAGCCACAGGAATACAGCACCAGCAGAAGGAACAGCCACAGGAATACAACAGCAGCAGTAGGAACAGCCACAGATATGCAGCACCTGCAGCAGAAACAGCCACAGGAATACAGCACCAGCAGAAGGAACAGCCACAGGAATGCAGCCGCAGCAGCAGGAACAGCCACAGGAATGAAGCCGCAGAAGGAACAGCCACTGGAATACAGTAGCAGCAGGAACAGCCACAGGAATACAGCAGCAGCGGGAAAAGCCAAAGGAATACAGCAGTAGCAGGAACAGCCACAGGAATAGAGCAGCAGCAGGCAGAGCCACAGGAATACAGCAACAGCAGGAACAGCGACAGGAAAACAGCAGCAGCAGGAAGAGCCACAGGAATACAGCAGCAGCAGCACGAACAGCCACAGATATGCAGCAGCAGGAACAGCCACAGGAATACAGCAGCAGCAGGAACAGCCACACGAATTCAGTAAGAGCAGGAACAGCCACAGGAATACAGCAGCAGCAGGAACAGCTACAGTAATACAGCAGCAGCAGGAACAGTCACCGGAATATCCAGCAGCAGGAACAGCCTCAGGAATACAGCAGCAGCAGCAGGAACAGCCACAGATATGGAGCACCTGCAGGAGGAACAGCCACAGGAATACAGCAGCAGCAGCAGGAACAGCCACAGGAATACAGCTGCAGAAGGAACAGCCACAGGAATACAGCAGCAGCAGGAACAGCCTCAGGAATACAGCAGCAGCGGGAAAAGCCAAAGGAATACAGCAGCGGCAGGAACAGCAACAGGAATACAGCAGCAGCAGGAACAGCAACAGGAATAAAGCAACAGCAGGAACAGCGACAGGAATAGAGCAGCAGCAGGAACAGGTGCAAGAATACAGCAGCAGCAGGAACAGCCACAGGTATATTGCAGCAGCAGGTTCAGCAACAGGAATACAGCAGCAGCAAGAACTGCAACAGGAATACAGCAGCAGCAGGAACAGTGACAGGAAAACCGCAGCAGCAGAAGGAACAACCACAGGAATACAGCAGCAGATGGAACAGCCACAGGAATACAGCAGCAGCAGGATCAGCCAGAGGAATACAGCAGCAGCAGGAACAGACACCGGAATACTGCAGCAGCCGGAACAGCCATGGGAATACAGCAGCATCAAAAACAGCCACAGATATGCAGCACTAGCAGCAGGAACAGCCACAGGAACACAGCAGCAGCAGGAACAGCCACAAGAATACAGCAGCAGCAGGAACAGCCACAGGAATACAACAGCAGCAGCAACAGCCACAGGAATATAGCAGCAGCTGCAGGAACAGCCAGAGGAATACAGCAGCAGCAGGAAGAGCCACAGGAATACAGCAGCAGCAGGAACAACCACAGGAATACAGCAGCAGCTGGAACAGCCACGGGACTACAGCAGCAGCAGGTACAGCCACAGGAATACAGCAGCAGCAGGATCAGCCACAGGAACATAGCAGCAGCAGGAACAGACACCAGAATACAGCAGCAGCAGGAACAGCTACGGGATTACAGCAGCATCAGGAACAGCCACAGATATGCAGCATTAGCAGCAGGAACAGCCACAGGAATACAGCAGCAGCAGGAACTGCCACAGGAGTACAGGATAGCACGAGCAGCCACCAGAATCCAGCAGCAACAGGAACAGACACAGGAATACAGCAGCAGCTGAAGGAAGAGCCAGAGGAATACAGCAGCAGCAGGAAGAGCCAGAGGAATACAGCAGCAGCAGGAACAGCCGCAGGAATACAGCAGCAGCAACAGCAACGGGAATACATCAGCAGCAGGTACAGCAACAGGAATAGAGCAGCAGCAGGAACAGTGACAGGAATATAGCAGCAGGAACAGCCACAGGAAAACAGCAGCAGCAGGAACAGCCGCAGGAATAAAACAGCAGCAGGATCAGACACAGGAATACAACAGCAGTAGGAACAGCCACAGGAATATAGCAGCAGCTGCAGGAACAGCCACAGGAATACAGCAGCAGCAGGAACAGCTACAAGAATACAGCAGGAGCAGGAACAGCCACATGTATATTGCTGCAGCAGGTTCAGCAACAGGAATACAGCAGCAGCAACAACAGCCACAGGAATACAGCAGCAGCAGGATCAGCAACAGGAATACAGAAGCAGTAAGAACAGCCACAGAAATACAGCAGCAGGAAACACAGCCAGAGGGATGCAGCAGGAGCAGGATCAGCAACAGGAATACAGCAGCAGCATGAACAGCGACAGGAATGCAACAGGAGCAGGAACAGCCACAGGAATACAGCAGCAGCTGCAGGAACAGCCACAGGAATACAGCAGCAGCAGCAACAGTGACAGGAATACAGCAGCAGCAGGAACAGCCACAGGAATGCAGCAGCTGCAGCAGGAACAGCCACTAGAATACAGCAGCAGCCGGAACAGCCACAGGAATACAGCAGCAGCGGGAAAAGCCACAGGAATACAGCAGCAGAAGGAACAGCCACAGGAATACAGCAGCAGCAGGAACAGCCACAGGAAAACAGCAGCAGCGGGAAAAGCCAAATGAATACAGCAGCAGCCGTAACAGCCTCAGGAATACAGCAGCAGCGGGAAATGACAAAGGAATACAGCAGCAAGAGGAACAGCCACAGGAATACAACAGCAGCAGGAACAGCCACAGGAATACAGCAACAGCAGGAACAACGACAGGAATACAGCAGCAGAAGGAACAGCTACAAGAATACAGCAGCAACAGGAACAGACACATGTATATTGCAGCAGCAGGTTCAGCAACAGGCATAAAGCAGCAGCAATAACAGCCACAGGAATACAGCAGCAGCAGAAACAGTGACAGGAAAACATCAGCAGCAGAAGGATCAGCCACAGGAATACAGCTGCAGCAGGAACAGCCACAGGAATACAGCAGCAGCGGGAAATGACAAAGGAATACAGCAGCAAGAGGAACAGCCACAGGAATACAACAGCAGCAGGAACAGCCACAGGAATACAGCAACAGCAGGAACAACGACAGGAATACAGCAGCAGAAGGACCAGCTACAAGAATACAGCAGCAACAGGAACAGACACATGTATATTGCAGCAGCAGGTTCAGCAACAGGAATACAGCAGCAGCAACAACAGCCACAGGAATACAGCAGCAGCAGGATCAGCAACAGGAATACAGCAGCAGCAGGAACAGCCTAAGGAATACAGAAGCAGTAAGAACAGCGACAGAAATACAGCAGCAGGAAACACAGCCAGAGGGATGCAGCAGGAGCAGGATCAGCAACAGGAATACAGCAGCAGCAAGAACATCGACAGGAATGCAACAGGAGCAGGAACAGCCACAGGAATACAGCAGCAGCAGCAACAATGACAGGAATACAGCAGCAGCAGGAACAGCCACAGGAATGCGGCAGCTGCAGCAGGAACAGCCATTAGAATACAGCAGCAGCAGGAACAGCCACAGGAATACAGCAGCAGTGGGAAAAGCCACAGGAATACAGCAGCAGAAGGAACAGCCACAGGAATACAGCAGCAGCAGGAACAGCCACAGGAATACAGCAGCAGCGGGAAAAGCCAAATGAATACAGCAGCAGCCGGAACAGCCTCAGGAATGCAGCAGCAGTGGGAAATGACAAAGGAATACAGCAGCAAGAGGAACAGCCACAGGAATACAGCAGCAGCAGGAACAGCCACAGGAATACAGCAACAGCAGGAACAGCGACAGGAATACAGCAGCAGAAGGAAGAGCTACAAGAATACAGCAGCAGCAGGAACAGACACATGTATATTGCAGCAGCAGGTTCAGCAACAGGCATACAGCAGCAGCAAGAACAGCCACAGGAATACAGCAGCAGCAGGAACAGTGACAGGAAAACATCAGCAGCAGAAGGATCAGCCACAGGAATACAGCAGCAGCAGGAACAGCCACAGGAATACAGCAGCAGCAGGAACAGCCACAAAAATACAGCAGCAGCAGGAACAGCCACAGAAATACAACAGCAGCAGGAACAGCCACAGGAATACAGCAGCAGCTGCAGGAACAGCCAGAGGAATACAGCAGCAGCAAGAACAGCCACAGGAATACAGCAGCAGCTGGAACAGCCACAGTTATACAGCAGCAGCAGGAACTGCAATGGAAATACAGCAGCAGTTGGTACAGTCACAGGAATACAGTAGCTGCAGGAACAGTGACAGGAATACAGCAGCAGCAGGAACAGCCACAGGAATACAGTAGCAGCAGGAACAGCCACAGGAATACAGCAGCGGCAGGAGCAGACACCGGAATACAGCAGCAGCAGGAACAGCCACGGGATTACAGCAGCATCAGGAACAGACACAGATATGCAGCACTAGGAGCAGGCACAGCCACAGGTATACACCAGCAGCAGGAACATCCACAAGAATACAGCAGCAGCAGGAACAGCCACAGGAATCCAGGAGCAGCAGGAACAGCCACAGGAATACAACAGCAGCAGGAAGAGCCACAGGAATACAGCAGCAGCAGGAACAGCCATAGGAATACAGCAGCAGCAGGAACAGGAACGGGAATGCAGCAGCAGCAGGTGCAGCCACAGGAATACAGCAGCAGCAGGAACAGTGACAGGAATACAGCAGCGGCAGGAGCAGACACTGGAATACAGCAGCAGCAGGAACAGCCACGGGATTACAGCAGCATCAGGAACAGACACAGATATGCAGCACTAACAGCAGGCACAGCCACAGGAATACAGGAGCAGCACGAACAGCCACAGGAATACAACAGCAGCAGGAACAGCCATAGGAATACAGCAGCAGCAGCAGGAACTGCCACAGGAATACAGCAGCAGCAGAAACAGCGACAGGAATACAGCAACATCAGGAACAGCCACATGAATACAGCAGCAGCAGTAACAGCCACAGGAATACAGCACCAGCAGAAGGAACAGCCACAGGGATACAACAGCAGCAGCAGGAACAGCCACAGATATGCAGCATCTGCAGCAGGAACAGTCACAGGAATACAGCCGCAGCAGTAGGAACAGCCACAGGAATACAGCCGCAGCAGTAGGAACAGCCACAGGAATGAAGCAGCAGAATGAACAGCCACTGGATACAGCAGCAGCAGGACCAGCCACAGGAATACAGCAGCAGCGGGATAAGCCAAAGGAATACAGCAGCAGCAGGAACAGCCACAGGAATACAGCAGCAGCAGGAGCAGCCACAGGAATACAGCAGCAGCAGGAGCAGCCACAGGAATACAGCAACGGCAGGAACAGCCACAGGAATACAGTAAGAGCAGGAACAGCCACAGGAATACAGCAGCAGCAGGAACAGCCACAGGAATACAGCAGCAGCAGGAACAGCCACAGATATGCAGCAACAGCAGCAGGAACAGCTACAGTAATACAGCAGCAGCAGGAAGAGCCACAGGAATACAGCAGCAGCAGGAACAGCCAAAGGAATACAGCAGAAGCGGGAAAAGCCACAGGAATACAGCTGCAGAAGGAACAGCCACAGGAATACAGCAGCAGCAGGATCAGCCACAGGAACACAGCAGCAGCGGGTAAAGCCAAAGGAATACAGCAGCAGCAGGAACTGCCACAGGAATACAGCAGCAACAGCCACAGGAATAAAGCAACAGCAGGAACAGCGACAGGAATACAGCAGCAGCAGGAACAGCTACAAGAATACAGCAGCAGCAGGAACAGCCACAGGTATATTGCAGCAGCAGGTTCAGCAACAGGAATACAGCAGCAGCAGGAACAGCCACAGGAATACAGCAGCAGCAGGAACAGACACCGGAATACAGCAGCAGCAGGAACAGCCATGGGAATACAGCAGCATCAGAAACAGCCACAGATATGCAGCACTAGCAGCAGGAAGAGCCACAGGAATACAGCAGCAGTAGGAAAAGCCACAAGAATACAGCAGCAGCAGGAACAGCCACAGGAATACAGCAGCAGCAGGAACAGCCACAGGAATACAGCAGCAGCAGGAACAGCCATGGGAATACAGCAGCAGCAGGTACAGCTACAGGAATACAGCAGCAGCAGGAACAGACACCGGATACAACAGCAGCAGGAACAGCCACGGGATTACAGCAGCATCAGGAACAGCCACAGATATGCAGCACTAGCGGCAGTTACAGCCACAGGAATACAGCAGCAGCAGGAACAGCCACAGGAATACAGGAGCAGCACGAATAGCCAGAGGAATCCAGCGGCAACAGGAACAGACACAGGAATACAACAGCAGCAGGAGCAGCCACACGAATACAGCAGCAGCAGGAACAGCCACAGGAATACAGCAGCAGCTGCAGGAACAGCCACTGGAATACAGCCGCAGCAGCAACAGCAACGGGAATACATCAGCAGCAGGTACAGCCACAGGAATACAGCAGCAGCAGGAACAGTGACCGGAATGTAGCAGCAGGAACAGCCACAGGAATACAGCTGCAGCAGGAACAGCCACAGGAATACAACAGCAGCAGGAACAGCCACAGGAATACAACAGCAGCAGGAACAGCCACAGGAATATAGCAGCAGCTGCAGGGACAGCCAGAGGAATGCAGCAACAGCAGGAAGAGCCACAGGAATACAGCAGCAGCAGCAGCAACAGCCACAGGAATACAGCAGCAGCAGGAACAGCCAAAGGAATACAGCAGCAGCGGGAAAAGCCACAGGAATACAGCTGCAGAAGGAACAGCCACAGGAATACAGCAGCAGCAGGAACAGCCACAGGAACACAGCAGCAGCGGGAAAAGCCAACGGAATACAGCAGCAGCAGGAACAGCCACAGGAATACAGCAGCAGCAGCAACAGCCACAGGAATAAAGCAACAGCAGGAACAGCGACAGGAATACAGCAGCAGCTAGAACAGCCACAGGAATACAGCAGCTGCAGGAACAGTGACAGGAAAACAGCAGCAGCAGAAGGAACAGCCACGTGAATACAGCAGCAGGAACAGCCAGAGGAATACAGCAGCAGCAGGAACAGCCATGGGAATACAGCAGCATCAGAAACAGCCACAGATATGCAGCACTAGCAGCAGGAAGAGCCACAGGAATACAGCAGCAGCAGGAACAGCCACAGGAATACAGCAGCAGCAGGAACAGCCACGGGAATACAGCAGCAGCAGGAAGCGTGACAGGAATACAGCAGCAGCAGGAACAGCCACAGGAATACAGCAGCAGCAGGAACAGCCACAGGAATACAGCAGCAGCAGTAACAACCACAGGAATACAGCACCAGCAGAAGGAACAGCCACAGGGATACAACAGCAGCAGCATGAACAGCCACAGATATGCAGCATCTGCAGCAGGAACAGTCACAGGAATACAGCCGCAGCAGTAGGAACAGCCACAGGAATACAGCCGCAGCAGTAGGAACAGCCACAGGAATGAAGCCGCAGAATGAACAGCCACTGGAATACAGCAGCAGCAGGACCAGCCACAGGAATACAGCAGCAGCGGGATAAGCCAAAGGAATACAGCAGCAGCAGGAACAGCCACAGGAATACAGCAGCAGCAGGAGCAGCCACAGGAATACAGCAGCAGCAGGAGCAGCCACAGGAATATAGCAACGGCAGGAACAGCCACAGGAATACAGTAAGAGCAGGAACAGCCACAGGAATACAGCAGCAGCAGGAACAGCCACAGGAATACAGCCGCAGCAGGAACAGCCACAGATATGCAGCAACAGCAGCAGGAACAGCTACAGTAATACAGCAGCAGCAGGAAGAGCCACAGGAATACAGCAGCAGCAGGAACAGCCAAAGGAATACAGCAGAAGCGGGAAAAGCCACAGGAATACAGCTGCAGAAGGAACAGCCACAGGAATACAGCAGCAGCAGGATCAGCCACAGGAACACAGCAGCAGCGGGAAAAGCCAAAGGAATACAGCAGCAGCAGGAACAGCCACAGGAATACAGCAGCAGCAGGAACAGCCACAGGAGTACAGCAGCAGCAGCAACAGCCACAGGAATAAAGCAACAGCAGGAACAGCGACAGGAATACAGCAGCAGCAGGAACAGCTACAAGAATACAGCAGCAGCAGGAACAGCCACAGGTATATTGCAGCAGCAGGTTCAGCAACAGGAATACAGCAGCAGCAGGAACAGCCACAGGAATACAGCAGCAGCAGGAACAGACACCGGAATACAGCAGCAGCAGGAACAGCCATGGGAATACAGCAGCATCAGAAACAGCCACAGATATGCAGCACTAGCAGCAGGAAGAGCCACAGGAATACAGCAGCAGTAGGAAAAGCCACAAGAATACAGCAGCAGCAGGAACAGCCACAGGAATACAGCAGCAGCAGGAACAGCCACAGGAATACAGCAGCAGCAGGAACCGCCACAGGAATACAGCAGCAGCAGGTACAGCTACAGGAATACAGCAGCAGCAGGAACAGACACCGGATACAACAGCAGCAGGAACAGCCACGGGATTACAGCAGCATCAGGAACAGCCACAGATATGCAGCACTAGCGGAAGGAACAGCCACAGGAATACAGCAGCAGCAGGAGCAGCCACAGGAATACAGGAGCAGCACGAATAGCCAGAGGAATCCAGCGGCAACAGGAACAGACACAGGAATACAACAGCAGCAGGAGCAGCCACACGAATACAGCAGCAGCAGGAACAGCCACAGGAATACAGCAGCAGCTGCAGGAACAGCCACTGGAATACAGCCGCAGCAGCAACAGCAACGGGAATACATCAGCAGCAGGTACAGCCACAGGAATACAGCAGCAGCAGGAACAGTGACCGGAATGTAGCAGCAGGAACAGCCACAGGAATACAGCTGCAGCAGGAACAGCCACAGGAATACAACAGCAGCAGGAACAGCCACAGGAATACAACAGCAGCAGGAACAGCCACAGGAATATAGCAGCAGCTGCAGGGACAGCCAGAGGAATGCAGCAACAGCAGGAAGAGCCACAGGAATACAGCAGCAGCAGCAGCAACAGCCACAGGAATACAGCAGCAGCAGGAACAGCCAAAGGAATACAGCAGCAGCGGGAAAAGCCACAGGAATACAGCTGCAGAAGGAACAGCCACAGGAATACAGCAGCAGCAGGAACAGCCACAGGAACACAGCAGCAGCGGGAAAAGCCAACGGAATACAGCAGCAGCAGGAACAGCCACAGGAATACAGCAGCAGCAGCAACAGCCACAGGAATAAAGCAACAGCAGGAACAGCGACAGGAATACAGCAGCAGCAAGAACAGCCACAGGAATACAGCAGCTGCAGGAACAGTGACAGGAAAACAGCAGCAGCAGAAGGAACAGCCACGTGAATACAGCAGCAGGAACAGCCAGAGGAATACAGCAGCAGCAGGATCAGCCAGAGGAATACAGCAGCATCAGGAACAGACACCGGAATACAGCAGCAGCAGGAACAGCCATGGGAATACAGCAGCATCAGAAACAGCCACAGATATGCAGCACTAGCAGCAGGAAGAGCCACAGGAATACAGCAGCAGCAGGAACAGCCACAGGAATACAGCAGCAGCAGGAACAGCCACGGGAATACAGCAGCAGCAGGAAGCGTGACAGGAATACAGCAGCAGCAGGAACAGCCACAGGAATACAGCAGCAGCAGGAACAGCCACAGGAATACAGCAGCAGCAGTAACAACCACAGGAATACAGCACCAGCAGAAGGAACAGCCACAGGGATACAACAGCAGCAGCATGAACAGCCACAGATATGCAGCATCTGCAGCAGGAACAGTCACAGGAATACAGCCGCAGCAGTAGGAACAGCCACAGGAATACAGCCGCAGCAGTAGGAACAGCCACAGGAATGAAGCCGCAGAATGAACAGCCACTGGAATACAGCAGCAGCAGGACCAGCCACAGGAATACAGCAGCAGCGGGATAAGCCAAAGGAATACAGCAGCAGCAGGAACAGCCACAGGAATACAGCAGCAGCAGGAGCAGCCACAGGAATACAGCAGCAGCAGGAGCAGCCACAGGAATATAGCAACGGCAGGAACAGCCACAGGAATACAGTAAGAGCAGGAACAGCCACAGGAATACAGCAGCAGCAGGAACAGCCACAGGAATACAGCCGCAGCAGGAACAGCCACAGATATGCAGCAACAGCAGCAGGAACAGCTACAGTAATACAGCAGCAGCAGGAAGAGCCACAGGAATACAGCAGCAGCAGGTACAGCCAAAGGAATACAGCAGAAGCGGGAAAAGCCACAGGAATACAGCTGCAGAAGGAACAGCCACAGGAATACAGCAGCAGCAGGATCAGCCACAGGAACACAGCAGCAGCGGGAAAAGCCAAAGGAATACAGCAGCAGCAGGAACAGCCACAGGAATACAGCAGCAGCAGGAACAGCCACAGGAGTACAGCAGCAGCAGCAACAGCCACAGGAATAAAGCAACAGCAGGAACAGCGACAGGAATACAGCAGCAGCAGGAACAGCTACAAGAATACAGCAGCAGCAGGAACAGCCACAGGTATATTGCAGCAGCAGGTTCAGCAACAGGAATACAGCAGCAGCAGGAACAGCCACAGGAATACAGCAGCAGCAGGAACAGACACCGGAATACAGCAGCAGCAGGAACAGCCATGGGAATACAGCAGCATCAGAAACAGCCACAGATATGCAGCACTAGCAGCAGGAAGAGCCACAGGAATACAGCAGCAGTAGGAAAAGCCACAAGAATACAGCAGCAGCAGGAACAGCCACAGGAATACAGCAGCAGCAGGAACAGCCACAGGAATACAGCAGCAGCAGGAACCGCCACAGGAATACAGCAGCAGCAGGTACAGCTACAGGAATACAGCAGCAGCAGGAACAGACACCGGATACAACAGCAGCAGGAACAGCCACGGGATTACAGCAGCATCAGGAACAGCCACAGATATGCAGCACTAGCGGAAGGAACAGCCACAGGAATACAGCAGCAGCAGGAGCAGCCACAGGAATACAGGAGCAGCACGAATAGCCAGAGGAATCCAGCGGCAACAGGAACAGACACAGGAATACAACAGCAGCAGGAGCAGCCACACGAATACAGCAGCAGCAGGAACAGCCACAGGAATACAGCAGCAGCTGCAGGAACAGCCACTGGAATACAGCCGCAGCAGCAACAGCAACGGGAATACATCAGCAGCAGGTACAGCCACAGGAATACAGCAGCAGCAGGAACAGTGACCGGAATGTAGCAGCAGGAACAGCCACAGGAATACAGCTGCAGCAGGAACAGCCACAGGAATACAACAGCAGCAGGAACAGCCACAGGAATACAACAGCAGCAGGAACAGCCACAGGAATATAGCAGCAGCTGCAGGGACAGCCAGAGGAATGCAGCAACAGCAGGAAGAGCCACAGGAATACAGCAGCAGCAGCAGCAACAGCCACAGGAATACAGCAGCAGCAGGAACAGCCAAAGGAATACAGCAGCAGCGGGAAAAGCCACAGGAATACAGCTGCAGAAGGAACAGCCACAGGAATACAGCAGCAGCAGGAACAGCCACAGGAACACAGCAGCAGCGGGAAAAGCCAACGGAATACAGCAGCAGCAGGAACAGCCACAGGAATACAGCAGCAGCAGCAACAGCCACAGGAATAAAGCAACAGCAGGAACAGCGACAGGAACACAGCAGCAGCAAGAACAGCCACAGGAATACAGCAGCTGCAGGAACAGTGACAGGAAAACAGCAGCAGCAGAAGGAACAGCCACGTGAATACAGCAGCAGGAACAGCCAGAGGAATACAGCAGCAGCAGGATCAGCCAGAGGAATACAGCAGCATCAGGAACAGACACCGGAATACAGCAGCAGCAGGAACAGCCATGGGAATACAGCAGCATCAGAAACAGCCACAGATATGCAGCACTAGCAGCAGGAAGAGCCACAGGAATACAGCAGCAGCAGGAACAGCCACAGGAATACAGCAGCAGCAGGAACAGCCACGGGAATACAGCAGCAGCAGGAAGCGTGACAGGAATACAGCAGCAGCAGGAACAGCCACAGGAATACAGCAGCAGCAGGAACAGCCACAGGAATACAGCAGCAGCAGTAACAGCCACAGGAATACAGCACCAGCAGAAGGAACAGCCACAGGGATACAACAGCAGCAGCATGAACAGCCACAGATATGCAGCATCTGCAGCAGGAACAGTCACAGGAATACAGCACCAGCAGAAGGAACAGCGACAGGAATACAGCCGCAGCAGTAGGAACAGCCACAGGAATGAAGCCGCAGAATGAACAGCCACTGGAATACAGCAGCAGCAGGACCAGCCACAGGAATACAGCAGCAGCGGGATAAGCCAAAGGAATACAGCAGCAGCAGGAACAGCCACAGGAATACAGCAGCAGCAGGAGCAGCCACAGGAATACAGCAACGGCAGGAACAGCCACAGGAATACAGTAAGAGCAGGAACAGCCACAGGAATACAACAGCAGCAGGAACAGCCACAGGAATACAGCAGCAGCTGCAGGAACAGCCAGAGGAATACAGCAGCAGCAGGAAGAGCCACAGGAATACAGCAGGAGCAGGAACAGCCACCTGTATATTGCAGCAGCAGGTTCAGCAACAGGAATACAGCAGCAGCAAGAACAGCTACAGGAATACAGCAGCAACAGGAACAGCCATAGGAATACAGCCGCAGCAGCAGGAACAGCCACAGGAATACAGCAGCAGCAGAAACAGCGACAGGAATACAGCAACATCAGGAACAGCCACATGAATACAGCAGCAGCAGTAACAGCCACAGGAATACAGCACCAGCAGAAGGAACAGCCACAGGGATACAACAGCAGCAGCAGGAACAGCCACAGATATGCAGCATCTGCAGCAGGAACAGTCACAGGAATACAGCACCAGCAGAAGGAACAGCCACAGGAATACAGCCGCAGCAGTAGGAACAGCCACAGGAATGAAGCCGCAGAATGAACAGCCACTGGAATACAGCAGCAGCAGGACCAGCCACAGGAATACAGCAGCAGAGGGATAAGCCAAAGGAATACAGCAGCAGCAGGAACAGCCACAGGAATACAGCAGCAGCAGGAGCAGCCACAGGAATACAGCAACGGCAGGAACAGCCACAGGAATACAGTAAGAGCAGGAACAGCCACAGGAATACAGCAGCAGCAGGAACAGCCAGAGGAATACAGCAGCAGCAGGAACAGCCACAGATATGCAGCAACAGCAGGAACAGCCAAAGGAATACAGCAGAAGCGGGAAAAGCCACAGGAATACAGCTGCAGAAGGAACAGCCACAGGAATACAGCAGCAGCAGGATCAGCCACAGGAACACAGCAGCAGCGGGAAAAGCCAAAGGAATACAGCAGCAGCAGGAACAGCCACAGGAATACAGCAGCAACAGCCACAGGAATAAAGCAACAGCAGGAACAGCGACAGGAATACAGCAGCAGCAGGAACAGCTACAAGAATACAGCAGCAGCAGGAACAGCCACAGGTATATTGCAGCAGCAGGTTCAGCAACAGGAATACAGCAGCAGCAGGAACAGCCACAGGAATACAGCAGCAGCAGGAACAGACACCGGAATACAGCAGCAGCAGGAACAGCCATGGGAATACAGCAGCATCAGAAACAGCCACAGATATGCAGCACTAGCAGCAGGAAGAGCCACAGGAATACAGCAGCAGTAGGAAAAGCCACAAGAATACAGCAGCAGCAGGAACAGCCACAGGAATACAGCAGCAGCAGGAACAGCCATAGGAATACAGCAGCAGCAGGTACAGCTACAGGAATACAGCAGCAGCAGGAACAGACACCGGATACAACAGCAGCAGGAACAGCCACGGGATTACAGCAGCATCAGGAACAGCCACAGATATGCAGCACTAGCGGCAGGAACAGCCACAGGAAAACAGCAGCAGCAGGAACAGCCACAGGAATACAGGAGCAGCACGAATAGCCAGAGGAATCCAGCGGCAACAGGAACAGACACAGGACTACAACAGCAGCAGGAGCAGCCACACGAATACAGCAGCAGCAGGAACAGCCACAGGAATACAGCAGCAGCTGCAGGAACAGCCACTGGAATACAGCCGCAGCAGCAACAGCAACGGGAATACATCAGCAGCAGGTACAGCCACAGGAATACAGCAGCAGCAGGAACAGTGACCGGAATGTAGCAGCAGGAACAGCCACAGGAATACAGCTGCAGCAGGAACAGCCACAGGAATACAACAGCAGCAGGAACAGCCACAGGAATACAACAGCAGCAGGAACAGCCACAGGAATATAGCAGCAGCTGCAGGGACAGCCAGAGGAATGCAGCAACAGCAGGAAGAGCCACAGGAATACAGCAGCAGCAGCAGCAACAGCCACAGGAATACAGCAGCAGCAGGAACAGCCAAAGGAATACAGCAGCAGCGGGAAAAGCCACAGGAATACAGCTGCAGAAGGAACAGCCACAGGAATACAGCAGCAGCAGGAACAGCCACAGGAACACAGCAGCAGCGGGAAAAGCCAACGGAATACAGCAGCAGCAGGAACAGCCACAGGAATACAGCAGCAGCAGCAACAGCCACAGGAATAAAGCAACAGCAGGAACAGCGACAGGAATACAGCAGCAGCAAGAACAGCCACAGGAATACAGCAGCTGCAGGAACAGTGACAGGAAAACAGCAGCAGCAGAAGGAACAGCCACGTGAATACAGCAGCAGGAACAGCCAGAGGAATACAGCAGCAGCAGGATCAGCCAGAGGAATACAGCAGCATCAGGAACAGACACCGGAATACAGCAGCAGCAGGAACAGCCATGGGAATACAGCAGCATCAGAAACAGCCACAGATATGCAGCACTAGCAGCAGGAAGAGCCACAGGAATACAGCAGCAGCAGGAACAGCCACAGGAATACAGCAGCAGCAGGAACAGCCACGGGAATACAGCAGCAGCAGGAAGCGTGACAGGAATACAGCAGCAGCAGGAACAGCCACAGGAATACAGCAGCAGCAGGAACAGCCACAGGAATACAGCAGCAGCAGTAACAGCCACAGGAATACAGCACCAGCAGAAGGAACAGCCACAGGGATACAACAGCAGCAGCATGAACAGCCACAGATATGCAGCATCTGCAGCAGGAACAGTCACAGGAATACAGCCGCAGCAGTAGGAACAGCCACAGGAATACAGCCGCAGCAGTAGGAACAGCCACAGGAATGAAGCCGCAGAATGAACAGCCACTGGAATACAGCAGCAGCAGGACCAGCCACAGGAATACAGCAGCAGCGGGATAAGCCAAAGGAATACAGCAGCAGCAGGAACAGCCACAGGAATACAGCAGCAGCAGGAACAGCCAAAGGAATACAGCAGAAGCGGGAAAAGCCACAGGAATACAGCTGCAGAAGGAACAGCCACAGGAATACAGCAGCAGCAGCAACAGCCACAAGAATAAAGCAACAGCAGGAACAGCGACAGGAATACAGCAGCAGCAGGAACAGCTACAAGAATACAGCAGCAGCAGGAACAGCCACAGGTATATTGCAGCAGCAGGTTCAGCAACAGGAATACAGCAGCAGCAGGAACAGCCACAGGAATACAGCAGCAGCAGGATCAGCCAGAGGAATACAGCAGCATCAGGAACAGACACCGGAATACAGCAGCAGCAGGAACAGCCATGGGAATACAGCAGCATCAGAAACAGCCACAGATATGCAGCACTAGCAGCAGGAAGAGCCACAGGAATACAGCAGCAGCAGGAAAAGCCACAAGAATACAGCAGCAGCAGGAACAGCCACAGAAATACAGCAGCAGCAGGGACAGCCACAGGAATACAGCAGCAGCAGGAACAGCCACGGGAATACAGCAGCAGCAGGTACAGCTACAGGAATACAGCAGCAGCAGGAACAATGACAGGAATACAGCAGCAGCAGGAACAGCCACAGGAATACAGCAGCAGCAGGATCAGCCACAGGAATATAGCAGCACCAGGAACAGACACCGGATACAACAGCAGCAGGAACAGCCACAGGAATACAGCAGCAGCAGGAACAGCCACAGGTATACAGGAGCAGCAAGAATAGCCAGAGGAATCCAGCGGCAACAGGAACAGACACAGGAATACAACAGCAGCAGGAGCAGCCACACGAATACAGCAGCAGTAGGAACAGCCACAGGAATACAGCAGCAGCTGCTGGAACAGCCACTGGAATACAGCCGCAGCAGCAACAGCAACGGGAATACATCAGCAGCAGGTACAGCCACAGGAATACAGCAGCAGCAGGAACAGTGACCGGAATGTAGCAGCAGGAACAGCCACAGGAATACAGCTGCAGCAGGAACAACCACAGGAACACAGCAGTAGCAGGAACAGCCACAGGAATGCGGCAGCAGCCACAGGAACTAGCACAGGAATACAGTAGCAGCAGCAACAGCCACAGGAATACAGCAGCAGCAGGAACAGCCACAGGAATACAACAGCAGCAGGAACAGTGACAGGAATACAGCAGCAGCAGGAACAGACACAGGAATACAGCAGCAGCAGGTTGAGCAACAGGAATACAGCAGCAGCAGGAACCGTGACAGGAATACAGCAGCAGCAGGAACAGCCACAGGAATACAGCAGCAGCAGGAACAGCCACAGGAACATAGCAGCAGCAGGAACAGTCACCGGAATACAGCAGCAGCAGGAACAGGTACGGGATTACAGCAGCATCAGGAACAGCCACAGATATGCAGCACTAGCAGCAGGAACAGCCACAGGAATACAGCAGCAGCAGGAACAGCCACAGGAACACAGGATAGCACGAACAGCCACAGGAATCCAGCAGCACCAGGAACAGACACAGGAATACAACAGCAGCAGGAACAGTCACACAAATACAGCAGCAGCAGGAACAGCCACAGGAATACAACAGCAGCAGGAACAGCCACAAGAATACAGCAGCAGCAGGAACAGCCACAGGAATCCAGCAACAGCAGGAACAGCGACAGGAATACAGCAGCAGAAGGAACAGCAACAAGAATACAACAGCAGCAGGAACAGCCACGTGTATATTGCAGCAGCAGGTTCAGCAACAGGAATACAGCAGCAGCAAGAACAGCCACAGGAATAGAGCAGCAGCAGGAACAGCCACAGGAATACAGCAGCAGCAGGAACAGACACCGGAATACAGCAGCAGCAGGAACAGCCACGGGAATACAGCAGCATCAGGAACAGCCACCGATATGCAGCATTAGCAGCAGGAACAGCCACAGGAATACAACAGCAGCAGGAACAGCCACAAAAATACAGCAGCAGCAGGAACAGCCACAGGAATACAGCAGCAGCTGCAGGAACAGCCAGAGGAATACAGCAGCTGCAGGAAGAGCCATAGGAATGCAGGAGCAGCAGGAACAGCCACAGGAATTCAGCAACAGCAGGAACAGCAACGGGATTACAGCAGCAGCAGGTACAACCACAGGAATACAGCAGCAGCAGGAACAGTGACAGGAATACAGCAGCAGCAGGAACAGCCACAGGAATACAGCAGCAGGATCAGCCTCCGGAATACAGCAGCGGCAGGAGCAGACACCGGAATAGAGCAGCAGCAGGAACAGCCACGGGATTACAGCAGCATCAGGAACAGACACAGATATGCAGCACTAGTAGCAGGCACAGCCACAGGAATACAGCAGCATCGGGAACAGCCACAGGAATACAGCAGCAGCCGGAACAGCCACAAGAATACAGCAGCAGCAGGAACAGCCACAGGAATCCAGCGACAGCAGGAACAGCCACAGGAATACAGCAACAGCAGGAACAGCGACAGGAATACAGCAGCAGAAGGAACAGCAACAAGAATACAGCAGCAGCAGGAACAGCCACGTGTATATTGCAGCAGCAGGTTCAGCAACAGGAATACAGCAGCAGCAAGAACAGCCACAGGAATAGAGCAGCAGCAGGAACAGCCACAGGAATACAGCAGCAGCAGGAACAGACACCGGAATACAGCAGCAGCAGGAACAGCCACGGGAATACAGCAGCATCAGGAACAGCCACCGATATGCAGCATTAGCAGCAGGAACAGCCAGAGGAATACAGCAGCAGCTGCAGGAAGAGCCAGAGGAATACAGCAGCAGCAGGAAGAGCCAGAGGAATACAGCAGCAGCAGGAACAGCCACAGGAATACAGCAGCAGCAGGAACAGTGACAGGAATACTGCAGCAGCAGGAACAGCCACAGTAATACAGCAGCAGGATCAGCCTCAGGAATACAGCAAAGGCAGGAGCAGACACCGGAATACAGCAGCAGCAGGAACAGCCACGGGATTACAGCAGCATCAGGAACAGACACAGAATTGCAGCACTAGTAGCAGGCACAGCCACAGGAATACACCAGCATCAGGAACATCCACAAGAATACAGCAGCAGCAGGAACAGCCACAGGCGTCCAGCAGCAGCAGGAACAGCCACAGGAATACAGCAGCATCAGGAACAGCCACAGGAAGACAGCAGCAGCCGGAACAGCCACAAGAATACAGCAGCAGCAGGAACAGCCACAGGAATCCTGCAACAGCAGGAACAGCCACAGGAATACAACAGCAGCAGGAACAGCCACAGGAATACAGCATCAGCTGCAGGAACTGCCAGAGGAATACAGCAGCAGCAGGAAGAGCCACTGGAATACAGCAGCAGCAGGACCAGCCACAGGAATACAGCAGCAGCAGGAACAACAACGGGAATACAGCAGCAGCAGGTACAGCCACAGGAATACAGAAGCAGCAGGAACAGTGAGAGTAATACAACAGCAGCAGGAACAGCCACAGGATTACAGCAGCAGCAGGTACAGTGACAGGAATACAGCAGCAGCAAGAACAGCCACAGCAATACAGCATCAGCAGGAACAGCCACAGGAATACAGCAGCAGCAGGAACAACAACGGGAATACAGCAGCAGCAGGTACAGCCACAGGAATACAGAAGCAGCAGGAACAGTGAGAGTAATACAACAGCAGCAGGAACAGCCACAGGATTACACCAGCAGCAGGTACAGTGACAGGAATACAGCAGCAGCAAGAACAGCCACAGCAATACAGCATCAGCAGGAACAGCCACAGGAATACAGCAGCAGCAGCAGGAAAAGCCACAGGAACACAGCAGCAGCAGGAGCAGCCACAGGAATATAGCAGCAGCTGCAGGAACAGCCAGAGGAATCCAGCAGCAGCAGGAAGAGCCACAGGAATACAGCAGCAGCAGGTAGAGCCACAGGAATACAGCAGCAGCAGGAACAGCCACAGGAATACAGTAGCAGCAGGAACAGCCACAGGAATACAACAGCAGCAGGAACAGTGACAGGAATACAGCAGCAGCAGGAACAGTGACAGGAATACAGCAGCAGCAGGAACAGCCACAGGAATGCAGGAGCAGCAGGAGCAGCCACATGATTACAGCAGCAGTAGTAACAGCAACAGGAATACAGCAGCAGCAACGACAGTGATAAGAATACAGCATCAGCAGGAACAGCCACTGGAATACAGCATCAAAAGGATCAGCAACAGGAACACAGCAGCAGGAAGAACAGCGACAGGAATGCAGCAGCAGCAGGAACAGCCACAGGAACACAGCAACTGCAGGAACAGCCACAGGAATTTAGCAGCAGCAGGAAAAGCCACAGATATGCAGCAGCAGCAGCAGCAGGAACAGCCACAGGAATATAGCAGTAGCAGGAACAGCCAGAGGAATGCAGCAGCAGCTGGAACAGTGACAGGAATACCGCAGCAGCAGGAACAGCCACAGGAATAAAGCAGCAGCAGGAACAGCCACAGGAATACACCGGCAGCAGGAACGGCCACAGGACTACAGTCGCAGCAGGAATAGCCACAGAAATACAGCAGCAGCAGCAGCAGGAACAGCCACAGGAATACAGTAGCAGCAGGAACAGCCACAGGAATACAGCAGCAGCAGGAACAGCCACAGGAATACAACAGCAGCAGGAACAGTGACAGGAATACAGCAGCAGCAGAAACAACCACAGGAACACAGCAGTAGCAGGAACAGCCACAGGAATGCGGCAGCAGCCACAGGAACTAGCACAGGAATACAGTAGCAGCAGCAACAGCCACAGGAATACAGCAGCAGCAGGAACAGCCACAGGAATACAACAGCAGCAGGAACAGTGACAGGAATACAGCAGCAGCAGGAACAGACACAGGAATACAGCAGCAGCAGGTTGAGCAACAGGAATACAGCAGCAGCAGGAACCGTGACAGGAATACAGCAGCAGCAGGAACAGCCACAGGAATACAGCAGCAGCAGGAACAGCCACAGGAACATAGCAGCAGCAGGAACAGTCACCGGAATACAGCAGCAGCAGGAACAGGTACGGGATTACAGCAGCATCAGGAACAGCCACAGATATGCAGCACTAGCAGCAGGAACAGCCACAGGAATACAGCAGCAGCAGGAACAGCCACAGGAACACAGGATAGCACGAACAGCCACAGGAATCCAGCAGCACCAGGAACAGACACAGGAATACAACAGCAGCAGGAACAGTCACACAAATACAGCAGCAGCAGGAACAGCCACAGGAATACAACAGCAGCAGGAACAGCCACAAGAATACAGCAGCAGCAGGAACAGCCACAGGAATCCAGCAACAGCAGGAACAGCGACAGGAATACAGCAGCAGAAGGAACAGCAACAAGAATACAACAGCAGCAGGAACAGCCACGTGTATATTGCAGCAGCAGGTTCAGCAACAGGAATACAGCAGCAGCAAGAACAGCCACAGGAATAGAGCAGCAGCAGGAACAGCCACAGGAATACAGCAGCAGCAGGAACAGACACCGGAATACAGCAGCAGCAGGAACAGCCACGGGAATACAGCAGCATCAGGAACAGCCACCGATATGCAGCATTAGCAGCAGGAACAGCCACAGGAATACAACAGCAGCAGGAACAGCCACAAAAATACAGCAGCAGCAGGAACAGCCACAGGAATACAGCAGCAGCTGCAGGAACAGCCAGAGGAATACAGCAGCTGCAGGAAGAGCCATAGGAATGCAGGAGCAGCAGGAACAGCCACAGGAATTCAGCAACAGCAGGAACAGCAACGGGATTACAGCAGCAGCAGGTACAACCACAGGAATACAGCAGCAGCAGGAACAGTGACAGGAATACAGCAGCAGCAGGAACAGCCACAGGAATACAGCAGCAGGATCAGCCTCCGGAATACAGCAGCGGCAGGAGCAGACACCGGAATAGAGCAGCAGCAGGAACAGCCACGGGATTACAGCAGCATCAGGAACAGACACAGATATGCAGCACTAGTAGCAGGCACAGCCACAGGAATACAGCAGCATCGGGAACAGCCACAGGAATACAGCAGCAGCCGGAACAGCCACAAGAATACAGCAGCAGCAGGAACAGCCACAGGAATCCAGCGACAGCAGGAACAGCCACAGGAATACAGCAACAGCAGGAACAGCGACAGGAATACAGCAGCAGAAGGAACAGCAACAAGAATACAGCAGCAGCAGGAACAGCCACGTGTATATTGCAGCAGCAGGTTCAGCAACAGGAATACAGCAGCAGCAAGAACAGCCACAGGAATAGAGCAGCAGCAGGAACAGCCACAGGAATACAGCAGCAGCAGGAACAGACACCGGAATACAGCAGCAGCAGGAACAGCCACGGGAATACAGCAGCATCAGGAACAGCCACCGATATGCAGCATTAGCAGCAGGAACAGCCAGAGGAATACAGCAGCAGCTGCAGGAAGAGCCAGAGGAATACAGCAGCAGCAGGAAGAGCCAGAGGAATACAGCAGCAGCAGGAACAGCCACAGGAATACAGCAGCAGCAGGAACAGTGACAGGAATACTGCAGCAGCAGGAACAGCCACAGTAATACAGCAGCAGGATCAGCCTCAGGAATACAGCAAAGGCAGGAGCAGACACCGGAATACAGCAGCAGCAGGAACAGCCACGGGATTACAGCAGCATCAGGAACAGACACAGAATTGCAGCACTAGTAGCAGGCACAGCCACAGGAATACACCAGCATCAGGAACATCCACAAGAATACAGCAGCAGCAGGAACAGCCACAGGCGTCCAGCAGCAGCAGGAACAGCCACAGGAATACAGCAGCATCAGGAACAGCCACAGGAAGACAGCAGCAGCCGGAACAGCCACAAGAATACAGCAGCAGCAGGAACAGCCACAGGAATCCTGCAACAGCAGGAACAGCCACAGGAATACAACAGCAGCAGGAACAGCCACAGGAATACAGCATCAGCTGCAGGAACTGCCAGAGGAATACAGCAGCAGCAGGAAGAGCCACTGGAATACAGCAGCAGCAGGACCAGCCACAGGAATACAGCAGCAGCAGGAACAACAACGGGAATACAGCAGCAGCAGGTACAGCCACAGGAATACAGAAGCAGCAGGAACAGTGAGAGTAATACAACAGCAGCAGGAACAGCCACAGGATTACAGCAGCAGCAGGTACAGTGACAGGAATACAGCAGCAGCAAGAACAGCCACAGCAATACAGCATCAGCAGGAACAGCCACAGGAATACAGCAGCAGCAGGAACAACAACGGGAATACAGCAGCAGCAGGTACAGCCACAGGAATACAGAAGCAGCAGGAACAGTGAGAGTAATACAACAGCAGCAGGAACAGCCACAGGATTACACCAGCAGCAGGTACAGTGACAGGAATACAGCAGCAGCAAGAACAGCCACAGCAATACAGCATCAGCAGGAACAGCCACAGGAATACAGCAGCAGCAGCAGGAAAAGCCACAGGAACACAGCAGCAGCAGGAGCAGCCACAGGAATATAGCAGCAGCTGCAGGAACAGCCAGAGGAATCCAGCAGCAGCAGGAAGAGCCACAGGAATACAGCAGCAGCAGGTAGAGCCACAGGAATACAGCAGCAGCAGGAACAGCCACAGGAATACAGTAGCAGCAGGAACAGCCACAGGAATACAACAGCAGCAGGAACAGTGACAGGAATACAGCAGCAGCAGGAACAGTGACAGGAATACAGCAGCAGCAGGAACAGCCACAGGAATGCAGGAGCAGCAGGAGCAGCCACATGATTACAGCAGCAGTAGTAACAGCAACAGGAATACAGCAGCAGCAACGACAGTGATAAGAATACAGCATCAGCAGGAACAGCCACTGGAATACAGCATCAAAAGGATCAGCAACAGGAACACAGCAGCAGGAAGAACAGCGACAGGAATGCAGCAGCAGCAGGAACAGCCACAGGAACACAGCAACTGCAGGAACAGCCACAGGAATTTAGCAGCAGCAGGAAAAGCCACAGATATGCAGCAGCAGCAGCAGCAGGAACAGCCACAGGAATATAGCAGTAGCAGGAACAGCCAGAGGAATGCAGCAGCAGCTGGAACAGTGACAGGAATACCGCAGCAGCAGGAACAGCCACAGGAATAAAGCAGCAGCAGGAACAGCCACAGGAATACACCGGCAGCAGGAACGGCCACAGGACTACAGTCGCAGCAGGAATAGCCACAGAAATACAGCAGCAGCAGCAGCAGGAACAGCCACAGGAATACAGTAGCAGCAGGAACAGCCACAGGAATACAGCAGCAGCAGGAACAGCCACAGGAATACAACAGCAGCAGGAACAGTGACAGGAATACAGCAGCAGCAGAAACAACCACAGGAACACAGCAGTAGCAGGAACAGCCACAGGAATGCGGCAGCAGCCACAGGAACTAGCACAGGAATACAGTAGCAGCAGCAACAGCCACAGGAATACAGCAGCAGCAGGAACAGCCACAGGAATACAACAGCAGCAGGAACAGTGACAGGAATACAGCAGCAGCAGGAACAGACACAGGAATACAGCAGCAGCAGGTTGAGCAACAGGAATACAGCAGCAGCAGGAACCGTGACAGGAATACAGCAGCAGCAGGAACAGCCACAGGAATACAGCAGCAGCAGGAACAGCCACAGGAACATAGCAGCAGCAGGAACAGTCACCGGAATACAGCAGCAGCAGGAACAGGTACGGGATTACAGCAGCATCAGGAACAGCCACAGATATGCAGCACTAGCAGCAGGAACAGCCACAGGAATACAGCAGCAGCAGGAACAGCCACAGGAACACAGGATAGCACGAACAGCCACAGGAATCCAGCAGCACCAGGAACAGACACAGGAATACAACAGCAGCAGGAACAGTCACACAAATACAGCAGCAGCAGGAACAGCCACAGGAATACAACAGCAGCAGGAACAGCCACAAGAATACAGCAGCAGCAGGAACAGCCACAGGAATCCAGCAACAGCAGGAACAGCGACAGGAATACAGCAGCAGAAGGAACAGCAACAAGAATACAACAGCAGCAGGAACAGCCACGTGTATATTGCAGCAGCAGGTTCAGCAACAGGAATACAGCAGCAGCAAGAACAGCCACAGGAATAGAGCAGCAGCAGGAACAGCCACAGGAATACAGCAGCAGCAGGAACAGACACCGGAATACAGCAGCAGCAGGAACAGCCACGGGAATACAGCAGCATCAGGAACAGCCACCGATATGCAGCATTAGCAGCAGGAACAGCCACAGGAATACAACAGCAGCAGGAACAGCCACAAAAATACAGCAGCAGCAGGAACAGCCACAGGAATACAGCAGCAGCTGCAGGAACAGCCAGAGGAATACAGCAGCTGCAGGAAGAGCCATAGGAATGCAGGAGCAGCAGGAACAGCCACAGGAATTCAGCAACAGCAGGAACAGCAACGGGATTACAGCAGCAGCAGGTACAACCACAGGAATACAGCAGCAGCAGGAACAGTGACAGGAATACAGCAGCAGCAGGAACAGCCACAGGAATACAGCAGCAGGATCAGCCTCCGGAATACAGCAGCGGCAGGAGCAGACACCGGAATAGAGCAGCAGCAGGAACAGCCACGGGATTACAGCAGCATCAGGAACAGACACAGATATGCAGCACTAGTAGCAGGCACAGCCACAGGAATACACCAGCAGCAGGAACATCCACAAGAATACAGCAGCAGCAGGAACAGCCACAGGAGTCCAGCAGCAGCAGGAAGAGCCACAGGAATACAGCAGCAGCAGGTAGAGCCACAGGAATACAGCAGCAGCAGGAGCAGCCACAGGAATATAGCAGCAGCTGCAGGAACAGCCAGAGGAATCCAGCAGCAGCAGGAAGAGCCACAGGAATACAGCAGCAGCAGGTAGAGCCACAGGAATACAGCAGCAGCAGGAACCGTGACAGGAATACAGCAGCAGCAGGAACAGCCACAGGAATACAGCAGCAGCAGGAACATCCACAGGAACATAGCAGCAGCAGGAACAGTCACCGGAATACAGCAGCAGCAGGAACAGGTACGGGATTACAGCAGCATCAGGAACAGCCGCAGATATGCAGCACTAGCAGCAGGAACAGCCACAGGAATACAGCAGCAGCAGGAACAGTACACAGGAATACAGGATAGCACGAACAGCCACAGGAATCCAGCAGCACCAGGAACAGACACAGGAATACAACAGCAGCAGGAACAGTCACACAAATACAGCAGCAGCAGGAACAGCCACAGGAATACAGCAGCAGCTGCAGGAAGAGCCAGAGGAATACAGCAGCAGCAGGAAGAGCCAGAGGAATACAGCAGCAGCAGGAACAGCCACAGGAATACAGCAGCAGCAGGAACAGTGACAGGAATACAGCAGCAGCAGGAACAGCCACAGTAATACAGCAGCAGGATCAGCCTCAGGAATACAGCAAAGGCAGGAGCAGACACCGGAATACAGCAGCAGCAGGAACAGCCACGGGATTACAGCAGCATCAGGAACAGACACAGAATTGCAGCACTAGTAGCAGGCACAGCCACAGGAATACACCAGCATCAGGAACATCCACAAGAATACAGCAGCAGCAGGAACAGCCACAGGAGTCCAGCAGCAGCAGGAACAGCCACAGGAATACAGCAGCATCAGGAACAGCCACAGGAATACAGCAGCAGCCGGAACAGCCACAAGAATACAGCAGCAGCAGGAACAGCCACAGGAATCCAGCAACAGCAGGAACAGCCACAGGAATACAACAGCAGCAGGAACAGCCACAGGAATACAGCATCAGCTGCAGGAACTGCCAGAGGAATACAGCAGCAGCAGGAAGAGCCACTGGAATACAGCAGCAGCAGGACCAGCCACAGGAATACAGCAGCAGCAGGAACAGCCACGGGAATACAGCAGCAGCAGGAACAGCCACAGGAATAGAGCAGCAGCAGGAGCAGGAATACAGCAGCTGCAGGAACTGCGACTGGAATAAAGCAGCAGCAGAACAGCCACAGGAATACAGCAGCAGCATGAACAGTGACAGGATCCCCACAGCAGCAGGAACAGCCATAGGAATACAGCAGCAGCAGTAACAGCCACAGGAATATAGCAGCAGCAGGAACAGCCACAGGAATGCAGCAGGAGCAGGAACAGTGCCAGGAATATAGCAGCAGCAGCAGGAACAGCCACAGGAATACAGCAGCAGCAGGAATAGCCACGGGAATACAGCAGCAGCACGAACAGCAACGGGAATACAGCAGCAGCAGGAACAGCCACAGAAATGCAGCACTAACAGCAGGAACAGCCACAGGAATACAGCAGCAGCAGCAGCAACAGCCACAGATATGCAGCAGCAGGAACAGGCACAGGCATACAGCAGCAGCAGGAACAGCCACAGGAATACAGCAGCAGCCGGAACAGCCACAGGAATGCAGCAACAGCAGGAACAGCCATAGGAATACAGCAGCAGCAGGAACAGCCACAGGAATACAGCAGCAGCGGAAAAGCCACAGGAATACAGCAGCAGTGGAAATGGCCACAGGAATAGAGCAGCAGCAGGAATAGCCACAGATATGCAGCAGCAGCTGCAGGAACAGCCACAGGAATACAGCAGCAGCAGGAACAGCCACAGGAATAGAGCAGCAGCAGGAACTGCGACAGGAATGCAGCAGCAGCAGGAACAGCCACAGGAATGCGGCAGCAGCAGGAACAGCCACAGGAATGCAGCAGCAGCAGCAGGAACAGTGGCAGGCATACAGCAGCAACAGGAACAGCCACAGGAATACAGCAGCAGCAGGAACAGCCACAGGAATACAGCAGCAGCAGGAATAGCCACAGGAATACAGCAGCAGCAGGAACAGCCACAGGAATGCAGCAGCAGCTGGAACAGCCACAGGAATACAGCAGCAGCAGGAACAGCCACAGGAATACAGCAGCAGCCGGATAGGCACAGGAATGCAGCAGCAGCAGCTGCAGGAACAGGCACAGGACTCGCACAGCAGCAGGAACAGCCGCATGAATACAGGAGCAGCAGCAGAAACAGCTACAGGAACCCCACAACAGCAGGAACAGCCACAGGAATACAGCAGCAGCAGCCGGAACAGCCACAGATATGCAGCAGCAGCAGGAACCACCACAGGAATACAGCAGCAGCAGGAACAGCCTCAGGAATGTTGCAGCAGCCGCAGGAACAGCCACAGGAATACAGCAGCAGCAGGAACAGCCACAGGATTACAGCAGCAGTAGAAACAGCAACAGGAATACAGCAGCAGCAAGGACAGTGACAGGAATACAGCATCAGCAGGAACAGCCACATGAATACAGCAGCAGCAGGAACAGCAACAGGAATAAGCAGCAGCAGCAGCAGGAACAGGCACAGGACTCGCACAGCAGCAGGAACAGCCACAGGAATACAACAGCAGCAGGAACAGCCACAGGAATACAGTAGTAGCAGGAACAGCCACAGCAAATCCCACAACAGCAGGAACTGCAACAGGAAATTCCACAGCAGTAGGAACAGCCACAGGAAATCTCATGGCAGCAGGAACAGTCACAGGAATACAGTAGCAGCAGGAACAGCCACAGGAATACAGCAGCAGGAACAGTGACAGGAATACTGCAGCAGCAGGGATAGGCACAGGAATGCAGCAGCAGGACCAGACACAGGAATCCCACAGCAGCAGGAACAGCCACAGGAATGCAGCAGCAGCAGCAGAAGAGCAACGGCAATACAGCAGTAGCAGGTACAGCCACAGGAATACAGCAGCAGCAGGAACAGTGACAGGAATACAGCAGCAGCAGGAACAGCCACCGGTATCCCACAACAGCAGGAACAGCCACAGGAAATCCCACAACAACAAGAACAGCCACAGGAATGCAGCATCAGCAGGAAAAGCCACAGGAATACTGCAGCAGCAGGAACAGCCACCGGTATCCCACAGCAGCTGGAACAGCCACATGAATACAGCAGGAGCAGGAACATTGACAGGAATACAGCAGCAGGGACACGCACAGCAATGCAGCAGCAGCAGCAGCAGGAACAACCACAGGAATCCCACAGCAGCAGGAACAGCCACAGGAATACAGCAGCAGCAGAAACAGCCACAGGAAATCCCACAACAGCAGGAACAGCAACAGGGAATCCCACAACAGCAGGGACAGCTACAGGAATCCCACAGCAGCAGCAGGAACGACCACAGCAAATCCCACAACAGCAGGAACAGTGACAGGGAGTTCCATGGCAGCAGGAACAGCCACAGGAAATCCCACGGCAGCAGGAACAGTCACATTCACAGCTACATCCAGCACTCAGCACAACCACAGCAAAAGCACAGAGTTCAGCAGTAAGGAACTGCAGCTGAGACCAATCAGAAAGCAGGGCCTGGGCATATACTTAACTAGCAGGGGAGAGACCATGATCATGAAGGTGGTTCTCCCAGGACGAGGTTAGCCCATTGCACTTGGGATGTGCTGACACCTGCGATGTCCCCAAATCCAGGATACTTGACTGCAAAATTTGTAGTAGTGGGCTTTTGCATTTGTACTCTACCCTGATTTAAAATTTTGATCACTTGTAAATACTGTTCACTATTGTCAATAAACACCAAAGAGCGTCAACCCGTCTGTGGCTCCTTGTTTTGATGAGCAGTGTTCTTGTCACTCGGATGTGAAACCTTTCTGCGAAAGATAAAAGGCAGGTGTCTCATTCCAGGGCCTCTTCCTGTGCTCTGTGCGGCCTTCAGACCACAGCGTTGGTTCAGCCCTAGAAACATTACTGATGCCTACACCTCGGCAGTGCTGGCCATTGCTTCCAGAATGTAGTGGGCAGGTGCGGTGGAGTTCTGTCATTCCCTCTGTGCGCTCTCAGCACCTTTAAGGTGGGGCTGGCCCCCATCACACCAGCATCTGTGACCAGTGATGCTGTGCACCATCTCCTGAAGGGCTGAGGTGCTGAAGGCGGACACAGCATCAGGTGCATCTAAAGTTTCATGGCTGCATCTCTGAGATGGTCCTGATCATGGAGCACAAGCAAGCTGCCCTTGGCCAGATAGGAGTCAGGCATTCCCAGAGGTTAGGTGAAGATGTATGGAGAGTCCTCACTGCATGTTGTCATCGTCCTCCTGGGCCTCCACTGCATCTCCATGACAGGAGCAGTCTCATAGAGGGTATAGGCTTTGAAATAAGCCAAACTGGAGTCAAACGTTCACAACTGCAATGTGAGGATCTACGTGGACACCTCACTTCATGTTGTCATCATCCTCCACAAATCTGACAGCTATGAGGACCTCCCAAGTGTGCCTGCCTCATCTAGGCAGTGCGAGAGGCTCATCCCATCATCATCACCGCTGAGGACCCCCTCACCCTCATTCCCGTCGGCATCCTCCTCATCTGAAGAGACATGCAGCTCCTCCGTCTCCTCCTCAGCCAGCTCCTCATCCAGTTGCAGCGCCAGGTTGTAAAGGGCACAACAGACGCGACGATGCGTGACACCCTCTGAGGACTGTATTGTAGGGCTCCACCAGACCGGTCCAGACACCGGAACCGCATCTTCAGCATCCCGATGGTCTGCTCCACCAACTTGCGAGCTGCTGCATAAACCTCATTATAGCATCGCTCTACTGCAGTCTGAGGCCGCCGCACGGGTGTCATCAGCCACGGCCTCTGCGGGTAGCCCTTATCCCCAAGGAGCCAACCCAGCAGCTTCTGGAAGACTGCAGGGATTTGCGAGCGACTCGGGATATAGGCATCGTGCACACTCCCTGGAAACCATGCGCATACCTGCAGGATGCTTTTCTGGTGGTCGGATACGAACTGCATGTTCACTGATTGGGAGTCCTTGCGGCTGATGAAGTCCACTGAGTGTAGCGATGGGGACCTGAGCACCACATGAGTGCAGTCAATCGTGCCCTACACCTATGGGAATCCCATGATCAGGGTGAATCCAATGCATCCTGGCTGTCCCGGTCCCGGGCAAAATGCACAAAGCTGTGTGCCATGGAGAAGATGGCATCCATGACATCATGGATGTATTTGTGGGTGGTGGATTGTGAAATCCCACAGAGGTCACCTATGGAGCCCTGAAAGGAGCCACTGGCATAGAAATTGAGCGCCGTGGACGCTTTCACAGCCACTGGCAGTGGATGCCGTCCATGTCTGCTTGGTGCCAAGTCCTGCAGTAAGTGGCAGATGTGAGCCCTAGACATGCACAGTCATCAGCAGCACTGGTTCTCAGTCATCTGCAGGAATGGCAGGTGGCATCTATAGATCCTGGGTGATGCCAGACGCCGACCAGCAACGGCTCGATGTCACTCCTGGGAAGCGTGTGCGGGAGTCCCTGCTGCCCCTTCTTCATGAGGTTCCTGCTCCTGCGATCCTGATGTGGTCCTCCTGCAGCATGAAAGAGAGAGAGACGTGGTTATCATGGCTGTACTTAGCACCTTTCCTGGCCCTGTGGTACTGCTTCTTAATGCTTCCCAGAGAGTGCTGGTCACCCCTTGGATGGGCAGAGATGAGTGCGCTGCATGGCTCCCCTCTCAACCTGCGACATGGAGGACACTGGTCCAAACCAAGGTGCTGAGACTGAAAGGGGCTGTGAGCACCTCCAGTAGTGACTGCTACATGGCCAGCATTGGCGAGGAGATTGTACAAAGTGTGCAGTCCAACTGCTCCGTGGTCCAATAAAGTGGTGGCGAACTTGAAGTCTGTGCCAGGGGTGTGTGGGTAAGGTATGGAGTGCTCGGTGGCCCTTTGGTGTATCCACATTGCTTGCATGGGTGGGCAGGCTAGGAGCCTGACTCCAATCATATCACTGTGGCTGCACCTGATCTGTCTTAGTTGCAGAGGCATGGTCAGTTTATATAGGTATCCCTATTGCGTGACCACTCCCCTCGCTTACCCTGCCACCCCCCAAACTTCGATTGCCCATGCGCAAGATGCAGCGCCAGGGCAGCACTTGACCAATCTCTCCCCCCCTCAGCAGTCACCTGCGAGGCTGGCCAGCACTTGCCCCCAGACACCCCCACCCCTCAGCAGTTGCCTCCAAGGCTGGCCAACACTTGCCCTGAGGCGCCCCCTACCCCTCAGAAGTTGCCTGCAGGACCAGACATCAGTTTCCTCCATCCCCTAGTGCCCCTGAGGCCTGTAAGCAACGGGCGAGCTGTGGAGAACATTGCTGCTCACTCACTTCAGGTCCTCCAAAGTGAAGGCCGCCAAGTACTGTTATGAAACATATCGGTGTGCTTTCCCACCGATGTGGACAGACGATAAGGCAGGGTTCCAAGAGGCTGGCGGATGGCCTTTTAATTGTATACTAATGTACTACAATTAGCTCCCCGCCGACCAATGGCGGGATTGTGGCCCGCCATTGGCGGGCTGAGCGGAAGATCGCGATCTGCCCTCACGGCGCCGTGGCGTAGGTCCTGCCATATTTTCCATGCACACCATCTATCATGCCCCCCCAGCAGCGGGCTTGGAAAATTCCACCCTAAAAGTGGAAATCAGTACTTAATGACAATAATGTATGTCTATCAGATTTTCTGAAGCAATACGTTTGAGAAACATTAAAACCAAGAAGACAATGGAAGAGTTAACTCAATTGTTTTTAAAATGATATGGTTTACTTAAAGAAATACAATCAGATCAGGGGTTAAATTTTATGTCACAGCTGTTTAAGGAAGTAATGAACAGTTTGGGGATAAAACAATTTAAGTCAACAGCTTACCATCTGGAGTCACAAGGGGCTTTGGAAATATGGCACCAAACTTTAAAAATTATGATGAGAGTGTGCTGTCAGGGTTATCCACAGGATTGAGATAGGGGCATTCCATTCTTGTTATTTGCTATTAGAGACACTCCTAATGCATCGACTGGTTTTAGCCCTTTTGAACAAGTTTATTGCCATGAGGTAAGGGGACCACTGAAATTGATTTATGAGAAATTTGTGGGTCAAAATTCAGAATCTACCCTCCTGGATTGTGTATCAAACTTCAGAGAGAGGTTGGATAGAGCATGTGCATTGGTGAGGGAACATTTAAAGGTATCACACCAAGTGATGAAAGTGAAAGCAGACAGGAAGGCTACAGCTTCGAATGTTGTTGCTGGAGAGAAAGTGTTACTTCTGTTACCAGTACTGGGTGACTCATTAAAGGCAAAGTTTAGTGGGCCTTACAGTATTGAAAAGAAATTGAGTGAAGTAAATTATTTAATATATACCCCAGGTAGAAGAAAGAAGCAGAGGGTGCATCATGTAAATATGCTTAAAAAGTACTTTGATAGTGAAGAGGACCAAAAGGAGGTGTTAGTGGTGGTAGATAATGAGTAAGAAGTAGGAATGCAGGATTCTGAAATTGATTTTCCTCTAATCAAATTGGATAATAAGGGGGTACTTGAAAAATTAAATGTAATATTGAGTTATTTTCCAGATAAGTGTCAAAGTGATTTGGAAAAGCTATTGCAGTCACACAAAGCTAGTTGTGGAAATAAGTTGGGGAAGAGAGATTTAGCTATACATAACGTGTCTGTGGAAGTTTCATCTTCAATAAGGCAACATCCTTATAGATTAAATCTGGCAAAGTTATCACGAGTACAGAAAGAAATTGACTTCATGCTTCAAAATGATATCGCTGACTCTAGTTGCAGTAACTGGAGTTCGCCTATTATGCTGGTACCAAAACCAGATGGAACAGAAATACTGCGTGTGGACTATCGAAAGGTGAATGCGGTGACAAAAGCAGATTCATGTCCTATACCATGGTTGGAAGATTGTATTCAGAAAGTGAGACAATCAAACTTGATCACAAAGATTGACTTGTTAAAGGATATTGGCAAGTACCGTTATCGGAGAGAACAAAGGAGCTATCGGCTTTTGTGACGCCAAATGGATTATATCAGTTTAAAGTCATGCCATTTGGTATGAAGAATGCACCTGTAACATTTCAAAGATTGACAAACAAAGTAATTGCAGGTCTAAGCAATCGTGCTGTTTATATTGATGTCTTAATGGTTTTCAGTCAGACGTGGGATGAGCATTTACAACACCTGGAAGAATTATTTACTCAATTACAGGAAGCTAGTTCGGAGATGAACTTGGATAAAAGTAAATTTGCAAAAGTGCAAATTACGTATCTAGGCCATACCATTGGACATGGTAAGGCTCCAAGAGATGTGAAAGTCAAGGCTATCGTGGATTTCCCAGTGCCTACAACAAAACAAGAAGTTTTGAGGTTTCTGGGCATGTGTGGGTTTTATCGGAAATTTGTACCAAATTTTAGCAGTGTGGTTGCTCCACTGACTGAACTATTAAAAAAGAACAAGAAGTTTCAATGGACACTGGAGTGCCAGGAGGCATTTGACGATTTGAAAACTGTATTAACTAAGACACCAGTTTTGACAGTACCCAATTACGGCAAGCAATTTAAGTTGGCCATTGAGGCAAGTGATATAGGCATTGGGGCTGTACTGTTACAAGAAGATGACACTGGAATTGAAAAACTGATAGAGTATTTTTCACAGAAGTTGAATGCACAACAGGGAAGATATTCAATGATTGAAAAGGACACGTTGGGTTTGGTGTTAGCATTGCAACATTTTGAAATCTGTGTGGCAAACAATTTGTCAGAAACAATTGTTTATACAGACCATAATCCTTTGAAGTTTCTGGACAAATTTCAAGAGAGAAGTGCCAGGCTATTCAAGTGGAGTTTATTACTGCAACCATTTAATCTACAGATTATTCATGTTGCTGGTAGAGAAAATCTTTTTGCTGATGTGTTATCAAGAGTTTGAAGCTTAAAGGGAAAATTGGACATTTAAAACCTGGACACTGAACTGGAATGATTTCAGTTGATACAAAGGATTTGTATATATATTGTTATGTTAATACATGCATCTGGTAATGTAATAGAGTATATAGATAAGTATAGAAGGTAGTGTAAGAAGGGTTAATAAAAATTAAGCCGTCTTTTAGAATTATGACGGTTCATTTTTCGATAAGGAGGGGGATGTCATGGAGATATAATAATGTCTATAATGTTATTGGAAATTATTTTATAATAGAGGTGGTGTCTGTGTCTTAATTGGATTA
This sequence comes from Cetorhinus maximus, assembly GCF_964194155.1. Taxonomy (NCBI): domain Eukaryota; kingdom Metazoa; phylum Chordata; class Chondrichthyes; order Lamniformes; family Cetorhinidae; genus Cetorhinus; species Cetorhinus maximus. The sequence continues at coordinate 28,167,749 of NC_135889.1, forward strand.
ATGCCAGCTGGTCTAGAGGCTTTGATGTTTGGAAGAGAAGTTGGTTTGAAATGTTGATTAGGTAAACATAGGGAAGTTAAAAGGTGAAGTGTAAAGGAGGCAATTTGCATTTTTAAAATAAACCATTCAAAATAACGGGTGAAATATTACATGTGGCCGGAAGAAGCCAAACAATGTGTTTATTTTTTCCAAAGCTTACTAATAAAATTGGTGCTATGAAAGGGTTTTATTATTAGAAGAGGTAAAGTTCAAAAAAAGCCTAGTGTTACAATGAGAATTTGCATTCAAAGAGGAAAATATGTATAAAAGAAGAGAAGGCTGTTGGTAAAAGAAGAGGGATTCTAAGGTCTAAAGCCTCCAGCCTGTAAGCCTCAAGCCACTGTCTGCAAGGACCCAGAGCTGAAAAAAAACCATATTCCAAGCTAACTGGACGAAAGGAAGAAGAAGATGTGTGATATGGAGTGTCATGATTCCAAAATTGTTCCTGTGAATAAAAACTCCTTGCTGAATTGTGGTCCAGTTGAGCAAAGAACTTACCCAAGTAAAATTACTGATGTATCAACCTTAGTAATGGGCAAAATGAAAACAGCCAATGTGTATGCAGAATTAGAAATCAAGAATTGCCAATAAAAAGAACTGACCAAGTCAATGACCAGAGTCACTGATATACAAAATACAGCAGTTAGAATCCCAGGCAGGTGGACAGTTTGCAAAAGACCATTTAAAACCTGGAAGGGAGTGGAATGATATTGTTTGTGGGTCATGTAAAAGAATTGAAGGGTTGGAACAAACTATGAAGGTCCACAGGAAAAATATAATCGACACGACTCAAAAAGAAATGGAAAAGATCTGTTTGAAATGGGACTTGGAGAAACAACAATATCATAAAAAGTTTAAAGATCAAACCAAACAGGAGTACGAAACGCTATTGTATGAACATAAGAAGCATCTCAATAACATCCTTGAAACTGCAAAAAGAGATTTTGACCAGAGAAGAAATGAGATGTTAACGCACAAAAATGTCATTTTGACTTTGTTAAATCAAAATGAGAATTTACCAAATTTGGGTTTGGAAAATGAGCTTGAGGGTGGAATTATGCCTACAGTGAACAAAAACGATGATTGGGCTACAGACTTAAATGAAACATTTTTTGCTGAGTTAAAGATTGGGCATAAGAGGGAAAAGAAATATAAAAGTTGAGTTAGGATAATACTGTGTTGTACAAATCCTGCTAATCTTATTACCTTTAATCACAGGATTAAAGAGCGCGAGGAGAGCGGAGACACAGGATAAAAGAGCGCAAGGAGAGCGGAGACACAGGATAAAAGAGCGCGAGGAGAGCGGAGACACAGGATAAAAGAGCACGAGGAGAGCGGCGGAGACACAGGATAAAAGAGCGTGAGGAGAGCAGAGACACGGGATAAAGGAGCGTGAGGAGAGTGGAGACACAGGATAAAAGAGCATGAGGAGAGCGGCGGAGACACAGGATAAAAGAGCGCGAGGAGAGCAGAGGCACAGGATAAAAGAGCGTGAGGAGAGCGGCGGAGACACAGGATAAAAGAGCACTAGGAGAGCGGCGGAGACACAGGATAAAAGAGCACGAGTAGAGTTCCAGGGAGCAGAGTCGGAGGGCGGATTTCCAGAGAGGTGAGTATAAAAACCTTACCTCGGGGATTCATGGACCTCCGGTCTTAAAAAAAAAATTAAAAGTGGCGTCATGGTAAATCTGTGACCTGATTGGCTGCTAGAGAATCTACACTGAATTTGAAACCAAAACATTGTTAAACTAATTAAGCCAAATAAATGAATCACTTAATTAAGTAGAGGGTATCTAGACCAGAATTAGGGGATTACTGTTCTTAGAATTTAGCATTTATAGTAGAAATCTAGCCCTAGGGAACGTATAGTTAATAAGGAGTCAATAAACGGTTATTATATTTAAATTAATTTATTAAATAGTTCTAGAAATGGCAGTTGCTGGGGTGAAGTGCTTCACCTGTGGGATGTGGGAAATCTGTGACGCTTCAAGTGTCCCGGACAACTACATCTGCAGGAAGTGTATCCAATTGCAGCTCCTCACACACCGCATGGATTGTTTGGAGCAGCAGTTGGATGCACTTAGGAGCATTCAGGTGGCGGAAAGAGTCATTGACAGGAGTTTTGGAGACATGGTCACACCCAAGGTACAGACAGATAGATGGGTGACCGCTAGAAGGGGCAGGCAGTCAGTGCAGAAATCCCCTGTGGCTGTCCCCCTCTCTAACAGGTATACCATTTTGGAAACTGTTGGGGGGATAGTTTATCAGGGGAAAACAACAGCAGTAGCCAGAGCAGTGGCACCACGGCTGGCTCTGTTGTTCAGCAGGGGGGGTCAAAGCACAGAAGAGCAATTGTCATAGGGGACTATATAGTCAGGGGCTCAGATAGGCACTTCTGTGGTCATGAAAGAGACACCAGGATGGTATGTTGCCTCCCTGGTGCCAGGGTCCAGGATGTCTCTGATCAGGTACGGGACATTCTGGAGGGGGAGGGAGAACAGCCAGATGTCGTGGTACACATTGGTACTAACGACATAGGCAGGAAGAGTGACGAGGTCTTGCAGCGGGAGTTCAGGGAGTTAGGCAGAAAGTTAAAAAACAGGACCTCTAGGGTTGTAATCTCAGGATTACTTCCTATGCCACATGCCAGTGAGGCTAGAAATAGGAAGATAGTGCAGCTGAACATGTGGCTGAACAGATGGTGTAGGAGGGAGGGTTTCCGATATCTGGATTAGTGGGATCTCTTCTGGGGCAGGTGGGACCTATACAAGAAGGGCGAGTTGCATCTAAACTGGAGGGGCACCAGTATCCTGGCTGCGAGGTTTGCGGGAGAGTTTAAACTAGTATGGCAAGGGGGTGGGAACCAGAGCAGTAGGTCAGCAGGTGAAATAAATGACTGGGAACCAGTGAATATGGCCAGTAGGACTAAGAGGAAGGGCAGGCAGGGAGAAATTACTGAACACAGTGGGACTAGGGGTCTGAAATACATTTGTTTCAATGCGAGAAGTATAACAGGCAAGGCAGATGAGCTTAGATTAGTACTTGGGACTATGATGTTATTGCTATTACAGAGACTTGGTTGAAGGATGGACAGGATTGGCAGATAAACATTCCAGGATTTAGATGTTTCAGGCAGGATAGAGAGGGATGTAGAAGAGGTGGGGGAGTTGCACTGCTGGTTAAGGAGAATATCACAGCTGTACGACAGGAGGGCACCTCGGTGGGCTCATGCAGCGAGGCAATATGGGTAGAGCTCTGGAATAGGAAGGGTGCAGTCACAGTGTTGAGGGTTTACTATAGGCCTCCCAATTGCCGGTGGGAGATTGAGGAACAGTTATGTAGGCAGATTTTGGAAAGATGTAAAAGCAATAGGGTTGTTGTGGTGGATGATTTTAACTTTCCCTATATTGACTGGGAATCACTTAGTGCTAGGGGTTTGGATGGTGCAGAATTTGTAAGGTGCATCCAGGAGGGCTTCCTGAGACAATATGTAGATAGTCCAACTAGAGAAGGGGCAATACTGGACCTGGTATTAGAGAATGAACCCGGCCAGGTGGTCAAAGTTTCAATAGGGGAGCATTTCGGGAAAAGTGACTATAATTCAGTAAGTTTCAAGGTACTAGTGGATAAGGATAACAGGAGTCCTCGGGTTAAGGTGCTTATTTGGGGGAAGGCTAATTATAACAAAATTAGGCAGGAACTGAGGAATCTAGACAGGAGGCGGATGTTTGAGGGCAAATCAACAACTGACATGTAGGGGGGGCTTTCAAACGTCAGTTGATAAGAATTCAGGACCGGCATGTTCCTGCTAGGATGAAGGGTAAGCATGGCAAGTTTCAGGAACCTTGGATAACGAAGGATATTGTGAGATTAGTCAAAAAGAAAAGCGAAGCATTCGTAAGGGCGAGAAGGCTGGGAACAGATGAAGCCTGTGGAGAATATAAAGAAAGTAGGAAGAAATTTAAGCAAGGAGTCAGGAGGGCTAAAAGTGGTCATGAAAAGTCACTGGCAACCAGGATTAAGGAAAATCCCAAGGCCTTTTATACATATGTAAAAAGCAAGAGGGCAGCCAGGGAAAGGGTAGGCCCACTCAGGGACAGAGGAGGGAATCTGTGTGTGGAGCCAGAAGAAATGGGAGAGATACTAAATGAATACTTCTCGTCAATATTCACCAAAGAGAAGGACTTAGCGGTCAATTTGTCTAGGGAAGAGTGTGTAGATAGCCTGGATCATGTTGAGATCAAAAAAGAGATGTTAGGCGTCTTGAAGAATATTAAGGTGGATAAGTTCCCAGGGCCAGATGGGATCTACCCCAGAGTACTGAGGGAGGCAAGAGAGGAGATTGCTTTGTATCCTCACTGGCTACGGGTGAGATCCCAGAGGACTGGAGAATGGCCAATGTTGTTCCATTATTTAAGAGGGGTAGCAGGGATAATCCAGGAAATTACAGGCCGGTGAGCCTTACGTCAGTGGTAGAGAAATTATTGGAGAAGATTCTTCGGGACAGGATTTACTACCATTTGGAAGCAAATGGGCGTATTAGTGAGAGGCAGCATGGTTTTGTGAAGGGGAGGTCATATCTCACTAACTTGATCAAATTTTTCGAGGAAGTGACAAAGATGATCGACGATGGAAGGGCAGTGGATGTTATCTACATGGATTTCAGTAAGGCAAACTGGGCCTATCAAGCTAGCTCCACCCTCATGATATCTGGAGTTTCATGGAATGGCATTTCCTCAGCATCTTCATCCATTTAATCACCTGAAGGATGTAAAAAAAAAAGCAAAAAAATTCAAAGGCCAAATTAGGGCAAAGAGAAATTTGGAGAATTCCTCTCCAATCTCTCAGGCGACCGAAGCCAATCCTAGGGATCACATTGACCTGGTGTACTTTGTTAATCCAATTATCTTTGGTGTCTTTGTTTTAGCTTGATCACACTGGAACGGTTTAACTAGACTCGAGAATAATCAGTAGTTAAACTTACATTCATTTTAATATTATACACATTCTACAAATGATTTATATTTAGCCAGAATTGCACAGACATGAGTTCTGACTTTGAATGGGATATTGTAACAATTGTATTAGCTGTCCTCTGACACCCTGCCCAAGCAGAATATTCACAAGCTACTAACCATCATAGCTGTGTTTATTTATTTCCTCAACCGAAGTTCACATGCACACACAGTCACATACACACATGGTTCCAAGTCTGCAATTTTTTAATGAATTCATTCTAAGTTGCAAGGCTCACAGACATTTTCTGGAAGGGAAATGGGGTTTTACATGTAAGGGAAAGAAGGTGTCATTCCTCTCAATATCCACCAGTGAACTGAATATAAGACTGTCTATGTGGAGCTGTTGGAAGATTTTTTTAATATTTACTCAGCCGTGTCTGTTTTATATCAGGGACATTCATTGTCATTGCTGCAATAAATGAGTCTGCGGAGTTCATTAACACTGCAGTTACTGAAATATTGTTTATCATTCCCAAATTGAAAGATTAAAGGAACCAGCAGGAAACAGTATAATGATAATCTAATTTAAATGCAAACTGTATGTTAAGTTTTATTCTATCTGACAATAGGCTATTGGGTGAAATAAGAAAACATTGCACAAGAGTAATGGGGTCTCCTTCTTTAAAGCCTTCACTGCATTTCCAAAGTAATCCTTTCCTTCTGTGAGGTTTCTTGAGATGTTTGATGTGATAAAGTAATATATAAATTCAAGTGTTGTTGTGAAAAGAGCCAATTCTCAGTGTCATTTGTTATTGGAGTCATATTGCTACTGCATTGCATTAGCATCACACTCTGTGACGTTCATTGTAGAAAACTGAATTGCAATTTGTTTGTCCTTTCTCAATATTAGCAGCACTACAAGATTTCTTGAGAGGACGGGGTGAGGCATTAATTCTGGCAACAATTTATCTCTAAGTACTGAGGATAGAATTCTGCAATAAAACAGTATTGGAAATACTCAGTAGCTAGGGTGAGAGTTAATGGGCTGGATTTTACTTTCTCAGGTCCACTGACAGCAGGGGATGGGAGTCTGTAGAGCACTGGGAACCCAGAAGCTGGGGTTTCCCCACCATCTGGGGATTAAACTCCACAGTGTGTGTAACATCACCAACAGGTTCCCCATTGCCTCTTATCAGATGGGGAGCAGTGCAGTGGAGGTCATAGACCTGGTAGGTTCATGCTCTGTGCATTGGGAAGTGTGGGTTCTATCCCGGATCCCAGGAGGGAGCAAAGGGTCAATCCAGGGGAGTGGTCAATGCCGGGGTGTGGTAGCATCGATCCTGGGGCAAGGTAGCAGGGGGCAGGGTTGGGGTGTTGATTGATGGACTGCCTCCAATTGGGGGCAGGAGTTCTGGGGGATTGGACGCCTGGGGGTTAGGGGATTGAAGGCCTTGGTATTGGGAGAGGTTGGAGGCCTCAGTGGGAGAAGGTTGAGGCGAGGGATGGCAGGCCTGAGGGCTGATAGTAGGCCTGGGGGATCAATCAGGAGGCATAGGGTGTCAATTGGAGTTCTGGTGTGGGGGGGCTATCCTTGGTAAGGGTGCAGGTTGTAGATCTGGCAGGAATGGTGCCTTAGGCCTGGTGGAAAGGTCAGGGACCCATGGAGGAGGTTAGGGAAGTAGGGGCTGGTGTCTGATTTCTGGGAGCTGTCCAGGGTGGCACAGTTTTCAACAGTAGAAAGGTCCCTACCCTCTGGATCCAATAGTTCTTACCTGGGTTTAGTTGCCAGGTTTCCCGTGATTCAGGAAACCTGGGTGTCCACAGTTAAATTCGAAATGTTGAATAATATGCAAAGTGCCAACTCCCATTCCCTTGCTGCAGGATTTTAAAGAAGCAACCTTTATCCATTACTTTAACAGTTCAGGTGCATTTGAACACAGTCAACTCAGTTAACTAGCATCCAACAACTACTTCCTACATCCACAATGATTGACCACTCACAGTTAAACCCCTAAAAAAGCTTAAAATTCTGATCCCTTGTTCCTGAATTTTGGATGTTGTCAATTACATTGCAAAGATAATATTACGAAATTCTGTTCTCAACATGTAACCTTGCCAGCAGGTACACATCTGTGCAACCTTATCTCTGCTGTTGTGCTCACTGCTCATCAGGTCCAGTGCTCTGAGCTGATCCTTGTAAAATAACCTACTAGATTCATATTATGTGTCCTGCCTGAGTTAGCTGTGGCACGGCACAACACTCTCACCTCTCAATCAGAAAGTTGTGGCTTCAAGTCCTACTCAGAGACTTGAGAGCAGATCATTTTGGCTGATGTGTCTTTCAGAGATGATGTGAAACCGAGACCCCATCTACCCTCTCAGGTAGACCTCCATGATGCTATTTGAAGAACAGGGAAATTCTCCTCATGTCCTGGCCTATGCTTATCCATAAATCAACACCAAATAACTTGTTGTAATATGCCTTAAAGCAGCATGTCATCACCAGGAGGGAATCGTGTCTTGTGATCCAGTCTCAGTTTAACTTTGGCCTGTGAGCAGAACGCAGCATACACTGCTGTGCTGATGATGTCTTCAAGCATTCTATCCATGTAAATATATTCTCATGTGATTGGTGCTTTTATATCATTATAAAAACATGACATAGCTGACAATCTGCTCATTATCTCAATGTTCTTTGTGGAACTTTGCTGAGCACAAATTGCCTGTTGCGTTTCCTAAATTAAAACAGAGTACTTCAAAAATATTTAATTGGCTATACAATGCTTTTGCATGTCCTGAGACTGTGAGAGGTGCTCTATAAGCACAAGTCTTCCTTTTTCTATTGAGATGGGACAAATTTAAGGGCTCCTGGCTACAAGTGCTTATGTTCAGACATTGAGTGGCAGTAGCGTGTGACTTGGCTTTGATGTGCTGCCTGGTCTAAACGCTCACTGGTCAGACTCACAAAAGTGCAAAAATGGATACTAAGTCTGTGTCTGTGGTCTGTATCCCAGCATAAACCAACACTTTTCAGATAGGAAGGGAGGAATTTGGGGCAACAAAAGTAATAATTTGCCATAATTTCAGTTCAATCCAATGGTACAAACAAATGTTTCTTGTACAATTATCAATCAATCTTGTCATAAAATGAATCCATGAAAAGTAAATATCTGATTAAATTTACAAAAATATGGATGACACTGACTTAATTATTTTGATAATCCTGCATTGGGATTCAGTTAGTCTTTAGACATTCCAACACCCACTTCTTGGAATAATGAGTAACAGATTCATAAATAGAGCCAAGTTTTAGGGATTTTTTTCCCTTCTTTCTCCCTTAGTCAATCCAGTGCGATGCCAAACCATCACATTGCCAGACAAAGGAACCATTCATACAGTTCACTGTGCAGCCAGAAAGTGAATGAGACCCACAGTAAAGGCAGGAGATCCAGAAAGGGAAATGGAAAGTTCTGTGATAAGGGAAAAGCAGTGCTAGAGAGAAAGAAAGGGAAATGATAGAAGGGGAAATGAGTAGGAGTGCAAGGGAGACTGAAAGAAGGAAAGGACCCAAATGAAAGTAGAAGGAATCAAAAAGGCACAGACTAGCCTTGAGAAGGTACAAAGAGCGTGAATGGTGAAACCAAAGAGAGAATAAGAGGGAGAGACCCGAGAGGAAGGCTGAAGACACATCCAAGTATAACATGTTCCAAAAGCATCCAGCCACTACCTTTATGCCTATGTTTGAGCCGAACTCTTAGGAACCACAGAGAATTGATCAGACACAATTCAAATAAAGTTCTGTACACATGACATACTATATAAGTCCAATAAATGTGTATTCATTGCTATTATATATATGTGTTCATTTTCAGCTATGGGCAGTCCATTAAAGACGCTTTTCAATAAATACTTTCAAGCTATTTATAGCTGAATGAAAAGCTATTTCCTTTGATACGTATGATTACCTGTGTTATTTATTCAAGTGTGCACGCTGGCAAGGCCAGCACTTATTACCGATCCCTAAATGAGCTGCCTTCTTGAACTGCTAAACTCTGTGTGGTATAGATACACCAACAGTACTGTAAGAGTTCAAGGCTAGGTGCACACATTTCATACCTGTTGCATTTCAAGTTTTCTAGCTCCTCTCCCAGTTCTACATTTGAAGAATCAAGTCCAAGTATTGCCTGAGGTCACCTCGAATGGAAGATACCATAACAAAAAAAAAAAATGAGCTGGGTCTCCATTTAGTGGTGAAAAAGATCAAGTTCAGACTTGGGTGAAGGAAATTAAGAAGGCAGTTTCTTGAAGTCCAATTTCAGATTGTCTGATAGAGCATTAGAAAAACTTTAGTCCATTCAAAAACATACACAAATACAAACCAGCTAGTTCCAAGTTGTTAAGCAACTTGATTTTTATCTCTTGGGTAAATGATCTCATTGGCCAAATGAACTCTCAACTGCACACCTTCCTATGTTCTCATCAATTACTGCTTGCAATCAATAACAGGGAGAGACTGATATAAGAATAAACAGTGATGGTCACAGACATTAGGAGAAACTTCTTTAGCCAGAAAGTGGTGAATCTATGGAATTCATTGTCACAGGAGGCTTTGGAGGCCAGGTCATTGAGTGTATTTAAGACCGAGATAGATAGGCTCTTGATTGGTAAGGGGATCAAAGGTTACGGGGAGAAGGCGGGAGAATGGGGTTGAGAAACTTATCAGCCATGATTGAATGGCGGAGCAGACTCGATGGGCCGAATGGCCTAATTTCTGCTCCTATGTCTTATGGTTTACTGAGACATAGGGCAGAGCACCAGATCATACGTGCTCACTCAGAAACCTCCAAAACTAGACTTACAGTTCCCAGTACAGAGATTCGTCAGTGCTGTCACATGATCAGTACACTTGCATTCTCTTAAATGAACAGGGTACCTTACTTTACCACATCCCTCCCACTTTACTTAAAAGTACAGCTAACAAGCTTAAAACACATTAACTATTTACACAATAACTATTTACAGGTCAAGTCAAGGAGGCCTTCTTTGATGGGTTGAGCGCCGCAGCCCAACAACCTCATCTGGTGTTTCCGAGACCTCCTTCCAGGGGCAGTTGCCCATTATGTCCCTCAGTGGATGATTTCACCACCTTCCGGGTGCAGTCATGTTCACTCCTGCTGTCCCTCCTCTCCAAGCTGAAACTGATAAAGGGCAACAAGCACCAAGCAATACTGAGATGAGCTATATGACATGTGAGGAGAAAGAGGAGAAAAAGTTATTTTGCTTTTCTTTCCGGGGACTGTCAATAATTTCTCTTTTTCTTCCTGTGTGTCTTTTTCTTGGTAGCATTGACCCGTATCTCTGTCTTCTCTCCAATTTCACTGTTAGGTGGGCTAGAATGAGCTCAGTAGTTGGGTTTTCCGACACCTCTTCTGAGAATTTAGGGCCTTCTAGCTTTAAAACCTCAGGGCTTTTATGCAGCTGCTGCTTCAGCTCTTCCAATTCTTTCCTATTCTCATTAATAGTTTCTTGGAAAATCACATATCGTTGCCCCTTCTCAGCTAATTCATTCCTTAGCTTGGCCAGAGATAGGCTTAACTCTTCCTTTTCTCCTCCATATATTTTTCGTGACACAAATTGGGAGCTGATTGAATTTTGTAGCGCACAAAAGTCCTTTAATAGATCTTCCATTTCCTTTCGAAGGATGCTGACTTCAGCTTGAACTCTGTCCCAGTGTAACACTTCTACGGGCTTTTCTCATTGGATCTTTGCATACTCATTTCTTCTTGCAGAAACACTTCTGGTTTCAAATTGGAAACTTAGTGGGCTGTCAAGATTTATCTCTGCCAGCCAGTTCCTTCCAAGGAGACTTGGTCCCCTGCCTGACATTACAAATAGGAGTAATTTTGCAGACTGTTGTTCCTCATTATGCTTTGACTTGATATACCCCTTTTACATTTGTTTCTTCGCCCGTGTATGTCCTCAGGTTTGTGTCCGAAACTTCTAACTTCAAAGGATGGGTTCCTTTACTCAGATATCTAAATATACGCTCTCCAATGACAGACATTGATGCTCCCGTATCAACTTCCATCTTAATGGGTTGTCCATTAACTGTAATGACTACTTGGATTGGCTCGGTTCTACCCACTTTGATGTTATATAGCAAACTAATGTCTGATTTTATTTCTTCTGGCACTTCCATGAAGCATATTTCATCATTTTTCCTTCTACCTTTATAGTGTTGTTTTAGCCTTTCTCTGCAGTGCCGTCTTATGTGGCCATAGTGGTGGCAGAAAAAGAACTCAACTCGTTTGAGTTATCGTTCGCTTACTGGAGGCTTGGATGTATTTGTCTCATTCATTTTGTTGATTTTCATTGCAGTACCCTTGTTTTTCAATGCTCTGGAGCTAGAGAGCATTGCCCGCCTTTCCATGGAGCCCGAAGTTTTTACATCTTTTGTTGCCGGATTGTCCTGCTCGACCAGATGGATAGCGCCATTTTGTGTATCTTTTAAGACTTCCAAATTTCTAACAGCACTCTCCATCGTGGTAGATAATTCTAATGCCTTATTAAAGTCTAGGCTAGGTTCGGCTAGCAAACACCTTTGGATAGTATCATCTCCAATCCCGCATATCAGCCAGTCTCTCAACATATGGACGTTTCGAATTCGCAATGCTTTTAAAATGGCCACATAGTCAACTATTGTCTCCTCTGGAAGTCTGTTCCTTGAATTGAACTTGAAGTGCTACATAGTAACTGTGGGCTTTGGTCTCAGGTGGGTCTGTACAATCTTTATTAACTCGTTAAAAGTCTTCGAGTTCGGGGCACTAGGTGACGTAAGGCTGCGGATCAGCCTGTATGTTTTGCCCCCACATGAGGACAAAAGAATCAGCTTCTTCTTCTCCTCCCCCGTGATGTAATTAGTGATAAAAAAGAACGCTAAGCATTTGACATACTGAGACCAGTCATCTGAAATGGGGTCGAATGGATCAACATGCCCAAACTGCAGCATCGTGAACGACTGCAAAGGGACTGCTCTTCCGATAGGCTTTCCAGGTAATGATGAGTTTAGGTGTTTGGCTTACCATGGAGTCGCACTCTCTCTGGGATCTCTTATAATTTTCTGTCTATAACCGTTTATCATGTATTTACCCTTGTATTGCCGCTTTAAGAGTGGTCACCATTTTTTTTAACTCTGCCTCTGTAGCTGTCAGCTTTTCTCTGCTGGGTTTCATACTTCTTTCCAGTTTTGATGGGATCCCCACGATCGCGATTCAAATTTTAAAAAAAATTTTAAACTGCAGCAGTGCTTTCTACTCCGATTGCTGGCTGTCACTTATTTTACAAGTAAGTACAGATGCTCTTTCCAATGTTTGGCTCACCTGACTTGAAATTTTTTTCTTTTGTTCTTTATCCCATCCTCGTCACCACTTTTGTGTCTTGGGTAAATTAGTTCGTTGGCCAACCGAACTCTAACTGCACGCCTTCTTATGTTCTCATCAATTGCTGCCTGCAATCAATAATGGGGAGAGGCTGATGTAATAAACAGTGATGGTTTATTGAGACATAGGGCAGAGCACCAGATCATTTGTGCTCACTCAGAAATCTCCAGAACTAGACTTAACCTTCCCAGTTGCCTGCGTTGTACAGTGATTTGTCAATGCTGTCACATGATCAGTATGCTTGCATTCTCTTAAAGGGACAGGGTACCTGGCTATACATCAAAGGCTACTACCGTATTGATGAGATCCTCTCTCATACACCTTTTAAGGAAAAAGACTTGGCGTTTGATAAGTGATCGTCCTCTATCTTTTGCAGGCCTCTGGCATACTGGTCAATTTTAACAGGGACAAAATTCTGCTGATGTTCGAATTCCTCCCGTAATTACAATTTCAATTGGTATTACTGCTAGTTAATAGTGTCAAGTAGTTACCTTGAGTGGCCAGTAACATCTTTACAACAGAATTGGCATTAATTCCACGTAAAATTGGCAATCAGAAGGAAAGTGTGTCCATTGAGTACAATTTCAGTTAGTATTCCCATTAGTGTATTTTGCCAAGTGAAAGAAAGCTCAGCATTGGCAGTAAAATTCCAAACCAAAGAGGTTTTCAATCCACATAAAATTACTAATGACAAAAACAAAATTGTAGATGATCAGATCTTCTTCTTGAAACATTCCCCATATAATTTTTGCCAAACAATCCTATTGCTCAATGTATAGCTACATTCTAGTTATTCTGTGACAAATCTGAAATCTGTGTCTTTACTGTGCTAGAAATGTTTGTATTTTAGATATATAGAGTTATAGAATCCTACAGAAGTCAATTGGGTTGGATTTTGTAGCAACAAGTCTGAAGTTGCACAAACCAATGTTTGCAAGAATTGAATTTACCAAAATGTCCCCAGTTAGCTTATTTAAATATTCTTCGCTAATTCTCTACATAAATCCGATGTGAAATGAGAGTAATGTATTTGGAAATCAGAGCTCAGCTTTTAGACAGTCACGTCTGGTCGAAGGTTTCGGGCAGCAGCAGGTATGTAGGAAAGTGTTTGGTTGTCTGAATTCAGTATCAGAATTCAGCTGGTTGTATCATCTGCTATTTTGTCCCAGTTTTTGAGAATGTCTTCCAATACAAGCTACAGCCAAAAAAGCTGGTCAAAAAATTAGGATACAGAAAAATGATATGAAAAGAAATATTACCTGAGTGAGGCTATCTTCCAAATGCTCGCAAAAGGCACTGAGCAGAGAGAGACAGAAATATCTCCATGTGACTAAGCCACAAAAATGTGTCTTGTACCATGTGCTGGGAGGTGGCAATGACAGTTAATTCTGTCACACTCAGCACTACAGCTTCACGTCACAAAAAGTTCAATGACCTGACTAGGGTGGGCAAGGTAATGTATGAGCCGCTCTCCATTTTTGTCCTTGCTCACCCTGGGGATCAGGGCATTTCACCCTCTAAAATTAAGATGCCATCACTTTACATTGTATGCATAAACAGAAGCAAAAAACACTGCAGATTCTGGAAATCTGAAATAAAAACAGAAAATTGCTTTTAAACTCATCAGGTTTAACAGCTTCTGAGAGGAGAAAAAGCAGAGTTAACCATTCAGGGCAGTTCTGATGAAGGATCATTAACATTAACATGAAACATTGGATGGAATTTTCTGTTTTCGAAACTAAGTGCAGTGACAATTTTGGGGGGGGGGTGGTGGGTGGGGTGGTTGCGGTGATTGCTCGGAGTGTATCCTGCTGCTCAGAATAATGGGAAATCGCGCCTGATTCCATGCTTGGAAGCTTATTAATTACGCAGAGGCGAGTATCTCTCCAAATCACCTGGCGGGTCGGGAGCCAATCCGTCCACCCCACCATTACCTGGCGGGTTTGAATGTCTGGGCGCCATATTTAAACGTCACCGGAGCACACACATCTCACTCTCTCCAGCCCAGCTGTCTCCAGGAGACCCGCAGAGATGTCACTGAGCCAAAAGAAGAAGGATGCAAGCCTCAGGAAGAAGCAGCACCCCACTTCAGCCAGTAGGTCCTCAAGGCCTTGATCAGAAGAGTTCAGATGCATAGGAATGTCCTATAGAATCACAGAATCACAGTGCAGAAGAGGCCCTCCAGCCCATCGAGTTTGCACCGACACGTGAGAAACACCTGACCTACCTACCTAATCCCATTTACCAGCACTTGGCCCATAGCCTTGAATGTTATGACGTGCCAAGTGCTCATCCAGGTACTTTTTAAAGGATGTGAGGCAACCCACCTCCACCACCCTCCCAGGCAGCGCATTCCAAACCGTCACCACCCTCTGAGTAAAAAGGCTTTTCCTCACATCCCCCCTAAACCTCCTGCCCCTCACCTTGAACTTGTGTTCCCTCGTGACTGACCCTTCAACTAAGGGGAACAGCTGCTCCCTATCCACCCTGTCCAGGCCCCTCATAATCTTGTACACCTCGATCAGGTCCCCCCTCAGTCTTCTCTGTTCCAATGAAAACAACCCAGGTCTATCCAACCTCTCTTCATAACTTAAATGTTTCATCCCAAGCAACATCCTGGTGAATCTCCTCTGCACCCCATCCAGTGCAATCACATCCTTTCTATAATGTGGCGACCAGAACTGCACACAGTACTCCAGCTGTGGCCTCACCAAGGTTCTATACAACTCCAACATGACCTCCCTACTTTTGTAATCTATGCCTCGATTGATAAAGGCAAGTGTCCCATATGCCTTTTTCACCACCCCACTAACATGCCCCTCCGCCTTCAGAGATTTATGGACACACACGCCAAGGTCCCTTTGTTCCTCAGAACTTCCTATAGCCCAGGGATGGTTCCAGAAAGCACACCAGCCTCATCTCCCCGGCCTGGGATGCCATCACAGTGCGACTGGCAACTGCGCCCATAACACCATCCAGTGCAGGAATAGGATGAATGATCTCATCTGCTCCGCCAGAGTAAGTCATCTTCAACTCCCTCCAATATCAAACTCTCGTCATGGCATCATGTAATCAAAGGGCTACTCTCTTCAGGGATCTCACACAAGCATTTGCAGGGGACATTACCATCGATTGTCTAACAGAAACTTTCACATCACCACCATCCCATCTATCATGCTGTGCACTCTCCTTCCTCAGACCTGCTGGGGAGGGCTCACCACAGATAGCAGGCATCCATCTTTCACAACCAATGCTCCATCCCTTCTCATCACTTGCCTTTCTTTTGACTTCACCCAGGGCAAGCTTGCCCACAACAGGTGGGAAATAGCGCAGACTGGGAAAGGCACGGCTGACAAAATTGCCCTCAGTGAATTCAAGGAGGCTGCAGCCGAGAACGCTGGGGAGGGCAGGGATCGCTCCTGTGGGGAAGGGTAGATCAGATTGTCTCAGCAACCTATTACAGATTGCACCTCCATCAGTTCATCACAACCTGTCAATTAAAGTGAATGACATGCAGTCTTATAATCAGCATGCTCATCAACTAAAACTCTATTCTCTTATCTTATAGGCACCAGCAGATCGAGGCCCACAAGGCAGCTCACCATAAATCCGAGGCCCCAGCCCATGTAAGAAGAAGCAGCTGGGGAAGAACTGTCACTGCAGTCACCCACACCTTCCACCAGCACCTGACACACGCCTCAGTGGGGCATAGCTCTAAGTTAGGCTCAGGGTCACCTACTGGACAACACCTCGCTGACACATCCCTGCAGCAGTCGGAAGCAGGGACTGCCCAGGTCTCTGGCACTTGGAAGGCTGCTGGAGACCAGCCACCCGCTCAGTCCAAGTCTGATGATGAGCCTCTTGTGAGCGGCCACTAACTCAATGCTGGAGATACAACAACAGGCTATGGAACATCAGGCAGAGATTTGGCATTCATTCAACAAACTGGCAGATGGAGGAGTCTGCCCGCGTTCTTTCTGATGTAGTGGCGTGGACATGTGAGTGTCTCAAGGTCATCATGGGAAAGTTGGCGACCTTGGTCGGATTTGCACTCGGCTCCGCACTCCATGGCCACACACCCTGGTAGGCACCTTCAAGATGTAGGCAACTGGGGGACGAAGCACTTCCCAGAGTGAGCACACATAGAGAGCACCGCTGACCTTCTTAGAGATCATGGCCTGGTGAATCATGAGGCTAGAAGGTGCAAGTGTGAATGCTGGGCTAATTCTCGATGCAATTGGATAGACATTCCTTGAGAAGAAATGGAATGGCTTTGAGGGCCAGGAGAACTGTGGCCATCTCTCCTTGCCTTCACTTTATTCCTCCTGGAATCTGGCAGCGATTAAAGTGTCACGGCACTTCTCCCATGTCCTGCTTCCTCTATAACGTTGTTGCCTTCAGACTGACCCTAATCACCCTCTTGAGGTTCTGGGGCCTCCTCATCTTCATCCTTCAATGAGCTCTCATCCTCCTCCATTTCACCTTCTGGCAAGGGATCACCTCTTTGCAGTGCCAGGCTGTGAAGGGCACAACACAAAGCGATGATGCATGAAACCCTATCGGAGTGTCCAAGCATCTGAAGTGCATCTTCAGAATGCCAATGGTCTGCTCAACTTGGGAGCGTGTGGAGCTGTGAGCAGAGTTGTACCCCTCCTTAGAACGACTCTGAGGGCAACAGGTGTCATCAGCTAGTTTTTCACTGGGTACCCCTTATCCCCAAACAGACATCCTTGCAGACATTCAGGCCCTTCGAAAATCTGAAGCACCTGAGTGTGACTCAGGATGTATGAGTCATGGCAACTCCCAGGGAACCTGGCACAAATGTGCATTATGTGCTTCCGATGACCACACACCAATTGAACATTGATGGAATGGTAGTCCATGCAGTTTATAAGCATTAGGGGCTGCTGCCATTAAGCCTGTATAGCCACATAGGTACAGTCGATTGCACCCTGCACTCTTGGGAAGCCTGAGAAAGCTGTGAAGCTAGTGAATCTCACAGCCTGGCTATCTTTGTCCAGAGCAAACCTCACATAGTGATGTGTTTTGCTGTAAAGGGCATCTGTGACCTCCTTTATGCATCTATGTGTTGCAGACACGAGATGCCGCACAAGTCCCTTGTGGACCCCTGGAACGACCCACAGGCAAAGAAATTGAATGTGACAGTCACCTTTAAAACCACTGGTAGGGGATAGCCTTCAACTCTGTGGGGCGTCAGGTTTTCACGAAGAATGTAGCAGATGTGATATACCAATGCTCGGGACAAGCGCAGATGTGCGTGGCATTGTCTCTTACTCATTTGTAAATAGGAGAGTCTTCTACCCTAGGTCTGGCGAGTCACCTTCTTTGTCTGGTTCTCTCCTCTTGACACTCTTGTTCTTGCTCTGGCTCCCCTTGGCCCTGGACCTCAGGCAGGGCCTCCTCCTTGATCTGCGCTCAGTGTTGCCTCTCCCTCCTTCGCCTCCTCCATTGCATTAGGATCCTTAAAAAGGCAGCATTGTGCCCTGGGTCCATTTTTGCTTTTATCATCTCTCTGAAATGAAACATTGAAGACATTAATGATTAACGGGTCAAGATAATGCAGATCACAATATGTTACCTACAGCAAATGTAATGGTTTATAGTGGTTTCTGCCCTACTTGTATTGTCGCTGATGCAGCCTTGTCTCTGAGGCGCTAGCATGCACGTCAAGGTGACCAAGATGCCATCCCAGAATGTTAAATCTGAATCTCTCAGTGGTATGAGAAAGTTTCAGTGACATGCACTACCTAACCTAGCTCAGTGCTCCAATCTCTGATCTGACATGCTAATTAGCAATAAGTTACTCATGATTAATGACTGGATACCCTTTGGTACGTTACGAATGCCAATTCTGGAGAACACATGACTGGCCTCCATTAATGGAATGCTATATATGCTGTACCTGTGCCTCCTTTAATTATTGCCTGCATTCCCAAATGTCACATTCCTATGTGTTAATGCTGAGATGTAGCAAATGTGATGTTAAGCCATTCACTTCTGAGCATCCCTGTTACAGTGCTGATAAAGGCATTGACTTCCGATGGTTTTCTTTGCAAGGTCTTCCTCCTTTCTCTCTAGTCAGACTCGAGTTTACTCTTGTGGCACCAGTAAGTTAGCATGTGCTCCCAGAAAGGGCCCCTTACTTGAGCAGTGCGCTCCTCCCACAATGCTTCAGACTCCTCCTGTTCAGATTTGTTTCTACTTTTGATTTATAACTGCACCATAACTCCGATAAAGCAAGATGGTGGTTCTGCACCATTATTTCAAGACCAACTTTGATGCTCCTTCTCTCACTGTCCATGTCCCAGAAATCTGCCTGGAACCTCACGATGTGAAGGTAAAGCTCCCTCCTGTAATTCTCCAGCCTCCCCCAGTAATACTGGATCCCATAGTTGTTGTGGTGGACATTCCTACCCTCCCGCTGAGACCACCACTACTGAAGTGCCCATGCCCAATGTGTACCTCTACCCTCCCCATCTAGAGGCTGTGTGCACAGTCACATACCGAGCTGAACACCCACCCCCCCAGGAAAGATTCACATACCCCCCCTCCGCCTCTTTATTATATGTTTCCCAAATACAGGTTGCAGATGCCTCCCATAGCCATTACCATTACATTTGCAGCCCAGTACAAAGACAGACAAGCCCATGGACAGCGACTGTGTGACATCCTTGCACACCTAGCTGTGCATTATACCAATTGAGCACACAGCACTAGCCCCTCACTGGACTGGAGTACATCCTGTTCCCAATGAAGACTCCTGCAGCATACCTGCTGCACCATATGCCTGTCTCCAATCTCTGACTTTGAATAGGAGGTCCACAGAGCCCTATGACTGTCTCTACTTTGTGACTCCTTTCCACACAGCTCCAGGATGTCTCTACTCTCTGAATCCAGACTGCAAGCTCCAGACCAAGGACTTTTAACTTTCACAGAATTCCCCATTGTCCTCATGACTGAAGACTACACTGTTTCCCTTCACAACGCACCCCCCCGCACCCACTCCAGTTAAGAGTCTCCATGCAACTCATCCTTCTTGTGCCACACTAACAACAGCCTCTCCACTTTCCTATTCCAGAGTCTGGGTGCATCCCATCCCATTCATACATGTGGTATCCCTTTTATCCTATTGTTTGTCAGCGTTTCAGTTACCCTTGTCAGGCTCCAGCTTCCTACTCTCTGCCTCCCATCGTTCCCCCTCCTCCTCCACCTCCTTGCAAAGCCTCTCTACCCCACTGCCTTCAAATTGTTCCCTCAACCCCTTGCAAAGCCTTCCTTCCCCATTGCCCCGTGTGTTACCATTCCCCTCCATCTCTACAACCAAACTCCAGTTGAAATGCTGGTTTCTGAATGCTCAGCCCTATATGAGTGCACAGTGGCGTCCTTCTGGACAATGGTGGCACCCAACTAGAGCAGACCACTCCTACACCACTCCCCCACCCCACACTGGTCACAATACTGGTCAGTGTCAGAAACTTGAGCCCTGCCTGAGTACCACTAGACAGTGGTGTCCTTGTGACCATGGGGACAACTATTGGGAGTAGACCAACCCTACAGCCCCAGCAGTGTGGCGTTCCATTGGCATTGCAACGAGACCGGCGCAGCACTGTGGAAAACAGGTTATGTATGTTGCGCTTACCTTGAATTCGTGAGTGAAGTGAGGTCCAACCTGTGTTCGCCACCCTTTCTCAAACAAGATTCAAACTGCTGTGATTTCCTGCTGGAAGACCGCACATGATTCTGGCGAGAAGCTAATTTAATGAGCATTCATGAGATGGTAATTAATGCAAATGGCGTTCACGTCACTGCTCAGTGGGATACCTGACCCGCCATTAACCCGCCATTAGGAGAATCGCAAAGTATTTTTATGCCTGGGTTTTTTCCTTCCCGCTAGATTCTGTACTCCCGCACAACACAAAAGCCACCACGGGCAAGATGGAAAAATTCCACCCATTAACTTTATCTCTCTCCACAAAAATTGCTCGACATGCTGAGTGTTTCAAACATTTTCTGCTTTCTTACACATTGTGCTTTACTGATGAGATGGATGGGAAATGTTAACTCACGTTCTTTATGTGAACCGTCCCTACATTTCCATGTAGGGCATTAAAATTTGTTCCTCTGCTTTAACAAGATAATATTTCCAGATATCTGACATCTGCTGTCTGAAGTCACCTGGGAGACATCCCTCAATTGATTTTCATCACGTAATTTGCTCAACCTTGTCACAGAAACTAGGTGGGTGTTCCAGACCCTGCTGAACAGCACCTTTAACATTAACAACAACGCTGGGAGATACAGGCTAAGGGATTAAACCTGACAGAAAATCTGGAGTGGAGTCCATTAGATAGTTGGTGTTTCCTTCAACCAAGCATCTTCCAGAAACTCCTGCAATGGATTAGGCCCTGGACTTTCATCTTTCCTCTGGACATAAGCACATGAGGTCAAGATGGAGGTTCTATTCTAGGCAAGTCTGCACTTCCTAAAACTATGCTTAGGCTATGCAGCAAACAAGAAAGGAAGGAGGGATTTTCCAGTTTGGAAGCTGAAATGTTAGAACTACGTGCCCTGGCATGAACAATGACCCACATTTTATAGCAAGTGTACACAAGATGGCCCTGATTGACCATGAGTGTGAGCTACATAAATTTGATGTCAACATTGCCAATATGCAGGAAACCAGATTAGCTGACACATGAGGATAACTACACCTTTTATTGGCATAGCAAGAGCAGAGAAGACCACTGTGAACTTGGTGTAGATTCTCCTCACCTCTCAGTTGTCTGCAACAAAGTGCATTTTACAGGGAGTGTTTTAAACCATTTGAGTTGTGTGATTCTTAGTAATAAACATGAAGCAGGCTTTTGGGTAAGTTTAAATCAGAAGAAAAGATAATGTTTATTTGCACAACACCCCAAAATTCCTCCTCTATGGTATTGTTACTAATTTGATTTGCCCAATCAATATGCAGATTAAAGTCACCCATAATTACAGATGTTCCTTTATTGCATGCGTCTCTAATTTCCTGTTTAATGCCATTCCCACATCACCACTACAGTTTGGGGGTCTATATACAACCTCCACTAATGTTTTTTGCCTCTTAGTGTTTCTTAGCTCTACCCATACAGATTTCACATCATCAGAGCTAATATCTTTCCTCACTATTACGTTAACTTCCTCTTTAACCAGCAATGCAACTCCACCGCCTTTTCCTTTTTGTCCGTCCTTCCTAAATACTGAATACCCCTGGATGTTCAGTTCCCATCCCTGGTCACCCTGCAGCCATCTCTCCGTAATCCCAACTATATCATACCTGTTTACATCCATTTGGGTGGGTAATTCATCCACTTTATTGCAAATGCTCCTCGTGTTAAGGCACAAAGCCTTAAGGCTTGTCTTTTAAACATTACTTGTCCTGTTCCATAAGACCATAAGACATAGGAGCAGAAATTAGGCCATTCGGCCCATCGAGTCTGCTCCGCCATTCAATCATGGCTGATTAGTTTCTCAACCCCATTCTCCCACCTTCTCCCCGTAACCTTTGATCCCCTTACCAATCAAGAACCTATCTATCTCGGTCTTAAATACACTCAATGACCTGGCCTCCACAGCCTTCTGTGGCAATGAATTCCATAGATTCACCACTCTCTGGCTAAAGAAGTTTCTCCTCATCTCTGTTATAAAAGGTCTTCCCTTTACTCTGAGGCTGTGCCCTCGGGTCCTAGTCTCTCCTACTAATTCTTCCCCACGTCCACTCTATCCAGGCCTTTCAGTATTCTGTAAGTTTCAATCAGATCCCCCCCAATCCTTCTAAACTCCATCGAGTATAGACCCAGAGTCCTCAAACGTTCCTCATATGTTAAGCGGTATATCTGTTTTGCAGGGGAATAGCCACAGGAGATTCCTGCACTGCCTGCCTAGTCCTCTTGCTCTGCCTGGTGGTCACTAATTTCCTTCCTGCCTGTGGGCTCTTAACCTGCGGTGTGACCACCTCTCTATACGTGCTATCCACGAAACTCTCCGCTTCACGGATGCTCTACAGTGTCCCCAGCCGCCACTCCAGCTCCAAAACCCGGGATTTCAGGAGCTGCAGCTGGAGACACTTCCTACACATACCGGTCCCGGGCACTGGAAATGTTCCCGGCTTCCCACATAGAGCAAGAGGAGCACACCACGGCTTTGAGCTCTCCTGCGATGACTTACCCCTTTAAATTAAAGTAAACCTTTTGGAAGATACTTAAAGTCAAATAACATCAATTACTCTAGAGCCCTTCTTCCCTGCTCCTCATTGTCACAGAATATAGCCCTTACAAACGATGAACCACAAAATAAGATCTTAAAAACTATAAGTGAAAAAAGTGGTAAATACTTACCCGGCCGTACTCACGGTACTCAAAGGATCACCTCGTTCCCTCCTCACTGAACTCCCTCAGTCACCAAACTCCAACTTAAGCACTCTACTGCAGCCCAAAGCAGCACTCCAGGGCAGGAGAGTCTTTTGAGCCAGTACTTTGTTGAAAGTCCTATGAAAGGGGCGGTACTGGACCTAATCTTTGGGAATGAAGACAGGCAAGTGGTAGAAGTGTCAGTGGGGGAGCATTTCAGGGATAGTGACCATAACTCTAAGATTTAAGGTAGGTATGAAAAAGGACAAAGATCGACCAGGAATAAAGGTCCGGAATTAGGGGAAGGCCGATTTCAACATGGTAAGATAGGATCTGGCCAAAGTGGACTGGGAGCAGTTACTTGTAGGAAAGTCTACATCAGACCAGTGAGTGTTCCCATAAAGATGAAGGGTAGTTCCATCAAGTCCAGGGAACCCTGGATGTCAAAGGATATAGAGGATTGGAAAAGGAAAAAAAGGAGGCTTATGGCAGAGGGCTGGAAATAGCAGAAGCCCTAGAGGAGTATAGAAAGTATAGAGGGGTACGCCAGAACCAGTGGTCACAGTCTGAAGATATGGGGTAGACCATTTAGGACTGGGATGAGGAGAAATTTCTTCACCCAGAGAGTGGTGAGCCTGTGGAATTTGTTTCCACAGAAAGTAGTTGAGACCAAAACATTGTATGTTTTCAAGGAGTTAGATATAGCTCTTGGGGCGAAAGGGATCAAAGGGTATGGGGAGAAAGCAGGAGCAGGCTATTGAGCTAGTTGATCAGCCATGATCATAATGAATGGCGGAGCAGGCTTGAAGGACCGAATGGCCTACTCCTGCTCCTAGTTTCTATGGTTACTTAAAGTAATTAGGAGAGCGAAGAGCGGGTATGAAAATACACTGGCAAGCAAGGTAAAGGAAAATCCCAAAGCATTTTATAAATATATTAAGGGCAAGAGGATAACTAGGGAAAGAGTAGGGCCCATTAGGGACCAAAGTGGCAATGTGTGTGGAGCCGGAGGTCGTAGGTGAGGTTTCAACTGATTACTTTTCTTCTCTGTTCACTATGGAGAAGGACAATGTAGGGGTAGAAATCAGCGAAGGGGACTGTGATATATTTGAACAAATTAGCATTGAAACGGAGGAGGTATTAGCGGTTTTAGTAGGCTTAAAAGTGGGTAAATCCCCAGGCCCAATGAGATGTATTCCAGGTTGCTATGTGAGGCAAGGGAGGAAATGGCAAGAGCTCTGATGCTAATTTTCTAATCCTCTCTGGCCACAGTGGAGGTGCCAGAGGACTAGAGGATAGCGAATATGGTACCATTATTCAAGAAGGGTAGTAGGGGTAAACCAGGTAATTACAGGCCAGTGAATCTAACATCATTGGTAGGGGAACTATTGGAAAAAATTCTGAGGGACAGGATTAATCTTCATTTGGAGAGGCAGGGATTAATCAGGTATAGTCTGCATAGATTTGTCAGGGGAGATCATGTCTAACAAATTTGATTTGAATTTTTTGAGGAGGTGACTAGTTGTGTAGATGAGGGTAGTGCAGTTGATATAATCTACATAGACTTCAGTAAGGCTTTTGACAAGGTCCCGCATGGGAGAATGGTCAAGAAGTTAAGAGCCCACGGGATCCAGGGCAATTTGGCAAATTGGATCTAAAATTGTCTTAGAAGCAGGAGGCAGAGGGTGATGGTCGAAGGTTGTTCTTGTGATTGGAAGCCTGTGACAAGTGGTATACCAGAGGGATTGCTGCTGGGATGTATGTAGTTGTATGTAGCTGTATATAGTGTACATTAATGATTTAGACGTGAATATAGGAGGTATGATCAGTAAGCTCACAGGTGACACAAAAATCGGTAGTGTTGTAAATAGTGAGGAGGAAAGTCTTAGATTACAGGACGATATAGATGGGCTGATAAGATGGGCAGAGCAGTGACAAATGGAATTTAATCCTGAGAAGTGTGAGGTGATGCATTTTGGGAGGACTAACACGGCAAGGGAATACACAATGAATGGTAGGACACGAGGAATAACAGAGGGACCTTGGTGTACATGTCCATAGATCCCTGAAGGCAGCAGCACTGGTAGATAAGGTGGTTCAGAAGGCATATGGGATACTTGCCTTTATTAGCCGAGGCATAGAGTATAAGAGAAGGAGGTTATGTTGGAACTGTATAAAACGCTAGTTAGGCAACAGCTGGAATACTGTGTGCAGT
Organism: Cetorhinus maximus; assembly: GCF_964194155.1. Classification (NCBI taxonomy): domain Eukaryota; kingdom Metazoa; phylum Chordata; class Chondrichthyes; order Lamniformes; family Cetorhinidae; genus Cetorhinus; species Cetorhinus maximus. Next base: position 28,192,806 of record NC_135889.1, read on the forward strand.
TCTGGTTGCCACACTATAGGAAGAATGCGATTGTACTGGAGAGGGTGCAGAGATGATTCACCAGGACTGGGCTGGAGCGTTTCAGTTATGAAGCAAGACTGGATAGGCTAGGGTTGTTTTCCTTAGTGCAGAGAAGGCTGAGGGGGGACCTGATAGAGGTATACAAAGTTACGAGGGACATAGATAGGGTAGAGAGGAAGAAACTTTTCCCCTTAGCTGAGATGTCAATAACCAGGGGGCATCACTTTATGAAAGGGGCAGGAGGTTTAGAGAGGATTTGAGGAAAAGTATTTTCATCCAGAGGGTGGTTGGAATCTGGAACACACTGCCTGAGGGGGTGGTAGAGGCAGGAACTCTCACAACATTTAAGAATTATTTAGATGAGCACTTGAAATGCCATAGCATACAGGACTACGGGCCAAGTGCTGGAAAATGGAATTAGAATAGATAGGTGCTTGATGGCCAGCATGGACACAATGGGCCGAAGGGCCTGTTTCTGTGCTGTATAACTCTATGACTGTAAGTTAACCCCCCTCTCTTTCACTGCATCTGGGGGGCTATTAATTTTGAGTTTTGAATACTCAGTCAATAGCTAATGGTTTTGCATTTTCAATGTCATTTCAAACAAGTGTTTTCCACCCACAGACATTTATATCATAATGATTCTCCAGAAGCATGTTCAGACACGAGTTAATCCTTTGTCTGTGAAGAAATCACAGGTCACCTGACCTTTGGCAGCCATCTTTGATGCACCTTGTCCACTTTTTAAAGTCAATTTTTAAGGAGTCCACATTGGATAGAGTATACATCTTGAAAGTTAGGAATATGATACCTTTACTGGACATGGCAGGTCGGACAGAGATTGATGGCCAACCTGCCTCGGTCACCATGGGGTGGACAAGATCAATGACAATGTACAACGGCTTCCTGAGTTTTGCGCCCTGAATGAAATCTGCATCACCAACACCTTCTTTCAGGGCGGACATCACCACAAGGGATCGTGGAATCATCCTAGACCTGGCCATAGGCATCAACTTGACCTGATTATCACGAGAAGACACGATCTGCTCAGTGTTCTCCATACCCCCATCTATCACAGTACAGATTGTAAACTGACCACTCTCCTGTCAGCAGCAGAGTGAAAGGTGCAACCCTGAAGGTTTCACAGCTCCAAACACAATGGTCTGCCACACATTAGTATTCATAGTACAAGGAATAATGCCAAATATCAGCACTTTGCATTGGTGCTCGAAGAATTGCTGTCCACTAAAGGCTTACTGAGAATTGTCAATGTTGATATTGATGAAACTTGGAAGTCGCTGAGTTCAGTCATTTATGACAGTGCAGCAGCAACATTTGGAAAATATGAAACCTGCAACAAAGACTGTTTGAGATCTGCTTGGTAGAGATGGTATTTGTTACTGAAGTCAAAAGCTAAAAGCCTTTCTGATGCAAAAAGAGATCAATAATTGTTAAAAAAGATATTTGAATTCCAGTGACTGACTAAAAAGACAAGGTTTCAAGTTAAGACTTTTACTGTAACAAACAAATTAAAGGCAACAGTGACCAATCAGAAAGCAAAATACATCTAATGAAAGGTCACAGGCCTGAAACATTAACTTTGTTTTTCTCCACAGATGCTGCCATAACTTTGAGTATTTCCAGCATTTTCTGTTTTTATTATTGACTAAACACTATTTTTATAGGCAAATTATACTCTAAGTCACTGAAACGTTACCCTCTTTAACTTGTAAAATGATCAAAAATCCCCACCACGGTTATTCTTAAGTCTGTCCCTTAAGTGGACACTTTATTCTCCAGGAACCAGTCCAAAACTATTCTCCACATCTGATGGCCTGCTTCTTTTTATTCCTTTCCCGGAACTGATTTTCACTGTTAGGGTTACACTGGAGATTCCTTTTCTCAAGCCTAAGCTAGGTGAATCTTCCAGGCTCCTTTAAGTCCTCACAAATTTGGTTTCTTCAATCTGAATGCAACCCACATTCTGTACGGTGAACAATAGGGTCAGCATTTTCTTTGCTTCAAGTGCAGGACTGCTTGTCTTTATTCTTCTGCTCTCTCTCTCTCTCACAGCTTCGTGCAGATTGACTTGTGTCTATGAAGTTCAGTGATATCTTAGGAAACCCTGACACTGCAATGGCTTTCTATGGAGTTTTCCCCTCTTAAAGCAGAACTCCATGTCAATATGAATCTCATGGGCATTGTATCCAGGTATAAATGCTTACTAGCTATCTTCTAGGCCTTAACTCCATTCTATTCTGAAATTTAAATAGATAGTTTAAAGCATAACCATTTATAAAACCTGACATTCCTAATACTTCGCTGTGAGACTTGGAGGCTAAGAGTTTATGCACAGTCACCACAGAAGCTCTTGCCATTGTCCACAGACATGAACATCCTTCACCTTCTCAGCAAGTCTCTTGACTCTGGGCCCCTCTTGTCCCAATAGCAATCAAGCCACCCAGGCTTGCTGTCAGACAGGATTCAGGGCAGGTCATGTCACCCTCTTCAGGCCTCCATTTTACCTTAAATCAAAACAAAACTATCTAACAAACTTCATATTTGTAACAACATTTTGCAACTAGAAATTGAGTTTTTAAGGCATAAACCAAATTGCTGATTATAGTGTAAATCATACTGTCTGGCAGCATCATTATTGCTCCATTATCTGAAGACTAGAAGGCAAGGAAAGGCTTATGTTAGTTCGAGTGAGGAAATTATGCAAACCAGATAACAAGAGTATTCTGTTGAAGCAATTTCTGGTGAAGCCGGGAAATAATAAAGACTGTTGATTCTTGCTGTGGCAAAGGGTTCTCAGTGTTGCTGTTTAGATCTTGATTGATGTGTCTTGAATGGCAGATTACAGGTGATCATAAATAATCCTTACATTTATGTCACGAGTAATTGATGAAAATGTTTCAAAGAATTGTACATATGGGCTGGGATTTTCAATGAAATGCACTAAGTGCGTTAAGGGGCATAAAAAATGGCATTCCACTCGCCGGCCGCAATGGCAGGTTTTCACACCGCATCGTGTGCTTCAGACTGCATTAATTATTCATCCACTGGTAACATATCGTTTCGTTGGTGGGCAGCATCTGATTTGCCTGCACCACTGTGACCTCAGTGCTCCCTAACTCTGGGTACCATACTTAAACGGCGCAGCGTTTGCACTCTCTACAGCCTAGGACACCTTCAGTGAAGACATGGCTTGCAAAGGCAGAAAGTATGCTGTACCCAATTTTAGTGACACCTCAGTGGTGCACTTTGTTAGACATAGTCGAGGAGTGCCGCGATATTCTCTACCTCCGCTCTGGCCACAGGACTTCCACAAAGGTGACCAATCCAGCTTGGGAGGCTGTCGCAGCGGTGGTCAGTGCAAATGCCCTGCAGAAGAGGTCAGCCACCAACTGCAGGAAGAGGATGAATGATTGCCTTCGTTCCACTAGGGTAAATCACCCATCTCATCACTCTCAACTCACGCTCACAAGCCAATCACACATTCACAAGGATCTCACTGGCTGCCACCTCAAGGGATATCACCACTCACTCTTGCACACCCTGACATCTCCATCGGGCCTCATCTCCTCTGAAGTTTGCATCCTAATCCTGTCCTGGGTTCCACACACCGCCCACACATGCCAGGCATCCTTTCCATCTGCCCTCGCATGTGTCTTGCTTACACTCTCTCCATCTGTCTTCATGTAGGACCATCTGGCTCACAATAAGAAGGAGAGGTCCCAAACCAGGGCTGGACTTCCCAAGATCAGGTTCTTGCAGACTACGAGAACAGAACCTTAGAGCTGGCTGCAGAGGACGTAGACTGTGCCTGCACTGACGGTGAGGTCCGCGGTGCACGCCCAATTGACCATCCTGCACTGCAACATCTATCAGACAACCATACTGTGAGTGATTTCTCCTGTTTCAGAGTCACCTGCCATGCACTAATTGTCTCTCCTTTCGTTCACAGGCACGTCTGGGAAGCTGCTGAGGGCACCCATGAGCCAGGTCATCAACTCCAGCCCCGAATACACCTCGGATGATGAATTTGAAGACAGCACCTTTGAAGGCCCGTCGCAGCGCTCGCCCACCAGTGCAGAGACACACACCTCGGTGACAGCTAGTTCTAGATTAGCCTCAGGGTCACAATCTGGTGAGCACAGCGCTCTATTTGGTCCATAGCAGACAGAGGCCGGTACATCAGAGGTCGCTGACATTCAGAGGATTGCTGGAGGTCATGATTCTGCTGAGTCCGATGGTGAGCCTCTGGATTTGGTCCTAAGTCAGTTGCTGGAGCTGTAAAGACAAGCACGGAAACATTAGGAAGGATGGCCACTGCACTCCTCAGATAACAACGCACGATGGAGGAGTCCGTTCGCCATCAGTCTGAGGTGATAGCGCTGGCAGTGTGGACTGAGGTCCACACTGGTAGGATAGCGGCAACCGTGGAGGATTTGGTCCAGGACATCAGTCCTGCATTGCTGCAGGAGCTAGGCTCCATCGCAGTAGTCACTGATGGCATCCATCAGTGTCAACATGAGAGGAGTGCGGAGCACCTCGATCTCAACCCAGCTGCCCCTTCTCCTCAAAGAGTTATCCAGGGGCCTCGGGGACCTATAGATAGGAGGACCAGAAGCTCTACATTCCGGGGCCATCCACCCAGGTGACTCCACGAGTGTCCAGCCGATCCAAATCCCCTCTTCCTGTGACCCCATCAGCTCCAGCTCCACAGGCTGAGGAGGGTGCACCTGCCCCACAGCAGGACACCCAAATCAGGCCGGGCCAATTAGGTCTCAGCCCTCCAGAGGACGCCTGCCAAGGTCAAAGACAACAGGGTGTAGCAGTCAGCAGGCTACCTCCACCTCCACTGTGGATGTTGGGGGAGCACCAATACGTGTTGGCAGGGTAAGGAAAGTGAAAAAGATGCGGTTGCACAACATGTATACATGTGGTTAACACCCGTACCAATGTTCATGAATGTAAATAGATTCACAATCATTTCATATACCCTCTTGTCTATGCCTCCTTATGATGAGCTGTGTTACTGTCAATCACGTGTGATACCTTGGTTCTTGCACCCACTTCTGGCTATGGTCTCTATCCTGGGACTCTCTTCTGTGCAGTGTGTTACCATCTCACCACAGTGAGTGGCCCATTTCAACATAATTCTCCATCTGAGTAATGCCTGCATCTTGCGGAACGAACCTCATTCCTATGCCTCGTGGGGTCCCATAATATGCATTTTTGCCTCTGTGTGATTGAGTCAGGGGTGTGCCCCGATCTCATCTGCATTGTTGAAAGGTGAAGGTGTGATGTTTAAGGAGAGTTGTGTTCACATATGGAGAAAGCTCATGTACCGTCCAACTCCATGTGCCTGCTGTCTCTGTTTTGATGATATGAGCCTATACTCAGACCTTCTGTATGCTGCCCTCAGCCAAACAGGTTTCCGATGTTCCCAGTGTCAATCTCCTGAGCTCAGAAGAAACTGGTAGTGCCTTGTTACTGCAAGAGGCGATGAAGCAATGGCACATTTGTGTACAGGCCCCAAGACATCCAACCTTAAGTGTTTCTCACCCTGTAGTTATGACTATTGTGGGGAGAAGAGGCCAGTCACAACAGCGCTGTGTCCCCCATCATCTTGACACTCCAAGAGATTACTAATTCTACTTCCAAATGATGATTTCTGAAGGCCAAAACAGCCTTTAAGCATGCTCTGGAATTGTACATCATTGCTTCAGACAATGTGGAGGGGAGCAAAGGGATAGGAGCGAGTGTGTGATGACGCAGAACCTCGCAAAGCACAGGCTCTTGAGGGCCTCATGTCCTCTGAACATGTTGGACTTCACTAGGGCCAGGGCTGGCCATGAGGGTGCACTGGTTCTGTGTAAGAGGAGACATCTCAATATCAGGCAGCCAAGAGTCTGACCTCATCATGCTCAGGTGCTCCCCCTCCATAGTAAGGTTAGGAGAAATACAGCTCAGGATCCTTAACAAACTGCCGGATGTCAGTGTCATTCTGGGGAGTGTACCACAGCCGACTGACTCATCTCTAAATGCAGCCACAGCAGCGGTATTTCAACAGCTGCCTTACCCCAAGTGTTATGTTTCTGTGTCACCATCGATGTAACACTTGGTGCGTGGCTGTGTTGGTTCTGATGGATCTCCATGAGGAGTCTTGCCAGACTGAAGGCATGTAGCCACTAGCCCACTGAGGATCGTGCAAGTGCCCCTGCATCCTGTAGAGTGCTGTTGTGACTGGGATGCTGGATGGACATGTGAAGAGACAGTACTTTCTGATATCTGATAACAAAATGCCCTCCTCCAGGTAGCACCTCATCTCAGCATGGTCGCATGCCCTCTAGGCTTGCTCATCCTTCAAAGCAGCAAGACAATGTGAGTGTGCTGCGCAACGATGCACTGTCACCTAGAAGTTTATGGACGAAATTAGAGGAATAGCTGTGCTGGTGGTGGGCATGCTGGCCCATGATGGAAGAGAGTTGTCCAGGAGGATCCTCAGTGCATCTCGTCATCCTCCTCCTGGAATCTGCTGGAAATGCGGGTCTCAAGAGCATGCCTGGCTCATCTGGCACATGCAATGGCCTCTTCGCCTGCATCCTCGGCTTCCGTAACCTCGTCACTATCATCTCCTTCGAGGTCCTCCTCATCAGGGGAGACGTATAGCTCCTCCAAACCTGCATGCTGCATTTGTTACAGTCGCACACAACTGTGCATTGAGCGAGTGATAGCCCCTCCGGTTTACATATTGGACTGCCTGTTGCCAGGGATCTTTTATAGCCACATGAGTGCAGTTGATGGGCCCTGCACATGTGGGAAACCAGAAAGCTCTTGCTTGATCTCTGTCGACGTTGACAAAATTGTGGCCCTTTGCAAAAAGGGCATCTGTGACCTCCTGGATGCATTTGCGGATGGACGCATGGGACATGCCATAGTGGTCCCCAATGGAGCCCTGGAAGAAGCCACCATGTAGAAGTTGAGTGCAATGGCTACTTTCACAGCCGCTGGCAATGGGTGCCCTCCAAGACCCCATGGCGCCAAATCCTTCAGAATGTAGCAAATGTGAGTTACCAGATCCCTTGACATATGGAGGCATCTGCGACATGGTTCTCACTCATTTGCAGATAACGTGACGTCCATACACCCTGGGTCTAATGACGACTCTCTGAGGGTCATCCTCTGTGATCGCAGGAGGACCTGCTGCACCTTGGTCGAGGGTTCCATTTAGCAAGCCAGGCACGTTGATCACATTCTTCTCATCTTTCTCTCCAGCCTATAAGCAGTAATGCAGGCAGCAATAACACCAGGTTCCATCTTCCTGATGGTCTCCTCATTGCAGTATCAATGAGAAACATGCAAGAGTCATCACATGTTTCCAAAGGTCCACTTTCAGTCTGTGATTGTGGGTTCAAGGCCTTTTCATGCAAACCAGAGAATACTGGGCCCTGAAATGATGCCCAGAGTGGATTATGCATGAATATTCACCGCCATCCCCCCCTCTCCCCCCCCACCCACCACCACCACCACCACCACCAACCCCTCTAGCCCACACGACCGACTGGCAGCAGCTTTGGCCCAGGCTTTGGGATCATCATTACTTGCACTCCAAGACTGCAATGTTTGGACTAAACATGAGGGTGAATGTTCAGTGACTACATGAGACTCATTTAGGGCATCCGGAGGCTTCTCCTCCGTGAGTGGTCCATGGCCACATTTCCAAGGGGGTTCTCAACCTTGTCCAGTCATCCAATAGTTCTGCAGTTCCATAATACTCTGGTGAATTTGTAGGCTGTGAACGAAGGGTTAAAACTAGGGGAACCATCATTGCCACTTTGAGGGATCTATGTTGCATGACTGGGCATTATTGCTTCACTTTGCTGACTCCCTGCATGTCAATTGAACAGTTGCTAACTCTGTCTCAGCTATGCCTCTGTCCTCATTTTGGAACTATCATTTCAGTTGGGTGGCCCTTTAGTGCCCCCCTCCCTTCCACCCCTCCAATCATGTGTTGCAGTGCAACCTTCCTCACTCGCTGCCCCCAGTGGAACCCTTGCCCTGCAGCCCTTTCATTTCCCTCAGTCCTGTCTGGCCCCTTCATCAATGGAGCCATTGCCCTGCTACCCCTTTCCTTTTGTCAGTCCTGTCTGGACCCTCCCCGAGTGGAGCCCTTGTCCTGCAGCACAGTAAAAGCCACCCCTGCTGTGGTACCTGTAGAGACTTGCCTGTGAGACCCCTTGAAACTGATGCTGTACAGCCTTGCGAGCCTAGCGTTGACCCCAACAAGCACTGTGCAGTGCAAGGTATGCAAACTAATCTTGGGGTCAGGAGCAAAGTGCATGTCATTTAAATCCTGCTGTGAAACATGTCATTCTAATTGCATGCCGACATGGACTCTTAATCTAGCGTGGAGGGATGATTCTAGCGAGCAGGCAACATAATGAGATGCTGATTTATGCTAATGACAATCGTGACATTTGGTGGCAGGAAACGTGGCCCGACATTGATGGCTGATGTTCACAATCACTTCCTTGTTTTACGTCATCATAAAACCAGTTTTGGACCTTCACACGAGATTTAGGTCTCGCACCCGCCATGACGCCCACTGTGATCAGGAGCGGAAAATCCCAGCTATGAGTTATTCATCACTCTTCACTGAAGGTCCTGATTCCTGTGTAGCTTGAATCGCAGTGCTAATTCTTCGGTGTTCTTTATATTCTCGTGTATTTGCTGATTGTTGTGCAGCTAGCTCTCTTTCTGTTGGTGTTGCTCTGTTTATTATTTATTTCAAGTCTGCATTTCTGTATTCCATATTTATTTCTGCTATTTGTACAGTAGTCTCTAGGGAGGCTCAATAAGTAGTGCCCCTGCCTCTGAGCTATGTTTTGCGTTCAAGCCCCACTCCAGGACTTGTCGGCCACAGAAGGAGAGTTCATGATGTAGTTCAACAGGTTGTTGATCAGCCCACTAATCCTTCCATCACTTCCCCTCTATTCTCCAAAGGGGAGAAAAGTGTATATGAAGTTACAGAACAAACAGTGGTCCCTCTCAGGATTCCTGAGATATTTATTTGAAGTATTTATTGCAAATTTTCATTTATTTTTGGAAGGATGTCTGGAAAGCATTGGTTAAATTTAAGTTCTAATTCTTTGTGCATGTTTGTGGATTTTATAGTTGTGATTATTGAAACCTAATCCATTCCTTGGTTATGACTGTTTTGAGGTGTAGTCGCTGTGGAAATGGCAACGTGGGCATAAACAGTAGTGCTGGGAATTATGAGTAATGAGTATATATTTTTTCCTTCCAGTTTTCACATTTCCTTTCCTCGAAGGACTGATTCACGGAAATTTTCAAAAATGCTCTTTCCTATCTAAGGAGGGAATCTCTCTTCATTTACAAAGATTCAACACACAGGCTTGTTAATCACATCTAAACTACATTCTGAAAGGTGTGGCAAACTAAGGAACAAAGCCAGCAGAAGATCTGAAACTTTTAACAATATATGTCCTTATTCTAGTGATTAAATGTGCGATGCTATAATTGACTAACTACACTTGCAATGTGAAGCAGTTAATAATGGGCACTGCTAAAATCATTAGCTTGTACGTTATGTGTGTCCGAATGTAGTGGTCATTTGCGAGAGTAAACATTGAAACCAGTTTCTCTCTTTTAATTATATTCTTAAGGAGACAATCAGTTTCAAAGTTTGAGGAGGTCAGTTCTGCACATTAATGGTAGAGGGAAGTGTTCTATCTTATGCCACATGAAAGCAGTGGAAATGAAGGTATGTATGCAGAGAGTTTTAATCATTTATGAACTCTAAGAATGTTGTTGAAAATAATATCATGTAAAGTATGATGGAAAGTTATGAATGACAATAGCTTTTGGTTTGTGAGTTTAAAAGATAGGCAAGTCAAAAATTGCTTTTCAATGGCTGGAATTTTACGGCTCCGTCGCGACAGGGATGGGGCCATAAAATGCAGCGAGCCATTCTAAACTCCGTTGACTTCGGCAGGACCGTAAAATCCTGCTGTCGTAAAATTCCACCCAATGAAGCTGTATGCAACTGTCATTTTTTATTTATTCTTTCACTAGGCCAGCTTTTGTTGCCCATCCCTAATTGCCCTGGGGAAGGTGGTGGTGAGCCATCTTCTTGAACTGTTGCAGTCCATGTACTGTAGGTACACCCACAGTTGCTATTTGGAAGGGAATATAGTGAAAAAACAGCAATATATCCCCAGGTCAGGATGGCATGTCACCTGGAGGGGAACTTGCAGGTGGTGATGTCCCCTTGTTGCCCTTGTCCTTCCAGGTGGTAGAGGTTGCTGGTCTGGAAGATTCTATCAAAGGAGGCATAACAAGTTGCAGCAGTGCATCTTGTAGACGCTGCCGCTATGCATCAGTGGTGGAGGGAGTGAATATTTAAGGTGGTGGTTAGGATGCCAATCAAGCAGGCTGTTTTGTCCTGGATGGTGTGAAGTTTCTTGCGTGTTGTTGAAGCTGCACTCATCCAGGCAAGAGGAGAGTATTCCATCACGCTCCTGACCCGTGCCTTTTAGATGGCGGACAGGCTTTGGGGAGTCAGAATTCTCAGCCTCTAACCTGCTCTTGTAGCTATAGTATTTATATGGCTGTTCCAGTTAAGTTTCTTGTCAAAGGTAACCCCCAGGATGTTAATATGGCAGGTGGAAGGGGTGGGGTTCAGTGATGTAATGCCATTAAATATCAAGAGGAAATGGTTAGATTCTTTCTTGTTGGACATGGTCATTGTGTAGCACGAGTGTTACTTGCCACTTATCTGTCCAAGCCTGGATGTTGTCCAAGTCTTGCTGCATATGGACACAGAGTGCTTCAGTATCCAAAGAGTTGAGAATGGTACTGAACATTGTGCAATCATCAACAAACATCCCCACTTCTGACCTTATGATGGAGGGAAGATCGTTGATGAAGCAACTGAAGATGGTTGGGCCTAGGACACTACCCTGAGCAACTCCTGCAGTGATGTCCTGGGACTGAGATGATTGGCCTCCAACAACCACAACTATCTTCCTTTGTGCTAGCTCTGACTCCAGCCAGTGGAGAGTTTTCCCCCAGTTCCCATCGACTTCAATTTTGCAAGGGCTCCTTGATGCCACACTTGGTCATATGCTGCCTTGTCTCACTTCACCTCTTGAGCAGAACTTTACGGCCCTGTTTCGGCAGGGACAGGGCCGTAAAATGTGGTGAGCCGTTCACAAGGCCATTGACTCCAGTGGGACTGTAAAATCCTGCCGGTGTAAAAATCCCCCCTGGAATTCAGCTCTTTTGTCCATGTTTGGATCAAGGCTGTAATGAGGTCAAGAGCCGAGTGGCCTTGCAGAACCCAAGCTGAGTGTCAGTGAGTAGGTTATTACTATGTAAGTGTCGCTTGATAGCACTGTTGATAGCACTTTCCATCACTTTGATGATGATCGAGAGTAGAATGATGGGATAGTAATGGGCTAGGTTGGATTTGTCCTGTTTTTTTGTGGGCAGGACCTTCCTGGGCATTATTCCACATTGTCGGGTGGATGCCAGTGTTGTAGCCATACTGAAACAGCTTAGCTAGGGGCTAAACAATTCTGGAGCATGTGTCTTCAGTGCTGCTGCCAGAATGTTGTCAGGGCCCATAGCCTTTGCTGTATCCAACAACTTCAGTCGTTTCTTTATATCATTGTCATACTTCAGTGTATTATGAACATTCAAACAATACTTTAAAATTTTGAACACAAACAGTCTATCAAAATAGCCACTGCAAATCATGTGACCTTTGGCATTTCCGGCTCCAGTCAGTTCTCAGTCTCAAGCAAATACCTGATTAAGTATGGACATTCACAGCCAGCTGGGAAATTCACACATCCCTTTGAGATGGGTTTAAGGATGGACCAACAACAAAAGAAAAATCACATTCTAACCAAGTCCTCTTTCTGTTTCACCATGGACAAAAGAAATATCGAATCTCAATGTGTGCTGGATGAATGTGAAATGGATCCCATCAACCTTTCATTGTATTATGATGGTCTCTCTTCCAAACTAGACAGGATGAATTTCAAAGTGTCAAATGACAATACAGGGTATGTAATAAACACATCACCTTTCTTTGAATAAGTAACTTTTGAACTTGTACAAGTCACATCATGAGCACAGCCATGTTTTTCTGTCGGCTTCTAAAACAGCAAAAGCTGCTTGCAGAGACAGAGTTCCATCAGAGAAGGCATTGAATCAGCTGCATGTCAACTAAGTAACAAGGTAATAAACAGCCATACATTGAAAGTGGAAGAAGGAGTCTCCCCAACATTTTACAACTTCAAGTTCACCTGAGAACCAACCTCCTGGCAATTCAATTAAATGAAACCTCACAGCTTACTGTGAATCCTCTGCTTTTCAAGACCTACATTCCAGCCAAAGCATCAACTCATCTAAGAAACTACAGACACGCCATAAAAGAGAGACAGAGACAATTATACCTTGCAATTATATTGTTTTTTTTCTTCATTTGTATCTAATCTTTGTGTGAGCCAAGTGAGTGAGACGTTGCATTTTAACCCTCCAGAGAAAGTGTTGGATAATAAAAAATCTTTATTTTCAAAACTCACAAACCAGTTTGCTGCTGGAATTATTTAAATTGGGACACTCACTCCGAGAGTAAGAAAACATGCGTACCACAAATACAAAACACATTGATCATGGGTAGTAAGAAAACACATAAATACTGTCCGTGACATCATTTAAAGACAGCCATCATGTCATGAAAATTGAGGCAATTAAGAACCAAATAGAATAGATTAGTGTAAGGAGAGAGCTATTCAATGTCAGCAGTTCCAGGAGCACCAAGCAGTAGCACTGGTCTGGGATTATGCAAGATCTTTATGATAAATTATGGAATGCTGAAATTCTATAGAAGTTGTGGTAAAGTGGGATAGTCAGTGGCAGGACTCCCAGAAAATAAATGTAGACCAGCCCCTAATAGGAAGCATTGCATAGAATCTGTTGTATTCTTTGTTGAATAAGTTGCAAAATTTTAAGCTTATTAGAAAGTAACATTGCTGAAAACATTGTCTAGAATTCTATGCTAATTCCTTAAAGTAAAGATTTTTTGACTGCAGTCAGGCCATGTAGACTCTGTGGGGAATAGATTTTCAATGAAGAAAGCTAAAACAATCACATAAACCAAGAATTTAAGATAAATAAATATGTATGTTTTTGAAAAAGACAATAGCACTAATGGAGGACAGCTACTGAGTTTCCTTTAGTTAATAAAGAAACTGAAGTTTTTTACCTAAAATTAAATCAGTGTACATGAAGTGCTTGTGTCTGGTTTGCAGTATTTAGGAGTTTGTGGAAAGCAAGGCAGTCCTGAGCGAACACATCCACATTCAATGACTCCATGTCAAATTGCTCTCACTCAGAGTCAGTCAGCTGGAATGCATCTTGGAGACATTCCAACACAAAAGGGAGGAAGAACAGTTTTGAACATTTGCTCCAGACTTTGGTCACACATCATAGTGCTGTGCAGGTTCAGAATGGGTTTCATATGACCAATAGTGTAGAGAGTAAGGAGAACCCAGGTGACATAGAGAATAAGGATCTGCAGGAACTCATCATATCTTACATGTGCATGCTGCTGTGTACAGAGTTAGATTCCTGTCACTCAGGTGAGTAAGAGGACAAAGATTATCAGAAGCACAGCAGGAATTTGGAACATGGCATCTTGGATCAGGAGGTTGTCCAAAGGTGGTAAGAGGAGGAGAAAGACTGGAAACATAACGTGGTGGTTGTGAGGGATTCAATAATTAGAAGGATGGATGGTATCCTTTTTAAGCAGATCAAGAGTACCACAGGGTAATTTGTCTTCCTAATGCCTGGGTGAGGGACATCTCAAACTGGCTTGAAAGGATATTGGAGAGGAAGGAGAAAGATCTAGTCATTGTGATTCATGTTGGGGCAAAAGACATAGGGAAGAGCAGACAAGAGATGAGTACATTGGAAGGAATTAGGAGCCAAATTAAAAAGCAAGACCTCAAGAGATACAGGCCTGGATTTTCAGCCTCTGTCAGAAATGGGGTTGGGACTTCCACAGCCAGGTCCCACCCGCCATTTTTAAAGTTCTGTGGAATCTTCCTGACATGGTGAAAATCCGTCCTTAGGTGTTTCAGTGTTAAAATTGAAAGGCTTCTAAAGCCCTCAGGAGGTAGGGCTGATAGGTATCCTTCAACACTGCCTGCCTGATAATGAAGGAAATGTCAGGTTCTTTGGCGTTCAGTTCAGAAGAAGTTATATTGGACTCAACGTTAATTCTCTCCACAGTTTTCAGCATTATCTGCTTTTATCTTTGGAGTTCTAGTTGTTCTCAGAAGTTTCACAGAAACATTATGAACCAAAATCTAACACCGAGCCACTTGAGGAGATATTAGGGCAACTAAGGACTATGAAGTGTTAGAGGTGATATGATCACTGCATGAAGTTTGTATGTGACAAACCGTGTGATGTCGAAAGTGTGTGTAATGGGACATTTGCTAATCTTGTAAATCCGGCTGTGAGTAAAACAACTGACCCTCACAATTTGGTGGTAATGTCATTAACAGAAGAACTGCTTCATTGTCAGGGGAGACTGATAGTTTGTTAGGGTGGGAATCTGGTGGGACAATTTCAACTGCAATTACTATCAGTTGGAAACATCTATTGTGTGGTGAAGGGGTTTTAAGATGGGATTCCTCTGAAGCACAGCAGTTAAGGACTGCAGTCAAGGAGTCAGAAGAAGAATGGCAGACAACAAGGAGGCAACACGGCCAATCATGGAAGGAGAGCTGCAGTCAAGGGAACCGGTTGTCGGAAGGAGAATGTCAGTCAAAGACGTAACTCTTTGACTTCAGAAGAATATCTACTTTGTGCTCAGAACTAGATATTTAAAGGGAGCCTGACACATTGTTGGAAGAATATTTAAGGAAGACTGATTCATCATTGGAAGAATATTTAAGGGAACTTGGTCATCATCAGAAGGGTATCTACAATCAAAAGGGGTTCATCACTTTGGGGTGATTGTATGACCATTTACTGAGAACATAATTGGGTATTGCATTGCTAGAGAATGTTAATTGTTAAGAGTAGACCAAGGAGGGGTATTGCCAGATAAACTAAGAGCTTGCACTCTATTTGAAACATAACTGTTTTTTGTTAAATTTATTCGTTCATGGGATGTGGGTGTCACTGGCTAGACCCATACTTATTGCCGATCCCTAATTGCCCTTGAGAAGGTGGACCATTGCAGCTCACATGGTGTAGGTACACCCACTGTGCTGTTAGGAAGGGAGATCCAAGATTTTCCAGTGAAAGTGAAGGAACGGGACTAAAGGTCTGGCTGCTAAATTTACTAAAGACACAAAGATAGGTAGGAAAGTAAGATGTGAAGAGGACATGAGGAGGCTATAAAGAGATATAGATAGGTTAAGTTGTGCGGGTAAAGATTTGGCGAATGGAGTATAATGTGGGAAAATGTGTTATTGTCTATTTTGGCAGGAAAAATAAAAATAAGAAGCACATTATCGAAATGGCAAGGGATTGCAGAGCTCTGAGATGCAGAGGGATCTAGGTGTCCTAGTTCATGAATTGCAAAAGGTTAGGATGCATGTACAGCGAGTAATTAGGAAAGTTAATAGAATGTTATCATTTATTGCGAGGGGAATTCAATACAAAAGTAGGGAGGTTATGCTTCAGTTATACAGGGCATTGGTGAGACTACATCTGGAGTACTGTGTACAGGATTGGTTTCCTTATTTAAGGAAGGATGCAAATGCATTGGAAGCTGTTCAGAGAAGGTTTTCTAGATTAATACATGGAACAGGTGGGCTGTCTTATGAGAAAAGGTTAGACAAGCTAGGCTTGTATCTGATGGAGTTTTGAAGAGTAAGAGGCGACTTGATTGAAACATATAATATCCTGAGGAGGCTTGACAAGATGGATGTGGAGAGGATGTTTCCTCTTGTGGGATAATGTAGAACTAGGGGTCACTGTTTAAAAGTAAGGTGTTGCCCATTTAAGACACCAATGATGAGAATTTTTTCTCTAAGGGTTGAGTCGTTGGAACTCTCTCCCTCTGAAGGCAGTGGAAGTAGGATCTTTGAATATTTTTAAGGCAGAGGTAGATAGATTCTTGAAAAGCAATGGGTGTGAAAGGTTATCGGGGGTAAGTGGGAATGTGGAGCTGAGATTACAATCAGATCAGCCATGATCTTGTTGAATGGCGGAGCAGACTTGAGGGACCGAGTGGCCTACATCTGTTCCTAACTCCTACGTATGTTTGTATATAGTTCCAAGTCAGGGTGTCGTGTGGCTTGGGGGGGAACTTGTAGCTGGTGGTGTTCCCATGCCTTTTTTCTTCTAGGTGTAGGGGTGTGTGCCTATGCGTGTGTGAGACTTGTTACGAACCCTGTAAAGGCTGATAACTTTTTAAAGCAGATGAATTTCCCAGCGACCAATGGAAATTGCTGAAGGACAAGATTTCACTTTTTAAGACTTTTACTATAACAAACGAATATCAACATAGACCAACCATTACTTAACATGTAACTGACAACAAACTAAAGAAAAGATCATTTTGCATTAACTAATTAATGCAATTGAGATATGTTTCATGACCCCTTTTGTCAAGCACCACATTTCTGGCTGGTTTGCAACATTACAAGAACAACTCCAAAGTTACTTCCAGCTGTCCAACAGGCTCATTTCTCCCTGCTGTGCTAGGTTAAAACTCCCAGTGTCCTTCAAAGGTCGCCCACTTGGCCTGACTTTTCCAAAATCGATTTCTACTAGCAAGGCCCACCTTGGCAAATCCTTGTTCCTTAAATCTCCAAAAGTCCCATCGGTGTGTCTCCTCCTTTTCGAACAGAACACAAACCCTAACAAGCATCCTGCATCCACAGCAGTAGTTTCTTTATCTCTCCCTTGTGTGCCACATGGCCTCTGTATCTTAATTTCCTTCCTGTTGGTACTGCTTCCCAGTCAATGGTCACCAGGTCACATGGATCAGTATTTCTTACTATCCCAAAATTATAATTAATCCCTTTACAAGTGATACAAACTCTTAGAAGTCCTTTTCAAACAATTTTAAAAACAATTACAGATTTCTCAAACTTTAAAATAATTACAAATTTTGATTACTGTTACTGCTTCTGGGTCAAAGGTCATCATATTGTTAGTGAGACTATTAGTGTAACCTCTGTGGTCTTTGAATCTTAGTATATTTATTGTAGGTGCTACATTTTCCATAGCAGAATAGAATTTTGCATGAATAAACAATTTAATAAAGCTTAATATTTCATTCAGATATTTGCATGTACTCTCCTTATTTCTCATAATTCTTGTGTCTGGACCATATGGTAACTTATCAAAGATAGAAAGTTACGTTCTACAGGCAGATAACTAAATTTTAAGCTCAAAGTAGATAGCTTTTGTTTCCCTTCTTCTCTAATATATTGGCAGTGAGTTCAATTCTCTACTGAGATCCCGTTTGCTCTCTCTTGATGGATGTAATAGATCTGACACCACTGTGACTAATATTAATCTGGTCATTATCTCATATTGCTGTGGAAAATTTGGCTGCCATGTTTCCTACAACAGTGATCATACTTTAAAAGTACTTATTGACTGTAAAATGATTTTTGAGATCTTGAGACTGTGAAAGGTTGGAAATAATGTTAGTCTTTTTCCAGCACTAAGCTGACTAAACATTTACTTTTAATCATGCCATGGATCAAATTTTGTCCTCCTTTGTCTATTTAATTCAATTTCAAAATTATCGGCACAGTTGAGAGTTAAAATAATTCCCTTTGATTTCAGGATAAATGAACATTTGTTAGGAGGAAGATTCCACTCACTTTTTTTTAAAGAAAATGCTCTATTCAATGTGTTGGTAAACTTGTTTTGTTTGCGTTAAGACAACTAATTAGCAAATAATTGATGACAAAATTGCCCTTGATTTCAATAAAATCCACATGGGTTCATTGAGTTCATAGGACACTGTGTTAAATTGTGAGTGAATATAACGGTAAGCCCATTTTTTCCCCAAAAATTGGCCATGATATCCATTCAATGTACGAATTTTGTAGCCTAATTGATCAAGTGGCAAAAAAACCCTGTCTTGATCCCAGAACCAGCAAAAGAAAAACCCAGGGACTCCAACATGATCAACCTTGTTTACCTTTGACAAATTGGCACCAAACCTTATTATTTATGCCAAAAGAGTGAGTTATTGAAGCTCCATGTCCACATTTGCAGAAATTCAAAAGTCCATATAGGGTGACGGCAGAAAATCATTACACTGTTCTTCCTGTAAAGCTCTTTCTTGCCTGCGTTTGACTGTTCAACAGCTCTACTTCCGTCTGCATCCTAGTTATTCTGTGGTCATTATGCTCTTCATTCCGGGTCAATATTTATTTCTCAATCAACATCTCTTGAAAAAAAACTATCTGGTTCTTATCACGTTGCTGTTTGTGGAACCTGTGCAAATTGGCTGCTGCATTTCCTAGCGATGACACTTCAAAAATATTTCACTGGCTGCATAGTGCTTTCAGGACATTCTGAGGTCATGATTGGTGCTATATAAATGCAAGTCTTTTTCCAAGTTTCCCTCTACACCTGTAAATTAACTTCAAGTTCCTGCTCCTTGTAAGAAGCTAAGGGTAGTTTCTAGATGGACTTATACAAGGATGGGGTGGGGTGTGGAGATGGACATGCAGGATGGGGACATAGTTGGAGACAGAAGAGAAGCAATGTTAAGATTTGCATGAGCTGCATTTGGATAGGTACGAATGGAAGCATGCAAGGAGGATGAAATGTCTAGTTGTATCAAATACTGCACGGAGAATGGGACGGAGTCACCGGAAGTCATTGTTACTTTTCTTTGGGTCCTTTAACTGTTGAGACAAGCTGGAAAAGAGTGATCTGGAAAAGGAGTTTTGGGAAATTTGAGCAACAATTCATTCTGTGGACACCTACTTTTCATAGCTGAGACCAGACTTATTAAATAACTAAGTCTTCGCTTAGTAGCATGCAATTAGGATGTGATGACAGCTTTGAGTACCTTGTTAGAGGCAGGGTGTCTGTCAGAGAGATGGATTGATTGAGGGTTTTTTAAGGAGATACCTTTGGTTTTGGTGAAGAACAGCTTAAAGAAAAACCATTTTGATGTTGGTTAAAATTGAGGAAGTTGATTTCATCAGATAAGCTTGGTATCGGCAGAGTTGAGACGTGGAAGCCGTCACAAAGATAAAGTGGTAAGAGCTAGATTGGGTGGCACATTGGGAAACAGAAACTGTAACTGCAAAAGATTGAAGGTTGACTAACCAAAGCACTTAATCATCTAAAATTTTTAGCAAGATACTTTGAATTTCAGGGGAGCTCTGCATAAAACTTAGTTGATATTTATATCTAAACAGAGCAAATACGGAATATTTGGCTTTCAATGTATATCCTTGCAAAAGGCAGTTGATTTAAATGCACTGAGGTCAAATAGGTACAACATTTCTCGACTGCAGACTTGGCATAATGAAAAGCCAGAAGACCCCAGAAGGATCAATCTCATGCTACAGTCTAACTTTGATACATTGGCACCATAATACTGCTGACACCCAAGCCAAGGCATCATATTTATGCCAGGAGAGCGAGTTATTGGTCGGATCCACAACTCGCTCAACAGTCACTTAGTTGGTGGTTCAAGACATTCCCTGCCCTCTCTTTGAAAACTGCATTGCGTTTTAGGGGCAGTGGGATACAGTGCCACCCTCCAGAAATGCAATTTTCAAATTGCGCCCACACCCATTCTAGGCCCTGCCAACAACTGAAAATCTGACTTGAAAGCTCTGACTGTGCAACGTTCTTTTAGTACTGTACTTAAGTGGGCCACTGTGTTGGAATTTTTTTTTTACCTGTCAGTATAGGTACACCATCACCACAATCACTTTAATAGTTCGAGGAGCTCCACCACCACCTTGGAGCAACTAAGGCAGGAAAATAAATGGTCTTTCTACCACTGGACAACAATAAAAGAAAATTAACAATAGGGGGAGCCAGCGAAAGTCCGTCATCACTTCCTTTTGTGCAGGCCCACCGCATTTGAGTGTCAATCAAGCACTGAACTGGGCAGCGGCAGGCCTTCCCCAGTAGTCCCGCCTGCCGAGCAATACCAGCCAATCAGAAACAGAATTACCTGGAAAAACTCAGCAGGTCTGGCAGCATCGGCGGAGAAGAAAAGAGTTGACGCTTCGAGTCCTCAAACGTCAACTCTTTTCTTCTCCGCCGATGTTTCCAGACCTGCTGAGTTTTTCCAGGTAATTCTGCTTTTGTTTTGGATTTCCAGCATCCGCAGTAGTTTTTTGTTTTTACCAGCCAATCAGAGGCTGGCAGCTGTGCATTGCTCAGCAGCACCCCTGCAGTGGTGGTGGCTGCTGCCGGTAATGCATCCAACTGAGGCCCAGGGTCACTTAGGGACTGAGCACAGCTGAGTGATAGCAGGAAGGGGATCAGCAGCAAGGCAGGGGTTGGCTCTCAGCACACCCACTGCCCCATTCCCGATGCTGGGTTACACAATCAAGCACTAAGTGCCTCTGAATGAGCTCACTAGGAAGCCTGCAAGCAACCCCGACAGAATTTGCTTTTCAGTCTTCCTGCATGGGCGAGTTCCCCTTCTGCTGTTGGGTGAATATCAGCAGTAGTGGGATTAAGCCGTTAGTGGGCACTTAAGAACCTCAATCGGCAGTGGGGTGGGAAGGAGCCTTCCCCCAAGATTGAATCAGGGCAGAGGTGGGAAGGCAGCAGGGTCTCCAGCTGCCACCTTCCTGTCTGATTAAATGGCCCCCGCCACCAAACTTGTCACTTCAGAGGGCATTAAAATCCACCCAGGATGTGTATGTTTATAATTAACAAGCACATACCTGCACTGAATTCACTACAGGACTGTGGCCAAAATATTAGCTACTATTTGAATGCATTGGAGCACTTGCCTCCTTTCACCCAGGGAGGATTTGTGTATGCATGTATTTTTGGGCTCACTCCAATAATCAGTGCATATTTTAGGGCACAGAGGGGACAAAATTACTGTATTATTAATTCGAACAAAAATCTTTTAAAATCCTCTTCCTTCTGGAAATTTAACTTCCAGATTGTCTTGTCTCAGATTTACAAATTGACAATAACGCAAACTTTCATGACATCCTATTGGATCACCAGCAGGTGGTGCACAGCTAGTTTCTCAAATCCACTGGTTTCTGAAAGTGTCTTTATGATATAATATATTTAATAAGTTTTCAAAACAAGTTATTCTATCTTCCTCAAATAAAGCTAAATAATGGTATGGGTTGAACAGTTTGGGGATCTCCGTAAAAAGTGAATGTAATTCTAACAATGGATAATGGTTTGTACTATTGCCCAGAAGCGTTTTTCTTTTGGGCTCCCATGTGTGCATCTCATGCAGCCTCATGGAACAGGCTTAATGTTCCTATTAACCTGTATGTCTCTGGGTGTCAATCTTACTGAATCTTGATGTCCCGAGTTAGTGTTCATTCACCAAAAAGACAACAGGGCAAATACATAGATAAAAGCAAAATACTGTGGATGCTGGAAATCTAGAACAAAAACAAAAATACTTGGAAAAACTCAGCAGGTCTGACAGCATCTGCGGAGAGGGATACAGTTGACGTTTCGCATCCGTATGACCCTTCATGTCTTAGAACTAAGACATATAAAAATGAGATGAAATATAAGCTGGTAGAAGGGAGTGGGGGGGGGAGAGCTCGATAGGGGGACAGTGATAGGTGGAGGCCAAGAAGAGACTGCCAAAAATGTCATAGACAAAAGGACAAAGGGGTGTTGATGGTGGTGATATTATCTAAAGAAAGTGCTAATGGGGACATTAAGGGAAGCAAGCTAGTGGCAGATGGCCCTAGTGCGGGTGGGCTGGGGTTGAGTGGGGTCGGGTGGGGGGAAGGGATCGAAATGGGCTAAAAGGTGGAGGTGAAACAATAGATCGAAATAAATTTAAAAATAGGGAAAAGAAAAAAATATAGTTGTAAAAAACTTTGATCTGGCCTTTGATAAACATCCTAAGTGAAATGGCATGAGTCATGGACTAAACAGTTTTATGGGCTACACTTTAAAATTGTATTTTATATGCCTCTAAATGGCAACATTGCCCATATCTGTTTCGGAATGATTGGATGTTCCCTCTGACAAAGCCATGCTGACTATCCCTGATCAAACCTTGCCTCTCCAAGTGGAGACAGATACTCTCCTTCAGAGTTTTCTCCAGTAGTTTCCCTACCACTGACGTGAGACTCACTAGTCTGTAGTTCCCTGGCTTATCTCTACAACCCTTCTTAAATAGCGGAACCACATTAGCTGTCCTCCAGTCCTCTGGCACCTGCCCCGTGGCCAGAGAGGAATTTGGGTCAGAGCCCCTGCGATCTCCTCCCTTGCCTCCCTCAGCAGTCTGGGACACAAATCATCCGGACCTGGAGATTTGTACACTTTTAAGCCTGCCAACACCTCCAATACCTTGTCACTCCCTATATCAATTTGCTCAACAAACTCGCAGTCTCTCTCCCCGAGATCCATACCTTCATCCTCATTCTCTTGGGTGAAGACAGATGTGAAGTATTTGTTCAACACTCTACCGAAGTCCTCTGGCTCCACCCATAGATTGCCCCCTTGGTCCCTGGTGGGCTCTACTCTTTCCCTGGTTATCCTCTTCTCATTGATATACTTTTCGAATATCTTGGGATTTTCCCTACTTTTACCAGCCAGAGCTTTCTCATATCCTCTCTTTGCTCTCCTAATTGCTTTCTTAAGCTCCACCCTGCACTTTCTGTACTCCACTAATGCCTCCGCTGATTTGCTCCCCTTGTACCTGCTAAAAGCCTCTCTTTTCCTTTTCACCGTATCTTGAATATCTCTGGTCATCCATGGTTCTCTGGGCTTGTTACTCCTTCCTATCACCCTAGAGGAACATGTTGAGCCTGTACCCTCCTCATTTCCTTTTTGAATGCCCCCCCCACCGCCTGCTCCTTTGTAGATTTCCCCACAAATAGCTGTTCCCAGTCTACCTTGGCCAGATCCTGTCTTATTTTACTAAAATCCGCTTTCCCCCAATCCAAAACATTTTTTGCAACTTGTCTATTTCTTTGTCCATAACAAGCTTAAACTGTACCGTGTTGTGGTGGCTATCACTAAAATGCTCCCCCACCACCACCTCAGCCACCTGTCCGGCTTCATTCCCCAGAATTAGGTCCAGCAATGCACCGTCCCTTGTTGGACCCTCTACATATTGACCTAAAAAGTTCTCCTGTACACATTTCAAGAAATCCACTCCATCCAAGCCCTTAACACTATGTCTATCCCAATTAATGTTGGGAAAGTTGAAATCACCTAATTGTTTTTACACACCTCCGCGAATTGTGCACATATTTGCTCCTCAATTTCCCGCTGACTATCTGGGGGTCTATAATAAACACCTAACAATGTGGCTGCCCCTTTTTTATTCCTAAGCTCTACCCACCAAGCTTCATTTGATGCCCCCTCCAAGATATCATCTCTCTTTACTGCAGTAATGGACTCCTTAACTAATAATGCAATGCCTCCTCCTCTTTTACCCCCTCCCCCGTCTTGCCTGAAAATTCTACATCCTGGAATGTTGAACTGCCAATCCTGCCCCTCCCTCAACCATGTCTCTGTGATGGCTACTATATCACAATTTCACGTGTCAATCCTCACCCTTAACTCATCCGTTTTACCTGTAATGCTCCTGGCATTAAAGTAGAAGCCATCCAGCCTTCCCTTACTCCCTTGAAACTTAATGCAGTTGTACTCCCTCTGACTTGATTGTTTTACGGTATTATGAGGTGTCCCTATTCTGCTAACATTCTGTGTCCCCTCCCCCTGCCAAATTAGTTTAATCTCCTCCCAACAGTAGTAGCAAACCCGCCCGGAGTATACAAAGATGGGGGGGAGGTACTTAAAAAGTAATTAGGAGCGCAAAGAGGGGCAAGAAAAAATACTGACAGGCAAGATAAAGGAAAATCCTAAGGCATTTTACAAGTATGTTAAGGGCAAGAGGATAACCAGAGAAAGAGTAGGGCCCATTAGGGACAAAAGTTGCAATCTGTGCGTGGAGCCAGAGGATGTAGGTGAGGTTTTGAATGATTACTTTTCATTTGTGTTCACCAGGGAGAAGGACGATGTGGGTGTAGGTATCAAGGAGGGGGACTATGATATACTTGAACAAATTAGCATTGAAAGGGAGGAGGCATTAGCGGTTTTAGCGGGCTTAAAAGTGGGTAAATCCCCAGGCCCAGATGAGATGTATCCCAGGCTGCTATGTGAGGCAAGGGAGGAGATGGCAGGGGCTCTGACGCCAATTTTCAAATCCTCTCTAGCCACAGAAGAGATGCCAGAGGACTGAAGGATAGTGAATGTGGTACCATTATTCAAGAAGGGTAATAGGGATAAACCAAGTAATTACAGGCCAGTGAGTCTAACATTAGTGGTAGGGAAACTATTGGAAAAAATTCTGAGGGACAGGATTAATCTCCATTTGGCGAGGCAGGGATTAATCAGGTATAGTCAGCATGGCTTTGTCACAGGGGGACCATGTCTAACAAATTTGATTGAATTTTTCGAGGGGGTGACTAGTTGTGTAGGTGAGGGTATTGCAGTTGATATAGTCTACATGGACTTCAGTAAGGCTTTTGACAAGATCCCACATGGGAGAATGGTCAAGAAGGTAAGAGCCCATGGGATCCAGGGCAATTTGGCAAATTGGATCCAAAATTGGCTTAGTAGCAGGCGGTAGAGTGTGATGGTCGAAGGTTGTTTTTGCGGTTTGAAGCCTGTGACAAGTGGTGTACAGGAGGGATTGCTGCTGGGACTCTTGCTGTTTGTAGTGTACATTAATCAGTAAGTTCGCAGATGACACGAAAATTGGTGGTGTCGTAAATAGTGAGGAGGAAAGCCTTAGATTACAGGATGATATAGAGGTGCTGGTAAAATGGGCAGAGCAGTGGCAAATGGAATTTAATCCTGAGAAGTGAGAGGTGATACATTTTGGGAGGACTAACATGGCAAGGGAATACACAATGAATGGTAGGACCCTAGGAAGTACAGAGGATCAAAGGGACCTTGGTGTACATGTCCAAAGATCCCTGAAGGCAGCAGCACAGGTAGATAAGCAGGTTAAGAAGGCATATAGGATACTTGCCTTTATTAGCCGAGGCATAGAATATAAAAGCAGGTTGGTTATGTTGGAACTGTATAAAATGCTAGTTAGGCCACAGCTGGAGTACTGTGTGCAGTTCTGGTCGCCACACTATAGGAAGGAATGTGATTAGACTGGAGAGGGTGCAGAGGAGATTCACCAGGATGTTGCCTTGGCTGGCGAGTTTCAGCTATGAAGAGAGACTGGATAGGCTAGGGTTGTTTTGCTTACAGCAGAGATGGCTGAGGGGGGACCTGACAGAGGTATACAAAATTAGGAGGGGCATAGATAGGAAGAAACTTTTCCCCTTAGCGGAGGTGTCATTAACCAGAGGCATTGATTTAAGGTAAGGGGCAGGAGGCTTAGAGGGGATTTGAGGAAAAATATTTTCATCCAGAGGGTGGTTGGAATCTGGAACATACTGCCGGAGGGGGTGGTAGAGGCAGGAACCCTCACAACATTTAAGAAGTATTTAGATGAGCACTTGAAACGCCATAGCATACAGGGCTACAGGCCAAGTGCTTGAAAATGAAAGTAGGATAGGTGTGTGATGGCCAGCACAGACACAATTGGCCTGTTCCTGTGCTGTATAACTCTATGACTCTATGGGAGATATGCCAGGCCATGAGGTTACAGATTGCGGTTGAATACAATTCTGTTGCTGCTGCTGACCCTCAGCGCCTCATGGATGCCTAGTTTTGAGTGGTAGATCTGTCCGAAATCTAACCCATTTAGCACAGTGGTAGTGTCACACAACAGGATGGAGGGTATTCTCAATGTGAAGACAGGACTTCATCTCCACAAGGACTGTGCGGCGGTCAATCCTGCTAATACATTCATGAACAGATGCATCTGCAACAGGTAGATGGTGAGGACAAGGTCAAGTAGGTTTTTCCCTTTTGTTCGTTCCCTCCCCACTTGCTGCAGACTGAGTCCGGCAGCTGTGTCCTTTAGGGCTTAACCAGCAGTGGTGCTACTGAGTCACACTTAATGTTGAACATTGAATGCCTGGGTCACCCTTCTCCTGATATTACTCAGTTCTGTTGAAGGGTCATGAGGACTCGAAACGTCAACTCTTTTCTTCTCCGCCGATGCTGCCAGACCTGCTGGGTTTTTCCAGGTAATTCTGTTTTTGCTTTCGATTGCTAGTCCGGTGACATTACCACTTACATCACCTCCGGTTTCTGAGTGGATTCTCTCTGCTGCTCCCTCCGAGGTTTCCTCCACTGATAATTCTTTAGGATCCTCCATTCCTGAAAGTGTGTATTTTTTTGTCTGACCGAATTGAAAATGCAGGTCGATCACTCTCGAGACCGGGGTGGGGGGCAAGCAGCCTTTTGGAGCTCTGTAAGTGAAGGTGGCCAATTACAACCGGGTAGAAGCGCTTAAACACTTTTATGTCATAAAAACAAGTGAAAGTTTGAACAAAAAAGTACAGGACAATAGTAAAATTTTTGTAACCAATCTTTCCCTACCCTAACCAAGGTTCCAGCACTCTATTTGCGCGGAAGATTTGAAGGTGAGGTCCTGTCATTTCTCTGAGGCCTCGCACACACGCGGCAGCCGATTCAGACCAGGCCGTGGGCCGTTTCCCTGGTGACCTAACCCCTGCCCCTAATTGGGTGGCAGACCCGTCTCTAGAGGCACTAAAATCGCGACCCCGTGAAAATCGTGCTTTATGGCACATTGGTTTCGGGGCAGGTTCGCGACCTGCCATTGAGCCCGCCTCCCGATTCAAGCGGAAAATCCAGCCTCTTCTCTACAATCGAGGCCTCCTCCATAACGCCTCCCGCTTCATCCTCTCACAGCAGCGCAGGATCCTGCTTTGTATGTCACTCTTATCAGCCATAACTGCTTCCCGCGGTTTTGGATCTGGAAGGAAAGAAGAGGATGTGGAAGTCTAGGAAAAGGGGTTAAAGAAAGGAGCTCACTACATGAAGGATAGATGGAGTCCTCTTTTGGGAAGGCTGTTCTGCAGCAGGAGAGGGAAAATTAGCACAGTCAACATGAACCGTCTCCAACACTATTTCTCCATTACCCACAATGTTGGACAAGTCCTTATGTGCTAGATGACTTGAACATTGAAGAGCTTGCCTTGGTCTTATATCAGCTTTGTCTTTAAGAATTATTCAGTCATTCTGAAGTACTTGCATTGTTACTTAATACTACACGTTTGCAGCAAAGAACGGAAGGTGAAATCAGTTGGAAGGAAGCACAGGCAAATGAGATGAGACTAGGAGGGGTCAGCATTCAGTGGTTGATTGTGAAGACAGGTTTATTCACTAATGAAGTGGGAGACAGGACACATCTGTATACTATCATCAGTGGAATGTTGTGAGGGTAAGACTGATAGTGTCGCAGGAAGTATAACTGAGCATTTGTGTCAAATGCTGAACTCACTTATGTTATTAGGTGTCAGCCATGACTCAATCAACAGCATTCTCACCTCTGAGTCAGAAAGTCATATTTATATCTCGCTACAGTTGAGTACAAAAGCTAGGCTGACACACCAGTACAGTACTGAAAAACTGCTGTACTGTTGGAGGTGTCACCTTTTGAATAAAATGTTAAATTGAGGGTCCATCTGCCCTCTTTGGTGGACATCAAAGATTCCATTGCACTAATTGAAGAAGAGTAGGTGAATTCATCACAGTCTTGCCAATATTTATCCCTCATCCAACATCAGTAAAACTAATTATCTGATTATTATCAAGTTACTATTTGTGGGAGCTTGTTGTGCACAATTGGCTGCTGTGTTTCCTGCATTACAAAATTTATTAAACATCAGAAGTAATTCATTGACTGTAAAGGGCTTTCAGACATCCTGAAGTTGTGAAAGGTGCTATATAAATTGCAATTCTTCCTTCAAACTTCTTGTACTACAGGCTATGCTTGGATTTAAGGAGATGGAAGAGGAAGGTCAGCGGAAATGTACCGGAGAGGTATTTAATGTGGACAAATCATGTCATCAGGTCAAGCTTTTGCATCTGTACCTGACAGAAGACTGCTACCTGTCACAAGCTAAAATTTCCATAGGATACATACACTTGCAGCTAAATATTCAAACCAGCTCCAGAACAGGGACGACCCTGACTGATCATAAAGATGCCAACATACTGTTGTTAGGCAAGCTGCTTCCAGGCAACTGAAGGACATCACTGTCAATCTTCAAACATTCACTGCACGCTTTTATTAATCAGGCCATAGACATAATGCTTATCAATGCCTATGATTTCACTAATTATTCCTGTGGAAAGCAGGAGCAGCATGTAAAAGCTTACCACTTCTACTATACAGCAGTTGTGCCTCAGGTATAGAACTTAATTGACTACTCTCATATGACCATGAATGCCGTTACTCTCAATGTTACTTCATGCACAGGCAAAGATGGCTGCTATTCCATGCATACGCAGGTGGTGTGCAATTTTACAAACAGAAATATGCATGTCAATGTTAAAAATCTTGACAGCTTATTATCACCCTTTCCTGATCAATGTGGCCCTTTTTAATTGAAGAACCAAGACGATTCCAAAAATGATTTTGGAGACCAAGAATTTTCTCAGAGGCTAAAGCTCATGCCACAAGTGTCACAAACGCTTCAAAGGGTGTTTCCCCAAAGTGAAGTGGCCTGTGAGCAAATTATTTGTATGTGTGTGTGTAATTTCTTACCCATGGAGCGAAAAATTCAACTTGAAATAGCCCAGCAGCATAGCCTTTTTACTAAGTTGAAATGTGCTTTCTGAAGTGAAGGTCTTGAATATGCAGACTTGTACCTGCAGCTGCAATGGCTTCCATTGTCGAATTGTCAGAGATTGCTTTAACAGGTAGCTGAGCAAATGGAATTGGGCAGGGGGGGTTGGTGGGAGGTGGAAAGAGTTTCTTTAGTTCTCTTTTTTAGTCTGGTTGATTACAGCAGTTTGATGGTTGTGCTTGTTGGTCCCTCTCTCTGTGTTGAAGCTCTTGTCTGCTTCCCTGACGATGTTTCAAGATGGTTCTCTTGGCTTTTTGCCCTTTTCAAGGCGCTTTGCAGGAGCTAAGATGTGTTATCATGTGACCTGTACAAAATGCCAAGTCATCTCCCAAATAAAGCAAACTAAAGAAACTCTTTCCACCTCCCACCAACCCCTCCTGCCCCACCCCCACTACCCAATTCCATTTGCTAAGCTACCTGTTAAAGCAATCTCTGGCAGCCCTTCTCTCCCCTGAGGTTCTTAACTTTTGTCCTGACCAAGGTACAATTCACATTCCCACAATCAGGCATCAACAAAACTTTATCATCTCCTGGCAGGACCACAGTGAACCAGAATTAAATCGAGGATTGTTTTTTGTCCTCTCGGAATTTGGAGGAGATCCAGTCTGAAATGGTTTGGAGCCCTTTTTAAACAGTCTTTAAACTCAGTCCAAGGTTTTTCTTAAAAATGTAACCTTTAAAACAGTTTTGCTAAAAACTTGTAATATCATGCCGTCCACCATAACACCAGTGTCACCAAGGGACAACATGGAAGGTAGACAATGGCTCTTGTCCTCAACAGGGTTATAGGGGAATCTGTTTTTGGTATCCTCCAATCAGTGACTCAATAGCTTGGATAAACTGAGGAAATGCTGCAACATAGCCCAACGAAAAGTTCCCAAATTTTGGCTGTGCCTTACGCAATGTTGCCCTGTAGGCCTAACTAAGGAGCAGTAGAAAGAAGAAAGTCAGTACCACGTAGAAGGTGATGACAAGGCAGACCACAAGAGGGAGGAAGTGGCTGTACAATGAGCAGTTCAGCCTTCCAAAAGCAAATGCAGTAGTACCTAATCTGCCAACCAAGACTTTAAGTCTACTGCACTTCATAATGCCAAATAAAATATTGTCTCCAGAGGATGCAGTTGTACATCAGTTGCCATGAAAAGGACAATATTTTCCACCAACAAAATTAACCTGCTTCCTGTCAAAGGAACTGTGAGGATACATTCCAGCAAATTTGTATTATTCCTTAGAGTATATGGTGCAGCTGTGTTTTTCCTTTCCTTTCTCTCAGTGAGTGCAGTTTTCTGCTCATGTGTTTCTACACTGTAAGGAGGAAATGTGCATGACGGAGCCCTGGACTAGCAATGAGGTTCTTGAAGCTCTGGCTTATTGTTGTGTCAATTGAATCCTCCAACAAGGTGGATTCAGATCACCTTAACTGCATATGGTGGAACTAAAAGTCTCCTGAGCACCATCTAAACTATTTGGGAGAGGATTTCAGTCTGGAACTTAGGACCTCGGTCAAATGCTATTCTGCTTGACAGACCGCAGGAATGACCATGGAGCTTGATCAGACTGTCATGGAGCACTGTACAGATGCAGTGTTACATAAATGGTCCAAACTGAATCAATTATGTGTAGTTAAAAGTATGCTATAAATTCCTTAGTTTCAGTGACCTCAGCTGTTCCAGTAAATGAACCTTACATTCTATATTTTCTGAAGCTGAGTTACTGTCCAATATCTATGTATGGGACCACATTACCCAGGGGCTTCCTCAACATACAAACTACATATTAGGCAGGATTTCCCCCCCCGTTGGGGGCGAATCCGATCGGCGCCCCCAATTGAGTGTGCGGCGCCATTTTACCTGGGCGGGCCAATTAAGGCTCTCCCTAAACCTGAGAGTGCGCTCTTTCGCGCATGTGCACGAAAGAGCACTCTCATCTCCCTGAGGCTAAGTTCTGTCAAAAATATTAAAAATAGAGAAAAAAAATTCCTGACATGTGCCCTCATGTGACACTGTCACATGAGTTCAGACACGTCCATAATTTTTTTAAAAAACTTTAATAACATTTTTTAAAACCTACATGAAACCTCATCCCGCCCGTGGATGAGGTTTCATGCTTTTTCTAATTCCTGCCAGGGCTCCTGGCCTGCCCGCCAACCTTAAGGTTGGACGGGCAGGTCCATTAATTAGTTAAATTACTCTGTCAGTGGCCTCAATTGGCCATTGACAGGTTGGCGGGCGCACAGCTGATTTTGGTGAGCCCCTGCCTACCTGAAAATTTAAATGGGACACAGTGACATCGGGAGTTCCGCCCGGCATCACCGTGCGTCATTTTACACGTCGCCGAGCGCGCCCTACCCCCTCGCTTGCCAACGGGAAAATCCTGCCCATTGTGCTCACTTGTTCTCAATTCTTCCACCAAAGGAAACAGTTTCTTCCTATCTACTCTGTCCAGATCTCTCATGATGTGAATACCTCAGTCCCCTCTCAGCCTTCTCTTCTCCAAGAAAAACAGTCCCAACTTCTCCAATTTATCTTCGTAACTGAAATTCCTCATCGCTGGAACCATTCTCATGAATCTTTTCTGCACTCTCTCCAATGTCTTCACATCTTTTCTAAAGTGCAGCACCCAGAACTGGACACAATATTCCAGCTGAGGCCAAACCAGTAGCCAGAATTTTCCAGCCCCATTAATGTCGGGCGTCATGGCAGGTTGAGGGGGGTACAACATGGCAAGAAGGCCAAAAATCAGTTTTGCACCATAAAACCAGTTTGCGATTGTCCACTCCACCATCGATGGCGGGCCCCGTTTCCCGCCGCTGCTCGTCAGAAACCTATATTTAATACTTGGCATCTTACTATAAGCCCTGCTTGCTGGAATCATCACCCCACGCTGGATCATCCAGGCACATCACAACTGTACATAAACAAAATGAACCTGGCGGGCTGCATTTCGCTTGGAACTGTTTGCCTACCTTACTTCGGGCAGCACTTGCAGTCATCAGCACCAGGCTTCGCAGGCAGCACCACATCACTTTTTGCAGGGCTCACAGGCAAAACAGACCAGTCGTAAGGCAGGGCTGGCTTTTCAATGGCTGCAGGGCTAGGGCTTGCTTGAGGAAGGGGGAGGTGGCCTCAGGCAAGGTAAGAGGCTGCAGGGCGAGGGCTGTACTAGGGAAAGGGGTATCCCAGGGTGTGTGTGGGGGCACATGTTGATCTGTGCAAGTGGCCTCAAGATGGTGAGGAGGCAGTCTCCAGAGATAAGGCCAGATGGAGATGTGAAGGTGTGTGTGAGAGAGTGAGATGCCAGTGAATGTGTGATGGCCTTGTGAGTGTGTGAGTTTTAGAGCGGTAAGATGGTTGCCTTACCCTGGCAGCATGGATGAGATCATTCACCTGTTTTCTGCACTGGATGGCCAACTTGTGTACAGCACTGGCACTGACCACCTCTGCCACCGTACCCCAAGATGGAGTGATGAGATTGATGGGCCTCCTGCGGCCAGAGCAGGGATAGAGGACATCGTGGTGGACCTCCATGGTGGCCAGAAGGCGTCCCAGGGATGCGTCACTGAATCCGGGGGCTGTACGCTTCTTGGCTTTCACCGGTGTAGTCCTGGGCTGCAAACACTGAGAAGTGTGCGTGCAGCTGCGGTTTAAATATGGCACCCTGCGTGGGGAGGTGGCGAGGTAATGCCGTGGCAGGCAAATTGGAGATCACCCACCCACCAGTGAGATGGCGTGTTTCCTGTGGCTGCATAATTAATGAGGTGGGAATGGGACAATACGGCACAAAAACCCACCATCGCGAGAAAGCTGGGCTGATTCCGCCCAGTGCCTTATACAAGTTCAACGTAACCTCCTTGCTCTTCTGTGCCCCTTTTAGTAAAGCCTAGGATACTGTTTACTTTATTAACTCTGCTTGCAACCTGCCTCCTTCAATGACCAAATCACATATACACCTAGGTTCCTCTGCTCATGTACCAGCTTTAGAGTTGTATCCTTTATTATATATTGCCTCTTATATATTGAACTCAAAACGTTAACTCTGCTCAGGTACCATTTTTCCTGCCAACCTTTGATTCTATTTGATTTGGCCCAAATCCATTCTTACCCCACTGAAGGTGATTTTCCCCCAGTTAATTACCCTTACTCTGGATTTTTGTCCTTTTCCATAACCAACCCAAAACTTATGATACAATGATCACTATCCCCTAAACAGTCTCCTGCTGACCCTTGATCTACTTTGTCCACCTCATTCACAAAAACCAAGGGCATAATTTTCCCCCCATTGGGGGGAAAGTTCAGGAGCGGGTGCATGGAGGCGCGCCTCCGATCGACGCCCCCAATTGGGGGCACGCCACCATTTTACATGGGTGGGCGTTATGCGCTCCATGTGCGGGCGGTGGGGGGGGGGATTCCCTGAGCCGAGAGTGCGTTCTTTCGCGCATACGCACAAAAGAGCACATTCATCTCCCTGAGGCTAAGTGCTGCCTCAGAGAGATCGGCTTTAAATGTAAAAATGCTAAAAATGGAATAATAAAATTTCCCTCACATGTCCCCTCATGTGACACTGTCACATGAGTTGGGACATGTCCATCACTTTTACTTAAACTTTTATTACATTTTTTAAAACCTACATGAAACCTCATCCCCCCATGGATTAGGTTTCATGCTTTCTCTGAAGCCCGCCAGGGCTCCTGGCCTGCCCGCCAACCTTAAGGTTGGATGGGCAGGTCCATTAATGTTGTTAATGAGTTTGTCAATGGCCTCAATAAGCCATTGACAGGTTGGCGGGTGCACAGCTGATTCGGCTGAGCCCCTGCCTACCTGAAAATTGAAATGACGCAGGGTGACGTCAGGAGTTCTGCCCAACGTCATCCTGCGTCATTACACACGTTGGCAAGTGGGCCCCGTCCCCTGCTCACCGACGGGAAACCCTGCCCCAGGTCTAGCAGTGCGTCCTTTCTCATTGGACTGGAAACATACTGCTCCAGGCTCAGTATCAAGATGTGGCCTTTGCATTAATCATGCTGGAAAGCTGGTGTTTGGAGAGATGGTGCTGTGTAGATGTAGCTTCTTTTTGAGATGTTCCAGTGCTAACCACTGACAAATGTTTTTTCTTTTGGAGCTGCCTTGCTACAGCGCTGTAATGTTTGCATGTGTGCAGTAGCTTTTCAGCCTGTTGAAGGATGCCATGGCCACTGACTTATTAGCGCCATGGTTGAAAAGACTGCACTATGTAGAGTTACTTGAGAATGTGAGCTTGTGTAGTGCTATGCAGGTTCCTCAGCAGCCACATGGTCCCTAGGCTACTGCCCCTTCCAAGGATGATTCCGTCGTTAGGGTTGAATGTGACTTATGCTTCCTCTGTGTTCATCGTGAGATTGTAGACCTTTTGTGGCATGTTGAAGATGATAATGAAGTTGTGTCCCCTGCATCGAAGCATGAAGAGAATTGAACTCATAACAAAACAAAAATAAAAATGGTTTAAGGGCCTTAAACCAGCATATATTTCACCTCTTTTCTATTTTTACTTAGTTCTGTTGAAGAGTCACACGGACTCGAAACGTTAACTGTGTTCCTCTCCTCAGATGCTGCCAGACCTGCTGAGTTTTTCCAGGTATTTTTATTTTTGTTTTGGATTTCCAGCATCCGCAGTTTTTTGCTTTTATTTTGAACTCATAACAAATTGTCTTCACCTTATTCCTCCTGGAACCTTGTAACTATGAGGTTGTCACAGGCATGTCTTCATTGTCAAGCCCATGCAATGGCATCCTCACACAGCTCACCTGAATCCTCACCCTCTTTAATTTCATCCCCTTCAATATTCTCCTCATCCGAGGAAACACCTAGCTCATCCATATCTCCCTGCAGCAGAACATCCCCCCTTTGCAGCGCAAGGTTGTGCATGGTGCAGTAAATAACGATGATGTGGGACACACTCTGTGGAGAGTATGGAGAGACCTGCCTGATCAGTCCAATCATCTGAAATGCATCTTTAAGAAGCCAGTAGCCTGCTCTATTAAGGACCTTGTCGCTAAATGTGCAGCATTGTATCTCTCCTCAGATGCACTCTGGACGACAAACGGGCATCATTAGGCATGTCTTTAGGGGGTACCACTTATCACCGAGGAGCCAACCCTTTAAGTGCTGAGCTTCCTTAAATATCTCTAGCACCTGGGAGTGACTCAGAATGTACAAGTTGTGAGAGCTCCCTATGTACCTAGCACAAACATGCTGGATCTGCTTCCTGTGATCACAAATTGCTGGTTGTTTAGAGAGTGAAAATCCTTTTCTATTAATGAATCTCATAGGCACTGCCAGGGAGCTCTCAAGGCCACATGCAGCCAATAACACCTGCACTTGCAGAAAGCCTCAGATCGCAGCGAATCCCACAGCTCTGGCAGCCTGGCTAGTGTCATGCATATGTAACTGCACATAATAGTGAGCTTTATTGAAAAGGACATCTGTCACCTCCCTTAGGCGTTTGCCTGTCGCCGATTGTGAGATTCCGCAAAGGTGGAGCCCTGGAAGGATCTACTGGCAAAAAGTTCAGTGCGGCAGTAACCTTCAGAGCAACCAGCATTGGATTTCCTCCAACACCATGCGGCGTGAGTTCCTCACGGAGAATGTGGCAAATATGAGCTACCATATCCCTAGACAAGCAAATACACCTGTGGCACTGTCTTTTGCTCATCTCCATGTATGAGCTGCATCTTCTGTAGACCTTTGGCCATGCCAAAAGTCTTCGTGGATTTTGCCCCTCTTTGTCAGCATCTGGGACTTCCTGGTTGATGTTCTTTAGGGCGAAGGTCTTCCCTTAGCTGTGCCAATCGGTGATGGACCCTTCTTCTCCTCATTCTAATCAAAGCTAGCAACAAGGCATCGTTACCTGCAGGAAGCATTCTCCAACCATCCATGTTTCTGTGAATGGATATAATTGAGCAATCAATGGCAGTTGGACTACTGGAGGGGGCGCAGAGGAGATTCATCGGGATGTTGCCTGGGATGAAACATTTAAGTTATGAAGAGAGGTTGGAGAGACTTGGGTTGTTTTCATTGGAGCAGAGAAAACTGAGGGGTGACCTGATCGAGGTGTACAAGATTATGAGGGGCATGGACAGGGTGGATAGGGAGCAGCTGTTCCCCTTAGTTGAAGGGTCAGTCACGAGGGGACATAAGTTCAAGGCGAGGGGCAGGAGGTTTAGGGGGGATGTGAGGAAAAACTTTTTTACCCAGAGGGTGGTGACGGTCTGGAATGCGATGCCTGGGAGGGTGGTGGAGGTGGGTTGCCTCACATCCTTTAAAAAGTACCTGGATGAGCACTTGGCACGTCATAACATTCACGGCAATGGGCCAAGTGTTGGTAAATGGGATTAGGTAGGTAGGTCAGGTGTTTCTCACATGTCGGTGCAGACTCGATGGGCCAAAGGGCCTCTTCTACACTGTGTGATTCTGTGAGTTCCCGTTGAAATGTCTTCCTCTATGTACAAGGCAGCTGTGCATTCTCCTACTCTTGACCTTCCCTTAGCCTGCACATCACATACCAAGGCCATGATATCATCCTGGAGGACGACAGGTGACTGCAATTTCCCCTCAGAAGTGAATGTGCATTTACAATGAGGGTCTTCATTCGAGTCAAAGGACCCGAGTCCTTGGAGCCACAGACAGCCTTGTGTTGGTTGTCCTCCAATGGCCTTGACAATAACTATGGATACCCAGTCCTTGCACCTGTCCTGACTGCAAGCATGGTGCCCTGAATGCCATGATCAATCCACTGGACACATGGAGGCTTGTAAGGCCCATGCGCAACAGATGTGGCCATTGATTCTTGGACCCGTCATCCATTCTGATATCCCTCTGTGAGGATCAGATGCCAATTAGGACCATATGCAACGCAGAACCTAAACTTAATATATTCTCGCCTGAACGTGCACCATTAGTAAAGCAGCCGTGCTCATTCATTGTGCATGAAACCCTTGAGTCCAGCACTCAGCTGAGCCATGCTCTCCAGGGTTTGAGCAAGACAGCTATAGGTTGCCCCTTCAATCAGCCAAGATTTGCTGTGCTGAACTCCTTCTACCGGCCCTGAAACCCCTCTCTGACTGATATTTTTCTAGTTTGATTTTTGAACAGCATCATTGCAAGCTGAGCTCGAAAATGGTGCTGCTCACCTTTGTCTGGTAGATTTCCTATCACCCACCAAATCCCTCCCATCCTCCTCCATACTTATCCTGAACCCATCATTATCCATTTTGATATCCCTGTCCTCCCATTGAACCCTTTAATGTTGATGTCCCCATGCCCTTTGTTAGCCTGACCCTTCCCCTCTTGAGGCCACATGCACCCTGACTTTCTGGGACCCTCCCCTTGCGCCACCATCATAAGACCATGGAATACCCGCCATGACTTTTTAGCTACCAACATACAGGATGCAGATGCCTCCGCTAACCATGACTGTGGCATCTGCATCACAGTACCATGTCTCTAACCCCCCCCAGGACCAAATTCTTTAGGTGGCTGACCACGCCCTGCACAGCATGCTGTGCATGACTGTCACTGCCCAGAGAGGCCTTCCTCCGCCCAAGACCAGAACCAAGATATGCATGCCATGCAGAGCCCTCTCACAACCCAGGACACTCAATATGCTTCCGATGGTGTGGCCTCAACCCCAGGTCAGTCTCTGACTCTTCCTTGGACACTCTTATAACTCTTGCACCAGAACAGTCTTTCACTACACTCTGTTCCTTAACCACCCTCTAGCCCTGCCTCCATTTTCCCCCTTCCCTCCCGTGTTCCACCACGACCCCCACTCCTGCCTCCGTCTTCAGTCTTCACTCCCGTGTTCCATCACCATCCCCACTCCTGCCTCCTTTTCCCTTCCCTCCCCTGTCCCTCCACCCGGCCCCCACTCCTGCTTCCATTTTCCCCCTTCCCTGCCGTGTTCCACCACCAGCCCATCCTGCCTCCCTTTTCCCCCTTCCCTCCCATGTTCCACCACCTGGCCCCCACTCCTGCCTCCCTCTTCCCCTTTCCCTCCCATCTTCTACACCCTCCAAGTCCTGCCTCTGTCTTCCTCCTGACTACTGGTATTGCCTCCTGTGCCCAGCCTTGGTACAGCTTCTGATACAAGCACCCAAAATCTCACAGCAATGCTTTTTAAGGTAGGCGAAAGCAGCGTCTGTGTACCTCAAAGTCGCTGATGAAGTGAAGGTCGCCAGGTGCACGCCATTTATATACAGTTGTGCTGGCAGGGCACTTAATTTGGAGGGGGAACGTAATTCCGAAGTGTTGGCCTTTTAATGAGCATTCATGAGATGGAAATGAAGGCAAATATGGTTCCTGACATAGATCGGTAGGAAACTTGACCTGCCTTTGACCCGCTATCAAAGTTGGGAGAACAAAATTCCGAACTAATTTTCCACCAGTGGAAAACTGACTTCTTCCATCATGCCAAATTAAGTGCCCCTGTCCACCACGATTCCCGCCGCTGACGGTAGCAGAAAATTCTGCCCTCTATGTGTGGATTCTGAAGGTGTGCCAGTGATATTAGAAATTTTCCATTGGTTTACAAATGATAATGCAAATAAGAACGTCAGTGCACTAGAGGACGATATGACTCCAGTTATCTTTTCCATAACAGCATGTGCGAACCCTTGAACCTTGTTATAGGATATGTAGGACTCTCCAGCAATGTTTACCTGTCAGCATCCTCTCTTGACTCATTCTGTGTGTTTGCCTGATATTGATTGGCTCATGTTAGGACACTGCTTCAACAGTCCCAACTGCTGTTTGGTAACCGACTCAAATGCTCAAGTGAGCCGTGATAATAAATGTGGTAAAACTGTTGAACTGTGACTGGCATCACAGGCATGTTCAATTCTATGGTCTCTATACCTCTGTATTTTCCAGTACTTGCTGCACCATCAGTCAAGAACTGTCACACTGAGTTGGAAAGAAAATGCAATAAGGCACATTCTTTTGAATCTAGAATGGACATGTTCAAGCAGCACTTGCTTTGTCTAGACCAATTGACTGGGCTTCTACTGTACAGCCCTGAGAAAATTTTCAAGAATGTGTGTGTGGTATAGTATAATTTCACATTTTGGAGATGGTGAACTGGTGCACTTGGAGAGGCTACAAATGAGCTGTAGCTCTGGCAGCAGATAAGGAAGATGGAAACTTTTATGCTTCTCTACATTCCACCTTGGCATCTTTAGCAGTCTAAGCCCAAAGGTCTGGAATTCACACTTTAAACCTTCATCACCTCTGTCTTCTCCTTTAAGACCCTCCAAAAAAAAATTTACACTTTGACCAAGAATTTAGTCATCCTTCCTAATATTTCCTTTTGTTCAATGTTAATTTATCTAATTATGCTCTTGGGATGCTGTTTGGGAAGTATCTCTATTTTAAAGGCATTATTTAAATTCAAATTGTTGCCTTTATTACCATCTCTAAGGGCAGAATTTTACAGTCACTGCCAGCAGGGGCACTGTAAAATTCCCCAGTTGGCCTTCCTGCCACCCTCCCGCTCACTTCCGACCGGTCTGTAATTTTACTTGCGGCGGGTGAGGTAAAGGACCACCACCACCACCAACCACCCCCCCACCCCCCACACCACCCCGCCTTGTCCCAATTGAAGTTCTTAAGTGGGCAATTGGCCACTGAAGGGCTGCTTCCCGCCCAGCCATGGGAGGAGTTCAAAGGCATGGGGTGAAACCTGGCAGGTTACCCTGGTCAGGCCTCAGAGGGGAAGAAGGCCTCAGGGGCCATCTTTCCATTGAGCGACCTCTCTAAATGGTCTGCCCCCCATGTTTGGACCTTCGCCTTCTGTTCTCCCCATTAAGACCCCTACACCCGCTCCCCAGCCCTTTGGGTGTCACCTCCCACTCCCCACAGTGAGAACCCCGCACTTACCTCGCCCTGGATTCCAGAACATAGGGTGAAATCAAGTGGAGGCAATGGGTGTCACAGGCACCAACTAAACAGTTGACAAGTCCTCCACATCACCTCTTTTCAAGAAGGCCCGTTGTATCTTATGACACTCAGGCACTTAACAGGCCAATGGCAGGCCTTGCCCTGGGATCAAGGACCCAAGGGGTGGAAGTTCCACCAGCTGAGATCTGCCGACCAATCAGAGGCTGACAGCTCTTCTGTACTCTGCAATGTCACAAGGGAGGTGGTGACTGCTGCTGGTAGTACACCCACCTGAGGCTTCAGATCAATGAGGATCCATGCATAGGAAGAGGGTCACAGGGAGAGTGGTCAGCAGCAAGGGCAGGGGGTATTTCTCAGCAGGCCACCCCTTCCCAATGCCTGGTCACTTGATCAGGCACTGAATGCTTATGAACAAGGGACATCCCAGGAACCCGCAAGCAAATACGCCACTTAAGGCCCTCAATTAGCGGCAGGGCAGGAAGGTGGCGGGCTCCCCAATTGCTATCGTTCCGCCTGATTAAATGCACCCCACCAAACTTGCCACAGGGGAAGGCACAAGATTCGGCCTTTAGAATCTGGGGACTTCTTGCAGTTCCAGACCTGGCCCCTGCTGCCCCTGATGTGCTGGACTACTGCTATGGGCCAATCTAATTGGCTGGCAGCTCTCTGAGGCAGGACTTCTGCCCACGTGAGGGGAAGAAGCCCTGTCTCCAGCCAATTCACGCTTCTAAATACCAGTGGAGTTGCTGCGATCAGTGGGGTTGTATTCCCCGCCAACTCTTCAGGTTACCTACCATAAACCCTGCCATTTGAAAAATCCTGCCAGACATGTTTTTTTTTCATTTTGAGGTCCCTTTCCTAAATAACAAAACATTCCTAATAGAGTCCAACTAGTTTATTTTTCTATTCCACAAATGTCATTGTCTGCCTTAGATTGCAGATCAGCCATAATCTACTTGAATGGTGGAACAGCTAAAGGAATTGCGTGGCCTACTGCTATCCCTATGTTCCTATGTCTCCTTACTGTTTGCTTTTGATAATTCTGTATGAAGTTTGTTGTCTACTTCCTAATCTCCTGCTCCTTTTAATTACTCCCTCAATAGGAG
Organism: Cetorhinus maximus; assembly: GCF_964194155.1. Classification (NCBI taxonomy): domain Eukaryota; kingdom Metazoa; phylum Chordata; class Chondrichthyes; order Lamniformes; family Cetorhinidae; genus Cetorhinus; species Cetorhinus maximus. The sequence goes on from NC_135889.1 coordinate 28,233,882, forward strand.
GAGCAAGTGTGGTGAAGTGTGCTGTTGCTCGTCAATGAAGACCTTGTGACTTGCTGGTGGTGAATGCACTGTTTCTGCTGGGCTGTGAGATTGCATGTCACTGATGTTAGCATCTCAGCATCTGTGCCATCTGGCTGATCCTGACCCCTGCTTGCCATTTCTGCAGATTTGCCTCTGGTCCTTAATAAAGGTGAAGTTATTTTCCCACACAAATACCTCATCAAGGAGCAAGATGACCACCTCTAAGGTACTTTTGAGTTAATTGCTTAGTGCCCCTAGGTTAGGGTGAGCACTGCCTGTAAATTAAAGCTCAAATTCTCAATAATAGACACAATGTTGGTGAGCAAGACCATATCAAAATTTTGACTTTTTCTTTGGGGGCTATCTTATTGGTGTTGTATCTTATTCGTATCCTTGGTGTTGTCACTTGGTTCTTGGTGCCATCATTAATGCCTGTGCAATGTCATGTAGGAGCAGCATCAATAAACAATTTCATGCAGAAACTTTTAAAAATCTCAAAGGACTGCATGAAGCACTAATGCTGATTCATTGATTCAGCTCAGTATAAAGCACTTGTTATCTGCACCTCCACCGGTATGGGTTCACATGACTGGCGGAAGGGAGGGCACAGGCTGCTAAGGTAACCAGACTCAGGGATGTACTTGATGGTGGGGGAGCGGGCTGGATATTGCTGGAAGCATGATGTGTAGCATCCAGCTCAAAGCCAAAGTGAGCAAGAAACTTAAAAATGGGGTACTCAGCCTCAACTGCATTCGTGGAGTCAAGATGACTCAGGTGTGTGACGCACTCCTATCTGAGCTGGTCCCCACTCAGGCAGAATTTATCATTGGTACCAGGCCCTGATATCTCCTTCAGGAGTCTCAGCCTCACAACCTGAACCACCTCTTGGAAATCCCCTGTGTGCCATTCGACCCAGCGTGGAGGTATTTCCTGTACTTGCTACTCTTGCACATCCTTCACTTCCTCACACTCGTCGGCAGTGCAGACCCACTGTGGCGTTCTGTCCTGCCTTTCAGAGGAGGTGGGAGCCCCTGGTGGAGGGCTGTCTATGAGGGAGCCTTTTTCCATCAGGGATCTGACATGGAATGTGTTGCACATGGCAATCGCATGCAATAGATGGTTAAGCTGATTCATAGACTCCCAGGCAATCTGTAATTTCTGTGGCCTGGGGGAGTCCATGTTTCATATTTATACGGAGTGTGGGAGGTTGCAGTTCCTCTTTCATTATCTGAAGGTGCTGTTCCTCAATTTCTGACTGCAATTCAATCCTGTGCCCAGGACCTTTGGTCTCCTATTGTGGAGGGGAGCCAGCAGATCAAGATACTTCCTCGTGGGAAGCCCCTGGAAGGTGCCCATTAACAGGTCCAGGCAGCGGGTGGTCGAGGGGGTCATTCAGCATTACTACCTGCCTTTCTTTCATGGCTTTGTCTGCATCAGGGCGTTCCCGGAGAGGGAGCACATGGTGTGTCCATTGGTGCGCTTGAGGCCTTCTATGACCGACAAGACTGGAGTGAATCATCAACCTCGGGAATGCCATTTTAATTTGAGTTATTAAGTTTCCTTTAAAGTTTTGGTTTGTTTTTGTTACACTGGGGTAGAAAAGGGCACTTTATTGTCTACGGGTTCTTTAAAAGAGGTATAAAATCCTCATTGGGTCTGAATCATGAAACTAACAGCAACTGTCCATCTGATTCATTTGCTACCACCTATATTTCCAGCTTCTCGCTGCTTCATCAGGTACTCCTTCCTGACTTCTGCTATCTGAATTCCCTAGCAGTGGATGTTCCTGGATAGGGGCTTAAGGAGTCTGGGGTATGTGCTGGGCAGTCAACATGGGTTTTTTTTCATGCTTGTCCCTCGTTTAAAAATACTCATTTTGGGAAAAGGTAAGTGGAAGGGCACATGTTAGTATCGGGTAAGCAGCCAATATGTTTCCTTGCAACCAAGGGAGAGATATGATCGCCAGTCAGTACAAGGTGCTGGTACATACATAGAGTTGAAGTAAACTTTGGCTGGAATTTTCTGGCCCCATTGACATTGGGCATCGTGGTGGAGTGGGGGGAATCAATGTGGCGAGAAGGCCAAAAATAGGTTTTACATCGTCGTGAAACCAGTTTGTGATTGTCCACTCTGCTCATCAATGGCAGACTGTGTTTTTCGCCACCACACATTGAGAAAGTCATTTTAATACATTTGCATCTAATTATAAGCCCTGCTTGTCAGAATCATCCCCCCACGATAAAGTTACTGCTCACATCTGCATGACATCAGAACGGCATGCTTCACGACTGCCTTTAAAAGGCGTGCACCTGGTGAGCGGAACTTCAAGGGGAACTTGGAGGTGAGTGCACACAATCTTGTGCAGCGCTCGTGAGCATCGCCTGTTGGACATCAAGGAAGAGGTGCCACACATCGCTGGGGGCGCAGGCAAGTGTGGTGTTGGTGCAAGTGCTCCAGTGTGGGTCAGGCTGGGGTGGGGGGCTGGGGGGCAAGGTAGCACAGACTGAAGGAAATACTCAAACACATGGGGGGGGCGGGTGGGGGAAAGGGGGAGAGGGAAGCAGCCACGCACTTGGAAAAGCTTGTCAAAATTGAGCATTCTTCTGCAGCTGAGACTGTTCAGCTGCAGCTCCTTGCACATGCTTGGAGTTGGGCCTCTGAAGCTTTTCTGCCCACTCAAGCAACACAAAAGCATGAAAATGCCACCAAATACTCCAGAACCTTTCAACCCTCGGGCGCAGACTGCAAATTAATGTGTGTTTCAGGGGGCAGTAGAGCAATTGGCCGACTGGACAAGTAGAATCCCCTTGTGAAAGGTGCTCATGGTGCAGTCACTGGTGGAGGCGCTCACAGCCCTTTGCAATGTCTTCATTAAGGTTTGGACCATAATCCATTATGGTTCAAGCTAACAGCGCAGCCTTGCAGTGCGGGGTAGGAGAATGCCTGAGCTGAGAGCACAGCATGCAGTCCAGAGGTCGAAGCTGCCGCCAATCGGTCAAGTGGAGTGGGATGGAGGTGGATGGGGTTTTGGACAGCCAATGAGCGCATTACACACTGGCCATCTAAGTGATGGCCAGCACTCGCCTGCATCCGTGAAGGGACCTTCAAATTTAACCAAGAGAGGTTCTTAGGACACCTATGCCAACCCACGCATCTCTCTCTGTGATGCTGCAGGAGAACATGGAGCCTGGCGATTTAGCAGCAAATCTAATGGCCTACAGAGACCAGAGAAGAAGAGAGTGGTGGAGACACCTGGCTCAGCAAAATGAGAAGCACCTCCCTGAAGACAAAGGGGCGGCAGGGCCTGCTGCACACGCAGCTGGAGATCCACAGCGAACTGTCACTCGTAGGCACCTCACTAGACCCAGGGCCTATAGATGGCACCTGTCATTCCTGCAGATGACCGAGAACCAGTGTCACCGAAGACACTTTCTAGGGACTATTGCGCATGTCGAGGGAACTGGTTGGTCACATATGCCATCATCTGCAGAATTTGACACAGGGATTTGCCCAGATCCCAGGTTTTCCACTGGTGCGCGGTGCCATTGACTGCACTTACGTGGTGCTTAGATCTCCATGGCATCAAGCAGTCAACTACATCAACTGCAAGGGCTTCCACTCGCTGAATGTACAGCTGCTGGGCGAGTACCACAAATGCATCCCACAGGTCTGCGTCGATTCCCAGGGAGCATCCATGACTCCTACATCCTTAACAGTTCTCAGATCCCTGACATCTTCCAGGTTCCAGCTGTGGCTCAGTTCATAGCACCATCGCCTTTGAATCAGAGGTTTGTGGGTTCATGTCCCGCTCCTGGAAAAACCAAGAACTGTGATTGTACTCGAAAGAAGTTGCAATCTGTGACTGTTGGTAACTTGAAAGAGTTTCCAGGTTCCAGAGAGGCTGCAGGGTTGGCTCCTCAGTGACATGGGCTACCCACAGAGGACATGGCTGATGGCAACCGTGCGGTGGTCTCAGACTGCAGCAGAGTGATGGCTTAACGAGACTTATGCCGCAACCCAAACCAAACGATAGGCATTTTGAAAATGAGGCTCCGGTGCCTCAACAGGCCCGGTGGAGCACTGCAATACAGTCCCCAGAAGATGTCGCACATCATCGTCGCTTTCAGTGTGCTCCACAACCTGGCGCTGCAAAGGGGGGAAGAACTGGCTGAGAAGGAGATAATGGAGCTGCAGGTCTCCTCCAGTAAGGAGGACATTGAAGGGGATGATGATCATAAGGTCCTCAAAGGTGGGGATGCCATCAATGAGGCCATCACACTGGCCAGATGAGGCAGGCAAGCTTGGGAGGCCCTCACAGCCGCAAGATTCATGGAGGATGATGACAAGATGCAGTGAGGATAGTCCTGACATCCTCACCTTGCATCTGTAAACGTTTGACTCCTGTGCTCCTGATGGCAGCGCACATACCCTCAGTGCTCAGGCTCATGTCATGGAGATGCAGCGGAGGCCCGAATAGCCACTAGATTCCAGGGGGATGATGACGACATGCAGTGAGGACACTCCATAGATCTTCACATAGCCTCTGTGAATGCCTGACTCCTGTCTGGCTGAGGGCAGCTTGCTTGCGCTCTGTGATCAGGTTAATATCATGGAGACACAGCTGTGAAACTTTAAATGCACCTGATCCATTGTCCATCTTCAGCACCTGAGCCCTTCAGGAGCACAGCATCACTGGTCACAGATGCTGAAGAGATGGGGGCCAGCCCCACCTCAAAGGTGCTGAGAGCACACAGAGAAAATGATGGAACTCTGTGACGCCTGCCCACGATATTCTGGCAGCAATGACAAACACCATTGTGGTGCAGGCATCATTAATGTGTCCAGTGAGTACCGGACTATCACTTTGGTCTGAAGGTTACACATTGCACAGGGAAGAGGCCCTGGACTGAGACACCTGTCTTTACCTTGTACAGGAATCAAGGTTTTACATCTGAGTGACATAAACACTGCTCATCAGAACAAGGAGCCATAGGTAGGGAGACATTCCTGGGAGTTGATTTACAATAGTGAATATTATGTACAAGTGATTAACACCTGTGCCGAGGCTGTGCAACTGTGGCGTAGTGGTACTGTTGCTGGACTAGTGAGTCAGCTAATGCTTGGGCGGCATGGGTTTGAATCTCACGGCAGTAGCTTGTGGAGTTTGAGTTCACTTAAAAAATCTGGTGTTAAAAGCTGGTCTCAGTAAAAGTTACACCTTCCTGATTGGTCTTAGGTGCACCTCATTGTTGCCTGAGCTGGGAGCTGTGTGTTGGAGCTGGAAAGTGCTGCCTTTCCTTTGGCTGCTACTATTACTTTTTGTGGAGTTTGTTCTCTGCCCTACATTTCCAGAGGAAGACTGCTGCTGCCTGGAAGGAGAAGGAGAACAATTTCTGAGGACCTATTGTCTGCTACACCCTGCTGCTGCTACACCACCCTGTTGTTGCTGGGCAGGGCCTTGCAAGGCTTGAAGATATTGGGAGTGGGAGTTCAAGGGGAGAGGACTAACTACAGCCAGAGAGGGAGGACTGCTCCTGTGTCGGAGGTGGGTGCCTGAGGGGAAAGTAAATACTCTGATTTTGCTGCTTGGTTGTCTGCAGGGGAGGAAAGAAGACCTGAGGAGGTAGGGCTGTGAGAAACTGAACATAGAGGGAAAGAGACCTGTACCCCATCCAGCCCTCCCTTGCCTGGGTTAGCTAGTGCTGCCCAGAACCATCTGCATCTATGGACATTTAACACCATTCCTGAACTGTGCCTGGGCAGTGCTAGCTGTGCCCTTCATCCTGGATGAGCTCCTCCTCCCCCACCTTTGTCACCTGGGGGAGGTGAGGTTGGGGGTGGCGCTGATCTTGCTCAGCCTGAAGGACGCTAGCCTTCAGCACGTCTACTCCTTCCAGCACCTGGTTTTTGTTCGCCTGGCCCAGGAGGAGTAGATGGGGGGGGGTGAGGTGGCTTTGATATCACGTATGAGAGGGCTGCCTATTGCATCTTTTGGTCGGCACATGGTATGAGGTGCCATGCCTGCCAGGGCATGGGGCAAGTGAGGAAGAGCTGCCCAGCCTCAAAGGCCCCCAGCACCATCCACGGCTGGCACCACAGCTCCTCTCCCCGCCACCACTCTATCTTCCTCCCTGCCACCGCTCCATCTTCCTCCCCACAAGGGGAGGTGCTGCCGGAAACCATCGTCATCTCGACTGCCGACGAGGCGGGGGGAGAGACCCCACGCCGGAAAAAGGCGCAATGGAAGACCCGCCATGCAGAGGCGGCCCCCACAGAACTCCCAAATCTACCTGAATCCCAAATCCCTGAAGACACCGGCTGGGGTGGACAAACATCATCCGGCCCCAGTGTCGTGAACACGCATCCTCCCGGGTCCGCATACGCCTCAGCGCCATGTGCTGGGCCCGGTGTTGTCTCTGCACAGTTTTTCGGGTGATGGGGCATCACCGAACACAGTGGTCGTCCTTACAAAGGTAGACATGCCCAAACCCCAGAGGATGGAGCACCTGGGGAGGCTGGATGAGGCAGCTGAGGCACCAAGATGGAGGTTTCCCCAGCCTACCCTGGAAGAGGCGCCACTCTTGGGGGGAGGATCTCATGACTCGTGAGGTGTATTGTGTTTCCTCCACCAATGAAAACGTGGTGGCGTTTCCACCCCGCAAGACCTTGCTCTTCCCTCTGGGGGGAGCCCAACTCCCTGACTCTGTGCCGCGGCCCCCTGAGCAGGACCTCTTGGGGGTCGGTGAGGCTATCGCCTTTGAGGTGATGCCCCACGTCCTGCCCTATGTCCCAGCAGTGATTCCCCAATTGCTGGGTCATTGGGTGGCGGTGGCAAGGAGGGCCTCCCTGCTCTGTCTCAGCCTTTGGTGCTGGGTGCTACTGATATGGGCCCGGAACGTTTTCCAGATTTGAATGGCAACTTGGTGCCTGAAGCAGAGTGGGTCTCTGAGCCGCTGCCACCCTCTGACCTAGAGTACTGAGAGGAGACCAGAAAAGACCCATCTGGCCTTGATCCTGGGGGTGGGATCGAGGCAAGGGTAGAACCAGCTGGCAGCTCTGAATCAGCCCCCGTACTCAATGCGGGGGAGAGGTCAAAAGCCAGAGGTGATGACCCAGAGGAGGATGGGATGCCGATAGTGAGCACTGCTGATGACCTTGAGTCGTTGGAGCCAGATGAGGTGAGGTGATTGGTGCTTGCTGTCGACTCACTCTTCATCCCCATTGGGGAGCTCCCGGACTTTGTGACGAGCAATCGCAGTTGCAGAGACAGGGTCCAGTTGGCCTTGGATTGGTGGCATTCTTATCAGCTGGTGTTTTGGTCCATCTGCGAGGCCCCCTAGTTGGACTGGAACACCCGACGGCGGGTCTACACATTCCTCGCTGGGCTCCTGAAGGAGAGGATGACTTAAAAAAGTCCTTCTTGCACTTTGTACTAGGTGATGGAAGCACTTACTTCTGGCAATGAGGACTACCATAGCTAGCCTCAACATCAACGGCAGCAAGGACACACAGCACTGGTTCCAGAACTTCTCGGTCCTCCGGGACGGGAAGTATGCAGTGTGCTTCCTGCAGGAAACCCATACCATTCTGGGAGACAAAGCTACGTGAGTCCTACAGTGGCGAGGGGGAGTCTACATGAATCACCTAGCCTCCAATTCTGGGGGGTGGCTATCTCATTGGCCCCACATTTTCAGCTGGAGATCTTGGGCGTCAAGGAACCAGTGCCAGGCCAGTTGCTGCACCTTACTGTGCGCCTAGGGATGCGTGGTGCTTCACTTTGTGAACACGTATGCTCCCCTTAGTGTGCAGCAGCAAGTGAGTTTCTTTGAGCAAGTGTCCACTCATCTCGGCTCCATCGATGCGTGTGAGCGCATTGTCCTCAGGGGGGGATTTCAACTGTACCCTTGAGGCCAGCACCGCACGCTAGGCATGAGTAAGTTGCGGGACCTGGTCAGGTCCTTTGACTTGATGGACGTCTGGTGACATCTCCATCCTTACTCCAGCGTTTTCACTTTTAGGGCACCTGGAGTCGGAGCACCCAGACTCGACCGCCTTTACGTTTCCAAGGTGTTCGTGTCCCGCATTCTGTCAGCTTCTGTGCAGCAGGTGCTGTGCACAGACCACTGGCTGGTGTGGGCAGAACTCGTTCTGTTCTGCGCTCGGATGGGGTCCGCGTACTGGCATTTTAATAACCTGCTGCTAGAGGACGAGCGGTTCCTGGACTCGTTCTGACATTTCTGGGCCAGCTGGAAAAGGAAATGGGGAGGCTTCCCATCCTTGAGGCTTTGGTGGGATGTAGGCAAAGCTCACCACGCCCATGTCTTCTATCAGGAGTATATGAGGGGGTCGACAAAGAGGCAGAAATCCAGGGTTGAGGAGTTGGCGAGGGAGGTGCTCGACCTGGAGGCACGTCTCCGTCAGCCCAATGCGGACCCAGCCTTGAGGCTGGTGAACGAAGAGAAGAAGTACGCGCTGCGGGACCTGCAACTCATCGGGTCCCGTGCTGCATGTGTGAGTTTTTGGATCCAGTTCCTCCAGGGCCTGGACTGCGGCTCCCCTTCTTATACTCGCTGGAAAAAATGCACTGTGTTCATCAGCAGCTCCTTACGCCGCTGGCTGGCGACAGATCCCTTGTCTCGGATCCAGAGGGCATCAGGGCCAGAATCAAAACCTACTACACTGCCCAGTTCTCTCCAGATCTGTCCAGTGAGGATGCTCGCAGAGTTCTGTGGGAGGACCTGCCACAGGTCGGCCCAGAGGACGCCGGAAAGCTTGACTCCCCTATAAGTCTCGGGGTGCTGACCGGCACCCTTGACAGTCTCTCCAGGGGTAAGTCCCTGGGGCTGGACAGGCTGACCGTGGAGTTCTTCAGGGCGTTCTGGGACATCCTGGGGAATGACTATGTGGGGGTCCTGGGAGACAATATCGCTACCGGGGGGATGCCCTTCTCATGGTGCCTTCTTAAAAGTTGGCGCCCAGTCTCCCTCCTCAGCACGGATTACAAGATCCTTGCCAGGGCAATGTCTTTGGCACCATGCTGGACCACATGATCCACCCTGACCAGTCCTACATGGTCCCGGGCCATACCTTCTTTAATAATATCCATCTATTCCAGGACATCATCCACTTTTTCCAGAGGACTGTTCTGTCGAGGGCCTTCCTGTCTCTTGACCAGGAGAAGGCGTTCGACAGGATGAGTCATGAATATTTATTTGGGACTCTGTGAGCATTTGGGTTCGGGATGCATTCTGTCGCCCAGATTAGACTTCTGTACGCTGCCGCAGAGTGTCTATTAAAGTTAACGGATCCCTGATGGCCCCCCTTCGCTTTGGGAGAGGAATGCGTCAGGGCTGCCCCCTGTCTGGCCAATTGTATTCTATCTGTGTGGAACCTTTCCTGCGCCTCTTGCGGAGGAGGTTGTCGGGATTGGTTCTGCACAGGCCGTGCATCGGGGTGGTCCTCTCAGCTTACGCTGATGACGTGCTCCTCATGTTCACTGACCCGGCTGAGCTGCGGAGGATGCACGGGTTCCAGGAGGTCTACTAGATCCTCTGCCAGGATCAATTGGGGCAAGTGTTCTGGGCTCCTGGTCGGTCAGTGGCAGATGGATCCCCTACCTGAGGAGCTCAGGCCTTTCACCTGGAGCAGGACCAGTTTCCTCTACCTTGGGGTCTACCTCTGCCCTGCCGAGGAATCCTGACCAGCGAACTGGCAGGAGCTGGAGGCCAAAGTTACCACTCGCCTGTGGCGCTGGACAGGACCGCTCCAAGTGCTGCCTTACTGGGGCCGAGTGCTGGTTATAAACCAGCTGATTGCCACCATGTTGTGGTACCAGCGGGTCACTTTGACTCCTCCCTACTATTTTGTCACAAAAACCGAGAGAACGCTCGTCGACTTTTGGGACAAAAGGCTGCACTGGGTCGATGCTGAGGTTCTGAGTCTCACGCTTAGAGAGGGTGGTCAGGCGCTGTTGTGCCTTCCGCCTTCAGGCCCTGCAGCGATACCTTTACGTCGAGCCCCCTCCGAGATAGTGTGCCCTGGTGACGTATTTCTTCCGCTAGGTGCACGGCCTGAATTATGACATGTAGCTCCTGATTGTTGACCTGAGGGGCCTTTGTGGCTCCTTGCAGGTGTTGTCCGTCTTTTACCAGGACCTGATCAAAGTCTAGAACATTGTCACCTTGCGATGCAGCTCTCTGCCGTCAGGAGTAGCAGCTATCGTCAGAAGGGCGCTGCTCAGGAATCGGCACATCCGCCCTTTTCAGTGACTGGCGGAGAGGAAGGCTGTGGCTGCCAGGGTGATCAGAATCGGGGACGTGCTGGGTGGCGGAGGAGTGGGCTGGAAGCTTCCACAGGAGTTAGCACATCGCACGTCAGTGGACGTCCAGCTCACAGCCAGTGCCATTCAAGACCTTAGGGCAGTCGTGCTCGGCCCCGACATCCCACTGGGACTCGAGGTGGCGCAGCACACCCTGTTCGGACAGAATTCCACATTGGCCCAAGCCCTAAACCGTCCTTTAGGAGCCGGCACCTCACAAGCTGAGTCACCTTGCGGAAATGCCCTCTGTGCCCTTTAGCACGGCACGGAGAGGTTTACTGTATACCCTTCACTTCTTGCCCTCGCCCACTGCCCGGACATGCCCTGGCGTTCCTTGTTGCAGTCTGGCGGCTGAGGTCCCCAGCAGGGGGCCCTCTACAGCCTCCCATTTCCCATTGGAGACCTGGGGTGGCGGGTGTTGCAATCAGCAGTCTCATATAACTGTAGAATGTGTCAGTTCATGGACTCCCAAGATGCCTGTGTTTTTTGCAGCCTAGTGGAGCCCATGGACCATGCATATGTAAGTTGTTGTACTCTGCACCTCGCTTTTAGTTACTTGAAAAACTTATCGCTTCTGTTTTATTTGCACTTCAGTCCCACGCTCCTGATGGGTGGCGAGTGGTGCCATGGATGGATGAGGACATGATCCACAGGACAGATGCATGTGAGAGGGTGGATGGTGATGCCCCTTGAACTGGCAGTGAGTGAGATCCCTGTGGATGTGTGATGGGTTTGTGAGTATGTGAGCTGAGAGTGATAAGAAGAGTGACTTACTCTGGCAGGATGGATGAGATCATTCATCCTCTTTCGGCACTGGGTGGCTGTCCTCTTTTGCGATGTGTTGGCGCTGACTACCCATGCTGGATTGGTGACCTTGCTTGCTGGTCTTTGCCCAGAGTGGGAGAAAGGACTTCATGGCGGGCCTCCACTGCATCCAGTAGGAGTCACTAAATTTGGGGGCAACATGTTTCCTCCCTTTGGCAGCCATGACTTTGCAGCAGCTTCTGATCCCTGAGAGACTGCTCGCTCTGTGCAAGGGTGCCCTATAAATTTGGCACCCAGATTATTGAAGGCTTGAGATGATGGTGGGGTGGGCAAATCAGAGGCCACCTCACCTGTGAGCTGGTGTGTTTCCTAGTAATGCCTTACTCATGAAGGGGGACGCGCCGGGAATGGGACAATACGGCGCAAAAATCTGCCATTGCAGCCAACGGGTAAAACATCCTTTTTCCCACCTGCTACAGCACTTTGTACAAATCTGGGATGATTATGCCCTTTATCTGCTTGATTGACTCAAAGTCACTAAGCTCTCACAAATCCTCTTCATGGCCTCCTTGCCAAGTATTTGATGAGTCTGCTCCATGTCTTAGTTGTGGTTCTGTAGTTTACATGATCCAGCTGAATGTTGATTCTCTCACGAGAAGGTTATGGACAGACTTCTGCTGGAAAAATCTTTGTTTCCAGCATTCGAATGTGAGTCACAGGATTGAAGTTTACTCAAATGGCAGATGTCCAACCGCTGAGGTCTAAAGCCAGAGGTTACCCTGCTTTGGACAGACCTGGGACTCGGGGAAGGATATTCCCAGTGGTGGCCAGTTAAGTAGCCACTACAAGGGCCGTTGCCCAATTCAGGACATCAGCCCACCTGCAAGAGCTGCTAGTCCAGTCAGAGGACAGCTCAGCAGCCTCAGCAGTACCAACACTAGCAGTGGCCAATATTGAGGCTTCAGCTGCAGGGATAGGGCACCTCGATGGTTGTACACCCTTAAAGAGGAGTAAGAGAGTTTGGGGGAACTCTAGCTCAAGGCAAACGGGCCCCAGCGACCAGGGAGTGGGAGGTTCGTTTAGTACTGTGGCTCTGTTGCCATAGGCACAGCAGAAAAGGAGAGCCCCCCCTCCTGAGCCCACTGCTGGAAGACACCAGGTTTCACTGGGCAATTGTGCCAATAAGGGAAAAATGCCTGTGAAGGTGAGAAGTGGCCCTTAATTTGTTACCTTAGTAGCCGATTTGCTAACTTTCCCACCACCGGCAAAATGATGATGGTAGGAAGACTCCCCTCACCCCAACAGCTTCCCATGCTATTTTGCCAGCCTTCCCAACTCCCAACCTGTCTCCAAAGGGCTGGTAGAATTCCAGCCAGTGTAACGCATTGCCTAACCTGGCAATATAACTACACAAAAGGAGAACAACGTTTAAGTAACTTCAGATGTTACAGCAACTTGCAACAGTTGAGTGGGAAGCCAAATTTGAACTCTAGTTTCATTGATAAGGTATTGTGGCCTGAGGCGTTATACACCTTTAAGAGACTGTGAGCAGATTGACACGTGACTGTAAGACCTAATAGCTTTGTAATGCGGGCTACCTTGTAAATGTTAGTCTAGAGTAGGGTCTGGCTCAAGAAGCACACATTATGTTTTTGCTCTGTTGTTTGTGTAAATAAATAGTGTGTGCTTCATTTCATATTGGTTTCTGCATCTGCCCTATGTTGTAATCTGGCTCGTGAGCAAAGCGACCCATAGTTAAAACATAACAGGTATAGAAGGGGTTTAACATGTACAGGTTGTACTGTTGTTTTGCAGGCTGCATTGGTAATGTAACACCTTGGTCTGAGTGCATGGTACATTCATGGTCCAGACAAACCTTCGCTTCAGTGGGAAACATTTCATAAAACCTACTTAGGCACTCTTGCTCAATCCTGACACTTCATGGACTCTGTTTTGCCATCTTCTGGCACACCTGCAACCCAGGTGTTCAGTTCAAGTTCCCCATTCATCCTCTGTGCCAGATCCTCCAACAAAACATCTGATTGCCTTCATAACAGGTTGGACGGGGTCTGACATACCAAAATGACAGTCAGGAGAAGACCTACTAGTCCATCCAATCTGTCCCACACAACTATAATTCCTTATGCATTTCAAGACATACACTCCCCACCTTCCATGCAAGCTCAAATTCGGGGAAGGGAAGGAATTGAAATTGGATCTCTGTCTGCCATCAAAACTAGTCTAGGAGATCACATAGCTTATGTTACAGTGTGCCTTTTGTACGGTGATCTTCACCCCAGCCAGGAGCATATCCAGCTCTTGCTTTATTGACTTTAGCAACTTAGTATTCACTGCACAAGGAGGAAAGCTATTCCACATGTCCACAGATCCCTGGGAAAAGAAAAACCCTTAACATCAAACCTAGTTCTGGTCTTATGCAACTTGTAAGCATGATCACTAGTCCTCTCTAACCTATTCAGTTATATATAAATCTCAGCCAAATCACCCCTGTCTACATTTCTGTAAAATAGTGGAATCCACACCTTGCTGAGCCTATCTGGGTGACTAAAGAGTTTTAAACGCAGAATCAATCCTGTGCTTCCTGCTTCAACTTTGCAAAGCCTCAATATCCTCCACTTTTCTGGGAACTGATACCAAACCAGGGTCTTATTCCTGGGAAAAATTGTGTGCTTTGTTTTGTAGTGAATTGTCCTGGAACTCTGGTTACTTTAGTTATTGCTTCATTGCATTGATCCTGGACCTTTTCAAAATTGTTGTACACCCAGATCTCACTCTTTCACGATTGACATTTAGTTATTTTCCCTGTAGGGCAAATGACCGACCCACATGCTTGGCACCACACTTTTTGAAGTTAAAAGCTTTTTGCCAAGCACAAGCTCAATCCCACAACACATCTGCTTGTAGGAGTTAACCATCCTCTACAGTACTAATTCGCACAAATACTTTGGTATCATCCGCAAACTTGTGGATCATTCCACGAACACCTACTTATAGATAATCAATGAAAATAGTATATAACAAATGCTCCAACACTGATCCTTGCAGGACATCACTGGTAACCAGTCTCCAAGCAGATACAATTCATTGGTAATCATTTTCTGCCTATAGATATTCAGTCAATTCTCAATTCACCAGAGATTACCATTAATTCCCCATTCACCACAGGTGACCATTAATTCCTCAAGATTCCATCTTGTACAAAATCTGTTGTCTGGTGTCATATTTCCAGAAGGTCCACATAGACAAAGTCTATCAGGTTAGCAGGTTACTCCCATCCACTAATTCTTCAAAAAAATTTTAAAAAGTTCAATCAAACTGAAGCATCACTCCCTCACTTTTAAATTACAGTTCCCTTGAGATTAGGGTTAACATTACAGTGGCTTTTCTTTACCTGGGCACTAGCTTTTAGTGATTTGTGAACATGGACACCTAAATTGCTTTGCTCCTCCACAGATCCTAGTCTTACACTGCTAAGAAAATATTTCTGATTTGTCTTTCTCAGATTCAAAGTGACCTTACATTTCCCCACATGAAACCCTGTTCACCTTAGTTTTGTCCATTTTGTAACTTCCTGCTCCCACTTATGCAACTTATTGGGCTAGATTTTTTTTTGCTACATAGGCAGCCATGCTGGTAATTTTGTGCAATTTTCTTGAAGGCAGCCAATTAACAGAACACTACTGGGAGCCATGAAAGCTGTGCAGGTGTGAGGGCCTATTGGAGCTCCTGAGAATGTGTGTGGCCGGCAGCCCCACCAAGAGTGGTGGGTGCTGCCAATGTAGGTGAGGGACCATGAGGGCACTCAAAATGGGGACACTCTCTCAAGGATTCTATAATTTTTAAAAATGAGATCACAATTACCAAACCCACAGGGAATGTACCCCGCTGATCTTCACAGGGTAGGGGTGGGATTGAAAGATGAATTCCTGCAGCAGAGAGTTCATCTCCAGGCAATGGCCAAGCTTCAGTTTCTGTGAGAGACCCATGTGCCATTGGAAAAGCTGCAGATGTAAGGAAATAGGCCACCCAATTGAATTAGTAATGAGACTAATTGATGTCGAACCGCTCCCTGACCCATTTCCCTTTTCCCTGAGATGTTGTTTCTGAAAAAATTTCAAGGAGGTAGCAAGATGTCAGGCAACTGGCATGCTACACTCCTGCTCAAAATCACCAGCATGCTCATTTCCCAACCCACCTCCTCCTATCTGTCAACACCCAGCCCATTGGGTCTCCTAGTTTGGTGCCATGATATCCAACTCCCTTTTCCCTCATCCAAGTATGTGTTAAAGCACTGACGCCTCAGTGCAAAACACCACATATCATATACCAAGTAGAAAACATTTTCTTTCTCTTTACTTTTTCTCCTACTTCCCAACCATTTATTCATCCACATTGCAAGTCTTACATCCAATTTTATGTGCTCTTATTTAGTCTAACAATCATTTTGTGGGGAACCATTGCAAATGCCCCAGTTTTGGTCTCTCTCACAAGTGGAAACATCTTCCCTACATCTTGATGAGGTAGATGTACAAGATAGCCATTAATAAATGCAATAGGGAATTCAGGAGGAACTTCTTTATCCAGAGTGTTTAGAATATAGAACTGGATTCCATAAAGAGTAGTAGATGTGATTAACATAGATACATTTAAGGGGATGTTAACTAAACATGTGGGAGGAAGGAATAGAAAAATGTGTTGATGCAGTTAGACGAAGGGTGGGAGGAAGTTCGTGTGGAACATAAACACTGACCAAATGGCCTCTTTTTGTGTTGTTAATACTACGTAGTAGGCAACATTCATAGATACTCCCCTGTCCAGCACAATAGTAACTCCTCAGAAAATAGAACTATATTAGTTAGATTTAGTTAGAATATCGTCGCCATGTTCACTGACCTACATTGACTCTCGGTCTAGCAACGATTTGAATTTAAGATTCCGCCATCCATGTTTTCGAATCCCTACGGGGCCTCACCCCTCTCTGTAACCTCTTCCAGCCCAACTACTCTCTGAGACATCTGCAGGGCCTCATTCCTCTCTGTAAACACCTTCAACCCCACTATTGTCCAAGACACCTGTGCTCTTTCAATTCTGCCCCCTTGTGCGCCACCCATTTTAATTGTTCCACCACTGGTGGCCATGTCTACAGCTGCCAGGGCCCTGGGAATTCCTTCTCTAAACCTCTCTGCCTCGCTTTCTCTCTCTCCTCAATTAAGATGCCCCTTAAAATCAACCTCTTCAACAAAGCTTTTGGTCAACAGTCAAATTTTGTCTGGCAGCATTCCTGTGGAGCACCTTCAAATGTGTTGCTATATTAAAAGTGTTAGATAAATGCATAAAATGCTGGAAGTATTCAGCAGGTTAGGCAGCACCTGTGGAGAGAAACAGTTAATGGCTGGGATTTTCCAGTCCGCCCAAATTTTCTATCCCGCCTGTGATGATTCCCACCACGTGTGGAAAATCCTGACCAATGTTTCATGCCAATGACCCTTCATCATAATTTTTGATGAAATGTTCATTTTTCTACTTATGCTACCTGACATGCTGAGAATTTCCACCATCATCTGTTTTTATTTCAGATTTCCAGCCTCTGCAGCATTTTGCTTTTGTGTTACATAAATGAAAGCTGTTTTATGCATGTATGCATCTTCCTGCTGACAGTTTACTAACCTTGTTTTGTCTGATAAAAAACCACCACTTTTAACATTGGCATGTTTCTGGAGGGCAACAGACCATTGGATATAATCACACATTAGACTCTCACACTCCCATATTCATATTCCCTCCCCCATTAAAAACCCAAGAGTACAAAAGTTGGTTAGTTAGAATATGTAAATGATATGACACCATTAATAAGTAATTGAACTATTTTGTTTTGAAATCAAATTTTATTTGTTACTTTAGAATTCCCTGATGGCATATAGAGGATTTAAACCCAGATAGGTTTGGAAGAGCTAGTTTCGAATTTGATGGAGCCCAATGGCTAGAAAGAGATAATGGGTGGCAAAAGAAATTCTGATCATTTATTGAGCAGGCAGGCAGCTGAGAAAATTGGATTTGAAAATACCAAATATACTAAGGAGTAGCTGATGCGCTTTGGCATACATACATAACTCAAAAGGAAAAGGAGTGTAACAGAAAATCATTCATGATCGAGGTAACTTAACATCCAATCATGCCATGGACTTTTTCGACCACAATCTCTAAAATGTTTTGCTGTGGGGAGTAATGCAATTAAGCTGGGTGAATAGTGCTGCCTAGTTCCTTACATTATGTCCATATTTTTCCAAGATAATTCTATTGACTATAATTTTATAAAATAAGCCAGACATATAGATACAATTTTACACTGATAGTTGAAAGCACAAGGGTACTCAGAAAATTATTGTCAAAATAGTGGCTTCCAAAGATAGTTGGTTTTCATGTTGTTCTGATTGTGAAGTGAGTTATTCACGACTGTTATTCTTCCTTATCGTTCTATAGTTTAATGTACAGAGAGGAGCTTGAATGGTGCAACATAAAAATCCACAGGCATGACAGTCTGTTATGTTATTCATTGAGGCTGATCTGTGGGAAAACAAAAGAATAAATACTTAAATCACCATTCCTGTCCTTTATAACTAGTGCAGATTCAGAATGATATAGTACAAATTTTGATATGCACTAAGTAAAAAGCAACAATTCACATTTATCTTAGGCAATCTTTTTTAAACAATAGCAAACTCATGAATGCAGTATTATATTCAAAGTTATAATTTTGCAACAAATAATAAAGAAAAACTTTTCCCTTGGTACCTGCTTTGTGCATTTTATCTCAATGTCATCTTCTGTCTATTTGATACTTTATACCTTCTTGCAAATACAAAATTAGTAATTAGAAAACAGAGGGTAGTAGTGAGCAGTTGTTTTACAGTGGTGTTCTCCAGGGGTCAGTGCTATAGAACCATAGAAAGAAGCCATTCAGCCCATCATGTCTGCACCGGCCAAAAAGGAGAAAAAAGAAACTAGCCACTCATTTTAACCCCAGTTTCCAGCTCCTGGTCCATAGCCTTGCAGGTTACAGCACTTCAGATGCAGATCTAGGTACCGTTTAAATGAGTTGAGTGTTTCAGTTTCAACCATCAACTTAGGCAGTGAATGCCAGATGTCCACCACCCTCTGGGTGAAAACGTTTTCCTCATGTCCCCTCTAATCCTTCCACCAATCACCTTAAATCTATGCCCCCTGGTAACTGACCCCTCAGCTAGAGGAAACAAGTATTTCCTGTCTACCCTATCTAGGCCCCTCATAATTTTGTACACCTCAATTAGTTCACCCCTTAGCCTCCTCTGTTTTAAGGAAAACAACCCTAGCCTATCCAATCTCTTCTTATAGCTGCAATTTTCAAGCCCTGGCAAGATTCTTGTAAATCTCCTCTGCACTCTTTCCAGAGCAATTATGTCCTTCCGATAATGTGGTGACCAGAACTGTACACAAAATCCCAGCTGTAGCCTAACCAGCATTTTATACAGTTCTACTAGGACCACTGCTTCTCGTGATATATGTGAATGACTTGGACTTGGGTGTATGAGACACAATTTCAAAACTTGGGGGTATTGTGTGCTGTGTGGATAGTGAGAGAGTTCAAGGGGACATAGACAGGCTGGTGGAATGGGCAGACATGTAACAATAGGAACTTAACACAGAAGTTTGAAGTGATACATTTCAGTAGGAAGAACGAGGAGAGGCATATAAGCTAAAGTATACAATTCTAAAGTAGGTGCAGGAGCAGAGAGGCCTGACAGTATATGTGCACAAATCATTGAAGGTGACAGAACAGGTTGAGAAAGTCATTTTAAATAAAAGGGATCCTAGGTCTTATAAATAGAGGTAAAGCATTCAAAAGCAAGGGAATTACGATAAGCCTCTCTAAAGCATTAGCTTGGCCAGAACTGGAGTGTTGTATCCAATGTTGGACACTTTAGGAGAATATGAAAGCCTTAGAGAGGGTACAGAAGAGATTGGGTGGAATAGTTCCACGGACTTCAGTTGCAAGGATATATTAGAGAATCTTGGGCAAAGAAGGTTGAGAGGATTTAATAGAGGTGTTGTTATGACACAGCAGTTTTACCAACTGAGTTATTTAAAAATCCCAGAGGGAAACTTTAAACAATTGCCATAACCTAGAGCTCCAGAGGTGAGATGAGAGTGACCACCCTTGACATCAAGGCAACATTTTACCAAGCGTGGCATCAAGGCACCCTAGCAAAACTGGAGTCAATGGGAATCAGGGAGAAAACTCTCCGCTGGTTGGAGTCATACCTAGCACAAAGGAAGATGGTTGCTGTTTGTTATGACACAGCAGTTGGTAAAGCTGAGTTATTTAAAAATCCCAGAGGGAAACTTTACACAACTGCCATAACCTATATTTTTAAGTGGTATGTTTGAGATGCAGTTCTAAATTCAGGAATCACACCACCAGTTCTCGAGAGGTTTTTATATCAAAATACATGAGACATTTATTAATTTACACAAGTTAAGTATATACACATGGCTACAAATTACTACTATCATAACTTCTAACAAATTCCCAAACCAGTCTCCACTAAGGCAACAACTCATAGACTTTAAGCTGACACCAGACAAAGCATTTTCACCTTACAAATTCAAAATGAGGTTCCTTTCACTTTGGTTCCTTTGCAGACACAGTGACAGTCTTACAGGCTTTGATGTTACATGCCTCATCTCTGCACACACAAAACTTCTATCGGTTATACGTAGCACATCTCATTGAATGTAAATTCTCATTGTATCACCAGCCCCTTTGAACTCCACCTCTTCGAACAAAAAAACCCCTTTCATAGCACCAATTTTATTAGTAAAATAAGCATTGCTTGGTCTGTGCTAGCTTAGTGCCAGATTTCACTCCCCTTATTGAATGCTCTATTCAACAAAATGCAAATACACACTACCTCTCAAAACTACTATACATCAAAGCACTCAGACTAACTGGCTTTAATCCAATTAAGACACATGCACAGACTAACCCTCTACTTAAAATAAAAATTACAATAAAGTTATATACATTAATAGCTTCATGACAGTGTTCAAAATTATGAAGGGTCTATACAGAGTAGATAGAAACTGTTCCCAAAGAGACTGTTCCAAAAGGATTGAGAACCAGAGGGCACTGATTTAAGGCAATTGGCAAAAGAACCAAAAGTGACTTGCGCAATAAGTGGTTAAGATTTAGAATCCCAATCTACTTTGTTCTGGATCCAGGTGACGAGACAACTTTAGCATCAGTGCAACAATCTTGTGGTACAAATGCAGCTAAAACTAGCTATAAGATTGATGTATAGATCTTGTAAATAACAATGTTGTACAGCAACATAAATATTTTGAGGCTAACTTGCTAAATAGAAAAACGTCAGTTTTTTAATAAGATAGCTGAATTCCTCTGCTAAAATTCTGTATAAGAAATGATAAGAATTACAAATAAATATGAAAGTCAGAAACTTTCACATGAATAATATGCACAGTATCACAGTATCTTTACAGTGCAGAAGGGGGCCATTCGGACCATCGAGTCTTGTCCAAAAGGTTACCAGGAATGATTAGAAAAATTAGATAGTATTAATGGGCTGAATTTTTCCAGCCCTTTGGATACAGGTTGGGAGGCAAGAGGGCTGGCAATATGGCAGGGGTAGGCGTCGGGAGAGGCATGTGATGTCAACCCGCCACCATAATATTTTGCCAGAGGCAGGAAACTTTGCAGTGGGCTGCCAATTCAGCCATTTAAGGGGCCAATTAAGGGCCACTTCCCATTCCAGTCGGCACTTTTCCTCTGTTGGAAAAGCCTGCTGCAGTGTGGTGGGTGCCAGGTGAACCCTGGCAGCCTCCCTGCAGGCTTCCAGCGGAGGGGACCTCTTTGATGGGTAGTCCGTGGCTCTCAAAGGGGCCCCAGTCAGCAATTGCCACCTCAGTCCCTAACATGACACAACCCTCCCCCCACCCCTCCCCCCTAACGCACCCTGGTCCCGATCATTCAGGCCATCCTGCCTGTCCCCAGCTTCCTCAAAAAAGCCCACATCTTCACGAGCACCTCAGCATTGATGATGTAGCCTAAGCACTGGCCTCTGGTGGTGGTGGCACTGTCGAGGCCACTAAACTGCTGGAGCTGTGGAGGGCAGGCTGCCATCCTCAATTGGATGGCGGCCTTGGAAGCAGCCTGTTAATTGGCCACTGCTGGCAAGATGCCGCTGCAGGATCTCACTGCCTGCTGAAGCAGGGTTGGCTCCCACTTTCGGCCCCAGCAATTAGATTTGACATTCCTTTGAAAAATTTTCCAAAGGTGTTTGAGGCAGTTAAATGTATTTCCGGAGGGAGAAAAGGTTGAGGTATATGTTATGAGGTGGTAGGTGGGGTTAACCTATGAAAAAGGCTTTTCCTGTTCCTAAAAGTTTTTAATGAAATTCCAGTCTTTTTTCCTTGTCTTTTCTCCATGTATGTGCGTGTTAAACTCATGGGTTATTTTAGTTCATGTTCTGGATTGGTTATTACTTCTGGCTTTGAACTTGGCAATGTAAAATCAAGCCTGCATCTGCTTGCCGGACCCCCTTCAAGGAATAAGCCATTTTTCTGGCTTTAATTAAAAGAACAGGCCTGTTATACTCATTCAAGTGCAGTACAACCAGGGACAAGAGTTAAAAAGAAAAATTTTGAATGCAATAGTACAAAACCCCAGCAGACAGCAAAAGACCTGGTTCTTATTACTGACCATAAGACCATAAGACATAGGAGCAGAAATTAGGCCATTCGGCCCATCGAGTCTGCTCCACCATTCAATCATGGCTGATAAGTTTCTCAACCCCATTCTCCCGCCTTCTCCCCGTAACCTTTGATCCCCTTACCAATCAAGAACCTATCTATCTCGGTCTTAAATACACTCAATGACCTGGCCTCCACAGCCTTCTGTGACAATGAATTCCATAGATTCACCACTCTCAGGCTAAAGAAGTTTCTCCTCATCTCTATTCCCTTTACTCTGAGGCTGTGCCCTCGGGTCCTAGTCTCTCCTACTAATGGAAACATCTTCCCCACGTCCACTCTATCCAGGCCTTTCAGTATTCTGTAAGTTTCAATCAGATTCCCCCTCATCCTTCTAAACTCCATCGAGTATAGACCCAGGGTCCTTAAACGTTCCTCATATGTTAAGCCCTTCATTCCTGGGATCGTTCTCGTGAACCTCCTCTGGACCCTCTCCAGGGCCAGAACATCCTTCCTGAGATACGGGGTCCAAAATTGCTCACAATATTCTAAATGTGGTCTGACCAGAGCTTTATAAAGCCTCAGCAGCACATCCCTGCTTTTATATTCTAGTCCTCTCGAAATAAATGCCAACATTGCATTTGCCTTCCTAACTACCGACTCAACCTGCAAGTTAACCTTAAGAGAATCCTGAACTAGGACTCCCAAGTCCCTTTGCACTCCAGATTTCTGAATTCTCTCCCCATTTAGAAAATATTCTATGCCTCTATTCTTCCTACCAAAGTGCATGACCTCACACTTCCCCACATTGTATTCCATCTGCCACTTCTTTGCCCATTCTCCTAACCTGTCCAAATCCTTCTGCAGCCTCCCCGCCTCCTCAATACTACTTGTCCCTCCACCTATCTTTGTATCATCTGCAAACTTAGCCAGGATGCCCTCAGTTCCTTCATCTAGATCATTAATGTATAAAGTGAAAAGTTGTGGTCCCAACACTGACCCCTGTGGACCTCCACTAGTCACCGGCCGCCAACCTGAGAAGGACCCCCTTATCCCCACTCTCTGCCTCCTGCCAGACAGCCAATCTTCTATCCATGCTAGTACCTTGCCTCTAACACTATGGGCTCTTATCTTTCAGAGCAGCCTCCTGTGCGGCACCTTGTCAAAGACCTTCTGGAAGTCCAAGTAGATAACATCCACTGGCTTTCCTTTGTCTAACCTACTCGTTACCTCCTCAAAGAATTCTAGCAGATTTGCCAGGCATGACCTCCCCTTGATGAAACTATGCTGACTTTGCCCTATTTTACCATGCACTTCCAAGTATTCTGAAATCTCATCCTTAATAATGGACTCTAAAATCTTACCAACGACCGAGGTCAGGCTAATCGGCCTGTAATTTCCCGACTTTTGCCTCACTCCCTTCTTAAACAGGGGGGTTACATTAGTGATTTTCCAGTCCTCTGGGACCCTCCCTGATTCGAGTGATTCCTGTAAGATCACCACTAACGCCTCCACTATCTCTTCAGCTATCTCCTTCAGAACTCTCGGGTGTAATCCATCTGGTGCAGGTGATTTATCCACCTTCAGACCTTTCAGTTTTCCTAGCACCTTCTCCTTGGTAATGGCCATCATACTCACCCCTGTCCCCCGACTCTCTTGAACTTTGGGGATGTTACTCGTGTCTTCCACTGTGAAGACTGACACAAAGTATCTATTCAGTTCCTCCGCCATTTCTTTGTTCCCCACTACTACTTCTCCAGCGTCATTTTCCAGTGGCCCAATGTCCACTTTTTCCTCTCTCTTACCCTTTATATATCTAAAAAAACTCTTGCAATCTTCTTTTATATTACTGGCTAGTTATCCTTTCTCTTTAGCTTTTATGCTGTCCCTGACTTCTCTTGTCAGCCATGATTGCCTCGTCCTCTCTTTAGTATGCTTCTTCTTCCTAGGGATGAATTTTTGCTGTGTCACCCAAATTACTCCCAGAAACTCCTGCCATTGCTGTTCCACTGTCTTTCCTGCTAGGCTCATCTCCCAGTCAATTTTAGCCAGCTCATCCCTCATGCCTCTGTAGTTGCCTTTATTCAACTGTAATACCGTTACATCTGATTCCTGCCTTTTCCTCTCAAATTGCAGGGTAAATCCTATCATATTATGGTCACTTCCTCCTAAGGGTTCCTTCACCTTAAGCTCCCTTATCAAATCTGCCTCATTACACATCACTAAATCTAGAATTGCCTGTTCCCTAGTGGGCTCCACCACAAGCTGCTCCAAAAAGCCATCTCGTAGACATTCCACAAATTCCTTTTCTTGGGATCCACTACCAACCTAATTTTCCCAGTCTACCTACATATTGAAATCCCCCATGATCACTGTAACCTTGCCTTTCTTACACGCCTTTTCTATCTCCTAGTGTATCTTGTGCCCCACATCCTGACTACTGTTCCGAGACCTGTACATAACTCCCATTATGGTTTTTTTACCTTTGCGGTTCCTCAACTTTACCCACACAGGTTCTACATCATCTGACCCTATGTCACTACTTGCTATCGATTTAATTTCATTTCTTACTAACAAAGCAACCCCACCCTCTCTGCCAACCTGCCTATCTTTTCGATAGGATGTATATCCTTGGATATTTAGCTCCCAGTCCTGATCCTCTTGCAGCCATGTCTCCGTGATGCCTACCACATCATACCTGCCAATTTCAATCTGCGCCACAAGCTCATTTACCTTATTTCGTTTACTGCATGCATTCAGATACATTCAGTCCTGTATTTCCCGTCCCCTTTCTCATTGTCGTCCCTTTATCTGATGTGCTTGAAGTTAGATTCTTAGTCCTTTCCAAACACTCTGTCCTATTTTGTGTTCTGGAGACTTTAATAGCCTCTCCTGGGCTCTCCTTTCTTTTCAGTTTTTTCATAATTTTCCATGAAGTTGAATCCACCCCCCTACACGCTAACCTGCTGCTTTGTTTCCCATTAGTCATACTTCTTGGAGTTTTACCCAATACTGCTGGCAATGGCATCACTGTTTTTAACCCTTCTGTTTCATGAGGAAGTGATGCAAGAACCTTTATGATCTGTTTCTAAAGATCTTTTATGTGTCAACCACATATGGGCAATAAGAATGATCAAGAAGACATATGGGATACTGGGCCTTTATTAGCTAAGGCATAGAATATAAGAAGTTATGCTGGAACTGTACAAAACGCTAGTTAGGCCACAGCTGGAGCACTGCATGCAGTTCTGGTATTTTCAATATAGGAAACCTTGGAGAAGATACAGAGGGGATTTACAAGGATGTTGCCAGGAATGGAGAATTTATATGAGAAAATATTGGATAGGCTGGGGTTGTTTCCTTTGGAACAAGGGAGGCTGAATGGAGATCTAATTGAAGTGTAAAAACTTATGAGTGGCCAGAATAGAAAGGACAAGAAGGCCCTATTCCCCTTGGTTGAGTCATCAATGAGCAGGACGCCTTAGATTTAGGGTCAGAGGTATGAAGTTTAGAGGGAATTTGAGGGAAATATTTTCACTCAGAGGGTGGTGGATGTCTGGAACTCACACCTGCAGTGGTGGTAGAGCCAGAGACCCACATAACATTCAAAAACTACATGGATATGCACTTGAAGGGCCATAACCTACAAGGTTATGGACCAAAAGCTGGTAAGTGGGATTAGGCTACTTGTCAGCTGTGCAGACAGAATGGGCAGAATGGCCTCCTAAGCTATAAATTTCTATGATTTTTTAAATTAATTTCTCATACATTTCTGCAAAAAGCAGATGCAACAATCGGTATCAGATCTGTGACTACATGATTCCCTCTTGACTAATACAGGGCTTTTTCACAAGTAATTCAACACTTAGCAGGACAATGGAAATGCTTCTGACTGTAGATACCTCCATCTGTATCACTGTGCAAAGTCCCACATTTATCCTAGTTGCACCTTTGGAGGGTGTAGTTCTTAGCTTTGTGTGGTCTGATGGAAAAACTAATAGCTTTTGGAGAAATTGACATTGGATTCGGATGGAATGCTGACTCCCAACACAGACAGATTATTTTTCTTTCAGTATCAGGCAGTATGCATACTTGTGAAGGAGATTTTGGATGTTGACAAATTAACTGACGAGTCTGCTCAAATAGTTTCATATGCAGAGTTTTGGATTACAAGCATTAAGTCCATTAGCTATAGCTCTTTGAATTGGGCAAGAGGCGAATCCATTAGTCATGTGCCATTAAGAATTGATGAGTTTCTTAGACAAAATATGGGTTCTCAATTTACAAAGGGTTAAACATTATAAGCAGGTCATAATGTTTGAGCTGCATTTAGTATAAAATGAGTTATATTTCTCAAGCTGCACAAAAATCATTAGACATGAAGGGCCAGATTCCCATGTCCTGATGGAGGAGGGAATGGGATTGAGAAAGCTGAAACCTTGATGTTTTTCACTGCAAAAATGGATTTCCTCCCATTTTATAACCCCGGACTTTTCTGTGTGACCATTTTGTGGGTCGGGAAGACTTTGGTTCATGCCACTGCATGTACCTCTTCTGAGGTCAAGGTTGCTATTGTGAGTCATATAACAAATTTAAACCCCCCACCACCCACTCCACCCCACTCGTGTGAATTTTGTAAGCTATAAACAAAAGCCCACCTCATTGGAGGGCTGAATTTTTCGCTGAGTGGGCAGGTGCACGCCCGACCCGCTCAATCATAAAATACCTCACGCGCACTCGCGTGGTATTTTGGTTGGCAGGCATGTGTGGGAGTCGGCAGCACATCCGCTGACAATTAACAGGTCTGTTAAGGCCATTAAAGTATTAATTGAATGCAATGTTTCGCTGCCTGTCCAGCCTCATGGTTGGCGGACAGGCGAAAAGGCCAAGTGGCCTTTGGATTTTTTATGAAACCTCATCCACGGGCTGGATGAGGTTTCCAACAGGAATTAAAAATGAAATTAACATTTTGAAATATCATTTATAACATGTCCCTACTCAAAGCCACATGAGGGAACATGTTTTTAACACTTGTAAATTCTTTATTTTTGATTTTAAAAACCTTCAGTTCCTTGAGGCAGCTCTGTGCCTCAGGAAACTTTCATTGCGCGCACCCGCACACATGCGCAAACTTCCACACTCGCCCTTCTCCCTCCCCCACCCCGGCAGCGCTCAGCATTGCAGTGTGCATTTCATGCTGGCTAGCCATTATGTCAGGGCATGGTCGCGAGCGGTGGTCGGCTTCGCAACCGCTCCCGGGCCCGCCCACCACCCCGCCCAACAAGGTAAAAATCCTGCCCGGAGAGTTCATGACCACTGGGGGAAGCTTGCTGAGGAGTCAGGAATGTTCTGACAGGTAAGTGTTAAATGTTTTCACAACTTCAAGTGTCACTTTTAGATGTTGTGTAGTAATATAAATGTGTTTTAACTGTACTGATTCATCATAGGGCTTTGTCCTGAAAAAGCAATTAGACCATTACATTGATCAGCATTGTTTAGGTGTTGGGATGAGTTAGAGTACTTTTCTCATTGGAGAAAGCGATATAATGCATTTAAAACTTCAGTATTGCTGAAAAAAGAGTCATGTCTAATCTTTTTGTTTTGCATCTATCTGGACACTAGCAACAATACCAATATAAGGGGGAAAACAACAATTTATACTGTACGTGAAAAGAGTACTGCTTGGTTGGCAAGTGGCATTGCCACATGGTGACTGACAGTTAACTGCCAAGCATTGTTTGAAATTGTTTGAATGTAACAAACCTCCAGGGCCATGTACTTTCAGAAAGTGAGGAGCTTGTTCTTGTGCATGGTTTCAATTTTGGTGTGCCATCATCCCAAATAAAACGGGAAGAAGTACTTGCTGAGCTTGTACTCCTCTACTCCCAACTTTCCCGCCACAAACCAGCATCCACAGAAGACGCTGAATCCTTGAAAGTGTGCCTAGCTGATCTAGCGCACAGATATTGCTGTCAGACTTTCACATGCAACGCAAATGTCTTACAGCATTGCAAGGCCTTAAGATCAACCCAGACGTATACATTAGTAAACCTGACAAAGGGACAGGAATAGTTATCCTTAACAAGCGTGACTATATCGACAAAAGGCATGCCATTCTTAATGACAGGTCCAAATTCGTATCCATTGCACCTGCAGTTCAACTTGACTGGACGGCCTTGTTCTAAAGTAAGCCAAAAAAAGTGCTTGCTGGACTTGTGTAAGAGCGAAAACATACCGCTTGACATACTGCATGAACCCGCCAGGGTTCACCCTCACGAATCGCTACATCTGCGTACGTATGGGCTGCCCAAGGCGCACTAAAGTGATGTTCCTCTACACTGCATCTTAGCTATGTCTGATTTTGCACAACATGAATGGCCAAACGGTTGGGCGAATTGTTACAACCAGTTTTGACCAAGTTTTCCACATAAATGGTGAACGACCCCTCCACATTTGCAAAGGCCATACAGGGCTTGTATATCAATATCAATGCTGTGTGCTTGTACTCGTTTGACATTGTTAGTCTATTCATCAATGTTCCACTTAAGGAAGCCATAGATATTTGCGCTGCAGCACTATGTCGCGGCATAGACCCGCCACCATTGCGTGAATCAGTAATCACTGAATTTATGAACACGGCAAATTATGCAGTTAAATTTTAATGACACTATGTATGCCCAAATAAATGGTGTTGCCATGGGAGCCCCTCTAGGCCCAACTTTCGAAAACATCTTTATAAAATCAAAATACTGCGGATGCTGGAAATCTGAAACAAAAACAAAAATTGCCGGAAAAACTCAGCGGTTCTGATAGCATCTGTGGAGAGAAAGACGGAGTTCATGTTTCAAGTCCATATGACTCTTCTTCATTCAGACCTGCTGAGTTTTTCCAGCAATTTTTGTTTTTGTCTCGCAAACATCTTTGTTGGGTTCCATGAGAAACATGTCTTCGATGGAATGACACCTAGCTTGCTACCCCTTGCATATTTCCGATATGTGGATGATACGTTTGCTATATTTAAATCTGCAGCTGCATGTAACAATTTCCTTACATGTCTTAATGGGCTGCATCGTGCACTCAGAATCGCCTATGAAATGGAGCAGTCAAATGAATTTCCTTGACATACTAGTTGAGAAATCTGCTAGGGGATTCGCTACCATGGTCTACAGCAAGCCTACCTTCACTGGTCAATGTACGCGTTGAGATTCTAACAATTCCACACACTATGGGTAGAATCTTGCCTATGTCGGGTGGGCTGGCCGGGAGCAGGTGGGGGCAGACGCAGAGCCGATCGCCACCTGCGATCGGCTGCACGCTGCCATTTTACGTGGGTGGACCAATTAAGGCCCGCCCAGTGCAACACGCAGCCTGTAGTGCTCAGTGCTACCTGTGCGGGCAGGGGGAGGAGGGAGTGTTAAGGCCTGCGCTCTTTCGCGCATGATCGCGAAAATGCGCAGCAATCTCCCTGAGGCACGGAGCTGCCTCAAGGAGATTAAGTAGAAAATAAAAGTTTTTAAATAATAAAGTAAAAAATTATTTAAACATGTCCCTTCATGTGACGGTGTCACATGAGCTGGGACACATTTGCGAAGTCAAGAAAATTTATTTATTTATTTTATACAAGCTTCAGGAAACCTCATCCTGCCTGTGAATGAGGTTTCCTGAAAAATGCGAAGTCTGCTTGAGCCCTTCGCCTGCCCACCAACCTTAAGGTTGGGCGGGCAGCATTGCTAACAACTTTAATTGCTTTCTTAATGGCCTTAATAGGCCATTGACAGTTTGGCGGGCGTGCAGCCGCCCCTGACTCACGCCCGCCGAACAAAATATTGAAATGACGCATGCCCAATGTCATCGTGCGTCATTTTACACATTGGCATGTTGGGCTCGCTGACGGCAATATTCTGCCCTATAAGATTGGCCTTATCGGCAATCTTGTAAATACAGCCTGAGCCACTTGCCCACCATGCAAGCTCGATGCTGAAATAGGGCGCATCAAAGGCATCCTGCAGGATAATAGCTACTCTGATTAGATCATTTCATACTGTATATCGCACAAACTCATGAATGGGCTGAAGGCTGTCACTTTCGGCCCTGGAAAGTGCCCTGTCTACCTCAGATTATCCTGAAAGAGCAAGGTATCTCAAACATTTGAGCAACAGGTGAAGCTAGCTGTTTCACGCCGCTACTATGCAGTAGCAACGAGTGGTATTCACCACTAACAGGATGCTGCCATCAAGCCAAGAAGACGTCCTGCCAATCACGCAAATGAGTAATGTGTTATATGAATTTCAGTGCCAGTGTGATGCTAGGTATGTAGGCCGTACGTCCCAAAGACTGGCAGATTGTATCAAGCAGCATGACCCAGCCACTGTTCATAATGGGCAGAGTACAGACCGTACCCAACCAGCCTGTGCTTGCAAAACTCAAAACACATTTTCAACGTTAGATGTGATTCCATGATTGGACAACATTTGCTAAATAATCCCCAGTGTGCTGGGAATTACGCTGACAACCAATTTAAAATTATCAATCGGGCTCACAGTGTGGTGTATTTGTGTGTACTGGAAGCTACATATATTAATACATAGGGCCCTGTCCTTTGCAGATAGAAAGAATATGTACATACATTGTACCTGTATCAGCTAAACGAAATAAGTAACAACTATTCGCTGACTCATTCCTCAGGGCAATACCTGACCAATCAGGGTCAAGCTGATTGGTTTAATTTTCAAACAACACTTGGCAGTTAACTGTCAGCCACCGTAAATGGTGCATTCTCCATGGCAACACTACTAGCCAGCCAATCAACACTCTCTTCACATACAACATAAATTGTTCTTTTCCCCCTTATATTGGTATTCTTACGAGTGTCCTGATGAGTGCAAGACGAAAAGCTTAGAATGTCTCTTTTCTCAGCAATAGCGCCAAACGACTATTTGCATTTAAAACTGTGGAATAATGTGCTGGGAGAATTTCTTTCATGTTTTGGATAGTGATTTAAATGTGAAGAGATCTTCAACTTTGAAAATAATTGCCCTGCTGTTTAAAGTTAAAAGAAATCTAAGCAACTGAGATGAGAGTGACTGCACTTGACATCAAGGCAGGATTTGACCGAGTGTGGCATCAAGGCACCCTAGCAAATGTAGAGTCAATGGGAATCAGGAGGAAAACTCTCCACTGGTTGGAGTCATACCTAGCACAAAGGAAGATGGTTGTGGTTTTTGGAGGTCAGTCATCTCAGTTCCAGGACATCACTGCATGAATTCCTCAGGGTATTGTCCTAGGCCCAACCATCTTCAGCTGCTTCATCAATGACCTTCCTTCCATCATAATGTCAGAAGTGGGGATGTTCACTGATGATTGCATAATATTCAGCACCAATCATGACTCAGATACTGAAGCAGTCCATGTCCAAATGCAGCAAGACCTGGACACTATCCAGTCTTGGGCTGACACATGGCAAGTAACATTCGTGCCACACAAGTGCCAGGCAATGACATTCCCCAACAAGAGAGAATCCAACCATCACTCCTTGACATGGTTGAGGCGAGGACACTACCTTGAGGAACTCCTGCAGTGATGTCCTGGAACTGAGATGATTGACCTGTCATGAGGCTATTAATGTTTATTATTGGAAATTATTTTTCTTTTAAAATAGAGGTTTATTCTGTGAGTGTGTCTTAATTGGATTAAAGCCAGCCAGTCTGGGTATTTTGATGTATCCTAGCTTTGAAATGGAAGAGAGGTAGAGTGCATTTACATTTTGTTGAATAGAGCATTCAAGAAGGGATGTGAAATCTAGCACCTAGCAGAGACTAAGCAATGTTTATATTACAAATAAAATTGGTACTATGAAAGGGGTTTTATTGTTAGAAGAGGCAGAATTCAAAGGAGCTGGTGATACAATAAGAATTTACATTCAATGAGATGTGCTAGGTATAACCAATAGCAGTTTTGTGTGTGCAGGGCAGAGGCAATGTAAGATCAAAGCCTGTAAGCCTACCACTGTGTCTGCAAAGGAACCAAAGTGAAAGGAACCTCATTTTGAATTTGTAAGGTGAAAATACTTTGCCTGGTGTCTGCTTAAAGTCTATGGGTTGTTGTTACCTTAGTGGAGATTAGTTTGGGAATTTGTTAAAAGTTATGATAGTAATAATTTGTAGCCACGTGTATATATTTAACTTGTGTAAATTAATAAATGTCTCATGTATTTTGATATAAAAACCCCTCGAGAACTGGTGGTGTGATTCCTGAATTTAGAACTGCATCTCAAACATACCACTTAAAAATATAGGTTATGGCAGTTGTTTAAAGTTTTCCTCTGGCATTTTTAAATAGCTCAGCTTTACCAACTGCTGTGTCATAATAAAACACAACCATCTTCCTTTGTGCTTGGTATGACTCCAACCAACGGAGAGTTTTCCCACTGATTCCCATTGACTCCAGTTTTGCTAGGGCTCCTTGATACCATGCTCGGTCAAATGCTGCCTTGATTTCAAGGACAGTCACTCTCACCTCACCCCTGGAGTTCACCTCTTTTGTCCATATTTGAACCAAGGCTATAATAACGTTGAGTGGCCCTGGTGGAACACAAGCTGAGTGTCAGTGAGCCGGTTATTGCTAAGCAAGTGCCGCTTGATAGCACTGTTGATGGCTTCCATCACCTTGCTGATGATGGAGGGTAGACTGATGGGGCAGTAATTGGCCAGGTTGGATTTGTCCTGCTTTTTGTGTACAGGACTGACCTTGGCAAATTTCCACATTACAGGGTAGATGCCAGTGACTGTCCTGGAACAGCTTGGCGAAGGGCACGGCATGTTCTAGAGCACAAGTCTTTAGTACTATTGCTGGAATCTTGTCAGGGCCCATAGCCTTCGCGGTATTCTGTGCCTTCAGCCATTTGTTGATATCACGCGGAGTTAATCGAATTGGCTGAAGGCTGGCATCTGTGATGCTGGAGATGTGATGATCTGGACCCCCGGAGGAGGCCAAGATGGATCATCCCCTCAGCACATCTGGCAAAAGATTGTTTCAATTGCTTCAGCCTTATCTTTTGCACTGATGTGTTGGGCTCTCCCATCATTGAGGATGGGGATACTTGTGGAGCCTCCTCCTCCTTTGAGTTGTTTAATTATCCACCACCATTCACAACAGGATGTGGCAGGACTGCAGAGCTTAGATCTGATCCATTGGCTGGGAATCACTTAGCTCTGTCTATCACTTGCTGATTATGCTGTTTGGCCTGCAAGTAGTCCTGTTTTTAGCTTCACCAGGTAGACACCTCATTTTTAGGTATGCATGGTGCTGCTCCTGGCATGCCCTCCTGCACTCTACATTGAGCCAGGGTTGTCTTGCTGGTAATGGTAGAGTGGGGGATATGCCAGGTCATGAGGTTGAGTACAATTCTGCTGCTGCTGATGACCCACATCGCCTCATGGTTGTCCAGTCTTGAGCTGCTAGATCTATTCGAAATCTATCCCATTTACCATGGTGATAGTGCCACACAACACAATGGAGGGTATCCTCAATGTGAAGACGGGACTTCGTCTCCATAAGGACAGTGTGGTGGTCACTCGTCCTGATACTGTCATGGACAGATGCATCTACAACAGGCAGGTTGGCAAGGATGAGGTCAAGTAGGTTTTTCTTTCTTGTTGGTTCCCTCACCACCTGCCACAGACCCAGTGTTGCACCTATGTCCTTTAGGACTCTGTCAGCTTGGGCAGTGGTGATGCTACTGAACCACTCTGTAAGGTATGTTTCTGTGAATATGACTATGTCGCAGAAACCACCATGTCCCCCACCCAGAGTTCATTCTGTGCCCCTGCCACCCTCAGTGCTTCCCCCAAGTGGTTTTCAACATAAAGGAGTACTGGTTCATCAGCTGAGGGGGCTGTGGTGCGAGGTCATTAGTAGG
Organism: Cetorhinus maximus; assembly: GCF_964194155.1. Classification (NCBI taxonomy): domain Eukaryota; kingdom Metazoa; phylum Chordata; class Chondrichthyes; order Lamniformes; family Cetorhinidae; genus Cetorhinus; species Cetorhinus maximus. The sequence goes on from NC_135889.1 coordinate 28,267,670, forward strand.
AGGATTCCTTGCCCACGTTTGACCTGATGCCATGAAACTTCATGGGGTATGGACTCGATGTTGAGGACTCCCTCTCGACTATATACCACTGTGCCGCTACCTCTGCTGGGTCTGACCTGCTGGAGGGACAGGACATATCCAGGGATGTAATGGTGGTTTCTGCGACATAGTCATATTCACAGAAACATACCTTACAGACAAGGTCAAGGTCCGAGACTATGTTTTTAAACTTAAATAAGGGCAAGTATGAGGGCATGAAAGCTGAGCTGGCTAAAGTGAATTGGCAAATTAGGTTAAGGGATAGGTCAAGAGAGATGCAGTGGCTAATATTTAAGGGGATATTTCAGAATGCATAGAATAGATACATTCCAACAAGTAAGAAAAAGTCCAAGGGACAGACACACCATCCATGGTTAGCTAGAAAGGTTAAAGATAGTATCAAACATAAAGAAAAAGCATATAATTGTGCAAATACAGGTGGCAGGTCAGAACATTGGACAGAATGTAAAGAACAGCAAAGAATGATCAAAAGACTAATAAGGAGGGAAAAATGAGGAGTATGAGAGAAAGCTAGCCAGAAGAATAAAAACACATTGTAAGAATTTTTATGAATATTTTTTTTAAAATGAGTTAACAAAGTGAGCGTTGCTCTCATAGAAAGTGAGTCTGGAGAATTGATAATGGAAAACAAGGAGATGGCAGATGAATTGAATGGGTATTTTGCATCAATTTTCACTCTAGAGGATACAAGTAACATCCTAGAAGCAGCTATAAACCAGGAAATGGAAGCTGGGGAGGAAGTCAGGAAAATTACAGTCACCAGAGAAGTTGTACTGAGTAAATTGTTGGAGCTGTGGGCTGACAAGAGCCTGGGTCCTGATGGACTTCATCCAAGGGTCTTAAAGGAAGTGTCTGGTGAGGTAGTTGATGCATTGGTTTTAATTTTCCAAAACTCCCTAGAATCGGGGAAGGTCCCATTAAATTGCAAGATAGCAAATGTAACTCCATGGGCTGGATTTTACCATCGGCGAGCGGGAACGGGGCCTGCTCGCCGACAGGTAAAATGACGCGCGGTGACATCGGGCGGAACTCCCGATGTCACCGCGCCCCATTTAAATTTTCAGGAAGGCGGGGACTCAGCAAAATCAGCTGCGCGCCCGCCGACCTGTCATTGGCCAATTGAGGCCATTGACAGAGCAATTAAAGTAATTAGTGGACCTGCCCATCCAACCTTATGGTTGGTGGGCAGGCCAGGAGCCCCGGCGCGAACTAGAAAAAGCATGAAACCTCATCCATGGGCGGGATGAGGTTTCATGTAGGCTTTTAAAAATTTTAATAAAGCTTTTTTGGAAATAATGAACATGCCCCAACTCATGTGACATTGTCACATGAGGGGACATGTTAGGGAAATTTTATTTTTCTATTTTGAGCTTTTTCACATTTAAAGCTGATCTCCCTGAGGCTGCACTTAGCCTCAGGGAGATGAGTGCGCTCTTTCGTGCGCATACACAGAAGAGTGCACTCTCGATTTTAGGAATCCCCCGCCCGCACAGGGAGCGCATAGCACTTCCCTCCGGACGTCACGCTGGGCGGGCCTTAATTGGCCCGCCCACGTAAAATGGCGGCGCGCCTCCAATCGTGGGCGCCGATCAGAAGCGAACCCGTACGTGCCCTCCCATCAACCTTCCCCCCCCCCCCCCACAATGGGGGGAAAATTCAGCCCTATTATTCAAAAAGGGAGGGAGACTGAGAGTGGGAAACTACAAGCCAGTCAGCCTAACATCTGTTGTAGGGAATTCATTGGATTTTTAATTCCATCTGCTGTGGTGTGATTTGAACCCAGGCCCCCAGAGCATTATCCTGGGTTTCTGGATTACTGGCCCAATGACAATACCACTATGCCACCTCCTCCCTCACTCTTGAGAGGATTTACATTTTTCTGAATGAATGGCTTTTATGAATGGGAGTTCTTATTGGTATGAAGTGTCTTTGAATAATTGCTCTGTTGGATTGCTAGAAGTTTATATTTTTTAGCATCCATTTCAAGACATTCTGAGGTCTGCCCATAGTTGATGCTGGGTGAATGGCTCTGGAGGATACATGAGGAGCATGGAGGGGCATAAGGGGTATGAAGGGGCGTGGAGAAGGCATGTGGAATATGAGGGGACACTGAGGGTTGGGGGGTTGATGAGAATGTTTAGGGAGCATAAGAATGTTTGGAGGTGGGCTGTTGTCCTTGAGAACTGATGCAGGCCTTCTAATCAGTCAGCCTCCACAACCGCACTCTTTCTGTATTGCATTGCAGCTCGCAAAACCCTTTTGTCTCTGAGAGACAAAAATATGGCAAGAATAGTGTTCAAGGAGGGCTCGGGTTTCAGGAATTGTAAAAGGGCCTGACTCGCACTTCCCTGGCGACAGAAAAATCCAGGCCAAAGAGTACTGGGGATCCAAAATTAAAGGAAAAAGTTAGGAGACTTCATCTGCCCTAAATGACCAGAATGCTGCTTGCCTCATGATTCAATAAGTAAGTTTGTGCCCTAATGAATTACTAAGCCATGCATTGCAGGAATGTTGCAGGTTAGATCATTAGTATTAGAAATATTATAAACTATGATAAGGTGATTAAATACTGATGAACAGGGAAGATAGTATTATATTCAATGAATGCTCCGTTTATCAGTCTCAGGTTTTGGTGCTGGTGAAGTACTTTATTTTCTCTACTGATCTTTTTGTAAATGGATTTTTTTTTTATATGACTCAGTTTTGCCTTTGACAATTCTAGAAAGAGCCATGAAAAACAAGCAGCGATCCAAAAGCGTTTATCATTTCCTCTGTAGATTTGGCATTTTTTTAAAACAAAGACTTGGTAACTCCTACCAGAACAACAAATCATATCATGGAATTCATTTGGAAATCTGTTGTCCTGCAGTTAGCTGTCATGAAAAGTAGTCTTGGAACAGAATATTTAATGTCGGACTTTGAATATATTCCATTTTGTTTTCGAATCCGAGTTTGTTTCTGAAGGTATTGCTCATGTCAACACTGATTACTATCACAGCAAATTAACATTACTTTCAGGTTTCTTGCACATGATTGTTAGTTAATGGACGATGAAAAACCTGTCGGTTACTAACACTGTGGGCCCCATACCTAAATATCTGTTATAGTAGTTAATGCAATTTACTGAGTTCATTAGAAATTAAATACTCTTCTCTCCATTGATGGGGTAGCTATTTGGAGTATTTGTGTTGTTCTTTGTCTTTTGTTATTGTAGTCTCAAATTAGTACTCTTTTAGTGTGATTGTTAGACCCAAGTTATTCTGGTTTTCATATTAATGTCAGCCAAGAGGCAAAGAAGTTGTGTGTGTATATGTGTGTGTGGACGTGCATGTGATCCAACTGGCTGGTTCCAAATTTCAAGCACTATTCTAGTTTTCATCACCCTCAATTCCAATGAAATATCAATCTAGCTTCCTCTTGAAAACAAACTTGGCTTTGCATCAGATTACAGTTATACTGCCAAAGTTTTACAGCTTGAAGCTCAAGGCCGTGTATCGTCAGATCAGCAATCTGACTCTACTTTGCATCAGCATGCATGAGAACCTAATATCAATATCAAATAAATTGTTTACCTAACCTATAAAGTAGTTGAGTTACATTTGGCAAAGATGTTCAGCATTGTACTTGTCTTACAGATATGTCCTTATTGATGTTTGATATCTCATGAACTAATTACAAATGCTTTCTCATCTCACACTATGGACTCCTAAACTCTCTTCAAAGAGTACAAAATGCATACTCATCACAGCATTTAAAACTCTCATTATATTTTGAGATATATGATGGTTTAGTGATGTTATGAATGTGCCTGAGGGAGACTGCATCATATAATGTGAAATGAATGCTTTCAAGGAACACTTTCAAAATAGCTGACACATTACAGATTTCACCTTTGAATGCAGGTGGTGATAAACCCAATTTAATCTCAAAACATAAGTATACATTCACCCAGTTATGTATGTTCTTGTTTTAAAAAACTGCCTTTGTTGTGGTAGCCGTACTAATTTAACAGTAGTCACTAGTAGGTGCCTATTTTTTATTTTTTTAAAGCAAAATCCCTTTCGCCAGCCGTGGCTCAGTTGGTAGTGTACTCACGTCTGAATCACAAGGTTCTTAGGAAAGTGCCGTCTTTCAGATGAGATGTTAAACCAAGGCCCCAGCTGCCTGCTCGGTGAATTTAAAAGATTTCATGGCATTAAAACAAAGAAGAATAGGGCAACTTTCCCCAGTGACCTGGCTAATATTTATCCCTCAATCAGTGTTGCACCAAAAAATGGATGATCTGATTATCAGCATTGCTGGTTTGTGAGAGTTTGGTGAGCACTATAGATGCAGTGTTTCCTACATTACAACAGTGAGTACATTTCAAAAAGTACCTAATTGGCTGTAAAGTGCTTTGAGATGCCTGGTGGTTGTGAAAAGTACTTTATTTCTTGTAACCTCAGTGATGTCTCTGATTGGGTACGGGACATTCTGAAGGGGGAGGGAGAACAGCCAGAGGTCGTGGTACACATTGGTACCAACGACATAGGCAGGAAGAGTGATGAGGTCCTGCAGTAGGAGTTCAGGGAGTTAGGCAGAAAGTTAAAAAACAGGACCTCTAGGGTTGTAATCTCAGGATTACTCCCTGTGCTACGTGCCAGTGAGGCTAGAAATAGGAAGATAGTGCAGCTAAACACGTGGCTGAACAGAGGGTGTAGGAGGGAGGTTTTCTGATATCTTGATCATTGGGATCTCTTCCGGGGCAGGTGGGACCTGTACAAGAAGGACGGGTTGCATCTAAACTGAGGGGCACCAATATCCTGGCTGCGAGGTTTGCTACTGTCACTCAGGAGGGTTTAAACTAGTATGGCAGGGGGGTGGGAACCAGAGCAATAGGTCAGCAGGTGAAATAAATGACTGGGGACTAGTGAATATGGCCAGTAGGACTAAGAGGCAGGGAGAAATTACTGAACACAGTGGGACTGGAGGTCTGAAATGCATTTGTTTCAATGCGAGAAATATAACAGACAAGGCAGATGAGCTTAGAGCTTGGATTAGTACTTGGGACTATGATGTTATTGCTATTGCAGAGACTTGGTTGAAGTATGGACAGGATTGGCAGATAAACGTTCCAGGATTTAGATGTTTCAGGCAGGATAGAGAGGGATGTAGAAGAGGTGGGGGAGTTGCACTGCTGGTTAAGGAGAATATCACAGCTGTACGACAGGAGGACACCTCGGAGGGCTCATGCAGCAAGGCAATATGGGTAGAGCTCCGGAATAGGAAGGGTGCAGTCACAATGTTGGGGGTTTACTATAGGCCCCCCAACTGCCAGCGGGAGATTGAGGAAAGATGTAAAAGCAATAGGGTTGTTGTGGTGGATGATTTTAACTTTCCCTATATTGACTGGGAATCACTTAGTGCTAGGGGTTTGGATGGTGCAGAATTTGTAAGGTGCATCCAGGAGGGCTTCCTGAGACAATATGTAGATAGTCCAACTAGGGAAGGGGCAATACTGGATCTTGTATTAGGGAATGAACCCGGCCAGGTGGTCGAAGTTTCAGTAGGGGAGCATTTCGGGAAAAGTGACCATAATTCAGTAAGTTTCAAGGTACTGGTGGATAAGGATAACAGGAGTCCTCGGGTTAAGGTGCTTAATTTGGGGAAGGCTAATTATAACAATATTAGGCAGGAACTGAGGGATCTAGACTGGAGGCGGATGTTTGAGGGCAAATCAACAACTGAATTGTGGGGGGCTTTCAAATGTCAGTTGATAAGAATTCAGGACCGGCATGTTCCTGCAAGGATGAAGGATAAGCATGGCAAGTTTCAGGAACCTTGGATAACGAAGGATATTGTGAGATTAGTCAAAAAGAAAAGGGAAGCATTCGTAAGGGCGAGAAGGCTGGGAACAGATGAAGCCCGTGGAGAATATAAAGAAAGTAGGAAGAAACTTAAGCAAGGAGTCAGGAGGGCTAAAAGTGGTCATGAAAAGTCATTGGCAACCAAGATTAAGGAAAATCCCAAGGCCTTTTATATATATGTAAAAAGCAAGAGGGTAGCCAGGGAAAGGGTAGGCCCACTCAGGGACAGAGGTGGGAATCTGTGTGTGGAGCCAGAAGAAATGGGAGAGATACTAAATGACTACTTCTCATCAGTATTCACCTAAGAGAAGGACTTAGCGGTCGATTTGTCTGGGGAAGAGTGTGTAGATAGCCTGGATCATATTGAGAACAAAAAAGAGGTGTTAGGCGTCTTGAAGAATATTAAGGTGGATAAGTCCCCAGGGCCAGATGGGATCTACCCCAGAGTACTGAGGGAGGCAAGGGAGAAGATTGCTGGGGCCTTGACAGAAATCTTTGTACCCTCACTGGCTACGGGTGAGGTCCCAGAGGACTGGAGAATGGCCAATGTTGTTCCATTGTTTAAGAAGGGTAGCAGGGATAATCCAGGAAATTACAGGCCGGTGAGCCTTACATCAGTGGTAGGGAAATTATTGGAGAAGATTCTTCGTGACAGGATTTACTACCATTTGGAAGCAAATGGCCATATTAGTGAGAGGCAGCATGGTTTTGTGAAGGGGAGGTCGTGTCTCACTAACTTGATCGAGTTTTTCGAGGAAGTGACAAAGATGATCGACGATGGAAGGGCAGTGGATGTTATCTACATGGATTTCAGTAAGGCCTTTGACAAGGTCCTTCATGGCAGACTGGTACAGAAGGTAAAATCACACGGGATCAGAGGTGAGCTGGCACGATGGATACAGAATTGGCTTGGTCATAAAAGACAGAGGGTAGCAGTGGAAGGGTGCTTTTCTGAATGGAGAGCTGTGACTAGTGGTGTTCCGCAGGGATCAGTGCTGGGACCTTTGCTGTTTGTTGTATACGTAAATGATTTGGAGGAAAATGTAACTGGGCTAATTAGTAAGTTTGCAGACGACACTAAGGTTGGAGGAGTTGCAGATAGTGAAGAGGATTGTCAAAGGATACAACGGGATATAGATCGGTTGGAGACTTGAGCGGAGAAATGGCAGATGGAGTTTAATTCGGATAAATGCGAGGTAATGCATTTTGGAACGTCTAATACAGGTAGGAATTATACAGTAAATGGGCAGAACCCTTAAACCCTTAAGTGCATTGACGGGCAGAGGGTGTACAGGTCCACAAGTCACTGAAAGTGCCAACGCAGGTGGATAAGGAAGGCATATGGCATGCTTGCCTTCATCGGCAGGGGTATTGAGTATAAAAGCTGGGAAGTCATGCTGCAGCTGTATAGAACCTTGGTTAGGCCACACTTGGAATATTGCGTGCAATTCTGGTCGCCACATTACCAGAAGGATATGGAGGCTTTGGAGAGGGTGCAGAGGAGGTTTACCAGGATGCTGCCTGGTCTGGAGGTTATTAGCTATGAGGAGAGGTTGGAGAAACTTGGATTGTTCTCACTAGAGTGACGGAGATTGAGGGGCGACTTGATAGAAGTTTACAAAATTATGAGTGGCATGGACAGAGTAGATAGTCAGAAGCTTTTTCCCAGGGTGGAAGAGTCAATTACAAGGGGACATAGATTTAAGGTGAGAGGAGAAAGCTTTAGAGGAGATGTGCGGGGCAAGTTTTTTACGCAGAGGGTAGTGAGTGTCTGGAATTCGCTGCCAGAGGAGGTGGTGGAAGCAGGTACGATAGTGGTGTTTAAGAGGCAGCTTGACAAATACATGAATAGGATGGGAATAGAGGGATACAGACCCCGGAAGTGCAAAATGTTTTAGTTGACGGGCAATATGATTGGTGCAGGCTTGGAGGTCCGAAGGGCCTGTTCCTGTGCTGTACTTTTCTTTGTTCCTTGTTTTGAAATTGAGACCCATTGCATCTTAGTCCTAATCTGATCTATTTTCCAGGAACACAGAACTGTGAAACTGTTTTCCTCCTGTTCCCTTCAGAAGTCTTCAAGAAGAATGCCAGGCTTTAATGCACAAAGGATCAGAGTCGATGCATGGGAAGTCCTTGCTGCTGACTGGAGTGCCTGTGGAGACAAGGAGTCAGGAAGGGCATGGAAAAGCAGAGGACAAAAGAAATGAGCAGAAAAGAGAGCTCACTGAAAGGAAAAAAGAATCAGTTGACGTTGGGCCTATGCTATTCATCTGTGCCAGCTGCAAAAGGGACTGTCGAGGAATCGATCTCGACAGCCACAACAGGCTATGTTCATTACAGAAGCGACATGCATCCTGCCATCATCTGCCAAGGGAGACAGATGCCTACTAAAGCAGCAAAGGATCATCTGACATTGCTGCTTGGTGGAAATGCAGCAGGTGATTTTAAAGTGAAGCCGGTGCTTGTGTACCATTCCCACACCCAGGGCCAATGAAGGGTTATTCCAAGAACAAGCTACCTGTTCTGTGAAGAGCAAGCAAGAAGGCATGAGTAACCCAAGCAATTTTTGAGGATTGTTTTACATCCTACTTCTGACCAGCTGTCAAGGATTATTATTCAGCAAATAATCTTCCAACTAAGCATTGCTGCTCCTGGACAATGCTCCTGACCATTCTACGGCTCTTGATGACCTCAGTGACAATGTCAAGTTGATGTTCCTACCACCTAACACCACCTCCATTCTCAGCCTATGGATCAAGGGATCATTGCAACCTTTAAGGCCTATTGCCATAGAGGAGCTTTTGGACAGTCCATAGGTGAAACTGAAGGTGATGATGCTCCTACACTAAAGGAATTTTAGAAGAATTATAACATAGTTAAGGCCATTGATAATACCTCTGGCATGGAGTGAGGTTACCTCATTCAATATGAAAGGTGGATGGAGGAAGTTGTGGCCAGATTGTGTTAGAGCCAAAGACAATGTGGAACCTATTGATAAAGTCCAAGAGCCAATTGTAGAAATAGGCAAGCAAACTGGATTGGATGAGGTAAATACCCAGGATGCTGCTGAGTTGCTTGTCTTCTATGAGAGGTTTTACCTACCATGGACCTGAAAGAAATGGGACAACAGAGGACTGGAGAAAGGGGAAAATGATGAGCAAGAAGAACAATCAACCAAAACATTTAGCTCAAGATCACTCGGTGATGTCTTGAAAAAGCTTGAAGAGGCAACAGCTATCTTTGATGAAGAAGACCCTGACAGAGAGTGTAGTCCAAGAGAAAACAGAAGCATTAAAAATGGAGTCAACTGCTAGAGTGAGCTCTTCAAAGAAAAGAGAAAAAAAGCACAAGTGCAGCTGTCACTGGAAAAATTCCTTAAAAGTCTAACTGCAAAGAACCCTTCAACGATGCTGCAGAGTCCTAACAGCCCTCCAAAAAGTCCTCAAAAGATCATTTCCAATAGCCCTCCAAAAAGTCCTCCCAACCTCCAGTAAAACCCACCTCCACCGTCACTCACCCATTCCCTTAAATGAGCCAAGGCTTCACAGCTTGTTGAGTACCCAAACCTTAAGTTTTCTTACCTTTCTCACATTAGGATAAATTTATTGTTGATGTTTTCTGCATTTTCTTAATTTTAAAATGTTAATGTGCATGTTGGTGTGGAAATATATATTCCAAAAGACTTCCCCCAGAACTTAACCCCATTTATAACATTGCGTCAATGTTTCACATAACATCGTTTCACATAATGTTGCATTTTCTGGGAAGCAACAAACAATGTTAACCGAGTACTTTTTTGCTTTGTCTTCTTTTCTTCTCTAATTTTGCTGACGTCTTGCATTATGGACATTGGCCTAGGTTTCTTAATGACAATCATTGTATAACTCAAGAATGCCCAATTGCTACTAGGCATAATATTACCTTTTCCTGATTTGTGCTATATTGTTTGAATTCTTTTGCAATGCACAACATATGATTGTGTCTTTTCCATCAGTCTGAAACAAACATTCTTGCTTATCTGTTCATTTTAAATTGTTGTTGTTAAAAGACCCTTACCTTAAAGTGATTCAACAGAAACTGATTTCAATATCGATATCAACTGTTGTTGGATGGTTGGTATAGTGTGAAAGGTTTTTAGTACAAAAACAAAATCAGGAGAATATACTATCTGTTGCAGCTCTGCAGAATGTGCATTCTTGGCCCCGATAGCAATGGGCACTATACCAGCTTGCTTTACTGCGAATGCTGCCTGTCCAACATCATCCCTGGATTTTCCTGCAGTGATGAGCACTAGAATCTGCGTAGCTCCAGTATCTTGTCTGCTCCCAGCAGATGTGATAAAGACATTTCTTGTAACATAGTTCAGCGCGGCACCAGTGTTGAGGACTCTTCCTGTTTTCCATTTGAGCTGTGTTGTTGCAGCCAAAACCTCATCTTTACTTGCATAAGTATTAAGTCCAAATTCAGTTTTTGAGTCATGACTGTATTGTATCACAGCAATTTGATCTTTGTCAGGTCCAATATCAAGCTCCTGGATTAGTCTAATCAGAAATGCACGGACTAGAGGAAATGCTTTTCCCATTCCAAGAGTGCCATCAATAAGGAAGACAATATCTCTCTGCCTGGCTACAGAAGCTAAATAGAAATATAAGGAAAGAGTAGAAAATCAGAATTTCTATAACACAACAAATCATTACATTCATATAGCACCTTTGCACAGTAAAACATTTCAAGGGGCTTCACCAGAGCATAGCCAGACAAGAAAGATATTAAAAGAGGTTGGTTTAAAAGGATCAGAGAGAATTGGAGCTATCTGGAGAGGAAATTCCAGAGGTTGGGCCTTAATGGCTGAAGCCAAGGCTAGCAATAGAGGGGCAAAAGAAGTGGATGCATAAAAGGCCAGAGTCAGAGTAGCTCTCAGAGGATTGTAGAGCTGGAGGAGGTTACAGAGGTAGGAAGATGTGAAGTTATAAAAGGATTTGAATACCAAAATTAGAATTAGAAATCAAGGCATTGTGGACCAGATGCCAGCCACAAGTCAGGAAGCACAGGGGTAATGGGTTAGCTCAAGATTTTGAAGGATGGAAGTTGGTTTAGTAGATGCTGACGTTCAGCACATTTTTTCTCTCCAGCTGAATAATTAGCGAAATGGGTGTTAAGTTCAGTGTCATTACTCACTATTCCACCATCAGATTAAATACACAGAGAAATGTAGAGAAGAACAAACTAACCCTAACCAGCTTAACCCTTATTGTTCAATTGCCAGGTTAGTTAGGATACCAAAAGTCCAAACTTTCTTCCCAAATTTAATATATAATGCCATGCAGTAAGTCCCAAGCACAATGACATTCTATATGTTTGGATGAAACTGTTGGGAAAAATGTTTTTTTTTAAATTTAGACTGAACCCAAGAACTATTTATAAGCATTGCATGATGAAAATGGGTAATTGTATATTCTCATTAAAAATAGCTGGCTGCTCAATAATAAACAATGTCTTAATTTCTGTTATGGTTTCTGTTGAATAATTGGCAATTTGTGGAAGTTTTTTAGTGTTGAAACAAATTCAGGATCACGTGTAATCAATTGTGTCTTTGATGTATCTGCACCCTTGGTACCAATGGCAATGGACATTAGAGCAGCATGATCACTTTATCTGCTGTGTTGGGTAACACAGAGATGAGTACCAAAGTTTGTGAAGCTGCAGGATTTCTTCTATGACCAACACTGGAGATGTTGTTTATAATATAGATAAGTGCAACATCAGTATTTGGGTAACTTCCTGTCTTTAGTCCCAACTATTTTTTTTATTGTGTCCAAAATCTCATCCTCAGTTGGGACTGTTGGATTAGAACTTTATTGTAGCACAGCGACTTGACCTTTGTTAGGTCCAATATTGAGCTCCTGAATTATTTTCATAAGAAATTCATGTAGGAGAGGAAATTATCTCCCCATTCATTTGATCGGAAAGACAATGGGCAAGAAATGGGGCTAATTAGCACATATATTATTGGCACTATGACTGACCTTAAAGCTCCAAAATTGCAGTGGTGGAACACAGGGAGAATCGTGCCAGATGTCCTATGATGCAGGCATTAGCATGCACACAGTAAATATCCACCATGAGTATGTAGAACAAGCAGATAATGACATCAATCAACACATAATGCTAATTTGATCCCAGAAGTGCCATTTTGGAACTCAACACTGTAGTCAATGCCTTCTCTTAACCTCACACAGCACAACACGTGCTCAGCTGCAATTCTATTTCACCAATGCTACTTAGAGGAATTATCAATTACTGGTTGATATTTTATTCTCAATCAGCTGCTGGTTGATATTTTATTCTCTTGTTGCTACAATTCTACAATGCTTGGTGCTTTCTAGTTGCAAATGTGTAGCAGGTGCTGAAGGGCTTTTTACTGACTTCAAGACTTCTGAACAAACTTGGTATGCCACCACGCATGTGTGCAATGGTAAGCATTGGCCTTGGAACCCAGCATGACTAAAAGAAGCAGACAAGGCCATCAGAGCAGGACAAGCCACTGAAAAAGGGAGAAGGAGGTGAAGGGTTCCCAACTGGATGCTATATCTGGCCTGGGTGTTGACGGATTAATTCTACATTTCTTCATGGGATGTGAGTGTTGCTGGCTAGGCCAGCATTTATTACACGTTCTTAATTGCCCTTGAGAAGGTGGTGGTGAACTGCCTTCTTGAACCGCTGCAGTCCCTGTGATGTAGGTCCACCCACAGTGCTGTTAAGGAGGGAGTTCCAGGATTTTGACCCAGCAACAGTAAAAGAACAGCAATATATTTCCAAGTCAGGATGGTGAGTGGCTTGGGGGGAAATTCAAGGTGGTGGTGTTCCCATGCATCTGCTGCCCCTGTCCTTATAAACAGTAGTGGTCGTGGGTTTGGAAGGTGCTGTCTAAGGAGGCTTGGTTAGTGCCTGCAGTGCATCTTGTAGATGCTGCTGCTGTGCGTCAGCGGTGGAGGGAGTGAACGTTTGTGGATGGGGTTCCAATCAAACGGGCTGCTTTGTCCTGGATGGTTTCTAGCTTCTTGAGTGTTGTTGGAGCTGCACTCATCCAGGCAAATGGATAGTATTCTATCACACTCCTGGCTTGAGCCTTGTAGATGGTGGACAGGCTTTGGGGAGTCAGGAGGTTAGTTATTTGCCACAGGATTCCTAGCCTCTGACCTGCTCTTGTAGCCACAGTATTTATATGGCTAGTCCAGTTCAGCTTCTGGTCAATGGTAACCCCCAGGATGTTGGTAGTGGGAGATTCAGAGATGATAATGCTATTGAATGTCAAGGGGTGATAGTTAGATTCTCTCTTGTTGGAGATAGTCTTTGCCTGGCACTCGTGTGGTGTGAATGTTACTTGCCACTTGTCAGCCCAAGCCTGGACATTGTCCAAGTCTCGTTGCATTTGCTTTAGTATCCGAGGAGTCGCGAATAGTGCTGAACATTGTGCAATCATCAGCAAACATCCCCACTCCTGACCTTATGATGGAAGGGAGGTCATTGATGGAGCAGCTGTAGATGGTTGGGCCACCTTGAGGAATTCCTGCAGTGATGTCCTGGAACTGAGATGATTGACCTCCAACAACCACAACCATCTTCTTTTGTGCTTGGTATGACTCCAACCAGTGGAGAGTTTTCCTCCTGATTCCCATTGATTCCAGTTTTGCTAGGGCATCTTAATGCCATACTTTTCAAATACTGCCTTGATGTCAAGTGTAGTCACTCTCACCTCACCTCTGGAATTCAGCTCTTTTGTCCATGTTTGAATCAAGGTTGTAATGAGGTGAATGACCCTGGTGGAACCCAAACTGAGCATCAGTGAGCAGGTTATGGCTAAGCAAGTGCCTCCTGATAGCCCTGTTGATGACCCCTTCCATTACTTCCTACCTGAACTTCAGCAAGTAACAATTTGTGAGACATCTGCACTTCAGCAAGGATTCCTTTACTGAAATCTGCCATCTGCTGAAGTCACAACTGCAAGGACAAGAACAGGGCAAAGACCACATTGTCAGTGCTTGTGCAGGTGATCATGGCAATGAACTTTGTGTCTAGTTCTTTCCAAGTTGGAGCTGGAGATATTGGCAACATCTCACTGTTTGCTGCCCAATGTTGTGTAAGGGAGATCACTGAGGCTCTCTCTTCTAAGACAATTAACTACATTTCATTCTTTCTTGCCAGAGACAAGGAGGCAGAGCAAGCACATTGCTTCACTAGGATTGCTGGCTTCCCCATGGCACAGCATGACATTGACTGCATGTATGTTGCTTTGTGGGCATCGCATACTGGAATCGAAAGTGATCCTGTACCCTTAATCTCCAACTGATTTGTGATCAGAGCCAATGAAGCATGCAGCTCAATGCCCAATATCCTGGCAACTGTCATGATGCCTTCATTCTGCAACTCCAGATGTGTTTGAGCCACAAGACAAGCCCAAGCGTGGCTGCTGGGTGACAAGGGCTATCCGCTGACGATAATAGTGATGATTCTGGTGTACAATCCATACTCCAGTGCACATTTTAAAGCCATGCTGCCACATGTGATATAGCATTGGTGTTCCAAAACAACCTTTCTACAACATGGACTGCTCCGAAGGAGCCCTACAGTATTCAGCAGAGCAGGTGTTGAATTTCATGGTTGTCAGCTGTGCAAACCTCGCCATCCAGAAGGACAGCCCTTGCCACAGGCAAGGAGCTGAGGAGCAGGAGCATAAGGAGGAGGAGGAAGAGGAAGGGAGGAGACCCATAACTGGCAATTAAGGGCCACTAAAGGGTGTTTCCCTGCCACCACTTGTATTTTATCAGCGGCAGATAGGCACTTCACTATATGCAGAGACCACCAAGTATACATTGGCTGCATCGTTGTGAGTTTGAGGCTTCCCTCCTGATTGGGCACCCTGTGGCAATAGGTGCCCCATGCAAAAAGACTCCATTGACCTCACAACTGAGCCAACACTGTCTCAGCTGCCATCCTCCGCAACCTCTCCCTCCACTGCCCTGGTGGAAGGGGTGGGGGTAAGGCCTTGCTGACTGAACCCACTGTCCTCAGTGATGATCCTCACAAACTCACCTTAATTCTGTGGCCTACTCTTTGGCTGGTCGAGGCCTGCTGCAGTCCCAGCGGCGCTGCTGGGACTGATTAGCTGGCAGCTCAAGAAGGCGGGACCTCGTTCCTTAATAGGGCAGAAGTGCTGACTGGACATAATTAATTCCCTAAGGAGCTTGGCCCAGTTTTACGCTCCCTGGCCAAAGGAGTGTGCAATGGTCAAATATCCTGTCATGCACAGATGCATTTGTGACAAATAGATTGGTTCTCAAGAATGATATCCGATAAGTTCTTCCCTCTTGTTGGTTCTCTCACCAGCTGCTGTAGGCTCAGTCTGACATTTATGCCCTTCAGGACTTGGTCAATTCAGGCTGTAGTGGTGCTCCCCAGCTACATTTGGTGATGGACATTGAGTTACCCCACCAGCCATGCTTCAGCCAGTCAGAAGTAGTACTGTGGCTGATGGCCAAGGTGGTGTTGCCCCCCAACATCCTCCATAATGAGGGAGCCCAGTACATCAGTGCAAAAGATAAGGCTGAAGCATTTACAACCATCTTCAGCCAGAAGAGCTAAGTGGATGATCCATCAACCTTCTGCTGAGGTCCCTAACATCACAGATGCCAGCCTTCAGCCTATTTGATTCACCCCACATGAAAAAGAAATGTCTGATAGGCATCGGATACAACAAAGGCAATGGGCTTTGACAATATCTCAGGTGTAACACTGAAGACTTGTGCTCCAGAACTAGCTGGGTCCCAATAGCATAGTTGTTCCAGTACAGCTACAACACTGGTACCTACCTGACAATGTGGAAAGTTTCCCAGGTATGCCCTGTCCACAAAAAGCAGGACAAATCCAATCCGGCCACATACTGCCCCATCAGTCTACTCTCATTCATCAGAAAAGTGATAGAAGATGTTGTTAACAGTGCTATCAGTGGCACTTAATGACAACCTGCTCACTGAAGCTCAGTTTGAGTTCCACCAGAGCCACTTGGCTCTAAACTGCCATGGGCCAAACATGGACAATAGAGCTGAACTCCAGAAGTGAGGTGAGTGTGACTGCCAACAACATCAAGAGCAACATTTGACTCAGTGTGCCATGAAGGATCTCTAGAAAAATGACATTAATGGGAATCAGGGGGAAATCTCATCACTGGTTGGAGTCATACCTAGCACAAAGGAAGATGGCTGTGGTAGTTGTAGGCCGATCATTTCAGTCTCAGGACATTGTGGTAGGAGATCCTAGGGGTAATGTCCTAGCAACCGTCTCTAGCTGTTTCATCACTGACCTTCCTTCCTACGTAAGGTCAAAAATGGTGATGTTCACTGATAATGGCACAGTGTTCAGTAAAATTCACAACTCCTCAGGTAATGAAGAAGCTAGCGCTCATGTGCAGCAAGACTTGAACAACTTTCAGGCTTGGGCTCACAAGTAGTAAGTAACATTCTTACCACATAAGTGCCAGGCAACTACTATCTCCAACAAAAGGGAGTCTAACCATCTCCCTTGACATTCAACATCATTACCATTGATGAATGCCTCATCATCAACTTCCTGGGAGAGGTTACCACTGACAAGAAACTGAACTGGACCAGCCATATAAAGGAGGCTGCAAGAGCGGGTCAAAGGCTGGGAATTCTGTGGCAAGTAATTCACCTCCTGACTCCCCAAAGCCTGTGCACTATTTACAAGGTACAAATCAGGAGTGTGATGGAATACTCTCCACTTGCCTGGATGAGTGCAGCTCCAACAACACTCAAAAAGATTGATCAGCATACTTATCCACCACCTTCAACATTCACTCCTTCCACCGCTGGTACAAGATGTACTGCAGCAACTCACCAAGGCTCCTTCTACAGCACCTTCCAAACATGTGACCTCTACCACCTAGAAGGACAAGGGCAGCAGAGAGCTTATGGTTAAGGAGGTGGCTTGCAAGGGCAATTAGGAATGGGCAATAAATGCTGGCCTTGCCAGCAAAGCTCACATTCCATGAATGAATAAAAAACAAAACACTCTCTGTGGATGCAAGTTCTGTTTTCTAACTGCTCCTGGGGGAAGTTTCTTCTGAATTCCCTATTGGATTTATTAGTGACTTTCATATTTATGATGAGTTCTGATTTCCTATGCATCTCTCTCTACATCTCTATATCTACCTTATCAAGCCCTTTTATAAACTTAAAGCATCTGTCAGGTCGTCCCTCAGTTCTCTCTTTTCTAGAGAAAAACTCCCTTGCTTATTCAATCTTTCTTGATTGGTATAACATCTCAGTTCAGATGTAATTCTACTAAATTAATTTTGCACCTCCTGGTGTACCTTTGTCTTTTGTATAATATAGGGACCAGAATTGTTCACAATATTTTAGGTGTGGTGTAAGCAAGTTTAATAAAGTTTAACTTCTCTCTGCTTTTCAATTCTATCTCTCTAGAAATGAACCCCAATGCTTTGTTTTTCTTGTGACCGTTAATCTGCACCACTACTTTTAGTGATTTGTGCATCTGTATTTTTGATTTTAGCTTTGAACTAATTTGCTACCTCAGTATTTTTGGTGAATGCTGAAGTATTGTATAGAAGATTAAAAATCCTTTAGAAGTATTAGCACTAGTAATGCAGTCATCATTAAAGTACAAAACCCAATTTGTGTACCTTTTTCATTAGTAACTAGTGGTTCTCCAGCAATTACAATTGATTCTCCAGTAGTTACTGTTGGAGCAGATAGTGTTGACAATGGTGTCATCACCCGTTCCTGTACGTTTGGTAGATTATGGAATTCTTTGACACTGAAAACCAAATTAGGATCAGTTGCAATTTCTCGCAGTTGTGCTGGGTCTGCATTTCTTACTCCGACAGCAAAGGTTGCTATGGCAGCTCGCTTTAGTGCATCTGCATATGGTTTAACAGCATCCATCGATCTACCACCAGTGAACACCACCAGAAATTGGGGAACTCCTTGATCTTTTCTGCTTCCTGCATGACTGGTAAAGTGGTTTCTAAAGACAAAATCCAGTGCTGCACCAGTATTGAGCATTGTTCCACCATTCAATTTGAGTCCTTTGACATGACTCAGAACTTCAGCTTTTGATGAGTAGGTATCAAGATAGAACTCAGTTTTTGTATTGTGACTGAACTGTGCCAGACCCACTCGCACTCTGTCACTTCCAATATTGAGATTTTCAATTATATTTCTGATGAAATCATGGACAAGAAGTAAATTTGTGTTCCCAACATTGTCTGATCCATCAATAAGGAACACAATGTCTCTCTTGTTCACTTCTTCAGGCAAAACTGCAAAAGAATATACAGTGTAATCAGCAGCAGATCACATAAAACTGGTAATTATTATTTATAACCAGGAAAATCTCTAGTCATATTGTGATAGATCCTTATCACATCAGGTGCCATTGATGCAAAAGACAAAGACTGGTAAATTAGGCAGGATCACAAAAAATAAAACCACAGAATCACAGAATGGTTACAGACAGAAGGAAGCCATTTGGACCATCGAACCCTGGAAGGCTCTCCAAAAGAGCAATTTAGCTACACACTAAATTAGTCAGTCCTTTCCCCAGAGCCCTGCAAATTTTTTTCCCCTTTAGACAGTTATTCAGTTTGCCCCTGCAACTCTCTCAGGGACTGCATTCCTGATCCTAACCATTTGCTGTATAAAAAAGTTTACCTGAGACCATCTTTAGATTTTTAAATCTGAGACCTCTGGCTCTCAACCCTTCCAGCAATGGAAAGTTTCTCCCTAACTTCTCTGTTTAGACCCCTCATGATTTTGAACACCTTCAAAGAATCTCCTCTCAACCTTCTCGTCTAAAAGGAGAGCAAGTCCAGGTTCTCCAATCTATTTATGTAACTGAAGTCCCTTGTCCCTGGAATCATTCTCGGAAATCTTTTTAGTACAATTTCCAAAATCTTCACATCTTTTCAATATTGTGGTGCCCAGACTTGGAATCAAAACTCCGATTGAGGCCCAACCATTGTGTTATAAAGATTCATCTTTGACCTCCTTTTATACATTATACCTCTATTTATAAAGCTCAGAATCCCATATACCCTTTGAAACAATTTTCTCAACATTTGCTGTCACCTTCAACAATTTGTGAACACATGTTCTCAGGTCTCTGCTCTAGCACTCCCTTAAGAATTGCACCCTAGAGTTTATATTGCCTTTCCTCATTCCTCTAACCAAAATATATCACTTCACACTTAACTCTGTTGCATTTCATTTGCCACATGTCCGTTCCATTGCACCAGCCTCTTGAAGCCTATCATTAACCTCCTAACAGTTCACAATACTTCAAAGTTTTTTGTCATCTGCAAATTTTGAAGTGGTGCCCTGCACATCCCAACGTAAGTCATTAATGAATATGAAGAATTGCAATGGCCCTTGTAGGAAATCCCACTGTACAAATTTCTCCAGTTCAACAAACAACCATTCACTACCCTTGTTTCCTGTCACTTTGCCAACTTTGTATCCATGCTGCCACTGTTCCTTTTGTTTATGGAATTTAACTTTGCTGACAAGTCTATTGTTTGGCACTTTATCAAAAGCTTTTTGGAAATCCATATACACCACATCAACCACATTATCATTATCTCCGTTCCTGTGTTTGTCTGTTATCACTTATTATTCATGAAAGGAAAACTGAAGTAAATCAACAAAATTAGATTCACAGCAGTGAATCCAGGAGGGAAAAAAGATGGATTTTAGAAACATTTTCAGAACTTAATTAAAAACGTTTCCTCAAATACTTACTAAGTATTGAACTTGATGCTTGCAGTCCATCACATACCACTGACACAGGAGAAAACTTGCTGATTTAACTTCAATTTTCAAGCAACCTTGCTCAGATCAGCTCATTAAAGGTGTGTGAGGTTAGTGCTTTCTCATTTCAGCCACTCTGTTAGCACTATATACTTCTGGGTCAAAATGTTACACTTATTGTGTTAAATTTAAACTTAAAGCTAAACTCATTCCGAACGCCCACAAATACAAATATAACTTACTTAAACTATCTCTAGTTCCTGTTATATTTGTGGGTAGTCGGAATGATTTTAGCTTAAAGTTTAAGTTTATATTGTGTTTCTGTATTTGTGTGTTAAGAAAGGGGGAAATTTGAGTTTTAGTTTCACTTTAAAAGATGCCTGCATTCTAGTGAGGTTTTATGACTCTTGAAGGGAAGTTAAAAATAAACACAAGATAGAAAAAAACTGTTCTGTTGCCTAACAACAAGGGTCCAGAGAGAGGGACCCACAGACATAGACTTGTTAGTTTGAGTTCAGTTGGTGATTATGCCCTAAGGTGAAGGAAGCAGTTTAAGTCTCACTCTAGCTGGACAGGCTAGCAGATTGCTGAGAAAAATAAGTCTAAGAGTCTTAGATGAGTTGCTCTGAAGTTAAAGTAACAGTGAATGTCAAGTGAGTTCTGGGTCTCAAGGGAGATACCAAGTTGTTACAGTCTACTGGGAGAGGGAATTGCATGGAGCAGGTCCTGGAGCAAAAAGAGAAAGGTCCCAAGAAGCCCTTTAACTTAAGTCAAAGGATGAGGACAGGAATCTGGAACAAGACCCTGATCAGTGGAAGTGAAAGCAAGGAGCAGAGAGGAAGGCTCCAAGTTTAGAGAGACAAAGCTGCAAGACGCAGACTCAAGGCAAAATAGGCTTGCGGGAAGCCAGAAGGTTCGAGGACATAGCCAAAAGGTTGGTGACTCCTTACTATGGGCATGTGAAGCAGTGGTGTTCTGTTGGCATGGCTGAATGTCGGAGAGAGGGTGTGTGGAAGAAAGCCTGAATGCATGTGGTGTTCCAGGGGAGAGGAACATTGGAAGGAGAGTTCCAAACTTTGGAGGTGGATCCTTGCGGAAAGCGTCCAAGAGAAAGCGTCATTTGGGAGAAGATTCCAAAGCAGGTTCTTTGAGAGTGGAGAATGGAAACCCCAGTGGGAAAGACGGAGTTCAGTGAGACCAGTTGGCTCGGTGTAACAAGCGTCTGGGGAGAGTTCATGAGAGATCCTTAGCATCTGTCTGGGGTGGCGTCTGTCACTTGGTTTCAGAGTGTGGTGTGCCTAACCACAGGTCCCCTATTGGTTTACATACACTGTGTATTTAATGGGAGCATGAGAGTATAAGATAGCTTTTGTACTTGTGTTATCCTTATGTATCAGTATATATCTGTAAGGGTATAGTTGTGGGTGAAGGAGTATTATAATATAGTTAATCTTTTCTTTAATAAATGTTTCATTCTTTTGTTAAAAGTTTATCAGCTAACTCCTATTACTCTGTTCACTAGCCGTTCTCCATGTTTATAAACAAAAAATAAAAGTTAGGATCTATGAAGCTGGGTTCCATCCTGGAATCTGACCTGTCCAGTAGTAACATCAGCTGGGATCATAACAATTGTAACAGTTCCAGTTCTCAGGAAAACCATCTTTGCAGCCTCTCTGAGCAGGATAACAATTTCAGTGAATTAATTTAACTTAGGATCATTCCAAACAGCAAAGATTAGACTTTTACCCCTTCTGACTAGATTGATATTTTAACCCAGATAATGACAAGCAAAGACCAAAGCTTTAAACATTTATGTAAGTGAGCAAGTCAAAGCTTTCTCCAGATAAATGTAAGTTCTAACAACTCTGACACAGAGCATGACAAAAGTATTAAATAAGTATTTCGCTTCTGTCTTCACAAGGAAGTGGATGATGTGAAGATTACACTAAAAAAGGAAAGGGAAGTTACAGCCAGGATAGCAATACATGGAAAACTTACTAAGAGATTTAACAAGTAATCTGGTCTGGATAGAACACATCCTAGGTTGCTGAAAGAAGCAAAAAGTAGAAATTGCTGAGGCATTGGCCTGAATTTTTCAATATTTATTGGATGTAGGAATAGTGCCAGAGGACTGGAGAGTTGCTAATGTTATACCACTATTCAAGAAAGCGGACAGGAATAAACCAGGAGAGTACAGGACAGTTAGCTTAACATTGGTGTTGGGAAAGCTATTGGAAATCATTATCAAAGACAAAAATAAACCTTAATTTGGAAAGGCATGGGCTAGTCAAGGAGATCCAGCATGGATTTCTTAAAGACAAACTTGACTAACTTGATTGAATTCCTTTATGAAACCTATTACAATTATGAGGTTCACAAGATTGTTATGTTTTGGAACTGTGTTTTTAATTTAAGATAAAATGGAGGGGATCATGTGACCTGTTATAAAGTCTGCTTGATCACAGACCTGGGGCACTTAAAAGATCAAAGGGATTATGTTACTGGGATGATGCTGTCAGGTGTTCATGGTTGGAGACAATGGCAGCAGTCTCTGAGTTCACAATGGGTAGATTCTGAGTCTCTCAAAGGGGAGAATTTTCTCCCCATCAGAGGGGTTGGGCAGGAGCGGGCGCGAGCAGGAGCGCAGCCGATCACCGCCATTTTACGTGGGCAGGCCAATTAAGGCCCAAGGGCTGAGCACTCCCTGTGCGGGCAGGGGGAGTAGGCTGAGTCGGGGCCTGCGCTCTTTTGGGCAATCGCGCGGAAGAGCACAGAAATCTCCCTTAGGCATAGAGCTGCCTCAGGGAGATCAGTTTGAGTTTCAAAACTTGTAATAAAGAAAAAAAAATTTAGGACATGTTTATGAATTTTAATGAAAATCTTTATTTCACTTATAAATCATTCATGGAACCTCATCCCGCCCGTGGATGAGGTTTCATGAAAAATGCGAAGACCGCCTGAGCTCTTCGCCTGCCCGCCAACCTTAAGGTTGGACAGGCAGCTATGTTAAATGGTTTAATTAGTTTTTAAATGGCCCTAATAGGCCTTTAACAGTTCGGCGGGTGCGCAGCCGACTCTGGTGCCAAACTGAAAATCGGAATGATGCGCAATGTCGTCGGGACGCACACCCGACGTCACTGCACATCATTTTATGTGTTGGCAAGTGGGCCCCACTCAGTCTCCGAGCCGAAGATTCTGGCCAAAGTCTCAGACAGGTGCTGAAGGTATCAGGTTGCAAACAGTTGTGCTGTAAACTGTCCATTTCTTTAAGATGAAAGAGAGTAGGGGTCAAGAATAGCCAATTTTTACCTGGATGTTTCATGTTGCCATGGGGAAGAATGCAGAGGAAGCCATTTCTGAGATCAGATAACAGGCTTTCCTAGAATATCATTGAATAACATAGACAAGCAGCAATTTTTGTGTGGTCAGCAGTGAGAAGACATTGGCTGGTTTGGTGATCTACTCGGATGTGGGAAGGAGTTGAAGGGATGCAACCTGCAGCTATCTAAGGATTCCAGGAGATTATACAAGCATGGCCAGAGAGGAAGAATAATTGGGACAGGCTTTAATGCCGGTAATGGATTTAGGAAACTCTGAAAACTAAGGGAAGGGCCTGCAGATGTCCACTCAAAGTTACTACTCGCTGAAATGGGGAGACATAAGAACCTGAGAAATAGGAGCAATAATAGGCCATTTGGCTCCTCAAGCCTGCTCCACCATTCAATAAAATCAAGGCTGTTCTGATTATGACCTTCACTCCACTTTCCATAACCCTTGTTTCTCTTGTCAATCAAAAGTCTGTCTCTTTTTATTATTTGTTCATGAGATATGGGCATCACTAGCTTGGCCAGCATTTATTGCTTATCCCTAATTGCTCTTGAGAAGGTGATTCTGAGCTGCCTTCTTGAACTGCTGCAGTCCATGTGGTGTAGGTACACCCAGAGTGCTATTAGGGAGGGAGTTTCAGGATTTTGACCCGGCGACAGCGAAGGAACAGCGATACATTTCCAAGGTTAGGATGGTGAGTGGCATGGGGGGGAACTTCCAGGTGGTGGTGTTCCCATGTATCTGCTGCCCTTGTCCTACTAGGTGTTAGATGTCGCAGGTTTGGAAGGTAGAGTCTAAGGAGCCTTGGTGAGTTCCTACAGTGCATCTTGTAGATGGTACACACTGCTGCTACTGTGCATCGGGAGTAAATGTTTGTGGATGGGGTGCCAGTCAAGTGGGCTGCTTTATCCTGGATGGTGTCAAGCTTCTTAAGTTATCATTTCAGTTATGGGGAGATGTTAGAAAAGATAGAACTGTTCTCCTTGGAAAAGGTATTGAGAGGTGACCTAATGGCAGTTTCCAAGATGTTGATAGGTTTTAATAGAGTAAATAGAGAAAAACACAAAAGGGAGTTTTTGAAGAAACCTGACCTAAGTCACTCATAAGTAGTGGGAAACCTTCCCAATCCAGAACAGGCCGCAAGGGGAGGCGATGGCGTAGTGGTATTGTTGCTGGACTAGTAATCCAGAGACCCATTGTAATCCTCTGGGGATTGGGGTTTGAATCAGCCATGGTAGATAGTGGAATCTGAATTCAATAAAAATCTAGAATTAAAAGTCTAATGATGACCATGAAACCATTGTTGATTGTTGTAAAAACCCATCTGATTCACTAATGTCCTTCAGCCAGTCTGGCCTACATGTCACTCCAATCCCACAGCAATGTGGTTGGCTCTTAAATGCCCTCTGAATTAGGGACAGGCAATAAATGCTGGCCTAGCCAGCGGCGCCCACATCCCATGAATTAATTTTTTTTAAAGTTGCCGGAAGAGAGATCCAAATGGTATTCAAAGTGGAAGTCAAACCACAAACCACGGTAGCAGCGGTGGTGACACCAATCTAACAATTATTTGGCGCAATCAACAAAACACTCACAAGGAGAAATTAGAAGATCGCTTCTTCAGAAGAAAGAATCAGAAGGCACAAAGATTCGGTAGCAATATCAGCACCAGTCGAGCAGTCACTACCCCTTCCGCAGCCATTTGTAAACCTCAAAGATCCATAGAGAAGCCAATGTTGACAGTTGTGGAAAAACAATTCCAGAGGTATCAAGCAGCATCGGGTTTGCATGCCAAAGCGCATGAGCACCAGTTAATACATTCCTGTACGCAGTAGGATCCACTGATGATGATGTTCCGAAAGCATTCAATGCATACTTTAGCCCCAAATGGAACCTGTAACCGAGCAAATGCGATTCAATCAGACATTCCCAAGGTCAGGGAATCCATTGAATTGTTCCTTACAGACCTGTATAGGCTAGCCAGTTGTTGCGGGAATGGCACATTGAAAGATGAATTTTTTCGCGGCCGCATTATTGCTGGAGTCCGTGATGAAAGGCTGCCAGATTTTTTGCAGCCAATAGACGAATTAACACTCAAAGAAGCGGTTCAATACACTAGACAGGCCAAACATAAGAAGCAAAATTGGGCCATAATCCATGGAAATACCGAGGCTTCAGATAAGTCTGTTAGGCCCAAAGGTGGCAGCCCCACCCACTCAAAAACCCACTAAAAGAGAGGAAAGAGTGGGAAATCCTGCAGCAGCCATTTTTAAGTGTCCATGCTGTGAAGCTAAAAAGCAACACGGAAGGCAAGATTGTCCAGCAGATGGCACAGAATATTTCCAATACGGAAAGACAGGACACTTCAAGTAGTTCTATAAATCTAAAGACACAATTAAAGGAAGGAAGCAAGAGAATGTCGTTGAAAAGCAGACAATCCAGGAAATTGGGAATAAGGAAAGAAATGAGAGTACAGATTTCCTAGGAGAAGTGAAGGTTCGAGAACAAAAACATTGGTCAGTTGCTTTAGAAGTTAAAGGCTTTAAAATTGAATTTACACTTGATACTGAAGCCGGTGTTACAGTACTGGCTGATCATTTGGAATGGCTCAAAGCAATAGACATCCAGCCATCAAGAATTAAATTGCAAGGCCCAGGTGGTATGGATCTTCAAGTAAAAGGTCAGACAACTGCCACCCTTAGCCACAAGTGGCGAGAGATTACCGAGAGCCTCTATCTTCTGCATAATCAAAGCTCATCTTTATTGAGAGGAAAGGTATGTATACAACTTGATCTTGAGAAAAAGGTAGACAAAGTCCCACAACAGGACAGAATTCTGCTAACAATTCCCAAAGCTCTTTCAGAGGCTTGGTAAGCAAACATGAATATCATATTACATTGTTTCAAGATGCTAAGCTTATACATCTATATACTCTCAGGGAAGTACCACACCCATCGCTGGAGAAAGTTAAAGAGAAACTCGACAGAATGTTTGAGGTGTCATATCACACATCACGGAGCCAACTAGGTCATCGTGTTCGGGGCTTGTGACAGTACCCAAGCAGAATGGTGATCCAGTCAGCGAACTGATTAAAGACAATCACCCTTGATTGACGGTAACAAGAACAAGATTAGGGAGAGCTATGAAGGCACCACAAAGGTCTAACCTCTGAAGTTCAGACTTTGGGGGTGATGATGGCAATGTAAATAGTTGAAAAAAAATAGCTTAAGATTATTATTTTAAAAATTGAGAATATATTTAGGGGGAGATGTAAAATAATGGGTTAATAGTTATTGCAATGAGATAGTGATGTTTTCAATGATGTAACAGTGACATCAGCAGTCATGTGCAAGAGACTAAGAGAAGATGGAATAGTCTGTACAAGGGAGAGATGTACTTACCTAGAAGCTTAGAATGTAATTTTAAAAGGGAGGATGATGAACTAACCAGGTTACAGACAAAAAGTGGGTAAATAGCACGACTCCTCTTCCAAAGTGCCAGCACAGGCACAATGGTAGGAACGGACTCTTTCTGAGTTGCGAGTTTCTATGATTCTATGGTTTCACAGCTCAAACTTCTGATTTTTTAAAATATAATTTTGAGTCTGCTGAGTAAATAATGGCATAGAACAATCACAATTAGTCAAAGTCTTTTTACCTTCAGTATTAACAGCAGTTATTTCTTCAATAAGGAAAACGGTTTTGACTTTAGATATCAGTTCCTTTTGAATACTTGGCAATTCTCTAAAATCTCTCAGTTTCAAAATAAAATTGGATTCATATACAATCTGTTGTAGCTCCAACATGTCTGCACTCTTGGCCCCGATAGCAATGGGCACTATACCAGCCTGTTTCACTGCATCTGCTGCCTGTCCAACATCATCTCTGGATTTCCCAGCAGTGATGAGCACCAGGATTTGTGAAGCTCCAGCTTCGCCCCTGCTCCCTGCAGATGGAGTGAAGACATTCCTTGTGACATAGTCCAGTGCAGCACCAGTGTTGAGGGGTCTTCCTGTTTTCAATCTCAGCTTTTTTATTGCATCCAAAACCTCATCTTTAGTTGAATGAATATTGAGGCCAAATTCAACTCTCGAGTCTGAACTGTATTGTACCACAGCAACTTGATCTTTGTCAGGTCCAATATCGAGCTCCTGAATTATTTTATTAAGAAACTCACGGACTAGAGGGAAGGATCTTCCCATTCCAGGAGAGCCATCGATTAGGAAGACGATATCTCTCTTCCTGGCTGCAGAAATTGAACAGAGATTTAAATAAATACAATTTAAATAATTAACTTCTAGATTAAGGTAAGTAATAAGGAATTTGATGTGAACATTAAAACTGAAACAAAATACAGAGGAGCTGTATGAAGGCCTACTTCCTGGTTTGTGATAGAGAAACCAAAGTGCTTGCCCTTCTTTGATATATGTGCATCCTCAGAGCTCAATTAAGTGCCAACTCATCTTTTGGCCATTTCAGCTCACCTTCAAAATGTTCTATTTGTCTCCTGGCATCCCAGAAAGGGTCCTTCAGCTGTGCTCCTACCTCACAGTCATGAGCAATGCCAGAAAAGAATAGAACTCCACCCTAAATATACTAGCAACAAAATTCAGATCCATAACACCTACAGTTTTGGTGTTCAAAATGGAGAAGTAGAAGAGGAGGAAGGAAGGAGGCAACCAACACTTCCCCTTTCCCATCAGGCTGTCCATGATCACCTTATCTGACTACAATTCCAGTGAACGTTACCCCAGTTCCCCATTTCCACACCTTACCTTCCCACTGATCATCACAGAATCCTCTTGACTACAATGCTGAAAGAAAAATCACCAAAAAACAACCATTCCAAATCAATTTTATAAAACAAAACATCCAATATTCCTTGCAAAAGTAAACTGATCACCCTCGTGCATTTCCTCAGTGCCTGTCATGCAGGTGCCTTTGTCCGTCCTGGTGCTCCTATGCAATGCTACCCCAATGGCGGCAGTACGGCTGGTGGAAGGTTTCTAGTTGGGGCATAGCAGATGATCTTTACAGAATAGCTGAAATTATATGGCACTTAAAAATGCCAGGTTTTTTTATTTATTCATTGGATGTGAGTGTCACTGGCTAGGCCAGCATTTATTGCCCATCATAATTGCCCTTGAGAAGGTGGTATGCTGCCTCCTCAAACCATTGCAGTCCATGTGGCGTAGGAACACCCCCAGTGTTGTTAGGAAGGGAGTTCCAGGATTTTGACCCAGCAACAGTGAAGGAATGGCAATATATTTCCAAGTCAGGCTGGTGAGTGGCTTGGAATGGAACTTGTAGGTGGTGGTGTTCCCATCTATCTGCTGCCCTGTCCTTCTAGATGGTAGAGGTCGCAGGTTCCTCTTACACTTCATGCTTCCCGCCCCCCCACCCCTGCCAGGCCTGACCAGGTGGCTATTCTTGGGTACCTGAAAGAGGAAAAGCAGAAATCTAGATCACGGTGACAAAAAGGCAGAGAAAGCAAGAAGGGCATGCTTAGAGCATCTGTAGCCTGGACATCAGAAAATTTTGTGGGATGAGAGGGAAGTGAGATGCAAGATTATGTAAGAACGTAATGTCATCTTCAATGGTTTCAGCTCACAACTGGCATGGCCCCAGTCTTAACTGCTTCAGTGACAGCCAATGCCGTCTCCTCTACTGGGATGAGGATGTGCAGCCATTCTTGTTCCCACCAATTAGGTGTTCCTGTCTGTGGTTATGCGCCATCTTGTCATACAAGACAGTGGGAACAGTGATGCAATGTGCTTGGGTAATATGTATATCATCGTTGAATAACTGGCAGTGAATGCAAGCTGTGAAATGTGGGTGTGAGGCTTTCAGCAGCACTGAGTGTGCTAGGGTAAGGTGAGGCTATGAATATTAGGTTATAGAGTCATAGAGGCCTACAGCACAGAAAAAGGCCCTTCGACCCATCGAGTCTGCGCCGGTCAAACAAGTACCTGACTATTCTAATCCCATTTTCCAGCACTATGCCATGGCATCACAAGTGCACACCCAAATACTTCTTAAATGTTATGAGGGTTTCTGCCTCTACCACCCTTTCAGGCAGTGAGTTCCAGATTCCTACCACCTTCTGGGTGAAAAAATTCTTCTTCACATCCCCTCTAAACCTTCTGTCCCTCACCTTAAATCTATGCCCCCGGTCATTGATCCCTCCACCAAGGGGAAAAGTTCCTTCCATCTACCCTATCTATGCCCCTCATAATTTTATACACCTTATGGCTGACAGAGAATATTGGTATTTGAGTGAAGGAGAGGTTGGTGAATTGAGGTGTGTGTGAGGCCAGTCATTCATTTGGAACGATATTTATGCATTTGAAGATGCATTCACTGACCTTGACCACATCTGTGAGGTCATTAAACTTCCTGCTGGCATTGACAGCAATGGCTGTCTCCTTCAAGTGCCTTCATCCTTCTGGCCTCCTTTGGATAGAGGAGCCTTCTCTCCCCCTGGCTACCTCCTGCTCCAGGGCCTCCAGTGCTCTCTGCCCTGTAGTACCCTTTTCACTCTTCTTGCAGGTCATATAGCCTTCCTCAGCCACTCCCAGCATCTGCAACAGCCTGAATACACTTTCCCTTTAAGAGGAAAGCCAAAGAACTGCAGATGCGAGAAATCTGAAATAAAAACAGAAAGTGCAGGAAACACTCAGCAGGTCTGCAGCATTGGTGGAGAGAGAAAGAGAGCTAACATTTCGAGTCACATGTTCTTCAGATGCTGCCAGACCTGATGAGTATTTCCAGCACTTTCTGTTTTTATTAGGGGCATAGAGTACAAGAGAAGGGAGGCTATGCTGAATTTATATAAGACACTTGTTAGACGTCACCTGGAGTATTGTGTACAGTTCTGGATGCCACACTAAAGGAAGGATGTGAACACATTGGAGAGAGTGCAGAAGAGGTTTACAAGAATGGTTCCAGGGATGAGAAGCTTCAGCTATGAGGATAGATTGGAGAGGTTGGGACTGTTCTCCTTGGAGAGAAGAAGGCTAAGAGGAAATTTGATAGAGATGCTCAAAATCATGAGGGGGCTGGATAGACTAGATAGGGAGAAGCTGTTCCAGCCTGTAAAAGGATCAAGAATGAGAGGGCACAGATTTAAAGTGATTTGCAAAAGAAGCAAATGTGACGTGAGAAAAAACTTCTTCACACAACGGAATACACTGCGTGAAAGTGTGGTGTTCAATCAAGGCATTCAAAAGGGCATTAGATGATTATTTGAATAGAAACAATGTGCAAGGGTATGGGGAAAAGGCAGGGGAATGGCACTAGGTCATAATGCTCATTTGGAGAGCCAGTGCAGACATGATGGGCCGAATGGCCGCCTCCTGTGCCGTTAAAATTCTGTGATTCTCCCTTAAGAGGTACAGGCTGGCTTTAAGTTGTACAAGCTAGCTTTAAGTGGTGCTAGCCTTGCACAAAAATGGGCCCTCTGCTAAGCAGTGCAGCAGTGTGTTTAGCACTGGGCTACACACTAGCCTCCTTTAAATTAGGAGACAGCACAAAGTTGGCAGGCTGCCCGTGTGGCAATGAATGTGTGTGGGATAATTGTGCTTTTATGATCCCCATGCCCATTTTCGGGACTCATCCAGTTGTCCTCCTTTAACCCTACTGGTAATGCATAATATCTGGAAAAAAAGGTATAATGTAATTCAGGTACCTTCTGTAGGAGGAACAGGTTCCTCTTCAGGTTTTATTGTTGGTTCTTCAATAATTACTGTTGGAACAGTCAGTGTTGTCAATGGTACCATCATCTGATTCTGTATATCTGACAGAGAGTGGAATTCCTTTACATTGAAGATTAAACTTGGGTCAATTGCAATCTCTTCTAGCTGTGCTGGGTCTGGATGCTTGACTCCAACAGCAAAGGTCATTACTGCAGCTCGCTTCAATGCATCTGCTGGTGCTTCCACATCATCGCTGGACCTTCCACCAGTAACGAGCACCAAAAACTGAGGAACATTTTCTTTTATTCGGCTTCCTGCAGAACTAGTAAAATAGTATTTAATGGCAAAGTCCAACGCTGAACCAGTGTTGACTGTTGTCCCCCCTCTCAGTCTGAGACTTCTGATATGAGACAGAAGTTCAGCTTCTGATGAATAAGTGTTTAGATAGAACTCAGCTTCTGTGTCATCACTGTACTGTGCCAGGCCTACACGCACCTTGTCACTTCCAATGGCCAGGTTCTGAATTATTCTTGTCATAAAATCACGGACAAAAGATAAATTTGTGTTTCCAACATTGTCTGATCCATCAATAAGGAACACAATGTCTCTCTCACTCATTTCCTTTGGTAGAACTGGAAAAGAAAATCAAATCAAAGTAATTAAATAACACCTGGTAAATCTGTTCTCACTGCCAGATTTCAGTCTAATTGGCTCGTAGGGAATTTTATAAATTCAATAATTTAATCACTGATTTTTTGTTTGTGCTTCCTGAACCTCAAGGGGAGACCTGCACTACCCAGATACATTAAGAGTAATGGGTACATCAAGTTGGGAGAGACCTAAAATAAATCTACACCCTACAGAAAAGTAAACCCTTATAGCCACAGTACGTTGACTGATAAAGTGGATCTTCTAACTAAAAATGGGTATTTAAGAGTCCAATATGACATGCAGCATTGACTAGAGAGAGCTGCTTAATAAATTGGTTAGGGTATCCTCGAAGTTTTCAGAATATCCTCTTGAAACTAAATTTAGACCCATTGACTGGCAAATGAATGGTCTAGCCCACTTCAGGCTCCTTTGGGAAACTGGCTAGTAACTGCCCAAAGAATGTGAGAAAGATGCTGCAGTTGATTACCTCGGTCTGAAAGTAATCAAACCAGTGGTCCTGACACCAAAAAGATAAGTACAAAAGGACCAGTTTTGTAGGAACCTCTTATGGATCAGTTTTTGTGCACTGGTTATTGCCACAGCTGGATTTGCATCTGAATTTTGGCATGGACCAGTTTCTAGCCTATAATATCCAGATGAAATAAGTGCACCTATTCAGGTACACAATGGTGAACTAAGAGAAAAGTATGAATACAAATTCAACACAAACAGAAAGAATGACTTCCTCACATCACAGTTCTTGTTACACAGTGAACCATGATACATTGTTGTAGATGTTTCATGTAATGAACAACAAAGTGGGTATAACATTGGGAAAAAATGCCAGAATTACATTATGGAATTCATATGACAAAACTTTCCAACTCTATAACCTCCTGCAGTTCTGCAAACCAATGAGAACTCTGCATTCCTCCAATTTTGGTCCCTTGCGCATACCTGATTTCCTTTGCCTTACCACTGGTGGCTGTGTCTCCTGCTGTTTAGACCCTAAGGTCTGTAATTTGTAATCCCCTCCCTAAAGTCTCTCTATCTATCCCTCACTCTGCTTTTAAGACACTCTTGAACTCCTAGCTCTTTGATCAAGCTTTTGTTCATTTGTGCTATTTTCTCCTAATGTGGCTCAGTGTTAAATTTTGTCTGATAATTCTCCTGTGAAGCCCTTTCACACATTTTACTACAACAACCGGAATAAAAATAATGCTTTTAATAATGTGGAATACTTTAGAGGAATCCAAAACTGCTTCCTCGGTCAGTATATTTTAATTCAGCAAGGAAGGAAACATTTCTGATTTAATTCTGGGACATGGAGTGAGGCCAAATAGCTAATGTGAGAAAAGAAAAGCAACTGGGAAATTATGAAGACAACATGGCTAGGTTCAATGAAGTATTGGTTATGGTAACATTTTAGAATATAGATGAACTGATAGTGCAGATAGCGCAAATACAAATAAATGAGTACAATCTGATACCCATTACAGAGACATGGCTACAGGATGACATAGGTTGGGGCCTAAATATTGAAGGGTATGTGACATTTAGGAAGGACAGGAAGTTAGGAAAAGATGGAGGGGTGGCTCTGTTAATTAATGATGGTATTAACATAGTAGAGAGGGATGACCTAAGTTCAGGAAACCAGGATGTAGAAGCGGTTTGGGGTGAGATGAGGAATGACAAAGGCAAGAAGCCACTTATGGGAGTGGTGTACAGGCCCCCTAATTGTAACTACCCAATAGGACAGAGTATAAAAAAACTGGAGTTTAGAAGAGTAAGAGGCAACTTAATTGAAATCTTTAAGGTCCTGAGGGGTCTTGACAGGGTGGAAGTGGAGAGGATATTTCCTCTTGTGGGAGAATCTAGAACTAGGGGTCACTATTTAAAAACAAGAGGTTGCTCATTTAAGACAGAGGTGAAGAGAAAAAAACAAAAAACTACTGCGGATGCTGGAAATCCAAAACAAAAACAGAATTACCAGGAAAAACTCAGCAGGTCTGGCAGCATCGGCGGAGAAGAAAAGAGTTGACGTTTCGAGTCCTCATGACCCTTCGGCAGAACTGTGAAGAGGTGAAGAGAAGTTTTTTCTCTCAGAGGGTTGAAAGTCTTTGGAACTT
This sequence comes from Cetorhinus maximus, assembly GCF_964194155.1. Lineage (NCBI taxonomy): Eukaryota > Metazoa > Chordata > Chondrichthyes > Lamniformes > Cetorhinidae > Cetorhinus > Cetorhinus maximus. Next base: position 28,301,220 of record NC_135889.1, read on the forward strand.
TCTTCCTCAAAAGGCAGTGGAAGCAGAGTCTGAATATTTTTAAGGCAGAGCTAGATAGATTCTTGATTAACAAGGGGGTGAAAGGTTATCAGGGGTAGGCAGGAATGTAGGGTTGAGGTTACATTCAGATCAGCCATGATCTTATTGAGTGGTGGAGCAAGCTTGAGAGGCCGAGTGGCTTGCTCCTGCTCCTAATTCGTATGTTCATATGTACATAATTCAATATCAAATTAGCAAACATTTCATAATGTGTATGTTAATCAACAGCAGCTAGCATGGATTTATCCAAGCAAACCATATTTGGCAAATTTAATAAGAATATGACAAATGGCTGATTGTATAAATAGTAATAATGCAGATGTGCTGCATTTAATAGCTTGTCATATAACAGACTTACAACTAAAAATTAGTATGAGGGGTAATGTATGATTGAACATTGATTAAAGAACAAGAAATGAAAAGTTAAATTTGATTGTTGTTGCTGAGATTTGAGATAGATTGCAAGTAACCCATGGGTCAGTGTTTGGTCCACTTTTGTTTTCTGGATGATTTGGACTTGGGTGTTGGGAGTACATTATAAAGACTTGTTAGCAACACAAAAAAATGAGAATGCTGGCAAACATGGAGGAGGATTGTAAAATATACCGATTAGATGAATTGTAGACAGACTGTTCATATGATTTGGAAAGTATTACAAAGTATACAACACAGAAACAGATTATTTGGCCCAGTAGGTAGTGTTTATTCTCCACATGAGTCTCCTCTCACCCTTCACCATCTAACCACATCAATTTAGTTAAGTCAGCAATTGAATTTCTACATGCAAGAGTTCTTAGCAACACAATCTGAGACTTCTGTAGACAGGAGAAATGGTGCTTTAAACTTCACCCTGGTGCTCTGTGGAACATTTTGGTTGATGAGGACGGTTAAAAAACAGGTATACATTCATCTACACTAATCTTTGAGTTTCTGGCATAAATTTAAAAGCATTATTTATGTATAAGCAATTCATTTAGTGCTACTCTGGTTATAATTTCCCAGAAATAGATAAGAATAGTTACATCTAATTTGCCGAGAGTTGAAGAGAGTGGACTTTTGTATGCTATCTTCAGCTATATTTTTCTGATTGTACGTTGGCTTGTGACCATCTTGAGCTATCCTGCCTCCGACTCTTGAGCCCTGATTAAAACAGACACCAAACACTGGCTGATTGATTGCCTTATTCAAGAATCTTGAGGTGTAGCTCTCACTCTACTATACTACAGCGTATAATCTTTCTGCAGAAAAATATATCTTAGCACAAAGACAAGGGCTGGTAATGGTAGCAAGAAGATTTTAAAATGATCAGTCTGGGTGCTGAAACATATTATGGACTGGGACGAACTACAAAACGCCTTCTTTCTACATTTTTACATTATTACCTCTAAATCTACACTTTCTCAGTATGCTAATTTGTCACCAACATAAGTGAGGTAATTACAAGGTTTATTAGAGGTTTGAATAAGAATTATCTTGGGAAGGCGATGGCGTAGTGGTATTGTCACTGGACTAGTAATCCAGTGGCCCAGGATAAAGCACTGAGTTTGAACCTGAGTTTAAATCCTACCACAGGAGATGGTGGAATTTGCATTCAATGGAAATGAAAAGTCTAATGATGACCATGAAACCAGTGTCAATTGTTGTAAAAACCCATCTGGTTCACTAATGCCCTTCAGGGAAGGAAATCTGCTGTCCTTACCTGGTCTGGTCTCATCCTTACCTACCTACATATGACCACAGCAATGTGGTTGGCTCTTAAAATGCCCTCTGAACAAGGACAATTAGAGATGGGCAATAAATGCTGGCCTAGCCAGCAATGCCCACATCCCATGAATAAATGTTTTAAAAACATCATTAACAATGTCAAGGAATTTGTAGGGTTTCTTTGCAAATTGCGCATCTGCAGTCTTGATTACCTCCCTCTTTCAATATTAGTCACTTTCCTTCAGTTTGTGTTCTTTAACTTAAATTCAGTAACTATAGTTTAACAAAGACTTTTACCTTCAGTTGTAACTGTTGCTTTCTCAATTGCAAACACTGCTCTAACTTTAGAGAGCAGTTCTTGTTGAACAGTTTGCAATTCCTTGAAATCTCTCAGTTTCAAAACAGAATCAGGATTAGACACTATCTGTTGTAGCTCCGACATGTCTGCACTCTTGGCCCCGATAGCAATGGGCACTATACCAGCCTGTTTCACTGCATCTGCTGCCTGTCCAACATCATCTCTGGATTTCCCAGCAGTGATGAGCACCAGGATTTGTGAAGCTCCAGCATCGCCCCTGCCCCCTGCAGATGGAGTGAAGACATTCCTTGTGACATAGTCCAGTGCAGCACCAGTGTTGAGGGGTCTTCCTGCTTTTAATCTCAGCTTTTTTATTGCATCCAAAACCTCATCTTTAGTTGAATGACTATTAAGACCAAATTCAAGTCTTGGGTTTGAACTGTATTGTACCACAGCAACTTGATCTTTGTCAGGTCCAATATCGAGCTCCTGGATTACTTTGTTAAGAAACTCACGGACTTGAAGAAATGATCTTCCCATTCCAGGAGAACCATCGATTAGGAAGACTATATCTCTCTTCCTGACTGCTGAAACTGAACATTAATATACAAAGTCAAAACATTAAAATAATTCATGGAAAATAGATCAATGTTTTACAAAAATATGATCAGGATCATTGCAGTTTACCATTATCCATTGGTGGCTACTTCTGGTTGTGCTCTGCTTCTTCCATTAAAGAGTAATTAACATTTCCTGTCCTGATCTACTCAGTATGGCAGATTTTTTCCACAATATGTTTACATCCAAGAAACTCCTTGACAGAGCCATAGGGAGGCAGTTGCAAATGGGTAATTTAGAGCATAAGTGCTCGGAACATATTGGTAATGATGTAGATAGCTTACAATACAGCATGGAGCCTGGTGAACTAGCTTTATGCCTCGTGGCATACAGAGGGTGAAGACGATGGAGATGAAGGCGTCTGGCTGGACAGAGGGAGGAGCAGCACCCTCAGGAAGGAGGGGCAGCTGGGGCTCATGCGCATGCTGCTGAAGAGCCACAGCGAGCGGTCACTGTTCGGCGCCTAGCTAACCCCAGTGTCTATACACACTGCCTTTCATTCCTGCAGATGACCGAAACCAGTGTCGCTAAAGACTGCGCATGTTTAGGGAACTGGTCGGTCACATCTGCCAACTGCAGCAGGATTTGGCACCACAGGGGCATGGAGGGCATGCACTGCCCATGGCTGTGAAAGTGACAGCGGGGCTCAATTTTTACGCTAGTGGCTCCTTTCAGGGCTCCAGAGGTGACCCCTGTGGGCTATCACAAGCCTCCACCGACAAATGCATCCATGAGGTCACAGATGTCATCTCCCCGAGAGCACACAACTTTGTGCATTTCGCCCGGGACCAATAAAGCCAGGATTTGCCCAGATCTCAGGTTTCCCTCAGGTGCAGGGTGCCATCGACTGCACTCATGTGGTGCTCAGGTCTCTGTTGCAAAAAGCAATCAACTATGTCAACCGCAAGGGATTCCAATCGCTTAATGTGCAGCTCATGTGCAACCACCACAGATGCATCCTGCAGGTCTGCACACAGTTCCCAGGGAGTGTCCACAACTCCTACATTGTCATTTGGTCACAGATCCCTGACGTCTTCCAGGATCCAAAGAGGCTGCAGAGATGGCTCCTCAGGACAATGGCTACCCGCAGAAGACGTAGCTGATGACAACTGTGCGGCAGCCTCAGATTGCAGCAGAGCGAAGGTACAATGAGGCTCATGCCACAAATTGGTGGAGCAAACCATCGGGATGCTGAAAATAAAGTTCCGGTGCCTGGACTGGTCTGGTGGAGCCCTGTAATATAGCCCACAGAGGTTGTCACATATCGTCATCTTCTGCTGAGCCCTTTACAACCTGGCGCTGCAATGTGGAGAGGAGCTGGCTGAAGAGGAGATGGAGGAGCTGGACATCTTGAAACAGGTCCTCGAAGTCAACGATGACATGACAGAAGTGAAGCCCTTGCACTGGTCAGATGAGGCAGCCATCCTCGGGAGGCTAGATTTGTGGAGGATGATGACGACATGCAGTGAGAAGGCACCATAGATCCTCACATTGCATCTGTGAACGATTGACTACAGTCTGGCATATGGCAGTGCACATACCCTCTGTGATAAGGCTCCTGTCATGGAGACGCAGTAGAGGTGCTAATAGTACTCAATTCCAGGAGGATGATGACGACATGCAGTGAGAACAGTCCATAGATCTTCACATGGCTTCTGAGAATGTCTGACTCCTGTCTGGCTGAGGGCAGCTCACTTGTGCTCTGTGATCAGGGCTATATCATGGAAACACAGCCATGAAACTTCAAATGCACCTGATCCTTTGTTCGCCTTCTGCACCTGACCCCTTCAGGAGCACAAGATCACTGATCACAGATGCTGATGAGGTGGGAGCCAGCCCCACTTTGAAGGTGCTGAGAGCACACAGAGAGAATGATGGAACTCTGTGATGCCGGCCCACAACATTCTGGCAGCAATGACAAACATCATTGAGGTGCAGGCATCAGTAATGTGTCCAGGGAATGTGAGACCGGGTCATCACTTTGGTCTGAACGCTGCCTTTATCTTGTGCAGGAAGGTTTCACATCTGAGTGACATGAACACTGCTCATCAGAACAAGGAACCATAGGCAGGGAGACATTCTTGAGAGTTTATTTACAATTGTGAACATTATGTACAAGTGATTAACATTTGTGCCCAGTCTGTGCAACTACATCTTCTTAACCTTCCTAACCCTGCTACGTCTTGGTGCTCCCCCGACATCTGCAGCGGAGATGGAGGCAGCCTGCTGACTGCTACACCTTGTCTGTGATGACCTTGGCGGGTGTCCTCTGGAGGGCTGAGACCTGGAGGACTCCAGTCTGCTTTTGGGGTCCTGGTGTGTGGCAGTGTCACTCTCCTCGGCCTGTGGAGATGGAGCTGCTGGGGCCACAGGAAGAGGGGATTCAGATGGGCCGGACTCTCCCGGAGTCACCTGGGTGGATGGTCCCAGGGTGTGCACCTGCTGATCTTCCTCCCTATGGGTGCCCAACAGCCCCTGGCTGATTCCTTGAGGAGAAAGGGAAGCTGGAGTGAGATCGAGCTGCCCCCCCACCCCTCTCACATACACACTGTTGGAGGCCAACTATAGCATCAGCGATGGAATTTAGTCCACGCAGCAGTGCAGGAACGACATCCTGGACCAAGGTCCCCATGGCGACCGCCATCCTTCCAGTGTTGACCTAGGTGTGTTGGCATGCCAGCGCTATCACCTCAGCCTGAAGGCAGACAGGCTCCTCCATCATGCCTTGGAATCTGATGAGTACATCAGACATCCCTTCTGATGCCTTTGCAGCTTCAGCAACTGAGGTATGACCGAGTCCAGAGGCTTGTCATTTGACTCGGACTCAGCAGATTTCTGGCCTCCAGCTGTCCTCCGAGTGCTGGGAAGTCCCTGCCACCACCTGCTGTGGATCAGAAAGTGCAATGTGCTCACCATATTGTGATCCCGAGGTTACTCTAAAGCTAGGCCCCACCGACATGTGTGTCTCTGCACTGATGGAGGGTGTGGGTGAGCTCTGTATTGGGACTTCAGGGATGGTGCCTCCAGATTCCTCTTCAGAGGTTTCTTTGGGGCTTGATTGGAAGCCCTGGGTCATGGACTCCATTGGCTGTTTCCCAGATGTGCCTGTGGAAGCAAGGGGAGATAATTAGTGCATGGCAGTGGCCTGTGAAACAGGACGCATCACTCACAGCATGGTTGTCTGATGGATGTTGCACTGCTGGATCCTCACCTGGTAGAGCACCACTAACATCACCATCAGCACAGGAATGGTCCAGATCCTCACCGGCCAGCTTGATGGCTCTGTTTTCAAAAGTCCATGAGGACCTTGATTTCAGCCATTCCTCCACCAGTCTATGATCTCTCCTTTTTGTTGTGTGCCAGCTTGTTTTGCATGAAGACAGATGGAGTGTGTAAGCAGAACACCTGCCAGGCCAGGTGATAAGTATGTCTGGCATGTGTGGGTGGTGAGTGGTCCCATGAATGGGATGAGGACAATGATGGTGTGTGTGAGAGAGTGAATGGTGATGCCCCTTGTACTGGCAGTGAGTGAGATCCCTGTGGATGTGTGACAGGCTTGTGATTGTGTGAATTGAGAGTTATGAGAAGAAAGACTTACCCTGGCAGAACGGAGGGGATCATTCAGCCTCTTGCAGCACTGGGTGGCTGTCCTCTGTTGCAGGGCATTGACACTGACCACCACTGCCACCGCCTCCCAAGCCTGATTGCTGATGTTGGTGCCCCTCCTGCAGCCAGAATGAGGGTAGACAATATCACAGCGGGCCTCCTCTGTGTCCAAAAGGCACTTGAGGGATGCATCATTAAACCTAGGAGCTGCACTCTTTTTGCCTTTCAGGGCCATGTTTCCATGCAGCAGTCCTGGGTTGGAGAGGTGTACATGTGGCTGCACTTTAAATGTAGTGCCCGGCGTGAGGAAGCGGCAAAGGGATAGCGGTGAATGACAGCCCGCCCACCATCATCGAAACAGTGTGTTTCCCAGGAATACACGATTAATATGGCGGGATTGGGATGGTGCGGCATGAGAAACTGCCATTGCAGCCAGTGGGGAAAATGTTGTTTTCCCCCCTGCTACCACATTTAGTGCAAGTCTGGGAAACTTCCACCCTCTGTTTCTGTTCCATATCCCCAATTTGCAGCCAAAAAAGAATCAACAACTTCCCAAATACATTGGGTGTGAGGTATCCATTGATTTTTGGAACAGACTAATGAGGTATTTATTGTCTGTAGTCTGAAGGAAGTAAGAGTGGAAATTGTGGTGATATGGCCATAATCTTCCAATGCTCCTTAGATTTGGGGGTGTCGCCAAAGGACAAGAGTATTGTAAATGTTACACCCTTCTTCTAAAAAGTGTGTAAGGATAATCCCAGCAACTACAGGCCAGTCAGTTTAACTTAATGGTGGGAAAGTTTTTAGAAAAGACCATCCAGGACAAAATTAACAGGTACTTGGAAAAGTATAGATTAATTAATGAAAGCCAGCATGGATTTATTAAAGGCAAATCGTGTTTAAGTAATTTGATTGAATTTTTTGATGAAGTAGCAGAGAGGGTTGATGAGGATAATGTGGTTGATGTGATGTATATCGATTTTCAAAAGGCATTTGACAAAGTGCCACATAATAGGCTTGTCATCAAATTTGAAGGAATAAAAGAGACAGTGACAGCAGAGAAACAAAATTGGATGAGTGTCAGGAAACAGAGTAACAGTAAAAGTTTTTTCACACTGGAGGAAGGTTGCCCAGGGATCAGTGCGAGGACCTTTGCTTTTCCTGATATATATTAATCACTTGCATGTATAGGGCACAATTTCAAAATTTGCAGATGACAGAGAACTTGGAAGTATTGTGAACCATGAGGAGAATAGTTATAGACTTCAACAGAACATAAATAGACTGATGGAATGGGCAGACACAAGGCAAATGGAATTTAATGCAGGGAAATAGGAAGTGGCACATTTTGGTAGGAAAAGCAAGGAAAGGCAATATAAACTAAAGGGTACAATTCTAAAGGGGCTGCAAGAATACAGACATCTTGGGGTATATGTGCACAAATCGTTGAAGGTGACAAGGCAAGTTGAGAAAGTGGTTAAAAGGTATACAGGACCTGAGCTTCATAAATAAAGTATTAAGTACAACGGCAAAGAAGTTATGGTGAACCTTTACAAACTACTGTTTCAGCCTTAACTGGACTATTGTGTCCAATTCTGGACACCATACATTATATGCAGAGTTTAGAGAGGGTGCAGATAATATTTTTGAGCATGGTTCCATGGATGAGGGATTTCAGTGCCAGGGATACACTGGAGAATCTGGGGTTGTTCTCCTTGCAGATGAGAAGATTGAGAATAAATTTGTCGAGGTGTTTAAAATCATGTGGGGTCTAAATCATGTGGGGTCTAGATAAAATAAACAGAGAGAAAGAGTTCCCTATTGGCTAAAGAGTCAAGACCCTGAGCACACAGATTTAAGGGGTTTGTCAGAAGAACTAAAGGTGACATGAGAAAGCAATTTTTATGCAGCATGCTGTTAGGATTTGGAAAGCAATACCCGAGAGTTTGGTGGAGGCAGATTCAATTGTTGCTTTCAAAAGGGAATTGGATAAACACTGGAGATAGGGTCACAGTGAAAGGACAGGGGAGTGCGACTAGTTGATTTATTCCTGTAGAGAGCTAGAGTGGACTTGATGGGCTGAATGTCCTCCTGTTTTATAACTATCCTATTATTCTGAGGAAATAGCAATACATGACACTGTCAGGCTGTCAGCTCCGGGGAGGGTAGTTCTGCATCACTATGGCGATGTGTAAATAAATTATTATACTGAAGGAACCAAAATATCCTCCACATATTCTATTGCCTATAAGCAAAACCTAATCCAGTTAAGGATGTCTATCTGATTCTTATGGTGAACTGATAATTTGGACAAGTTTTCACTTGAGATGAATTTTCTGTGAATTGCTTTGACATTGAGGGAGTGGTATGAATTTCAAGGGCTTTGTTTCAGACCTGATGTGGTAAACATCACGTAGAATAATGGGACCGTTTCCAACTTCTCATCTAAATTGGTGAGAGAGATAATTATATTAGTTAGGAAATAGAGATAGTTTAAGTAAGTTATATTTGTATTTGTCGGTGTTAGGAATGAGTTTTAGCTTTAAAGTTTAAGCTTGATTTGTATTTCTGTATCTGTGTGTTAAGGAAAGGACAAATTGAGTTTTAGTTTCACTTTAAAAAAGGTGCCTGCATTTCTAATGAGGTTTTTATGACTATTGCAGCTAGGTTAAACAAGCAAGGGTAGAAGAATTGGGCTGTTGCCTAGCAACAGGCGTCCAGAGAGACAGGTCCCTCCCACAGACACACACATACAGAAGAAGAGAAACAGCAGTTTGTTTTGGAAACTGTTGGAGTTCAGCTGGTTTTGAAAATAGCTGCCAGAGGAGCAGCCTAGAAGGGACAGTTGGCCAGTCCCAAGCTAAAGAAAAACCCCAAGAATCCAGCGGAGTTGACTAGGTGAAAGCCCCAAGAAGACCTTCTAGTCAACAGAAGGACAGGAACCTGGGAAAAGGTCCTGTTAAGTGAAGTTAAGAGTGCGGGGCAGTGAAAGACTCCAAGCTTCAAACTTAAAATGATAAAGGCTTGAGAAGTCAGAAGGTCCAAAGAGACAACTGAAAGTCCGTAACTCTTTGCTATGGGCATGTGACGTAATTCTGTACTGTGACAGCTGAGTTGGTGAGAGAATGCGTGGAAGACAGCTTGAAGGCATGTGGTGACCCAGGGGAGAGGAACATCAGAAGGAAGGTTCAAAATCCTGAAGATGAACTCTTACAGAAGGTATCTGTGAGAAAGCGTCAGTTTGGGAGAAGATTCCAAAGCGAGTTCTTGGAGAGTGGAGATTGGAAACCCTCATGTGAAGGGCAGAGGTCAATGAGACTGGTTGGCTCACAGTGTGACAAGCGTCTGTGGGTAGTTGATGAGAGATCCATGGCATCCGATTGAGGTGGCATCTGTCAATTGGTTTCAAAGTGTGGTGTGTCTGACCACAGGGTGCCTACTGGTTTACATGGATTGTGTACTTACTGTGAACATCAGAGTATAAGATAGCTTTGTAACTTGTGTTATCTTTACAAATCTGTATATATCCGTCAAAGGTGTAGTTGTGGGTGAAGGAGTATTGTAATATGGTTCACCTTTTCTTGTTGAATAACTGTTTTATTCTTTTGTTAAAAGTTCATCAGTTGACTCCTGTGACTCTGTTCACTAGCCACTCTCCATCTATCTAAGCAAACAAATTAAAAGTTAGGATCTATCAAGCTGGGTTCCACTCTGGGATCAGGCTTGGCCAGCGGTAACCTCAGCTGGGGATCATAACAATGTTAGTTACTGGCTTATCAATAATTAATCTGTTGTGATGAAGGTTAAAACAAGTAGAGAACAAAATCTATGTACCTTCTATAATAGTGTCCGTTGGTCTTCCAGCAATTACTGTTGGTTTGTTATGAGTTACTACTGGAACAGCCAGTGTTGATAATGATGTCATCACTTGTTCCTGTATATCTGGCAGGGAGTGGAATTCCTGTACATTGAACACCAGATCTGGGTCCATTGCAATTTCTTTCATCTGTGCTGGGTTAGCATTCTTGGCTCCTATGGAAAAGATTATCATAGCAGCTTGCCTTAATGCATCTGCTTGTGGTTTAACATCATCTCTGGAGCTTCCGCTAGTGATGAGTACCAGTATCTGAGGAACACCTTCCTCTTTCCTACTTCCTGCAGATCTAGTGAAATGATATCGGAGGACAGAGTCCAGTGCTGCACCAGTATTAAGGATTGTCCCACCTCTCAGTCTGAGTCCTTCTACATGAGATAGAATTTCATCTTCTGAAGAATAGGTATTCAGATAGAATTCAGTTTCTGCATAATTACTGTACTGTACCAGTCCAATTTGAATTCTGTCACTTCCAATATCAAGGTTTTCTATTATACTTGTGAGAAAATCACGGACAAAAGGAAGATTTCTGTTTCCAACATTGTCTGATCCATCAATAAGGAACACAATGTCTCTCTTGCTTCCGTCATCAGGCACAACTGGAAGAAATATATATCGTCATTCCTTGTAAAGCATATAAAATGAGGAAAAATTGTATAAAAATTAGGGAAATCCTCTATATAGAAGATTAAGGGATGATCTAATTGAGGTGGTTACGATGGTTAAATGAATTATTAGATGTGTCCAGAATAAAGGGACATAAGATTAAAATTAGAGCTAGGCTATTCAGAGGGGATGTCAGGAAGGATGTCTTCACATGAGGATACTGGAAATCAAGACCTCTCCCACACAAAAAAGGCTGCTGAGGCTGCAGTTATAGGGTGCGACGGCTAATGAAAACTTCAAAGCTGAGATTGCCAGAATTCTTTTAAGTCAAAGGTAGTATGAATTATAGAAAGTGGGTAGGTGAGTTATGACAGAGATGAGGCATGATTTAACTGAATGGCAAAAAAGACGAGGGGCTGAATGGCCTGCTCCAGTTCTTATGTCGCTAAGAAAATGCCATCTAAGCATGTGTAACACATTCAATTTCCCATGATGTATATGTGACAGCCAAACTTTTTTCCAACAGCTTCTGCTCTGTTGTTTTTCAAAGTTATTTACAGAAAATCAGTGAAGATGAAAGTTGGGAGAGGTGCTTAATTGGAGACCGAGCAAATTTCGCACAGTTTAGTGTCATATCCAATGTCAAAATTGACTCCGCTGAATTTTGAACACAGTGGAAAGTCCATCATATCAGTTTTGTTGATAAGTTAGAAAATGTAAACATGCTAATCGCTTACAGTTGCCAATTATGGACACAGTGATGGAAGAATCAAAATGATAGAATGGGTCAATGCTGCTTTAAGTTGAAATTTGACAGCAAAATATAGAATGTCCATTTATTTATTGCTGTGTAGGACAGATATACATAGCTACAAAGATTAGCATCCAAGAACCAATTACAAAACATGAAGGTTTACTCAAGTAATATATCAAAAGCCTTCCAATAACAGTGTGTATACTTGCTACAAACATCATATTTACTCTTTTTTCTTGCAAGGGATTTGGGCATTGCTCTGAATCTGGAGTCACATGTAGGCCACACCAGGTAAGGATAGCAGATTTCCTTGCCTAAAAGGCTTTTACAGCAAGTCCAGGTACATTAACTAATTGAATTTAAATTCAACCAGCTGCCATGATGGGATTTGAATCTGTGTCCCCAGAGCATTAGCCTAGATTGCTATAATAAAAGCAAAATACTGCGGATGCTGGAAATCTAGAACAAAAACAAAAATACCTGGAAAAACTCAGCAGGTCTGACAGCATCTGCGGAGAGGGATATAGTTGATGTTTCAAGTCCGTATGACCCTTCATCAGAACTAAGACATATAGAAATGAGATAAAATATAAGCTGGTAGAGGGGGGTGGGTGAGACAGGTAGAGCTCGATAGGGGGCCAGTGATAGGTGGAGACCAAGAAGAGACTGCCAACGATGTATAGACAAAAGGACAAAGGGCTGTTGATGGTAGTGATATTATCTAAAGGATGTGCTAATGGGGACATTAAGGGTAGAAAGCAGGATGAGCAAGTGACAGATGGCCCTAGTGGGGGTGGAGTGGGGGGAAGGGATCGAAATGGGCTAAAAGGTGGAGATGAAACAATAGATTAAAATAAATTTAAAAATAGGAGGGAAAAGAAAAATATAGTTGTAAAAAAATTATAAATTATTGGAAAAAGGGGGATCAGAAAGGGGGTGGGGATGGAGGAGAGAGTTCATGATCTGAAATTGTTGAACTCAATATTAAGTCCGGAAGACTGTAAAGTGCCTAGTCGGAAGATGAGGTGCTGTTCCTCCAGTTTGCGTTGAGCTTCACTGGAACATTTCAGCAGGCCAAGGACGTACATGTGGGCATGAGAAGCAGGGTGGACTGTTGAAATGGCAAGCGACAGGGAGGTCTGGGGCATGATTGCGGACAGACCGAAGGTGTTCCGCAAAGCGGACTCCCAGTCTGCGTTTGCTCTCTCAAGTGTAGAGGAGACCGCATTGGGAGCAACGAATGCAGTAGACTAAATTGAGGGAAGCGCAAGTGAAGTGTTTGGGCCCTTGGACGGTGAGGAGGGCGGAATTAAAGGGGCAGGTGTTGCACCTTCTGCGGTTGCATGGGAAGGTGCAGTGGGAAGGGGTTGAGGCGTTGGGGGTGATGGAGGAGTGGACCAGGGTGTCCCGGAGAGAACGATCCCTGCGGAAAGCCGCCAGGGGGAATGAAGGGAAGATGTGTTTGGTGGTGGCATCAAGCTGGATTTGGCGGAAATGGTGGAGGATGATCCTTTGAATGCGGAGGCTGGTGGGGTGATAAGTGGGGACAAGGGGGTCCCTATCATGGTTCTGGAAGGGAGAGGAAGGTGTGAGGGCGGATGCGCGGGAGATGGGCTGGACACGGTTGAGGGCCCTGTCAACCACTGTGGGTGGAAAACCTCGGTTAAGGAAGAAGGAAGACATGTCAAAGGAACTGTTTTGGAAAGTGGCATCATCAGAACAGATGCGACGGAGGCGAAGGAACTGAGAGAATGGGATGGAGTCCTTACAGGAAGCGGGGTGTGAGGAGCTGTAGTCGAGGTAGCTGTGGGAGTCGGTAGGCTTGTAATGAATATTGGTGGACATTCTATCACCAGAAATTGAGACTGAGAGGTCAAGGAAGGGAAGGGAAATGTCAGTGATGGACCACGTGAAAATGATGGAGGGGTGGAAATTGGAAGCAAAATTAATAAATTTTTCCAGATCCAGATGAGAGCATGAAGTGGCACCGAAGCAGTCATCGATGTACCGGAGAAAGAGTTGTGGGAGGGGGCCTGAGTAGGACTGGAACAAGGAATGTTCCACATACCGCATAAAGAGACAGGCATAACTGGGGCCCATGCGGGTACCCATAGCCACACCTTTTATTTGGAGGAAGTGAGAGGAGTTTAAGGAGAAATTGTTCAGTGAGAGAACAAGTTTAGCCAGACAGAGGAGAGTAGTGGTGGATGGGGATTGTTCAGGCCTCTGTTCGAGGAAGAAGCGGAGAGCCCTCAGACCATCCCGGTGGGGGATGGAGGTGACCTCTCAGTCTCAATTTCTGGTGATAGACCGTCCACCAATATTCATTACAAGCCTACCAACTCTCACAGCTACCTCAACTACAGCTCCTCACAACCCACTTCCTGTAAGGACTCTATCCCATTCTCTCAGTTCTTTTGCCTCCATCGCATCTGTTCTGATGTTGCCACTTTCCAAAACAGTTCCTCTGACATGTCTTCCTTCTTCCTTAACCGAACTTTTCCACCCACGGTGGTTGACAGGGCCCTCAACTGTGTCCGACCCATCTCCCACGCATCCGCCCTTACACCTTCCTCTCCCTCCCAGAACCATGATAGGGACCCTCTTGTCCTCACTTATCACCCCACCAGCCTCTGCGTTCAAAGGGTCATCCTCCGCTATTTCCGCCAAGTCCAGCATGATGCCACCACCAAACACATCTTCCCTTCACCCCCACCGGCAGCTTTCCACAGCCTCCGGGACACCCTGGTCCATTCCTCCATCACCGCCTACACCTCAACCCCCTCCCACGGCACCTTCCCATGCAACCGCAAAAGGTGCAACACCTGCCCCTTTACTTCCGCCCTCCTCACCATCCAAGGGCCCAAACACTCCTTTCAAGTGAAGCAGCACTTCACTTGCACTTCCCTCAATTTAGTCTACTGCACTCGCTGCTTCCAATGCGGTCTCCTCTACATTGGAGAGACCAAATACAGACTAGGTGACCGCTTTGCGGAACACCTTCGGTCTGTCCGCAAGCATTACCCAGACCTCCCTGTCACTTGCCATTTCAACACTCCACCCTGCTTCTCATGCCCACATGTCCGTCCTTGGCCTGCTGCAATGTTCCAGTGAAGCTCAACGCAAACTGGAGGAACAGCACCTCATCTTCCGACTAGGCACTTTACAGTCTTCCAGACTTAATATTGAGTTCAACAATTTCAGATCATGAACTCTCTCCTCCATCCCCACCCCCTTTCTGATCCCACTTTTTCCAATAATTTATAATTTTTTACAAATATATTTTTCTTTCCCTCCTATTTTTAAATTTATTTTGATCTATTGTTTCATCTCCACCTTTTAGCCCATTTTGATCCCTTCCCCCCCACCCCACCCCCACTAGGGCCATCTATCACTTGCTCATCCTGCTTTCTACCCTTAATGTCCCCATTAGCACATCCTTTAGATGTCAACTGTAACCCTCTCCACAAATGCTGTCAGACCTACTGAATTTTTCCAGGTATTTTTGTTTTAGCCTAGATTGCCAGTCCAGTGACATTACCACCACACCACCATCTCCCCACTTGCACCACACTATGATTGTAATAGTTTCCTTGTCACAGTTTGACTGTCACATTTTGTTGATCACACCTCTTAATGTTATAAAATCTTCCTACTTACCATGAACAACATCATGGAAGATTTGCTAGCATTAAATAACTTTTAATCAACAGTAACATCTTATACACCTTTACGTATATCAAAACAAAGTTCAATAGAACAAAATATCAAATACCTTGTTTAATGAGAGCAGTTGGCTCTTCAGGAATTGCCCGTGGAGCAGGCAGAGTTGATAATAGTGCTGTCATCTCTTCTTGTATATTTGATAAAGAATAGTATTCATTTGTATTGAAGACTAAACTGGGATCAATAGCAATCTCTTTTAGCTGTGCTAAGTCTGCATTCTTGACTCCTACCGCAAAACTCATTATAGTAGCTCGCTTCAATGCAGCAGCAGCTAGATTAACATCATCGCTGGACCTTCCACCAGTCAGGAGCACCAAAAACTGAGCAGCACCATTTCTCTTCCTGCTTCCTGCAGAGCTGATAAAATGGTATCTATAGACATAGTCCATGGCTGCACCTGTATTAAGTCTCGTCCCACCTTTCAGTCTCAGTCTTCTCACATGAGACAGAATATCAGCTTTTGATAAATAGGTGTTCAGATAGAACTCAGTATCTGCATGAGTGCTGTACTGTACCAAGCCTACTTGAAATCTGTGATTTCCAATATCGAGATTCTGTATTATACTTGCGAGAAAATCACGGACAAGAGCAAAATTTGTGTCTCCAACATGGTCTGATCCATCAATGAGGAACACAATGTCTCTCATGTTCACTACTTCAGGCACAACTGGAATAAATAAGTATTAAAATTCACAATCCATCATATAATATGGACACAGTTTGTATGAAATGCAATTTACATTTACATGGCCTTTATTATATAAAAAAGTGTAAAAATGTACTTTAAAGGAAGAGCAGCAGAACAGAAATTAGGAGTGAAGTTTGCAAAAGTTACAGCTGGCAGAATCAAAATATTGCGGAAGGAAGCAAAGAGATTTAGGAAGAAAGTTTCAGGGTGAGGTGGCTGAAAGGAGTGAGAAACAAATTGTGCAAACAAGGGAGGAGGAAGATGCACTTGATATAAAAGTGAGGGAGATTATACAGTAAACCAAAAGGAAGTGTGAAACATATATTTCAACACAGGGAATGTGATTGTCATGAAAAGGCAGAATGACAAGGTATGCACAATAGATAATCATATACACCAGGCCATAGAGCCAAAGAAGTATACTGGAGTATGGGGATTTGAAGAAAAAAATGACGATCTTAAATTGGGTGTGCTGGTTCACATTGAATCAGTGAGAACTGACAAGGATAAGGGTAATGTGCATGAAAAGGTGGATGCAAGCTGGAAAGTTTTGGACGAGTCAGAGTTTGTGCAGATGGCGCTGAGGAGACTGGGAATGAGAACATTGTGGAAAGCAAACCCTATGATACTGACAAAATTGAGCTTTTGTGCTCGATTGTTATAAGGAGCAAGCATGCAATAAGATGAAATATACTGAGTACCTGTAATTGCATTTCCAAATCAAGTGTGTAAACAAGATTAAAATATAACCAAAATCATTAAAGAAATTAAACTGATTGAAGCTAAGGCAAAGCACTGCAATTTCTGGAATCTGAAATAAATGAGAGAAACATAGGTAACATTTCAGGTCAATAACATTTGTTGACCTCAACTCTGATGACATTGACTTGAAATGTTAACTGTTTCTCTCTCCAAAGACACTGCTAAGCCTGTTGAGCATTTCCAGCAGTTTTTGTTTTTTTTTCAGAATGAAACAATTTAATGCCTTAAGTTCATAAAATTATTTTGTTGCATTTTAAAGCCCACCAGTGTGACTTCATTCTGAAAGAAAGATTCAAATTGCTTCTATTAAATCTTTCATTTGTAATAGTTGAGCTGGTGACAGAAAGAGAAAAAACATCATTGATGTAGAGTCTGACCCCAAACTCAGGACATCCCCACATGTTTTAAAACCAATAAGTTACTTTTGTAATGCAGTCTCATGCAATTTAGGCAACTATGACAGCCAAGTTGTGCAGAACAAGGCCCCCAGAACAGTATATGAGAAGAATGACCTTCTTTCTAGCGGCGTTGTTTGAGAGAGGAATATTGGCAGGGACAATGGAAGAGCTCCCTTACTTTAAAAAGTGCTATGTGATCTTTGACATCCACCTGAACAGGCAGACTGGACTTCCGTTTAACATCTCATTAAAAAGATCACCAACAATGCAGCACTTCCTTAGTAATGCCCTCAAGTGATCAGATGCTCAAGTCCTGGAAGTTTGTGTAATGTAAAGTTGCTGCTATTAAGCTAAACAAGAGCTGAGATATTAGCTTACTGCATCCTTCTTTGATTAAAACGAACATTTCTAATTTTTCCCTCATCGGGCGGACTCGGACCTGACCCGAACGGGAGGAAAATAGTGCACGATGACAGCGGGCGAGCATCCCGACGTTACTGTGCACTCACGCGATATTTTGGTCAGTGAGAGCACACGTGAGGCAGCAGTGCACCCGCCGACAATTAAGAGGCCTATTAAGGGCCTTAATCAATTAATTGAATTGAACTTTTTGCTGCCTGTCCAACCTTACGGTTGTCAGGCAAGCGAAAAGGCCAAGCAGCCTTTGCATTTTTTGCAAAACTGCATCCAAGAGCGGGATGAGGTTTCAACCATTGATTAAAAACTTTTAAAAGTCATTTTTAATATGCCCCTGCTCATGTGACAGATGAGGGGACCATGTTTACCTTAATTTTAAAATCTTGATTTGTGAAGTTAAAAATCTTCAGCTCCTTGAGGCAGCTCTGTGCCTTCAGGAAGCTTTCTGTGAATGCACCTGTGTGCACGCGCTGACTACCCCCCCTCCGACCAAGGCAGTGCTGAGCGTTTCAGCGCACTTTTCATGCTGGTTGGCCATTAATTGGCCAGCCAGCGTGAAATCACGGTCAGGGCCCGATCGCCGGCGGTAGTCAGTGTTCCCGGGCCCACCCACCGCGCCCACCTAACAAGGGGAAAATCCTCCCCTAAATGTTTCAGACATTTAAACTAATAGATAATCTCTATTGTTTTATCTCTTGCATTAACTTTCTTCACTTGTTAATCTATCCTTAATATTCTTAAGATATCCTTAATCTTCTTTTCTGTGACCACTTTGTGTATGAAATTTTCAGCACAACTTTCAATAACGCTGACTGCTTGAAAGGCAAAATTTTATGAAATCAGGCTGCACGTGGTGAGTCTCACCCCATCCATGGCACTCTTCCATCCATTCATTTTAATTTCATATCTGTTTGATTTTATATAATTAGCTATTAAAAGATTGATTCGTACCATTGCCTTTCCTCATGGACCTTTCAAATAATAGCAGTTCATTTTGATGCATGTGTTCACTGTGCTGCTGACCTACATTGGCACCCAGTCAAACAATTTCTCAATGTTAAAATGTCATCCTTATTTTCAAATCCCTCTTCATCTTCCTAGGCCTTATCCCTCCCTATCTCTGTAATTTTCTCCAGCCCAACCCTCTGAGATACCCACTCCCCTCAATTCTGGCCTGTTGTGCATCCCAAATTTTCATTGCTCCACCATTGTGGCCGTGCCTTCAATTGCCTAGGCCCTAAGCTCTGGAATACCCTCCCTACATCTCACAGTCTCTCTACTCGCTTTGCTCCTTTATGAAACTCCTTAAAACTACTTCTTTGACCAACCTTTTGGTCATCTGACCTATTCTGTCTTTATGTGGCACGGTGTCATACATTGAAGTACCTTGGGATGTACTATTACAGTAAAGGCACTACATAAATATAAGTTGTTGTTGTTAGCAAATACAATAACATTGAGAAGAATGGAAAGTTTGAAGTACCTTGTTTAATAGGAACAGTTGGCTTTTTAGTAGGTGCACGTGAGGCAGCCAGCGTAGATAGTGGTGTCATAACCTGTTCCTGTATATGTGGCAGAGAATGGAATTCCTGCATTCTGAAAACCAAACTGGGGTCAATTGCAATTTCTTTTAGTTGTGCTGGGTCTGCATTCCTGGCTCCTATAGCAAATATTATTACAGCAGCTTGCTTCAATGCATCTGTAGATGGTTTGATATCATCGCTGGACCTTCCAGCAGTGATGAGCACCAACAACTGAGGAACACCTTCCTCTTTCCTACTTCCTGAAGATCTGGTAAAGTGATTTCTAAGGACATAGTCAAGTGCTGCTCCAGTGTTAAGTGGCATCCCACCCCTCAGTCTGAGTCCTTCCACATGAGAGAGAATTTCATCTTCTGAGGAATAGGTGTTCAGATAGAATTCAGTTTCTGCAAAATTACTATACTGTACTAGACCAACTTGGACTCTGTCACTTCCAATGTCGAAGTTTTCTATAATACTTGTGAGAAAATCACGAACAAAAGGCAAATTTCCATTTCCAACATTGTCCGATCCATCGATAAGGAACACAATGTCTCTCTTGCTTCCTTCATCTGGTACAACTGTAAGAAATATACATCGTCATCCCTTGCAGTGCATATACAATGAGTAGAAATTATGAAAAGCCTAGGGAAATTCTCTCACACATACATACAGTTGTTTCCATTTTCACAGTCTAAGTACAAATCACACTTCCACTTAAAATTGTGCTAGATTTCTGAAACAAAGTTATGGTTCAAGTTTTCACTCAAACTCTTCCACATAATCAAAAACATTGGGTGGAATTTACATGGAGGCAGTGGCCGGGAAGACCTAAGCTGATTTTACGGTTGTTAATTAGCTCAGGGCAAGAATTCCATCCCAATCTGAGACCACGGGTGGGGAAGGAGACAATGCAGGGCCACAGCAGGGAAGGAGTAACTATGTGGCCATGGGTGGCGGTGGGGAAGAAGAGGCTGCGGGGCCATGGGGGAAGGAAAGACTGTGGGGCCACGGGGGGCAAGGAGAGACTGCAAGAGAAGGAGACAGTGGGAGAAGGAAAGGCTGTGGGGTCCCTTGGCAGGGAAGCGGGGGGGAAGGCTCTGGGGCCCAGCGCTGAGACGCTGGCTGTAAGGAGAGGCACTGCAGAGCTCAGGGGTGGGGGAAGAGGGTGAAAGAGAGAGTGTGAGTAAAGACTGTGTGTGTGAGAGAGAATGTGTGTGTATGATGTGTGAGAGAGTGTGAGGGAGAGAGAGTATATGTGTTTGTGTGTGTGAGAGAGTGTGTGAGGGAGAGAGAGTATATGTGTTTGTGTGTGTGAGAGAGTGTGTGAGGGAGAGAGAGTATATGTGTTTATGTGTGTGAGAGAGTGTGTGAGGGAGAGAGAGTATATGTGTTTGTGTGTGTGAGAGAGAGAGACAGAGAGGGAGTGTTTGTGTGAGTGTGTCTGACTCACTCCCAGTCTCAGAATTCTCACTCACCTTTATCCCCATACACCAACAAATATTCACATCCACTCTCACAGAGGGTGAGGGTGAGTGAATGAGCACCCTGAGACTGGGAGTAAGCCGGACACATACACTCTGTCCCTCTCACACTCTAATGGTCACCTTTATTAATTATTCTTTTTTTAAATTATCAATTTAATGATTTGTTATTGTTTTACTTTTACTCAACGTTGTTTCTTTTCTTCATTCTCAGCTGTTTTTTTTAAATTCACGTGTCTTTCTGAAATTTGCTCATTGGCCCCTTGAGTGAGAAGGAAATGGAAATGTGGCCCCCAGGACAAGCCTGCTTTAAAGGGTCTGGATGATTGACACTTGTAATACAAGCAATTTTTATGAATTAATAACTTTTTTTAACACATCCTATTGTCACTATAGGGTTCATTGGTTCTGTGCAGCGGGTATAGTGAGTTAATGGATATGAAAGTGCCGTTGCTTGGCATGGAGAGTATGAGGGGCCATGGGGGTGGGGGGTGTGGGTGGTGCATAGCTTGACAAAGGAGGGTACGAGGGTGGATGGAGAGCAGGAGGTGGCATGGATGGGGCTTGCGGAGTGTGTGGTGGGTGAGGGGGTGTGAGGGGTGAGGACTAGAGGGTTTGACTGTTTTTATTATAAGTGGGACAAAGTCCTAAAGCACTGAGGCCGGCCTTTTAAACAGCCCGCCTTGGCTCTCTGCAGTTCCTGTGGTTGCCTCAGAACTCTTTCTGTGGGCAGCGGGACTGACTCCTGTTAGCACCTGTGCCCCCGGAACAAAAGTCCTGTTTTGCAGGCACTTTCTCCTAACCGAGCAGACTGAGGCGGGAAATTTCCTGACTCCTGCTACCCACCTAGAAGGTGGAAATCCAGCCTAATACTCTCTCGTCAATCAGAGAGATGGAAAGCTCCAGGTCTGGATATGATATCCATCAGCACAATGACTGCAGGTCTGATGAGTCTCCCATCTAGTCTTAAATAGTCGCTTCAGTTCACAACCCAAATAATATTCAATATTTGATGATGCATGTCCATGGGCTATACTCAGTCATCCTCATGGGGAGAGACATAAGACACTTGGTTTTAAAGTCTTGTGACAATCAATGTTAAGTTGGATTACTGTGAGAAATCTGATGTTCCACACTTCCTCAACAAACAAAGGATGTCAATTTTAATCAAGTTAGTTTATTTGAAATGGCTAGTGACATTGCAACATCCTTTCAATGTAGAAACTCACTTCAAAATGGTGGTAACATTTGCAGTTGTTATGCTGGGAGTCTGTATCGTGTTTATCTGATGATACTCTCACAAGAGCTAAATGAATAGTTTAACATTTATTGGTCATTTGTTTGGGAAATTTTGTAAAGTGTCTAAATCCTGCAGACTTTAGTTTCTGTTTTGCCATTTTAATGAAGATTCCAAATGAATAACTTCTGCTATACTTCTCAAATTACTCCATTAAAGAAATCTCCAATTGAACAATGTTGTTTATCTTGCTAGACCTTTAACCAGTGAAACAAACATTGCTTTTACTGAGCCCACAAACAATATTAAAAATTTTTGGTACAGTGCAAAATCTCAAAAATTCTTCATAGTTGTAACATTACTGCTAATGCAGCAAATGAACCAGCGTACCTGGATTTATGGGAACAGTTGGTGGGTCAGTAGATTCTTGTGGAGCAGGAGGCGCTGATATCAGTATCATCACCTGTTCCTGTGCATGAGGCAGAGAGCGGAATTCCTGAACACTGAGGCTCAAACTAGGGTCACTTGCAATCTCTCTCAGCTGCGCTGGGTCTGCATTCCTGGTTCCTACAGCGAAGGTTGTTACAGCAGCTTGGTTCAGTGCATCCACAGATGGTTTGATGTAATCTCTGGATCTTCCAGCAGTAATGAGTACCAATATCTGCGGAACACCTTCCTCTTTCCTACTTCCTGATGATCTTGTAAAGTGATTTTTAAGGACATAGTCCAGTGCTGCTCCAGTGTTAAGTGGCATCCCACCCCTCAGCCTGAGTCCTTCCACATGAGAGAGAATTTCATCTTCTGAAGAATAGGTGTTCAGATAGAATTCAGTTTCTGCATAATTACTATACTGTACCAGACCGATTTGCACTCTGCCACTTCCAATATCGAGGTTTTCTATTATACTTGTGAGAAAATCATGCACAAAAGGAAAATCTGTTGTGCCGACATTGTCTGATCCATCGATAAGGAACACAATGTCTCTCTTGCTTGTTTTTTCTGCTAGAAGTGAAAATGATACAGGTCACAGGTGTGCAAAGTTATAATTTGTTGAAATATTTAACTTCTAAATTGGCCGTATCTGTTAAAGGAGACCATTGATCAGTAGGTTTAAGAATTGGAGTGATGTTCTTCTGTTCTCTATCGATTACCTTTTTAAAAAAAAATCATATTTGAGGGAGTTTTGGTTTTAGATCTTTTCCATCATTTATGCTATGAATTACTTCAGATCTAATATCTTTGATCGCTCTCACAGGTAAGCCCCCTCAGTCCATAACTTCCAGAAGGTCAAACCTAGCCTTGGTAAGCTTGGAATGAAATGATCAGCTTAATGAACAATGAACCCTGGCATTTTTTACAATGCTTTGTAGAATTTTCCATCTTTGAAAGGACCAGACCTAATTTTAAGTTTGAAATTTTTGGTCCAATTTATTGAACGGCTAATCAATGGTCAGGTCAATAACTAATAGTGATATACCAGCTTCTTGAGTGAAAAAAAGACTTGCAATGTGATACTAAGTAATGATTTTCTTGATCACTTTGAAAGGGTAGAATAGTGTGTTTCTAAACCTGTGTTGGCTTGTCAATTCAAAAGTAACCAGCAGCAGACATCCATGGGTTTAAATAAAGAGGATTATTTATTCACACACTCACCCTGAAAGGTCTGAGCTATGTCAGTCACACATCACACATTCAAGAAAGATACATTAAAGAAGATTGTGCACTTCTACAAGCATAAACCAAAAGAATAGTTAACAGTTCACGTGTCTTGGCGAGTCCAGCGAAGAAGGAAGCTTTTCCCACTCTTGAATTGTAGCTGGGTGTTGGACATGAGGATTACTTCAAAGAGAAGAATGTTCAGCAGGCCATGAAGTCAGGCATCCATGGCATTATATATTAATTTCTTTACAGGTGAACTTTGGAATCAGGCTGGGAGACGTTTTAAAAAGACTTTTAAGCCTCTCGGTTCTTAAAAAGTACTGACTTTCTCTGTAGCTGTTACCTTGTCAGTGTTATTCTGCAGAGTGCACCAGGTCTCTTCTGAGTTTTGGGATAAAAGGATTTTGTTATCACAGAACCAGTTTCAGTCACGGCCATTGATATACAACAGAAGTAGATGGTGGCCTTTTGCACTTAACTTGTGTATAATGGGTTTTATCAGCTCTCCTTTGTTGCATTGTAAACCTGGAGACATAGGGCAAAATAGTCTGGTTCAATTGGCGTCGGGCATCATGGAGGGCAGGGATGGACAATTCGGTGTGAGGAGCAGAAATCGGTTTCACGTCAGTGTGAAAACACAGTGGGATCATCCGATGGGTGTCCGCCACCAGACCATGAATCCCGCTGGAGGCCGGCGTGAACACGATTTGCATCCTGGTAATGGGATGCAACATAAGGCCTGACCAGAATCATCCCGCCACGCCTGATTTACCGTTACTCCGGTGGATAAACATGCCAACCCAGAACACGTCTGGAGAAGTGTGATGTGCAGAAGTTGGGACTTACTTGCTCAGATCATGGACATGTGAGGAGAAGGAGATGCTGGAGCCCTGCAGCTCCTGGACCCTGGAGGAACACGTGCATCGCATGGATCCTCATGCACGTGGCTCTGCTGTGAAGTGTCTCTTGGAAGGCGAGAGGTCTCCGTTGATGCCTTGGGCCTGCTTCAGAACATGGTTTTGCCCATGGGCTGCTACAGATGATTGGCGAAGTGTGGGGGAGAGGAAGGTGTACCGGGGAGGGAGGGGGTGTGAGATTGGGAGGATGGGGATGAAGGTGTCGGGGTGAGATTGGGGAACACAGGAGGGTATCCGGTGGGAGGAGAGAGTAAGGGTGGAGGAGGAAGTAAGTGTGGAGGAAGGAGTAAGGGGGGGGGGCAGATTTCAAGGTGAACGTGCTAGGGAGGGGCCTGTTTAGTCAATGACTGCCTCCTGGGGAGTGAACTGAAGGTGGACATGGTAAGAAGGGATGGTGAGTGTGAGAAAGGACAGAGGGAACCGCTAGGGTGGGAGGGTACGTTGGTAATGGTAAAAGGGACGGCGAGAGTGATTGGTGGGGGGTGGGAAGGAGGAGGTCGGGGAGGTCAATATGGATGAAGGTGGATTTTCAGGAAGGTAGGGAACATGCATGTTCACTTGGACATCTGGAATGACAAGGGTTCAGGTTGGTAAGTCACGTTGGAGAGGTGGAACATGATGCCGGGGGGTCCACAGTGATGGGGGTAAGGACATGGGTGACTGGGGGAGGGGAAAGCACTGGGAGGCTGACCAAAAACTTTACCACAACCATATTTTTCAAATTGAAAGTGAACGGAGACTCGTGTTGGACAGGCGCAGGTTCTGCATGGGAGTGCAATCGGTGAGCAGACAGCGATGCAGGTCAGCTCAGATGAACAACTAAAAGAGAACCCCAGCAGGCAGCATTGAAAATGCTCGGGACAGTGTGATGAGTGTGATGGAGGAAGGCTCTGTGTGCATAGGAGAGTGCTTGCACGAGGCTCCTAAAGGCCCTGCCACACACACAGTTCTCCCCCTAGAGTCACTCGTGGTTCAGCTGCGTGCAGCTGAACTGCTAGTGGGGGTGTGGGGGACGGGGGTATGGAGGGATGCAGGGGGAGGCCTCGCAAAGCCTAAAATTGAAGCTGAAAGACAGCATCACACATTATTCAGTGAAAGTGAATATATTTTCAGGTTATAAAGTGACAAAATGTGTTCACCCATGCGACCCCTTGTGATCAGAATTGTAAAATGGTTGGCCATTTTGCCTCTGATGACCTTGGCGTGCATCCTTTTGAGGGCCCTAGCTTGCTGTGGGCCAGCTGCTCTCTCTGTGGTGACTGAGGACAAAATTGACGGTGTCGCAGGCTAAGAGGACTCAGAGGGAGCGGACAGCCTCTGAGTGGATGACCCAGGGATGTCCAGCTGCTGCTCCTCTTCCCTTCAGGTGCCTGAGGACCTAGCCTGACTTCTTGAGGGGAAGGACGTCAAGGTGCCTTGTTTCCATCTCACGTTGCCACTGCAGGAACTCACCCATGGCTACCACATTCTGCTGCACCAGGGTCTCCATGACGTCTGCCATCCTTCCTATGGAGACCTCCATTCGTGCACATGTGGGCACCACCTCATCAGAGAGCAGGCAGACGCACTCCTCCAACTCACGAGCCACTCTGTTGAGGACTTCCAACAGCTCTGCGTGATGTTCCCCGCCTTCTGCTGACTCTCCATGATGAGTTGGAAGGCTGAATCCAGAGGCTGTCATCTGACTCAGACATCACAGGTTCCTCTTCCCCAGCAGTCCTCCAAGTGTTGGGGAGCTCGGCTGAAGCTGCCTCCTGCTATGGACATGTGTCTGTGCGGTGACCACCAGATTGTGAACCCGAGCCTGCTCTAGATCTAGGTCCCATCTAGGTGTGTGTTTCTCTGCGCTGGTGGAGAGTGTGGGTAAGCGCTGTGATGGGTCTCTGAGGCTGCTTATTTCCGGCTCTTCAATGGAGGAGGTGACCTCTTGGCTGGAGATAAGCACATGGGTGAGGGACTGGCTGGCTGAGGGTGTCGGTCGCTTGGTCCCTGTGAATCAAAGTAGAGATAATTAGCGCATGGCAGCAGAGTTAAAAGCAGGAGAGAGAGCACTCACAGTTGTGTTGAGAGAGGGATGATGTGGTGCAGGAACCTCACAACAATTTTTGCTGCCGACCTCACCATTGCCACAGGCATGGTCCACGCCCTCACCAGCCACCACGATGGCCACTCCTCAAAGTGAGTGAGGGTCCTAATGTGGGCCACTCCACCCCCCAAGCCTGGCACCTCATCCTGATCATGTGAGTCAGCTTCTCCTGCATGAAAACAGATGGAGTGTGAGCAGGATGCATGGCACTGCATGGAATGTTTGTGTGATGAGTAGAACCAATGACAGGATAAGCATGCGTGCTCCAGAGGATATAAGCCTGATGGAGATGTTGGGTGTGTATGAGAGTTAGTGGTGTTGTCCGTTGAGGTGTGAGATCCCTGTGAATGTGTGATGGGTTTGCGAGTGTGAGTTGAGATTAATGAGGTGGTTGACCTACCCTGGCGGAATGGATGAGATCATTCATCTTCTTCCTACACTGCATGGCTGACCTTCTCTGTGCTCCATTGGCGCTGACCGCCTCCCATGCCGGATTAGTAACTCTGGTGGACCCCTGCTGCCGGAGCGGGAGTAGAGGACATCATGGCGGCTTTCACTGCGTCCAGCAGGCACCCCAGAGAGGCATCACTAAATTTGGGGGCTGCCGCCACCTTTGCTTTCGGGGCCATTTGTGGCCTGGAGCAGTCCTGGCCTATAGACATGAAGTAGGCTACACTCTGGTGTGCTTTCAATATTTCACCCGGAGCGAGGAATCACCGAGGTGATGGTGTGGTGTGCAGATCTGAACCCACCCACAATACAGCGTGTTTCCCATAAATGCATTATTAATGAGGCAGGATGCGCGGGGAAGGGGACAATAAGGCGCTGAGACCCACCAATGTGTCTGGCGGGTAAAACGTCTTTGTTCACACTCGTTACTGCACTTAGTACAAATATGGGATGATTCTGCCCTTGGAAGCTAGGAGTCCATTGACTTTGTGTGTCGGAGTAAGCTTTGAACAATGGCAGGTGTGAATTTGACAAAGCAGTGCTTTCTGGGCATGTCCGTTCAAGGAGGAGACCCCGCCCACCCAGTATGATTCAAGTCAGAAGTTTCCAGAAGCTTAATAATCTGGGTTGAAGTGGCAAAGGTCACCTGACCTTTTCAGCCATCTTCACAGTTCATCAATGTTCATTTTTTGCAATATATAGTTTTAATATTTGCAATATATTTGTGCCTGTACTGGTCATGCCTCCCTCCCATGTGAAAAAAAGCAGAAATCTATTTCAATTTTTTACATTGTTCCCTACAAACTTTCATGCACCATAATCTGAGACTGTTACAGTTTCCCTGCCACATCCCCTTTTCTTCCAAATCCTAGTTACATTTTACCTGCTGAATGATTTCAGATGAGGTGACTTTACTAGATATTTGTTTCTTTTTTTATTCATTCATGGGATGTGGGTGTCACTGGCTAGGCCAGCTTTATTGCCCATCCCTAATTGCCCTTAAAGGCATTTAGTGTCAACCACATTGCAGTGGGTCTGGAGTCACATGTAGGCCTGAACAGGTAAGGATGTCAGATTTCCTTCCCTAAAGGACATTAGTGAACCAGATGGGTTTTTACAACAATCAACAATGGTTTCATGGTCATCATCATCAGATTTTTAATTCCAGATTTTTATTGAATTCAAATCTGCTGTGGTGGGATTTGAACCCAAGTCCCCAGTGGATTACCCTGGGTCTCTGGAACACCTGTCCAATGACAATACCACTACAGCACCACCTCCCCCTGTGGTTAGTAGTTAGTAGTTGAGTTAGCTTAGTGTGGTTAGTAGTTGAAAGAAGTTCAGGATCCAAGCTGGTCCCTAGAGAAAGGTCAAGTTTCAGCAAGCTGGACTTTGTTTGGAAGCTTTTAATATGTAAATCATTATGACTGCTTGGCCATGAGGTCTAGGAAGCTTCAGGGCTGCTTCCATAATCTATGGGCGAGATTTCCCCGCCCCACCTGCCGCCAGGATTGTCCGGTCCTACCGAAAATCATTGGACTTTTGGCTAGCCCGCCGCATCCCCCACAGCGGGTCCTGCCACGGCAGGGCCAGAACATCCTGAGTCTTTTAAGTTAGATTCTGGTCCCCTGATGATTGGTATTTCTAGGGTGATGTTGTGGTGTATATTGTTTTCAGACCTCTGTGAGGTGTCTGGATTTTCCCCTATCACTTTAGGTATCAGTTGTCTGGGAAATTGAACTGCTTGGTTTAAGTGGATTTGTTTTGTCGCTGATCCTTTGAGGGTTCTGTGGTTAATTCTGTTACTTTTGGGCTGGGTTGGTCTGCAATCTGTCCCATGTCCTACTGCCCACAGGTAGCTGGCCAGCTTCTGTTGCACTGTCTTGTGGATTTTCAGTTGGGTGAGACACATCCTTCACTGTCTGGCAGCTGCTTTGGAATATTCCTCTGTCCCTATTTAAATCTGAAAAGGTGTCTGTTTACCAGACATCTGCTTCAGCTCCATCATTCTTTTATATCCCAATGGCCCTTCCTTGGTCTCTTTAAACCCTACTGGCCTGGTTCTGGCCTCTTTAACTTTTCTGGGTTCCAACCTGACCGTTTCTATCCTGGACTCCAGAAAGTTCTCTGACTTTCCTTCTAATTCCCTAATCCTTGTTGACCCTGTAGGGCGTTCAGATCGTCTTCAGCTTTCTGCAGCTGAACAACCTTTTCTGGTTCCTTCCTGTTTTCCCAGTCCCCATGATCTATATTTGAGCCACTGAACCTTGTGTACCTGATTTTCCACCGTCATTTCCCAACAATAGTCTACCTCCCTATCAGTAAGCTAGGAACAACCCTGACCGGAGTTCCTCAGGGTAGTGTCCTCGGCCCAACTATCTTCAGCTGCTTCACCAATGAGCTTTCTTCCATCATAAGGTCAGAAGTGGGGATGTTCACTGATAATTGCACAATGTTCAGCACCATTTGCGACTCCTCAGATACTGAAGTTGTCCATGTTCAAATGCAACGAGACCCGGACAATATGCAGGCTTGGGCTGACAAGTGCCTGGCAATGACCATCTCCAGCAAGAGAGAATCTAACCATCGCCCCTTGACATTCAATGGCATTACTATTGCTGAATCCCACACTATCATCAATATCCTGGGGGTTACCATTGACCAGAAACTGAACTGGACTAGCCCTAGAAACATTCTGGCTGCAAGAGTAGGTCAGAGGCCAGGAATCCTGCGACGAGTAACTCATCTCCTGACTCCCCAAAGTCTGTCCATCATCTACAAGGCACAAGTCAGGAATGTGATGGAATACTGTCCATTTGCCTGGATGAGTGCAGCTCCAACAACACTCAAGAAGCTTGACACCATCTAGGACAAAGCAGTCCACTTGATTGGCACCACATCCACAAACGTTCACTCCCTCCACCACCGATGCACAATAGCAGCAGTGTGTACCATCTACAAGATGCACTGCAGGAATTCACCAAGGCTCTTTGGACAGCACCTTTCAAACCCACGACCACTACAATCTAGAAGGACAAGGGCAGCAGATACATGGGAACAACACCACCTGGAAGTTTCCCTCCAAACCACTCACCATCCTGATTTGGAAATATATCACCGTTTCTTCACTGTCGCTGGGCCAAAATCCTGGAACTCCCTCCCTAACAGCACTGTGGGTGTATCTACACCACATGGACTGCAGCAGTTCAAGAAGGCAGCTCACCACCACCTTCTCAAGGGCAATTAGGGATGGACAATAAATGCTGGCTGAGCCAGCGACACCCACATCCAATTTTAAAAAAATACCCTGGTGATGCACTTCTTAGGTGATTTTTTTTTACAGGGGGAGCCTTTAAACATGTGCGTGTAAGTCCCTTTTACTAGTGCTGTGGTGTTTTTCCTGCTTTCGGGTGAAAATAAGCAATCTCTACTACAAACAGTGTTTGAAAACATCTTATTTTGGAAAATAGTTTCTTTTCTGGGAGCTTGGGATGCAAAATGAGTCATTGTCCCTTTTTGCAGGAAGAATTGGTAGGAATTTTGCCCTAGCCCCTTTCCATCTGAGTTTGGGCTTGGCACTTTCAAGGCTCTGAACCCTGCTCCCCCTGCTGGTTTCTTGGTGAAACAGCGGCTCACTTTTATGTGGCCTGGCTTACCACATTGGATGCAAGCAGAGCACGGCCCTGCTTACTTATTTTTCAGGTCCCTTGTTCTTAAAGTTGGGGATTAATATCTTTCCTTTCCTCTGGAGTCTATTTCTGTTCTCATTATTACCTTCATATCTCTCTCTTGCTGCTAAGAGCTACCTGATCCACACTTGCTTTGCTTTAGTGGTTTATGGGTTAATTTGATCTTCAGCCATGATAGCTATATTTCTGACTCTGGAAAACCTTTATTCCTCTGCATGAGTTTTGAGGCAGTATGGGAGACAGTTTATAAATTCCTCTAATAAAATTATTTCTCTTAAGCCTTTGTAGGTGTGGTCAGTCTTTAGTGCTCAGACCATGAGTCAAAAGCTACCAGTTTAATGCTTTCGAATTCTAGGAAGGTCTGTGTGGGTTTTTTACGGGAATTCCAAAATTGTTGGTGGTATGCCTCCAGCATGAGTTCATAGGAGCTGAGAATAATAGCCTTCGCCCGGTCATAACTGGTAGAAGTATCAGCAGGCAGCATGGAATAAATTTTGTGAGCTTTTCCCACCAGCCAACCTTAATTTATGAGGGTCCCAAACTCTATTGGCCACTATAATTGAGCTGGCAGTTTTTCAATGGCTGTAAAGAAAGATTCAACATCCTCTGGGCTAAAGGAATTCAAATTGCCAGTAGGGAAAATCAGATTCTCCCTAGCTGCCTCAAGCTGTCACAGGTCTCTATCTTCCTGTGTTTTTAATTCCATCTCAAGCTTCTCAAACTGGAAAGCATGTTCTTCCCTTCTGGGCTTCTCTTTCTCTTGGGCTTCCCTTTCCCTTTCCTTTTCCCTTGCCTGAAAATTTAACTCAAGCCTTTGCTTTTCTAGATTATTTTGGCTAGGGCAACCTGGTCTGTTTCAAGCTCTGTTTCTTCTACCTATTCCAAAACTGGAGGGAGATCCAAATGCTCAACCAGCATCATTAGTACCTCAGGTCTCTGTGCTTTATTTTGTATAATAAATTCTACCTGCCTATATATGGCCTTTAGCTGGTCTGCATTTAGGGACACTAATTTTGCCAAATTAAGGCCTTCTGCTCTATGAACAATTTTGCATCGAAACTAGCCATGTTACTTTCTAGTGATAGTACACAAAATCTGCTGCTGGAGTTGTTTGTTTTAAAGAAACAATTTCACCTATTGAACTTTTCCCCTTTGGCTTCCAATTTAATCTTTTAATGTCAGATTCCACTATTTTAGTCCAGTTTGTTCAAATCCTGGATGCAGCCCCCAATTTCTGTTACAGTCAGTGGAGGAGAGATAACCTCCAATTCCTTTCCCTCCTGTCTGTAATCAGTGTGGTATATTTTCGAAAAGGTAGATGTTTGCTTTTTTAAACAATGGTATGTGGTCAAATCGAAAGGTACCAGCAGCAGCCCTTTGTGGGTTTAAACAAAGACGATTATTCATTCATACACTCACCCTGAAAGATCTAAATGCTATGTCAGTCACACACCATACTTTCATGAAAGACATAGGTAAAGAAGATAGGGCACTTCTACGAGTATAAACCAAAGAATAGTTAATAGTTTATGTGTCTTTGCAAGTCCTGTGAAGAAGGAAGCTTTTCTGGCTCCAGAATTGTAGTTCGGGTAAGTTCAGATGGCTGTGGCTTGGATTCCAGGATTTATTCAAAGAGAAGAATGTTCAGCAGTCATGAAGTTATACACACTTGGCTATTATATCAGGAGGTTCAATATCTTTACAAGTGAACTCAGAGCTTTGGAATCAGGCTGAGGATTTTTTCTTAAAGACTTTTAAACCTCATGGTTTTTAAAAGCAAAGGTGGCACAGCCTTTTGCTGCATCTGTTGGCTTGTTGGTGTTCTTCTGCAGACTGCCCCAGGTCTCCTCTGAGTTTTGGGATGAAGGGATTTCAGTATCAGAGAACCAGACATCTGGTCAATGGCCATTGTTATATATAATAGAAGGTAGCTGGTGGACACTTGTGGGTAACTGATTTCATCAGCTTCCCTTTGTTATGTTGCAAACCTGGAGACATAGAGTCTAGGAGTCCACTGGCTCTGTGCTTTGGAGTAAGCTTTGAATAATGCCAGACATGAAATCCACAAAAGGGTGCTGTCCAGGCACGTCTGTTCAATGGGAGACCCCCACCCAGTATGATTGGTACTTTCCAGAAGCTGATAGTCTGGGCTGTAAATGCAAAGGTCATCTTACCTCCTTGGCAGCCAGCTTAACAGTTTATTAGTGTCCATTTTTAACAAAAATAAAATTTTAAAATTTGTAATATCATCATGCCTGTGCTGGACAAGACACTCTCATACATTATATTTTCCTGTGAAGATTTCAGTTAGTTTGACTTTCATTTGAAAGAAAGGAAGAAATACTTACATTTATATAGTGCCTTTTATGTCCGGGGATATCGAAAGTGCAGAATATCCAATGAAGTACTTTATTTTAAGTGTAGTCACTGTCATAATATAAGGAAGGCCACAGACAATTTGTGCATAGCATCATTCTACAAATAGCAATGTGATTCTGCCCAGATTTTCCGTGTCTGCCAGCATTGGGTGTGTTTGGTGGCGCGAGCGGACAATGGCACAATCGGTTTCACGACAGCGTGAAACCAATTTGCGAACGACTGCTCAGCCTGCCATCATACGTCGGGAACCTAGATCGTCCATCCACGTCGGCAGGAAAGCACACCGGCGTGCTTTACAACAGCATATAAAAGGTGCGCGCTTGATGGGCTGCACTTTGAGGGGAACTCGGAGCTGAGTGCACAGTAACGATGTGCAGCACTCGCCAGGGCCGCCTGTTGGAATTCAAGCTTGAGGTGCGTTGGGGGGTACAGGGCGGTGTCAAGGACTGCCTTGCAGTTGAGGCAACTTGTTGGTGGGGGGGGGCGGGCAAGGACTGCCTCGCGGTTGAGGTGATTTGCTGGGGGGGGTGGGCAAGGACTGCCTCGTAGTTGAATGCAGCGCACAAGCATTTGGAGTGGGGGATAGGTCAGGTGAGGGAAGCGGCCAAGCATTAGGGAAACCTGTATAAAGTGACCATTCCTCTGTGACTGAGACAGTTCAAACAACCATTGATATGATTGGAGTTCAGCCTCTAGCTTCTCTGCCCACTCAAGCAATGCAGAGACACTAAAGTGCCACCAAGTGCCCCAGAGATTTTCACCTCCCCCGGCACAGACTGTAAAGTCATGAGTGTTTTAGTGGACTGCAGAACATTTGTATGACTGCACACATTGTCTAACCTCCTTGCTAAAGCTGGCCATGCAGCAATCACTGGTGGAGGCGCTCACAGCCCCTTGCAATGTCAGCATCCCGGTTTGGACCAGCCTCCCCAGTGTTCAAGCTAACAGTGCAGCCTTGCAGCTCGTGTTAGGAGAATGTCTGCACATGAGCTGAGAGCACAGCATGCAGTCCAATGGGCAAAGCTGCCGCTAATCGGTTGGGTGGAGTGGGGTGGAGGTGGGTGGGGTCTCGGGCAGCCATGCAGCGCACTCATCTCCAGCTATCCAAGTGGTGACCAGCACTCTCCAGGAAGCGTTAAGGGGCCTTTGGACTTAACCAGGACAGGTTCTTAGTACACCCATGCTAGCCCACATGTCTCTCTCCTTCATCCTGCAGGATAGGTACATCAGGAGCATGCAGCCTTGTAAATTAGCTGTATGCCTGATAGCCTACAGAAAGCGAAGACAACGGAGGAGAGAGTAACTGAAGCTCCTGGCTGTGCAGAAGGGGCACTGAAGAGCCACAGCGAACCATCGCTGGTTGGCACCTAGTGACACCCAGGGCCTATAGATGCCGCCTTACATTCCTGCAGATAACTGAGAACCAGCGTTGCCAAAGACTGCGTATGTCTAGGGAACTGGTCTCTCACATCTGCCAACTGCTGCAGGATTTGCTGCCACGGGGACATAGAGGGCATCCTCTGCCAGTGGCCATGAAAGTGACAGCGACGCTCAATTTCTATGCCAGTGGCTCCTTTCAGGGCTCCACAGATGACCTCTGTGGGATCTCATAAGCCTCCACCCACAAATACATCGACAGAGGTCACGGATGCCATCTTTGCGAGAACACACAACTTTGTACATTTCGCCAGGGACTAGGACAGCTAGGATGCAAGGGCCATTGGATTTTCCCAGATCTCGGGTTTCCCACAGGCGCAGGGAGCCATCGACTGTACTCAGGTCTCTGTTGCAACAAGGGGTCAACTACACCAACCGCAAGGGATTCCAATTTCTGAATGTGCAGCTGGCTTGCAACCACCAGAAACACATCCTGCAGGAGTGCGCACGGTTTCCAGGGAGTGTGCATAAGTCCTACATCCTCAGTCGGTCACAGATCCCTGAAGCCTTCCAGGATCCACAGAGGCTGCAGGGATGGCCCCCTGGGGACAAGGGCTACCCGCAGAGTGGCTGACGACACCCGTGCGGTGGCCTCAGACTGCAGCAGAACGAAGATATAATGAGGCTCATGTTGCAACTCGCGACTTGGTGGAACCATCGGGATGCTGAAAATGAGGTTTCAGTGCCTGGACCAGCCTGGTGGAGCCCTGCAATACAGTCCGCAGAGGGTGTCACGCATTGTTGTTGCCTGCTGCGCCCTTTACAACCTAGTGCTGCAATGGATAGAGGAGCTGGCTGAGGAGGAGATGGAGGAGCTGGACGGGGTGTGGACCCGCTGATTCTCCTCCCTATGGGGGCCAGAGGGCCTCAGGCTGACTCCTTAAGGAGAAGGGTAGCTAGAATGAGATTGAACTGCCCGGCACCCCTCTCACGTACAAACTGTTAGAAGCCAACTATGGCATCAATGATGGAGCTCAGCCCGTGCAGCAATGCAGGACCGATGTCCTGGACCAAGGTCTCCCCTATGGCAGCCCCCATCCTACCAGCGTTGAGCTCGGCGTGTTGGCATGCCGGCGCTATCACGTCAGACTGAAGGTGGACGGACTCCTCCATCATGTCTTGCAATCTGAGGAGTGCAGCTCCTGATGTTCCTGATGTTCCCGAGCTTGCCTTGGCAGCTCCAGCAACTGTGACACAACCGAGTCCAGAGGCTCGTCATCTGACTCGGACTCAGCAAATTTCTGGCCTCCAGCACTCCTCTGAGTACCAGACACCTGGCAAGTCCCTGCCGCCACCTGCTGTGGATCAGACAGTGTGATGTGCTCACCAGATTGTGATCTCGAGGCTATTCTAAAGCTAGGTCCCACCAAGGTGTGTGTCTCTGCGCTGGTGGAGGGTGTGGGTGAGCGCTGTGACAGGACTTCAAGGAGGGTGCATCCAGATTCCTCTTCAGAGGTTTCCTCAGGGCTTGAATGGAGGCCCAGGGTCATGAACTCCAGTCGGCTGTTTCCCAGATGTGCTTGCAGGAACAAGGGGAGATAACTAGTGCATGGCAGTGGCCTGTGAAACAGGACATCTCACACAGAGCATGGTTGTCTGATAGATGTTGCTCTGCTGGACCCTCACTTGGTAGAGCAGCGCTAACCTCACCGTCAGCACAGGAATGGTCCAGATCCTCATCGGCCAGCTGGATGGCTCTGTTTTCAAAGTTTGTGAGGACCTTGATGTTAGGCATTCCTCCACCGATCTGCGACCTTTCTCTCTTGTTGTGTGCCAGCTTGTCTTGCATGAAAAGAGGTGGAGAGAGTAAGCAGCATGCCTACTAGGCCAGGTGATAAATATGCCTGACATGTGTGTGGTGAGTGGTCCCATGGACAGAATGAGGACAGTGACAGTGAGTGTGAGTGTGAATGGTGATGTGACTTGAGCTGGCAGTGAATGAGTGGATGTGTGAAAGGTTTGTGAGTGTGTGGGTTGAGAGTGATGAGAAAAGTGATTTACCCTGGCGGAATGGAGGAGATCATTCATCCTCTTGCAGCACTGGGTGGCTGTCCTCTTTTGCAGAGCATTGGATCTGACCACCGCTGCCACTGCCTCCCAAGCTTGGTTGGCATTCTGCTGCCCATTCTGTGGCCAGAGTGGGGGTGGAGACATCCCAGCGGGCCTCTGCTGCATCGAAAAGGCGTTCCAGTGACACGTCGCTAAAGCTGGGGGTTGCAGTCTTCTTGCCTTTCGTGGACATCTTCCCTGCAACAGTCATGGGCTGGAAACACTGAGATGTGATGTGTGCGGCTGGACTTTAAATATGGCACCAGGCATGCTGTTGCGGCGAGATGATGGCAAGCGGGCCCTCATTCGCCGCCCGCAAACGGCGTGTTTCCCAAGAATGCATAAATAATGTGGCAGGTTTGGGACGATACGGCATGAAAACCCACCATCACGGCCAGCAGGTAAAACGTTGTTTTACCTGGCCACTATCGCACTTACTGCAAATCTGGGATGATTCCACCCTCTGACTGTGCTTTTGTGGCAGAGGTAATGGTGGGGCTATTAGCGCTTATCAATATTAAGGAGTAAATCAGACAACAACTTTCAGTGTGCAGTTAAACACAAAAATCAGAGAGTTGCTGTCAGTGTTGCTTTGCTCCTTCAGAAGATTCGATATGCCAATGCGGTACCTCTCTGAGAGACTCAGTATTGAAATATAAAAACAAAAAGCTAAAAGCTACTGCGGATGCTGGAAATCCAAAACAAAAACAGAATTACCTGGAAAAACTCAGCAAGTCTGGCAGCATCGGCGGAGAAGAAATCAGTTAACGTTTCGAGCCTTCATGGCCCTTCAGCAGTTCTGCCGAAGGGCCATGAAGGCTCGAAACGTTAACTGATTTCTTCTCCGCCGATGCTGCCAGACTTGCTGAGTTTTTCCAGGTAATTCTGTTTTTGTTTCAGTATTGAAATACATGGAATACATCCTCAGCATTGAAACACACCGAGTATATCCATGAATACATGGACCCTAGATACCCATTTTACACTCCAGTCAAGGAAATGTAATTTTTTTAATGGTGTGAAAAGTTTTAATTACTCTGAAAGAACATCTCTGGCCCTGAAAATTTACTTTTAAAAGTAAACAGGATTTTACTTTTAAAAGTAAATTTTATATTCCTTCAGATTTTAATTATTGTTTGAGATTTTGAAAAATTACTTCTGTTTTTAACTTTTTCTTTGTCTCTTTATATCTCAATCTCATTTTTCCACCTCTATTTTTTGGCATTGAATTAAATATTGTAGTCTACATTCCCTGTTTTACACTGCATGCTTCAGTAAGGATTTTAAAATCCAATTGGTTATGGAGACACACCATTACTTGGCCTGTTCACACAGGTCCTAGATCCCCTGTAGAGGACTCTGTGCTGTTTTGACCGTCTGATTAACACAAATTGCACCGCTAAGTGCTCACAGAATGTTTGTTGGCAAGTGTAAGGGCTAGATTTTCAACCCCATACTTGTTTGCTTGTCGTCTCCCTGCATGGCAAAACCCCCACCTGCCAATTAATTGCCCACATAAGATCTGAATTGGAGGCAGGCTGGAAAGGCTATCCATGGGCCTTCCCACCATGGATTTAACTGCTGTGGAGGTGGGAAGGTAGCAGGGTCCCCACTTGCCACCCTTCCCCCTGATTAAATGCTCTGCCACCAACCTCACCGTAGAGGAGGGCTTTAAATTCCACCCGACCTTTATGCCCCATATTCTGACCATTTCCTGCGCAGCCCACATGGCATTGCTGGATAAGAAGGGTCAAATGAATGCTCCCTGATGTTACACAGCTGATTGGACAGCAGGATTCCAAATTTGATCAACAAATGTGCAGGCAGCCTTGCGGCTGGTCATTCTGCGACAAGCATGAAGCTGCAAGATAGGCCATGCACCAGTGTTATTTGAAGGGACATACACCCAACTTGCTGCCAATTCCACCAGCCTGTCTGTGTTCTCTTGAAGTCTATCACTATCCTCCTCAGAGTCCACAATACTTCCATGTTCTGTGCCATCTGAATATTTTGATATTGTGCTCTGCACACTCAAGTCTAGGTCATTAATGTAGGTCAAGGAAAGCAGCAGTCCTAATATAGACTCCTGAAGAACCTTATATACTTTCCTCCAGTCTGAAAACCAACTGTTTACCACTACTCTCTGTTTCCTGCCACTCAGCCAGCTTCATACCCATGATTCCACTATCTCTTCTTTTCTATGGATTTCAACTTTGATGACAAGCTTGTTAAATGGCACTGTATCAAACATCTTTGGAAGTCCATGTGCATCGCAATAACCACATTATCCTCATCAACCATCTCTGTGACTTCATCAAGAAACTCAATCAAATTAGTTAAATAGCATTTTCCCTTAACAAATACATGCTAGCTCTCCTTAATTAATGCACGTTTTTCTGAGTGGCTGTAGTTTGTTCTGAATTGTCATTCTAAAAGCTTTCCCATCAACAAGGTTAAACTGACTGGCCTGTAGTTGATGGATGTATCCTTGCACACTTTTTTGGGCATTAATAATTCTCCAGTCCTCTGGCACCACCTCATATCTAAGGGGGGTTAGAAGATTATGGCCAATGCCTCTGCAATTTCCATCCTTCCTTACTTCAGGATTCTCAGATGCATCTCATCCAGTCCTGGGGACTTATCAACTTTATGTACAGCCAACCTATCTAATAGCTCCTCTTTATCAATTCCTAACACATCCAGTATCTCAACTAACTCCTCTTTCACTATGACTTCAGCAGCAGCTTCTTCCTTGCTAAAGACGGAAGCAAAGTATTTGTTTAACAACTCTGCCCCCTGCCTTCAAGCATAAATCTGCTTTATGGTCCCTAGGCAGCCTTACTCCTGTTTTTACCAGTGTTTTACTATTCACATACCTATAGAAAACTTTTGGAATCCCTTTTAATGTTGGCTGCCAATCTCTTCTCATGTTCTCTCTTTACTGCTCTTATTCATTTTTTCACTTCCCTTCTGAACTTTCAATATTCTGTCTGATTCTCACTTGTATTATCAATGACATCTGTTATATGCAAGCCTTTTCTGCTTCATCTTACTCTCTATCTCTTCCGTCATTCAGGGTGCTCCGGCTTTGAATTATCTTTACCTTTCTTGGGAATGTTTCTTGATGCACTTGAAATACCTTCTCTTTAAAGGCAGTCCAATGTTTAATTACAGTTTTGCCTGCCAAACTTTGACTCCAATTTACCTGGGCCTGATTGCTTCTTAGCTTTAACCAAATAAATTCTGATCTTGACCTCTCTAGGACATCCTCTCTCTCCAGTACTGTACTATTTCCCTTAATCAATGGTGCCACCCCTTCTCCTTTCTTTTCATCTGTAATGTTTCTGGACACCCTGTATCCAGGAATATTTAGTACACAATCCTTCCCTTTTTTGAGCCAGGTTCTTGTTATTCCCACAGCATTATAATCCCGTATGGATATTTACATCTGCAGCTCACCAATCTGACTTAATACACTCCGTGCATTCACAGACATGCACTATAAAGATAAGTTAGGCCTTCTTGCATTCCTACTTACCGTGACCCCTGCCGAACACCTTCCTATTTCTTAATCTAATGCCATCTCTCTCTCCCAATTCTTTGTGTACCCCGTCTTTCCTCTCTGATGTTACCTCCTGGTTCCCATCCCCCCGTCAAGTTAAAAATCTCCCCAATAGCATCATCAAATCGCCCTGCAAGGAAATTGGTGCCAGCTCTATTCAGGTGTAACCTGTCAAGCTTGTACAGGTTCTATCTCCCCCAGGACTAGTCTCAGTGTCACAGGAATCCATAACCTTCCCACCTGCACCATCTATCCAGCCATGCATACAACTGCAAACAATACTACCAGCTCTCTCTGTGGAGTGCTCCATTTTACACTACAATTATGCAAGATCAGATGGGTACATCAGATTTGTCTATTGCCCACCTCAATCTAAATAACACCTTTTGCAAGTCTGTCTATCAAAGAACCCATAACTCCTCAGTTTAGTAATGTTTTCTAGCTTGCGGAACAGTGATATAAAAAACGAGTCTCTTTGTCTGAGCAAAAACATCCAATGCAAAGTCTCATACAAAATCCCTCTGAAAGCTGTATTAACACTGTTATTAATGCAGCAAAGTAACTAACGTACCTGGATTTATGGGAACAGTTGGTGGGTCAGTAGATTCTTGTGGAGCAGGAGGTGCTGATATCAGTATCATCACCTGTTCCTGTGCATGAGGCAGAGAGTGGAATTCCTGAACACTGAGGCTCAAACTAGGGTCACTTGCAATCTCTCTCAGCTGCGCTGGGTCTGCATTCCTGGTTCCTACAGCGAAGGTTGTTACAGCAGCTTGGTTCAGTGCATCCACAGATGGTTTGATGTAATCTCTGGATCTTCCAGCAGTGATGAGTACCAATATTTGAGGAACACCTTCCTCTTTCCTACTTCCTGAAGATCTGGTAAAGTGATTTCTAAGGACATAGTCCAGTGCTGCTCCAGTGTTAAGTGGCATCCCACCCCTCAGCCTGAGTCCTTCCACATGAGAGAGAATTTCATCTTCTGAAGAATAGGTGTTCAGATAGAATTCAGTTTCTGCATAATCACTGTATTGTACCAGGCTGATTTGCACTCTGTCACTTCCAATATCGAGGTTTTCTATTATACTTGTGAGAAAATCACGAACAAAAGGAAAATCCGTGTTCTCGACATAGTCTGATCCATCGATAAGGAACACAATGTCTCTCTTGCTCACTCCTTTAGGCAAAGCTGGGAAGAAACACAGATTGTAGTCCACAACAGATCATAGAAAATTAGTTATTGTGAAAAAGATACCTGCGCAGACAAGAAACAATAATTTGTCGAAATATTCAACAAGATCTAAAACTTACATTTATCTTATAAAGAACCCTTACTCTGCAACCTATTTTTTAAAAAATGAAAGGATACTCACATTCTGAATAATTTTCTTTTCCCCCCCTCCCATCTATTTCTACTGTGGGTTTTATATATTTTTCCCCTTTGAAGAGATATTGCTCAACAAGGACATCAAGATCATTAGATTGAAGGAGTTACTAATTGTGTTAACAGAGAACTCAATAATTGTACAAACGACATAGCTCTACAGCTCTGAGATGTATCAGCATCAAATGTGTATGTGAAGTTAGATTCCTCATGTAGTTGGGCTGTGTGGACACCCAGGGCAGAATTTTCCACTCCTGTTGGCAGCGGGTGTGTTTAGTGGCTTGAGTGGACAATATGACGGGAAGACCAAAAATCAGTTTTATGCTCTCGTGAAACCAGTTTGCGATCTCCACCCACCAATGGTGGCTGCGTTTTCTGCCGCCACACATTGGGAACCTAATTTCAATGTTTTAGCATCTCATTATAAGCCCTGCTCACTGGAATCATTCAGGCACGTCGGTGTGATTGCATGCTGATGTGTTTCACAACTGTACATAAGCGACGTGCACCTAGTGAGCTGCAGTTCAGTCAGAACTTCAAGGTTTGTTTGCCTATCTTGCTTTGGGCAGCATTTGCGGTTATCAGCGCCAGGCTTCACAGGCAGCACCACATCAGTTTTAGTGGGGCTCGCGGGCAGGTCTCTACCTACTAGACCTGCAATAAGGTGTGGGTGGCTTTTCAACGGCTGCAGGGCTAGGGCTTGCTCGTAGAAGGTGGAGAAGTGGCCTCAGGCGAGGGCTGTACTGGGGAAGGGGAGTATCCCAGGGTGTGTGTGAGGGCACATATTGATCTGTGCAAGTGGCCTCAAGATGGTGAGGGCTGAGGAGGCAGCCTCCAGCGATGAGGCCAGATGGAAATGTGAGGGCGTATGAGAGATTGAGTGGTGATGTCCCTTGAACTGACAGTGAGTGAGATGCCAGTGAATGTGTGATGGCCTTTGAGTGTGTGAATTTAGAGTGATGAGATGGTTGCCTTACCCTGGCAGCACGGATGAGATCATTCATCCTCCTTCTGCACTGGATGGCCAACCTGTTTTGTGCAGAAATAAAAACAAAAATACCTGGAAAAACTCAGCAGGCCTGACAGCATCTGTGGAGAGGAATACAGTTAACGTTTCGAGTCTGTATGACTCTTCATCAGAAGAGTTCTGTGCAGCATTGGCACTGACCACCAGAGACCACCCAAGCCAGAGTGGTGAGATTGTTGGACCTCCTGCGGCCAGAGGGGGGGTGGAGGACATCACGGCGGGCCTCCAAATGGCATTCCAATGACAGGTCACAACTTTTCTTGGCTTTCAAGGCCATACTTTCACTGGAGCAGTCGTGGGCAACAAGCATTGAGAACTATGCGCGCGGCTGCAGTTTAGTAATAACACCCGGAGTGAGGAAACGGCGAGGTAAAGGCATGGCGGGCGATTCAGAGGCAGCCCGCCAACAAGACAGCGGGGTTCCTATGGCTGCATAATTAATGAGATGGGAAGCGGACAATAAGGTGCGAAAACCCACAATCGTGGCCGGTGGTAAGAACGTCTTTTTTCATGCCTGTTACCACACTTAGTGTAAATCTGGGATTTCTGATGATAGGAAAGTACAAGGCCTGAC
This sequence comes from Cetorhinus maximus, assembly GCF_964194155.1. Lineage (NCBI taxonomy): Eukaryota > Metazoa > Chordata > Chondrichthyes > Lamniformes > Cetorhinidae > Cetorhinus > Cetorhinus maximus. The sequence continues at coordinate 28,344,164 of NC_135889.1, forward strand.
AAGACACATCATGTATCCTGACACTGAATATTACCTCACCACAACATCTCTGGAACCTGCACTCTCTCTAAATTATCAGACAGTTTGTCCCTCGTCCAGTACTAGATGCCCAGAAATTTAACGTGCTAAGTATCAGGAAGACCATTAGTCCCCATCACAAACCCTGTTCCTAGCCACCAATTCCCTGCAACTGTCTGAGGCTGAACCAGTCTGCTTAATTTGGTGTCACATTTGGCCCTGAGATGAGTTTCCAGTCTCATATCCATGCCATCACTAAGACAACCTATCTCCACTTTAGTAACTTCATCCAACTCTGACCCTGCATCACCTCGTCTGCTGAAACTTTCAATCATTCCTTTTTTACCTCTCGACTTCACACTGTTCCAACTCACCCCAGCTGGCTTCCCACGTTCTACCTTCCATAAGTTTGACATCATCCAAATTTCTTCTGCCCTTATCTCAAAGTGCGCCAAGTCCCATTCACCCAACACCCATGTGCTCATTTGTTCCCAGTTAAACAATGCTTAGATTTTAAAAATCTCATCCTTGTTTTCAAATCCCTCCATGGCCACATCTCTACCTCTGTAATCTCCTCCAGCTCCATAATTATCCGAAATGTCTGCCCCTTTCTAATTCTGGTCTCCTAAGCATCCCCAATTTTAATTGCTCAACCACTTTTGACTATGCGTTCTGCTTCCAAGGCCCAGAGTTTGGAATTCCCTCCCAAGTCTCTCTGTTCCTCTTTCCTCATTTAAAACATTACTGAAAACCTCCCTCCTTGACCAATGTTTTGGTCAGCTGCCCTAATATTTCCTTATGTAGTTTGGTGTCAAATGTTGCTTTATAATGCTCCTGTGAAGTGCCTTGAGAAGTTTTATTATCTTAAAGGCAATAACTATACATACACAAAGTTTTGTTGTTTATGGGTTCACCTGGCAAATCCAAAATTTTAAATAATACAAGGTATTACTCTATTTCTCATTCTAATGTGTTTCCTCTGCAAAAGACCTACCTTGCACTCTCATTGATTTCCTGACATTAGTTGCCTTCACTGCCTCCCTCATGTTGGACATTCATATAATCAACATCTTCTGAGTACTTTGTTAAATATAAACTGCATTCACCTTCCCTCTTCTCTGACATTAAGCCCATGCCTCCTTCTTGAAGAACTTATCATGTCTTCTCTGAAGTCTGAAGCATTGTTTTAGTTGCCCTTTCTCCAGCCCTGAGCTGTCCCCATTGTAACTTGGTGAGGAGATTCAGCCCATCAAGTCCATGTTGTCTCTTTCAAAGAACAATTCAGTGAGTTCCACTCCCCAAAGCTTCCCCATATCTCTGCAATTTTGTCCTTTTCATGTAGCTATCCAATTCCCTTTTGAAGCCTACTATTTAATTTGTATCCTCCACCCCCTCTAAAAAATTGTAGTGCAAATCATACCACTTGTTCCTTAAAAGTTTATTTCTTCATATTGCCACTGCTTCATTTCCCAATCTATAAAGATAAAGGGCTGGATTTTCATTGCAGGTTCAGGAGCCTGATACCTGGATGAATTCTGGATCCCGTCCCTGCACCTCAACTGCATCACTCAGGCAATGCTATTTTTAAATGTAAATGCCCTATTGAGCAGGAGGTGAACTCAGCACCCTATTACTGGCACCAAGAAGGCAGGATCTCCTTCCCTGGTGCCAGTGGCAATGGCAGGTGGCAGCCATTTTGAGGCCTGCCGCTGCCAAAAAGAGCAGGACCTCCTTAGAGGGCAGAGCATAAAGCCATGAAATAGAGGGCCACCAGGGAAAGTGAGCTACTATGAACAATCCAGTTCAGGATACCTGAGGGTTGATGATTTTAAGCATTAAAAGAATTCTGTCACCCTGCAGCCAACCTGACCACTGTGCATTAATGGTTCTGGTTCGCCAAAATCACCTTTAAAAATTGCAGTGCCAAACTCCTGGTCCATTATCAAGCTCCTAAAGCAGCTTAATGGGCTGTTAATTGTCAGCAAGCAGGTTCCTCATTTCCATCTCCACTGCCAGACCTTCAAAATGTGTCGGGAGGCGTTGGGATCCTGAGATGACCTCTGGGACCATAATCTTTAAATCACACTCACATTGGGTTCCGATCTCAGCAGCATTTGAAAATCAGGCCCAAAGGCTCCTTATCTGAATATGGAAAGCATTCACCATAAAATAAATGAATTAGTGGCTCAAATACAAACAAATGGTTTTGACCTAATCACCATTGGAAACATGGGTGGAGTTTAATGTCCTCCCCTATGGCGAGAGGGCATTTATTTGAGCAGAGGGTGATGAGTGGAGACCCTGTTGCCTTCCTGCCTCTGCCCCGATTAAGTGCGCAGTGGGAACTCATGGCTTTCCCACCCCGCCTCCAATTGAGGCCCTTATGTGGGCAATTAATGCCCACTTACGGGCCTCATCCTGCTGCTGCAGTGACAGGCAGGGACTAGCCCTGCAGGGATACCAAAAAGCAAACCCTGTTGGGGTTGCTATTGGGCTACTGGGGTGGGTGCAGGGGGTGGGTATCCCTCATTCAAAGGCCCTCAGCACTTGCTCAATGGACCCGGTATCAAGGAGGGGCGGGCCTACTGAGAGCTACATTTGCTCCGACCCCTTTCCTGCCCCTCCCCTGGTGGTCCTCACTGTGTGAACCCTCTCCCATCATCATTCACCTAATAGCCTAGTTCCCTCAGCTATCCTGGGCCTCGTATGAGTGTAGTTCTGGCAACAGCCACCTCCTCCCTGGTGAAGCTGCTGAGCAATGCACAGCTGTTGGTCTCTGGCAGATGTCAATGAGTGGAACTTCCATCTCCAAGGTTCTTGATCCCAGAGAAGGGCTGCCACTGCCCAGTTAAATGCCGGACTGGCACTTAATGAAGTGGGCCTTCGCGAAAGGAGGCAATGTGTGATTCTTGCTGGCTCTCCAGTCAGTGGGCAATTCCAACCCATGGGGGAGAATTTTCTCCCCATCGGGGGGGTTATGCGAGGGCAGGCATGGGTGGGGGCGTAGCCAATCAGTGCCCCCAATCGGCTGGGCGTCACCATTTTACGTGGCCAATTAATGCCCACCCAGTGTGAAGGGCGCGCCTTCCGGCTGTGGGCTTCCTGTGCAGGCGGGGTGGGGGGAGGGGAGTGGTTGCCTGAGCCGGTAGTGCACTCTTTTGCGCAGATTAGTTTTAAGTTTAAACAGTTTAATAAAGTGTTGAAAAATTTTTTATGACGTCCCCTCATGTGAAACTGTCACATGAGCTGGGACATGTGCGTTAATTTTAATAAAAATTTTTCTGAAAATTTTAATTCATTCATTAAACTTCATCCCGCCCGCGGATGAGGTTCCATGAAAAATGCAAAGGCCGCCTGGTCTCTTCACCTGCCCACCAACCTTAAGATTGGACAGCTCAGCTGATTGCCTTAATTGCTTTTTAACAGGCCTTAATAGGCCTTTGACAGCTCGGCTGCGCGGCTGCCGAACTGAAAATCTGAGTGATGCGTGGTGACGTCGGGACACACGCCCGACGTCATTTTATGCCTCAGCGAGCGGGGGCTGGGCCTTTTAAAATTGTACCATTTAGACCATATTGTTGCACCATATTCTTCCTACTCATGCTTTTCTGCACTTAATTTTATTTGGCATGTGTCTGGCCATTCCACAAAGCTACCCATGTCCTCTTCCTTGCTGTGCATTATAATTCCAAGTTTTGGGTCATCTGCAAAATTTGAAATTGTAACCTGTACCCATAAGTCCAAGTTATTAACTTATATATAAAAAAAAATTATTGCTAACACTGAAACCTGGGGAACTCCACTCTATACCTCTCTCAGGCCTGAGAATCAACCATTCACCACAGCTCTGTTTTCTATCCCTTAGCCAATATTGTATCCATGCTTCTAATATCCCCTTTATCCCATGGACTTCAATTTTGCTCACAAGCTTAATATGTGGTACTTTATCAAATGCTTTTTGAAAGCCCACATACACAACAACCCTCTAAAAACTCAATCAAGTCAGTCAAGCACTAATTACCCTTAGCAAATCTGCACTGGTTCTCCTTTATTTGTCCATGTTTGTTGAGGTGGCTGTTAATTTTCTCCCGATTATTGTTCCTAAAAGTTACCCCACTACTAATGTTAAACTGGCTTGCCTACAAATGCCAGATTTATCCATCCCCTCTTTTTGAACAAACATGTAACATTTGGATTCCTCCAGTCCATTGGTAATAGCCCTATATTTGAGGAGGATTGAAGATTGAGGTCAGCACCTCTGCAATTTCTACCCTTACTTCCCTTAGGATTCATCCTATCTGGCCAGATGACTTACCAACTTTAAATACTGCTAGTACTCCTAGCAACCTCCTGCTCACACATTTTTATTTCATCCACTATCCTAATAACCTCCTCACTTAACATAGCTTTTGCAAAGTCCTCTTTCTTGGTAAACACAGATGCAAAGTACTCATCTATTATCTCAGCCATGCTTTCAGCCTCCACCAATTGATTACAATTTTAGGGCACATTTGATCCCTACTCCTCTGACAACCCCTTTATTTTTATTATGACTATAGAAACCCTTGGAATTTCCTTTTGTGGCGGTTGCTAGTTTATTCTTGTGCTGTTTCTTTCTTCTCTTTATTGTCTTTTTCACTCGTTTTCCATATTTCCACTTTGGGTTATCAAACTGTCATCTGCCATACAGCTGTTTTCTGCTATCCAAGGAGCTCTTGCCCTCATTTTCCCCCTTTTGGGAATGTACTTAGATTTTACCTGAACCATCTCCTCTTTCATTGCTCCAATCCATTTCTGCATTCCAGTCTTTGACTTCAATTTACTGAGGCCAGACTTTTAAGTTTGCTGAAATAAGGCCTCCTCCATTCTAGATTGCTCCTTTTCCTTTTCCATAATTAATCTAAATTTTACAATATGATGATCACTATTCTTGAGACACTCCATGACTCTGACATTCACCACTTTACCCTCTCCATTCCCAGGGCGAAATCCAGCTTTGCCTCCTTTTTCATTGGGCAAGAAACATGCAGATCAAGAAAATTCCCTTGAACTCAATTGATTCCACAACTGTCTTTGTGCTATCTGCCTTTCCAAGGTTAAGTTAGAGATGAACCAATACTTTCTGCACCTTCACATTGTCAACCAAGTAATCACCCAGTTTGGTTCCCACCACAACCTTACACCAACATCCTATCTCAGCTGTTCTCTGACGAAACACAAAAGCTACACAGTATTGAGGATCTGAGGCGATTTCAAACATTACATCCAGTCCATTATCGAACTTTTGCCTTTCAAATTACTGGCCATCTCTGATTTTATCTCACTTCCATTGCTGCCACAATCCATGTACATATCCCAGTTTGATATTTTTCAACATGCTGCTTGCTGGCCTCCCACACCCCACCTTGTATAAACTGTAACTGAACCACATCCTGTCCCACATTAAGTTCTGTTCAACTATTGTCCTTGTCTTGTTTGAACTCGACTAACTCCCGGTTGCTCAAGACTGTAGATTAAGACCCTCATTCTTATTAAGAAATGTTTACATGTATTTGTTCCATAATAGCTCTGGAGCCTCCTCCAGCCCTACATTGTTGCTCTGTATTACCTACTATTTATTATAATTTCTCCAATCTCCCCCTCTAAGAGATTCATGTCTGCTTTACCTAATACAAATGCTTTTGCATCAGCAACTAATGAGGTTATGAGTAACATTATTTAAAAGAAAATTGTATATGTATTTCAAATGGAAGAATATAAAAGGATATGAGGGTAAAAGCAGGGAAACAGAATTAGAGTAGATAGCTTCAGTTGAAGATCTAGCACCTTTACAGGGATAATGGGCTGAGTAGCCACTTTCTGTGCAATAATTCCTACGATTCAGTAGTTGAATTGCGGGTCTGATACCACTCCCAACATCAAACCCCAGTTCTTTTGCCGCAATTTCTCCGGCTTTCCACCCTATCACAGACCTTCCCTGTTGTTCTCTCCTCACTTCTGTTGTTCTGACTATAATGGCCAGATCTTCTACTCTGCGTGCGGAGGCGGGGCCTACTCGCCGACACGTAAATTGACCCGCGGAGACATTGGGCGTGCGTCCCGATGTCACTAGGTGTCATTCTGATCTTCCGTTCGGCGGGCGCACACCGGAGTCGACTGTGCACCCGCCGTACTGTCAAAAGCCTGTTAAGGCCGCTAATAACCCAATTAAAGTAGTTGTCAGGGCTGCCCGTCCAACCTTAAGGTTGGCGGGCAGGTGAAGAGCCCAGGCAGCCTTCGCATTTATCATGAAACCTCATCCACGGGCGGGATGAAGTTTCATGAAGCGCTTATAACTTAAATAAAACTTTTTATTGAAATTCATAAACATGTCTCAGCTCATGTGACACTGTCACATGAGGGCATATGTCTGAATAATTTTTTTATTCTTTTGTTCCATTATTCATGATGAAATTCATCTCCCTGAGGCAACTCCATGCCTCAGGGAGATTTCTGTGCGCGCGGAAGAGCGCAGGCCCTGTCTCTCCCTCCTCCCCCTGCCCGCACAGGTAACGCTAAGCGCTTCTGGGCCTTAATTGGCCCACCCACATAAAATGGCAGCATGCAGCCAATCGCAGGCGGCGATCGGCTGTGCGCCCGCCTGCACCCGCTCCCACCCAGCCCGCTCGACGGGGAGAAAATTCTCCCCAATGTTTCCCGTTCTGATGAAAGATCACAGATTTGAAATATTAGCTATGTACCTCCTTCCCCAGATGCTGTCTGACAACTATTTCCAGTATTTTCCTTGTTTATTTCTTCTTGTTTCTGTATGGGTAGTTCTGAAAAGGATGAGATAATTTCTCAATTTTTCAAAAATTCAATTGCTGGACTTCTTCTATCACAATGATATTCTCGAGTTTAACTCCCCACCCCCTTACCCTTTACCTCCTCACCCACTTCCCCATCCCACAGGCGCAGAAAGGTCCCAATGCCCTGCTCAGCTATTATGAACATATAAATCAACACCTTAAAATACTGAAAACTTAAAGCATTTTGATTGTTCAACACTGACATGTTCTTTATGGTCTGAGGCTTTTCTTGGGACCTATGAGCTCTGAATGGCATGTTAGTTGATAGGTCAGCAGTGCAGGAAATGAGCACTAATTTCAAGAGGTCAAAAGTATGATTCATTTGAAGAGCTGATGATGAAGTGCAAATGCTTTTTTCAAAAGGTGTGAAAACAATAGGAGGAGCAGCACTAAAATGTACCAATAGTAGGGCAAGCAAAGGTTTCATGCAACTTGGCCCTAGAAATCAGTTGCACACTATATCTGCATAAAAACATATAGGAGATATTTTGAATTATTATGCATCAAATAATCTCATATGAAAATATTTTAAGGGTATTAACATTATTACCAAGGCAGTAATCAGTGCAGTGCACACAGGAAAATTAATTGAAATACCTTCCTTAGTGGTAACAATTGGCTCTTCAGTAGCATGTTGTAAAGCAGGCAGCACTAATAACGGTGCCAACACCTGATTCTGTACATCTGAAAGAAAGCGGAATTCCTTTACATTGAAGACTAAACTGGGGTCACTTGAAATTTCGTTTAACTGGGCTGGGTCTGCTTTCCTGGCTCCCACAGAAAAGGTCATTACAGCAGCCCGCTTCAGGGCATCTGCTGACGATTTGATATCATCTCTGGACCTTCCACCAGTGAGCAGCATCAATATCTGAGGAACACCTTCCTCTTTCCTACTTCCTGCAGATTTGGTAAAGTGGTTTTGAAGGACATAGTTCAGTGCTGCCCCAGTGTTAACTGTTCTGCCACCTTTCACTTTGAGCCCTCTCACATGAGACAGGAGATCAGCTTTTGTTGAATAGCTGTTTAGGTAGGATTCTGTTTTTACATCATCGCTGTACTGTGCCACAGCTACTTGAACTCTGTCACTTCCAATGTCCAAAGTCTCAATTAATCTTGCGATGAATTCACGGATATGAATAAAATTAACATTTCCAACATAAACTGATCCATCGATAAGGAAGACAATGTCTCTCCTGTTCACTTCTTGTGGTACAACTGGAAAAAAATGAAAGAATTGTGGTCATTGAGATCATATGAAATCCCTAGATATTGTATAATAGCAACAAAATGTCTGCTCTCACTGGTGGACTGCACTTGGGAGTTTGTAATAAATATTCTTTCAAACTGCAACACATGAATTCTGTTTTCTAAAGCGAGAGATTTGATTATTACCAAATGTCATGACTATACAGGAAGTTGACTGCATATTTAGAATTTCATAAAATCACATTCCCCCAACCCTTTCCCACTTCTCACTTTAGATTCACAAACATGTTTCCAGGGATAAAGAACTGTGGCTATGAGAATAGATTAGAGAGATTGGGGCTGTTTTCCTTGGAAAAAGGAAGGCTGAGAGGAGACTTGATAGAGGCATTCAAGATTCTGAGGGTTATGGAGAGGGTAAGTAGTGAGAAATTGTTCCCACTCAAGAGAACATCAAGAACTAGAGGGCACAGTTTCAAAATAATTGGCAAAGGGAGTAAAGTGATGTGTGGAAAATTGTTTTCACCCAGAAGGGGTTGGAGCCTGGAATGAACTTCCTGAGAAGATAATGGAGGTTTGATTGAGGTATTCCTCCCCCAGTATCATCATCCTGGGGGTTACCATCAGAAACTGAACTGGAACAGCCATATAAATACTGTGGCTACCGGAGCAGGACAGAGGCTGGGAATTCTGCAGGGAGTAACTCACCTCCAGACATTCCTAAGCCTGTCCACATAAGTCGGGAGTGTGATAGAATGCTCTCCACTTGCCTGGATGAGTGCAGATCCAACAAAACTCAAGATGCTTGACATCATCCAGGACAAAACAGCCCGCTTGATTGAAACCCCATCCACCACCATCAACATCCACTCACTCCACCACAGATGCTCACTGGCTGCAGTATGTACCATCTACAAGATGCACTGCAGCAACTCGCCAAGTCTCCTTTGACAGCACCTTTCAAACCTGCAACCTCTACCACTTAGAAGGACTAGGGCAGCAGATGCATGGGAACACACCCCCTGCAAGTTCCCCTTCAAGCCACATACCATCTGACTTAGAAATATATCGCTGTTCCTTCACTGTCACTGGGTTAAAATCCTGGAATTCCCTCCCTAACAGCAGTGTGGGCGTACCGACACCACATGGACTGCAGCACTTCAACAAGGTGGCATATCACCACCTTCTCCAGGGCAATTAGGGATGGGCAATAAATGCTGGCCTACCCAGCGATGCCCACATCCCATGAAAGTATAAAAAAATTAGAACAAGGCTATGGGCCAAGTGCTGGTAAATGGGATTAGATAAATAGGTCACGTGTTTCTCACGTGTTGGTGCAGACTCGATGGGCCGAAGGGCCTCTTCTGCACTGTGTGATTCTGTGAACAGGTGACAAAATGGCTGGTCGAGGAGGTGGGTTTTAAGGAACTTCTTAAAGGAAGGAATTCGTAGCTTCAGTCCTATACAACTGAAGGCATGGCTACTAATGGAGAGGTGAAGGAAATTGGTATGTTCAAGAGGCTGGAATTGGAGCAAGGCAGACATGTGGAGTTATAGGGATGGAGGAGATTACAGAGAAGTGGAAGGGCTGAGGTCATGCAGGGATTTGAAATCAAGGATGAGAATTTTAATTTTGATGCTTTATTGGTTCAGGAGCCAAAATAGGTCGGTTAGCTTAAGAGTGATGAGTGATTGGGAAGTGGAGAGAGTCAGGATGCAAGCCACAGAGTTTTAGATGAGCTGAAGTTCATGAAGGATGAAAGATGGGGATTTGGCCAAGAGAGCATTTAAATAGTCGAATCTGGAGGTTTCAAAAGTATGGCACCTTTTTTGATACTGAGTCCCACTCCACTATCACCCCTGTCCTGAACAAACTTTGTTGGCTCCCCAACCTTCAGAACATCTCTTAAAATTTGTTCTTATTAACTAATGTTTAAGATATTCTTAAAATTGGATAGTAAATGACAAGGAGGGTGAAAGGACAAATGGAACCAAATGGAATTTAACGCAAGTTATTGACAGGAATTTATTAGAAGGTCAGAGGAAGAGAGAGTAGATCACTCAAATTGGCAGAATGTGACTAGTGATGTTCCCCAGAGATCAGTACTGGGGCTTCAACTTTTCACTATATTTACAAATTACATGAATAAAAGAATAGAGAGCTTTACATTCAAGTTTCTGATGAAACCAAGTTAGATGGTTAGTAATTAGTTTAGAGGGAAGCTAATAATTTAGAAGTGACATTGATGATTAGGTGAGTGGGCAAAACTGTGGCAGTTAGAATTCAATGTGAGGGCATCCACAGAATGATTTAAGGGTCTCTCTCTCTCTCTCTCTCTATAATGTAAATGATTAAAAAATAATGAAAAGTTAATGGAATGTTAGCTTTTACTTTAAGAAGACTGTAATACAGAGGGGTGGAAGTACAGCTGCAGAAAGCTCTGGTTAGACCACATCTGAAGTATTGCATTCAGCTCATAGAAGATGTATTGGCTATGGATAAGCTGCAGTTCAGAGTCATCAGAATCATATCAGGGCTAAAAGGATTATTGTGAAGGAAGACTACATGGACTCAAATTGTATTCCCTTGAGTATAGAAGATTAAGGGGTGATTTAATTTGAGGCTTTAAAATGATTAAAGGACTTGTAGGGGAGATAGAGAGAAACTATTTCCTCTGGTGTGGGAATCCAGAAGGGGAGATAATTTTAGATTAAAATTAAGAGTTAGGCTAATCAGAAGTGATGTCAAAAGCATTTCTTCTCACAAAGTATAAAGGAAACCTCAAGCCTTCTCCATCAAAAAGCTGTTGAGACTGTGGTCCACTGAAAATTTTAAAACTGAGTTTGATAGTTTTTGTTAAGCAAGGATATCAAGGGATATGTATCAAAGGTGGGAAAATTTAGATGGGGTGCAGATTGCAGATTGAGGTGCATGACGGAGCAGGCTCAAGGAACTGAATGGTCCACTCATTTTTCTAACGTCCATACATTTTCCTCATAGCTTTGTCTTCTCTATCTTTACAATGTCCTGCAGCTTTATGTTCTGGCACATACCTTCTGTTCTTCCAACTCTGCCCTCCTTTACATACTCCCCTCCTTCCAGTCTACCATCAGTGTCACAGCCATTAGCTGTCTTAGCCCTGTATCCTAATTCTTTCCATCTTTGTTTTCCACAGCTTTCAGCTAAGTCTTCAGAACCTTTGACCTTCTATTTGGCCAGTCCCCTAACTCTTCTCCCACCTTTGCTGATGTGCCTAGTTATTTTACACCTTGGAAGTGTTTAATAACATTTTATTACTGTAATTAACAATATTATTATTGATAATATTAGGTTAATATTAACTGCATGACCTGAGTGGGCCTGTGATTATAATAGCTAACCAGAGCTGAATAATGTGCTATATTTTCTGCTTGGGGTTTTATGTATATAGAGAAGGATAATTGCTGTTTTTTTTAAACAAACTCAGTTGATTGGTTTTCCTTTCATTTTCATCTCTTTAAAGTTCGCCTTTAACGTAGAAATCTTGATAACTTTTTCTTTGTCATGAAACAAGGGCAATGAAACCCTCATTGGTCTACAGTTTGTGTTTTTTTTGGGTCTACTATTCTGACCTAACTACCCAGCAAATTAAACCTTTTTGAATATATTAATGCTGGAGGTTAAAGAGATGTGAGAGAAATATCAACACCAACAATAACTTGCATTTGCGTAGTAAAATATCCCAAGATGTTTCACAGGAAGTTTACGAAACAAGATTTGTCCCAAACCCAGGTTGACATACTTGGACAGGTGACTCCAAAAGCTTGGTCAAAGAGGCAGATTTTAACAAGCTTCTTAAAGGAGGGGAGAGAAGTAGAAGGAGAGAGGTTTGGGGAGGGAATTCCAGAGTTCAGGGCCTAGACAGCTGAAGACATAGGCCCAGATTTTCGTCCCAGGGTCATGTGAGCAGAGTTGGTGGATTTACCAGCTTGACAAACTCGACCTTTGAAAATGCCCACTACAGGTTGGATTTTTGGGTCAGGCCAGGAGGTGGGGGGTGCGGGCTGAAATAGGAGTCTGGCAGGGTGACCCCAGAAAGAATGTGCCGGGTATGGAGGCAGGCTGCCTCAGTGCTCCGACAATGTTGAAATAAATTTTTAAAAAGAACAATAAAACAAATCCCACGAGCCCTCACACCTCACCCCCCCTCACCCCCACACACTCTCTATGCCCGATCCATGCCAACCCATGTTCACCATCTTCCCCGATGCAAACCCATGCCCCCATGCCAACCCATACTCCTCTATCCACCCTCCATGTCTCCTCATACCCCCTATGCCAACTCATGCTCCTCTACCCACTCCCATGGCCCCTCAAACTCCCAATGCCAACCCATGCCCCTTTACCCACTCCAATGGCTCCTCATTCCCCCATGCCAACTTAGTGCCAAATCATGCCCCCCACCTTTGCCCTTACCCTCCATGCCAAGTCATCTAGTATCCTCTAACACTTCCTTGATAACTTTGACAGTGTGACATTTTTTCAACAGTTCTTTGACAGCTGGATAGTTCCAACGCATTTGTGCATAAAAAGTGCACATTCATGTTCACTTTTAAAATCCCCAACTAGTGCCTTACCTCACTAAAAGGGGTCCCAGGACCATTTCCAAAGGGGTACCTGTCCAAAGGAGTACCCTGGTTATCCAAACTAACCCGCCAAGTTGAAACCTCTTCTTAATTGGTCTAATCTTCACACTCCGGGCTTCAGATTCCTTCCTACCAAAATCCCACTTCAGCGGAGGCAGTTGGTGACTGAAATGGCCAGCTGCCTCTGCAAATCGCCCATGTGTGAACCCCAGACTGATGCCTCCTCCACCCTCGCGAAGATGGGTAATGTCGAGTTTGGGGTGGGACTTAGAAATTTCAGCCATTTCCAGGATTTTTTGCCACGATTGAGTGCCTCTCTGTCAATAGTGGTGCAATGAAAATTAGGAATGTGCAAGGGCACATTCATTCAGGAATTGGAGCAGCACAGAGATCTTGAAAGCTTGTGGAGCTAGAGGAAGTTACAAGATAGGAAGGGGTAAGGCTGTGGAGGTACTTGGACAGATGGATGAGCATCTTAAAATTGATGTTGCTGGTTCAGCTGTCAATGTTAGTCAACAAGTATATGGGTGATGGGTGAATGGGGACTTAGTATGAGCTAGGATAAGGGCAATAGAGTTTTGGATGAATGGACTTGACAAATAATCTGTCTCTTAATTTACAAATTATATTGAATATTGTTGGGAAACAATAACGCCTAACAGAAGAAAAATATTACGGATTAAATGGAACAGATTCTAGGCTGCTATCATGCTGGTGGAAATGTGGTGCGGTAGAGTGGAATTCCACTCACTACTAACCCCCATCCCAGATCATGAAAATGGGATCCTTTAAGTAATAGACAGGCAACACACCTGCCATGACACTATCAGGGCAACCACTCTTTAAATATATCATAATCACGAAATAGTATACTCATGCTCAGAGACGGAAAGTCAGAGGCCGGGATTTTCCGTGCCTGCTGGCGTTGGGCGTGTTCAGTGGCCTGAGCGGACAATATGGCACAGAACCCTGCTCTTGTAGCCACAGTATTTATACGGCTAGTCCAGTTCACTTTCAATGGTCAATGGTGACCCACAGGATGTTGATAGTGGGGTATTTCAATGATGGTAATGCCATTGAATGTCATGGGGCATTGGCTAAATTCTCTCTTGTTGGAGATGGTCATTACCTGTCACTTGTGTGGCATAGATGTTACTTGCCACTTGTCAGCCCAAGCCTGGATATTGCTGCATTTGGACATGGACTGCTTCAGTATCTGGGGAGTTGCGAACATTGTGCAATCGTCAGCGAACATCCCCACTTCTGACTGTATGATGGAGGGAAGGTCACTTATGAAGCAGCTGAAGATGGTTGGGCCTAGGATGCTACCCTAAGGAACCCCTGCAGTGATGTCCTGGGACTGAGATGATTGACCTCCAACAACCACAACCAGCTTCCTTTGTGCTAGGTATGACTCCAGCCAGCGGAGAGTTTTTCCCCTGATTCCTACTGACTTCCGTTTTGCTAGGGCTGTTTGATGTCAAGGGCAGTCACTCTCACCTCACTTCCGGGAACATGCTGTGATGAAACTGTGAGTGAGTTATGAAGAACCAGCAGCAGGATTTACTTTTCCTATTGAATGGATGACACCAGCACATTCTTTTTAGTACATTTTTTTTCTAACCTGAATCATTGGCAACATTTGACTACTCCAAAAAATCAAGAAAATGTATTCTACAATATGGATTGATCATTCTGATGTTATGCAAAGATAACTGGCTTTTTCTTACATAGAATTGCATTGAGTCTATAGTATATAAACAGGACAGAAAAAAATTTCTGCACAGAGCCTCCTCTGACCCCCCTTCATCTAATCTTATCAACATATCCTACTGTTATTTTCTGTCCCGTCTGTTTATCTAGCCTCTCATCAAATGCATCGATGCTATTCGCTCACCTACTTCTTGTGATAGCTACTTCCACATTCTTATCACTTTATGGGTATTCTCTCATTTACAGTGGCACTTCCCACATAACTGTGATTCATAAAACTATTTCCACAACTACCAGTGCATTAATAATTGAACAAGATAGTAAACGATCCAGGTACCTTCAGCTTTAGTAACTGGTGGAACAATCGTTGTTGGCAAAGGTGTCATAACTGATGTTGAAAACAGTGCCAACACCTGATTCTGTACATCTGAAAGAGAGTGGAATTCCTTTACATTGAAGACCAAATTGGGGTCACTTGAAATTTCGTTTAACTGGGCCGGGTCTGCTTTCCTGGCTCCCACAGAAAAGGTCATTACAGCAGCCCGCTTCAGGGCATCTGCTGACGATTTGATATCATCTCTGGACCTTCCACCAGTGAGCAGCATCAATATCTGAGGAACACCTTCCTCTTTCCTACTTCCTGCAGATTTGGTAAAGTGGTTTTGAAGGACATAGTTCAGTGCTGCCCCAGTGTTAACTGTTCTGCCACCTTTCACTTTGAGCCCTCTCACATGAGACAGGAGATCAGCTTTTGTTGAATAGCTGTTTAGGTAGGATTCTGTTTTTACATCATCGCTGTACTGTGCCACAGCTACTTGAACTCTGTCACTTCCAATGTCCAAAGTCTCAATTAATCTTGCGATGAATTCACGGATATGAATAAAATTAACATTTCCAACATAAACTGATCCATCGATAAGGAAGACAATGTCTCTCCTGTTCACTTCTTGTGGTACAACTGGAAAAAAAATGAAAGAATTGTGGTCATTGAGATCATATGAAATCCCTAGATATTGTATAATAGCAACAAAATGTCTGTTCTCACTGGTGGACTGCACTGTGAGATTTTAATCAATTCTGCATCACATAGTCTGTTATGGATGCACTGTACATTTTTAAAGTTATTGTCCTTGAAGCTTACTTGTCATCAAACCAATTTTATGGAAGTCATT
Organism: Cetorhinus maximus; assembly: GCF_964194155.1. Taxonomy (NCBI): domain Eukaryota; kingdom Metazoa; phylum Chordata; class Chondrichthyes; order Lamniformes; family Cetorhinidae; genus Cetorhinus; species Cetorhinus maximus. The sequence continues at coordinate 28,359,744 of NC_135889.1, forward strand.
ATGGCAATTTGTATATAAAGCTGCATCTATTAACACCGCAACACTAGGGGGAGCACATCCTGTACATCCCATTATTTCCCCACTCTTGCAAACACATCAGCAAAGCACAAATTCATTAAATTTCTTGCAATAAGGCAAGAGCACCTTTCAAGCAACCAAATCCCTCTTCTGATTCTAGAGTTCACCTCCAGAGCTCTCACTCAGACGGTAGTCTGGTTGGCCTTGGAGAGAACACAAACAATGTCAACTGCTACACAAGAGGCCATCAATGCTCAGTCACAATAGAGACACTGATAACAGAAACTGAACTGGACTAGCTGTATAAACATTGTGGCTACAAGGGCAGGTCAGAGGTGAGAAATTCTGCATTGAGTAACTCACCTCCTGACTCCCCAAAGCCTGTCCACCATCTACAAGGCACAAGCCAGGAGTGTGATGGAATACTCTTCATTTGCCTGGATGAGTGTAGCTCAAAAGGCTTAACACTATCGGGACAAAGAAGCCCACTTGATTGGCACCCCATATGCAAACATTCACTCCCTCTACCACTGCTGCACATTGGCAGCAGTGTGTGCCATGTACAAGATGCACTGCTGGAACTCACCAAGCCCCATTAGGCAGCATCTTCCAAACCATCTAGAAGGACAAGGGCATCAGACACATGGGGATACCACCACCACCTGGAAGTTCCCCTCCAAGCCACTCACTATCCTGACTTGGAAATATATTGCCGTTCCTTCACTGTCACTGGGTCAAAATCCTGGAACCCCTTCCCTCACAGCACTGTGGGTGTACCCACTAGATGGACTGCAGCGGTTCAAGAAGGCAGCTCACCACCACCTTCTCAAGAGCAATTAAGCATGGGCAATAAATGCTGGCCTAGCCATCCCATGGGTGAATAAAAAGGAAACATTCAGATTTAATTGTCATTGTTCCCTCTTGTTTTGTTGGACGTATGTGGCTTCTTCTAGCATCTTTTAGTTTAAACGTGCCATATGTTTCTTCATTGTATTAGTAGGCATATAGTAGTGTATTTATGGGCGTTATCAATCTCTTTCCAGTCTTGTGAAATTGATCTCCATGTACTGCTTTCCCCCATTTGTCATGACTTTTCAGAATAAGGTATCAGAGGCCTGCTGGGTCTCCCATTTCAGGGGCACGAACCTAACTGTTAAAGCAGTACAACTGCATGAGAATGGGATAAAAGCCGCTTAAATACCTAGCATATCATAGACCACAATTTTGTGGGTCTCCAATGCTCTAATTTTTTAGACGGTGAGTTATTTATGTTCATAAGCTTAGCCAAAGACAGGAGAATTGTGCTGCACTGTCAAATGTATTCCTCTGCATCCTCTAATTGCTGATGGAAACTGAATGATTTGTTTGACTAAGCATTCGAGCCAACACTTGATGAGTGTGTTCCAACACAGGAATTTGGTACATCAGTGGTAAATTGGGTGTTAGAACATTTTATCCACATTAAAATTCCGCACAACAGCAAACTGGTTTAATGCAAGTCAACTCACATGTCCTGCTGGGTGTGTTTGAGTTATTTAAAAGCTTGTTAAACTCAAATAAGAAATGATTGTATAAATATGTATCATGCAGCTGTTTTCCAGCCCACATCATGTTAATGATGCTTTTATTATGGTGCCGGAAAGGTAGGAGAGAGAAGTGTCAGATTTCAGCAGAAAGCAGAGGAGGAGACATTGTAAGGACTGGCTCTATTCTTTCAGTACACACAGCAGGTCTTTTTTTGCAGGAGGGAGAGCAATAGAAGGGGAAGATGGGGGACGATGACCCAGAGAGAAAGACAACCAAAGTGAGAGGAATTGGTTCCTCAATCACTGCTTCAACTTTAGATAGCATCTCTTGTTGAATGGTTTAATTGTGATTCTGGTAGTTCCTCAGCTTCAAAACAGAATCACGATTAGACACTAGTGGTTAGATCTTAAGAGAAAGGTACTGGTTGGTAATGTTGGGAAAAAAAGATTAAAAAGCGGTCAAACCAAGATCTGAAAGGCTACACCTCATCCCTATATTGTAAATGGCAGTGAATACACACTTTAGTGCATTCATTCTCATCAGACACATAAAAATTATTCCATATCAGGAGTGCAGTTAAGAACTTGCATAGTGTTTATTGTGTTAATGTGCTGACACTGGCAGTGGTTATGGAGTATGCCTTCAGAATGCAGTCATTGAAATAACTCGATAGTAAAATATACAGAATGTGCAACCTCAGTCTTGGTGAGGTCACTCTTACAACATCGAAAATGTTCTCTTATTTTCTCCTATTTGCCTCTGAGTAAATTAAACTAATCATAGTTTGCCAAACAATTTTACCTTCAGTAGGAGGAATTGGTTCTTCAATCACAAACTCTGCTCTAACTTTAGAGAGCAGTTCTTGTTGAATAGTTTGGAATTCCTGGAAATCTTTCAGCTTCAAAACAGAATCAGGATTAGACACTATCTGATGTAGCTCCGATGTGTCTGCACTCTTGGCCCCGATAGCAATGGGCACTATACCAGCCCGTTTCACTGCATCTGCTGCCTGTCCAACATCATCTCTGGATTTCCCAGCAGTGATAAGCACCAGGATTTGTGAAGCTCCAGCTTCGCCTCTGCCCCCTGCAGATGGAGTGAAGACATTCCTTGTGACATAGTCCAGTGCAGCACCAGTGTTGAGGGGTCTTCCTGTTTTCAGTCTCAGCTTTTTTATTGCATCCAAAACCTCATCTTTAGTTGAATGACTATTGAGACCAAATTCAAGTCTTGGATTCGAACTGTATTGTACCACAGCAACTTGATCTTTGACAGGTCCAATATCAAGCTCCTGGATTACTCTATTAAGAAACTCACGGACCTGAAGAAATGATCTCCCCATTCCAGAAGAGCCATCGATTAGGAAGACAATATCTCTTTTCATAGCTGAAGATATTTAAAATAAAATGAATATAAATAAATTAAAATGGAGGTGTATATTGAGGAAATATTAAGTGAATACTTTAAAACAATCTGCACATCACCTTCATTAGAATATAATGTTGTTCTATTGAGATCATGTAATTATATCTTAGAAACATCTGTTGCTGCGTATTTGTGGAATGATATTCCTTTGTTTGTTATTTTATAACAGATATTAATCCACTCATGATATATGGGTTCATGCCCATGTTAATACATTGAAGAGAGGTATATCCTATGAATGCATTAAAATTTCTTCTGCTAATATCCCCAATAGTAATTTCCAGGCTTATCAGTTTCGAAGAGTGGAAGGGAGTTAGGTGAGCAAATATGTAGACAGATTTCTGAATTCAAAAACAATAGGGCAGTAATCGTTGGTGACTTCAACTACTCTAATGTCAATTGGGATACTAAAGGTGTACGTTACGTACGTTAAGAGCAAGAGAATAACTAAGGATAAGGTAGGGCCTATCAGAGATGTATATAGTAACTTGTGGGTTAATGCAGAAGATGTGGGCAGGATTCTCAATGAGTACTCCCTCTCTGTCTTCACTAAGGAGAGGGATGGTGCAGACATTCTAGCTAAAGAGGAGTGTGAAATATTAGATACAATAAGCATAGTGTGAGAGGAAGTATTGAAGGGACTGGCATCCTTGAAAGTGGATAAATCACTAGGGCCGGATGGATTGAATCCCAGACTATTGAAGGAAGCAAGGGAGGAAATAGTGGATGTTCTGAGGATCATTTTCCAATCCTCACTAGATACAGGTGAGGTTCCAGAGGATTGGAGGTCTGTGAACGTTGTACCTCATTTAAAAAGGGTGCGAGGGATAGGCCAGAAAATTATAGGCCAGTCAGTCTGACTTCGGTGGTGGGAAAATTATTGGAAACAATTCTGACACACAGGATAAACTGTCACTTAGAAAGGCATGGGTTGATCAGAGATAGTCAGCATGGTTTTGTTAGGGGAAGATTGTGTCTTAGTAACTTAATAGAATTTTTTGAGGAAGTAACAAGGAGGATTGATGAGGATGGTGCACTAGATGTTGTCTACATGGATTCCAGTAAAGCATTTGACAAGGTCCCACTGGTCAGGAAAGTGAGATCTCGTGGGATACAGGGGAAGGTGGCAGGTTGGATCCAGAGTTGGCTTAGTGACAGGAAACAAAGGCTAATGGTCAATGTATGTTTGTGCAAATGGAAAACAGTTTCCAGTGGTGTTTCACAGGGCTCAGTGTTGGGGCCCTTGATGTTTGTTGTATATATTAATGATTCAGACTTAAATGTGAGAGGCATGTTTGGGAAATTTGCAGATGACACAAAAATTGGCCGTGCAGTTGACAGTGTAGAGGATAGCTGTCAACTCCAGAATGATATCAACGGCTTGGTTGAGTGGGCAGAGAAGTAACAAATGGAATTACATCCAGAAAAGTGTGAGGTAATGCATTTGGGGAGGGCAAACAAAGCAGGGGAATACTCAATAAACGGGAAGTTATTGAGAGAGGTTGAGGAAGTGAGTGACCTTGGAATGTATGTTCACAGGTTCTTGAAGGTGGCAGGACGGGTGGACAAGGTGGTCAAGAAAGCATATGGAATGGTTTCCTTTATTGGGCAAGGTATTGAATACAAAAGCCGGGATGTAATGATGGAACTGTATAAAATTCTGGTTAGGCCACAGCTAGAACTTTGTGTACAATTCTGGTCACCACCTTACAGGAAGGACATCATTGCTCTGGAGAGAGTGCAGAGGAGGTTTACAAGAATGTTGCCAGGACTTGAAAATTGCAGCTTTGAGGAGAGATTGGATAGGCTAGGGTTGTTTTCCTTAGAACAGAGGAGGCTAAGGGGTGACCTAATTGACGTGTACAAAATTATAAGGGGGCTAGATAGGGTAGACAGGAAAGATTTATTTCCCCTAGCTGAGGGGTCAGTTACCAGGGGACATAGATTTAAGGTGATTGAAAGAAGGATTAGAGGGAACATGAGAAAAATCTTTTTCATTCAGAGGGTGGTGGACATCTGGAATTCACTGCCTCATAAATTGGTGGTTGAGGCTGAAATCTTAACCCATTTAAAAGGTACCTGGCTCTGCATCTGAAGTGCTGTAACCTGCAAGGTTATGGACCAGGTGCTGGAAAGTGGAATTAAAATGAGCGGCTGGTTTCTTTTTTCTCTCTTTGGCTGGCGCAGATATGATGGGCTGAATAGCCTCTTTCTGCACCGTAAATTTTCTATGGCCTGAATCTTCTGGTCGGCGTGCGGAGCCGGGCCCCGCTTGCCGATGCTTAAAATGACGTGTGGTGATGTCAGGCGTGCGTCCCGATGTCATCGTGCGTCATTCAAATCTTCAGTTCGGCAGGCACGCACCGTAGTCGGCTGCGCTGCCCGCCGAACTGTCAAAGATCTATTAAAGCCACTTAAATATCAATTAAAAGGATGAACAGGGCTGCCCATTCAACCTTAAGATTGGTGGGCAGGCGAAGAGCCCCAGGCGGCCTTCGCATTTATCATGAAACCTCATTCATGAGCGGGATGAGGTTTCATGAAGGATTTATAAATCAGATAAATTTTTTAATTAAAATCCATTGACATGTCTCAGCTCATGTGACACTGTCACATGAGGGGACATGTTTGAAAATGTTTTTTTCTTTATTCAAATTTTTCATAATGAAATTAAACTCCCTGAGGCAGCTCCATGCCTCGGAGATTTCTGCACTCTTTCGCACACATGCGTGCTTCCAGGTGCGCATCACGCTGGGTGGGCCTTAATTGGCCCGCCCACGTGAAATGGCGGCGCGCAGCCAATCACGGGCAGCGATCAGCTGTGCACCTGCCCACACCCACTCCCGCTTAACCCCCCCGACGGGGAGAAAATTCTCCCCTACGGTTCTATGGCTCTAAGTGGATTCAGAGGAACTGAAGACACAATTTAATGTTATATGCAATTGTAGACACCTTGGCCTTACATTTCCATGAAGGTTGTCCTGATTTCCCAGCATAAGGTTGACTTAGTTCTTGGAGTTACTGAAGGATTGCCAGCATTGCTTGTAAAAGACAACTTTAACAAATTTAATATAGTTCTTGGAGTGTGTAATGGATTGGCACCCATAACCTGTGAATTAAATAAATACTGGGATCCTAATGTTGAACTGAAACATTTATTGGAATATTGGACACGCAAACAGTTCATAGTAAAGTTTTGTCCCATTGTATTCAAACCTCTTTGCCATGAGTGATCCATCATAAAATCACTACTGATGCATCAAAATTAGTTGCGAGTTGCTGAGAAGGGTCTTGCAACCTAACAGAACTGGAAGAAAGCTTCTAAAATCTGGTACTATGGTCAGTGACTCAGCTCATCATGGTGGTGTGTCAGTGTTAGATTTCTAAATTTTATCCAAGTTTCAAGTTGACTTCAGCCATATTGTAAGTGTCCTGGACTCAGGCAACAAATCGCTGAACCCACTCCCAACCCCTTGTGCCTAGAACCTTGTGTGATATCTTGACAGGCACTAGGATATTTAACAGTATATAAAAATTGTTTACAAGTATACTAACGCTAATAATATTGCGGAAATATCTGAAAAAAGACTAATTTCAGGTACCTTCTGTAGGAGGGGCAGGTTCCTCTTCAGGTTTTATTGTTGGTTCTTCAATAATTACTGTTGGAACAGTCAGTGTTGTCAATGGTGCCATCATCTGATTCTGTATATCTGACAGAGAGTGGAATTCCTTTACATTGAAGATTAAACTTGGGTCAATTGCAATCTCTTCTAGCTGTGCTGGGTCTGGATGCTTGACTCCAACAGCAAAGGTCATTACTGCAGCTCGCTTCAATGCATCTGCTGGTGCTTCCACATCATCGCTGGACCTTCCACCAGTAACGAGCACCAAAAACTGAGGAACATTTTCTTTTATTCGGCTTCCTGCAGAACTAGTAAAATAGTATTTAATGGCAAAGTCCAACGCTGAACCAGTGTTGACTGTTGTCCCCCCTCTCAGTCTGAGACTTCTGATATGAGACAGAAGTTCAGCTTCTGATGAATACGTGTTTAGATAGAACTCAGCTTCTGTGTCATCACTGTACTGTGCCAGACCTACACGCACCTTGTCACTTCCAATGGCCAGGTTCTGAATTATTCTTGTCATAAAATCACGGACAAAAGGTAAATTTGTGTTTCCCACATTGTCTGATCCATCAATAAGGAACACAATGTCTCTCTCACTCATTTCCTTTGGTAGAACTGGAAAAGCAATAAACATCAGGTCAGACAACATCCCTAGAAATTAAATTACACCTGATAAACCAATGTAATCAGATTTTAGAAAATTTTCTACATTCTACAACAAATGGGACTTTAATAAATGATATTTCCCCTGTGTTTCTCTAGCATCCAGAGAAGACCAGCATCAAACAAAATCCACTAATCACAAAGAAAATGTGCTTTAAGTATGGAAAGATCTAAAAAAAAAACATGCACATCCTTTTGAAAAGGAAACCATGATTAATCCTCATGTTGCAGGTGTCTGGTATACATCATTTCCAAATGGACCTGACAAATCCATAGGATTGAACTATGAAGACCAACTAAGCTCAATGTGTGAAACATTTTCAAGTGCACAAAGCAGAAAACATTCTGAGATGCTTTGATCTCCTATACACTGCTTATGAGTGTCCTAGTTACATCAAACAGTCATGCTAACTGGGCACTTTGCATGGATGTGGCATTTTTCATATCAAATATGAATCAGTCAGAATGATAATTCCTAAGGTACCAGAGGGACACTTTTCAAATTTTTAAACTTGCAATGTCTCAGCTTTAAATATCCCTAGGCCTGAATGTTACCCTTGGCAGGTGGGCACAATCGGCAGGCCCATGACCGGTTGGAAAATGGGCCGTCGCCCATGATTAGCCCCCAACCATAATTTCAGGCTGGCTGGCCAATTAAAGCCCGCCCAGCCTGAAACTCATCCTCCCAATGGTGGGAAGGGGCAGACAGGGGCTGGGGCGACCCGGCAGCCAGTTTAAAAATGGCACGGGCAGCTCCCTTAAGGCTGCCCAGGAAGAACGTATCTTCTGCGTTGTGAAGGCTGAAGTTATGGCATCAAGTGTCGCTGGAGATGCCAGACGGGAGGGCAGGTCGAGTGGGCACTCTGTCCCCCGGTTTTTGGATGAGTGCCTCATGGTCCTCCTGGAGGAGGTAGCTGCCAGGAGGGACACCCTTGTCCCCAGAGATGGAAGGAGGAGGCCACCGCACCTAACAAAAAGAGCTTGGGAGCGCAGGTCAGCAGCCATGATGTTGTGCGGTACACATGGGTGCAGTGCCGCAAATGATTTAATGACCTGCTGCGCTCTGGAAGGGTGAGTACCATGTTGGTATGGATCAGTGTGTTGAAGTTTTAATGTCTGGCCATCCCCCCCGTGGAGTTCAGGGGTGTTAGAGTCTGAGTGCCAACTGTCAATGACACTGGAGCAGGCCAAGGGGGTGAGCCCTGGCTGCTTGGGCTGAGTGTCTTGCAGCTCGAGGGCCACGACTCGGGTGTGCCCTGCAAGGTGTTCCTCAGGTGGGGTTGGCCATAATAGTGGTATAATGGTGCTGCAGGTAGAGAGTGGACTAATCAATGTTCCTCTGTCCTCTCAGGAGAAGAAGACCCATGACAACATTGAGAGGTCACGGACAGGCGGAGGCCCCCCAAACCTCCTAGTCCGATCCAGATTTGAGCAGGATGTCTTTGAGCTGGAGAGGCGCCATGCACATCTGTCAACCAGTTGCAAAGAAGCTGGAGTCTCAGACGAAGGTAAGAGTGCAGTGCACAGAGGTGAGAGTTTCGGATGGTGCAAAAATTCTTGTGTAGTCTCCTCATTGATGGGAGCCTCAAAACTGGATTCACCATTGATCATTGAAAGACGATGGCACCATGATACAGATCTCCATTGTCTCACCAGGGTGCCTGGTATGGACAGTGACAGTGTGATGACTTAAACTAATGACATGTTGTTGTCCTCCCTTAGATTCGCCAGTACTCGAATGCAGGACCCTGAAGAACCACCTGTGACGCCAGAGGCTTCACATGCACTTGCATCACACCCGCTCTGTGAACCAGGCACCAGTGCAGATACCAGCACCTCAGTGGGTGTTAGATCCTCGGCTAGAATATCGGAGCACTGCGGTGAGGGCACTTCACAATTGTTTGGGGGGCAGGCGGAGGCAGAGAGTGCCCAGGATGCCGGCAGTTGGAGAACTGCTGGGGACCAGGACAATGCTCAGTCGAAGGCAGATGATGAGCGTCTGGAGTTGCCCATTAGGCGGCAGATGCTGAATATCCAGCGGGATGTGCGGAAGGATCTGGCGGAGTTCCATGAGGGTATGCGTGCCATAGTCTCTGTTGTGGAAGAGTCCATGTGGAACATGAGCACTGCGTTGACCCTCATGGCCGAACGCACTGCCTCCTCCATTGAGATGATGGCGACTCTCATGGAGAAGCAGCTCCAGGAACAGAATCAGGGGTTCCGAGGGTTGTGCTCAGACCTGCAAGCCCTCACACAGGCAATGACCTCAGGTGGTCAATGCCAGTGTGGGAGATGGATTGGGCACCCAGTACCCCAGCTAGGTGCCTGTCCATCAATGGTGTGCAGGGAAGTCCACAGCGACCTCACGTTGGCGCACAAGCTGCCTGTTGTCTCTGTGGGCTCCCCTCAGGGTGCTCTGGATGACGACAGCAGCTCCTTTGCCCCTCTGCCAGTGACCGTGGCATCTGATGAGGCTGCGATAACTGGAGAGATGCCAGCCATGGCGCTGGCTGCTCTCTCCCAAGCGGGGCCAGCACAAGCTCCACTGGCCAGAGGATGACCACCAAGGTCTTCAAGGCTAACAAGACACCAGAGTCAGCAGGCTGCCTCCAATGCTGCTGACAGCAAGGGGGGCACCAAGGCGTAGCACTCACAAACAAGTGCAAGTGTTCACAGATGATCTTCTGTTGTGTAATGTTGTGTAATGTTTTGTTTATGTTTTATGGCCAGGGAATTAAGACCAGAGAAGCTGATGTTAACTTCTTTGGATTGTCAAAATGAGATAAATTTTTTGTTTGTGTCCTAATGGCCAGAGTATGCTTCCCCTTTATATTTTTTTGGTGCAGGATACTCCAATTTGTAATACTGGATGTGAGTGGCTCTAACTTTTATTGCACAGGCACTGAGTGGACTTTGGGTTCAAATGAAAGGGTCATTTCAGACACCTGGGATGGAGGCAGCAGCCCTGACATGAGGTGGAAGCGGATCTAACTGGTCCAAGGTGTCCCTGCCTCCCTGAAGGATACAGAGGTCTACATCCAAGCTCTCAGCGTTCTCCTCTTCTGACTCACTACTGGATTCATCCTCTGTGGCCTGTGCAGCTATGTCAAGATCCTCTTCCTCCAGTGGGTCCCCCCTTGCCAGTGCCAGATTGTGGAGAGTGCAGCATGCAACCACTATTAGTGACACACGCTCTGGGGGGTATTGTAGTGCTCCCCCTAAATGGTCCAGGTATTGGAAGCGCATCTTCGGAAGACCTAAGGTCCTCTCTATCACTGCCCTTGTGGAGGCATGACTCCTATTATAATGCTGTCCTGCCTCAGTTCTTGGGTGGTAGAGAGGCGTCAAAAGCCACCTTTTCAACGAATAGCCCTTGTCACCCAGCAGCCATCCATCCAGTCGGGCTGGAGCACTGAATAGCCTCAACACCTGGGAGTGTCTGAGGATGTAAGTGTCATGGGAGCTGCCAGGGTACCTTGCACACACTATCTGGACGTTCACTGAGTGGAAGCCCTTCCTGTTGACGAAGGCCCCCGACTGACCCACTGGTGCCTTGATTGCCACATGTGTGCAGCCGATTGCACCCTGGATTCAGGGGAACCAGCAATCGCTGTAAAGCCTCTGGCTCGCTCAGCCTGGCTGACCTCGTCCATACGGAAATGAATAAATGTCATTACCCATCTGAACAGAGCTTCTGTCACCAGCTTGATGCAACTGTGGACAGCTGATTGGGAGACTCCACACAGATCCCCCTCTGAGCCCTAGAAAGTGCTAGAGGCATAAAAGTTGAGAGCCACTGTGACCTTCAGAGCCACTGGCATGAGGTGTTCACCCACACTGTCAGAGCTTATCTCAGACCCAATCATCTGACAAACGAAGGTCATGGTTTTCCTGAAGAGGGGGAGCCTCTTTCGGCATTGCACCTCGGACATATGAGGTAGCTGCATCGCTGCCTGTAAACCCTGGCAGCAGGATAGTGGCATCTTCTGCAGCCCCTTCTGCATTGGACTACCTGCTAGCCTTGCATCTATTGTGCCTGTGCCTCTCCTCCCACAGGTCCCTACCCTGGAAGCTGCATTGTGACACCTGGCCTCCTCTCCCTTCTGCCCTTCTCTTCCTCCTCAGAGGAGGTGCTACCAGCGGAGACCACAATCCCCAATATCAAGGTCACAGAAGGCTGTCTGATACCTGGAAGGGTCCATACAGTCAAATTCCTCCAGGGGCCTTGGCGACACCAAGAAATTAAGCCTAGAAATGCTGAGAATGAAGCTCAGAATGGAGATGAAGCTGTCAAGTTCAAATAAGCAACCAGCAGCAAACTATCTCTAAACTCCTCATTATTCGCACTGGCAATATCCCGCCCTTGGATGTAGTTATTCAAAATGTGGGCTGCCCGTTTTGACCGAGTAACAAGCGTGAAATCGAACTGGCAATGTAAAATCGGCTTCAGTTGGGTTTTTAATGGCCTTAAGTGGCCTCTTAATTGATGGCGGGCGCAGCTCCAACTCCCACGTGCATCCACCGACCTGAAGATTGCGTGCGTGCGGGATGATGTCGGGACGCTCGCCCGATGTCTCCTCGCGCTATATTACGCCAGATCAGGTCGAGCGCGCGCCTGCCAGCGAGGTGTAAGATACTGCACCTAATTTTCCCATTTTAAGGAAAAAATAAATCTTAAGAGAAATGCAATGGTTGATAATATGCAGGAGAGGCAGGGGGAAGTGAGGAAGAATGGTTTTACACGATGAGTGGTAATGACCTGGAACTTGCTGCCCGCTAGGGCGATGGAAGTGGGGGCAATCAATGATTTCAAAAGGAAATTGGATAGGCACTTGAGCGAAATAAACTTGCAGGACTGCAGGGGTAGAGCAGCGGAATGAGACTGACTGGATTGCTCCATGGAGAACTGACATAGGCACAGTGGGCCGAATCACCTCCTTTTGTGCCCTAATTTATACCATGTTAGGAGTATATAGTGCACTACTGGTTTAACATGCTGATACTAGCAGTGGTTATGGAGTGTGTCTTCAAAATTCAGTCATTGAAATAACTTGCTGGTAAAATGTACTGATTGTGTAACCTTAGTCTTGGTGAGGTCACTCTTATAACATCGAAAATGTTCTTTTATTTTCTGCTACATACCTTTGAGTAAACTAAGCCAATCATAGTTTGCCAGACTATTTTACCTTCAGTAGGAGGAATTGGTTCTTCAATCACAAACTCTGCTCTAACTTTAGAGAGCAGTTCTTGTTGAACAGTTTGCAATTCCTGGAAATCTCCCAGTTTCAAAACAAAATCAGGATTAGACACTATCTGTTGTAGCTCCGACATGTCTGCACTCTTGGCCCCGATAGCAATGGGCACTATACCAGCCTGTTTCACTGCATCTGCTGCCTGTCCAACATCATCTCTGGATTTCCCAGCAGTGATAAGCACCAGGATTTGTGAAGCTCCAGCTTCGCTCCTGCCCCCTGCAGATGGAGTGAAGACATTCCTTGTGACATAGTCCAGTGCAGCACCAGTGTTGAGGGGTCTTCCTGTTTTCAGTCTCAGCTTTTTTATTGCATCCAAAATCTCATCTTTAGTTGAATGACTATTGAGACCAAATTCAAGTCTTGGGCTCGAACTATATTGTACCACAGCAACTTGATCTTTGTCAGGTCCAATATCGAGCTCCTGGATTACTTTGTTAAGAAACTCACGGACTTGAAGAAATGATCTTCCCATTCCAGGAGAACCATCGATTAGGAAGACGATATCTCTGTTCCTGACTGCTGAAGCTAAATATAAACATAAATGTACACGATCAATGTTGGAAGTCCCATGCAGGATGAAAAGATTTGCCATGTTATTATGAGTTCTTCTGGACAGGGAAGGAGAGATAAGCTGAAGCCCCCTATTCCCTTCCCTTACTGTCTGTGACCAATGTGGTTTTCTTTTGTGTGTTTTTAAGACCTCTTTAACATGTGGCCAATTTAAAGAACCAGAAATAGTCTTCTGTCGTTTTAAATAAAAAAGATTATTTATTCACATGTTCACCCTGAAAGCCTAATTGCTTCATCACTCACACACGCACTCACACAAAAGAAAGATATTGTTAAAGAGATTAGTGCACTTTTACAATTAGTAAACGAAAAAATAGTTCATAGTTTATGGGCAGAAGTTTTAGCTCGTTAGGCGCCTGACCCGAATGAATGTGAAATGACGTGCGATGACGTCAGGCGAGCGTCCCGACATCATCGTGCACTTGCATGATATTTCAGTCAGCGGGCATGCACAGGAGTTGGCAACGCGCCCGCTGACAATGATAAGGCCTGTTAAGGACATTAAAAATCTAATTGAATTGAATTTTTCGCTGCCTGACCAACCTTATGGTTGACAGGCAGGGGAAAAGGCCAAGCGGCTTTTGGATTTTTTACGAAACCTGATCCATGGGCAGGTTGAGGTTTCGATCGGTCATTAAAAAGAATAAAAAATTTTCATATTAATTTCTAACATATCCCTGCTCATGTGACAGAGTCACATAAGGGGATATTTTTTAACATCTTAAAATGCTTTTTAATTGTTTATATCTCCATCTCATTGAGGCAGCTCTGTGCCTCAGGGAGCTTTTCCTGCATGCACTTGCTCGCTCGCCCTCCGACCTCCCCCTCACACACACACAGGCAGCACAGAGCACTGCAGGACACATTTCATGCTGGGTGGGCCTTAATTGGCCCGCCAGCATGAAATCGCGGTCTGGCCCCGATTGCGGACGGCAGTCGGCTTTCCGACTGCTCCCGCCCGCCCCTGCCAAGCCCGCCCGATGAGGGCAAAATTCTGCCCTATGTGTCTGGCTCAGTGTAGGGGAACTGTCCTTGCAGGCCCAGTAAAGGAAAGGGTTGTTTCCACCCTTGAGTTCTAGTCGAGCTAGGTTATAATACCTGGGTTCAGATATCAAGGTTATTGCAGGATTCCCTCAAAGAGATGGATTTTCAGGAGAGACTGATGCCAGTTATTTGTGGCTGCCTTACCAGGAGATCAAATTCTGTCCTGGTGGACTTTTGAGAGAAAGGAATCAAGCTGAGAGGCTTTTAGGATTTTACAGCCTCCTGTGCTTAAAGGCAAAGATGGCTCTGCCCTTTTCTGCAGCTGCTGTATCTTGCCATGTTTTCTACAACTGCTGAGGTCTTTCAGGGCCTTCAGATAAAAACTCATTATTTCCAGTTGATTTCAGTCACATGACCAATACTGGTATGTCTGTCTGGAATGGCTTAGCTGAAAGCTGTTGCTATACAATGGAGCTAATGGATGAGTTCTTCACACTTACACCGGATGGATTGGTTTCTGCCCAGCCCTTACTGCTAGGGTTCCAAATTGGAAACATGGGACTGAATAAAACACTCCGGCATGAGGGGCATTTTACGGATCCGGAAGTCAGTGGCCTTCTGATGGTTGAACCATGCAAATAAAGTGCTAATTGGAGCAATTGACTGTGAAAGCTGGGCCTTCATCCCACCCAACCAGTGTTGGAGGGCAGGATGTTTGGCCTTTGAGGTCATTGGCCGCGACCTGGAACGGGGAGGGGGTGGGGGTGGTCGACGGGGTAAGCTTATGTTTCCCTCCAACATTAAGGACTGAGTGGCCCCTGTGTCCAGGAGCCCAGGAGCAGTGCAATGGACTAGCTCACATTCTGGGACAGGTATGAGGACACTGTTCCTGAAAGGACAAAACTCCAGAAGCTCTTTGGGCGTTCGTACAGCTCGGACACACACCGTGCCGTGCCCTCCAAAGGGTAAATTTCTTTAGTGAGAATCTCTGCTTCCTCTGCTGCACAACCCATTGGGGCGTCCTTTGGGGGACTTACTCATATGGAACCCTATTAGATCAATAGGCTTCCCTTATAATCTCCAGCATTTAGGCCTAGAATGGCTGATTTTATTGCAATGAGGACACATTGGTCTCCAGGCGTTCTCTTTTCGGGCTGCAAAAGGGCTTCTCGCACCCTCCTTTATGCTTTCTCTTCTGGGTGATGGACATTGCTATCTAGGTCGCCCTGCTTATCTTTCCAATATTCATGGGAATGGTTTGGAAAGGATCTGGTGAGTTTCCAGAGTTGCCTATGGGTGAGATCATATCTGTCTTCTGATATGGCTGCATTTTGGGCCATGAAGATTCTCTGCTCCAAGTGCATCTGCAGGTTGAAGGGTAAGCAACCGTTGAATTCCTCCAACAATGCCAACTCATAGGAGCGTGGGATTCTTGGGGACCTTACCCATCGGTCAAACACAATTTGCTTCAGCCATTCACACTTGATGTGGGTTTGTGTGGGCTTCTTATGAGCATCCCAATATTACTGCCGATATGCCTCCAAGATGGCAGCCTTGGCCTGCTCATAATTCATGGACACATCAGAAGTCAGCATAGAATAGACCTCATGGTCTCTCCCTGACAGCTGTCCTTGAATCAGAAATGTCCAGATATCCGATGGCCATTTTAGCTGTCCTACTACTTTCTCAAAAGTGGCAAAAAATTACTCCACATCACTCTCTTCGAATTTGGGAATGAATCTAGCATACTTGAGGGCCTCAGCGAGTGGTTCTGGATTGGGAAGATAGGAGGTGCTCCCGGGAAGAGAGAGGTTTTTCCTCCCAGCTTCCAGCTGTCTGGTCCCTCTCTCCCTTTGAGCAGCTAGCTCCATTTCCAATTTTTGGAGCTGGAAATCCTCTCTCCTTTTCTCTCTCTCTTTCCCTCTCATGTGCTTCCCTTTCTCTTTCTTTTTCCCTCTCCTTAAATTCTAGCTACATTCTGAGCTTTTCCAGCTCAACTTTGACTAGAGGAGAGGATTCGGAGTCATGGTTGAGCTCTACATCCAACTGCTCTATTGGTAATGTGAGATCCAAATGTTCTATCAACAACTGGATCAGTTCACTTCTCTTCACTTTACTGGACAATTTTAACTGTACCTCCCTATCCACAGCTTTCAGCTTCTCTGTGCAAGGTTCATTAATGTTTCACCATTCAAATATCCATGCTTGACCAACATCTGGGTGTCAAATGTTGCCATTTTATTAATTCCTTAGAAAAGGAATTTGCTGTGGTAAGTTACTATGTTTTAAAAGTCGTTCCGGCCACCAGGTTTTTCTTTTTGGCCTCCAATTGACTCTTTTATATCAGATTTGGCTCGTGTCTTATGTGGGCTCTGATCAAATTCAAATGGGTGATCCCGGATGAGCCCCCGATTTCTGTTACGGACAGGGAGGGGTTTAATTTAAACAGCACTAATTTCTCCTCTCACCATCTGTCCATAAAGAGAAAGGTGTTTTTGATTTGCATTCCCCTTCATAAGCAGTGGTGTATTACCCAAAACCTTGGTTTTGATGTGACCCAATTTTCTATTAATAACCTCACATCAAACTCGAGATAGGCTGAACTCAAAGGGTTAGTTTATTTGTACACACTCAAAAACACGGGAGCACGGTTGCCTCCTTTGCATTCATACAGTAAAAGAGGGATAGAGAAAAGAAAGATTTACGGTGCAGAGACCACAGAGAAAAGAAATATTGTTTCATGTGGGTTCCAGAGTCCAGAATCAAAGTCCAGTGAGATACTTCCAGGGAGATCGGTGGGTTGAAACCGATGCTGGATAATTTCCTTTTCCGGCGGTGTTGACTTCACACAATGAGATAGGCATGCAGAGATGAATCAGTCTTGTAGGTGACATTACAGAATTTCCAGCAGAAGCAGTGTAGATGGGGGCCAATTATTCAACCTGGGCCAGAGCTCCTTGTCTGCGAAGCTGCTAGTCAGATGGTTAAAAAACCAGACTGAGACTTTGCAATTCAGCAAGGCAATATTACTGGTTCCACAAGCCAGGGGCTATGTCACATGACTTGCACCTCTCCATACTGTCTTTGCCAAAAGAACATATATCCCTTGTCTGGGTCCCTAAGATTATTAAATGGCTCAACCATTAAGAATTGAAAGGAAGGTTGCAGGGCCCTTTGTCTTAGCAGACCAGCAGACTCCTGTTGGCCAGCTTGGATATGAAATGCAGATGACCTTCGTATCGCTCTCTTTGAATTTGGTCTGGGCAGCCTACAGAGGATTGTTAGTGGCTCTTCAGGGATAACGATGCATGAGTTTCTCCGATACTGCCAGGTAGCTTCCTTTGTTCAGGGTCTTAGGTAAGCTAATAGAATGTTATTGTTTATTGTGAGGGGAACTGAATACAAAGTAGAGAGGTTATGCTTCAGTTATACAGGGCATTGGTGAGACCACATCTGGAGTACTGTGTACAGTATTGGTCTCCTTTTTTAAGGAATGATGTAAATGCGTTTGAAGCAGTTCAGAGAAGGTTTACTAAACTAATACCTGGAATGGGCAGGAAAAGCTATACAGGCTAGACTTGTACCCGCTAGAGTTTAGAAGAGTAAGAGGTGACTTGATTGAAACATATACGATCCTAAGGGGTCTTAACAGGGTGGATGTGGTGAGGATGTTTCCTCTTCTGGGAGAATCTCATATTAGGGGTCACTTTTTAAAACTAAGAGGTTGCCCATTTAGGACAGAGATGAGAATTTTTTTCTCTCTGAGGGTCGTGAGTCTTTGGAACTCTGTTCCTCAAAAGGCAGTGGAAGCAGAGTCTTTGCATATTTTTAAGGCAGAGATAGATAGATTCTTGATAAGCAAGGGGGTAAAAGGTTATCAAGGATAGGTGGGATGTGGAGTTGAGGTTACAATCAGATTAGCCATGATCTCAGTGAATGGTGGAATAGGCTCAAAGGGCCGAGTGGCCTACTCCTGCTCTTAATTTGTATGTTAGTACTTCACAGACAGACATAGATTCAGCCATTTTAGGTCTTTGTCCAGTTTGAATTTTTTTTTGGAGATAGTAATGAACATATCTCTATATATATTTTGTAAAATAATTGTACAGGGTGAGGTCTTATTCCCTCACAGCCCCCTGGCACACGGCAGTGTCAGAGGACTCAGGAAATGCTGGCATTCATCAGAGTTTTGAAACTCTTTGGGACTTCAGAGGTTTGCAGTCATTTAAGGTGAGTGTTCATTTTGTTGAGTTCCGATGTGTCCAAACTTTGCCACTGAGCAGAGAAGGCATTAGTTTTGAACCTGGACACGTTTTCCTCAACTTTGCATAGGGGAGTTTTCCAGTTATTGTATGTTTCTCTCTAGCAATGTCAGAGCCATTGAAGCGAGGGGAGAGGCTGGGGAGAAGGGTCATACCAGCCCCTCAATTTAATGGTGAGTCCCTCAGAGCCCTCCTCTGTGCAGTGTCGAACAGACGTAATCAGCTCATGTCATCCAGTGGGAGGAGGAGAAACCTGACCAAAACACATGCTGCCTGGGAGAAGGTAGCTGCGGAGGGTCAGCAGCTTTGTGCTGGTGAGGAGAGCCTGGTCTCAATGCCAGAAGAGGCTCAGTGACCTCATGGGGGTAGCCAGAGTGAGTAAGTCCTCAGTATGTGTAATCTTGTGCCAGTATGCTACAGAGTACACGAGGAATGTGAGTTTGGCTGGTGCTCCAAGGCAGCATTATGAAACAAAGACTTTGCTGTCAGTGACGATGTCAGTGTGCTCTTAAAACTTTGGTCTGGTTGCAGGGTACGGGTTGGTGAGCAGACTGTGGAGATGAGGGATGAGCACAGCATCTAGGCTGCATGCACTTTGCTAATAATACATCGGGGGCATGGCATCAAATAAGCTGACAGTGCCAGTGTGTGCAATCTTACACCTTTTTTCAGGAGAAGCATGTCCACAATGCCCGAGAGTGAGGCCAGACTGAAAGGGGTGTGCCAAACCTCGTGGTCTTGACTCCATTTGAAGAGGAGATGTTGATGCTCACTGACACAGAGTCGTGCAGGACTAAAGGCAGAGGCGAGATTGGAGGAAGGCCTGGGTCTGGTGAGAAGGAAAAAGGCATAAACCAGTAGAAAAGAGGACAGGACAGGTGGATGGAGGTTTAGCATGAAGCAATGAACCTTGTTAATACCGTTCCGAGATGAAAATCCAGGAAAGCTTCATAATCGGAAGCTTCAGATGTTGGTACAAGTGTATATTGTGTCTGCATAGTCTCATCTCTCATGTTACACACGAGTAATGTTGCATAATTTAGTCTCCTTGCATAGATGTGGGAAGGTCTGTGATGACCACTAATCCCCCTTTTAAGCCACTCTGTCACAGTTGAAGCCTCTTCCATGGAGCCTCCTCCTAATGTGGGACAATCATTTCCCTCCAAGGAGGAGGAAGAACCCTTGGAGGATGCAGCATCACATCCTTTCTCTATTCCAAGCCCCACTACCGATACTAGCATCTCGGCAGGGATTTGCGTGTCAGAACAGGGGCATGCACAGTATGGTGAGGGCACTTCACAGTTGCACGTGCAGCTGCTGGAGAGTGTGGGGGAGCAGGCCTCGGGCAGGCCAGGAGTGTCCGGGGTGATCCAGAGACTGATTCCGAGTTGGATGATGAGCCTCTGGAGTTGTCCCTGAGGCGGCAGATGCTGGATGTCCAGTGCGAGGTCCGTGAAGATTTGGCGGATATACCAGAGGGGTTGAGTGCTCTGACCCAGACTGTGGAGGTGTCCATCCGGGTTCATGTGCACTGAGATCACCCACTCTTCAGAGCGTCAAGTTTCCTCCATGGACACATTGGCAACTATCCTGGAGGGGCAAACTGAGCGTATTGTAGATGCAATCTTGGGCATGCACTCCAACCTGCATATCATCACCCTGGCTCTGAGCTCAGAGGCCTGAGCCAGGGAGAATGGGCACAGACCCAGCTCCTGGGACCTCACTGGAAGGCAGCGAGGACCAAACGGACCTAGTGGCGGAGGATATAAGTATCAGCTGCCACCATCTGGAAGCACCTCTCAGGGCACTTCTAATGGAGGCAGTCCCCGTGTGGTGCTGCAGCAACAGAGGATTCTCTTGCCACTCAGCAGGATTATTGTAACATGGTGAGCCACTCAAGGCTGCAGTCGCACAGAGGACATCCGCTGAAGTCATCCAGATGCAGTGCACTCTCCAGTGCAGCAGTAAGCGAGAGGGGAGCACCATGCCAGAGCATAGAAACATAGATAGAAACAGAGAAAACAGGAGCAGGAGTAGGTCATTCGGCCCTTCGAGCCTGCTCTGCCATTCAATATGATCATGGCTGATCCTCTATCTTAACGCCATACTCCCACACTCTCCCCATAGCCCTTGACGCCTTTAGAGTAGAATGTGGGCAAATGTGAAATCGTTCATTTTGGCAGGAAGAATAAAAAAGAAACTTATCTAAATGGTGAGAGATTGCAGAGCTGTGAGATTCAGAGAGATCTGAGTGTCCAAGTGCATGAATCACAAAAGGCTAATATGCAGGTAAATCAGGTAATTAGGAAAGCTAATAGAATGTTATTATTTATTGTGAATGGAATTGATTACAAAAGTAGGGAGGTTATGCTTCAGTTCTACAGGGCATTGGTGAGACCATATCTGGAGTATTGTGTACAGTATTGGTCTCCTTATTTAAAGAAAGATGTAAATGTGTTAAAAGCTGTTCAGAGAAGGCTTACTAGACTAATACCAGGAATGGGCGGGTTGTCTAATGTGGAAAGGCTGGACATGTTAGGCTTGTATCCACTGGAATTTAGAAGAATTAAAGGTGACTTAATTGAAACCTTTAAGATCCAGAGGGGTCTTGACAGGGTGGATGTGGAGAGGATGTTTCCTCTTGTGGGAGAATCTAGAATTAGGAGTCACTGTTTAAAAGTGAGGGGTCACTTATTTAAGACAGAGATGAGGCGAAATGTTTTCACTCAGAGTCGTGAGTCTTTGGAACTGTCTTCCTGAATAGGTGATGGAAGCCAAGTCTTTGAATATTTTTAAGGCAGAAGTGGATAGATTATTGGTAAGTAAGGCGGTGATAGGTTACCAGGGTTAGGTGGAATGCATCAGGTTACTATCAGATCAGCCATGATCTTATTAAATGATGGAGCAGGCTCAAGGGGCTGAATGGCGTCCTCATGCTCCTTGTTCATTTAATTATTAAGGCATTCCTAGTGTCACGGCCATCCATGCAATCATGGCCAGGGCCTTCGACCTGAACATCGCTGTGTTCCATCACCTCGTCCTCACCCTTATCCTCTGATGAATGGCCCCTATCTGCCGTGCCCTCATTCTCCAGGGCATTCTCTCTTTGGATGGCGAGGTTATGGACGGCACAACACACCATGACCATGAGGGACACACGTGATGGAGTGTACTGCTTTGCACCCCCCCCTGTTCTGTCTGGGCATTTGAACCTCATTTTCAATAGGCCAATGTTCTGCTCAACTATGACCCTAGTGCTCCCATGGCTGTCATTGTATCACCTCTGCGTGTCTATTCTGGGCACCCTCATCGGCGTCATTAGCCATCTCCTCAATGGATAACCCTTGCCACCCAGAAGCCTCCATCCAGAGTATCAGGGCCACTGAATAGGTCTGGCACCTGTGAGTTTTGCAGAATGTAGGAGTTGTGGCTGCTGCTCAGGCACCTGGCGCACACCTACATGATCCGCCAATGAGGGTCACCCACCAGCTGGACATTCAGCGAGTGGAAGTCCTTCCTATTGCTGAAGCTGCAGGACTGTCCAGCAGGAGTCTTTATGGCAACATGTATACAGCCAATGGCTCCCTGTACTCTGGGAAAACCTGTAAACTCTCTGGTTCTGCTTGTCCAGCGTGAAAGAGATGTAATCCCCTGCCCTTCAAAACATTGCATCAGTGAAGACCTTGATGCAATGGTGTGCAGTGAGCTGCATTATGCCAGTGAGGTCACTACGTGCTGTCTGAAGTTGAGCACAATGGCCTAGAGTTACAGGCATCAGGTGCCCCCCACAAAATGCAGTTGGAGGAGATTTCCCCTGTGAGCATGTCACAGAGTGATATGACTGTGGCTCTTGAGAGCCTGAGCATTCTCTTGCATTGTGTTTCTGACATCTGCAGGTATCTCAATCTCTGTTTGCCTGTATACTTGAGGGGCTGCATAAGCCCTTCTATGTTCTGCTGAGGATGTATGACAGCTTCATTGCTCTGGTCTCTTCATGCACCATTAGTGCATCGTTGGCCTCCTGATCTGCCTTTCTTCCTCTCACTCTCCTCCTCCTTCTCCTCATCCTCCTCACTGGAGGTTGTGTCTCCCACCAATACCGCAATGCTCATTTTTCTCAGCTGCTTTAAAACCTGGGGTGATGGATAAGGACTAAACAGAGCACTCAGCAGGAGGATAAAAGGCCTCTAATTAATATGTGTTTTAAATGGAAGCTCTGCTTCTTGAATGAAGCACTCCCAATGATAACAGAACTCTGAACTGATAAAATAAGACTCAGAGCTCAGCTGAACCTTTCAAACCCACTCTAACAAGTTGCCTCATGAAATAACGGGACTCCCACATGGGGCAGAATTTTTCATATGGCGGAAGGGCTCAGTGGGGGCGGGTGGGGCGGGCGGGGAGCTGATTGCCACCCGTGGTCAGCTCTGCGCCTCCATTTTACACAGGTGGGCCAATTAAGGCCCGCCCAGCATAAGATACAACCGGTAGCACTCAATGCTACCTGTGCGGGCAGGGAGAGGAGGGAGAGTTGGGGCCAGCGCTCTCTCACAGAGCTGCCTATGGGAGATTGAAGGGCTTCTGAAATTATTAAATAAAAGGTTTATAAATATATTTAAACATGTCCCCTCATGTGACTGTGTCACATGAGGTGGGACATGTTTTTATATTTGTGAAAAAAATTTTATTTATTGAATAGAAGCTTTAGGCAACCTCACCCCGCTCATGGATGAGGTTTCCTAAAAAGAGCAAAGGCCACTTGGCCTTTTTGCCTGCCCGCCAACCGTAAGGTTGGACGGGCAGCGTTAACAAGTACTTCAATTAATTTCTTAATGGTCTTAAGAGGCCGTTGACATTTCGGCGGGCACGCAGCCGGCTCACCCACCGTATTAAATATCACGGGACTGCGCGATGACGTCGGGACACATGCCTGACATCATCGCACATCATTTTACACATCGGTGTGTCGGCCCGCCCCCGCACGCCAACTGAAAAATTCTGTCCATGGCATCAAACGCAAGTGTATTATCGCAGACACAACGTATTCCAGTCAATTGGGTCGGTAATGACCTTAAATACCTACTTAAATAAAGTTTGAATAACGCAGGCGAGCTCCCGATTTTTAACCCCACCCACCTGCTGTATTATTCGAAACTGACATCGTGATGTTGGGTGGCATGCCGATAATACATCAGCAGGGATGGGGAAGAAGCATATTATTCAGCCTCTGGAGTCTGGATTTGTGTTTTAGGTAAATCCCTAAACAATAGCCCGTGTGAATTCCTCAGGTAGTATTTGTCTTGATAAGTCAGGGAAGGCCCCAACCCAGCATTATGCAATGAGTAACCTTCTGGAAATTTCAGAAAATCTGTGTTGAAATTCCAAGGGTCTGGTCCTTTACAGCTATCGTATCTACCTTGTGAGTGTCCATTTATTAAAAAATAAAAGACAGCTCCAGAAGCTTCCATACAAAACAGTCGATGTTTAAAATTATAAATAGAACATGCCTTCACTGGACATGAACAGTACTGACATTTCCAACAGCAGCATGCTGCATTTTTTAGTGAGACATCTATACTTTCACCTTCCCGCTTCCTTCTCATTCATAGAAACATAGAAACTAGGAGCAGGAGTAGGCCAATCAGCCCTTCGAGCCTGCTCCGCCATTCATTATGATCATGGCTGATCATCGAACTCAATCGCCTGCTTCCGCTTTCTCCTCATATCCTTTGATCCCTTTCGCCCCAAGAGCTATATCTATCTCCTTCTTGAAAAGTCTCAACTACTTTCTGTGGTAGCGAATTCCATAGGCTCATCACTCTCTGGGTGAAGAAATTTCTCCTCATCTCAGTCCTAAATGGTCTACCCTGTATCCTCAGACTGTGACCCATGGTTCTGTACTGCCCCACCATTGGGAACATCCTTCCTGCATTGACCCTGTCTAGTCCTGTTAGAATTTTATAGGTTTCTAAGAGATCCCCCTCATTCTTCCGAACTCCAGCGAATATAATCCTAACCGACTCAATCTCTCCTCATATGTCAGCCCCGCCATTCCAGGAATTCCTTGATGAGTCTGGAAAGCTGTAGAGCCTTTAATCAAGATAAGAAATGCTGTTCCTCATGCTAATGTTGAGCTTCATTGAAACAGTGTAGGAGGCTGCGGACAGAGAGGTCAGAGTGGAACTGGGGTACTGAAAAGACATACTTGGCCAAGTTGTCACACAACCTGTGTTTGGTATCCCCAATGTAGAGAAGATTACAAATTAAAATAGAAAATGCTGGAAATACTTAGCGGGTTTGGAAAGAGAAACAGAGCTGGAGTCTTACCACCTTAGTCTCTGGCATAACAGCAAGGCCATTTCCAGGCTGGGAATCTGAGCTGCTGATTAACAGGCAGCCTGGTGGCTCCCTCCATGAGCCAAACAATTAAGAGCCCACCTCCAGGATTACTGTCCAATTAGGGAGAGCGGGCAGAGTGAAGCATCAGTAGCATGAATGAAGGACCTGTAT
Source organism: Cetorhinus maximus (assembly GCF_964194155.1). Lineage (NCBI taxonomy): Eukaryota > Metazoa > Chordata > Chondrichthyes > Lamniformes > Cetorhinidae > Cetorhinus > Cetorhinus maximus. The sequence goes on from NC_135889.1 coordinate 28,384,584, forward strand.
TCAAAGGAAAATCAGCAGCATTATGTGGCATTGTATGCTCAGTGTGAGACACAAGAGGTGAAGGATAAATAAGAAATAGGGAAGCGCTTTCTCCTGCTTCACAGATGTTTCTCTGGAGGTGATGTCAATGAAAACAGTGAGGGTATGGAGACAGCATCTTTTTCCAGGCAATGGCAGGGAGAAGCCTGCCAACTGCACCAACAAGGCTTGGCAAGAGGTTGCAAAGAAGATGAGCAGCTGGAATATGCTAGGTGTGGATGTGGATCCAGTGCAGCAAAAAGTTCAATGACCTTTTGAGGTCCAGTAACCTGAGTGTCATGCAACTCTCAGCTGGCAGCCATCATTCCCTATAGCAACATGCAACACAGAGATCATCTGAGGCACACAATGTACTGTCACATAGGAATAAGAACATAAGAACTAGGAGCAGGAGTAGGCAACTCAGCTCCTCGAGCCTGTCCCGCCATTCAATATGATCATGGCTGATCTCATTTCGGCCTCAATTCCAATTTACCGCCCTCTCCCCTTAACCTTTCAACCCATTACTAATTAAAAATCTATCTACCTCCTTCTTAAATTTATTCAGCGTCCTGGCATCCACTGCACTCTGAGAAAAGTAACTCCTTTGAGAAAAGTAACTCCTCCTCATCTCTGATTTAAATCTACCACCCCTTAGCCTAAAACTATGGCCTCTCATTCTAGAATGCCCCACAAGGGGAAACATCCACTCCACATCTACTTTGTCTATCCCCTTTAGTATCTTATATACCTCAATTAGATCTCCTCTCATCCTTCTAAACTCCAGCGAGTATAGGCCTAAACTGCTCAATCTCTCCTCATAAGACAAGCCCTGCATCTCTGGAATCAATCAAGTGAACCTCCTCTGAACCGCCTCCAGTGCAACTACATCCTTCCTCAAGTAAGGGGACCAAAACTGTGTACAGTACTCCAGGTGCAGTCTCACCAATGCCTTGTACAGTTGCAACAACACTTCCCTATTTTTATACTCTATTCCTTTAGCAATAAATGCCAAAATTCCATTTGCCTTCCTTATTACCGGCATACTAGCTTACAGCGATTCATGCAAGAGGACACCCAGATCCCTCTGCACTGAAGCATTCTGAAGTTTCTCTCCATTTAAATAATAAATCGCCTTTTTATTCTTCTGACCAAAATGGATAACCTCACACTTATCCACGTTAAACACCATCTGCCAAATTTTGGCCCATTCACCTAACCTGCCCATATCCATTTGTAAATTTCTTATTTCTTTATTGCAACTTACTTTCCCACCTATTTTGGTGCCATCTGCAAATTTCATTATAGTGCCTTCTAGCCCTGACTCCAAGTCATTAATATAGTTTGTAAATAGTTGGGGCCCAAGGACCGAACCCTGTGGCACTCCACTAGTTACAGCTTGCCATCCAGAAAAAGATCCATTTATCCCGACTCTCTGCTTTCTGTTGGTTAGTCAATCCTCTATCCAAGCTAATATATTACCCTAACTCCATGTGATCTTATCTTGTGTATTAATATTTTGTGCCGCACCTTACCAAAGGCCTTCTGGAAGTCCAGATATATTACATCTACAGGGTCCCCATTGTCCACTTTGCTTGTCACATCTTCACAAAGAACTCTAGCAAATTAGTCAAACACGATTTACTTTTCATAAAACCATGCTGACTCTGATGGATTGCATTTTGACTTTCCAAATGCCCCATTACTACTTCCTTAATAATGGATTCCAACAATTTCCCAATGACAGACGTTAAACTAACTGGTCTATAGTTTCCTACTTTCTGCCTCCCCCTCTTTTTGAATAAGGGCATTATATTAGCATTTTTCCAATCCACTGGAACATTTCCAGGATCCAGGGAATTTTGGAATATTATAGCCAATGCATCCACTATCTCCACTGCCACTTCCTTTAAGACCCTGGGATGTAGGCCATCAGGTCCTGGGGACTTGTCATCCTTTAATCCCAATAGTTTGCTCAGTACTTTTTCTGTATGATGGTGATTGTTCTAAGTTCCACCTTCTCTATACGCTCTGCACTACCTGTTGCTATTGGGGTGGTACTAGTGTCCTCCACTGTGAAAACTGAGGCAAAATATTGATTAAACATCTCTGCCATTTCTGCATTCCCCACTATTAACTCCCCAGTCTCATCCTTGAAGGGACCAACATTCAATTTAGCTACTCTATTGGACACATAGCTGACGCAAAATTGAGAATATCCGTTTCACAAATTACCAATCAGTTGCGTCTGACATACAGATTGATGCAGTTCTTTTTGAAGATCCATACCAGGGACACCGCAATATAAAATGTGTCCCCATATCCTCAGTAGATTGTCAAAGAGGACCTGTGAGCTATTGTGAAGGGTCCTGGAGTATAGCAGCACAGGAATGTGGATTCAAAAATCCAATATGACAGGGAGCATCTGGGGTGTCCCAGAGTCAGGGCCAAATCTGTGTACCTCCAGTCATATGTGAAATTTTTCACAGGGACTAGAATAATTCTACAGGTGTGCAAAAATTGTTTACAAATGTGCTAAAGTGAAGAGTATTACAGTGATAGTTGAAAAAACAAACTAAATTCAGGTACCTTTTGTAGGAGGGGCAGGTTCCTCTTCATGTTTTATTGTTGGTTCTTCAATAATTACTGTTGGAACAGTCAGTGTTGTCAATGGTACCATCATCTGATTCTGTATATCTGACAGAGAGTGGAATTCCTTTACATTGAAGATTAAACTTGGGTCAATTGCAATCTCTTCTAGCTGTGCTGGGTCTGGATGCTTGACTGCAACAGCAAAGGTCATTACTGCAGCTCGCTTCAATGCATCTGCTGGTGCTTCCACATCATCGCTGGACCTTCCACCAGTAACGAGCACCAAAAACTGAGGAACATTTTCTTTTATTCGGCTTCCTGCAGAACTAGTAAAATAGTATTTAATGGCAAAGTCCAACGCTGAACCAGTGTTGACTGTTGTTCCCCCTCTCAGTCTGAGACTTCTGATATGAGACAGAAGTTCAGCTTCTGATGAATACGTGTTTAGATAGAACTCAGCTTCTGTGTCATCACTGTACTGTGCCAGGCCTACACGCACCTTGTCACTTCCAACGGCCAGGTTCTGAATTATTCTTGTCATAAAATCACGGACAAAAGGTAAATTTGTGTTTCCCACATTGTCTGATCCATCAATAAGGAACACAATGTCTCTCTCACTCATTTCCTTTGGTAGAACTGGAAAAGCAATAAACATCAGGTCAGACAACATCCCTAGAAATTAAATTACACCTGATAAACCAATGTAATCAGATTTTAGAAAATTTTCTACATTCTACAACAAATGGGACTTTAATAAATGATATTTCCCCTGTGTTTCTCTAGCATCCAGAGAAGACCAGCATCAAACAAAATCCACTAATCACAAAGAAAATGTGCTTTAAGTAAGGAAAGATCTAAGAAAAACATGCACATCCTTTTGAAAAGGAAACCATGACTAGTCCGAAAGTGGCAGGTGTCTGGAACTGGCATTTTTCATATCAAATATGAATCAGTCAGAATGATACTTCCTAAGTCACCAGAGGGACATTTTGCATATTGTCAAACTTGCAATGTCTCAGGTTTAACTATCCCTGATCTTTCCATTTCACTGAAAAATTAAATCTTAAGAAAAAGGCAATGGTTGGTAATGGGCAGGAGAGGCAGCAGGAAGGTGGGGAAGAATGTTTTTATGCAGCAAGTGGTAATAACTTGGAACTCGCTGCATTCTAGGGTGATGGTAGTGAAGGCAATCAATGATTTCAAAAGAAATTTGGATAGGCACCTGAAAGAAATAAACTTGCAGGGCTGCGGGGATAGAGCAGGGGAATGAGACATATTGTATTTCTCCGTGGAGAACTGGCATAGACGCCAAAGCATCAAAGAATTGTTACTGCATAGAAAGAGGCGATTCTGCCCATCATGTCTACACCGGCTCTCCAAATAAGCATATGACTTAGTGCCATTCTCCTACTTTTGCCCATACCCTTGCACATTGTTTCTGTTCAAATAATCATCTAATGCCCTCTTGAATGAATAGATTGAATCTGCCTCCTCCACAGTTCCAGGCAGTGCATTCCAGACCAGAACCACTCACTGTGTGAAAAAGTTTTATCTCATGTCACATTTGCTTCTTTTTCAAATTACTTTAATTCTGTGCCCCCTCTTGATCCTTTTACAAGCAGGAACAGTCTCTCCCTATCTACTCAGTCCAGCCCCCTCATGAACACCTCTATCAAATCTCCTTCTTCTCACCAAGAAGAACAGTCCCAACCTCTCCAATCTATCTTCATAACTGAAGTTTCTCATCCCTGGCACCATTCTTGTAATCTTCTTCTGAACTCTCTCCAATGCATTCACATCCTTCCTATAGTGTGGTGCCCAGACCTGTACACAATACTCCAGCTGAGGTCTAACTAGTGTCTTATATAAGCTCAGCATAACCTCCTTGCTCTTGTACTCTATGGCCCTATTAATAAAACCCAGGATATTGTATGCTTTATTAACTGCTCTCTGTACCTGCCCAACCATCTTCGATGATCTATGCACATACACACCCAGGTCCCTCTGCTCCTGCACTCCTTTTAGAATTGTACCCCTTATTTTATATTGTCTTTCCATGTTCTTCCTACCAAAATGCATCACCTCACACTTCTCTGCATTGAACTTCATCTGCCACCTATCTGCCCATTCCACCAGCTTGTCTATGCCCTTTTGAAGTTCTACACTGTCCTCCTCACAGTTTACAATGCTTCCAAGTTTCGTATCACCTGCACACTTCGAAATTGTTCCCTGCACACCAAGATCTAGATCATTAACACATATTAGGAAAAGCAAGGGTCCCAGTGTCGACCCCTGGTGAAGGCCACTATAAACCTTCCTCCAGCCCAAAAAATATCCATTGATCATTACTCTGTTTCCTATTACCCAGCCAATTTTGTATCCACGTTGCGCATGCCTCTTTTATTCCATGAGCAATAACTTTTCTCACAAGTCTGTTGTGTAGCTCTGTATCAAATGCCTTTTGAAAGTCAATGTACACCGCATCAACAGCATTACCCTCATCAACCCTCTCTATTACCTCGTCGAAAAACTCCAGCAAGTTAGTTAAACACAATTTTTTTAGAAATCCATGCTGCCTCTTCCTAATCAACCCACATTTTTCGATGTGACTACTAAATTTATCCCAAGTAATTGTTTCTAGAAGCTTCCCCATCACTGAAGTTAAACTGACTGGTCTGTAATTGCTAGGCCTATACTTGCAACATATTTTGAACAAGGCATAATGTTTGCAATTCTCCAGTCCTCTGGCATCTCCCCTGAGTCTAGGGAAGACTGAAAGATTATGGCATGTGCCCCTGCAATTTCCACTCTCACTTCCTTCAATGTCCTTGGATGCATCTCATCTAGTCCTGGTGCCTTGTCAACTTTAAGTGCCAACAGCTTACCCAACACTTCTTCCTTATCAACTTTGAACACTTCTAGTGACAACATTTCCTCCTGTGTCACCATGGCCTAGGTAGCATCTGCTTCCTTGGTAAAGACAGGTGTAAACTCTTCATTTAACACCTCAGCCATGCCCCTTGCCTCTGTGTGTAAATCCCATTTTTGGGTCACTAATCGGCCCTAGTCCTCCTTTTACCACCCTCTTACTATTTGTGTGCTGATAGAAGACTTTGGGATTCCCCTTTATGTTGGCTGTCAGTCTTTTCTTATAATCCCTTTTTGCTTCTCTTATTTGCTTCTTCACCTCTCCTCTGAAATGGTTCTCAACTGTATTTTCTACCTGACACCTGTCATAAGCACACTTTTTCTTCTTCATCTTAATTTCTATTGCCTTTTTCATCCAGAGAGCTCTGGATTTGTTTTCCCTACCTTTCCCTTTTGAGGGAATATACCTTGACTCTGCCCGAACCATTTCTTTTTTGAAGGTAGCCCATTGTTCAGAAACAGTTTTGCCCGCCAACCTTTCATTCCAGTCTATCCAGCCCAAATGGCCTCCTTCTGTACCCTAAATGATTCAATGAATTTAAACTGGTGGGAAATAGTTTAAAACCAGCATTGAATCAGAGTTGAATGGCTACCTCTTATCCCTATGTTTTAAAAGGCAGGGGTTACATATATCTATGGCACTCATTCCTATCAGAATCTGCTAAATTATACCATGCGAGGACTATATTGTGCGCTACTGGTTTAATGTACTGAGACTGACAGTGTTTCTGGAATATGTCTTTAGAATTCAGTCAGTGAAATAACTTAGTGGTAAAATGTACAGATTGTGCAACCTTAGACTTGGTGAGGTCACTCCTACAATCACAGAATTACAGAACCACAGTGCAGAAGAGGCCCTTTGGCCCATCGAGTCTGCACCGACACGTGAGAAACACCTGACCTATCTACCTAATCCCATTTACTAGCACTTGGCCCATAGCATTCAATGTTATGACGTACCAAGTGCTCATCCAGGTACTTTTTAAAGGATGTGAGGCAACCTGCCTCCACCACCCTCCCAGGCAGTGCATTCCAGACTGCCACCACCCTCTGGATAAAAAAGTTTTTCCTCACATCCCCCCTAAACCTGCTGCCCCTCACCTTGAACTTATGTCCCCTTGTGACTGACCCTTCAACTTAGGGAAACAGCTGCTCCCTATCCACCCTGTCCATGCCCCTCATAATCTTGTACACCTCGATCAGGTCGCCCCTCTGCTCCAATGAAAACAACCCAAGTCTATCCAACCTCTCTTCATAGCTTAAATGTTTCATCCCAGGCAACATCCTGGTGAATCTCCTCTGCACCCCCTCCAGTGCAATCACATCCTTCCTATAATGTGGCGACCAGAACTGCACACACTACTCCAGCTGTGGTCTCATCAAGGTTCTATACAACTCCATCATGACCTCCCTACTTTTGTAATCTATACCTCAATTGATAAAGGCAAGTGTCCCATATGCCTTTTTCACCACCCCACTAACGTGCCCCTCTGCCTTCAGAGATCTATGGACACATACGTCAAGGTCCCTTTGATCCTCAGAACATTCTAGTACTATGCCGTTCATTGAATACTTCCTTATCAAATTACTCCTTCCAAAGTGTATCACCTCACACTTTTCAGGGTTAAGTTCCATCTGCCACTTATCTGCCCATTTGATCATCCCACCTATATCTTCCTGTAGCCCAAGACACTCAACCTCACTCAAACTCACTCAATCTCACAATGTTGAAGATGTTCTTTTATTTTCTCCTACATAACTTTGAGTAAACTAAGCCAATCATAGTTTGCCAGACTATTTTACCTTCAGTAGGAGGAATTGGTTCTTCAATCACAAACTCTGCTCTAACTTTAGAGAGTAGTTCTTGTTGAATAGTTTGCAATTCCTTGAAATCTCCCAGTTTCAAAACAGAATCAGGATTAGACACTATCTGTTGTAGCTCCGATGTGTCTGCACTCTTGGCCCCGATAGCAATGGGCTCTATACCAGCCCGTTTCACTGCAACTGCTGCCTGTCCAACATCATCTCTGGATTTCCCAGCAGTGATAAGCACCAGGATTTGTGAAGCTCCAGCATCGCCCCTGCCCCCTGCAGATGGAGTGAAGACATTCTTTGTGACATAGTCCAGTGCAGCACCAGTGTTGAGGGGTCTTCCTGTTTTCAGTCTCAGCTTTTTTATTGCATCCAAAACCTCATCTTTAGTTGAATGACTATTGAGACCAAATTCAAGTCTTGGGTTCGAACTGTATTGTACCACAGCAACTTGATCTTTGTCAGGTCCAATATCGAGCTCCTGGATCATTTTATTAAGAAACTCACGGACTTGAAGAAATGATCTTCCCATTCCAGGAGAACCATCAATTAGGAAGACTATATCTCTCTTCTTGACTGCTAAAGCTGAATATAAACATAAATGTATAAGATCAATGCATATCTGTAACCTTAGAAGTTTTCTGTAGGATGTAAAGATTTATCATGTTATTATCAGTATTGAAATTTCCGACGGCAACGTGCTGCAATTTTTAGTGTGGTTTAGAGCTTTTCCCATTTCCTCCCCATCATTTCCTTTTCCCACTGCCCTGCTCCTTTAATGATGTTTATTCCTTCAACTTCCTACTACTCTGTGCCCCACTCTGACTTATTCAATTTCACCCCTACTCTAAGTCAGTTCCATTCTACTTTACCTTCTTCTCAACCATTACATCCGCCCAAATATGGCTGACAAACAATTGTCCCTTAAATCTTTCTCCATGCGGAAACATTTGATTTCAGGGTGGTTCAAATGTTCAGATCCCCTTCACCCATATTGTCAACATAATACCTTCATTCCCCTCCCCTATTTTGTTTACAAAATACAGCTTGTTTATTGTTGAGAAATTAAGTTAGAATGGGTAAAAGCATCCTGGCTGTGTGCCTCTTTATCTCTGCTTCTTTTGCACTTTTTCAGTCTCAAAATATCACAATTAGAAAGGTTCCACTTTAATCAAAACACAAGTAAGATAATTAGAGGCATTAAGTTTGCTTTGAAATTCAGCACTATTTGAAAAAGGAATTAATAATGAGGATGAGGTAAGACACTGGGCAGAATTAACCCAGCCAGGTGGAAGCAGATTCGAGTACATGCGGGATGGGGAAGTTCTGGAAATGACATCAGTTCGGGATCCGAATGTCACCCTGCCCAACCTTCTTCCGGCTTTCCTAGTGGTGGTTTCTGAGTCCTGCGGGGAACCCCTGTGGATCTGGCAGGAAAGCAATTGAGGTGATTAAAAAGGCAATCAATAGACTTTTTACCATGAATTCCTTCTTTCCAAGAAGTGCCTGATTTCAACGCTGTGGGTGGAATTGTCCAGTCCAGTTGGCGGCTGATGTCATGGCGAGTGGGGGGGACAAATGGCGGGAAGGGCAAAAATCAGTTTCACGCTGTCGTGAAACCAGTTTGTGATCGTCCACTCCCCCCGTCAATGGCGAACCGCATTTCCTGCCACTGCACGTCAGGAACCTAATTTCAGTACTTTAGCATCTCATTATAAGCCCTGCTCACTGGAATCATTCCCCCACATCAAATTTACCACCCACGTTGGCATGACTTCAGAATGGCGTGCTTCACGACTGCTTTTAAAAGGTGTGCACCTGATGACCTGAACTTTGAGGTGCACTCAGATGTGAGTGCACACAACCTTGTGCAGTGCTCACGAGCATTGCCATAGGACATCAATGAAGAGGTGCACAGCCAAGTTGTTTTTTCCTGGCTGGCTTTCAGTGCGGTACCAGGGCAAGGGCTCCAGTGCGGGTTAGGCCAGGGTTGGGGAGCAAGGCAGCACAGACTGAAGGAGGGACACAAGCACATGCCAGGGGGTGGGAAGTGGATGGACACATCCACTTCCAGACATCCAGACTTGGATAAGCTTGTCAAAAGTGAACATTCTCCCGCAGCTGAGACTGTTCAGCTGCAGCTCCATCGACATGCTTGGAGTCAGACTTCTGAAGCTTTTCTGCCCACTCAAGCAATGCAAAAGCATGAAAGTGCCACCAAATGCTCCAGAACATTTCATCCAATGGGTCCAGACTGCAAATTAAAGTGCGTTTTAGGGAAAAGCAGAGCAATTGGCCAACTGGGCAAGTTGTAGGATCCCCTTGCGAAAGGTGGCCATGGTGCAGTTGCTGGTGGAGGCGTTCACAGCCCCTGGCAATGTCATCATTCATGTTTAGACCGTTATCCACCATAGTTCAAGCTAACAACGCAGCCTTGCAGTGCGGGTTAGGTGAATGCCTGTGCCTGAGCTGATAGCACAGCATGCAGTCCAGTGGCCAAAGCAGCCGTCAATCAGTCAAATGGAGAGGGGTGAAGGTGGGTAGGGTTTCGGACAGCCATGAAGTGCACTACACACTGGCCATCCAAATGGAGGCCAGCATCTCTGGTATGCACAAAGGGGCCTTCAGACTTAACCAAGTGAGATTCTTAGGACACATATGCTAATCCATGGGTCTCTCTCTTTGATCCTGCAGGAGGAAAACATCAGGATCATGGAGCCTTGTGATTTAGTGCTCATGGCTTGCAGGGAGCGGAGAAGAAGAAGAAGAGTGCAGCAGAGGCGTCTGGCTCAGCAAAGGGAAGAGCTCCTCCCTCGAAATGAAGGGGTGACAGGGCCTGATGCGCACGCAGCTGAAGATCCACAGCGAGCCATCGCTCGTAGGTGTTTCGCTAGGCACAGGGTCTACAGACAGTGCTGGTCATTCCTGCAGATGAGTGAGAACCAATGTTACCAAAGACTGCGCATGTCTAGGGAACTGGCTGGTCACATGTGCCACCTGCTGCAGGATTTGACATCACAGGGACATGAAGGCCATCTACTGTCAGTGGCCATGAAAGTGACCGAGGCACTCAATTTTTACACCAGTGGCTCCTTCCAGGGCACCACAGGTGACCTGTGTGGGATCTCGCAAGCCTCCACGCACAAGCGTCTTCAGGAGGTCATGGACACCATCTTCGCAAAGGCGCGGAACTTTGTGCATTTCGACTAGGATCAGGAAAGCCAGGAAGAAAGAGCACTGGGATTTGTGCAGATCTCAGATTTTCCACAGGAGCAGGGTGCCATCAACTGCACTCACATCTGCGCTTAGATCTCCGTGGCAACAAGCAGTCAACTACATCAACCACAGGGGCTTCCACTCAGTAAACATTCAGCTGTTGTGCGACAATCACAAACACATCTTGTAGGTCTGCACACAATTCCCAGGGAGCGCCCATGACTCCTACATCCTTAGCAGGCCTCAGATCCCTGACATCTTCCAGGGTCCAGCTGCAGGGTTGGTGCCTCGGGGACAAAGGCAACGGCCTCAGACTGCATCAAGAGTAACCGTATAAGGAGGCCAATGCCGCGACCTGGGTTTTGGTGGAGCAAACGTTAGTCATATTGAAAACGAAGTTCTGGTGCCTCGACAGGTCTGGTGGAGAACTGCAATGCAGTCCACCGAGCGTGTCGCATATCATCGTAGCTTGCTGCATGCTACACAACCTGGTGCTGCAACAGGGGGAGGACCTGGCTGAGGAGGAGATGGAAAAGCCGTACGTCTCCTCCGATGAGGGGGACGTCGAAGGGGATGATGGTGATGAGGTCCTCAAAGGCAAGGATGCATGCGATGAAGCCACACTGGCCACACGAGGCAGGCGTGCTTGGGAGGCCCTCATAGCTGCAAGATTCATTGAGGATGATGACAAGTTGCAATGAGGACAGTCCTGATAACCTCAACTTGCATCTGTGAATGTTTGAATCCTGAGTGCTGATGGCAACACACATAGCCTCAGTGCTCAGGCTCATGTCATGGGGGCGCAGTGGAGGCCCTAATAGTCATTAGATTCCAGGGGGATGATGACGGTATGCAGTGAGGACACTCCATAGATCTTCACATTGCCTCTGTGAATGTTTGACTCCTGCTTGGCTGAGGGCAGCTCACTTGTGCTCTGTGATCAGGGTCATATCATAAAGACGTAGCCATGAAACTTCAAATGCACCTGATCCTTTGTTAGCCTTCAGCACCTATTTCCTTCAGGCGCACGCTGTCATGGATCACAGATGCTGAAGAAATGGGGATCTAGCCCCGCCTCAAAGGTGCTGAGAGCACACAGAGAGAATGACGGAACTCTGTGATGCCTACCCACGATATTCTGGCAGTAATGACAAGCACCATCGAGGTGCAGGCATCGCTAATGTGTCCAGTGAGTGTGAAGCCAGCCCATCACTTTGGTCTGAAGGTTACACACTGCACAGGCCCTGGACTGAGACACCTGCCTTTATCTTGTGCAGGAACCAAGGTTTCACATCTGAGTGACACGAACACTGCTCATCATAACAAGGAGCCATAGCCAAGGAGACATTCTTGGGAGTTTATTTACAATAGTGAACAGTATATACAAGTGATAACACCCGTGACCGCACTGTGCAATTACATCCTTCTAACCTTCCTAACCATGCAACTCCCTGCTCTCAGCGTGAGTCGCATATGGTGCTGCTTGTGGTCGGCTTATTAAGTTTCCGGCCACTGGCCCTGGATTTCTTGTGTTAACAAAAGAAGGTGGAGGTTGGGTGGTTCAGTTCACAACCTATGGACAATCGGGTCACTCAGGCCCACTGCCCTCCAGGGTTCGAGCGTGACATCCGACAGAATAGACTCCAACTAACCTGGCAGGGCGGGCGACTCAGAGGACCCCTGCCAACAATCTAGAGTGTTTCCAGTGAATGCATTATTAATGAGGTGGGACACGCTTGCAAGGAGACGATACGGCGCAAAAACCTGCCATTGCAGCCAGCGGATAAAACGGCTTTTTTACTTGCCTGCTACTGCACTTAGTGCAAATCTGGGGCAATTCCGCCCTGTGTCTGAACATGACTAAGCATCACTAAGGTAAGTATACACAGTGAAGAGCATCTCCAGTTAAACTGACAGGCTGGTATGTCTTTGATTAGTTACACTGGAGTTCCCATGGCCACTGAAAGTTAGCTTTTTAAAACATTTATACTCTGAGAGAGTGCTATCATTGCTTGACAAGCGATTGTCAACTCCTTGGAAGACACTTCACCTACCCAGCACTTCACTCACCTTTAGCTTCATTTCCCTGCTGCCAACCTTCAACACAGCATGGCAGCAATTTTTGCAGCCCCACCTTCCACCTCTGCTCAGGGGAAGGAGCAACCAGTGCCAACAGTTCCAGCAGCAACACCAGGCACAGCAGCTGCCTTCTCTTCAGCTGCATGCCCACCGCCCCTAACTGGGGGAAGGGGGTTAAACACCAAGATTCAGTTTAATGGAAGCGAGGCCCCCACCAAAAGTTCTCCTGACAGAGCACCTGCTTTCTTAGCATGTCTGAGCATCAGTACCTCAGGCGGCTCAGACTCTCATGTCAGGTCAATGTTAACATCTGCAGCCTCGTGGAATAAGACCTCCTTCCCAATGGAGCAGGTGGATATGCAATGCCAATAACCGATAAGGTACCTGTTACTGGAGGGCCATTCCCCAGGTCTCTGCCTCTTGCCAAGTTGTGTGCTGTCTCTCTTCTAATTGGATTTGGTCTGGTATGTGGTAGTCATGGTCCTGCACTTGCTGATAAGGCTGGAGGCGATACCATTAGCAAACTCTACCATTTATTTAACATTATGTTAACTATTTACAGGGTAGTCTCTACATGATGCTTTACATAGAACTATCTATCACCGTGATGTGATCTTATGTCACTGACGATGAAGACTATATGTTTACATTATTCAACATTAACCTTTTATACTACTTCTCCCCCCAAATATCTGACTCAATAAATACTATTTACCTTATCTTACATCTCCCCTCAAAGCTTCTGCCTTCATCTCTGGTTCACAGGGAGAAGCCTTATGTTGGTTTCATCAACCTCCCAGGCCTTGTTCAGATTTTTCCCTGAAGTTGCATTGGATTCACGTACTCTATGTTTTCTCTTGAACCCTGTTGAGTAGCTTGTGAATGTTCAGAGGCCATTGGTTCTCTGTTCAGGTTTTCTTCCTGATCATATGGATAGTTAGTCCATTCCTTTAAAGGTGGTCTTCTTGTTGATATAAGTGTGCTTCTATTTATTTGTACTATCCTATTCTCTATTTCAACCAGCTAAGATCTCAGACTTCTTGTCTTTTCCAGTATTTGGCCTTCTCTATTCTGGTCTCTAATCCAGATTGGTTCACCTGGTTGGAGATCTGGTAACTCATGCACTCTATGGCGGTTGTTGCAATTCTTTCCCTGATTTGCACAATACTCATCCTCCTTCTCTCTTACTCTCTTGATGTCAGAGGTTTTCAGACATGGTATGAGCATATGTGGAAGAACAGGAAGTTGTGTACCTAATCTTCTTCCCATCAGTAGTTCTGACAGAGTAAATCCATTCTGTAATGGTGTGGAACAGTAGCTCAACTGTGCTAAGTTGATATCATCATTCTTTTTCAACAAAGCTTTTAGCATTCTTACTCCTCTCTCATTCTCACCATTTGCTTATGAGTACCTGCATGAACTAGTTATATGAACAAATCCAGAGTCTTCTGTAAATTTCTTGAATCCTTCATTCACAAACTCTGAGCCATTGCCTGAAATTACAAGGTCTGGAATGCCATGTGTGGCAAACATTTCTTTTAGTGAATGAATGACTGCTTCTGAGGTTGTTCCATGTTTAATGATGTTTAACCTCAATCCATTGGGAGTAACAACTGTGAGGAACGTCTTCCCCTCGAGCTTGAAAAAGTCTGTTCTGAGATGTTCCCAGGGTCTGGATGGAAATGAGGATACAATCAAGATTCCTTCTGCTCTTGGTGATGGATTGCACAGGTGATGCAGCTCGAAATCATTCCTTCTAGCCACCAAACTGAATTTTGTGCCCTAGCATGATACTTTGTAATGTCTAGGTTTCCCTGGTGTATTTTTTGAAGGATTTTGAATCTAAGGACTCAACCTCTCACTGTAGTATCTGATGTATGACAATACTGATATATCTGAGACTGAGATACTGAGATGCCTTATGTTGCTTGAAATACTGTTTTAAGATGATATTGTTCGGAATATAATCCAGCCATCCATTTTTGCAGTATTCTATGATTTTAGCACATTCTTCACCTGCTTTCTGTGTTTGGCATATTTCATTCAGCATCCATGTGGTTTACAGTGTGAACTTTGTTATGATGAGCTGCATGAGTCTATCTCCTCAATTAGATTTATGTTTTCCTGCTCAGGCTTCCCAACAGCTGTTATTTGCTGCTTGCCTTGTACATATTCATCTGCTTCCTTCATTTGATGCTCCAAGGAAATTTTCTGTCTGGTTTCCTCTAGATTTTCTAGTTCATCTCCTTTAAAGATGTCAGGAAGATATAATAATCTTATTGGAATTTATTGTAAAGTAGTGGTATATGTGTCTATATGTGTTTGTGTGTGAGGCTTAATTGGATTAAAGACAGCTGGTTTGAAGGCTTTGGTGTAAACATGATAAACATGGGGGAAGTTTAGAATGTAAGATGTAAAAGGACATTTGCATTTTTAAATAAACCAGACTAGATTCTTTTCAAAGGAGGGGTGAAATGTGTCACCTAGACAGGTGAAGTTCAGAAACAGTGTGTTTATTTTTTCCCAAAGATTACTGGTGATGTGAGAGATTTTTATTATCAGAAATATAAAGTCCAAAGACATAGTTTTTAAAATTCATTCAGTGGATATGGCCTTCACTGGCTGGGACAGCATTTATTGCCCATCCATAGTTGCCCTTGAGAAGGTGGTGGTGAGTTGCCTTCTTGAACCGCTGCAGTCCATGAAGTGTAGGTATGCCCACAGTGCTGTAAGGAAGGGAATTGCAGGATTTTGTCCAAGCGACAGTGAAGGAACGGTGATATATTTCCAAGTCAGGATGGTGAGTGACTTGGAGGGGAACTTCCAGGTGGAGATGTTCCCATCTATCTGCTTCTCTTATCCATGTAGGTGGTAGTGGTCATGGGTTTGGAAGGTGCTGTCGAAAGAGCCTTGGTGAATTCCTGCAGTGCATCTTGTATTTGGTACATATGCTACTGCTGTGCATTGGTGGTGGAGGGAGTGAATGTTTGTGGATGTGGTGCCAATCAAGTGGGCTGCTTTGTCCTGAACGGTGTCCAGCTTCTTCAGTGTTGTGGGAGCTGCACTCATCCAGGAAGTGGGGAGTATTCCGTCATACTTCTGACTTGTGCCTTAGGTTGACAAGGAGTCAGGAGGTGAGTTACTTGTTGCACAATTCCTAGCCCCTGACCTGCTCTTGTAGCCACAGTGTTTATATGGCTAGTCCAGTTCAGTTTCTGGTCAATGATAACTCCCAGGATGTTGGGATTCAGTGATGGTAATGCCATTGAACATCATGGGGTGATGGTTGGATTCTCTCTAGTTGGAAATGGTCATTGCCTGACACTTGTGTGGCACGAATGCCACTTGCCACTTGTCAACCCAAGTCTGGATATTGTCCAGGACTTGCTGCATTTGGACGTGGACTGCTTTAGTATCTGAGGAGTCATGATGCTGCTAAACATTGTGCAATCATCAGCGAATGTCTCCACTTCTGACTTTATGATGGAAGGAAGATCACTGAGGAAGCAGCGGCAGATGGTTGGGCCTAGGACACTACCCTGAGGAACTCTTGCAGCAATGCCCTGGAGCTGAGATGACTGACCTCCAACAATCACAACCATTTTCCTTTGTGCTGGATATGACTCCAACCAACGGAGAGTTTTCACCCTGATTCCCATTGACTCTAGTTTTGCTAGGGCTCCTTGATGTTACACTCAGTCAAATGCTGCCTTGATGTCAAGGGCAGTCACTCTCACCTCACCCCGGGAGTTCAGCTCATCATCCATGTTTGAACCAAGGCTGTAATGAGGTCAGGAGCTGAGTGGCCCTGGTGGAACCCAAACTGGGGATCAGTGAGCAGGTCATTGCTAAGCAAGTGCCGCTTAATAGCACTGTTGATGACCCCTTCTATTACTTTACTGATGATCGAGAGTAGACTGATGGGGTAGTAATTGGCCGGGTTGGATTTGTCCTGCTTTTTGTGTACAGGACACACCTGGGCAATTTTCCACATAGCCGAGTAGATACCAGTGTTGTAGCTGTACTGGCTAGAGGCGTGACGTGTTCTGGAGCACAAGTCTTCAGTACTATTGCCAGAATATTGTCAGGGCCCATCTCCTTCAGCCATTTCTCGATATCACGTGGAGTGAATCGAATTGGCTGAAGGCTGGCATCCGTGATGCTGGGTATCTCCAGAGATGGCCGAGATGGATCATCTACTTGGCACTTCTGCCTGAAGATTGTTGTGAATGCTTTATCTTTTGCACTGCTGTGCTGGGCTCCTCCATCATTGAGAATGGGGATATTTGTGGAACCTCCTCCTCCAGTGAGTTGTTTAATTGCCCACTACCATCCATGACTGGATGTGGCAGGACTTAGATCTGATCCGTTGGTTGTGAGATCCCTTTGCTCTGTCTATCACTTGCTGCTTATGCTGTTTGGCACGCAATTAGTCCTGTGTTACAGCTTCACACCTCATTTTTAGGTATGCCTGGTGCTGCTCTTGGCATGCCCTTCTGCACTCTTCTTTGAACCAGGGTTGACCCCCTAGCTTAATGGTAATGGTAGAGTGGGGGATATGCTGGGCCATGAGGCTACAGATTGTGTTCGAGTACAATTCTGCTGCTGCTGATGGCCCACAGTGCCTCATGGATGCCCAGTCTTGAGTTGCTAGATCTGTTTGAAATCTATCCCATTTAGCACAGTGGTAGTGCCACACGACATGGAGGGTATCCTCAATGTGAAGGTGGTTCTTCATCTCCACAATGACTTTGCAGTCATCACTTCTGCCGATACTGTTTTGGACAGATGCATCTGCGGCAGGCAGGTTGGGGAGGATGAGGTCAAGTACATTTTTCCCTCTTGTTGGCTCCCTCACTACCTGCTGCATACCCCGTCTAGCAGCTATATTATTTTGGATTCTGCCAGCTCGCTCAGTAGTGGTGCTACCAAGCCACTCTTGGTGATGGACATCGAAGTCCCCCTGCCAGAGTACATTCTGCACCCTTGCCACCCTCAGTGCTTCCTCTAAGTGATGTTCAACGTGGAGGAGCACTGATTCATCAGCTGAGGGAGGGCAGTGACATGGTAATCAGCAGGAGGTTTCCTTGCCCAGGTTTGGCCAGATGCCATGAGACACCATGGGGTCCCGAGTCGATGTTGAGGGCAACTCCCTCCTGGCTGTATACCACTGTGCCACCACCTCTGCTGCTGGGACAGGACAGGACATACCCAGGGATAGTGATGGTGGAGTCTGGGACATTATCTGTCAGCTATGATTCTGTGGGGATGACTATGTCTGTGAGACAGCTCTCCCAATTTTGGCACTAGCCCCCAGATGTTAGGGAGGAGAACTTTGCAGAGCTGCAATTGACATTGTCGCTTCCAGTGCCTAAGTTGATGTTGGGTGGTCCGTCCGGTTTCATTCCTTTTTTGTGACTTTGTAGGAGGTTGATACAAAGAGGGCACTTGAGAGTCAACCACATTGCTGTGGGTCTGGAGTCACATGTAGGTCAGTCCAAGTAAGGACATCAAATTTCCTTCCCTAAAGGGCATTAGTGAACCAGATGGGTGTTTTACAACAATTAACAATGGCTCCACGGTCATCATGATGAGACTTTTAATTCCAGATTTTTATTGGATTCAAATTACACCATCTGCCATGGTGGGATTCAAACTCGGGTCCTCAGAGCATTACCCTGGGACTCAGGATTACTAGTCTAGCGACAATACCACTACACCATCACCGCCCCATCTACCTACTGGCGAAACAATGGGAATTTGCATTCAAAGGGGAAGCAATTAGGAAGGCAAATGGTATGTTGGCCTTCATTGCAAGAGGATTTGAGTTCAGAAGTGGGGATGTCTAACTACAGTTATACAGGGTCTTGGTGAGACCACACCTGGAGTATTGCGTGCAGTTTTTGTCTCTCTACCTAAGAAAGGCTATACTTGCTATAAAGGGAGTGCAGCGAAGGTTCACTAGGCTGATACTGGGGATGGCAGGACTGTCGTATGAGGAGAGATTGGTTTGACTGGGCCTGTATTCACTAGAGTTCAGAAGAATGAGAGGGGATCTGATTGAAACGTATAAAATTCTAACAGGGCTAGACGGACTGGATGCAGAGAGGATGTTTCCCCTGGTTGGGGAGTCTAGAACCAAAGGCCACAGTCTCAGGATACAGGGCAGGCCATTTAGGACTGAGATGAGGAAATATTTCTTCACTCAGAGCCTCAAGGGTTATAATCTCCGGATTACTACCCGAGCCACATGCAAATTGGCATAGGGACGCGAGAATAAAGGAAGTAAATACATGGCTAAAGGAGTGGTGCAGGAAAGAGGGGTTCCATTTCATGGGGCACTGACATCAGTATTGGAACAGGAGGGATCTGTACAGTTGGGACGGTCTCCATCTGAACCAATCTGGGACCAATGTTCTAGCGAAAAGGGTAAATAGGGTGGTCAACAGGACTTTAAACTAGAAAGAGGGAGGGAAGGGAAGGGTATAACTCCAAGAAGTATGACTAATGGGAAACAAAGCAGCAGGTTAGCGTGTGGGGGGTAGATTCAATTTCATGGAAAATTATGAAAAAACTGAAAAGAAAGGAGAGCCCAGGAGAGGCTATTAAAGTCTCCAGAACACAAAATAGGACAGAGTGTTTGGAAAGAGCTAGGAATCTAACTTCAAGCACATCAGATAAAGGGACGACAATGAGAAAGGGGATGGGAAATACAGGACTGAAGGTGTTGTACCTGAATGCACGCAGTATACGAAATAAGGTAAATGAGCTTGTGGCGCAGATTGAAATTGGCAGGTATGATGTGGTGGGCATCGTGGAGACATGGCTGCAAGGGGATCAGGACTGGGAGCTAAATATCCAAGGATATACATCCTATCGAAAAGATAGGCAGGTTGGCAGAGGGGTGGGGTTGCTTTGTTAGTAAGAAATGAAATTAAATCGATAGCAAGAAGTGACGTAGGGTCAGATGATGTAGAATCTGTGTGGGTAAAGTTGAGGAACCGCAAAGGTAAAAAAAACCACAATGGGAGTTATGTACAGGCCTCCGAACAGTAGTCAGGATATGGGGCACAAGATACACTAGGAGATAGAAAAGGCGTGTAAGAAAGGCAAGGTTACAGTGATCATGGGGGATTTCAAAACGCAGGTAGACTGGGAAAATCAGGTTTGTAGTGGATCCCAAGAAAAGGAATTTGTGGAATGTCTACGAGATGGCTTTTTGGAGCAGCTTGTGGTGGAGCCCACTAGGGAACAGGCAATTCTAGATTTAGTGATGTGTAATGAGGCAGATTTGATAAGGGAGCTTAAGGTGAAGGAACCCTTAGGAGGAAGTGACCATAATATGATAGAATTTACCCTGCAATTTGAGAGGAAAAAGCTGGAATCAGATGTAACGGTATTACAGATGAATAAAGGCAACTACAGAGGCATGAGGGAGGAGCTGGCCAGAATTGACTGGGAGATGAGCCTAGCATGAAAGACAGTGAAACAGCAATGGCAGGAGTTTCTGGGAGTAATTTGGGAGACACAGCAAAAATTCATCCCTAGAAAGAAGAAGCATACTAAAGGGAGGACGAGGCAACCATGGCTGACAAGGGAAGTCAGGGACAGCATAAAAGCTAAAGAGAAAGCATACAATGCACCGAAGGGCAGTGGGAAACCAGGGGATTGGGAAGCCTACAAAGACCAACAGAGGACAATTAAAAAAGAAATAAGGAGGGAGAAGATTAAATATGAGGGTAAACTAGCCAATAATATAAAAGAAGATTGCAAGAGCTTTTTTAGATATATAAAGGGTAAGAGAGAGGCAAAAGTGGACATTGGGCCACTGGAAAATAACGCTGGAGAAGTGGTAGTGGAGAACAAAGAAATGGCGGAGGAACTGAATAGATACTTTGCGTCAGTCTTCACAGTGGAAGACACGAGTAACATCCCCAAAGTTCAAGAGAGTCGGGGGGGCAGAGGTGAGTATGGTGGCCATTACCAAGGAGAAGATGCTAGGAAAACTGAAAGGTCTGAAGGTGGATAAATCACCTGGACCAGATGGATTACACCCCAGAGTTCTGAAGGAGATAGCTGAAGAGATAGTGGAGGCGTTAGTTGTGATCTTTCAGGAATCACTTGAGTCAGGGAGGGTCCCAGAGGACTGGAAAATCGCTAACGTAACCCCCCTGTTTAAGAAGGGAGTGAGGCAAAAGACGGGAAATTATAGGCCGATTAGCCTGACCTCGGTCGTTGGTAAGATTTTAGAGTCCATTATTAAGGATGAGATTTCAGAATACTTGGAAGTGCATGGTAAAATAGGGCAAAGTCAGCATGGTTTCATCAAGGGGAGGTCATGCCTGACAAATCTGTTAGAATTCTTTGAGGAGGTAACGAGTAGGTTAGACAAAGGGAAGCCAATGGATGTTATCTACTTGGACTTCCAGAAGGCCTTTGACAAGGTGCCGCACAGGAGGCTGCTCAGTAAGATAAGAGCTCATGGTGTTAGAGGCAAGGTACTAGCATGGATAGAAGATTGGCTGTCTGGCAGGAGGCAGAGAGTGGGGATAAGGGGGCCCTTCTCAGGATGGCGGCCGGTGACTAGTGGAGTTCCGTAGGGGTCAGTGTTGGGACCACAACTTTTCACTTTATACATTAATGATCTAGATGAAGGAACTGAGGGCATCCTGGCTAAGTTTGCAGATGATACAAAGATAGATGGAGGGACAGGTAGTATTGAGGAGGCGAGGAGGCTGCAGAAGGATTTGAACAGGTTAGGAGAATAGGCAAAGAAGTGGCAGATGGAATACAACGTGGGGAAGTGTGAGGTCATGCACTTTGGTAGGAAGAATAGAAGCATAGACTATTTTCTAAATGGGGAGAGAATTCAGAAGTCTGGAGTGCAAAGGGACTTGGGAGTCCTAGTCCAGGATTCTCTTAAGGTTAACTTGCAGGCTGAGTTGGTAGTTAGGAAGGCAAATGCAATGTTGGCATTTATTTCGAGAGGACTAGTATATAAAAGCAGGGATGTGCTGCTGAGGCTTTATAAGGCTCTGGTCAGACCACATTTAGAATATTGTGAGCAATTTTGGGCCCCGTATCTCAGGAAGGATGTTCTGGCCCTGGAGAGGGTCCAGAGGAGGTTCACAAGAATGATCCCAGGAATGAAAGGTTTAACATATGAGGAACGTTTGAGGACTCTGGGTCTATTCTCGATGGAGTTTAGAAGGATGAGGGGAGATTTGATTGAAACTTACAGAATACTGAAAGGCCTGGATAGAGTGGATGTGGGGAAGATGTTTCCATTAGTAGGAGAGACTAGGACCCGAGGGCACAGCCTCAGAGTAAAGGGGAGACCTTTTAGAACAGAGATGAGGAGAAACTTCTTTAGCCTGAGAGTGGTGAATCTATGGAATTCATTGCCACAGAAGGCTGTGGAGGCCAGGTCATTGAGTGTATTTAAGACCGAGATAGATAGGTTCTTGTTTGGTAAGGGGATCAAAGGTTACGGGGAGAAGGCGGGAGAATGGGGTTGAGAAACTTATCAGCCATGATTGAATGGCAGAGCAGACTCGATGGGCCTATTGGCCTAATTTCTGCTCCTATGTCTTATGGTCTTATGGTGGTCAACCTGTGGAATTCTCTACCGCATAATGCTGTGGAGGCCAGGTCGCTGAGTATGTTCAAGAAAGAAATTGATAAATTTTTGGATTTTAGGGGCATCAAGGGTTATGGAGAGGAAGCAGAAATATGGTGTTGAGATAGAGGATCAGCCATGATCATATTGAATGGTGGAGCAGGCTTGAAGGGCCGAATGGCCTACTCCTGTTCTTATTTTCTATGTTTCTTTGTTTCAAAAATATGTATAAAGCAGTGAAGGCTGTGTATAAGGGTAGGCGTTTTTAAGGTCTAATAAGTGAAAATCCTTCGGCATCTATGCCTGAAGCTGCTGTTTTCAAAGAACTGAAGTTAAGAAAACTCACTTTGAATTCGACTGGTTCAGCGTATTGTGTGTCACCTTGCCTGGGTCTTCTATGTGTCTTATTGTTGCCTTAACAAAACTGTAACTGGGAGTCAGATTAAGTAGGAGATTTAGAAGTTATCATAGTAGCAAGTTGTAGACCTATGTATGTGTTTAAAGTCACTTCTCTTATTAATAAATGTTTAATCTAGTTTTGTATAAGACTATAAGACTTGGTGGTCTTATTACTACTGAATTCAAGGTATGTATCTCGAAATTTATACAAATTGTGGAAGTGTTACCATTGGCTGTGCCATAACAAAAGAAAAGTTGTAAATCTGTGCAAACTTTTCGGCTTGGCGTGAGCATTTGTGATTGCGAATCACCAACAAGGTTTCTGTGATTTCTCTTCCTTTATGCTTGAGTTGAGCAGTCAGCTGTCCTTTGACTGTCAGCTGAATGCCTCCTGGACCACAGAGTCATATGGTTGATGGCTAGAGTATCCCTTGTTTTAACAACTTTTCTGCATCTCACAGAATTGAAGCTCCTGCTCCAGCGTCTAATTTGAAGTTGGTATTGTGTCCATTGACCATAATATCCACACTCCAATAGTTTCCATTTGATCCTGTAATTTCTCCCGAGAATGGCACTTCTGGTTCTTTTTCTTCAACTTGTTGAATGTCTTCAATTTCCTGAATTTTTTTTTTTTGCTGTGGCAAACTGATTTAAAATGGCCTCTCTTCCTACATGAATGGCACTCAATATTTTGTTGTAGCAATCTTCATGCTGATGCAGTCTAATGGCAGCTACCGTGCCCTCTTCTTTGTTTGTACACGATTATGAGGGACATGGGCAGGGTGGATAGGGAGCAGCTGTACCCCTTAGTTGAAGGGTCAGTCACTTGCCTGACCTGAACGGGCGTGAAATAGTGCTCGATGACATCTGGTGAGCGTCCCAACGTCATTGCACACTCACAATATTTTGCTCAGTGGGCTTGCTGACATCTCTCGCCCGCGCACATGCGTATACTTCAACACTCACACTCCTGCCACCTCCACCCCGGCAGCACTGAGGTTATCAGCACACGTTTTACACTGGCCGGCCATTAATTGGTCAGCCAAAATGAAATCATGGTCGGGTCTGCCCACTGAGCCCACCCGACAAGGGAAGAATTCTGCCCTAAGTGTTAGTTTATGCGCTAAGGCAAACTTGCCTAGCATCAAGCAGCAGCAAGAAGCAGGAAGTTGGTACGTAGGGAGATAACTTGCAATTAGCGCTTCCCATGTTGACCTTCATGCAACAGGAACATTGAGTGGGATATTGGATACATAACTGGTGCAAAATGAAGGAGAGTATATACATCTCACCAATTAGTTGTGTCTGACATTCAGATTGATGCAGTTGTTTTTGAAGATGCGTACTAGGGGCACTACAACATAAAATGTGTCCCCATATCCTCAGATAGTTTGTCAAAGAGGATCTGTGAGTTATTGTGAAGGGTCCTGGACTATAACAGCACAGGAATGTGGATTCTAAAATCCAATATTACAGGGAGCATCTGGGGTATCCCGCGCCAAACTACGCAACCAAATCCATGCACCTCCAGTCAGGTATGACATTTCTCACAGGGACTAGAATACTTTTAAATGTCTACAAAAATTGTTTACAAATGTGAAAAAAATGATTAGTATTACTGTAATAGTTGAAGAAACAATAAATGAAAATTCAGGTACCTTCTGTAGGAGGGACAGGTTCCACTTCATGTTTTATTGTTGGTTCTTCAATAATTACTGTTGGAACAGTCAGTGTTGTCAATGGTACCATTATCTGATTCTGTATATCTGACAGAGAGTGGAATTCCTTTGCATTGAAGATTAAACTTGGGTCAATTGCAATCTCTTCTAGCTGTGCTGGGTCTGGATGCTTGACTGCAACAGCAAAGGTCATTACTGCAGCTCGCTTCAATGCATCTGCTGGTGCTTCCACATCATCGCTGGACCTTCCACCAGTAACGAGCACCAAAAACTGAGGAACATTTTCTTTTATTCGGCTTCCTGCAGAACTAGTAAAATAGTATTTAATGGCAAAGTCCAACGCTGAACCAGTGTTGACTGTTGTCCCCCCTCTCAGTCTGAGACTTCTGATATGAGACAGAAGTTCAGCTTCTGATGAATAAGTGTTTAGATAGAACTCAACTTCTGTGTCATCACTGTACTGTGCCAGGCCTACACGCACCTTGTCACTTCCAACGGCCAGGTTCTGAATTATTCTTGTCATAAAATCACGGACAAAAGGTAAATTTGTGTTTCCAATATTGTCTGATCCATCAATAAGGAACACAATGTCTCTCTCACTCATTTCCTTTGGTAGAACTGGAAAAGCAATACACATCAGGTCAGACAACATCCTTAGAAATTAAATTACACCTGATAAACCAATGTAATCAGATTTTAGAAAATTTTCTACATTCTAAAACAAATGGGACTTTAATAAATGATATTTCCCCTGTGTTTCTCTAGCATCCAGAGAAGACCAGCATCAAACAAAATCCACTAATCACAAAGAAAATGTGCTTTAAGTAAGGAAAGATCTAAGAAAAACATACACATCATTTTGAAAAGGAAACCATGACTACTCGTATAGTGGCAGGTGTCTGGAACTGGCAGTTTTCATATCAAATATGAATTAGTCAGAATGATAATTCCTAAGACACCAGAGGGACATTTTTCATACCATCAAACTTGCAATGTCTCAGAACAAAAACAGAATTACCTGGAAAAACTCAGCAGGTCTGGCAGCATCGGTGGAGAAGAAATCAGTTAACGTTTCGAGCCTTCACGACCCTTCGGCAGAACTGAAGCATAGTTAGGAGAAAGGAGAAATATAAGCTGGTTTAAGGTGGGGGGGGCGGGGGGGGGAGAGAGAAGTTGAGGGTGTGGTGATTGTGGAGATAAGCAAGTAGTGATAGGAGCAGATAATCAAAAGATGTCACAGACAAAAGGATCAAAGATGTGTTGAAGGTGGTGATATTTGTCTAAGAAAAGTGCTAATTAAGAATGGAAGACAGGACACTCAAAGTACAGCTCTAGTGGGGGTGGGGTGGAAAGACTAACAAGGTTTTAGTTTTGGATTTAAAAATAATGGAAATAGGTGGGGAAAGAAGAATCTATATAAATTATTGAAAAAAAAAGGGGGAGGGGGGAGAAACGGGGTGGGGATGGGGGGAGGGGGAGTTTAAGATCTAAAGTTGTTGAATTCAATATTCAGCCCGGAAGGCTGTAAAGTGCCTAGTCGGAAGATGAGGTGCTGTTCCGCCAGTTTGCGTTGGGCTTCACTGGAACAATGCAGCAAGCCAAGGACAGACATGTTGGCAAGAGAACAGGGTGGAGTGTTAAAATGGCAAGCGACAGGGAGGTTTGGGTCTTTCTTGCGGACAGACCGCAGGTGTTCTGCAAAACGGTCGCCCAGTTTGCGTTTGGTCTCTCCAATGTAGAGGAGACCGCATTGGGAGCAACGAATGCAGTAGACTAAGTTAGGGGAAATGCAAGTGAAATGCTGCTTCACTTGAAAGGAGTGTTTGGGCCCTTGGACGGTGAGGAGAGAGGAAGTGAAGGGGCAGGTGTTGCATCTTCTGCGTGGGCATGGGGAGGTGCCATAGGTGGGGGTTGAGGAGTAGGGGGTGATGGAGGAGTGGACCAGGGTGTCCCGGAGGGAACGATCCCTACGGAATGCCGTCGGGGGGGTGAAGCCAAGATGTGTTTGGTGGTGGCATCATGCTGGAGTTGGCGGAAATGGCAGAGGATGATCCTTTGAATGCGGAGGCTGG
Source organism: Cetorhinus maximus (assembly GCF_964194155.1). Classification (NCBI taxonomy): domain Eukaryota; kingdom Metazoa; phylum Chordata; class Chondrichthyes; order Lamniformes; family Cetorhinidae; genus Cetorhinus; species Cetorhinus maximus. The sequence goes on from NC_135889.1 coordinate 28,410,998, forward strand.
TGGGGTGATAAGTGAGGACAAGGGGGACCCTATCATGTTTCTGGGAAGGAGGAGAAGGCGTGAGGGAGGATGCGCGGGATATGGGCCGGACACGGTTGAGGGCCCTGTCAACGACCGTGGATGGAAAACCTCGGTTAAGGAAGAAGGAGGACATGTCAGAGGAGCTGTTTTTGAAGGTAGCGTCATCAGAACAGATGCGACGGAGGCGAAGGAACTGAGAGAATGGGATGGAGTCTTTACAGGAAGCGGGGTGTGAGGAGCTGTAGTCAAGATAGCTGTGGGAGTCGGTAGGCTTGTAATGGATATTGGTGGACAGTCTATAATCAGAAATTGAGACAGAGAGGTCAAGGAAGGGAAGAGAAGTGTCAGAGATGGACCATGTGAAAATGATGGAGGGGTGGAGATTGGAAGCAAAATTAATAAATTTTTCCAGGACCCGACGAGAGCATGAAGCAGCACCGAAGTAATCATCGATGTACCGGAGAAAGAGTTGTGGGAGGGGGCCAGAGTAGGACTGGAACAAGGAATGTTCCACATACCCCATAAAGAGACAGGCATAGCTGGGGCCCATGCGGGTACCCATAGCCACACCTTTTATTTGGAGGAAGTGAGAGGAGTTAAAGGAGAAATTGTTCAGTGTGAGAACAAGTTCAGCCAGACGGAAGAGAGTAGTGGTGGATGGGGATTGTTCAGGCCTCTGTTCAAGGAAGAAGCTAGGGCCCTCAGACCATCCTGGTGGGGGATGGAGGTGTAGAGGGATTGGACATCCATGGTGAAGAGGAAGCGGTTGGGGCCAGGGAACTGGAAATTGTTGATGTGACGTAAGGTGTCAGAGGAATCACGGATGTAGGTGGGAAGGGACTGGACAAGGGGAGAGAGAAGGGAGTCAAGATAACGAGAAATGAGTTCCGTGGGGCAGGAACAGGCTGACACGATCGGTCTGCCAGGACAGTTCTGTTTGTGGATTTTGGGTAGGAGGTAGAAGCGGGCCGTCCCCTGCTTGTCCCTCCGTCCCCAACCCATCTTCCAATCCCAGCCCCAGCCGCGTATTCACTATACCCCCTGACCTTCCCCTCTCCGATGCTGAATGTTCAGTGCTCAGCAAAGGACTTAGTTTCATACCCTTACACCCTCATCTCAATGAATTTCGGGCTCGGCATGATGCTGAACTCTTCTTCCGCCGTCTTCGTCTCCGTGCTCACTTCTTTGGGCAGGAGTCCTCTCCCCGTTCAACGGATCCTTTTACCCACCTCCAATATTCTCCCTCCACTTGGACCCCTCCCTCTGGATTCTTACCTTCTCTTGATCTTTTCATTGAGAACTGTCGGCGTGACATTAGCCATCTCAATTTCTCTGCTCCTCTCATCCATTCTAATCTGTCTCTCTCTGAACTTACTGCACTCCGTTCTCTCAGGTCCAACCCCAACATTGTCATCAAACCCGCTGACAAGGGTGGTACTGTTTTTGTCTGGCACATTGACCTCTACCTCGCGGAGGCTGAGCGTCAGCTCACAGACACTTTCTCCTACCTCTCCCTGGACCATGACCCCACCACAGAACATCAAGCCATTGTTTCCAGGACTGTCACTGACCTCATCTCCTCTGGAGATCTTCCTCCCACAGCTTCCAACTTGATAGTCGCCCAATCTCGGACGGCCCGCTTCTACCTCCTACCCAAAATCAACAAACAGAACTGTCCTGGCAGACCGATCGTGTCGGCCTGTTCCTGCCCCACGGAACTCATTTCTCGTTATCTTGACTCCCTTCTCTCTCCCCTTGTCCAGTCCCTTCCCACCTACATCCGTGATTCCTCTGACACCTTACGTCACATCAACAATTTCCAGTTCCCTGGCCCCAACCGCTTCCTCTTCACCATGGATGTCCAATCCCTCTACACCTCCATCCCCCACCAGGATGGTCTGAGGGCCCTTAGCTTCTTCCTTGAACAGAGGCCCGAACAATCCCCATCCACCACTACTCTCCTCCGTCTGGCTGAACTTGTTCTCACACTGAACAATTTCTCCTTTAACTCCTCTCACTTCCTCCAAATAAAAGGTGTGGCTATGGGTACCCGCATGGGCCCCAGCTATGCCTGTCTCTTTATGGGGTATGTGGAACATTCCTTGTTCCAGTCCTACTCTGGCCCCCTCCCACAACTCTTTCTCCGGTACATCGATGATTACTTCGGTGCTGCTTCATGCTCTCGTCGGGACCTGGAAAAATTTATTAATTTTGCTTCCAATCTCCACCCCTCCATCATCTTCACATGGTCCATCTCTGACACTTCTCTTCCCTTCCTTGACCTCTCTGTCTCAATTTCTGATTATAGACTGTCCACCAATATCCATTACAAGCCTACCGACTCCCACAGCTACCTCGACTACAGCTCCTCACACCCCGCTTCCTGTAAAGACTCCATCCCATTCTCTCAGTTCCTTCGCCTCCGTCGCATCTGTTCTGATGACGCTACCTTCAAAAACAGCTCCTCTGACATGTCCTCCTTCTTCCTTAACTGAGGTTTTCCATCCACGGTCGTTGACAGGGCCCTCAACCGTGTCCGGCCCATATCCCGCGCATCCTCCCTCACGCCTTCTCCTCCTTCCCAGAAACATGATAGGGTCCCCCTTGTCCTCACTTATCACCCCACCAGCCTCCGCATTCAAAGGATCATCCTCCGCCATTTCAGCCAACTCCAGCATGATGCTACCACCAAACACATCTTCCCTTCACCTCCCCTGACGGCATTCCGTAGGGATCGTTCCCTCCGGGACACCCTGGTCCACTCCTCCATCACCCCCTACTCCTCAACCCCCACCTATGGCACCTCCCCATGCCCACGCAGAAGATGCAACACCTGCCCCTTCACTTCCTCTCTCCTCACCGTCCAAGGGCCCAAACACTCCTTTCAAGTGAAGCAGCATTTCACTTGCATTTCCCCTAACTTAGTCTACTGCATTCGTTGCTCCCAATGCGGTCTACTCTACACTGGAGAGACCAAACGCAAACTGGGCGACCGTTTTGCAGAACACCTGCGGTCTGTCCGCAAGAAAGACCCAAACCTCCCTGTCGCTTGCCATTTTAACACTCCACCCTGTTCTCTTGCCAACATGTCTGTCCTTGGCTTGCTGCATTGTTCCAGTGAAGCCCAATGCAGACTGGAGGAACAACACCTCATCTTCCGATTAGGCACTTTACAGCCTTCCGGGCTGAATATTGAATTCAACAACTTTAGATCTTAAACTCCCCCTCCCCCCATCCCCACCCCGTTTCTCCCCCCTCCCCTTTTTTTTTTCAATAATTTATATAGATTCTTCTTTCCCCACCTATTTCTATTATTTTTAAATCCAAAACTAAAACCTTGTTAGTCTTTCCACCCCACCCCCACTAGAGCTGTACTTTGAGTGTCCTGTCTTCCATTCTTAATTAGCACTTTTCTTAGACAAATATCACCACCTTCAACACATCTTTGATCCTTTTGTCTGTGACATCTTTTGATTATCTGCTCCTATCACTACTTGCTTATCTCCACAATCACCACACCCTCAACTTCTCTCTCCCCCCCCCGCCCCCCCCACCTTAAACCAGCTTATATTTCTCCTTTCTCCTAACTATGCTTCAGTTCTGCCGAAGGGTCGTGAAGGCTCGAAACGTTAACTGATTTCTTCTCCACCGATGCTGCCAGACCTGCTGAGTTTTTCCAGGTAATTCTGTTTTTGTTTTGGATTTCCAGCATCCGCAGTAGCTTTTAGCTTTTTGTTTTTATTATTGCAATGTCTCAGGTTTAACTATCCCTGATTTTTCCATTTCAATGAAAAATTTAATCTTAGGAAAATGGCAATGGTTGGTAATGGACAGGAGAGGCAGCAGGAAGGTGGGGAAGAATGTTTTTACGCAGCGAGTGGTAATGACCTTAAACAGGCTAATGGAAGTGGAGGCAACCAAGAATTTGAAAAGGAAATTGCATAGACACTTGAAGAAAATAAACTTGCAGGGCTGTGGGGATAGGGCAGAGGAATGAGATCGACTGGATTGTTCAACAGAGAACCGGCATAGACTTGATGGGCCAAATGGACTCCTTCTATGCCCTAACTGCCTCTATGACTTTGTAATGGTGAGAATGAGTTTAAAAACAGTTGTTGAAACAAGGACAGAGCTAAATCGCTACATCTTCCCCCTATGCTTTAAAAGGCAGGGGTTACACATATCTCCGGCACTCATTTCTATCAGAATCAGCTAAATTATACCATGCGAGGACTATATTGTGCACTACTGGTTTAATGTACTAACACTGGCAGTGGGTATGAAATATGTCTTTACAATTCAGTCAGTGAAATAACTTGGTGATAAAATGTACAGATTGTTGTAACGTCAGTCTTGGTGAGGTTACTCCTACAATGCCGAAGATGTTCTTTTATTTTCACCCACATAACTTTGAGTAAGGTAAACCAATGATAGCTTGTCAAACAATTTTACCTTCAGTAAGATGAATTGGTTCTTCAATTACAAACACTGCTCTAACTTTAGAGAGCAGTTCTTGTTGAATAGTTTGCAATTCCTTGAAATCTCCCAGTTTCAAAACAGAATCAGGATTAGACACTATCTGTTGTAGCTCCGACATGTCTGCACTCTTGGCCCCGATAGCAATGGGCACTATACCAGCCTGTTTCACTGCATCTGCTGCCTGTCCAACATCATCTCCGGATTTCCCAGCAGTGATAAGCACCAGGATTTGTGAAGCTCCAGCATCGCCCCTGCCCCCTGCAGATGGAGTGAAGACATTCCTTGTGACATAGTCCAGTGCAGCACCAGTGTTGAGGGGTCTTCCTGTTTTCAGTCTCAGCTTTTTTATTGCATCCAAAATCTCATCTTTAGTTGAATGACTATTGAGACCAAATTCAAGTCTTGGGTTTGAACTGTATTGTACCACAGCAACTTGATCTTTGTCAGGTCCAATATCGAGCTCCTGGATTACTTTGTTAAGAAACTCACGGACTTGAAGAAACGATCTTCCCATTCCAGGAGAACCATCAATTAGGAAAATAATATCTCTCTTCCTCGATGTAGAAACTGAACAAAACATAAATGTGAAAATGTTAACACTAAATTTATTAGAAATCTTATACTGAATGTAGAAATTTGTCAAATGTTATTTCAATTTTTGGTTCCCCATTCCTTTTCTGTTTCAACTATAATGTATTACATTACAACACTATTTATCAGAACAGCTATACTGATGCTACTATGTGAAATTGCCAAATATTGTGTCACTAGAGGCAATGTTGCACTCTGGACCCATGCTTAATAAGAAATGGACTGAAAATGTTCAGTCCCATTTCACAGAGAACCTTTCTAGCCAACAGACAGGGTGACTTTTCTTCCATTTGTCTCAGCTGGAGTTGCTAACTATCCTTAATAAATATCTAGAAATATTTCCTTCACAAACTTCCCCTGGCTTTATAACATAAATTCCTTTCTCAACACCTCAACTATACCATCTGCTTATGTGAGGCTATTTCTTCCATTACCTGTTCATTATCTTCTCGATTTACTTGATGTACTGGCTCAAAGCCAGCTGCTTTGAGCTCCACCTGCGTTGCAGCTTGCCTCAGTAATTCCACACAGCATTCCCCCCAGCCCTCCGCTATCCCTGGGCCTCAGAGACCCTGTTGGCCCGACCACTTTGCTGGTATCCACAGCCTGTCATGGTCTTCCCTCTCCTCTTCCTATCACTCATGTCCACCCTGCTGCTGTGACTATTCCACCGTTATTTCCAGGTCCTAGCTACCCTGTTTGTCTTTGAAGTTTCTTCTGCATTTCTGTCCAACCAACCTAAAAAACTTTATCCATCTGACTGTCCACGGCCCAGTTTCTTTTCACTGATTGTGGTATAGAGACATAGTTCACACCATTAAAGAGATTGAGGATGTGGATGCAGATGTTATGCCAGCTGCAGTAAGATGGGAAATATTCAGGCAAGAAATAGAGATATGGAGAAATGCATGAGAACAAAAAATGAGGCAAGGTGGCTGGAAGATAGCAAACAATTGGAGCACTGAGATGGAGAAATGACAGGGAGACGGTTTGGAAAGAGACTGGGAGAGACAGGCAGAGAAGGAGGATCATACGGCAGCAGATATGAGACAGACATAGCTCTCAGAGATACGTGGTAGAAAGAGACATCAACAAGTCAGAGAAATTAGATGAGAGAAATGAGATGGCAAAGGCAGACAGATAGGGAGGACAGAATGAGAGATAAAGGGTGGAATTTTCCATGCCCACTGGCATCGGGCGTGTTCGGTAGCATGAGCGGACAGTATGGTGCGAAGGCCAGAAATGGATTTCACGATGTTGTGAAACCAGTTTGCGATCGTCCATTCAGCCCATGGCAGGCCACATTCCCCGCCATCAGACATCAGGAACATCATTGTAATACGTTTGCATATCATTATAAGGCCAGCCCACCGGAATCATCTGCCCACGATTGCATGATTGCACACCAGTGCAGAACACATCTTGACAAGTGTGACGTGCAGAAGTCGGGACTTACCACCAGGACCTTACTCACATTGCGGACATCCGAGAAGCAGAAGATGCTAGAGCCCGACAGCAACGGCACACTGGAGGGACGTCCAGGGAATGCTGGGTGGATTCTCATGGACATGACTCTGCTGCTAAGCAGCCCATGGAAGTTGGAAAGTCATCATTGAGTGTCTGCTAACAATGGGTGATGGTCGAGGGGGTGGAGAGGAAGGTCTAGCTGTGCTTGGGGAAGGAAGGTGGAAGGTCTGGGATTGCTTGGGAGAAGAAAAGGTGTCAGGATGGGGTGAGGTTGGGAGCAGGGGAATGAAGGTATCAGGATGGGTGAGGTTGGGAGGAGGGGATGAAGGTATTGGTGGGGAGGTTGGGGGTGGGGAGGGAGTACAGGGGGGAAGGAGAGGATAACAGGGGAGAAGATGACAACTGGGGAGGTAGGCGTATGGGGAGAGTGGTGGAAGGTGTAAGGGAAGGAGTTTAGAGGGGGGATGGAGTGCGGGCGGAGGGAAGAGGGCAGAGAGGGGAGGAAATATGGGGCAAGGAAGGAATCAGGAAGGGGGAAGGACTAAGGTGGAGGAAGAAGTAAGGCTGGAGGAAAGACACAGGAGGGGGAAGGACTAAGCAAGAGTGGATTCCAGGGGAGCGGTGGGGCAGGACCAAGGGGAGATAAGTTCGGGGGTGGGGGAGGGGTTCCAAGGGATGAAGGGATTCTAAAGGGGGAAGGGGTCCAGAGGGGGTGATATCCAGGTGAATGTGCAAGGGAGGACTCCGATGAGTCCATGACTCCCTCATGGGGAGCAAACTGAGAGTGGGCATGGAACGAGGGAACGGTGAGAATGACTGAGGGAAGAGTGAGGCAGTAGGGTGGGAGGGTGAGGGTTCGAAGGTAAGGCGATGGCAGTTGGTGGGGACTCGGAGACAGACATGGACTCTGGGGGTGGGAAGGAGGAGGTTGAGGAGGTGAATGTGGATGAGGGTGGGATTTTCGGGAAGGAAGGGAACATGCCTAGACATCCCTGAAAGAAAAGGGCTATGCCTGGTGAGTCATGGATGGGGGGTGAAGGTGATGCCAGGGGAGTCAACAGTGATGGGGGAAAGGAAATCGGCAATGGGAAAAGACAGGGAGGGCATGAGAAACCGAATCAAGACCATGCTGTCTAAATCAAAAGTGAAACAACTGTCATGGTGGGTGAGATCAGGTGCTGCATGGGAGTGTGATCATTGGGTGAGCAGAGATGCAGATCAGCTCAGATGGACAACTGAAACCCAGCAAGCAGTATTCAAAATGCTCAGGATATTGAGGGGTGTGTGATATGTAAAGGGTCTGCGTACGTGGGAGAGTGCTTGCACAAGGCTCCGAAAGGCACCGCCACACACACACTTCTCCCTCTAGAATCACTCGTTGGCCAGCTGCTCCCTCTGCAGTGGCAGAGGGCGAGGTTGAGGGGCTCACAGGCAAAGGGGACTCGGAGAGAGAGGACAGCCTCTGAGATTCCTGAGTGGATGACCCAGGGGTGTCCAGCTGCTGCTCCTCCTCCTTTCGGCTGCCCAGGGACCTTGATCTGACTCCTTGAGGGAAAGAAAGGCTCAAGAGACATCAAGGTGCCCCACTTCCCTCTCACGTTGCCACTGCAGGAACTCACCCATGGCGACCGCGATGGAGTGCAGGCCTGCACACATCTCTGCGCTCTGCTGGACCAGGGTCTCCATGGCATCTGCCGTCTTCCCTATGGAGACCTCCATACACGCACATGTGGGCACCACTCCATCAGAGAGCAGGCTGACGCCCTCTTCTGGCTTGCATGCCACTCTGTTGAGGGCCTCCAGCAGCTCTGCGTGATGTTCCCACGCTTTCTGCTGACTCTCTAGGATGAGTTGGAAGGCCACATCCAGAGGCTCATCATCTGATGCAAACCTCACAGATGCCTCTTCCCCAGCAGTCCTCCGAGAGTCAGGGAGCTCAGCCGAAGCTGCCTTCTCCTGCTGCGTACATGTGTCCATGCGGTCACCACTGGATTGTGAACCTGATCCTGCTCTAGATCTAGGTCCCACTGAGGTGTGTGTCTCTGAGCTGGTGCAGGGTGAGGGTAAGCGCTGTGACGGGTCTTCCAGGCCGCTTATTTTCAGCTCTTCAATGGAGGAGGTGCCCTCTTGGCCAGAGATGAGGACCTAGATGGAACTGAGGGACTGGCTGGCTAAGGGTGTTGGTCACTTGGCAGAGCTCCCTGTGAACCAAAGTAGAGATATTAGTGCATGGCAGCAGAGTCAAACGCAAGAGAGAGAGCACTCATGTGCATTGAAAGAGGGATGATGTGGTGCAGAATCCTCATGAAGGTGTTCACCGCCGACCTCACCATCACCGCAGACATGGTCCATGTCCTCACCAGTTAGCAAGATGGCACACTCCTCAAAGTGAGTGAGGGGCCTAATGTGGGCCACTCCACCGCCGCCACCCACCCCCCCCCCCCCCCCTCCTCCCCCTGGTCTGGGGCCTTGATGTGAGCAGGCTTCTCCTGTGTGGAAACAGATGGAGAGAGTGTGAGTAGGACACATGGCACTGCATGGAATGTTTGTGCAGTGAGCGAAGCTGTGGACAGGATAAGGAAACGAGCTCGAGAGGGTATGAGCCTGATGGAGATGGGAAGATGTGTGTGAGCGTTAGTGGTGTTGTCCTTTGAGGTGCGAGATCCCTGTGGATGGTGTGATGAGTTTGTGAGTGTGTGAGTTAAGAGTGATGAAATGAGTGAGTTCCCTTGGCGGAACGGAAGAGACCATTCATCCTTTAGTGGCACTGAGTGGCTGTCCTCTTTGGCAGGGGATTGGCACTAACCACTGCTGCCACCGCCTCCCATGCCGGATTATCACGGCGAGCCTCCACTGCGTTCAAAAGGTGCTCAAGGGACGCGTCACTGAAGAAGGGGGCTGCAGTCTTTTTGTCTTTCTTTCATCCTGTCTTCCATGTGGCACTCCTGGGCTGGAAGTACTGAGAGGTGTGTATGTGGCTGCACTTTAAATGTGGCGGCCGGCATGATGAAGCAGCATGTTGATGGTGTGGCAGGCGAATGAGAGCCCGCCCGCAATGGAACAGTGTTTTTTCCAGGAATGCATAATTAATGAGGCAGGTTTGGGATGCTATGGCGTGAAAAGCCGCCATTGCAGCCGGCGGGTAAAATTACCCACCTACCACACTTAATGCGAATCTGGGACGACTTCATCCAAAGAGCAGGAAAACAAGATTCATCACGAGTAATGCTAGTATTACTAAGAAACAGACTAACATTTGATGATAAATTTCTTTCTTTGTTTCTTTTCTGGGCTTCTCACACCAGCCACCGCCTTTCCTAATGTTTGCTGGCCCCTGTCCTCATCAACTTACATCCCTTAAGTGTAGTTTTGATACAATAGTCACACTCTTATCTCTGTCAGAATGCTGGGAGTTCTAGACCCACTCCAAAACTTGAGTATACAATCTTTCAGTTGAGACTATAAATGAGTCTATCTGTCCTCTCAGGATGTAAAAGAGCCCATGGTGCTATTTGAAAAATAGTAGGGGAGATTTTCATTCTGGCCAGCATTTATCCTTCAACTAACATTAGGAAAAACAGATCATCTTGATAATCGCCTTCCTGCTGTTTGGAGACCCTGCTGTGCGTGTGCAAATTGGCTGCTGTGTTTCCCCACATTATAAGTGAATACACTTCAAAGTAGTTCAATGTCTATGAAGCACTTTAGAACACTCAAGAGAATGTGTAAAGCACTATCATTGATTCAACTTTTTTTTCTGTCTCATTGAATTGAATTTAATATCCATTACCTCATTTACAGTTCCCTCCTCATCCTCATTCCACTTTATGTCTACAAGCTTAGCTACTCCTACATTCTAACACTTTGGTCTCAAACTCTAGCTTCTAGTGCATCCCTTGTGCACCATTGATGACAGAGGTTTCAGCCAATTCTCTATGGAAATCCATCCCTAAGTCATTCTACCTTGTTTCTCCTCTTACACCTTTTAAAAACCTGTTCAAAACCTATGTGTTCAACTATTCTTTAAGTCATGGTACTTTGCTCTTTTGGTTGTGCTCTCATACGATCGCAACCTTCCTGTAATGTGAAGACCAGGACTGTATGCAGTAATCCAACTGTGACATAACTTTTTTTTTACACTTCCAGGATAACCTCCCTGCCCTTATATCCTATGCCTCATCTAATAAAGGCAAGTATCTCGTATGCCTTTGTAACCATCCTATCTACTCATTTTCAGGGATCTATGGTCATACACTCCAGGATCCTCTGTTCCTTTACATTTCTCAGAATCCTAAAATTTATTATGTTTTTCCTTGCAATATTAGCTTTCCCCAAATGCATTACCTCACACTTCTCTGGACCGAACTCTATTTGCCACTGTTCGGCCCACATGGCTAGTCCATTGATACCTTCCTGAGGTTTACAGCTTTCCTCTTCATTATCAACAACGTGGTCAATTTTTGTATCATCTGCAAATTCTTAATCATACTCCCTACATTTAAGTGTAATTAAAAACATGAAAACAAAGGGATCCGATACAAAGTCTTGTAGATCCCCACTGGAAAGAATCTTCCAGTCAAAAAACTCCTAAAACTCACAAAGACATCCATCGACCATTATTATTCTTTGCTTCTAGCCCCTGAGCCAAATTTGGATCCAACTTGTCACTTGTCCTTGGATCCCATGGGCTTTTACTTTTCTGGCCAATCTGCCATGTGGGGCCTTGTCAAATAAGCCTTGCTAAAATCCATGTCGACAACAACAAATGCACTATCCACATTGACCCTTCTTGTTACCTCCTCCAAAATTTAATCAAGTTAGTCAGACACAAGTTTCCATTAAAAAATCCATGTTGAGTGTATTTGATTAATCCGTGCCTTTTTAATTGACAATTAATCCTTTCCCTCAGAATTTTTCCCAATAATTTGCCCATCATTCAGATTAGGCTGACCGGCCTGCAATCACTCAGCCTATCTCTTTCTCCCTCTACAAACAATGGTATGTTATCAGACCTCCAGTCCTCTGGTGCCACACCGATAGCCAGAGGAAATTGGAAAATGCTGGTCAGAGCCTCAGCTATTTCCTACCTTGTTTCTTTTAACAACGCAGAAATCTATCATTTGGACCTGGTGATATATCTACTTTCCTCTCTCACTATGTTAATCCCATCCAACGTTTCACACTGCTCCACCTTAACTACAATTTCTGCTCTTTTTCTGTTCTGAAGCACCTTAAGGCAGCTCCTACCTTAAAGATACTCCTTAAATAGAAATTGTTCTCATTGATGATAACGATGATGCGATTTGGCACACAATGTTCACAGTCAGTCCAATAATGTACAAAATCAGATAAATAAAATCTGTGTCAACCCTATAACACCTTTTGGCACATCCCCTACCTGTTGTTTCCTGGACTTTCTACCATTAGTCTTGGTCTTCCCTATCATACAATCCTGAGGTTCTCACTCTCCGACAGAACTAGCTATCTTGCCTGATAGTCCTTCCAATCTCGGTTTCAATCTTGGTTTATGTCACAGACTTGGAGATGCCTTAGTAATAATCAAAAGTCTTTTTGGTGGATGGCAATAAAATATCAGGCAGGAGAATATATTTAAGTATATGTATACCATGACTAATGCAATAAGATTCAAATTAACCACAATTCAAATACCTTTGGTACTGGTAACCAGTGGCCCATCGATAGGAACTGTTGCCTCTTCAATAGGTACCGATTGAACACGCAGCCTTTGTAATGATGTCATTACCTGTTGCTGTAGGTTCGATAGAGAGTAGAAATGCCTTACATTGAAGGCCAAACTGGGTTCAAATGCCATCTCTTTTAGTTGTGCTGGATCTGCATTCCTGGCTCCAATAGTAAAGGTTATTATAGCAGCCTGCTTCAGTGCAACAGCAGATGCTTTGATATCATCTCCAGACCTCCCACCAGTGATGAGCACTAAAATCTGGGGAACACCTTCCTCCCTTCTGCTGCCTGCAGATCTGGTGAAGTGGTGTCTGAGGACAAAGTCCAATGCTTTGCCAGTGTTAAGCGTTGTGCCACCTTTAAATCTGAGCAGTCTCAGGAGAGTCAGAAGTTCATCCTTTCTCGAGTTGGTGTTTAGATAAAACTCAGTTTCTGCAATATCACTGTACAGTACCAACCCAACTCGCACTCTGTCACTTCCAATATCGAGGTTCTCAATTATTTTTATGATAAAGTCACGGACAGGTGGTAGATTTGAATTTCCAATATAATCTGATTCATCAATCAGGAACACAATATCTCTCTTGTTCATGGCTTCAGGTGTAACTAGAAAAAATGCACATACAAATACATACTAGGTTATATAAAACTCATGGAAGTTGTATTAAATCAGAAAAATTGCCACTTCCACCGGTGGTCTGTTTCAATGATAAGAATATATGTTGACTCAATTCAATAAAATGGGCTTCCCACTACACTACCATCCTGTTCCTCCTGAGCTGGTGCCGAACGCATGATATGCCTCACTCTTTAAGCTATTAGGAACAGGAAAAGGCCATTCAGACCTTCAAATCCATTCTGCCATTCCATTAGGAACACTAACCTGCCGTTAATCCGTATCCTTTGATACCCTTGTTAAACTGTCAACCTCCGTTTGAAAATGTTAATTCACACAGCATCCATTGACATTTACGGAGACAACTCCAGATTTCTAGAGCACTATGTATAATTTTACTTCTGAATATTCTAGGTCTAATTTTAAAATTGTGCCTCATGTTCTGGACTCTCAAGCAGTGATACTAGCTTCTCTACATTTCTTGTCTGAAACCTTATTACATGCCTTCTGCAAATCCAGAAATCTCAATATTCAGCAGTGTGAACTACCATAGAAGCTATCAGTTTTGGCAATGGAAGCTCCATCATGGTGGGTGCCACTGTGTTGCTAATATTGGACAGAATAATCTCCATGTTTTATACAAAGCCATAAAACAAGTTGGAGCTGGACTTGTTCACACACTGCAACATTGTGTGCAAGGTTTCTGGCAGGCAGCCAAATGCACCTAGAATTTCTTGGTAGAAAGTCTGGTCTATTATGTGTTAAGATCAGTTCAGCTTTTTGTTACGCTGAAAAGCCCTCAAAGTTATTAAATATCAAGGCCTAAATTTTCTCGGAGTCATAGAAGCTCCACGACTTATCCAAAATGGTGCTGGGAATGCAGATCTAGAAGTCCAGCCCCCGTTTCCGACTTTCACCGGTAGGGAAACAGGGGCAGGATGTAACTCTCGCCTGGCAGAAACCCAAACTCAGCAGGGCCGTTTGAACTCATTACGAAACAGCCTGCCTTTATCTGTCAGTTGAAAAAAATCTGTGCTTGCAGCTTCAATAGCCATCTGTTGAAATAACTGTAAGTACTATCATTAAAGCATTATTATTGTTTGACTGTTTCCACAACTTATCATTATCACAAATGGGAGCTTTAAGTTCATAGTTTGATTATGAGGAGGTTATTAAAGGATTAGCTGTCTTTTATGTGGGGTTATGGATGCAACTGTTTATTTTTTAAGGCATTAAGTACTTGAGGGAATTTATATATATTGAATGGGCTTTCATGAATGAGAGTGTTGTTTTATATAATGAATATATATAGTATTAAATACTTAGAACTTTATTTCATCTCAGCATGGCTCTTTAGGTCTGCCCATGATGGATAATGTGTGAGTTAGCTTGGAGGATATAAGGGCAAAGGGGGTATTTGTGGGGGCATGAGTTGGCACTAAGCTGGCATAGGGTCTATAAGTATCCATGGGGATGGGCAAAGGGAATGAGTCAGTATGTAAGGGCATGGGGAGTGAGTAGAGGTGAGGAGTCAGGCCTAGAGAGCTCACTGAGGTGGGCTGTTTAAAAGGCCCACCTCGACACAGCAGCAGCCCATGTGGTTGCCACCAATGTGCACCTGAGGGTGGTGGGTCCGACTCTGTCCCACACCTGCTCCCATTGGCAGTGGACATGTTTAGTGGCGTGAGCGGACAATATAGTGTGAAGGCCAAAAATCAGTTTCACGACATCGTGAAACAAATTTTCAATCGTCCGCTCTGCCCATCAATGGCGGGCTGTGGTTCCCATCGTCGGACATCGGGGACTTCATTGTAATACATCTGCATTCCACTATAAGCCCTGCTCACCGGAATCATCCCCCTATGCTGGATCATCCGAGTACGTCAGCATGATTGCACGCCGACTTGTTTCAGCATATACGAGGCATGCACCTGTCAAGCTACACTTCGAGGGGAACTCAGAGGTGACTGCACAGTAACAATGCACAGCGCTCGTGAGGGTCGCCTATTGGACTTCAAGGAAGAAGCGCTGCGCATTCGGGCAGGGGTACAGGCAAGTCGCTTTTTTCCCGTTGGCTGACAGTGCGGTGTTGGGGCAAGATGCTGGGATAAGGGCTTCCTTGCGGTTGAGGTGACTTGGGGAGCCAAGGGCTGCATTGTGTTTGAGGCAGCTTGGTGAGGACAGAGCAGCAAGGGCTCCCCTGTGGTTGAGGGGTCTTGGGGGAGACAACAAGGGCTGCCCTCTGATTGAGGCGACTTGGGGAAGGGGGCAAGGGCTGCACTGCGGTTGATGGTAGTGCACAAGCATATGCAGGGTGGAGGGGGGAGGAAAGTGGCCACGCATTAGGGAAACTTTGTATAAAGTGACCATTCCCCTGCAGCTGAGACAGTTCAGACACAGCCACATTGACAAGCTTTGGGTCAGGCCTCTAGCTTATCTGCCCACTCAAGTAGCGCAGAGGCATGAAAGTGCCACCAACTGCTCCAAAGCTTTTCACCCCTGGGGCACAGACTGCAAACTAATGAGCATTTTAGTAGACTGCAGAGCAGTTGGCTGACTAGGCACGTTGTACAATCTCCTTGCTATAGCTGGCCATGGAGCAGTCACTGGTGGAGCGCTCACAACACCTCGCAATGTCATCTTTCCAGTTTGGGCCAGTCTCCCCCATGTTTCAAGCTAACAGCACAGCCTTGCAGTGTAGGTTAGGAGAATGCCTGCACCTGAGCTGAGAGTACAGCATGCAGTCCAATGGAGCAAAGCTGCCACCAATCGGTCAGGTGCAGTGGGGCAGAGGAGGGTGGGGTCTTGGGCAGCCATGCAGAACACCAAACTCTGGCCATCCAAGGGTGGCCAGCACTCTCCAGGATGCGTTAAGGAGCCTTCAGACTTAATCAAGAGAGGTTCTTAGAGCACCCAAGCTAACCCACACATGTCTCTCTTTCATCCTGCAGGAAGAGGACATCAGCAGCTGGAAGTCTGGTGACTAACTGAGTGCCTCATAGCTTACGGAGAGCAGAGACAAAGGAGAAGAGAGTGATGGAGGCACCTGGCTGGGCAGAGGGAGGATCAGCACCCTCAGGAAAGGACTGCGAGGGCTCCCACACACTCCACTGAAGAGCCACAGTGAGCTGTCGCTGGTCAGCGCCTACCTTGACCCAGGATCTATAGATGCCTGCCTTTCATTCCTGCAAATGACCAAGAACCAGTGTAGCGAAAGACTGTACATGTCTCGGGAACTGGTTGGTCACATGTTCCACCTGCTACAGGATTTGGCGCCATGGGGACATAGATGCTATCCACTGCCCATGGCCATGAAAGTGACTGCGGCGCTCAACATTTTACGCCAGGGCTCCACATGTAACCTCTGTGGAGTATCGTAAGCCTCCACCCACAAATGCATCCATGAGGTCATGGACGCCATCTTTGCAAATGTACACAACTCTGCATTTTGCCCAGGATCAGGAAAGCCAGGATGCAAGAGCACTGGTATTTTGGTATTTGCCCAGATCTCAAGTTTCGCACAGGTGCAGGGTGCTATCTCCGTCGCAACAAGTGGTCAACTATGTCAACCGCAAGGCCTTCCACTCACTGAATGTTCAGCTGGTGTGCGACTACCACAAACCTTCAGGTCTGCGCATGGTTCTCAGGGAGTGTCCCCGACTCCTACATTCTCAGTCAGTCTCAAATCCCTGAAGTCTTCCAGGGTTCACAGAGGCTGCAGGGATGGCTCCTCGGTGATAAGGGCTACCCGCAGAGGATGTGGCTGATGACACCCGTGCAGCGGCCTCAGACTGCAGCAGAGCGAAGGCGCAATGATGCTTATGCTACAACTCGCACCTTGGTGGAGCAAACTATCAGGATGCTGAAAATGAGGTTCCTGTGCCTGGACTGGTGTGGTGGATCCCTGCAATATAGCCCACAGAGGTTGTCAAACATCGTCGACACCTGCTGTGCCCTTCACAACCTGGGGCTGCAATGGTGAGAGGAGCTGGCCGAGGAGATGGAGGAGCTGGATGTCTCCTCCTCCAAGGAGGACATTGACGGGGATGAGGGTGAGGAGGTCCTCGAAAGCGAGGATGACAGCAATGAAGCTCTCACACTGGCCAGACAAGGCAGCATGCTTGGGAGGCCCTCGTGGCTGCTAGATATGTGGAGGATGATGACGACATGCAGTGAGGAGACACCATAGACCCTCACATTGCATCTATGAATATTTGACTGCAGTCTGGCCTGTTTCCCGGGAATGTGTGATTAATGAGGTGGGATAGGATTGATACAGCGTGAAAAGCTGCCATTGCAGCTGGAGGTTAAAACTACGTTTTACCTGTGCGCTACCGCACTTAGTGCAAATCTGGGATGATTCCACTGAATGTTTGAAGTCTGTGATCTTTTATCAGACCTGGAAGGTGTTAGAAATTAACAGTGTAATGTATTATTTGTGTACATTATTCACAAATTACCTGTAAGACAATATCTCTTTAATATTATAAAACTTGCCAGTGACACTTAGCTATGTGCCCCGGTGACAAAGCATTGGCAGATTGATTACTTTCAAGAGAAACACAGAGGAGAAATATCTTGGAGGGGTCCTGATGGGCACAGGGTGTTCAACCAAGAGGTATGCCCCTCCACCCCACCCCTGGCCCGATCCAGGTTTCCCTGGCGCTCTGGAAACTTGGCACTGGCCTCCCACTCAATTGGCCCACGGGCGAGCGGGCTGCCTGACGACAGGTAAAATGCCCACTGGGCAGGCAGAGGTGGTAGGCAATGGGCACAGTGCCACTGCCATGGCACCGAAGTTTAGCCCCACCACCCCCATGTTTGCCAGCCCACGCCTGGGGCTGTATAAAATTCCAGCTTATGTATATTTACTAACATGGGTTCTATTCCATTTAAACACTCGAGAGAAAGTCCTTCATAAATACATTATTCCTTGCAAAAGAGAACCAACATTTCAGAATATTCATCCATTTTCATAACTTCATTCATGCCTGACCTACACAACAAGCCCTTCCAGCTTTAGCCCACTCCAGCAACAGAGAACCTGAGTATATATCCTCAGGGGTTTATAAAGATATTGGACTAAAAATTAATAGGCAAAATCCAGGGGGGTGGAACAGGACAGATAGTAACATTTTAAAAATCCGAACCCTGGCCCTAACTCACCATCAAATTGCCCCAGTCTGGGACAATTAGGATAGTCAGACAAGTCACAGCCAGAAGACAGGTTGACAACTTAAATATTTTAATGAGGCTGTCAGCCTCTGATTTAAGCTGATTTGCAGTTTTACAGCTGGTCACATGAGTTCTTTTCCCTGACCCTTGAAACTTCCCATTGATGCCCCCATCAGATCCCCCCAACCTAAAAAAAAATTCAGAGTTAGACACCTCTTCCCCAGCCCAATCAGGGGTTGGGCATCAGATCCCCCCAACATGCCCCAGCCAGCCGTACAGGGTCAAAGGTCAGACTACCCAGGGTCAGAGATCTGACCACCCCGCAGGTAAGAGATCAGACCACCCCGCAGGTCAGAGATCAGACCACCCCCCTGGTCAGAGATCAGACCATCCCGCTGATCAGAGTTCAGGCCACCCCTCTGATCAGAGATCAGACCAACCCCTGGGTCAGAGATCAGACCACCCCCAGGTCAGAGATCAGACCAGCCCCAGGTCAGAGATCAGACCACCTCCGGGTCAGAGATCAGACCACCCCCGGGTCAGAGATCAGACCACCGCCGGGTCAGAGTTCAGACCACCCCCCTGATCAGAGATCAGACCAACCCCCGGGTCAGAGTTCAGACCACCCCCCTGATCAGAGATCAGACCAACCCCCGGGTCAGAGTTCAGACCACCCCCCTGATCAGAGATCAGATCACCCCCCCGGGTCAGAGATCAGACCACCCAGCTCATCAGAGATCAGACCAGCCCCAGGTCAGAGATCAGACCACCCCCGGGTCAGAGATCAGACCACCCCCGGGTCAGAGATCAGACCACCCCCGGGTCAGAGATCAGACCACCCCCGGGTCAGAGATCAGACCAATCCCTGGGTCAGAGATCAGACCAATCCCTGGGTCAGAGATCAGACCACCCCCCGGGTCAGAGTTCAGACCACCCCCAGGTCAGAGATCAGACCAATCCCTGGGTCAGAGATCAGACCACCCCCGGGTCAGAGATCAGACCAATCCCTGGGTCAGAGATCAGACCACCCAGCTGATCAGAGTTCAGACCACCCCCAGGTCAGAGATCATACCACCCTCCACGTCAGATATCAGACCACCCCCCTGATCAGAGATCAGACCAACCCCCCGGGTCAGAGATCAGACCACTCCCCAGGTCAGAGATCAGACCACCCCCAGACAGCCCTGGGTTAGAGTTAGAGTCAGCTTGCAGTTAGGTGGGGAGCATTCTGGAATATTCCAGAGCAGGCAACAGGAGCAGGCAGGTCTGCTCAACAACCTGGGCGAGGGATCTCATTCCTGAGAGAGGCTGGAGGAAGAGGAACAAAGGGGTGAGCACCATCTTTTGGGGAGTGCGCCCAGTGGGCAAAGGGTTCCCCAAAAGAAGGTACTGGTTTAGGGACCTCATTCCGCCTCTGCAGCTATAATACATGTGGCTGGGGAGCGTGATCAGCTTTGCAGGTTTCACTGCATGGGCTAAAGGCAGGGAGGAAGGGAGAGTACCTTCTTTTGGGGACCCTATGCCCATTGGGTGCACCCACCAAAAGATGGTACTTACTCCTTTGTGCCTCTCCCACCAGCTTCTCTCAGGAATAAGACCCCTCGCCTAGGTTGTTGATCGGACCTATCTGCTCCTGTGGCCTGCTCTGGAATATCCCGGAAAGCTCCTCACCTAACTGCAAGCTGGTTTGCCTGGCTGATTTCCAGATGGGGAACCCATTAATGACAAAACACACACATTGGGGTTAAAACTCCACAGCATGCAGGGAAACCTGAAGTCAGAGATTTTCACCTGAAACTCTTCCCTCTCATAATGTCAGGCTATTGATGTGTTTCCAGTGGGGAAGCACACCATCTTGGTGAGCAGATGTGGGGCAGTCCGTGCATGATTATGCATCTACTAAAATTAACAATTGAAAAACAAGCAAAGTGCATGACTGAATTTCCAATATCTACTCTGTGCCAGGCTCCCACTCAGAAGTGCAGGTCAAAAACTGCCCCTTCTATCTATCCTTATAACCTGTTCTGTTTTCATAGAGATACTTATCATCTTTGATTTGAAGTAGTGAAGTGAATCAGCCTCAAATACTGGGATCAGTTGCCAATATCTACTGCTCTGGGAAACACTTTCTAATCTATAATCGCATTTTAAATCTGTGTGTACTGGTTTTGTTCTCATTGTGCAAGTAAATTTAGCAAAGGCTTTTACCTTCAGTAGGAGGTATTGGTTCTTCAATCACAAACACTGCTCTAACTTTAGAGAGTAGTTCTTGTTGAATAGTTTGCAATTCCTGGAAATCTCCCAGTTTCAAAACAGAATCAGGATTAGACACTATCTGTTGTAGCTCCGACATATCTGCACTCTTGGCCCCGATAGCAATGGGCACTATCCCAGCCTGTTTCACTGCATCTGCTGCCTGTCCAACATCATCTCTGGATTTCCCAGCAGTGATAAGCACCAGGATTTGTGAAGCTCCAGCTTCGCTCCTGCCCCCTGCAGATGGAGTGAAGACATTCCTTGTGACATAGTCCAGTGCAGCACCAGTGTTGAGGGGTCTTCCTGTTTTCAATCTCAGCTTTTTTATTGCATCCAAAACCTCATTTTTTGTTGAATGACTATTGAGACCAAATTCAAGTCTTGGGTTTGAACTGTATTGTACCACAGCAATTTGATTTTTGTCAGGTCCAATATCGAGCTCCTGAATTACTTTCGTAAGAAAATTGCGGATTTGAAGAAATGATCTTCCCATTCCAGGCGAACCATCGATTAGGAAAACAATATCTCTCTTCCTGGCTGCAGAAATTCAAGATTAAATAAATGTAAATAGTCACATTGATAAATTAAGATGTTTATTAAGAAACATATTTTAAATAGTTCTCCTTAGTTCTGATGAAGTCACGAAACGTTAACTGTATTCCTCTCCGCAGATGCTGTCAGACCTGCTGAGTTTTTCCAGCTATTTTTGTTTTTGTTTCAGATTTCCAGCATCCGCAATATTTTGCTTTTAAAATATTTTAAATGTTTGAGGAAACAATAGACAGTGAGTTGAAATCTTTAATTTGAAAAACTCAACTCAGGTTATGTAATACCATTTTCACCTCAGCCACTGTAGCTTTGGAAGGTTGGCACAGAGTGTTTGAAGGGCAAATGACCTCGCTCACAGAGCGTAACACTTGGGCATTTGATGCAATTGATAAGTTGGCGGCGAGGGGGAAGGAAATATTTAATTTCATCTGCGTAGAACTTAAACTAGATCAAATAATTGAATAAAAAGATTAAAAACTATAAGCAAATTGATTGAATACATAGACTAATTAAACAATTAATTATAACAGGGCAATATAGTTAGTATAGCCAGCATGTCACAGCTCCAGTATGTTGGAGATTGTGGAGAAATTTCTTCATTTAAAGGCTTGTGAATCTTTGGAACTCTCTTCCAGGGAACTGTGGATGCTCAATCATTGTGTATATTTAAGAGAGATATCAGTAGATGCTTGTGTATTAAGGAATTTGTGGGATTATGGGGAGAATGTGGGAAGGTAGAGTTGAGATGGATGATTAGACATCTTATTGATTGGCAAACCAGGCCCAAATGGGCCTACTCCTATACCCATCTTTTATATTCTTATGTTCTCACTCACCCTATCCTTTGGTCCTCCTTTTAACAAAATATTTTTGCAGTTAACCATTTGCTTAACCACAGCCTCACCTTCGCCTTCAAAGGTCTAGTCCCTCATCTTGGTCATTCCTCCTGGTACGGCTCTCATCTTCACCCTCTTAAGTCCAAGGCACACAGACTTATTGGATACGGTGAACAACAGATTTAGTTATTCATCATCATATCTGACTCAACTACATAAAGATCTATCAAGCCCTGCTCTCATCTACCAAAACTGTTCACTATTCCAGGATATTCCAGAATGCAAAGGTAATTCCCGGCTTCTTTGCACCACTGTAAATCATCTTCTGAAACTCTTCTTCCCTGTCTCCTGCATCCTCACCTCCAACAGCAAGTGCAAGGAGCTTATAGACTTCCTTCTAATTAAGATTGAAATCATCTGATCAGCTGCCTCTGCCACTTCCTAGCCCACTGGGCCAATCTTCCCCTTAAGGTTCCCCTCTGCCCTAGTCCTGAAATTGAACCATTCTCTAGTTTCACTCCTTTATTCCCTCATGCCCTCTCTGAGCTTATCTTGTCTATGAAATGCAACTCCTGATCCCTCAACCCTATTCCCACTAAACTACTGACCTCCCAAACTCCCCTTCCTGGCTCTCATGTTAGCTGACATTGTTAATGGTTCTTTCTCCTCAGGTACTGTCCCCTCTCTTTCAAATTTGCGATCATCTCTCTCCTCAGAAAAACCCCTAAACCCCTCCATCCTAGCAAACTATTGGCCCATCTCCAATGTCCCTGTCCTTTCCAAAGTCCTTGAATGTGTTGTTGCTTCCCAAATCCGTTCCCATTTTTCCCAGAACTTCATTTTTGAATCCTCCAATCAGGTTTCCACAACTGCCACCATACTGAAAGCTGACACCCTATATGGCAGTGACAAATTTAAACTATCCTTCCTTCTTCTTCTCAATTGTCCGCAGCCTTCAAAATGGTTGACCAGACCAACCTCCTCCAATGCCTCTCCGACGCCCAGGTGGGTGCGATTACATTTTCCTGGTTCCATTTTTATCTATTTAATCATAGCCAGGGAATTACCTTTCAATGACTTCTTTTTCCAATCCTGGACAATTACCTCTGGGCCTGAATTTTGCACCTGTCGGGTGCGTGTGATTGACGGGCCCAGAAGCAGCCACTATTTCCGCTTGCGGCCAATGTTGGAGCCTGAACACAATTTCACACTGGCCAATTAAGGGGCCGGCTAGCGTGAAATGTGCCCAGGCATTGGCGAAGCACTGGCGGCAGGGACAAGCGCGTGTTGGGTGCCAGGTCCAATGAGGACCCAGCGGGGCATTTAAAATTAGCAGAGTCAGCTCCCTGGAGACTGCCAGGAGTTGGTGAGAAGCCTCACAGAGCTGTCCAGGAGAGACTGTAAAAATTTGCAGCAGTTATGGCCTCAACACCCACTGGGCACGCCAGGCGGGAGGGCGATGCCGGTTGGTACTCTGCCACCCCCCGCTTCTTGGATGGGTGCCTGTGTTCTCTAGTGGAGGCAATGAGTGCCTGGCGGGATATTCTCATGCCCGGGATGGCAAGAGGAGGCCACCACACCTGACAAAGAGGGCCTGGACAGAGGTGGCAGCCCAGGTCAGCAGGCATGACGTTGTGCGTCGCTCCTAGACCCAGTGCCACAAAAGGTTCAATGACCTTCTGTGCTCGGCAAGGGTGAGTGCCAAGTTGGCATGGTACTGTGAAGAGATGTCATGAAGGGTGCTTCGTGGCGCTCAGGGGTGTAAGATTCAGAGACGTGGGACTTGGTAGCATGCCTGCCGACAATTAATCAGTCACTCAAGCCAATTAAAATTAAGCAAATTAATTGAATTAAATTTTAGGTTGCCCTGTGCGATTGTGCTCTCATCTCATGGACAACAAGGGCAGACTGCCAACTCGTTTTTTCACTTTACTCCTCCAAGCGTGGGATATAAGGGGAGTGGAGCATTGTCTGTGTGGGTTAGGATTTCAGGTGAGAGTTGTCTGCATGTTTGTTGAGATTTCAAACCTTTTCCTGTGGTTTCTGCTGAAATTTTTGCTTTGCTGGCTTTGTCTTGTGGACACTCCTGTTTTGTCAACTCTCTTGAAGCATTTTTGTTGAGTGCAGGCTTCTGTGAATGGGACAGCGCTATCTGCATTTCAGCAGATGAGGATTGTGTACTCCACTGGGGGACATCCTCTGAGGAGGAAGAGAGGGGCAGAACTGAGAGGAGGCCAGGTGTCCACAGGCAGCGTCACAGGGCGAGACCTGTGGGAGGAGAGGCACTAGCACAGGGTGCGCAGAGCCACCATGGAGGGCAAGACGGAAGGGACGTAGAAGGTGCCACTATCCTGCCGCCAAAGTGTACAGGCAGCAATCGAGCTACCTCAATATGTCTGAGGTCCAGTGCCGCAAAAGGCTCTGCCTCTCTAGGAACACTGTGACATCAGTATGCCAGATGGTTGGTCTGGAGATTGTCTCCAACTGTATGGGTGGACAGCCAATGCCAGTGGCTCTGAAGGTCACAGCAGCCCTCAATTTTTTTGCTTCCAGTTCTTTCCAGGGGTCAGTAAGGGATCTGTGTGGCGTGTTCCAAACAGCTGTCCACAGTTGTGTCAGGCTCATCACTGACGCTCTGTTCAGACAGGTCCTCACATTCATTCATTACTGGATGGACCAAGCCAGCCAGGCTGAGCGAGCCAGAGGTTTCACAGTGATTTCTGGGTTCCCCCGCATCCAGTGTGCCATAGACTGCACTCTTGTGGCCATCGAGTCACCAGGGAGTCAGCCGGTACCTTCATGAACAGAACGGGTTACCACTCCATGAACATGCATATAGTATGCGACCACAAGACCCAGATTCTGCAAGACAGTGCAAGGTACCCAGGCAGTCCCCATGATGCATACATCCTGTGACACTCCCAGGTGCCAAGGCTGTTCGTGACTCCAGCTCGGCTAGATGTTTGGCTGCTGGGTGACAAAGGATATCCCTTGAAATGGTGGCTCATGGTGTCACTCCTTAAGAGAGGTACAATAGGAGTCATGCCTCCACAAGAGCGGTGGTTCAGGACCATTAGTCTGCTGAAGATGAGGTTCCGCTGCCTGGGCCGATCAGGGGGTGCCTCCCAATATCCTCCAGAGCGCATGTCACTTATCATCATTGTCTGCTGCGCTCCACACAATCTGGCACTGGCAACGGAGGACACACTGGAGGATGAGGACAGCGACAGAGCTCCAAAGCCCTCAGAGGAAGACTCTACTGACAGATCTGATGAAGGGGCAGGCACAGGGCGGCGACGAGGAGGCAGACTTAAAGAACCTTCAGTGAGGCACAGACACCAGGAGAGGCCTTGAGTCTACGCACCTTCAGCTGGGCTGCCAAGGCATGGCTTCACTATCATAGCAAGGGCGCCACCTCCTTCACATACATTGCTGAGGAGGCAATCCCATCACCACAATGTCACCTCACAACTTCTGTAATAAAGTTTGCTGCCCCTGCCATTTATCACAAGATACTGCTGAGGCCTGCACTTATGAAAAACATGAAGGACACTCAGGTTATTGAAACAAAATCTTGGTTTATATTTTTTCCAGAGTTGCACACAAAGAACATAACATAATTTTGTTGCTACTGTCACACAAGAACAATACATAATGCTGATGAAATGAAAGAATGTCACCCATGATAACCCCGTCTTGGTGTCCCCCCACCGCCCCTCCTCACTGGCAGCGCCACTGGAGGCAGATTGCTGACTCTAATGTCATGTCAGCCCTGATGACATTGGTGGTCGTCCTCTGGCCAGCAGCGCCTGAGCAGGCCCCGCCTGAGAGGGTGCGACCAGTGACATAGCTGGACACTCATCAGTTGTCGTGGCCTTAAAAAATACCACAGTTACTGGCAGAGGGGATGAGGAGCGGCCACTTTCATCTGGAGCGCCCTGAGAGGAGCCCACAGAGACAAGAGGCAAGAGGCACATTTGAACCTCCCTGCCCACCACTGATGGATGGGCACCTATCAGAGAGACTAGGTGCCTCATCCATCTCTCACACTGGCAGTGACCTCCTGAGGTCACAGCCGGTGTATTGGAGTGCAGGTCCTAATGTGACCCCGGGAACCCCTGATTCTGTTCCTGGAGCTGCCTCTCCATGAGAGTCACCGCTCTCTCAATGGAGGAGGCTGTGCGCTCGGTGTTTAGGGTCAACGCAGTGCTCCAGTTCCTCAAGTACTCCTCCAGAACAGAGACCGTGGCACACAGATCTTCAGGGATTTCCACTAGGTCTTCCCGTGCATCCCTCTGGACAACCAACCTAATCACCTAATGGACGACTTCAGAAGCTCATCATCTACCTCAGACTCAGCATCGACCAAGTCTCCAGCAGTCCTCCGACAGCTGGCATCCTGGGCACTCTCTGCCTGCACCAGCTCCTCATGCAAGCATGCCGTGACCTCCCCACAGTGCACAGCCATCTGAGCTGATGAACTACAGCCCACTGATGTTCTTGTATCTGAGCTGGTGCCTGGTAGCAAGAGAGGGTGTGATGCAGGTGGATCTGTCTGTGGCTCCTCCTCAGGTGCCATTTGAGGGTCCTGGGTGCCCCTGGAGGATGTTGTACCTGAGGGAGGAAAACAATATGTCGGTGGCACCAATCATCATACATTGAATGTGCATGCTAGGTGGCCTGGTGAAAATATGAAAAGCAGCTTCATGGCGCTATCATCATTGGATCACTGGGAACTCTTGATTAGAAGTTATCTATTGAGATGAGAGGACCCTACATTGTTTGCAGTCTCCATCTGTCCAGCATCTGTCCACTGGACTCTTACTTTCCTCCGAGATGCCTGCTTCTCCATGACCTGATAACCTTGGTGCGCACTCGCACTCGAGTTCTAGGACATTTATCTCGGATTTGCTCAGGATGAGCGGATTGGCCACCCCTCCATCCATTCTTGTGCGCTCAGCAGCATTATGGCTTCTCTTCTCCTGTATGGACAAAGGTCCATTCATTAGTCTACCCACTACCTGCAACACCATACCAGGATGGCAGCCCCCCACCCACGCATCGGGAAGCAGGTTGAAGTGCCCGTCATTTTTGCACACCTCACCCTTATATGCACCCAGGGCTACTGGTCTGATCTCCCAGCCTTGACAGGCACAGGTATATGTGCCTTCTGTTATTCTGAGTCTTACACCCTTGAGTGCCATGAAGGACTGCCACCCTTCAAGAATTCTTCTGCCAAATTAGTCTCTCTCTTCCCGAGCGCAGAAGATCATTAAACCTTTTCCAGCACTGAATCCAGCCGCAGGGCACCATGTCGTGCACTGACCTTGACTGCCACCTCTGCTTTGTTTGGTGAGGTGGCCTCCTCTTGCCATCCCGCAGCATCAAGATGCCTCACCTGGCACTCACTAATTCCACAAGAGTGCGCAGGCACTCAACCGAGAAATGGGGGGCCAGAGTGCCCACTTGCATTGCCCTCTGCCTGGGTGTCAAGCGAGTGCTGATGCCATATCTTAAGCTTATATTTGGACAGCTCCCCATGCCTTCTATGGAACTCCTGGCAGGGTGTTGCCTCAGCTGTTTTAAAATCTCCCGCCAGGCCCAGCGCCCGCCACGCTCCCACCCCTGCCGGCAGCTCTTGCCCAGTGCGAGGTGCGTTTCATGCTGCCCGGTCCTTAATTGGCCAGCCAACGTGAAATCACGTTCTTTGGGCCTGCTAATTACGTACACACAATGTGTACAAAATTTAGGTCAGAGTGACAAAAGACACATATACGGGTGCCTGCCAAGGCTGGGATATGTGGCCGCTTGCCTTGGGGGCATACAAGGGTGGGATTTGTAAATCTGAAGGGCTCTTCAACCTGATCCTCCAGGGGTGGGGGAGGGGGTGGTGCGTGCAAGGCTGGTATGGTGGACTAATCAATGCACTTCTTTCCAAACAGAAGCAGAGAAGCCATAATTTTGTGCAGTGCATACGGACGGGTGGTGGGGTGGCCAACCTGTGCATACTGACCAAATTTGAGATGGACACCATAGAGTTAGAGTGCCAGTGTGGAGCAAGG
Organism: Cetorhinus maximus; assembly: GCF_964194155.1. Lineage (NCBI taxonomy): Eukaryota > Metazoa > Chordata > Chondrichthyes > Lamniformes > Cetorhinidae > Cetorhinus > Cetorhinus maximus. The sequence goes on from NC_135889.1 coordinate 28,438,753, forward strand.
CCCTTAGGTCATGAAGAGGCAGGAGTGTTGGAGGAAGGTAACAGTTCAGTGGACAAATGCAAGACTGGCAGAGATCACAAACAATGTAGGGTCATCGCATCGCAAATGAAAAGCTCTAAGCAATAGTCCCCAATGATCCGCCATGCTGCAGTTGTCTGGTTGTTCATAGTCTCACCAGCCGGCCTAGCATGCACATTCAATATGTGCTGATTGATAATACTGACATGTTGTCTTCCTCCCTCAGATGAACCATCCCCCAGAAGCTGCCGGCACTCCAAGGACCCTCTTTTGACACCTGAGGAGGAGCCACAGACAGATTCACCAGCGTCACACCTTCTCTCGTTACCAGGCACCAATGCAGATACAAGCATATCAGCGGGCATTAGTTTGTCGACTCATATGGTAGCGCACTGTAGGGAGGGCACGGCACACTTGCATGAGGAGCTGGTGGAAGCAGAGAGTGCCCAGGGTACCAGCTGTCGGAAGACTGCTGGAGACAAGGACCATGCGGAGTCCGAGGCAGATGATAAACCTTGGGAGTTGTCCATCAGATGGCAGATGCTGGATGTCCAGCAGGATGCACAAGAAGATCTGGCAGGTATCCCTGGGGGTCTGCATTTCATAGTCTCTGTGATGGAGGAGTCCTTGAGGAGCTTGAACACTGTGTACCCTGAACACCGAGTGCACAGCCTGTTCCATTGAGAAGCAACTGCAGGAACAAAATCAGGGTTCCTGGGGTCACGGTCGGACCTGCACTCTGACACACTGGCAGTGACTTCAGGTGGTCACTGCCAGTGTGAGAGATGGATGAGGCACCAAGTCTCTCTGCTGGGTGCCCATCCATCAATGGTGAGCAGGGAGGTACAGACATGCTTCACGCTGGCGGCCGAGCTGCCTGTCATTTCTGTGGGCTCCTCTCATGGCGCTCTGGACCAGGGCGGCAGCTCCTCCACCTCTCTGCTAATGACTGTGGCACCTGATGAGGCCGCAATGACTAAGGAGTGCCCAGCAATGTCGCTAGTTGCACCCTCCCATACAGGGCCTGCTCAGGCCCCGCCGGCTAGAGGACACCCATCAAGGTCATCAGGGTCAACACGACATCAGAGTCAACAATTTGCCTCCAGTGGTACTGCCGATGAGGGAGAGAGTCAACAAGACATAGTGCTCGCAAGTGTAAGTTTAAGGCACTGTGAGCGCAGGATGAGATTATCAGGAGTGAAATTCTTTCAGTTCATCAGTTTTATGTATTGTTTTTGTGTGACAGTAAACACAAAATTATGTTATGTTTCTCTTTTGCAAGTCTGGAAAAGATATAAATCAAGATTTTGTTTCAATGCCCTGAGTGTCCTACATGTTTTCCATAGTGCAGGCCTCATCAGTACCTTATGATAAATGGCAGGGGCAGCAAACTTTATTACAGAGGCTGTGAAGCGACATTGGGGTGATGGGATTGCCTCCTCAGAAATGTGTGTGAAGGAGGTGGCGTCCTTGCCATGAGAGTGAAGCCATGCCTTGGCAGCCTAGCTGAAGGCGCATAGACTCTAGACCTCCCTGGTGTCCCTGCCTCCTGGAAGATTCCTCACGTCTGCCTCCATGTTGTCACACTGTGCCTCCCTGGGATCCTCATCAGAACCATCAGTAGAGACTTCCTCTGAGGCCTGTGGAGCTGCATCGCTATCCTCAACCTCCAGTGGATCCCCCCTTGCCAGTGCCAAATTGTATAGAGAGCAGCAGACAACTATGATAAGCGACACGCGCTCTGGAGGATATTGCAGGGCACCCCCTGATCGGTCCAGGCAGCGGAACCTCATCTTCAGCAGACCAATGCTCCTCTCAACCATCACCCTGGTGGAGACATGACTCCTATTGTACCTCTCTTCCGCCACTGTCCTTCGGTGCCAAAGTGTCATGAGCCACATTTTGAAGCAATATCCTTTGTCACCCAGCAGCCATCCATCCAGCTGAGCTGGAGCCATGAAGAGCCTTGGCACCTGGGAGTGTCACAGGATGTATGCATCATGGGAACTGCCAGCGTACCTGGCACTGACCTACAGAACCTGGGTCTTGTGGTCATATACTATCTGCACGTTCGTGGAGTGGAAGTCCTTTCTGTTCATCAAGGCACCTGGATGACCCACTGGCACCTTGATGGTCACATGAGTGCAGTCCATGGCACCTTGGATGCAAGGGAACACAATAGCTGCAAAGCCTCTGGCTCACTCAGCCTGGATGGCATCATCCATCCAGTAACGAATAAATGTCATGGCCCATCTGAAAAGAGTGCCAGTGACCAGCTTGATGCAACTGTGAACAGCTGATTGGGCCACTCCATGCAGTTCCCCAATGACCCCTGGAAAGAACCAGATGCAAAAAAATTGAGGCTACTGTTGTTTAATAGGTGATATCCATTTACTGAATCAGGCAGCAAAAGACATTCTGTGAATCACAACTGTTTTATTGTTAAATAAAGTACAAATACCAGTTTCCACTCTTCCCTTCTGGATGCTTAGCCTGTCCAGAAGCAAAATCCCCTCTACTTGGCAAAAACATAGCTCTTAAGTACAGGCTTCATTGAGTATCACCTGCTCTCAATTCATTCTGCATCTTGTTTTGATTTACTCTTATAGGTACCGGCATTTCTAATATTGTCAACTGTGACCTTTAGAGCCACTGGCATAGTGTGCCCACCCACACAGTTGGAGGCGATTTCCGGACCAATCATCTGACATATTGATGTAACGGTGTCCCTAGGGTGGCAGAACCTCCTGTGGCACTGCTCCTCAGACATGTTGAGGTAGCTGGATCACTGCTTGTACACTTTGGCTGCAAGATAGTGGCATCTTCTGTGGTCCCTTCTGCCTTGCTCTCCCTGCTGGCCCTGCACCCCCTGTGCTTACACCTTGCCTCCCACAGGTTGTTCCCTGGGACGCTGCCTGCGGACATCTGGCCTCTTCTCCCTTCTGCCCCTCTCTTTCTCTTCAAAGGAGGTCCCCCCCAGCGGAGTACACAGTCCCCATCTGCTGAAGTGCAGATGACACTGTCTTATGCACTGAAGGCTGCACTCCGCAGAAATCCTCCAAGGGAGTTGAAAAAACAAAAGAGTCCTCAAAACAAAGCTAACAAAGCAAAGACTTGAGCAGAAAATACAGGGAAAGGTATGAAATCTCAGTAATAAAGCAACAGCAAACTCTCATCTGAATTCCTAACAACTCACACTGCCAATGCTCTGGTCCCATTTTGGCCCGCCGTTGGATGTGTAATGTGAAAAAATGGATTGGCCGCCTGCCCATGTTGCCTGTACAACTAGTGCTGAATCATACGGGCAACATAAAATTTCGTTCAATTGGTTTGTTAATGGGCTTAATTGCCCATTTAATTGTCAGCTGGCACGCTTCTGATTCCCACACACGCCTGCCAACCATAATAACGTGCGTGAACGCGAAGATGTCAGGACGCTTGCAGTTTCACATGATTTCGGGTTGGGCACGTGTCCACTCATTCAACACAAAATCTGGCCCTGGTGTCCCCAAAGATCTATCCTTGGTCGCCTCCTATTTCTCATCGACGTGCTGACCCTCAGTGACATTTTCCAAAAACACAGCATTCAACACCCACCTCCTCTCTCAACCCCTTCACTTTCTCTAAATTGCCATTGTCTGTCTGGCATCTATGCCAGGTGAGCAGAGTTTTCCTTCAAATAAACAGTAAGGAGACCAAAGTCATTGTCTTCGGTCTCTACCGCAAATTCTGCTCCCTAGCTACTGACTCTGTTCCTCTCTCTGGCAACTCTCCGAGGCTGAACCAGGCTGTTTGCAACCTTTGGTGTCATGTTTGACCACAAGATGAGCTTCCAACCACATATACGAGCCATCAAAAAAACTGGCTAAGCGTGCCGAAGTCAACACTCAGTCGCACGATAGTTTGGTCGGCAGGCGCACGCCGGAGTTGGCAGCACGCCTGCCGATAATTAAAAGGTCTGTTAAGGCCATTAAATAATAAATTAAATTAAATTTTTCACTGCCCATCCAACCTAATGGTTGGCGGGCAGGCGTAAGGCCAAGCGGCCTTTGTATTTTTTGATGAGGTTTCCAAAATCAACTAATAATAAAATAAAAGTTTTAAAATTTAATTAATAACATGCCCCTGCTCATGTGACAGAGTCACATGCAGAGACATGTTTTATTACATTTTTATTTTCTTCATTTTCTTTTTTAAAAACTCTTCATATCCCTGAGGCAGCTCCGTGCCTCACGTTCACTCGCGCACATGCGCGAAGTTCACGCTCGGCCCACTCGCCCTGGCCCGTACTCAGGCAGTGCTTAGGGCTGCTGTTCGTGTTTCACACTAGAAGGGCCTTAATTGGTCCACGAGCATGAAATTAATCGCAGGCAGCAGTCGGCTTCTCGACTGCCCCTGCCGAGCCCGCCTGCCAAGGGCAAAATTCTGCCCTGTATGTGGGTTGGTGTCAGATCTTGCATTATAACACCTTGGGATATTTTGTTACCTTAAAGATGTTATTAAAAATCTTATGGTCTTGTGTGCTGTCTCCAAAGATTATTTCTTGTTGTGACTCTGGCACACTTTTGTGACTGTTTATTTCTAATACAAATTCAATAGACCAGAGTTATCATAAAAATGATAAAAGATGGCATCTGGTAATTGCACAATCTGACTTTGTCATTTTGTCACAAATGGCTCAAAATGAATTCAGTAATGGAAGGGGTGCTTTCCCTTTCAATGAACAGTGCTATCAAGCGGCTCTTGCTTAGCAATAACCTGCTCATTGATGTCCAGTTTGGGTTCCGCCAGGGCCACTCAGCTCTTAACCTCATTACAGCCTTGGTTCAAACATGGACAAAAGAGCTGAACTCCCAAGGTGAGGTGAGAGTGACTGCCCTTGACATCAATGCGGCATTTGACCACATGTGGCATCAAGGAGTCTTAGCTAAACTGGAGTCAATGGGAATCAGGGGGAAAACTCTCCACTGGTTGGAGTCATACTTAGCACAAAGGAAGATGGTTGTGGTTGTTGGAGGTCAGTCATCTCAGCTCCAGGACATCACTGAAGGAGTTCCTGATGGTAATGTCCTCAGCCCAACTATCTGCAGCTGCTTCATCAATGACCTTCCATCCATCATAAGATCAGAAGTGGGGATGTTTGCTGATGATTGCACAATGTTCAGCACCATTTGCAACTCCTCAGATACTGAAGCAGTCCATATCCAAATGCAGCAAGACCTGGACAATAACCAGGCTTGGGTTGACAAGTGGCAAGTAACATTCAGCCACATAAATGTCAGGCAATGACCATCTCCAACATGAGAGAATCTAACCATCGCCCCTTGATGTTCAATGGCATTTCCATCACTGAATCCCCCACTATCAACATCCTGAGGGTTACCATTGACCAGAAATTGAACCGGACTAGCCATATAAATACTGTGGTTATAAGAACAAGTCAAAGGCTAGGAATTGTGCGATGAATAACTCATCTCCTCCCTCCCCAAAGCCTGTTCACCATCTACAAGGCACAAGTCAGGAATGTGATGGAATATTCCCCACTTGCCTGCATGAGTGCAGCTCCTACAACACTGAAGAAGCTGGATACCATCCAGGACAAAGCAGCCCGCTGGATTTTCACCACATCCACAAACGTTTACTCCCTCCACCACCAATGCACAGTGGCAGCAGTGTGTACCATCCACAAGATGCACTGCAGGAACTCACCAAGGCTCTTTAGACAACACTTTCCAAGCCCATGACCACTGCCATCTAGAAGGACAAGGGCAGCAGATAGATGGGAACGCCACCACCTGCAAGTTCCCCACCAAGTCACTCACCACCCTGACTTGGAAATATATCGCCATTCCTTCACTGTTGCTGGGTCAAAATCCTGGAACTCCCTTCAGTGTGGGTGTAGCTACACTACAGAGACTGCAGCGGTTCAAGGAGGCTGCTCACCACCACCTCAAGGGCAACTAGGGATGGACAATAAATGCTGGCCCAGCCAGTGAAGCCCACATCCCATGAGGGAATGAAAAAAATCAAGATTAAATTTATCAATTGGATTATTTTTTATGTCCCCTAAAAGGTTAATGATTGGTTTTGCCTCAAGCCTGAAGACAGGGGTACTAAATCTGCATGGTTATAGTACTGGATTAGCAAGCCAGCTGTCAAACTCAAATCCCAACGTGGCTAGTACTGGAAACATATGCATGGAAGCTGTGGAATTTTTATAAAACCTGACACTCCTATCCCGTCCAGCCCATATGTGACTCCACATTCTCAGGGCCGCCTCACAGAAACTAGGAAAGGGCAATAAACATTGCCTTTCAGAATTGTTCGCATTCCAAAAACAAATTAGAACAAGGCCAGATATTTTAATGTACAGCAGTTTGACATAACTTTAAACTACATCTGTGAATACTGAGTATTTGCAGTTTGCAATCTGAGTATGTACCTTTCACAGAATTTCTAGGCAGTTAGACTGGTTTTTGAAAGACAAAGGAGCAAGGGATATGGGGAGCAAACAGGAAACTTAGAGTTGAGACCACAACCAGATCAGCCATGATCTTGTTGAGGAGAGCAGGCTTGAAGGGCTGAATGGCCTTTTCCTGCTCCTAAGTCCTGTGTCCTATTCCATGGGCAGAATTTTTTGTCCCGAGGGTGGGCGCACGACCGAACTGAACAGGAGTGAAATAGTGCGCAAAGACGTCGGTCCAGCGATCTTTAGGTCGGCGGGTGCGCAAGAGAGTTGGCAGCACACCTGTTGACAATTAAGAGGCCTATTAAGGCCCTTAAGTAATTAATTAAGCTGCATTTTTGCTGCCCACTCAACCATTCGATTGGCGGGTGGGCGAATAGGCCAGGCGGCCTTTGCATTTTTAATGAAACCTCATCCACATGTGGGATGAGGTGCCCAGCGCTTACTGAAAAAACAATAAAAATGTTTTAACACCCTTTTTCACATGTCCCTTTTCATGTGATTGAGTCACATGTGGGGACATGTTTATCTCATATGTTAAAAGTATATTTTTGTATTTAATATCCGTCGGCTCCCTTCGGCAGCTCTGTGCCTTCAGGGAGCTGTTTAGTGCGTGCTTCCTTGTGCATGCACAGACCTCATCGCTGGGGCTCCTCACACCCCCACCCCAACAGCGCTGAGGCTCCCAGCGCACGTTTGATGCTGGCTGGCCGTTAATTGGCCAGCCAATGTGAAATCGTGGTCGGAGCCCGATCGCGGGTGGCAGTCAGTTTCACGGCCGCTCCCGGGCCCGCCCGCCATGCCCGCCCAACAAGGGAAAAATTCTGCCCCATGTTCCCATGTGCATTAACAGGAAAGTATGTGGAAGGGTATATTATTCCATGTTATGAGGACCTGTGAGTTTCTATGCTTTTCCCAGAAGACTTTGAATGAATCTATGGCTTGAATTTTCAAAGCTTTATTTTAAGCAAGTCTGGAAAGGTGTAATGACTTGACGTACCAGACAGGTTTCAACAAGAAACAGATAAGCTTTATCACAGAGAGCTTTTCAGATGTTACACCCTTATTCAGAGTCCTCGACAGGAAGCCCCCCGGATTACCCGCGCTTAGGGCTCATTGGTCAGGACCTCCAAGAACATCACATGACCCCTGATAGACAGTAGGAGAGTCTATACCTTCAGTTACTACAAAAGGATTTAAGGTTATGAACAAATATGATTAACTATAGTGATGTGCTCAGATAAACACCATTTGAACAATGAAAAATATGCTTGTGAATTACTTGTTGATAGTTAAGTAAGGACACAGATTATTTGCAGAGAATGGATTGATGTCTATTGTTGTTGAACATTCAATTAAATAAACACATTCAGCTCATCATATCTGTACTGACTCTTTGAAAGCTAATTAATCCAACTCCCCTGCTCTTTCTGCGAAGCCCTGTTATTTTTTCCCCTTAAAGTATTTATGTAATTCCCTGTTGAATGTTATTGTTAAATCAGTATCCACCACCTATTCAACAATTCATCAATGATAACTCATTGTGTTGAAAACCAATTATCTCATTTTGCTTCTGGTTCATTTGCCTATAACCTTAAATCAGGGTCCTTTGGTTACTGACAATTCTGCCACTGGAAACAGTTTCTCTCTATCTGCTCTATCACAACCATTTATGATTTTGAGCACCTTAATTAAATTTCTTCTTAGCTTTCTCAACTTTAAGAACAACCCCAACTTCTTCAGTTTCTTCAAAAAACTGAAGTCCCTCATCCCTGGTATCATTCTAGTCATTGTCTTCTGCACTCTTTCCTAAATCGTGACACCTTTCTTAAAGTGTGATGCCAGATTGGACATAATGGCCTGGATTTCCATCACTGAGGCAGGTAGCGGGAATCAGGAAAATTCCCACTCGGCTTGCCCACTTTGGGATCTTCATTGCCAGGGTGCGGGTTGGAGTCAGCCAACCCAGGATAGAGGACAGGAGTTGTTGGTGCGGAGGTGGGCTGTCTAAAATACCTGCCTGGGTGTTTGGGACTTTGTACCAGTTAAAATCTGGGATTGGGAAATCCCTCCAGCCCTCACCCCTCACATCCCCTCATGCAGACGAGAGTTCACAACTCCTCCAAAGGGCCGTGAATCACGGGTCCTTTAAAAGTTGGCCCAACTCCATGAAAATTGTGGAGGACTAGGACAAACCTATCCACACAATGGAGCTGGCCAGGTCGGGAGTGCCGGATGTGGGTTTTTGACTGGAATCATCCCGCACCCTTTAAAGGCACTCCCAAAAATCAGGCAGTCTGGGAATGGGTTCATAAATCCAATAGTCAGGACACGCCCGCCATTTTTAAAGGCTCCTGAGTCATCCTGACTTAGGGGAAAATCCAGGCCAATGTTCCAGTTGAGGCCTACCCAGTGATTTATGAAAGCTTACCATAAATAACTGATTTTTGTACTGAATGTCTATTAATAACGCCAAGGATCCCATGGGCATTTTTAACAGCTTTATCTACTTGTCCTGCCACCTTCAACGATGTTCATACATCCCGAGGTCTCTCTGTTCCTGCACCCTCTTTAAAGTTGTACCTTTTAATTTATGTCAGCTCTGCTCATTGCTCCATCCAAAACCCATCACTTCACACTTTCCTGCATTAAATTTTATCTAACATAAGACTATCCATTTTGCCAGTTTGTCTATCCTCCTGAAATCTGCTGCTATCCCTTTCACTGTTACTCCATTTCCTAGATATATAAGTTTAATTTCATCGGCAAACTTTGAAATAATGCCATTTATACTCAAGTACAGATTATTAATCTTTAGCAAAAAGAGAGATGGTCTCAATATTGACATCTGGGGCACACCATACTTCATTCCAGTCTGTAAACAATTGTTCACTAGTACTTTCTGCTTTCTATCCCTTAACCAATTTAGAGTGGAATTTTCCAGTTACCCCGTGGTGGGTTCAATGACGGATGAGGGAGACAATGCAGTGGAAGTTGAAAAATCAGTTTCCTGGCGGTGTAAAATGACAGCGGGATCTTCCATTTCTGCCCGCCATGACAGGTCACAATTCCCACCAGAGGCCGGTATGAAACCAATTTGCACCCCACTATTGGGATGCAGATGAAGGCCCGGCTGGAATTGCACCCCCCCCACACTCCGTCGTCCATAACACCAAATCACGCTGGTCCAGAACACGTCTGGACATGCTGGGGCTTACCTAAAGAAGGCCTGGAGTAGCTCGCGAAGATGAGGAGAAGATGGGTCCAGCTACAGGATCCTGAAACATCACGTGCAGCACTGGGTGGGTGGAACATCAACTACATGGATCTTCTCTGAGCAGTAGCATCCTGGAGGTGGTTGTTCTCAATGCAGAAACTTCTTCCAGGGCCCGTATCTTCAACCAGTAACTTTTCCCAGGGCTCGATCTTCAACCAGCAACTTTTCCCAGGGCTCGATCTTCAACCAGCAACTTCTTCCAGGACTCGGATCTTCAACCAGCAACTTCTTCCAGGGCTCAGATCTTCAACCAGCAACTTCTTCCAGGGCTCAGATCTTCAAGCTACAGGTGGAAGGCTGCAGGAAGTAATGGTGCGAGGGCCTATGCTGGGGTGTCGAGGTGGGGGAGGAAAGACGGGGTTGGGAGGATTGATGTGGGTGTGCAGACCTAGAGGGGGTTGGAGAGGTTGGGGGTGGTAAGGGAAAGAGAGAAATTCAGCGGAGGTCTTGCAATGGATGAACTGGTATGGAGCAGGAGTGTGGGAGGGGTTGTATTGGATTGTGGACAGGGGAGTGGTGGGGTTTGTGCAGGTGTGAATGGGCAAGCGGGTTGTACAAAGGTATTGGCGGGAATGGGAGTGATGCTACAGAGGGGCAAGGTGTTCAGGGGGAGGGGTCAGTGAAGTCAATGGTGGATTCCTGGGGGGAATACTGAGGGTATCAGTGGTAGGACAGGATGGTGATGGTTAAAGGGGGCAGTGGGAGCCAGTAGGGTGGGAGGGTGAGGGTGTGGCAATGTGATGTGAAAGGCTGCTGAAGGTTGTTGGAGGGGATGTGGAAAGTGATGCAGATTCAGGGGTTTGAAAGGATGAGGGTGGGCAAGTCTATTGTTACAGGGGTGGGATTTTCAGGAAGGAAGTAGACTTCTAGATTTACCTGGATGGGATGGAAGGTGATAGGGTGGGTTGAAGGGTGATGGTGGGGAGGTCGAAAGTGATTCCTGGGGATCAGTGGTTGTTGGGGGGAGGGTGTGGGTGACTGGGGGAGTAGAAAAGTTGTTAGACTCTACCTCAAATGTTACTACCTCCATGGCTGGTCGCAACTATGCTGAGCCTCATGGTGGAGATCTCGAGATGCTGCATGGGGATTGGGTCATCGGGGATGGGTGGAGGTGCTGGTCATCTGAGCTGGACAACTGAAGGGAAACCCCAGAATGTAGTATTTACAATGCTAGGACCTTGGAACAGATGAGTGTGTAGAGGGCAGAGGTTCAGCGTGTGTGGGAGACTTCTTGCACATGGCTCGCAAGGGTCCTGGCAAAGACCTTTGCCTCCCTGAGCATGCCTGATTCCGGAGGACATGGGGTGTCCCTCGGAATATTATGGGGGTGTGAGAACGCGCACAGGCTTAAGGACTATCGCAATAAACCACATCAGGTATGATTAAAGTGCAAGTGAACTATATTTACAAAAGTGTGATATGTGTAACAATCATAGTGCACCCGTGCAGCCACTTGTGATTTCAGAACTTCTTAACTTTTCTTTCCCTCGCACTTCTTCTTCTAAATGTTTCCCTGACATCCGCAGCAGCGGTGGAGGCAGCCTGCTGACCAGTTGGCCCTGTTGCCTTGGATGACCTTGGCGGCCGTCCTCTGGAGACCCGAGGACTGGAGGGCCCCGGCTTACTTTGGCTGTCCTTCAGTGGGGCAGCTGCTCCCTCTGTGGTGACAGAGGATGAGGCTGAAGGGGTCATAGGCAAAGGGGATTCAGAAGGACTGGACACCCTCATAGAGTCCTGAGTGGAGATCCCATGGGTGTCCAACTGCTGCTGCTCCTCCTTTTAGGTGCCCTGAGGGTAAGGGACACCTGGAGGTAGGTCAAGCAGCCCTGTCCCCTCTTGTGCAGCCACTGCAGAAGCTCACCCATGGCTACAGCGATGGAGTGCAGGTCTGCATGCATCTCTGGCAGAATCTTGCAGACTGAGTGAAGGTGTTCCGCAAAGTGGTCACCCAGTCTGAGTTCAGTCTCCCCAATGTAGTGGAGACCACACTGGGAGCAGCAAATACAGTAGACCAAATTTGGTTCACAAGCATGACCCACATCTTCCTGTTGCTTGCCATTTCAAAACATCATCCTGCTCTCATGCCAACATGTCTGTCCTTGGCTTGCTGCAATGTTCCAGTGAAGCCCAACGCAAACTGGAGGAACAGCACCTCATCTTCCGATTAGGCACTTTACAGCCTTCCGGACTGAATATTGAGTTCAACAACTTCAGACCATGAACTCGCCTCCACATTGACCTTTCTTTTAATCCAATTTTTATTTACTTATTTTTATTTATTTTTTTAATTTTATTTGATTCCTTTATTTATTTGTTCATTTTTTAAATCCTTTTCCCCACACACTCCCCTCCCCCCACAGGGCCATCTGTCACTTGTTTTTATGTGTGGGCCCTTGTTCTGCTATTAACACCCTCTGCTATCTTACCTTCATGCCACTAGCAGCACCTTTTTTAGTCTTTAACACTACCATTAACACTCCCTCTGTCGTGTGTCCATGACATCTTTGTCAATCTCTCCTTAGCTGTCACCTATCCCTGACCTTCTATTTTGTTCCACCCCCCTTAAGCAGTATAAAATCCATCATATAACAGAAGTTCCGTTGAAGGGTCATGAGGACTCGAAATGTCAACTGTGCTCTCCTCCGCCGATGCTGCCAGACCTGCTGAGTTTTTCCAGGTATTTCTGTTTCTGTTTTTGTTTTGGATTTCCAGCATCTGCAGTTTTTTGCTTTTACCATCATATTTCTACTTCTCTTTAGCTCTGAAGAAGAGTCGTACGGACTCGAAACATTAATTCTGTTTCTCTCTCCACAGTTGCTGAATTTCCCAGCATTTTCTGTTTTTATCATCAAAATTAAATTACTGGCATGAATGCCAACTTCCTTCGTTTAATTTTCTACACTTTATGCAGCCTTTCCATACATGGCCTTTCAAACCTCTGACAAACTTTGTATGACAGTAAACTGCCATCGAAAGACTCTGAGAATGGCACAAAAAATTGAAATATTTTAATTTGGACTTCTGAAACATTTGGAAAGTATGAGTTCAGTACTCTATCCCATTCATTTGCTCAATTTTGCGTAAACATCATTCTTAAAATAAATCTCATTTGTAGCTGTAGGCTGACATGACAATTTTGATATTTCTTCTACCTTTTGAAGAGATTAGGAGCGTGTAGTAAGTGTACAGTAGCAATTTTGGAAAAATGCAGCAATATGTTAATAACTCTGAGGCATGTTGCTCCCATACTCTTAAGTGTTTTAAACTGTATGTTTTGGCTCATAAGGAATGTGAGTTTCTCTTAGGAAACTGCGATCTGCCATGAACATACATAAAAAGGGTGGATTGTAATGAAACATCTCCGGATGTCTTCCAATGTTTCATCTATGGATCTGTTAAAGTGCAAATAATATTGATTTGAAAGGTTACCAGTCAGCAACCATATACTCACTTACTATGGACAGCCAATCTCGCTACAATGCCACCTACACCACCCCCTAACCAGGACAGTCTGAGGACTCTCTGCTTCTTTCTTGAATAAAGACCCAACCAGTAACCAGTCCCCATCCACCACCACCCTCCTCCACCTGACTGAACTTGTTCTCTCATTTTCTCCTTTAGCTTGTCTCACTGCTTCTAAATAGAAGGTTTTGCTATGAGTACCTGCATGAGTCCTAGTTATGTCAGTCATGTTTTGAATGTGGAACATTCCTTGTTCCAGTCCTACTCAGGCCCCCTCCCACAATTCTTTTTCCGTTACATTTTCTGTTCTTGCTCGGAACTGGAAAGCTTCCAATGTCCACCATTCTCTCACCTTCACATCTCCTACACTTCCCTTTCCTTCCTCGGCTTCTCTGTCTTGATTTTTGGTGATAGGCTGTCTACAAATTTTAATTATAAGCCCACCGACTCCCCACAGTTACCTTGACTACACTTCCTCACATCCTGCTTCCTGTAAGAACTCCAATCCATTCTCCCAGTTTCTCCATCTCCGTCCCATCTATTCTGATGATGCTTCGTTCCGCAATGGTGCTTCCGATATGTCTTCCATTTTTCTCAACTGAGGTCCCCTCCCCACCACGGTGGTTGACAGAAAGCTCAACTTTGCCTGACCCAGTTTCTGCACTTCTAGGGCCTGACCCGATTGGGAGTAAAATAGTGCGTGATGACACCGGTCAACCGTCCTGATGTCATCGCACACTCGCGCAAGAGTCAGCAGCGTGCCCGCTGACAATTAAGAAACCTATTAAGGTCCTTAAGCATGTAAATAATTTGTATTTTTCGCTGCCCATCCAACCATATGGTTGGCAGGCGGGCAAATAGGCCAGGTAGCCTTTGAATTTTTTGCAAAACCTCATCCACAAGTGGGATGAGGTTTCCAAAAGTGAATTAAAAAACAATTTAAAAATTTTAACATAATTCTTAACATATACCTCTTCATGTAACTGAGTCACATGTGGGGACATGTTTATATCATTTGTAAAGTCTTTACTTTTGTGTATACAATTCTTCTGCTCCCTGAGGCAGCTCTGTGCCCTCAGGGAGCTTTCAACACGCTCCCCCATGCATGCGCAGACTTCAGAACTCGCCCTCGTGTCCCCCCCCATCCCAGCAGTGCTGAATTCCTCAATGCGTCTTTCACACTGGCAATTAATTGGCCAGCCAATGTGAATTCGCAGTCGGGGGTTGATCGCAGGCAGCGGAGCTTTTCCTGGCAGCTCCTGGGCCCGCCCGCCCACCACGCCCGATGCAGGGAAATCCTTCACCTGGTTTCACCCCTTCTGCTCCCTCCCAGAATAGTGATAAGGCTTCCACTTGTCCTCACTTTCCACCCCAACAGCTTCCACATTCAAAGGATCATCCTCCGCCATTTTCACCTCTAGCATAATGCCACCACCAAAGACAACTTCCACCACCCACCCTGTCCCCTGCCAGCATTCTGAAGGGATCATTCCCTCTGCAATACCCTAGTCCACTCCTCAATATCATCAAACACCTCAACCCCTTCCCTCAGCACAGTTCCATGCAATCGTAGGAGGTGTAACATCTGTCCTTTAACCTCCTCCCCTCACTGTCCAAGACCCCAAACACTTTTTCCAGGTGAAGCAGCGATTTGCTTGTACTTCCTTCAACTTGGTCTACTGTATTCGCTGCTCACAATGCAATCTGCTCTGCACTGGCGAGGCCAAATGCAGAATGGGTGACCGCCTTGCAGAACGCCTCCGCTCAGTCCACAAACTGCCAGTTGCTCACCATTTTAATTCACCACCTTGCCTTCATGCTCACATTTCTGTTCTCGGCCTGTGACAGTGTTCCAGTGAAACTCAATAAGCAAGCTAGAGGAACAGTACCTCATCTTCTGATTAGGCTCTTTCCAGCCTTCTGGACTCAACATGGAGTTCAACAACTTCAGACCATGAATTCTGTCCCCCATTTTGATTCTGCTTTTTGCCATGTGCCAGTCTTAATCTTGTGCTTCATACTTTTGCTTTCAGACAGAGCTGTTCATTATTGTCCCAGAAGGGAAAAACAGTAAAAAACTGGGGAATAAGAATACTGCTCCGAACTAGTCTTGTATACCTTAAAATGGAACACTAGTCTGAACAGATTTTTCCTTCTGGGGTGGTATTCACACTTACACTGGGCAAATGCTTTGACTCTTTACTACAACAAGTACCACTCTTTTTGCGTTATGTGCTGTGTCATCTTTGTCATTTAATCTCTCCGGCCTTCTACCCTATCCCAGACCTCCCTTTTTTTTCCCTCAGCCCCCCATTGCACAACCTACCCTTTGAATGGAATAAACCCATCACATTTCTACCTTCCTTCATTTCTGAAGAAGAGTTCAACAGTTTTAACTCGAAACATTAACTCTGTTTCTCTTTCCTCAGATGTATTTCCAACACTTTCTGTTTTTATTTCAGATTTCCAGCATCTACACTATTTTGCTTTTATTCCACATTTTCCCATGTAGGCAAGTGCTCTTTATGATGGTTCAATATTTACCAGTCTCAATTTAAGCATTAATAATTCTTGATGTGTTTGTGTGCAGCAAATGTAACCAATGATTCCACTTAAGACCGTTCACTTTCTTAGGTTGGGTACCTGCCCACCAAATCAGAGGAACAGAATTTAAAATTATTTAGGGTTATAATTTATAGTATTTAGGCTTCTGACTCAAACAACAGGGCTCAGGTTGCCTCTCAAGCAACAGTTAAAATCAAAGAGAAGTTTATAAAAAAAAACATAGCATTCTTCTTATTTGTCTAATTTTTTTTTGGAAACAAAGGAAAAAAGTCACTCAAACCACTTTAATATCTGGCAGTTAAAATGACTAAAATAAACATTTTCAAAGCTTTCATGACTGCAGATGCCATCTCTGAAAATCCCAAATACACTTGGTGGCCTAAATTCACAGCTCATTAACCTCATCTGATTAGTAATTCAGTTGGCTGGGAAAATCCTCTTCATTGCTTTAATATTGCTGCCGTATATCTTTTAACATATAACAATCTGCCCACAAACAGCTGGCCAGTAACTTTATCAAATAGAGCAGTTAACATTTTGAGTACTGCTAAAAAAAGACACATGCTGTCAAAGCTTTCCTTCTTGCACTCATCACGACAATTCGCAAAATAACTGATAACTGACAGTTAACTGCCAAGCTTTGTTTATATTCAAACCAGGCAGGTTGAGTCTGATTGTTCAAGGAATTGCCATGGAAAATGAACCAGAGAATGGCAGTCTGCTATTTTGTTTAGTTGAAAAATGCGCATTTTGTGTTCCTTCTGTCTGCAAAGGACAGGGCCCTGTGCACTGATATATGTAACTACTAGTACACATAAGTAAGCTGCACTGCAAGCCCAACTGATAACTTTAAATTGGTTGTCAGTGTAATTCTTAGCATGCTCAGGATTGTTCAACAAATGTTGTCCAATCATGGAATCACATCTAAAGTTGGACACATTGTTTTGAGTTTTGCAAGCACAGGCTGGTTCGGTACAGTCAGTACCTTGGCGAACAGCCAAAGAGACATGCTGTTTGATATGATCCACCAGTCTTTGGGATGTATGGCCTGCATCTCCTGCAGGATAATGGCTACCCTAATCAGTTCATTGCTTGCGGTATATTGCATAAACTCATGAATGGACATAAGGCCATCACTTTTGGTCCTGAAAAGTGCTCAGTCTATCTCACATTACCCTGGAAAGATAAGGTACCTCAAAAATTTGAGCAACAGGCAAAGCTAGCCGTTTCACGCTGCTACAATACAGTAGCAATATGAGTGGTATTTGCCACTAACAGGATGCTGCCGTCAAGCCAAAAGGAAGTTCTGCCTATCACATAAATGAGTAACGTGGTATATGAATTTGAGTATCGGTGTGATGTAGGTATGTAGGCCGTACATCTCAAAGAGTGCAGATCATATCAAGCAGCATGTCGCTTTGGCTGTTCACAACAGGCAAAGTGCTGACCATACCCAACTCGCTCATGCTTACAAAACTCAAAACATAAGTGTCCAACATTAGATGTGATTCCGCTATTGGACAACGGTTGCTAAACAATCATGAGTTTGATTAAATTGACAACCAATTTAAGATTATCAGTCAAGATCGCAGTATGACTCACTTAGGCATGCTAGAAGCTACATATATTAATGCACAGGGCCCTGTCCTTTGCAAACAGAGGGAACATGTACACACATTGTGCCTTTTTCAGCTAAACAAAATAGGCAACAGCCATTCCCTGCTTCATTCTCCAGGGCAATGCCTTGAGCAATCAGGTCAACCTGCCTGGTTTGAATTTAAACAAAGCTTGGCAATTAACTGTCAGATATCAGTTAACTGGTACACTCTCAATGACAATGCCTCTACCAATCATAGTTCACTTGCAAGCCAACCAGCACTCTGTGCTCATGCAGTATACATTGTTGTTCCTTTTACATTGTGGTATTCTTGTGAATTGTCCTGATGAGTGCAAGATGAAAAGCTTCAGCAGAGTGTGTCTTTTTTCAGCAATACTCAAGTTCTGTGCTGCCAAATGACTAGTTAACATTTTATTCAAATGTTTTATCCCACTGCAAGAGCAGCCAACCTACAAGTCCGTTTTTCCCTTTCCCAATTAAAACTTAGAGATGTGTTAATTAATCTCAGTTGCAGGAGGCAGTCAAAGTCCTACAATTGGCCTTAGGAGAGGAATAATCATTCAGAGTTCTACTCATTGGAAAGTGGGTGTGTGTGGCTGGGCAGTGAGAACAACATCAGATTTGACTGAGATACTTTCAATGTTGAAAATCTTGTTGTCCCTCGTTAGTCAGTTTTACACCTGAAGAATGATGCCCTCAGCAAGGTATCAGAGAGCAGCTGCTGCCAATAAAGCCACATCTCAGCTGGAGTCAGAAAGGCTGAAATTCATTAATACACAATTATGGGCATGAAATAGCCGTGGCAATCACTTCAGGACTGCGGACCATCCTTATTGCGCACTGGTCCGAACACATGTACAGATGAAGTGTGGGCAATTGCACTGCTAAAGTGATAATTGTTGCATAAATTGAGTGCAGCAACATGGAATTCATGCCCCAATAACTTGAGAAATGAATGGGGAAACGGGAAAACCAATAAATTGTTTCTCTCTTGCCAAAGGTGATTTAGCATTATCCTTTTGACAGTATGAATAATGATTTGAATACACAGCAGGAATTTGCAATTATGGATTAATTGAACACGGTGTGGGGAAGAGTTTGATTAGGCCCATTAGAGGGCATGGGGACGGTGATGCCCAATTACCTCACTCCCAGTTGGGTGATGCAGGCAGCATATAAACTTCATGCTGCTTGCTCATCTCAATGATTGTAGCTTGCAGCCCAGAGCAACAAGTGCTTCTGACTGGTTGCACACGATGAGTGCATGGTGAGCTAGCCTGCACTTCTCAAAGCCAGACAACCTCCTAAAGGGAGCTGCATCTATCTGCAGCAGCTGGTGCACCTGTCTCCATAAGTGTTTCAGAGAAGGAAGAAGACTGCCAACAGAATAGTGAAGGGAATGGCAGCAGGTGGCCATGGAGGTCAATTCAAGACCTACCTGCAGTGCCGCAAAAGGTTCAAAGAACAGCGACAGGTGGTCAAGGTCAGTGAATACATCTTCAAATGCTATCACCTACTCACCACTGCACCAGCCTCACAGAATCTTGCTTGCAATTCTTGTGTGTTGTGGGAACTTCAGGACATTTCATGCGTCTTGGTGGATCACATGTGTGGAAAATGTGTCCAGCTGCTTGAACTCAAGCTCAGGATTATTAATTGGGATAGACATAGTGTTAAGGGCTTGGATGGAGTGGATTTCTTGAAATGTGTACAGGAGAACTTTTTAGGTTAATATGTAGAGGGTCCAACAAGGGACGGCGCAGTGCTGTACCTAATTCTGGGGAATGAAGCTGGACAGGTGGCTGAGGTGGTGGTGGGGGACCATTTTAGTGATAGCGACCACAACATGGTACAATTTAAGCTTGTTATGGACAAAGAAAAAGACAAGTTGCAAAAAAATGTTTTGGATTTGGGGAGAGTGGATTTTAGTAAAATAAGGCAAGGTCTGGCCAAGGTAGACTGGGAACAGCTACTTGTGGAGAAATCTACAGAGGAGCAGTGGGGGGCATTCAACAAGGAATGGGGAGGGTACAGGCTCAACATGTTCCCTCTAGGGTGATAGGAAGGAGTAGCAAGCCCAGAGAACCATGGATGACCGGAGATATTCAGGATACGATGAGAAGGAAAAGAGAGGCTTTTAGCAGGTACAAGGGAAGCAAATCAGCAGAGGCATTAGTGGAGTACAGAAAGTGCAGGGTGGAGCTTAAGAAAGCAATTAGGAGAGCAAAGAGAGGATATGAGAAAGCTCTGGCTGGTAAAAGTAGGGAAAATCCCAAGATATTCTATAATCAATATATATATATATCAATGGGAAGAGGATAACCAGGGAAAGAGTAGGGCCCATTAGGGACCAAGGGGCAATCTATGGCTGGAGCCAGAGCACATGGCTAGAGTATTGAACGAATACTTCACATCCGTCTTCACCCAAGAGAATGAACTCAGGGAGAGAGACTGCTAGGTTCTTGAGCAAATTGATATAGGGAGTGACAAGGTATTGGAGGTGTTGGCAGGCTTAAAAGTGGACAAATCTCCAGGCCTGGATGAGTGTGCCCCAGACTGCTGAGGGAGACAAGGGAGGAGATCACAGGGGATCTGACCCAAATTTTAAATTCCTCTCTGGCCACGGAGGAGGTGCCAGAGGACTGGAGAACAGCTAATGTGGTTCCGCTATTTAAGAAGAGTTATGGAGATAAGCCAGGGAACTACAGGTCAGTGAGTCTCAGGTCAGTGGTAGGGAAACTATTGGAGAAAATTCTGAAGGAGAGAACCTATCTCCACTTGGAGAGGCAAGGTTCGATCAGGGATAGTCAGCATGGCTTTGTCAGATGGAGGTCATGCCTAACAAATTTGATTGATTTTTTTGAGGAGGTGACCAGGTGTGTAGATGAGGGTAGTGCAGTTGATGTAGTTTATATGGATTTCAGCAAAGCCTTTGACAAGGGAGACTTATAAAGAAGGCAAATGCACATGGGATACAGGGTAATTTGATAAGCTGGATTCAAAATTGGCTTAGTTAGAGGAGACAGAGGGTGATTACAGAAGGATGCTTTAGTGACTGGAAGCTAGTGTCCAGTGGCGTACCACAGGGATCTGTGCTGGGTCCCCTATTATTTGTCATTTATATAAACGACATAGATCACTGGGTGGAGGGTAGGATTAGTAAGTTTGCCGATGACACAAAGATTGGCCGAGTAGTTGACAGTGAGGTTAAGTGTCTTGGGTTACAGGAAGATATAGACAGGATGGTCAAATGGGCAGATAAGTGGCAGATGGAATTTAACCCTGAAAAGTGTGAGGTGATACACTTTGGAAGGAGTAATTTGACAAGGAAGTATTCAATGAACAGCATGACACTAGGAAGTTCTGAGAAACAAAGGGACCTTGGCGTGTGTGTCCATAGATCTCTGAAGGCGGAGGGACACATTAGTGGGGTGGTGAAAAAGGCATATGGGACACTTGCCTTTATCAATCAAGGCATAGATTACAAAAGTAGGGAGGTCATGTTGGAGTTGTATAGAACCTTGGTGAGGCCACAGCTGGAGTACTGTGTGCAGTTCTGTTCGCCACATTATAGGAAGGATATGATTGCACTGGAGGGGGTGCAGAGGAGATTCACCAGGATGTTGCCTGGGTTGAAATATTTAAGTTATGAAGAGAGGTTAGATAGACTTGGGTTGTTTTCATTGGAGCAGAGAAGACTGAGGGGTGACCTGATCGAGGTGTGCAAGATTATGAGGGGCATGGACAGGGTGGATAGGGAGCAGCTGTTCCCTTAGTTGAAGGGTCAGTCACAAAGGGACATAAGTTCAAGGTGAGGGGCAGGTGGTTTAGGGGGATGTGAGGAAAAACCTTTTTACCCAGAGGCGAGTGACGGTCTGGAATGCGCTGCCTGGGAGGTTGGTGGAGGCGGGTTGCCTCACATCCTTTAAAAAGGATGAGCACTTGGCACATCATAACATTGAAGGCTATGGGCCAAGCGCTGGTAAATGGGATTAGGTTGATAGGTCAGGTGTTTCTCACGTGTCGGTGTAGACTCGATGGGCTGAAGGACCTCTTCTGCACTGTGTGATTCTGTGATTTCCAAGCTCAAGGGGCAACTGGAGTCACTGCGGAATATCAAGAGGATGAGAGTTTCCTGGAACATATGTTTCAGGAGATGGTCACTCCACAAGTAGAGAGTTCAGGACTGCAGATGGGTGGCCATTAGGAAGGGTAGGAGGAGACAAAAAATGCAGGAGTCTTCAAGGTGTAATCAACTCTTAAACCAGTACTCAGCATCGGAGAGTGCTAGGAGTGACGTAACCTTGAAGGAGTCAATGCCAAGGCACCAATAGACAGGGAATCCACAAGGGGTAACAGCAAAGAATAGAAATACAGTCGTTATAGGAAATTCCATACTTAGGGGAACAGACAGGCATTTCTGTAATGGTCATCATGAATTTTACATGACGTGTTGCCTCCCTGGTACCTGGGTAAAGGACATCATGGAAAGGGTACAGGATATTCTGCAGAGGGATGGCAGTGAGCCAGAAATTATGGTACACATCGGTACTATTGATGTATAGAGAGCAGATATGAAGGTCCTAAAGACAGATTTCTGGGGCTAAGAAGGAAGTCCACAATTAGGACCTCAAAGATAATATCTCTGGATTACTCCCAGTGCCACACTTTAGTGACAGTAGAAATAGGAAGATAGAGAGGATCAATACGTGGTTTGAGGCAATGGTGCATGAGCGAGGGCTTCAGATTCTTTGAACACTGACTCCAGTTACAGGGCAGGAGGCACCTATTCAAAAGGAGTGGGTTGCACCTCAACAAGACTAGGACCCATGAGCTCGTGATGAGGTTCACTCACGGGGAGGATTTAATCTAAATTGCCAGGGGGACGAGAACCAGCATATGGAATTGAAAAAAGGATTAAGGTGCATAAAGTGAGAATATTGGATAGTACTAGAGAAGGAAATTGTACCTTATTAAATAGGAGCAGACTAAGAAGGACGACAAAGAAAACAAAGACAGGTTTAGAATGCATGTAGTGTAAACACACAAAGTGCGGTGAATAATGTTGGTTAAATTAATAATTTAAATGTGACTTAAAAATGGTGAGGACTAGGCCCTAAATATTCTAGGATACAACATGTTCAGAAAAGATAGGGAAGAGGAAAAGAGAGATGATGTGGCAACACTGCTGAGGGAAAACATTGTAGCGTTGGAAAGAGAGGATTTCCTGGAGGGGGCAAAGATAGAATCCATTTAGTTAGAGTTGAGAAACAAAAAGAGGATGATCAAGTTACTGGGGATATTCTATAGGCTTCCAAAGAGTGAGAGAGCAAGGGGTAAAAAAAACAATTCTGCAGGGAAATCCCAGAGATGCTCAAGAACTATATGGCAGTGATATTGGGGATTTTAATTACCCAAATATCAATTGGGATAATGGTAAAGTAAAGGGTAAGGAGGAAGAGAATGTTCTGAAATGTGTTCAGGAAAACTTCCTTGATCAGTATATTCTCAGTTCAAATAGGAAGGAGGCATTGCTGGATCTGGTACTGATGAATGAGGTGGGCCAAGTGTCAGTGTGAGGGTACTTGGGTAAAAGTGATTATTGTATCATGAGGTTTAGACTAGTAATGGAGAAGAGCAAGGAACAATCTAAAGTAGAAGGTGAAAGGGCTTGCCATAATCCTGCAATCTGCCCTGGACATGGGGGAGGTGCCAGAGGTCTGAGGAGTGGAAAACACGACACTGCTGCTCAAGAAAGGGTGCAGGAACATTTCTAGTAACTACAGGCCAGTCAGTTTAACATCAATGGTGGGACATGTTTTAGAAACAATAGCCAAGGAAAAAATAAACAGGGACTTGGAGAGGTTTGAGTTAATTAACAAAAGCCAGGCTCAGATTTGTAAAACGCAGATCATGTTTACTAATTTAAATGAATTTTTTGATCAAATAACTGGGAAGATTGATGAAGAGAAAGCAATGAATGTTGTCTATATAGATCTTAAGAAAGCCTTCGACAAAGTACCGCATAAAAGGCTGGTTAACAAAACTGAGGCTCATGGAATAGGAAGGTCAATGTCAGCTTGGATAAAAAAATTGGCTCAAGGACAGAAAACATGCTAAATGGTTGTTTTTCAGACAGAAGGATAGTAGGCAGTAGTGTTCCCCAAGGGTCAGTACTAGGATCACTGCTATTTTTGATAAGGGACTTGGATATTGGAATACAGAGTAAAATTTCAAAATTTGCTGATGATTCCAAACTTTGAAGTGGGGCAAATAGTGAGGACGCTACCAAGTGACTGCAAAAGGACATAGATAGACTAGCAAAATAGACAGGCAAGTGGCAGATGGAATTTAATACAGGAAGGAGTGAGGTGATGCATTTTAGTGGAAAGAATAGGGAGAAGCAGTATAAATTTAATAGCACGGTTCTAAAGAGTGAGCAGGGACAGGGGCACCTGGGAGTTCATCTGCATAGATTTTTGAAGGTGGTTGTACATATTGAGAAAGCAGTTAGCAAAGTGTATGGAGCCTCGGGCTTTATAAATAGAGATGTTGAGGACAAAAGCAGGGAAATAATGCTGAACCTTTATAAAGCCCTGGTTTGGCCACAACGGGAGTATTGTGTCCAGTTTTGGTCAATACACTTTAGGGAGGATGTGAGGGGCCTTGAAATGTTGCAGAGATTTACCAGAATGGTTCCATAACTGAGGGATTTTAGTTACAATGTTAGGTTGGAGAGGCTGGGGTTATTCTCCTTGGAGGAAAGGAGATTGAGGGGAGATTTAATGGAGGTGTGCAAGACGTTGACAGATATGGTACAGAAAGAAAAGCTGTTCCCATTAACTGATTATACAGGGATGAGGGGACACAAATTTTAAGGTTTTAGGAAAGACATGCAGAAGGGATGTGAGGAAGAACTTTGTTACGCAGTGAGTGGTAATGACCTGGAATTCGCGGTCGATAAGCATGGTGGAAGCAGAGATGGTTTCAAAAGAAAATTTAATGGACACTTGAGGGCTAAGGAGATTCTATTCTCATATTCTCTCTTTGCCAGTTGTATTTTCCTCTTCAGTCCCCCTCTATAGCTGTTTAAGACAATGTGTTATCAGAACTTGTCAGGTCTAAAATGGCGGATCTGTTGCCAAATCAGTATTAGATACTGAGTGCTGTCAAATATTGTCCACTCTGCATGTTCCCAGTGCATGTAGGGCACACCCAGGCTAGCACCCTTATAAAAATGGTGTGCCACTTGGGCTAGACCAGAAGTGGATGGAAGCATATCAGGCACCATTTTCAGGATTCTAGGCCCCTATAGCCTCGATACCAGCTGCAGAGCTCAAGTTAGCAGCCTACCACTCTTAACATTTTGAAATGTCCAGTCCAAAGATTTTGCATAAGCTTTTACGAAGTTATTTTGCTGAATCTGCATTTTTTGTAATGAGTTCTATACATGGTAGTTTTCAGCTGCTGATCCATCATTTTTCTGCTGACCATCTCCCCTTGTATTCCCTTCTATTCTGAGGGTGGACACAATTCCACAGGTTCTGGCAGATCTCTGACAACTAATCCAAAAGGCCATTCTTGATGTGTGTGCGTTGTCAGGGCCTCTCTGTCATGGTGAAAATATCGTAAATGGCTGAAATTCCTAAGTGCACGACTGGAGTCGGGCGGGGGTTTGCACATTTGCATTTTACGGAGATCACTGGCCATTTAAATCACCAGCTGCCTCCACTGAAGTGGAATTTTGTTAGGTCAGGAGTGTGAAACTCGGCATGTGCAGATTAGATCAGGTAAGAGCTGATCTGAACTTGATGGATTCTTTCAGATAGCCAGGGTGCATTACTCCTTTGAATATAGTCCTGGGAGACCTTTGTGGGAGGTAAGGCATGCTTTGGGATTGTTTAAAATAAACATGACTGTGCGTAAAAAGTGAATAAACTCATTATAACTGACAAAACTGTCAAAGCTGTCAAAGAACTGTCAAGCTGTCAAGGAACTTGCAAAGCTGTCAAAGAACTGTCAAAACTCATTGGACCTGTCATTGAAGCTGTCAATGATTTAACTCTGTTCGTCTTTAAGTTTAAAGAAAAAAAGTCTGAAGTTGAAAAAAGTGTTTTATATTTAATTTTGTCTGTTGACATAAGCCTGAGGGTTGTCATTATAGGATTTGTGCTGCAATGACTTACAAACTAACCTTCTCACAGTGGGATGCCTGGTTAGTGAACAGTTTGATTGAATTACAAGTTGTGAGAGAATAGAAACGTTTGTTGTCATAAGAGATTAGTTGGAGGAATTTCTATCTATTGAATGTTTTTCTATCAATGAGACTTTTTTGTTTAAAATAGTGACATCATCATTGGACACATAACTTTATTTTATGTCAGCGTGGCTCCTGAGGTTTGCCTAGTGGATACTAGGTGAGCTGGCAATAGAAGGGGTAATGGAAAAGGGTGGTGGGTTGCAGGGGCATGGGTTGGCATGAGTTGGCACTCAGATGGCATAGGGGCTATGAAAGGCCATGGGGATGTGAGGGGCATAGGCAGTATGAGGGGTCATGGGGGCTGTGCAGAGGGACATGGGTTGGCATAGGGGGTATGAGGGGCCATAGGTTTGGGTAGAGGGAATGAGGTGGCATAGGTTGGCATGGATGGGGCATGGGGAGTGCATTCGGGTTGGGGGGGTGAGGGCTGGAGGACTGTTTTTTGGTTTAATCATTTTTAAGCTAAACTCAATGAAATGCTGGAGCACAGAGGCAGCCCTTCCACAGGCTTGCCTCCACACCTGGCAGCCTCTGCCCTTATTCCGAGGGCAGCAGGCCTGACTTTTAATCCAGCCCATCTGCCTGGAATGAAAATACGACTTATGGGCAGCTGTTTTTAAAGGTTCAGTTCCAACCAGGGGGTGAAAATCTGGGCTTGGGTGTAACGATAAATGATAAACCTGGTTAATTTTTTTGCTGTTGGCCTCTCCAATTCATGGGTGTTAACCACAGCTCCCTTCTGCTGCCCAAATAAGTGAGATCAACTAATTCAACACACTAAAAGTTGAATTTCACTCCTTCCTAGATTGTATGATTCAATATTGTATGAAGTGGTGCATTAGACAACTGCAACATCAGACTATACTACTTCATTTCCCTAATGTATATTTTATGATACCAACATCATTCTTTTAAAGCAGAGAGCAGATTGTTCAGAAAGTTGTGCAGAACCTGCAAGTCCTCAATGTGCTGTGGAGCTTTAGCAAACAGATTAGCTCACTGCCCGAATGCCCAGCCTGATTGACCGCTGGGCCTTTAGTCAGGTGGGAAGTCAGTATCTGAAGACCACAGCAACAACTGTGTCCACGCTGGAAGCAGGGGGTCAACTGGAGTGGGGTACAGGGGCGACTGGGGGGCATCGACCGGAGTGGGGAGTTGACTGGCAGGTGGAGGAGTTAACTGGAGGGGAGTGCAATTGGTATGGGGGTCAAACATAGGGGGTGTTCAACTGGAGGGGGGATCCAAGGGGTTCAAGGAGGAGCTGCTGAAACACGAGAAGGAGATCATAACCTGATGGGGGAAAGGGTGGAAGCCTTGGTGTGAAGGGGGCGGGGTGTAGATTGTTAGTGTTGGGTGGGGGGGGGTGCGTAAATCAGGGCCTGGTGGCAATGGTGGGGATTGGGATCTGGTGGGTGGAGAAGATTGGGGCCTATTGGAAAAAGGTAGATCAGGGACTGGTGGTGGATTGGAAATTGGCCCATTTTTTGGGGAGGAACTGGAGCTGGTGGCAGTGGAGCAAACAGGGCCTGGTTGAGGGAGGATCAGCTAGGGCCTACTGGTGGTGTAGGAATCCATGGGGGTGTTGTGGGGATGGGGCCTGTTTAGGAAGGTGCTTGTGGAGGGCCCCAATCATGGATGCTCTTCAGTCAAGCACTGGGATCCAAAATGCAGGTATAAAGGCACTTAACTCGTGAATCTACCAAGTCTTTGCCGTGAGGAAGCTGCTTGGTTCTCCAATGGTCATGAAATTTCAAAAGCAGAGGCTTACAGCTGTACCCCACCTCCTTAGATTGGGTTAGTCACTCCACCCAACTTCCACCTTCAATTAAAGCCGGAAATGGACAGCTTGGAGACAACTTGGTCCGGCCATTATCACATTCTGCTATCTACTTTTAATGTCACCATTAGCACCTCCTTTAGCCAGTACCACCACTATTAACAACCCGTTGACCTTTTGCTTATGCATCTCTGCTTTGCCTCCACCTATCACTGGCCTCCTATCCAGCTTCACCAGTTCCACTCCCCTTAAACAGTATATATTTCACCACATTTCTACTTCCCTTAAGCACTGAAGAAGAATCATATGGACTCAAAACGTTAACTCTGTCTTTCTCTCCACAGATGATGTCAGTCCTGCTGAGTTTTTCCAGCATTTTTTGTTTTTGTTTCAGCTTAGAGATGTGTTTGGATCAGGAATCAGATTTCCAAGATATTAACCCCTCACCTGATCCATACCCACCCGTTCTTAATTTTAAGCTAGAATTCAGCCCTATGTTTGTGAAACTGTCTACCACAGCAGAAGCATTATATTTCATATTCACAATTAGTCATTTGGTAGTATAGAACTTGAGTATTGCTGAAAAAAAGATACTTTTTTGTCAAAGCTTTTCACCTTGCACTCATCAGAACAATTCACAGAATACCAAATACAAAGAGAACAACAATCTATACTGCATGAGAAGAGAGTGCTGATTGACTGGCAAGCGGACTCTGGAGTCTGCAAAGAACAGGGCCGTGTGTATTAACATATGTAGCTTCCAGTATATGTAAATACACCACATTGAAAGCCTAACTGACAATCTTAAATTGGTTGTCAGCCTAATTCTTACTACACTGAGGATTATTTGGCAAATGTTGCTCAATCACAGAATTGTTCTTTGCAGACAGAAAGCAGCTCCTCACACCCCGCTTCCTGTAAGGACTCCATCCCATTCTCTCAGTTCCTTCGCCTCCGTCGCATCTGTTCTGATGATGCTACCTTCAAAAACAGCTCCTCTGACATGTCCTCCTTCTTCCTTAACTGAGGTTTTCCACCCACGGTCGTTGACAGGGCCCTCAACCGTGTCCGGCCCATCTCCCGCGCATCCGCCTCCCGCCTTCTCCTCCTTCCCAGAAACATAATAGGGTCCCCCTTGTCCTCACTTATCACCCCACCAGCCTCCGCATTCAAAGGATCATCCTCCGCCATTTCCGCCAACTCCAGCATGATGCCACCACCAAACACATCTTCCCTTCACCCCCCCTGGCGGCATTCCGTAGGGATCGTTCCCTCCGGGACACCCTGGTCCACTCCTCCATCACCCCCTACTCCTCAACCCCCACCTATGGCACCTCCCCATGCCCACGCAGAAGATGCAACACCTGCCCCTTCACTTCCTCTCTCCTCACCGTCCAAGGGCCCAAACACTCCTTTCAAGTGAAGCAGCATTTCACTTGCATTTCCCCTAACTTAGTCTACTGCATTCGTTGCTCCCAATGCGGTCTCCTCTATATTGGAGAGACCAAACGCAAACTGGGCAACCGCTTTGCAGAACACCTGCGGTCTGTCCGCAAGAAAGACCCAAACCTCCCTGTCGCTTGCCATTTTAACACTCCACCCTGTTCTCTTGCCCACATGTCTGTCCTTGGCTTGCTGCATTGTTCCAGTGAAGCCCAACGCAAACTGGAGGAACAGCACCTCATCTTCCGACTAGGCACTTTACAGCCTTCCGGGCTGAATATTGAATTCAACAACTTTAGATCTTAAACTCCCCCTCCCCCCATCCCCACCCCGTTTCTTCCCCCTCCCCCTTTTTTTTCAATAATTTATATAGATTCTTCTTTTCCCACCTATTTCCATTATTTTTAAATCTAAAACTAAAACTTTGTTAGTCTTTCCACCCCACCCCCACTAGAGCTGTACCTTGAGTATCCTGCCTTCCATTCTTAATTAGCACTTTTCTTAGATAATATCACCACCTTCAACACCTCTTTGATCCTTTTGACTGTGACATCTTTTGATTATCTTCTCCTATCACTGCTTGCTTATCCCCACAACCACTCCACCCTCAACTTCTCTCTCTCCCCGCCCCCCACCTTAGACCAGCTTATATTTCACCTCTCTCCTAACTATACCTCAGTTCTGCCGAAGGGTCATGAGGACTCGAAACGTCAACTGATTTCTTCTCCACCGATGCTGCCAGACCTGCTGAGTTTTTCCAGGTAATTCTGTTTTTGTTGAGAAAGAACATATACACACATTGCACCTATTTCAGTTAAACAAAATAAGTGACAGCTATTCGCTGGTTCATTCCTCAAGGCAATGCCTTGACCAATCAGAGTCAAGCTACCTGGTTTAAATTTCAAACAATGCTTGGCAGTTAACTGTTAGTCACCATCAACTGGTGCATTCTCCATGGCACTACCTCTATCAATCAGAGTCCACTTGCCAGCCAATCAGCATTTGTTTCTCATGTGGTATGAATTGTTGTTCCCTTTGCATTAGATATTCTTGAGAATTGTCCTGATGAGTGCAGGGCAAAAAGATTTGACAAAAAGTCTGTTTTTCAGCAATATTCACATTTCTGCTTTATATTTGAATTTGTCAAATTAATTAAATTGGATCATCATGAAACTCATGGAGCATATTACTCATGGAGCTTTTCTTTTTGAAAACTGTATCAGAGAAGTACTGAACTATTTCATGAAATTAGGGGCCATTCCTATTCCAAATCTTTAATCTTCCTCTGCACACATTAAAGCCATTGTTGAAAATAGTTAACAGTTCCTGTTCATTCCCCCTACTGCAGTGAATTAGTATCTCTTACCTTGTTGAAAGGAATCAATGACAAAGAGTGAAAGAATCAGACCATAGACAGCCAGCAGGGACTTGGAGAGATTCATTTTTGTTGTTGGGATAAACCATTGGCTGTGCACCTGGAATCAAATAGAATTTTAATTGTATTTGAAAGCCTTGCACAAGTAAAGATAAATTAAAAATTAGTTACTTAGGTTTACCTTTACAAGCTCTCAGATCATCCTTTCTTAACTTTTAATTTCAAAATTTTTATTTATTTTACCAAGTAAGATGTTCACTGCTTTAAAACCAAGATTCATCCCACCATTTCATACTCCAACATATTGTTTCCCAGGCCCTCAAAACTCTACAATACCTTGTCTTTCTTCCCCTATAAACCACATTCTTTTAATGCTTGAGCCGAGTATTACCTACTCACTAGAGGGCAGGAAAGCTGGCAGGCGGACCCATAAAATAGAGTGCCATTTGCATTGTGCCCACCATTGGTCCATCCATCCCTGCCCTCACCATGATTTTACTTGTGACATGGGAGGTGTCAGGCAGGCTGCCCACACATGGCCTAATTCAGGCCCTTCAGTGGGCAATTAATGCCCACTTAAAGGCCTCATCCCATCACTGCTCAAATTTATTGGGCAGCAGGAAAGGGCTGTGCCCAACATGCAGCCCAGAAAGTTGGTTTCTGTAGGCTGCTGGCCAATGAAAGGGGGCTGTGCCTACTTCTGGATGCCTGGTGCCAATCGGAACCTCCTCTACAATTTTCCCTTCCTGCGTCCACCTTCTTGCCCCACCCTGTCCAACATTCCCTCCCATCCCACTCACCACACCTCACTGGGCCTGCCTGAGATCTCTGGAGGCCTGGGTTCATTGATGAAGGCCTCCTGCTTGGCCTAGCTGCATTACTGGCAGTGGCCACCACTTTTGGTGGTCTTGCTGGTACTGCAAAGCTGTCAGCCTCTGATTGGAAAGCAGGCCTGTGAAGCAGGACTTCCACCTGGAAGGGGGTGGTAGTCTTACCTCATGACAACTAAAGGCTTGCCAGCCAAAAAATTAAAGCAGAGCGAGCTAGCCTAGAGGAGGCGGGCTCACCCCCTGACATTTATGTGGGATGCAAGGACCCCACCCTTAGAATATAACCCAGCCCACTATTTCTTGATGAAATTCTCTTATCCAACACTTTTCAAGAATCATTTAACTAATTAATGGACCTGCCCGTCCAACCTTAAGGTTGGCGGGCAGGCCAGGAGCCCCAGCGGGAATTAGAAAAAGCATGAAACCTCATCCACCGGCAGGATGAGGTTTCATATAGGTTTTTAAAAA
The DNA here is from genome assembly GCF_964194155.1 of Cetorhinus maximus. Taxonomy (NCBI): domain Eukaryota; kingdom Metazoa; phylum Chordata; class Chondrichthyes; order Lamniformes; family Cetorhinidae; genus Cetorhinus; species Cetorhinus maximus. Next base: position 28,470,312 of record NC_135889.1, read on the forward strand.
TTTTATTTAAGTTTTTGTAAAAATTATGGGCATGTCCCAACTCATGTGACAGTGTCACATGAGGGGACATGTCAGGATTTTTTTTCTATTTTTAATATATGTCACAGAACAGCCGATCTCTCTGAGGCAGCACTTAGCCTCAGGGAGATGAGTGTGCTCTTTCCTGCGCATGTGCGAAAGAACGAAACCTCAGGCTTCGAGATTCCCCCGCACCCGCACAGGGAGCACATAGCGCTTCCGTGAGGATGTCACACTGGGCGGGCCTTAATTGGCCCATCTACATAAAATAGCGCCACGCCCCCAATTGGGGGCGCTGATCGGAGGCACGCCTGTGTGCGCCCGCCATTCAACTTCACCCCCAACAGGAGGATAATCCTGCCCAGGAGGAAGGTGGTCCGATTGCAAGGGCCATTTCTTACAACTGAGAGAGATATGTGCTAAGAGGGCTAAAGGAAGGATGCAAGATGGCATTAACCTTCCCCATTTTTGTCACCTGCACAGGCGCTCCATTAACTGCTGCTACATAAGCATGAAAGGTCCCACACTAACCTCTGAGGAGGAGGATAAAGCCTCAGAGGGTGCAGAGTCACATATTTGCTCTGTATCCAGCACCAGTGCAGATAACCGGTGGGTAAGCATGCCCCGGAAGTAATGGAACCACAAACTGGAGGGGGGACATCACAGTTGCACGTGTAGCTGCCGGAAACTGAGATGGAGTAGGTGTCTGGCAGTCGGAGGAGTGCTGAAGGAGAGCCAGATGCTGAATCCCAGTCAGATGGCAAGCCTCTGGAGTTATCTGTAAGACGGCAGGCATTGGATGTCCAGCGGTGGTGTGTGGAGATGTGGTGGAGATATTGGTGGGGTTGCGCATTCTGGCATGGACTTTGGAGGTGTCCATCCAGCCATGAGCACTGGAATCACCCACTCAGCAGAACATATGGCTCCCTCCATTGACAGACTTGTGACTGCCTTGGAGGGGCAAAACCAGTAGATTACTGAAGCATTCTGACCTAAACTCCAGGGGCCCAGAGCCAGAGCAAAACGGGATGAGGAGCCTAGAGTCATATTCAGCTACTGGTCCTTCTCAGGAGAGCAGGCAGGACTAAATGGTCCTCATGGCAGAGGGTGAGCTGCAGCTGACACCATCTGGGGGCACCTCTCAGAGCACTTCTGATGGGGACAGCCTCTCCCTTGCCATTGGCACAGATCCTTCGAGTGCCACAGCGACAGATGGGCATCCCTGCCACTGTGCAGGGGGCTCCCACTACACCGAGGCCCTCATGGCCTCAGGCGACCAGAGGATGGCTGCCAAAGTCATCACAGGCAAGGAGGAATAAGAGTCAGCAGCATGTGAAGAAGGAGTATCACACCGCAGCACCCAGAAAAGATTCACACAACTCCCACAGTAGCCAGTCTTCAGTGCACATGAATGAATTTATCATTTTTTTTATTTGTCTACATAAATGATGTCTTGTTTGAACATTCTAGAGAAGAGCACTGGCTTATTTACTGTGCGTAATAACGGATTGATTCATGGATGGTCTTATTTGAATGTGTATTAAATTGCAACCAGGGAAGTAACACGGTTTGGATGTTTGTGATTTTAAAAGATGAGTAGATGAGATGAGGATGAACGGTGAAGAAGGAAACAGTGGAGACGAAAAGGAGTTTCGATGGACTGAGCTACTGGAATCGCCGGAGGATTAAAGCCTCCCTTGCTTCACAGCCATCCAGATGCTCCTGAGCTGGGCCTCAGCCATCTGACTGTGTTGCTTCCCCCCACCACTCTTTCTCTATTTCCTCATCAGAGGAATGGATGGTCTCCCTTGGCTCTTCCTCCAATGAGGGGATCCCCTCTCTGGAATGCCAGGTTGTGGAGAGCACAGCAAACAACTACCATCAGGGATACTCTGAAGGCGCATACTGGAGAGCTGCTCCAGATTGGTCAAGGCATCGGGACCTCATTTTGAACAGACCATTGGTCTCTCGATGATAGCCCTGGTTGTGCTTTGGCTCTCATTACATCGGCGAGCAGGGTCAGTTCTGGGACCTTAAAAAGATGTCATGAGCCACTTCTTCAACACTTTGGCACCCAGCAGCAATCCTTCCAATGCATCAGATCCACTAAAAATGCCAGTTACCTGAGAGTGCCTGAGGATATTTGTTAGCTGCTCCCCAAGTACCTTAAACACACCTGCATTATATGCTGCTGGTGGTCACAGACTATCTGCACATTGATTGAATGGCAGTCCTTCCTGTTAATAAAGGCCTCTGACTGGCCTACAACATGGGTGCACTCGATAGTGCCCTGCATGGCCACAAAGTCTCTGGCTCTTTCTGTCTGACTTTTGTGGTCAGTGGAGAAGGCAATGAATTACCCTGCACGTCTAAACATGGCATTTGAAAACACCTTAATACAGTGGTGAGCTACAGGCTGGCTAATGCCATTCAGGTCTCCACACCAGGCCTGAAATGACCTCGAGGCAAAAAAATTCAAATCCACTGTGACTTTCAATGCCACTGGCATTGGATGCCCACCATCCCCCAGCCCGACACAGTGATCTCCGCAACCACCATGCCCTCTTGAGCATCCCTGTTTTTAATTCTTCACAGTTGGTGGCCAGGCCTTCAGCTTCCAATGTCCTAATCTCTGGAATTCATTCTCTTCACCTCCCCACCTCTCTACCTTACTTTCCATCTTTAAGTCACTCCTTAAAACTTACCTCTTTTGGTCATCTGCCCTAATATCTCCTTACATGGCTGGGTGTCATATTTTGTTTTTAAAGTCCCTGTGAAAGACTTTGGGGTGTTTTATTGTGCTAAATGTGCTATATAAATACAAGTTGGTGTTGTTGAAGGTACACACAGAGTCCCAGTAACTGAACTGTGCTGTTTGTTGATGGAGGTTGGAAATACTTGGACTGAAGTTCATTAGCATTATAATTATTTTTGAAAACAAGTTATGTATATTATGTGAGGAATAACATTGGTTACAGGTGAATTACTGGATGGGGTGCTCCAAGACTTGGGGGGATTTTTATGGTCCCGTCAAATTCAATAGAATTTTGAATGGCTCACCACATTTTACGGCCCCACCATGACAGGCCTGTAAAATCCCACCCTCGGTGTTAAAATCTACTGTTGTTTCCAGTTTACAAAATAACTTGAATACAAACTCTGTGCAAATTCTTACTAAATATTCACTGAAACAGGAAGGGTGTCCTATGACCATTCTTTGGTCTTTGTCTTTATTCCTTTGGCCAAGAATTTTTTCCTTCAAATGTAATCTAATTTTTATGTAAAAGCCAATTTGGTGGAGATGTGGTTTTTGAAAAAATGTATTCATATGGCCCTCATTTATCTTGTGACATCTGTCTTTTTGTGGTACTAAAATGGCACATGGTTTGCATTGTACCGTTTTGTGAATATGTTGATGCTATTTATCATACCCATAAATTTATTAAAAACATATGCTGAAAAGATGCTGATTCCACACAATGAAGCAATCTAATCACACTGACCGGACTTAGCTTCAAAACAATTTCTCTCGCTCAACCGCATGTGAAGCCATTTGTTCTCAGCACTTTTAATGGAAAATTGTCCAACCTATTGTACCAGAAATGTAATATTCCTCTTCAGAAAAGATCCAGTCTAAAAGGGGACAGTGACCATTGTACCATAAGGTTTAGGTTGGCCATGGAAAACAACAAGGAGCAATCCGGAGCAGGGATAATTAATTAGGAGAAAGCCAACTTTGATAGGATGAGAATGCATCTGAGTTGAGTGACTTGGAATCAAATGTTGGCAGAAAAGATGGTGGCTGATCATTAGGCCACTTTCAAAGAATAAGTATTGCAGGCAATGTCAAGGTATATTTTCTTGAAGGGGAAAGGTAGGAAAAATAAATCCAGAGCACCCTGGATGATGAGAGAGATAGAGGTGAAGGTGAAAAGGAACAAGTGTGCATATGACAGACGTCAGGTGGAAAATACGATGGAGAATCAGGTGAATATAGAAGCAATGGAGCAGAAGTGAAAAAACTAATAAGAAAAGCAAGGGGAGAGCAGGAAAAGAGACTGGAAAAGAGGGCTAACATAAAAAGGAATCCCAAGGTCTTCTGTGAGCATATAAATAATAAAAGTATGGTAAAAGAAAGAGTAGGGCCAATTAGGGATAAAAAGGGGATTTGCATATGGAGGCAGAAGAAATAGTGGAGGTATTAAATAAGTACTTTGCATCTGTCTTTACAAAGGAAGAAGATGCTATCCAGGCTGAGGTGAGAGAGGAAGTACCTAGTATACTCGAAGAATTTACACTAGAGGAGGAGGTGTTAGAAAGGCTATCTTCACTTAAAATAGATAAGATACAAGGACCAGATGAAATGCATCCAAGGGCACTAAGGGAAGTGAGAGTGAAGATTGCAGAGGCACCAGTGATAATCTTCCAGCCTCCTTTAGACACAGGGGTGGTGCCGGAGGACTGGAGAATTGTGAATGTTACACCCTTGTTTAAAAAGGAGTGCAAGGATAAAGTCAACAACTACAGACCAGTCAGTTTGACTTCAGTGGTAGGGAAACTTCTGGAAACTATAATTCAGGGCAGAAATTGATAGTCATTTAGACAAGTGCAGGATAATTAAGGAAAGCCAGCATGCATTTATTAAGGGAAAATCATGTTTAACTAACTTGCTGGAGTGTTTTGAGGAGGTAGCAGAGAAAATTGATAAGGGCAATGCTGTTGATGTGGTGTGTATGGATTTTCAAAAGGCATTTGATACAGTGCCACACAACAGACTTGAAAGCAAAATTCTAGCTCATGGAATAAAAGGGAAAGTAGGCACTTGGATAAGAAATTGGCAGAGTGACATGAAATAGAGAATGGTGATAAATGGTCGTTTTTCAGAATGAAGGATGGTATGTAGTGGAGTTCCCCAGGGGTCAGTGTTGGGACCCTTGTTCTTCCTGATATATATTAATGACCTAGACTGTGGTGTGCAGGGCATGATTTCAAAATTTACAGATGAAGATTGGAAACGTTGTCAACTGTGATGAGGATAGTCTTGAACTTCAAAAGTGGGAATGTGTAAGGTTATGGAGATAAGGCAGGGAAGTGGAACTAGGTAGAATGCTCTTTCAGAGAGTTATTGCAGACTCAATGGGCCAAATGGCCTCCTTCTGCACTCTAAAGATCCTGTGATATTACAGACTGTGGCTTATATTTCCCTCTTTTGAAGAGAAAAGGTTATTGAACCTTTTTGTAGATAAAAGAGCTTCAAAAAAAAGTTGTAAAGATAAGCCCAGCAACTATAGGCCAGACAGTTTAACTTCAGTGGAGGGGAAACTTCTAGAAACAAAATTAATAGTCACTGGACAAATGTGAGTTAATTAAGGAAAGCCAGTGTGTCATATGCTGGTTGCATGACATATCTTATCTAGAGAGATTGTAGTCTTGCTCTGGTAGTTACTTCAAACTGGTTTATTAACAATACATATAAGATTAGTTACAGACTGAGTACAGACTGTTCCATCCTCTCTCCCAAGTGTCTAGTACATGTTATTGTTACATCATGGTCTATATTGCTCATTAACATAACTATTCTATTAACCCATTATACTACACTATAGATTTGTTAAGGGAAAATCCTGTTTAACTAGCTTGCTTGAATTTCTTGATGAGATGATGGGTTGATGAGGGCAATGCAATGTGGTATACATGGATTTCCAAAAGGCATTTGATAGTGCCACACAATAGACTTAAGGACAGGAATGCACTGCCCGAGAGCGTGGTGAAGGCAGGATCAATCAAAGCATGCAAAAGGGAATTAGACTGTTATCTGAAAAGGAAGAATATGCAGGGTTATGGGGAGAAGGAAGGGGAAAGGCACAAGGTGAATTGCTCATTCAGAGAGCCAGCACAGACATGATGGGCCAAAGGGCCTCCTGTGTTGTAACAATTCTGTGATTCTGTGATATTAATGTCCCCCCATGAGTTCACTGGTAGAAGTAAATGTTGGCAACCACAATCTATATGTAATAATGTCCCTATCACATTTCTCAAGCAACTAAGTTACCATTTAACCACGAACTTAAAACTGTTGAAGCACAGAATTCTCTTACATAATGACTCCGTGAATAAATCTGATTTTTCTTCTTTTTCATGAAGTCCACTTTTCTCAAGTGTCAATACCAATCATAAATAGTTGCCTCTTTCATTTGAAATTAATTGCAAAGACATATTTGATTTCTATATGAAAGTGGTGTAGATTTCCCAACTCTGTTTTCAAACCTGATGTGGCCAACTTACAGGACAAACACTCCAAGTCACAAGATATGCTACTGTATATTATACATTGCAAAATCAAATCAAATGGGGATTAAATTGAAAATATAAACGTTGAAAGAAAAAGGTAAAATTCTAACACCTACAGTGATTACATATGAGTACATTGAGGAATTAAAGTAGAAAATAACAAGAAGAAAACAAAAAGCAAAGGAAAAAAATCATGGTTGGAAATGTATGGTACAATGTATGTGATACTCTGAAATAATTGGCTCTTTGTGTGCCATGGGTATTGTAAGGAAAGAGTTAATCAGGCAGTCTGTTAATGTTGATCTCTCTTTATATTGTAGAATTATTAAGCTCTTGCCTTTGACCTATTAAGCAAGGATATTGACATCAGTTTAAAGTATCAATAAGCAATGTTTAGCCGCTTAGGCCAACTGGATAAAAAGGCATTCCAGTGCATACTGATTCAGATACATCAGAGAGCTTTAATTGGTTGATATCAAATGCAGAAAAGAGTTTTAAAAATGCAAAAGAATACATCTGGGTTGACTGATACGAAATGGTACTGAATCAAGGACAGACTTACAACTAAGTGTTTAATCTGGTGGAATGGCAGTTATATATAACAAGAGTGGAACTATTGAAGAGATAACAAATTAGACAAACTGAGGAACTAATTGCAACTAAAGTATTGATAAAAGATCTCAATTAAGTTCTTATATGGAGTTCTATTTTAACTTTTATCAAAAGAAAGATGTGCATTTATCTCAGGCTGTTCACAATCTCAGGACATTCCAAAGCACTTTACAGTCAATGGGGTAACTGTAACATAGTGGTAATGTCACTGGACTCATAATCCAGAGGTCCATGATAATGCCCTGTGGACGTGGATTCAAATCCCAACATAGCAGCTGATGAAGTTAAATTTCTTAAAATCTGGAACTGAAAGCTTGTCTGTAATGGTGACTATGAAACTATCATAGATTGTTGTAAAAAGAAAAGCCATATGTAACTGATTTCAGATTAGTGGCTGATTGATTTCTGGGGGCTCAGTTGGAGTTTGCAGAAATGTTGTGACATTTTTAGTGCTGTTTAAAATTGCTGAGCTCAGGGAGTGGAGTTGTGCATGGTGATGGCCTTAGTTAATTCTGATGTCAAGGGACAGACAACTTCCTACCATAGATGCTGAAGTTACCATCCCTCTTGGGCTGCAACATAAATAGTTTATGGAGCAGAGGCAGTACCGAAGAGGACAAGCTGCTAGCAGAGGGAAGAGGAGGATGATGAGAAGGGCTTTCAGCAGGAGGCCTTATCTATCCAGGATTTCTCTTACCCCAACCTATCCCAGGAACAGTAAGTATGTCTTCACCATTTAAGAAGGAGGTGCTCATTGAATTTCTTCACATCAGGATCCTTCTAGACTAGAGCAGGTGATATCTATGTTCACTATCCATGTGCTGTATTAGGGAGGTGACTGGTGTCCACACTGAGCAGAAAGATCCAGATAGAGAATGCTTGTGATTTTGCCAGGATTTTGGGCTTCACCATTGTGAAAGAGTGCCAAGAACTGCACTCACATGACTTTTTGGGTGGCGCATCCAAATGAAGAGATGTACCTCAACCACAAAGGACTTTAATCCCTGAAAGTGCAGTTGGTGTTCAACCATACTCAGCATGTCATGCAGGAGAAAGCCTGATATCCTGACTGGCAGCAGTCACAATGCCTTCATTGTGCACCGGTCTACTATCCCATCAATATTTGAGTTTAATATGCATGTAATGCTGTGTGTTGCATTAACAGGTTGGAACCTGATTTTTTTTTTGGTATGCCAGATGCTGGTCTGTCATGCATGCTCTGTTACACTTCTCTATTAACCAGGGTTTGTTCCCTTGCTTGATGATAATAGTGGGGAATTTTTCAGGCCATGAGGGTACAGGTTTTGTCTGAATACAATTCTGCTGCTACTGTTGACTCACAGCACCTCAAGGATGCGCACTTTGAGCTGCTAGATTTATTCCTAATCTATCCCATTTAGCATTGTGATAGTGTCACATAGCATGATGGAGGATATCCTCATTGTGAATACAGGAGAGGTTGTATCCCTGTCTAGGAAATCTAGCACACATAGACAGTTTCAGGATAAGGGCCAATTATTAGGACTGAGTGGGTAGAAATTTCTTCGCTCAAAGGGCTGTGAATCTTTGGAATGCTCTGCCCAGAAATTTGTAAATGCACCACCATTGAATACGTTTACGGCTAAGATAGACAGATTTTTGGTCTCTCAGAGAATCAATATTGGGGAGTGGGCAGGACTTAAAGCCGATGATCAGTCATGATTGTATTGAATGGCGGAGCAGGCTTGAAGGGCTGTAAGGTCTTCCTATTTCTTAAATTCCTAAGTTCTGATATCACTTAAAATGACTACAGCAAATATCTTTTAAAATGGCCACAGCACATATCGCTAAAAATAGCCCCAGTGAGTTAAGTTGCTGAAGCAACGATTCTGCAGCCTGGAACACTCTTGAGGAGTCCTGCAATACTCGGTGGACTGTGTGGTATAATTGTTTTTATAATAGCGCCTTCTTGTGGCCATTTGTGTATGCATGTTTGTGAACAAACCAGAATAAACCAGTTTCAGTTGGATATTCGAAACCCATGGGCAGGATTTTCCCCTCGTCGGACGGGCGCAGCAGGCGGGCCCGGGAGCGGCCACAAAACAGTCCACCGCCCGCAATCATGCCCCAACCGCGATTTCACGCTGGCTGGCCAATTAATGGCCAGCCAGCATGAAACGCGCGCTGAGAGCCTCAGCGTTGCCAGGGTGGGGGGGTGAGAGGAGCGAGAGGGGTGTGCAGGGGTGCGTTCACTGAAAGCTCCCTGAAGGCACAGAGCTGTCTCAGGGAGCTGAAGATTTTTAAAATTAAAAAAGAAGAATGTACGATTAATATAAACATGCCCCACATGTGAGTCAATCACATGAAGAGGGACATGTCAAAACTGAGTTTTTAAAAAATGTACTTTTTTTTATTTATTGTTGGAAACCTCATCCTGCCCGTAGATGAGGTTTCGCTAAAAATGCAAAGGCTGCCTGGCCTATTTGCCTGACCGCCAACTGTAAGATTGGACGGGCAGCCAAAAATTCTGTCTAATTAGCAGCTTAAGGGCCTTAATAGGCCTCCTAATTGTCACCGGGCATGCTGCCGACTCTCCTGCGCGCCAGCCAACTGAAATATCACGCGAGTGTGCGATGATTTCAGGATGCTCACCCAATATCATCACGTGCCATTTCACGCTTGGGCACGTCAGCTATGCACCCACACGCCAAGCTGAAAATCCTGGCCCATGGGTGTGCTCCAGTCTCTGTCCTGCATAGATACCACAGTCTGGCAAGAAGGTGGGATTGCGTATGTCTCTCGCCAAACAAACTTTTTTTTTAGAAGCTTTCAGTAAACCATTAGAGAAACATGTTATTTTATTTTGCTGAGAAATAGGCTTAAAAATCTAGTCTTAGAGAAAAGGCTGTTTGTACATGTGGGTGGACTGACCTTCGAAGATGGCTGCAACAACAGGTATTATTGGGTGACTGGGAGAGTATAGCTTTGACTGAGTGTCTGTGGAGTGGCTTGAGATGTTTCTCATTGCTAATAACATCGTTGGCATTCCTGACAATCCAGCTATTAATTAGGCAGTAGGGGGAATGAAAATGGCGATCATTTCGATAGAAGCTGGCCCAGAAGCGTATGAAACGCTCAAGAATTTGCTCACCCCTGCTAAACCAAAAGACACATCGCTGTCAGACATTTTGTGTAAGATTGAGTCGCACTACAATCCCAAACTATTGGAGATTGCAGAAAGATATTGGTTTGGAACCAGGAATCAGCTGCCCAGTGAGGACAATGGAGACTTTACTGTGGCTTTGAAAAAACTGTCCATTCATTGTAATTCTGGAGAATTTCAAAAGAGGGCATTGTGGGACAGAGTTGTGTGTAGTTTATAAAGTGAACGCATTCGCACTAAGTTGCTGACATTGCCAAAGTTAACTTTTGACACTGCTTGCCAAACAGCATTGTCCATAGACTTGGCGGAACATGATTCGAGAGAAGTCAGAGTTAACAACTGCTAGTTATCTGCTGAAGTAAATAGCTGCAGCTGAGTAAGAAGAAGGCCCAATTGACAGCAGTTAATAGTAACAGGTATGACAAAGTCCTGTTACTGGTGCTTCGGCCAATATTGAACACAGAATTGTCCATTTCTGAACGCAGAGTGCTACAGCTGCAAGAAAAACATCTTGGCAAGAATGTCAGAAGAATGCAAATGGAGAAAACTCTGGCTAGAGGGAACAGAAATTCATAGGGCATTGTAGTCTAAGTAGCATTGAATAGAGCTCTGGTAAACATGGAGGTTGACACAGGGACATCAGCTAGCGTGATTCCCAAATTGCTATACTGTACAAAGTTGAGTCAACATCACAAAATCACACATAGAATTAGCAAGTTAAGGAGGAGAGAAAATCCTATAATGGGAAGTGTGTCAGCTCCAGTAACACACAATGGCCAGAATTTTACATTCGTCAGGCAGGCTCGGCGGGAGTAGGCGAGGGCAGTCAGAAACCTGACCGCTGCCCGCGATCAGCTCCGCACTGCCATTTTACGCAGGAGGACCAACTAAGGCCCGCCCAGCGTAATACGCAACAGCAGCACTAGCAAGAAGGGGCGGGCGGGGCTGGAGCTCAATGTCCGCCGGGTCCAATGGTGACCCGGCAGCCGATTCGAAAGCGGCCGCGACAGCCATGCGAAGGCTGCCATTGACTCGGAGGACCCTCGGTATGGAGCATCTCAGTGATGAACATGGCAGGTGGGAGGGCAGGTCGGCGGGGCAGTTGGTCCCCGCATTTTTCCGACGAGTGTCTCGCTGCCCTCCTGGAGGAGGTGGCAGCGTGCCGAGATGTACTTGTCCCCTGGGACTGGAGAAGGAGGCCTCCTACCTCACCAAAAATGCCTGGGAGGAGGTGGCAACCAGGGTGAGCTCCCATGATGTGGGAGGCGCACATGGGTGCAGTGCTGTAAGCGCTTCAGTGACCACCTGCGATCGGAGAGGATGAGTACCGTGTTGGCTTGGGTCACTTAGCACGGCAGAGAGGGGTGCCCCTCCACCGCCCCCCCCCGCCTCAGAGTTCTTAGAGTGTGAGTGGTAAATGTCAATGAGGTAGCATCTGGGCAAGGGGGTGAGCCCTGGCTGCTTGGAAAGGGTGTCTTGCGGCTCCAGGGTCACGAATCAGCTGAGCCCTACAAAGTATTCCTCAGGTGGGGCTGACCAGGCCGCAATGACAATGCAGGTACAGGGTGGACTAATCAATGCTCCTCTCTCCTTTCAGGAGAAGACATCCCATAACAATGCAGAAAGGCTGCAGACTGGCAGAGGACCCCTGCACCTTCTAATCCTAAGTAGATATGAGCTGGAGGCCCTGGAGCTGGAGAGGTGCCATGCGCCTAGGTCAACTGGCCGTGGTGAGGTTGGGGTGCCACAGGGAGGGAAGAGTGCAGTGCGCTGAGGTCAGAATGTCTGTAATAGCAACCATTCCACTGTTGTCTCTATATTGATATGAGCAGCGAACATGGAATCCCCATTGATAATGGGGAGACGAGGACACCCTGATCCCTGTGCCAGGTACGCACAGTAACATTGTAACGGCTTCAACTAATGGCATGTCCTTGTTCTTCCTTTCAGGCTTACCAGAAGCCTGTCGGGGTGAGGAGCCTGAAGGCCCACCACTGAACCCAGAGGACGGCGACCATAGAAACCTACCTGCATCACACCTTCTCAGCCAGGCAAGCACCAGCGCAGATACAGCATCTCGGTGGGCATGAGATCAGCGGATAGTATCTCGGTGCACAGCGTTGAGGGCACTTCACACTCGCTTGAGGTGCAGGTGGAGGCACCTCAGAGGAGGTCAGAGGAGTGCTAGGGACCAGGAACATGCTCAATCGGTATCTGATGATGATGGGCCTCTGGAGTCGTCCCTGAGGCAGCAGGTGCTGGAAGTCCAGCAGGGTGTGCGGGAGGATCTGGCGGAGATACATGAGGCAATGCGTGGCATGGTCTCCGTTGTGGAGAAGTCCCGGCGGAGCATGAGCAATGCAATGACCCTCATGGCCGAGCGCAGTGCCTCCTCCATGGAGAGAGTGGCGTCTCTCATGGATAAGCTCCTCCAGGAGCTGAATCAGGGGTTCCTGGGATTGCGCTCGGACCTGCAAGCCCTCACACCGGCAATGACCTCAGGTGGTTACTGTCAGTGTGGGAGATTGATCAGGCACCCAGTATCCCCACTAGGTGCCCATCCATCAATGGTGAGCAGGGAAGTCCAAAGTGACCTAATGATGGCACACGAGCTGCTTGTTGTCTCTGTGGGCTCCTCTCAGGTGCTCCGGATGAGGGCAGCAGCTCCTCCACCCCTCTGCCAGTGACCATGGCATCCAATGAGGCTGCAGCGGCTGGGGAGATGCCAGCCGTGGCACTGGCCGCTCCCTCCCAGCTGGGGCCAGCACAGGCTTCGCAGGCCAGAGGACGCCCGCCAAGGACATCAAGGCCAACAGGACAGCAGAGTGAGCAGGCTGTCTCCAATGTCAGTGCCAGCGAGGGGGAGCACCTAGACGTTGTACCCGCAAGCAAAAACTTAAAGCATCTTAAGTACAACATGGGCTTATCACAGGTGATATTCTTTTCCCCCACTTTTACGTTAATTATTATTAGGTGTGCTGGAGAACACCATTGCATTTAATTTGTTTTATGTATGCCAGGCACCACACCATTGAATGTGTTTGTGTTCAACAAGCCTCTGGGTGCTTCATTAGTTCTAAAGGTGTAGGGAAACCCATGATGTTATGAGTGATATGTTTGTCATTAAACTTTATTGAAATGGTACATAGTGCATGTTGTTCACCAAGCAAATGTTCCTGTCAGGTATCGAGCATGGAGCCTGCAGCCCTGGCATGTGGTGGCAGTTCTTCTTTGGTAGGCTAGCTGAATCAAAAAGTTGATCAAAACCTCCCTGGTGTCCCTGCCTCCCTGGAGGTCAGCATCTATCCCCTCAGCGTTCTCCTGACTGTGCTCATCCTTGGACTCACTACTGGACTCATCGTCTGCTGCCAGAGCAGCTGCGTCAACATCTTCTTCCTCCACTGCATCCCCCCTTTTCCAGGGCCAGATTGTGGAGAGCAGAGCATACAACCACTATCAGCGACACACGATCTGGGGGGTATTGCAGTGCCACCCCCAGAACGGTCCAGGCATCGGAAGCGCATCTTGAGAAGACCTTTGGCTCTCTCTACCACTGCCCTTGTGGAGGCATGGCTCCTATTGTACCGCTGCTCAGCCTCTGTTCTTGGAGAGAGGTGTCATGAGCCACCTTTTGAGGGGATAGCCCTTGTCACCCAGCAGCCAACCATCCAGCTGGGCTGGAACACTGAAGAGCCTCGGCACCTGGGAGTGTCTCAGGATGTGAGCGGCATGGGTACCTTGCACAGACTTGCAGAATCTGCATCCTGTAATCACACACTATCTGCACGTTCATGGAGTGGAAGCCCTTCCTGTTGACAAAGGCACCCCGCTCACTCACTGGCGCCTTGATTGCTACATGTGTGCAGTCTATTGCACCCTGGACACGGGGGAACCCAGCAATCATGGCAAAGCCTCTGGCTTGCTCTGCCTGGCTGGCCTCATCCGTAGAAGTGTGGTAGTGAATGAAAGTCAATGCACGCCTGAACAGAGCGTCTGTCACCAGCTTGACACAACTGTAGATAGCTGATTGGCAGACTCCACAAAGATCACCCACTGATCCCTGGAAAGAGCCGGAGGGATTGAAATTGAGGGCCACTGTAACCTTCAGCACCACTGGCATGGGGTGTCCACCCACACTATTGGAGCTGATCTCAGGGCTGATCATCTGACAGGTCGAGGTCACTGTCTCCCTTGAGAGGCAGAGCCTCCTTCGGCATTGCACATCAGACATATTGATGTAGCTGCATCACTGCCTGTAAACCCTCGCAGCAGGAGAGTGGCGTCTTCTGCAGCCCCTTTCGCCTTGGACTTCCTGTTGGCCCTGTGCCCCTTGTGCCTGTGCCTGTCCTCCCACAGGTCGCTCCCCTGGAGGATGAAAGCGGACAACTGGCCCCCTCTTTTTCTGAAACTCTATTCCTCCTCAGAGGAGGTGCATCCAGCGGAGACCACAATCCCCATTCCCAGGGTAAGAGAAGGCTGAACTGAAGCCTCCTATTCCTGTCAAAGCAGCCCTGAGGTGAAATGAAGTTTTCCTGTTCACACAAGGAAGCAGCAACACGTTATAAGCTAAAGTACTAACAACTCGCATTAGCAAGCCCACTCACCCCTCTTATCCCACCCGCGGATGAGGTTTTTGAAAATGAGGCCTACCCGCCTGCCAGTTGCACCCATGCGACCCCCTGAAAATCGCATGGGCTGCGTAAAATCACAGACAATTGGTGCCTCAAGAGCCTTAACTGGCCCGTTAATTAATGGCGGGCATGCCTCCGTCCTCATAGCGTGCCCGCCTAGTGAAATATCGTGATGGTGCGCAATGATGTCCAACGTCATCGCGCATCATTTTATGTTCCAGCATGTTGGGTACATGCCCGCATGCCAAATGTAAAATTCTGCCCAATGAGTACTGTGTAAAATTGCATATCATTGTGGTGAAGGGTGAAAAACTAGCCTTATTAGGAAAATGCCGGTTAGCATCACTTAAATTAAACTGGAATGAGCTTTTTCGTGTTGAAGAAAAGTTCACAATGCACGATCGTCAAGTATCCTCAGGTGTTGTGGTGAAACCGATTCAAGGATATAAGGGCAACGTATGGGTGCAGAGGAATGCAGGACCAGTTTACTGCAGGCTTCATCCAGTATCCCATGCTCCAAGGGAGAAAGTTGAGCAAGAACTGAAAACACTTTAGACTGAGAGCATTATCTCTGAAGTAGAACAGAATAATTGGGCTATTCCCATAGTGGTAGTACCAAAGTCAAATGGTAGTGGAGGAATATGTGGGGATTATAAGATAACCGTAAGTGAGGTACTAGAATGCAATCCACCCAATACATTGCCAAATGTGGAGGATCTGTTCACAATGTTGTCAGGAGGCCAGATTTTTCCAAAATTAAATCTGCCAAATACCCAAGTCACATTTGACTATTAATACACATGAGTCTATTTCAGTTTCACAGGCTGCTGCGTTTCTTCAGTCCCTAGAATTTTCCAAGGGATGTTGAACCAAATTCTGCAAGGAATCCAGGGAGAATTGTGCTCTTTGGATGAAATACTTATTTCATCTCCAAACAGGCAGACCCATGATGACAGACTGAAGAAGGTGGGATAGTTGGTGTGGGGGGGCGTGGGGGTGGTGTTCAGTAGTATAGTTACCCAGGGGTTAGAACTGGTTTTAGTCCTTCTAAATTTCCTTTCACAGCTGTTGACATTGGTAGAACAACTCACAGGGATCTTTATTGACAAGGGTATGCAATATATCGCAAATGGGTGGCCGTCACAGGTACTGAATTTAGAAATCGGGCCATTTTTTCTGGCATAAAAATGAGCTGATAAAGGTTGTGTTATGTGGGGAGCCAGAAATTCCTGAAAGATACAGATTGTAGTTGCTGAATGATTTATATGAGCAACACTTGGGGATATGCTTGACAAAGGGTCTAGCGAGAAGCTATATTTGGTGGCCAGGGTTAAATAAGGACATAGGAGACACAATGAAACTGTGTAGAGTATGTCAAGCTGTAGAAAATAAGCCAACATCACTACCTTTCCAACATGGAAATGGCTAGCTGGAATGTGGCAGAGGCTGCACATAGGTTTTGCAGAATTTGTAGGTCAACAGCTATTCATTATGATGGCTAGCCATTCAAAGTGGGTTGAGGGGTTTCCAATGAATTGAGCAACAACTAGCAAAACTCTAAATATTTTGCATAGTTTGCCGCTTATGATTTCCCAGACTAAACTGTGTCTAAATGGACCTCAGTTTTGTTCAGAAGAATTTGTAAAATTCATGAGAATGGATGGGGTAAACCACACTAGAGTTCCACTGTACCATCCTTCTTCAAATGAAGCAGCAGAATGCACAGTACAAATTGTTAAGCATGCTCTTGTTAAGAAAATACTGGATACAAATTGGAAGAAACCTCATTTGGCATTGCAGTTCATGCTCCCACATCAGTGCCTGAATTGGAGGCAGCTCTTTGCCATCTGAAAGGAGAAAGTAACAAAGGTAGGGTTGCAAGTGAGGAAGTTGGAGAAGGCAAGAGGTGCATGTTTACACCATCTGCAGCTTGTAAATCAGAACAGATTGTGGAATGAAGGGCAAGTGGAATGTGGAATGTTGGATAAGGTTAGAACATAGTGCCATCTTCAATGGTTCCAGCCCTGCAGTTGGACATAGTCTCTGTCATGTTCGGTCCAGTGATGACCAGCTGACTGCTCCATTAGGATGAGGACAGGTAGCTGTGTTTGGCACCTGCCTGTGACCTGTGCACCAATGTCTTGCAAGAAAGAGAGAAATGTGTCAGTGATTAGTGGTGCAATATATTTGTGTGACATGCCTGTCATAGTTGAATAGTGTGTACAAGCTGTAAGGTGTGGGTGTGAGGCTTTCAACAATGCTATGTGTTTGGGGATGAGGTGATGCAATGAATAATAGGTATGAGATGTGGTTGATAGAAAATGTTGGTGGGTATGTGATGGAGGTGTGAGGAATTGACCAGTGTATATGGTTGCTTTGTAAGGATATCACTTTTGAAAGTGAATTCACTGATCTCAACTGCTTCGGTGAGATCATTAAACTTCTTCCTGCACTGCATCCAGGTCCTTGGTACTATACTGCTTGCATTGACAGTAATGGCTATCTCCTTCAACTGCCTTCTCAGTATCTATGTGGAGGGCCCTCTATGGATAGAGAATCTCTCTCCTCCTGTCCATCTCCTTCACTAAGGTATCTATACTGGATTAGAGAACTTTGGAGCATGCTGTCTGCCCTACTGGGCCATTTGTACTCTTCTTCCTGGTTAGAGAGTTTTCCCCAGCTACGTCCAGCACCTCTTGCAGCCAGAATGCACCCCTCCTTTCTTTAAGGAGTGCATGTTAGCTTAAGTAGTGCATATTTAACTTTAAGTGGTGCTAGCCTTGCTCAGCCATTCAGTCACTCAGCAATGTGTTTAGCTCAAGCTACTATGATTTCAGTTACCAGGTAGCACACTGTCTGCATCACAACAAATAGTATGTTAATAGTATCCTCATGTCCATTTTCAGGCCTTGTCCATTTTATTCACCCTATTATCTTTAATACAACTCATTATTGCACTTGATTCATTCATCTATTTCCTTCAAGCAAACTATAATTTAGCTTGGAAATATGGTGCCCAGAAAACCATTTTAAATCCTCTTTCAGCTGGTGAGCCAAGGGATTGAGGCCAGCCTCCAAATGAAATCTGTATCTGAACATCAATTATTTCATGCAATAATTTACAAGTGCACCCGCATAGTCTTGCCTCAACAGTAGAGGAATCCACTTTTACATTATTGCAGTGATATGTCAAACTCTAGCCAAACTTCAGGCCAACATAAAGGGCATGATCACTTCAGGCTCACCCAAAATGGAGTCTCCAATGACTGATGCATTTTGCCCAGAAACAATTTGTCAAGGAGTGCACAAGACTTTGGGCTTCGTGCACAAGAGTGTCTCCTGGGTAATCAGAATAAGAGAGTCATAGCTAAGGCTTAAACAATCCCATTGCTTCCCAGCAGTCCACTCCCAATCACATTTTTGAACATGCCAAGGGAATGTCCAACAGGCGAGAAATGACAGAAATTGGCTCTGGTAATGGAGCTGTCTCTCAGGCCAATGACACATCTGTCTCACCCAGCCATCCAACTCAAATGACTCACAATGGCCCAGATAGCTTGTGGGACCAGACACTCACTTCAGCATAAGTTGCGATGCAGGCCATGGAGCTACATCAGGACCTTCACAAAGAGGTTCCTGAAGACATTGCATCCCGAGAGTCCTGCACTGATACCCAGGAATTCAGAGCACTCATTCAGGTAGTGGAAGACGTGAGCCAATGCTGTTCTGAAGGTGAATGAAGCACCGGAATAAGACAACTCATAGTACTCGGAAAATAAAATTGATTAATTTTATTTTAGCCCAATCCTGACAGTTCACTTGGAATGAAGGAGATTAAAATAACAGCAGAAGAATGGATTTGTATCCACGGTCTTGATACAGGACAGAAGACAAATGGTGGGATTTCTCTTTTGCTCCACTTCATTACATGGGATGACACTTGATTGAAGATCTCATTGAATAAAATCTGCCTTAAGACTCTTCCATAATTCAGGGTGACAAACATGTGAAAAGACGGGCCAATGGGCTGTCCATCAAGTCCCAAACAGTCATGATGCAACAAAGGTTCATGACTCTGTGTACCCTCCCACTTACAGACGTGAAATCTCCTAGGAGAAACATTAAACAGATTTTATAAAACACACCCTCAGTCATTTCAGGAAAATAAATCTGGGAAATTCCTCTTTGACCCTCAAAGGATCGAAACAAGTCCCAGACTATCATACCCAATGTCCCAACTAACGTTAAGATGTCGTGATAATAGCTAGAGCAAAGAACTTATCCAGCCCTTTATTGCACTGCTGCAGCAAACCTGCAATTATCATGCAAGCCAGGGTGCTTCCACTGTAGTGTAGTAATTGGCCCTTCTTCCTTTTTATATCAGATTTCTGTGGATTCATATCCCACACCAGCCACTGAAACAGAAAATTGAGGCTGACATTCGAGTGCAGTACTAAGGTGGTACTAAGGATGAGACCCACTTTGCCTTCTCAGGCGGATACAAAAGATCCCATGTCACTATTTTGAAGACTAGCATTGGACATAAACAGCATCATGAAAAAAGAAGCTGCTCATTGTCACATTGTTCTTTGTTGGATGTTGCACAAAATTGGAATTGTACATCCGGGCTTGGATGATCACATGCATACCATCAATAATGTCCCACATTTTGGGTAAATTTACAATATAGAAAAAAGTGCAAAGCCCTCTCATGGCTTCCCAAGAGGAGAGTGATGAAACAATTTGCCCTGGAAAACAAGGCACCTATTCGCTGTCGAATGCAATAGAACATCAAAGGTGGGCTGATTTGGCATAAAATCCCACAGGTAGGATATCTAGTTGTATAAAGTTGCAAGCCTATGGTGGTCTTCACAGCCATAACACAACATTCCATCATTAACCTTTTCTGAAGGTCAATTCATCCAATCTGCCATGGGTTACATCTGCATGCTGCTCATCTATGTTAATTAGGGAGGACCGTTGAGAGATCGGCTCTGTGGTGTTTTGTGTTCTAAATGATCTGTCATATTATCAATAACAAGGATAGTGACAATATTGCACTTCTGTACTGCAGCCATCAGATCTAAATTATATCAGTAATATTCAGGATAGAGATGGTAAATGAGGAATAAATGACACAAATTGAATTAATATTTAGTAATCTTCTGTAATATTTGTAATATTATATTAGTAATATTTGTCCTGTTGGTTTAATTTAAGCTAATGATCTCTAATTTTTCTCCAAATTATTCCAAAAAATGAACTTATGGTTGCAGCTGGTACAAACTGATCACAAACTAAAGAAATAAACTTTGAAATGCACCCTGTTACCACAAAGCTAAAAATTTTGTTCAAATGTTAACAAAGGCATAGCCCCTCATTGACAGAATAAAAGCTTGATATCAGCTCAGGATATATTGGTGATGGCTAAGTCTAGTTGTTAAGTAATTGTTTAAGTAATTGTCAGAGATAAAAAAAGAAACACAAATGCTGGAAATCTGAAAGAAGACCAGAAAATTCTGGAATTGACCAACAGGTCAGTCAGCATCTGAAAAAGAAAAGATATGTTAACCTTTCAGATGGAACCCTTCTTCAGAACAGTCAGATGAGTGAAGTTTCTTTATAGAAAAAAGAAAAGCACAGATTACGGTACAAATATGCCAAATGATTTCACAATGGATTTTTTACTTATTTTCTTTCACTTGTTGTATGTTTCCATCATTTCCTGATTATATTTCAGCTGTTCCTTCATACCATTGCTAATCCAAATGGCTTCTGCCTGCACTTATCTGTATTAACGTATCATTTAAATAGATGACGTTGAAGTGTTTAAAAAATTGGAGTTTTTTTCAGATGTGAACAATATAACCTTTTAGCCATCGGAGAAAAATAGCTGATGATGGAACATGCCAAGACTTGGATGGATAATCGTTGCATTATTGAAAGAATGCTATATCATTGGAAGTGTCATCTTCTGGGTGAAACTTTAGGACATCCCTCTGATTCTGCGGGTGGATGTACAAGATCCCATGGCACTACTTGAAGAAGACTAGGTAGCTTTATTTTAAGTCCTACCCATTCTCTCTCAATCAATACCACCAAATACATCTGATCATTCATGTTGCTTGCTGTTAGAAGGCCTTGATTGCTGTGTGTGCCTACAAAACAGCAAGAACTGCACTTCAAAAGAAATGATTTCACTTTCCTTCTGTTTGGAAATAGTGAATAAAAGTTTTCCTTTCACAAGGATGTGAAGACATTAAAGAGGATTCAGATAAGATTCATGAAAATAGTTCCTGGGATGAGGAACTTCAGTTATGTGGGTAGATTGGAGAAACTGCAGCTGTTCTCCTTAAAGAAGAAAGGATTAAGCGGAGATTTAATAGAGGTATTTAAAATTATGAGGGGTCTCAACAGAACAGATAGAGGGGATCTGTTCCTGTTGCCAGAAAGGCCGAGAACCAGAGAACACTGATTTAAGGTGATTGGTAAAAGAAGCATGAGGGAAAGCTTTTTTACACAGCAAGTGGTTAGGATCTGGAATACACTGCCTGAGAGTGTGGTGGAGGAAGATTCAATTGAGGTCTTCGAAAGAGAATTGGATAATTATCCAAAGAGAAAAAACTTGCAGAGCTACTGGAAAAGGCAGGGAAGTGGGACTAGTTGAGTTGCTCTTGTAGAGAGTCAGCATGGACACAACAGGGTGAATGGCCTCCTTCTGTGCTGTAGCCATTCTATAATTCTATGTTTCAGTATTGCCAATGTGCTTTCAATTAAATTCTTCACAGTTGCGGAACCCCTGTGGTATTGAAAACATAGGAACAGGAGGAGTCCATTCAGCCTGTCGAGTCTGCTCCACCATTCAGTATGATCATGGCTGATCGAACACTTCAATTCCTTTTACCCACACTATCCCCATAACGTTATTGTTAATCATAAATCTATCAATCTCTACCTTAAACATACTCAGTGACTGAGCTTCCATGGCCCTCTGGGGTGGAGAATTCCAAAGATTCACAACCCTCTGAATAAAGAAATTTCTCCTAATCACTGTCCTAAGTGGCTTCCCCCTTATTTTGAAATTGTGTCCCCTGGTTCTGGACTCCCCAACAAGAGGAAACATCTTATCTGCATCTACCCTGTCTATTCCTTTAAGTATTTTGTAGGTTTCAATGAGATCACCTCTCATTCTTCGAAGCTCTAGAGAACACAGGCCCAGTTTCCCCAATCTCTCTTCATAAGACAGTCCCGCCATCCCCAGAACAAGCCTGATGAACCTTCGTTGCACTCCGTCTATGGCAATAATATCCTTTCTGAGGTAAGGGGACCAAAACTGCACACAGTACCCCTGGCGCGGTCTAACCAAGCTTCTATACAATTGAAGCAAGACTTCACTACTCCTGTACTCAAATCCTCTTGTTATAAAGACTAACATTCCATTAGCCTTCCTAATTGCCTGCTGCACCTGCATGTTAGCTCTCAGTGACTGATGGACAAGGACACCCAGGTGCCTTTGTCCATTTACACTTTTCTAATCTCTTGCTATTTAGGAATTACTCTGCACATCTGTTCCTTCTACCAAAGTGGTTAATCTCACATTTTCAACATTATATTCCATCTGCCATATTCTTGCTCACTCACTAAGTCTATCCAAATCCTCCTGTAGCCATTTTACATTTTCCTCACAACACACATTCCCACGTAGCTTTGTATCATCTGCGACCTTGGAAATATTACATTTGATCCCCACATCCAAATCATGGATATATTTTGTGAACAACGGGGCCCAAGTACTGACCCTTGTGGTACCCCACTAGTCACAGCCTGCCAATGCGAGAATGAGCCGTTTATTCCTACTCTCCTTTTTCTGCCTGTTAGCTAATCCTTAATCCATGCCAGTATATTGCCTCCTATCCCATGTGCTTTTATTTTGCTAATCAACCTCCTGTGGGGGACTTTATCAAAAGCCTTCTGAAAATCCAAGTATACCACGTCCATCGACTCTTCTTTATCAGTTTTCTTAGTAACATCCTCAAAAAATTCCAACAAGTTCATCAAACATGATTTCCCAATCGCAAATCCATGCTGACTATGCTCAATGATTATCCAAGTATCCATTTATCTGACTGTGGGTGGTTCCACCAGAAGCTGTAACCCTCAAATATCTCACCCAAATGGTGCTAATCCAAACATGAAAATGTGAATATTTAGGATATTCAACTCAAGTGCATCATGTTGCAAAATCCTAGTTTTGGGCAGCATCAGCATTTATGGTTTCCAGGTTCAATAGAAATCAGGCGTCAGAAATATGCTTTGCATCTTTTGTTTTGCCTTGTGCAGTCCTGGGTTGTTGCTGCCAAATGTAGCGCAGCTTCGACTGAAATTCTCTAGCTCCGCACGAAAGCACACGAACAGGAAAGAGTTTCTCTTTTTGCTGGTTGTGCTGAAATGCATTTACACTTTTGCTGCAAATAACACACAGAGGAAGCCTTAGCCTCTGGGTGGTTTCTTTCGCCAGGAAGCAGTCAAGACAGCTTTGTGAAACATGTTTTGAAGGTTTAAATTCTACACACTACAGTCCAATCTTTTCTTTGTTTAACATATATTCGAAGAACAGCAGCACTCAGAATCTATTGTAATTATCAAATCTTGTGAGACACAAAACCTGAAGATAAATATATAGTTTTTAAATGAAAGTGAAGTAGATCTAAATGCAAATTATTAACAAGCCAATGCTTTTCTCAACATTTCTAAATGGAATTAAGAATCACAGCTGGCTGCAATGGAGCACTTAGAAGTTTTGGAATAAATATCACAGTCCCAAAAGAAACACTGTAATTTGCATGAATTATTTCCGAGAGAACTAAGTTCTTGCTGTTTAATCAAAGATATGAAATGATCACTTACAGCTGAGGAAGCTCTTGTAGAATGGAACTGTCCTTATCATATACAGAATGTGTTCTCAGTCAATGCTTCTTCTGTACACTGTACTATTCATTTGTGTTCATGCCTACAGAGGAGACAAATAATGAGCTCGAAGATCAACCTACTCATTGGAGGATATTGCTACAAGCAAATGTAATTCTCCTGTTAAATGACAGATGAAATTCCATTTCATTGAGCTCGCCCATGCCCCTCCCCTTGAATCACTCTTTCCAAAGACTGCACAAATGTCAATTTTGCTGTTGCCAGTAGCTGATAAAAGACTCAATCTGTGGCATGAAATAATTAACAGAAACAGTATTATTGGAATTTTTATCTCCAAGATTATTAGGGGCCAACAGACTGCATGAAATGACATATAGTCAAGCTGAACTGTACTGTAGCCATTGTTGATGCCATTTATATAAGTTTTACGTTGTCAGACATTTTAAGGTGTGCTTATTTAACTTCACTATATCATAGAACTGCACTCAATTCCAAAATATGCCTATAGTGTGACAGTGAAACAGAAAATAAGTACACCTAATTTTCCCTCTCACTCCTTTGTCCTTATCCTCAGTCTCGCTTGTTTTGTTCAGGCTTCAACTCCATCACATTCACTTGTGTTACAAAGAGAATTTCTATTAAGGAATTATCTAACCACCTCCCCTTGATATTCAATGGCATTACCACTGCTGAATCCCTCACTATTAACATCCTGGGGGTTACCATTGACCAGAAACTGAACTGGACCAACCATGCAATTACTGTGGCTAAATGAGCAGATTAGAGACTGGGAATTCTGCAACTGGTAACTCGCCTCCTAACTCCCCAGTGCCTGTCCACCATCTACAAGGCACAAGTTAGGAGTGTGATGGAATACTCTCCATTTGACTGGATAAATGCAGCTCAAACAACGCTCAAGAAACTTGACACCATCCAGGACAAAGCAACCTCCTTATTTGGCACCCCATCCGCCATCTTAAACATTCACTTCCTCCACGACCAGTGCACAGTGTGTACCATCTAGAAGACCTACAATAACTTGCCAAATACCCATCAAAGGTATCTTCCAAGCACCCAACCTTTATCATCTAGAAGGACAAGGGCAGCAGACACATGGAAACACCACCAACTGCAAGTTCCCCATCGAGCCGCATACCATCCAACTTGGAACTACATCACCGTTCCTTCACTGTTGCTAGGTCAAAATCCTGGAACTCCCTCCCAAACAGCACTATGGGTGTACCTACTCTACATGGAATGCAGCGGTTCAAAAAGACAGCTTACCACAACCTTCTCAAGGGCAATTTGAAATGGACAACAAATGCTGGCCCCGCCAGCAATGGTCACATCCTGTGAAAGAATAAATAAAACACTAATCTGTTATATTCCATGAATTACTGTTGGTTAGTTGTGCAGATGCCAACATTTTCTGACTTGGTGCCATGTTGTTTATGCCAGTGCTAATTTAGTTTGGCCACTCCTGGCACAAAGGCTTATCAACAATTATCAGGAACACTGTCAAATGAGGATGGATTAAGAACCTGAGGTGGTCAGTGGAGTTTCATAGGGCAAAAGACAGTAAAAACAAAGTAGGTAGTGGCTATTATACTGGATTACCAGTTTAGAATTTGTGAGTTCAAAGTTAAGTCAGCAAGTTATATCTCAGTCCAAAGCCAGGAAAAGATAACTACAGGCAGGATTTTTTAGATGGCGGGGTTTCCCACCAGGCCACCAAGACATCCGTTGGGATTCTGCAGAGAACACATCCCTGCAGATTCCAGCTGGCCCACGGCCATTTGCTGCTCCAAGGACTGTTAACTGGTTGGAGGCAGAACTTCCTCCCCTCTCTCGGAATGAAGACCCGCCTTAGAGAGTTGCCAGCCATCAGATTGGCCGTAGTTCTATAGTCCCAGCAGTGCTACCATGAGCGTTGGTCACTGCTGGGACTACAAGCAGTCTCGAGGTTCTAAGTGTCTAAGCCCTCAGAACCAGGTAGGGTTTGAGTCTCACAGTGGGGAACGGAGGAGAGGCTCAGAGGGTGAGGCAGAGGGAGTGGGGGTTGTGGTGGCAAGGGAGCACCCCTGGGGTGTACAGACCTTAAGGGGGGTGCCCGATCTAGAAAGGGGGCTAGTGATGGAGATGCCTCCCCAGCCTTTCGCTTCTGAGGCCTGTGCAGCAAGCTCCCACACACTCCCAACCCCACACCATCATTGAACTCCTCCCACCAACTGAAAAACCATGGCCAGACAGGAAGCAGCCTTTAAGTAGCCAATAAAGGCCACTAAAGTACCTAAAATGAGGAATGTGCAAGCCTTAGATCTTGTTCATCCTCTGTAAAATTGCAGATAGGTTGGGGAAGGATAGCAGCAGGAAGGCCACACATTCAAATTTATGGGCCCCCCCACAGCAACACCATCCCCCCTGCACCCCCAGCTGCAAATCAGTCAGCGAGGAACCATAAAACTCTGCCCCATGAAAGCTGTTGGAATGCCATCAAAACCCAATTGGTTCACTATGTACTACAGGTCAGGAAGCCTGCCATTACTAACCAAATTGGACTTGCTTCTAGTCCATATCATTTACGTCGCACAGTTTTGCAAAGCAAAACAATAAGGTGGCCTACTAATACATTTTCAAGGCAACAAGGGATGAACAATAAAATATGACTATCACACATATCTGAGAACAATATCAAAAAAAGGTGCTGCCAAGCTTGGTTTTTAAAAGCCCATAGATTGATAGAGGAAGGAAAAAGCAAGAATCAGTGAATCATAGAATGGCTGCAGCACTGAACAAAGACATTCAGCCTGTTGTGTCCGTGCAGCCCTTTGAAAAGGCACCTCAGCCAGTCTCACTTCCCACTGTTTCCCTGTAGCTCTACAAATCTTTTCTCTTTAGCTCCTTAAGCAACTACTTTCTGAAAGCCAGATTGAATCAGCCTCTACCACACCATCAGGCAGTGTTATCCAGATCCTAACCACAAAGTTTTTCTTCATGTCGCCTTCAGTTCTTTTGTCACTCATTTTATATCGATGTTGCCTGGTTCTCAACCCTTTTGCCAACAGGAACAATTTTTCCCTATCTACTCTGTCTACATCCCTCATGATTTTGCACACCTCTGTCAAACCTCCTCTCAACCTTCTCTTCTCCAAGGAGAACAATTCCAACTTCTCCAACCTATCCATGTAACTAGTCTTTTATCCCGGGAAACATTCTCGTAAACCTTTTCTGTGCCTCTCTAAAATCTTCCCATCCTTCCTCTTGGGTGGTGCTCAGAATTGTATGTAATACTGCAAGTGAGGCTGAACCAGGGTTTTATAAAGGTTCACCATGACTTCTTTGCTTTCATACTCTATGCCTCTGTTTATAAAGCCCAGGATTCCACCGCTTTCTCAACCGACCCTGCAACTTTCAACAATTTGTGCGCATATACCCCCGAGTCCCTCTGCTCCTACACCTCCTTTAGAATTGTACCCTTTATTTTATGTTTTGCCTGCCAACATGAATCACTTCACACTTCCCTGAATTAAATTTCATCTGCCATGTGTCCATTCAATCCACCAGCCTGCCTATAGCCTCTTTAAATCTATCACTGTCCTCCTCAGGGTTCACAATGCTTCCAAGTTTTGTGTGATCTGCAAATTTTGAAATTGTGCCCTGCACATGTAAGTCTATGTGATTAATATAAATGAAGGAAAGCAGTGATCCTCATCCTGAGTGAGGTCAGCATCTTCCAAAAGTATTAATTAGTATTCTACTAAAGATAATGTGGGCTGTATGTAATATTCTAAACATAATTTGTTCAAGAATAATAAGAGGTAATATATCTCTTGCCCTAGAATTAAGTACCCTTGGTAAATATTGACTATGCTTGAAATTCCTCATTGCATTGATCAGTTACTTTCAGTAAATATTTGCCTTCTTAAGGACATAAAGAGAGCAAATGACAGCTACTTATTTCCTGTTTCACTGTCACACCAACCTGCTACTAATCTCACCCTTCTCCTAGACCACTATCTCAGGCTGAACAAGACTGTTTCCAATATCAGCATGCTATTTTATACCAAGCTAAGTTTCCAAACTCATATTCTCTCTATTTCAAAGACAGCCTGCTTGCACCTCCCAAGCAAACCCTGTTTCCATCCATGCCAAACTGGAGTCAATGGGAATCAGGGGGGAAACTCTCTGCTGGTTGAAGTCATACCTAACACAAAGGAAGATGGTTGGTTGTTGGAGGTCAATCATCTCAGTCCCAGGATATCACTGCAGGAGTTCCTCAAGGTAGTGTCCTAGGCCCTTCAACTGCTTCATCGGTGACCTTCCTTCCATCATAAGGTCAGAAGTGGGGATGTTCGTTGATGATTACACAATGTTCGGTACCATTCACGATTCCTCAGATACTGAAGCAGTCCATGTCCAAATACAGCAAGACCTGGACAATATCCAGGCTTGGGCTGACAAGTGGCAAATTACATTTGCGCCATACAAGTACCAGGCAATGAACATCTCCAACAAGAGAGAATCTAACCATTACTCCTTGACATCTAAAGGTATTACCACCACTGAATCTCTCATCTCAACATCCTGGGGGTTACCATTGACCAGAAACTGAACTGGGCTAGCCATATAAATACTGTGGCTACAAGAGCAGATAAGAGGCTAGGAATTCTGCAGCGAGTAACTCACCTCCTGACTCCCCAAAGTCTGTCCACCATCTACAAGGCACAAGTCAGGAATGTGATGGAATGCTGTCCATTTGCCTGGATGAGTGCAGCTCCAACAACACTCAAGAAGCTTGACACCATCCAAAACAAAGCAGCCCACTTGATTGGTACCCCATCCACAAACATTCACTCCCTCCACCACTGACACACAGTGGCAGCAGTGTGCACCATCTACAAGATGCACTGCAGGAACTCACCAAGCCTCCTTACACATCACCTTCCAAACCCACGACCACTACCATCTAGAAGGACAAGGGCAGCAGAAACATAGAAACGCCACCTCCTGGAGGTTCCCCTCCAATCCACTCATATATCGCCGTTCCTTCGATGTTGCTGGGTCAAAATCCTGGAACTCCCTTACAGCACTGTGGGTGTACCTACACCACAGGGACTGCAGCAGTTCAAGAAGGCAGCTCACCAAAGGCAATTAAGGATGGGCAATAAATGCTGGCCTAGTCAGCAATGCTCACATTCTGTAAATGAATTTTTTAAATGCCTTTGTTACCAACAGGCTTGACTACTCGAATGCCTTCCTGGCCAGTCTTCTATTCTCCACTCTTTCTCCTCAATATGCTCTAGTTCATCCAAAACTCTGCTGCCCATATCCTATGCACCAAGTCCCAGTCACCC
Organism: Cetorhinus maximus; assembly: GCF_964194155.1. Taxonomy (NCBI): domain Eukaryota; kingdom Metazoa; phylum Chordata; class Chondrichthyes; order Lamniformes; family Cetorhinidae; genus Cetorhinus; species Cetorhinus maximus. Next base: position 28,499,288 of record NC_135889.1, read on the forward strand.
ATTGCCCCTGCACTCAGTAACATACATTCATTCACAGCCTCCTTACGTTTTATGTAAAATTCTCATGCCTTGAACTCACCTGGACTAACCTTAGCAAACTCACCGGAGAAAGCTATTTGAACAAGGAGCACCCCTTGGAGGCCTGGAAACAAACCCAACTGGGTTTAATTTTCGGGCTTCCCACATGGCAATTCCCCTGCCCGGTTTTGGGTGAATATTAGCTGAGGTGGGATGAGACTCTTAATGGCCACAATTGGCAGAGGGGCAGGAAGGCCGCCCACAAGCATCACTGCCCCGGACTTAACGGAGAAAGGCGGGAAGGAAAGGTGGTATCCCTACCCTCCACACCCACACCAAATTAAATGCCCACCCTGCCACCAAACTCACTTTGAGGGAGGGCATTAAATTTCAGCCTGTAGTCTCATTAACAGTTCTGCAATCTGATTGGTTTAGGACGCAGTTGTTCGGCTTGTTCATGCAGGTCCCAGATTCACTATTGCTTTCTTAACTATTGGGAAACAAAAACCTATTTGGCACTGAAAATTAACTTTAAGAAGTGTGGAGTTTCACTCTACAGATTTTAATTATTGTTGAAAATTTAAAAAATAAAAAAAATTCTTTTACTCTCCTTTCTGTCTCTTTTATCCTTCTCTTTTAATCTTACCCAATCTTTGGCCAGGATTTTCCGGCCTCACCGTGCTGGAGGATGCAGCGGGCCAGCCAAAAGCCCATTAACTTTCAGCAGGACCAGAAGATCCCAGTGGTGTGCAGGGCTGGAAAATCCTGGCTTTTATTTCATTTTCTAGACATGATTTGACATTAAATGAAATACTCTATCTTTCTGGTTCAGACTTTGCAGACAGTATTTAACGTAGGCAATGGGGATCTCGCCCGCCAGCTGAAGAGCTGGCGAGAGCCTCACATTATCTACTTTCAGCAAGACCTGCCGCATGCCCAATCAGGCACATAATGGGCCTTCCCCAGGATCAAAGGCCAGGGTGGCAGCAATTCTGCCTCAAGCACCTGCCAGCTGATCCGAAACCGGTTTAGGTGACGTACAGTTGTTTGGCTTGTTCATGCAGGTCCCAGATTCACTATAGATTGGAGCTGCATCAAAATGGCTTTCTAATTACAGTACATAAAAGCCTGTTAAAAGTCTATGGGCAGGTACAATTGTAACAAATGGTACCAAATACAGCCCAATATATTAATGCAAGTTGTTGTTGTAGCTGTAAATGATCAGTAGTCACAGTTAACTCTTGAACACAAGAAACAGGAGCAGGAGCAGACAACTTGGCCCAACCAGCCTGCTCCACTATTCAATACAATCAGGGCTGATCTTGGTCTTCTGCTCCATTTGCTGGCCCACACCCCATATCCCTTAATTCCTTGAGTGACCAAAAATCAGTCTATCCCAGCCTTAAATGCATTCAACGATGGAGCGTCCACAACACTCTGGGGTAGAGAATTCCAAAGATTCACAACCCTTTGGCCCATTATCCTGAGACTATATCCCCGTGTTTTAGATTCCCTGACCAGCAGATACAATCTCTGTGTCCACCTTATCAAGCCTCCTCAGATCAATGAGATCACCTCTCATTTTTCTAAACTCCAGAGAACATAAGCCCAATTTACTCAGCCTCTCTTCATGGGACAATCTCCTCATCCCAGGGACCAGTTTAGTGAACCTTCGCTGTACTGCCTCCAATGCACGCATATCATTTCTTAAATGTGGATACCAAAGCTGCACACACTATCCCAGATGCAGTCTCACCAAAACCCTGTACAACTGTAGCAAGACTTCTTTATCTTTGTACTCCAGTCCCCTTGCAATAAAGGCCCACATGCCATTTGCCTTCCTAATTGTTTGTTGCACCTGCATGCAAACTCTCTGTGTTCCTTGTACCAGCACACTCAAGTCTCTTTGAACATCAAAACTAACATGTTTCACACCTTTTAAAAAATATTGTTTTTTTATTCTTACGACCAAAGTGAATAACGTGACTTTTCCCTATGTTATACTCTATCTGCCATCTTGTTGTCCATTCACCTAACCTATCTATATCTCTTTGCAGCCTCTCTGTGACCTGCACACAGCTTACCTTTCCACCTAGCTTGGTATCATCAACAAATTTAGATATATTACACCCTGTTCCTTTATCTCAGTCATTAATATTGATTGTAAATAGCTGAGGCCCCAACATTGATCCTGGTGGCATTCCACTATTCACTGCCTGCTAACTAGAAAAAAACCCTGTTTATGCCCGCTCTCTGTTTTCAATCTGTTAACCAATCCTCTATCCATGCTAATATATTACCCCCAACTTGATGAGCCCTTATCTTGCCTGTTAACCATTTGTGGGGCACGTTATCAAATGCCTTTTGGTACATCTACTGGTTCCCCTTTATCTACCCTATCAGCTACATCCTCAAAAACTCTAATGCAAACATACAAAATAGGAGCAGAAGTAGGCCATTCGGCCCCTTGCGCCTGCTCCACCATTCAATAAGATCATAGCTGATTTGTTTGTGTTTCGAGTTCCACATTCCCATCTACTCCCAATAACTTTTGATTCCCTTGCCTAACAAAAATTTATCTACCTTAAAAATATTGAATGGCCCCGACCCCACTGCCTTCTGAGACAGAGTTCCAAAGTCACACAACCATCTGAAAGAATTTTTTTTCCCACATCTCTGTTTTAAAAGGGCGACCCCTAATTTTAAAGCAGTGCCACCTAGTCTGGACTCACCCACAAGAGGAAACATCCTTTCCACTTCCTTGTCAATACTATTTAAGACCTTATATACTTCAATCAAGTTACCCCTCACTCGTCTAAACTCCAGTGGAAATATGCCCAGTCTGTCCAACCTTTCCTCATAAGTCAACCTGCTCATTCCAGCTATCAATCTAGTAAACCTCCTCTGCACTGCCTCTAACACATTTTCATCCTTCCTTAAATAAGGAGACTAAAACTGCACACAGTATTCAAGATGTGGTCTCACCAATGCCCTTTATAACTGAAGCATAACATCCTTACTTTTATGGTCAATTCCTTTTGTAATAAAGGATAGTATTCCATTAGCCTTCTTAATTACTTGCTATAGCAGCTTACTAACTTTTTGTGGTTCATAAACTAGAATACCTAGATCTCTCTGCAGCTCAGAATTCTACAGTTGTTCTCCATTTAAGCAATATTCTGCTTTTTTATTATTGCTGCCAAAGTGAACAACTTCACATTTTGCCAGAGTATGCTCAATCTGCCAGATGTTTTGCCAACTCACTCAACCAATCTATATCCGTCTACAATTTCATGTCCTCTTCACAACACACTTTCCTACCTATCTTTATGTCATCTGCAAATTTAGCTACCATGCTTTTGCTCCCCTCATCTAAGACATTGATATAAATTGTAAAAAGTTGAGGCCACAGCGCAGACCCCTGTGGGACTCCACTTGTCACATCCCGCCAATCAGAAAAAGACCCATTTTAAATAAATTTGTCCAAGAGAATTCCCTTTTAGTAAAACCATGTTGTCTTGTTCTAATCATATAATGCTTTTCTAAATGAATTGTTAAGACTTCCTTAATAATGGATTCCAGCATTTTCCCAACAACAATGTTAGGCTAACTGGTCTGTAGTTCGCTGTTTTCTCTCTCCCTCCTGTCTTGAAAAGCAATGTAACATTTGTTAAATTCCAATTAGGGGACCGTTCCCGAATCTAAGGAATTTTAGAAAATCATAGCTAGCACGTCCAGCAACTCTGCAGCTATCTCTTTTAGAACTCTAGGGTGTAGGGCATCAGATCTCTGGGATTTGTCACATTTTAGCCCCTTAAGTTTCTGCAATACTTTACCTCTGCTGATATTAATTCCCCTAATGTCCCCACTCTTCTTAAGCCCCTAGGTTACCATCCATTTCTGATCTAGAACTTGTGTCTTCTACTACAAAGACGGGCACAAATATTTGTTCAGTATCTCTGCCATTTCTTCATTCCCAATGATAATTTCTCCTGTCTCTGCTTCTAAGCTACTCTCTTCCTTATATATACTTATAAAAGTTCTTACAATCTGTTTTTATATTTCTGGCTAGTTTACTCTCATATTCTATTTTTTTTCCCTTTTTATCAATTTTTTGGTGACCCTTTTGCTGGTTCTAAAACACTCCCAACCCTCAGACTTGCTACTGTGCAACATTTTAAGCCTCTTCTTTTAATCTAACACTATCCTTAACTCCGTGAGTGAGCCACGATGGGTCCCCTTTTTTGCTATGAAATGGGAAATTGCATTTTTGTTCTTCAATGGAATGTATTTTTGTTGAACATTTTGAATTGCTTCTTTAAACATTTCCCGCTGTTCATTTACTTCCTTTTAGTCTATTTACTCAATTAACTTTAGCCAGTTCTCCCCTCATACCTATGTGATTGGCTTTAAGTTTAAGATTTTTGTTTATGATTGGAATATGTCACTTTCAAACTTAACATGGAATTGAATGGTATTATGATCACTATTTCCCAGTGGATCTTTTACTATGACATTATTAATTAACCCTGCTTCATTACACAATACTAGATCTAAGATAGCTTTATGTCTAGTCAGTTCCATTACATACTGCTCCAAGAAACTGTCATGAAAACATTCGGCAATCTCATCTTCTAGATCATTTTTGCTAATTTGATTGCCCCAGTCTATATGAAGATTAAAATATTCCACAATTATTACATTTCCTTTGTTACAAGCTCCAATAATTTCTTGTTTAATGCTCTGCCCAATGGTATAACTACTGTTAGGGAGCCTATAAACTACTCCCACTCATGTTTTTTTGACTCTTCCTATTCCTAATTTCCACCAACACTGATTCTACTTCATCATCTTCAGAGACCAGATTCTTTCTCACTAATGTCCTTATGGTATCCTTTACTATCAGGGCCACCCCATCTCCTTTGCCAATCTGACCGTCTTTCCGAAATATTGTGTACCCGGGAATATTTATTTCCCAACCTTAATCACCTTGCAACCATGTATTTGTAATGGTGATTAGATCTAGATCATTTACCTCTATTTGTGCCACTAGTTCATCTCTTTTATTGCAGTTGCTTTGTGTATTCAGATAAAGAACCTTTAATTTCACTGTTTTACTTCTATTCCCTGCAATAACCTTATTTGCCGTGCCGATGTACAAATATGTTAAACTCCTTGTTCCTTTCTGTCCTACTCTGCTTGCCTTTACCCACATTGCTACATTGTTCTTAAAACCCAACCTTTCTCTTTGAATTTCTAGGGGCAAAATTTTTACCTCAGCAGACAGGCGCACACCCTACCCGCTCGAGCGTAAAATGACACGTGTTGAGATCAGGCAAGCGCCCCCATGTCAATGCACAGTCGCACGATATTTTGGTTGGCGGACGCTTGTGGGAATTGGCAGCGTGCCCACTGATAATTAAAAGGCCTGTTAAGGCCATTAAAAAGGTATTGAAACAAATTTTTCACTGCTGCTCCAACCTTATGGTTGGCAGGTAGGTGAAAAGGCCAAGCGGCCTTTGCACTTTTTTGGAAACCCCATCCACGGGTGGGATGAAGTTTCCAACATCAAATAAAAATTAAATAATTTTTTTTAAATTTCATTTATAATATGCCCCTACTCATGAGAGAGTCAGACATTGCAAGGGAGGGGAACATTGCAAGTGGGACATTGAGAGGGAGTGAGATATAACAAAAGAATGGGATATTGTGAGCGAGTCAGAGATTGTAAGGCAGTGGAATATTGCTAGGAAGTGGGAAATTGCATTGGAGACAGACATCGTGTGCATTGGAGTCAGACAGCGAGTGTAATATTGTGAGGGAGTGGAACATTGCATTGGTGTCAGACATTGTGAGGGAGTGGGATATTGTGAGGAAAGTAATAAGCAGGAGAGAGACTGGCAACGTACGGGTACTCGGACATTGCTACAAGGGAGGCAGCCATTGCACATGGGAGTAGTTGATCATGTGGTGATTCAATCATCAAATGGGGATTAGGCATTACTTCCACAAGGTCCTCACAAGGCTGGGTGTTGGCTGATCACAAAGTTCTGATCATGTGTGGGTTAGCTTGTTAGGCCTGCACAATTCACTCCTGCTTCTCCTGGCTCGCACAGCAGTGGGAACAACAGTTTCAACAAACTTAATAGATGTCTGGGCTCTCTGCCAAGCCTCATTATGTATTAGAGTACTAGAATACCCGCTCCCCAGAGAAAACATTTTTTAATTGACAGCTCAGGCTCTCTGATCTCTGCTGTCTCTTTCACAATTTTTTTTACACAAGTTTCGTAGTTTCAAGTGTTTGTGGACTCAGAGCTATTGGCACATGTTGAAGCAATCAACAGCATAGCCAAAACAACTGAACACAAGTGTGAGGGAGTTGTGATCAATGCTTACAGTATTCTAGTTAGACCGCACCTTTATTATGTACAATTCTGGTCAACATGAAGTAACAGAAGCATTACATAACTGGAGGCTACAGAGAAGAGCTAAGGGCCTGATCTCTAGAGTGAGGGATCTGAGTAATGAGGAAAGAGGAAAGACACTCCAGTTTTGCAGCCTGCATTGAAGGTGTCTGACAGGTGCACAAGATAGTAAATGGTGAGAAAGACTCATTTGGAATGCAACTTTAAATTAAGCTGTGGAAGTAAAGTAAGGACAAAAGGATAAGAGTAAATCATAGGTTCAAATTGATAAAAAGATAGCTTTCAGTCTGATATCAGGAAGTCATTGACTAGTCAACACTTGAAATGGACCTCTGGACATAGTGGGATGGAAATAAATCCTGGGTTAATTTAAGAAACAATTAAATACAGAGATAGGACTATAAAGTTCTTCTGGATAGATTAATTTGGTGTAATCTGCAAATCTAAAATACTGGAAGCTTTCTGCCCTATATAATTTGAAAGTAGTGTAAACATTGCATAAAGAACAGACTATTCCACTTAATCCCTTCAACTAGACATCTGGAATCCTATAAGATGGGAGTGAAACACCATTTTAATTTTGATTTCACAAGATTAATCTAAGGCATCCGCCAAGTCTCAGCTACTCCACAATATTAACAGAACACAGTTAACAAGTCAGAGCAACATCAAAAGAAAGGTTAATAAATTTGTTCACCAATGGCTCAGAGCAGAATCAACCCAGATTTGCACTAAGTGCGGTAGTAGGCGGGAAAAAGAAAGTTTTACCTGCTGGCTGCAATGGTGGCTTTTGAGGCTGTATCATCTCAAACCCACCTCATTAATCATGCATTCCCAGGAAACATGCCATTTCGACGGTGGGCAGCCTCTGATTTGCCTGCCACACCATCACCTTGCCGCTTCCTCATGCCAGGCACTATTTTTAAAGTGCACCTCTCAGTTCTGGGTTAGCTTGGGTGTTCTAAGGAACTCTCTTGGTTAAATCTGAAGGCCCCTTAATGCATCCCAGAGACTGCTGGCCACCACTTGGATGGGCAGAATTTAGCCCGACTCCCCCCACTCCACCTGATCGATTTGCGGCAGCTTCACACACTGGACTGCATGCTGTGCTCTCAGCTCAGGTGCAGGCATTCTCCTAACCCACACTGCAAGGCTGTGCTGTTAGTTTCAACCATGGGGAAGACTAGTCCAAACCTGAATGATGACATTGCAAGGGGCTGTGAGCGCTTCCACCAGTGACTGCTCCATGGCCAGCTTTAGCAAGGAGATTGTGCCCAGTCATCCAACTGTTCTGCAGTCCACTAAAATGCTCATTAGTTTGTAGTCTGTGCCCGAGGGGTGAAAAGATCTGGAGTACTTAGTGGCACTTTCATGCCTCTGCGCTTCTTGAGTGGGCAGATAAGCTAGAGGCTTGACCCAAAGCTTGTCAATGTGGCTGCGTCTGAACAGTCCCAGCTGCAGAGGAATGGTCACACAAGGTTTCCCTAATGCGTGGTCACTTCCCAACCACAGCCCCACGTGCTTGTGTGCTACCATCAACAGCAGTGCAGCCCTTGCCCCCCATCCAACTCACCACAACAGCATTGGAGCCCTTGCCCCCCACCCAACTCACCACAACAGCATTGGAGCCCTTGCTCCCCACCCAACTCACCACAACAGCATTGGAGCCCTTGCTCCCCACCCAACTCACCACAACAGCATTGGAGCCCTTGCCCCCCATCCAACTCACCACAACAGCAGTGCAACCCTTGCCCCCCATCCAACTCACCACAACAGCAGTGCAACCCTTGCCCCCCACCCAACTCACCACAACAGCAGTGCAACCCTTGCTCCCCACCCAACTCACCACAACAGCAGTGCAACCCTTGCCCCCCACCCAACTCACCACAACAGCATTGGAGCCCTTGCCCCCCATCCAACTCGCCACAACCGCAGTGCAGACCTTGCTCCCCACCCAACTCACCACAACAGCAGTGCAGACCTTGCTCCCCACCCAACTCACCACAACTGCAGTGCAGCCCTTGCAACCCCCCAAGGCATCTCAACCACAGTGCAGCCCTTGCTCCTCCCCAACTTGCTTAAATGCAGTGCAGCCCTTGTCCCTACCCCCACAAGTCACCTCAACCGCAGGGCAGCCCTTGCCCGAGCACTGCACTGTCAGTCAGCCGGAAAAAGTGCTTTGCCTTGCCCTTGCCTGAATATGCAGCGTCTCAACGTTGAAGTCCAACAGATGACCCTCGTGAATGTTGTGCAACATTACTGTGCACTCACCTCCGAGTTTCCCTCGAAGTGCAGCTCACCAGATGCACACCTTATATCTGCTGTTGTGAAACATGTCATGCTCGGATGATCCAGCATGGGGTGTGATTCTGGTGAGCTGAGCTTATAATGATATGTAGCCTGTACCTTCCGATCGGTGATAGTTGAGGGTATTTTCCAAAAATATGTTGTCACCACAACAAGTGATATTAGAGACATTCTTCTTGTGAATGGAGTTTGCAAAGGGATTATAGTGTGCTCATTGAGTTGGCAGCCACACTTGCTGATCCATGGAGCTACCTCTGGGAATCCAAGCATATTTGGTTAGTTTAGAAGAGCAGGAAGAAAATGCTGGTGAGCCAAGAGATGGGAGCAGACCTGTTAGCATTTATCTTCACATTCTCAAACAAGTGCACCAGCCAAGGAAATCATCCCTGCACTTAACTGAACTTAATTTCTCCAGACAGGTTTCAGATAGACTTCACCTGTTCAAAACCTGCAGACAAGCTACAGGACAAGCACAACACTAAGAGTTGCAGTAAATGTTATGTTTTGCCTTTGTCTCATTTCAGGCTGCCCCAGAGGATATCTGTAATATCAACCAATCTGTCATCCATACAGGTATCAACCAAGTGACTGACATTTTGATTGCAATAACAAATACCTTCATTTCTTTCCCTGTGGACCTCAGGAAGCAGTAAGGTAGGGCCTTGAGGTTCAAAAAGATTACATGATGCTCTCATGCCTAAGGAAATGCAGATTGCACACGTGTAGCCTTGTATGTCCCTGACCACGATGCTGTAGCCCTACTATATACAGTTATTCACGGGCGATCTTCAACAGATCCTGCTGGTCAGAGCTCACTTTCCCGAAAAACTGACATCTCACATTTATCTTCTGCCAGTCACTTATTCTGTCGTTGTTACCCTTGACAACAAGTCCAAACTTAGCTTCAAATAAATTATTAATGTAGCAATATAGTCCAAAAGTACAGTAGCTATGCAACCTGTTGTGTTTCCCAAACACTCATTTTAAAATCTCTTGGATTTTTTCATTCACTGCTAATTGAATGGGTCTCAAAACCTAATACTAAGTATTTAGACTGGCATAACGTCCAGGAAATGTCTCTCGCTTCACCTCCTTCATTGTGAAACTCCTATTTTAATTCCAAGATGAGTATACATGCAAATTATTCCACTGAATTTGGGGAATTCCATGCCTGACTTGCATTTTAGCCACTCCATTTTATCCAGATTTGAAAACAGAAAAATGGTAGAATATGGATAAATAAATGACCTTTGGCTAAACTTGTAATTAGGCATTTATGTGGAATGTAACATGTATGTTGTTTTTCTTTCTTTCTAACAGTTTTTGGGCATGGTTTAAAGGCTGAGTGAATTACCTCATTTCCAGATCTCCATCTTCCAGCAGAGAACAGCAATATTATTCTACTCAGTTATGTGTGAGTGAGAGGACCTTTGACTCCTTGCTAATGCATTTCAGATGCTTTGACTATTCTGAGGAGTGTAGAATCATCAGAAAGTCTGCTTTTTATCTGCAACAAATTTTATTCTACATTGGCTACATTACCACCCCTCGGACAGAGAAATACATTAATAAATCTGACAGTGAAGATTAGGGACAATTAGAGAAATTGTGACGTGAAAGAAAAAAATGACTTGCATTTATATTGTGCCTTTCACAACTCAGGATGTACCAAAGCACTTTATGGCCAATGAAGTACTTTTTGAAGTGTAACCACTGTTGTAATGTTGGAAACATAGCAGTCAATTTGCTCACAGCAAATTACCACAAACAGCAATGGGATAATGATCAGCTAATTTGTTTTGTAATGTTGATTGAGGATAAATATTTTCTAGGACACTGGGAATAACTCCCCTACATTTCTTTGGAATCGTGCCGTTGGATCTTTTGCATTCATCTTAGAAATCGACAGTTTAACGTCTCTTCTGAAAGTTGGCACCTCCGACAGTGTAGCACTCTTTGGGTGCTGCATTGGAGTGTCAGTCTACATTTTGTGCTAAAGTTTTTTGGTGAGACTTGTACCCACAACTTAGTCTAGCCAGTGCAGAAATGTATTTAATTGGATATGGGTATAGTACAGCTAATAGACTTTTAAAAAGAATAGACTAAAAAACAGCAGAAGTGTAATGGCTCCTCTGCAATCTCAATGTGAACAGTCAGCAGAGTTCACCTTGCTAGATTTGGCATGATCAGCTTACAATATTTTTGCCTTTCTTTACATGTACATTAAGGACATGGTTATCAATACAATAATAAGGAAATGATTAATCAATACACACCTTGAGCAGAATCATCCCAGATTTCCACTAAGTGCGGTAGCAGGCGGGCAAAACAACATTTAACTGCTGGTCGCAATGGCGGCTTTTCACACCGTGTCGTCCCAAACCCGCCACATTAATTATGCATTCCCGGGAAACATGCTGTTTCGATGGCAGGCGGGCTCTCATTTGCCTGTCAAACCATCACCTCGCCACTTCAGCACTCTGGGTGCCATATTTAAAACCCAGCCGCACGCACACCTCTCAGTGCTTCCAGCCCACGGCTGCTGCAAAGAAGACATGGACCTGAAAGGCACAAAGACTGCAGCCCCCAGGTTCAATGACGCGTCCCTCGGGTGCCTTTTGGACACAGTGGAGGCCCGCCGTGATGTCCTCTAAACCCACTCTGGCCGCAGGTTGGGCAACATCCTCACTAATCTGGCTTGGGAGGTGGTAGCAGTGGTGGTCAGCGCCAATGCCCTTCAAAAGAGGACAGCCACCCAGTGTCACAAGAGGATGAATGATGATCTCTGTATTGCCAGGGTAAGTCACTCTTCTCATCACTCTCAACTCACACACTTACAAACCCATCACACATCCACAGGGATGTTCAAGGGACATCACTATTCACTCTCTCACACATACCTTCATTGTCCTCATCCCGTCCATGGGACCACTTACTCCCACACATGCCAGGCATACTTATCATCTGGCCTGGCAGGCAACCTGCTTACACTCTCTCCGTCTCTATTCATGCAAGACAAGCTGGCACACAACAAGAGGGACAGGTCGCAGGCTGGTGGAGGAATGCCTGAAATCAAGATCCTCTCAGGCTTTGAAAACAGAGCCATCCAGCTGGCCGGCGAGGATCTGGACCGTTCCTGTGCTGACAATGAGGTCGGCGCTGCTTTACCAAGTGAGGAGCTGTGCAACATCCATCAGACAACCATGCTGTGAGTGAAGGTCACTGCCATGCACTAATTATCTCCCCTTGCTCCTACAGGCACATGTGGGAAAATGCCAATGGAGTCCATGACCCAGGGCCTCTAATCAAGCCCCGAAAAAATCTCTGGGGAGGAATCTGGAGCCATCCTCCCTGAAGTCCCATCACAGCGCTCACCCACACCCTCCACCAGCGCAGAGACACACACCTCGGTGGGACCTAGCTTTACAGTAGCCTCGGGATCACAATCTGGTGAGCACATCACACTGTCTGGTCTGCAGCAGGCAGCGGCAAAGATTTCCCAGGTGTCCGGCACTCGGAGGGCTGCTGGAGGCCAGAAATCTGCTGAGTCCAAGCCAGATGACGAGCCTCTGGACTCGATCATGTCACAGTTGCTGGAGCTGCAAAGGCGAGCTCGGGAACATCAGGAAGGGATGTCCGCTGCACTCCTCAGATTGTAAGGCACAATGGAGGAGTCATGCTGAGGTAATAGCGCCGGCTTGCCAACGCACTGAGGTCACCAGTGGTAGGATGGTGGCCGCCATGGAGCCTTTGGTCCAAGATATCATTCCTGTACTGCCGAGCGGGCTCAACTCCATCGCTGACGCCATAGTTGGCCTCCTACAGTGTGTTCACGAGAGGGATGCAGGGCAGCTCGATCTCACTCCAGCTACCCTTTCTCCTCAAGGAGTCAGCCAGGGGCCCTTGGGCACCCATAGAGAGGAGGATCAGCAGGTGTACCCCCGGGGTCATCCATCCAGGTAACTCCGGGAGTCTCCAGCCCATCCGACCCCTCTCTTCCTGTGACATCAGCAGCTCCAGCTCCACAGGCCAAGCAGGGTGCCACTGCTACACAACAGGACCTCAAAAGCAGGCCGGGGCCCTCCAGGTCTTGGTCCTTCAGCGGACGTCCGCCAAGATCATCACAGACTGGGCTTAGCGGTCAGCAGGCTGTCCCCTCCTCCGCTGTGGATGGCCAGGGAGCAACAGGCCATAATGTCAGGGTTAGGAATGTTAAGAAGATGTAGTTGCACAGCCTGGGTGTGGGTGTTAATCGCATATACATAATGTCCTCAATTGCCAATATACTCCCAAGAATGTCTCTCTGCCTATGGCTCCTTGTTCTGATGAGCAGTGTTTGTGTCAGTCAGATGTGAAACCTTAGTTCTTGCACAAGATAAAGGCAGATGTCTCAGTCCAGGGCCTCTTCCCTGTGCTTTGAGCAGCCTTCAGACCAAAGTGATGCTCCGGCCCCACACTCCCTGGACACAGTGAAGCCTGCACCTCGATGGTGCTGGTCATTGCTGCCAGAAGGTTGTGGGCAGGCATCACAGAGTTCTCTCATTCTCTCTGTGTGCTCTCAGCATCTTTAAGATGGGGCTGGCCCCCATTTCTTCAGCATCTGCGACCAGTGACGCTGTGCTCCTGAAGGGCTCAGGTGCTGAAGGCTGACAAAGGATCAGATGCTTCTAAAGTTTCATGACTGCATCTCTATGATATTAACCTGATCACAGCAAGTGAGCTGCCCTCAGCCAAACAGGAGTCAAACATTTTCAGAGGCTATGTGAAGATCTATGGAGTGTCCTCACTGCATGCCGTCATCATCCTCGTGCGTACAAGTGACTATTAGGGCCTCCACTGCATCTTCATGACAGCAGCATTATCACAGATGGAATGTACCATAAGCCAGACTGGAGCCAAACGTTCATAGATGCAATGTGAGGATCTATGTTGTCTCCTCACTGCATGTCATCATCATCCTCCACAAATCTAGCAGCTATTAGGGCCTCTCGAGTGTGCCTGCCTCATCAGGCCAGTGCAAGGACCTCATCGCCGTCATCATCACCTTTGAGGACCTCCTCACCCTCATCCCTGTTGGTGTCCTCTCATTGGAGGAGAGCTCCAGCTCCTCTAGCTCCTCCTCAGCCAGCTCCTCTCCCCACTGCACTGCCAGGTTGTAAAGGGCTCAGCAGACGCTGAAGATGTGTGATACCCTCTGTGGACTATATTGCAGGTCTCCACCAGACTGATCCAGGCACCAGAACCTTATTTTCAGTGTCCCAATGGTTGCGTGTTGCAGCTTGAGCTTCGTCATGCCTTCGCTCTGCTGCTCTTTGAGGCCGCAGCATGCGTGTCATCAACTACGTCCTCTGCAGGTAACCTTTGTCCCTGAGAAGCCATCCCTGCAGCTTCTGTGAACCCTGAAAGGTTTCAGGGACCTGTGACTAACTGAGAATGTAGGAGTCATGCACACTCCCTGGAAACTGTGCACAGTTCTACAGGAAGCATTTGTGGTGGTCGCACATCAGCTGCAAATCCAGCGAATCGAATCCCTTACGTTGACACAGTTGACCGCGTGTTGTGACAGAGATCTGAGTGCAACGTGAGTGCAGTTGAATGCACCCTGCACCTGTGGAAAACCCAAGATCTGGGAAAAGCCAATCGCTCTTGCACCCTGGCTGTCCTTGTCCCGGGCGAAATACGCAAAGTTGTGTGCCCTCGAGAAGATGGCACCTGTGACCTCATGGATACATTTGTGGGTAGAGGCTTGTGAGATCCCACAGAGGTCACCTGTGGAGCCCTGAAAGGAGCCACTGGGGTAGAAATTGAGCGTCGCTGTCAGTTTCACAGTCACTGGCAGTGGCGCCAAATCCTGCGGTAGCTGGGAGATGTGACTGACCAGTTGTCTAGACATGGGCAGTCTGCAGTGCCACTGGTTCTTGGTCATCTGCAAGAATGAAAGGCAGCGTCTATAGACCCTGGGTATAGCTAGGTGCCGACCAGAGACGGCTCGCTGTGGCTCTTCAGCAGCACGTGCAGGAGCCCCAGCCGCCCCTTCTTCCAGAAAGTGCTGCTCCTCCCTCTGCGTAGCCAGACGCCATAATCACTCTGTTCTCCATCATTTTCGCTCTCTTTATGCCACAAGGCGTACAGCTAGGTCACCAGGCTCCATGATCCTGATGTACTCCTCCTGCAGGATGAAAGAGAGAGATGCATGGGTTAGCATGAGTGTACTAAGAACCTGTTGTGGTTAAGTCTTAAGGTATCCCGGAGAGTGCTGGCCACCACTTGGATGGTCAGAGTTTAGTGCGCTGCATGGCTGCCCAAAACCCCACCGACCTCCGCCCCACTCCACCCAACCGATTGGCGGCAGCTTTGCCCATTAGACTGCATGCTGTGCTCTCAGTACAGGCGCATGCATTCTCCTAACCCACACTGCAAGGCTGCAATGTTATCTTGAACCAAGGAGGAGGCTGGTCCAAACTGGGATGATGACATTGCAAGGGGCTGTGTGCGCCTCCACCAGTGAGTGCTCCACGGCCAGATTTAGCAAGGAGATTGTACAACTTGCCCAGGCTTCCAATTGTTCTGCAGTCCACTAAAACTTTCATTACTTTGCAGACTGTGCCCGAGGAGTGAAAAGCTCTGGAGCACTTGGTGACACTTTCATGCCTCTATGTTGCTTGAGTGGGCAGAGAATCTAGGGGCCTGACTCCAATCATATCAATGTGGCTGCGCCTGAACTGTCTCAGCTGCAGAGGAATTATCACTTCATACAAGGTTTCCCTAATGCATCCCTGCTTTCATCACCCATTCCCCCAACCCCACACCCCGCATGTTCTTGTGCACTACCTTTAATCACAGGACAGCCTTTGACCCCACCCCTCAATCCATCTCAACCACAGGGCAGTCCTTGAACCCCCACCCCCACCCCAACGTGCCTCAACCTTAAAGTCCAACAGGCGATCAGGGCAAGCGATCTGCAACGTTACTGTATACGCACCTCCGAGTTCCCCTCAAAGTGCAGTCCACCAAGTGCACACCTTTTATATGCTAAAAGCAAAATATATGCTGTTATATGTTTTATATGCTGTTGTGAAACATGCACGCCGACACAGGCAGACAGTCCAGCAGGTACTGGGGTGGACTAATCCAGTTGGCTGGGCTTATAATGATATGCAGATGTATTGCAGTGAGGTTCCCAATGTTCGATCGCGAGAATTGCAGCCTGCCATTGCCGGGCGGAGCGGACGATCGCAAATTGGTTTCACAACTCGTGAAATTGATTTTTGGCCTTCTCGCCTTATTATCCACTCACGCCACCAAACATGCCTGACGCCTGCGGACACAGAAAATCCCTGCCCTTGTCTATCTTCTGGAGACCTCTGGGGAGATTCTGTTACATTCCATCTTTGAATATTTTGTCCGTATAGATAATGATCCAGTCCCTTATTTAGAGACAACCAGACATTGAAAGAACTCACCTTTTAGTTGAGTCTTGATATCTGAATCCATGTCTTTTCTCTTTTTTCAAAATTTTACCATTAAGTATTTAAGACTGCAGTGGTATTTTGGATATTATGGACTGTATTTCTATCAGTGATATTGTCTAGCTTGAGTTATCCTTGTTGCAAGAAATGGCTTCTTTAAGCCATTCAGACATTCTTTGTAACTCTGCTGCTCTATTATGAGCAAATATAAACATATCCGCACAATTTGTGACACAAGGAAGGGATCAATTGTTTCAGATCATTTTGTAACATTTTTAAAATGTCAAATAGAAAATTTAACACCACAATTATGCTACTTGCATTGTATCATTGAATTCTGCATTGAATTCTGAAATTATCCTGTGAGGCTTTGTGGGGTATAAAACATTATTTGAAAATAATACAAAACTATCAAAAATCATGTGACATAGATTCATACAGAACAGGAGGCCATTCAGCCTAATGTGCTTGTGCAGTCTCTTTAAAAGAGCTATCCAATTAGTTTCACTTGCCTGCTCTTCCCTCTGCAAATATTTCCTTTTCAAGTATTTATCTAATTCCGCTTTGATAGTTACCATTGAACCTGTTTCCGTCTTAAGGCATTCCATTGCAAATTGTTGTTGCGTTTCAAAATTCTCACTGGGCAGGATTTTGCCCTTGGCGGGGGTATTTGACGGGGGCGGTCAGAAAGCACCGCGATTTTACACAGACAGGCCAATTGAGGCACGCCCAGAGTGGAATGTGAGCGGCAGCGCTCAGCAGTGCCTGTGCGGGTGGGGGGAGGAGGGCTAGCGGGCCTAGCACAAACTTCATGCATGCACGCGAAAGAGCGCTTCAATCTCCCTGAGGCACGGAGCTGCCACAAAATAAAACTCTGCTGAACAAAATAAAAATGTCATAAAACATGACCCTTCATGTGACTCTGTCACATGAGCAGGGACATGTTTTAATTCAAGTGTAAAATTTTTGTTTTATTTTTATTTGCTTTAGGAAACCTCATCCCACCCATGGATGAGGTTTCCTAAAAAGCTTAAAGGCCACTTAGCGTTTTCGCTTGCCTGCCAACTGTAAAGCAGTGTAAATTTGAATTTAATTACCTTTTTAATGGCCTTAATAGGGCTTTTAATTGTTGGTGGGCGTACTGCTGACTCTGGAGCGCGCCCACCAAACAAAATATCGCGGGACTACGCGACGACGTCGGGATACTCGCCCAACGTCATTGCGCATCATTTTACACATGGCCGGGTTGGGCGCGCGCCCACCCACCAAACTCAATATTCTGCCCATTATCTCCTCTCTTGTTCTTTTGCCAAAAAACTTCAATCTATGTCCTCTGACTATTGATCCTCCTGTTTGTGGAAACTGTTTCTCCCTCCATACTCTATCAAAACCCCTCAATATTTTAAATAACTTTAATAAATCTCCCTTTAACCTTCTCCACTTTAAAGAAAACAATTTCAACTCCTCTAATTTCTCCACATAACTGAAGTTCTTTATCCCTGATACCATACTTGTAAATCTTATTGCACCCTCGGCAAAGCCTTGACATTCTTCCTAAAGTGGAGTGTCCAGAATTGGGCACAAGACACCAGCTCTGGCCTAACTAGTGATTTCTTAATGTTTGGCATAATTTCCTTGCCTCTGTTTATAAAGCTAAGAATCCTATATGTCTTCTTTAACAATTTGTCCATTCAAAGCTTTGTGTATGTAAACATCCAGGTCTCTCTGTTCCTGCACCCCTTTATAGTGCTACCATTTAGTATATATTATAGTCAGAGATGTTGCCATGCAGAATGGACCAAGGAACAGTTAACTGCCAAGCTTTTTAAATTCAAACCAAGTGCTCACCTCTGATTGGTCAAGGTACTGCCACGGGGAATGAACCATGGGATGGCTGTTCCCTAAGCATTTGTTTCATTGAAAAAGGCACAATGCGTGGACATGCTCCTTCTGTCTGCAAAGGACAGGGTCCAGGTGTGTAAATATATGTAGCTTTTAGCACCGATAAGTGAACCAGCTTTGACAGCATGTCTCTTTTTTTCAGCTATATATTATATTGCAGGCCAAGTGTATCCAGAAACACAGTGTGGTTTCCATGCTTGCAGATCCACAGTGGACATGATTTTCTTTATAAACCAGCTACAAGAGAAGTGTAGGGAACAGGATATACCTCTTTACCTTATTTTTGTAGATCTCACTAAAGCATTCGATACCTAATGCACTAAAGCAAGATTTTGAGGAAAATTGGCTGTCCACCAAAATTCCTCAGCCTCATCTGCTCCTTTCATGACAACATGCATTATACTGTACAGTTTGACAGCACCACCTCCAACAGTGTGAAGAATGGAGCAAAACAGGACTGTGTCCTAGCCCCAACTTTATTTGGTATTTTCTTTTCCATGCTCCTGACCTTTGTCTTCTCTGCAGATATGGAAGGAGCCTACCTGCACACCCGGTCAGATGCAAAACTCTACAACCTGTCCAGCTTGAGAACGAAGAGAAAAATATAGCACGTCTTGATCGGAGAACTCCTCTGGTGATGCCATGTTAGTCACTCACACAGAAACTCAGCTACAAAGATTCATGGATTGTCTCTCCAGTGCCCATAACTTGCTCTTCCTGACTATTAGTGTAAAGAAAACCACGTCTACGGGACAGGGTGTCACGTCTCCACCCTTGATCACCCTAAATAACAGCCTGCTGGAAGCGGTTAGCAAATTCTGCTAGCTTGGGTCCACACTGACAAACAATCTGTCTCTTGATGCAGAACTCAATACATGCATAGGGAAAGCAGCTACTACCCTTGGCTGACTCAATAAATGTGCATGTAATAACATCAAACTGACCCTTAGGACTAAGATGTTAGTTTATGAGGCCTTTGTTCTCAGCACCTTGTATGACTGAAATATAGGTGACATACATCTATCAAGAAAAGAAATTCAACAGTTTTCATCTTCGCTGTTTGTGGCGTGTTATGAACATCTCAAAAGGACAAAAATCATGAATGCGGCAGTCCTCTGAAAGAGAAATCTCACAAGTATGTTGGCAGTCATCAAGGAGAGGCACTTTTTCTGGCTCGGGCACATTCACAGGATGGAAGATGATCACATTACCAAGGATTTTCTGTCTGGCGAGGTAGCCAGAGCAAATCAAAGGTTATC
Organism: Cetorhinus maximus; assembly: GCF_964194155.1. Classification (NCBI taxonomy): domain Eukaryota; kingdom Metazoa; phylum Chordata; class Chondrichthyes; order Lamniformes; family Cetorhinidae; genus Cetorhinus; species Cetorhinus maximus. Next base: position 28,518,668 of record NC_135889.1, read on the forward strand.
AGGGTTAGATGGAAATATGGAAATCGAAACACAAGAAGATCAGCCATGATCTTATTGAATGGCGGAGCAGGTTCGAGGGGCTGAATGGTCTACTGCTGTTCCTACTTCTTATGTTCTTATGTAAGACCAGTAGGACGCCCAAATCTTCACTTCGAGGACACTTGCAAGTGTGACATGAAGCCCCCAAACATCGATTTTTCACACCCGAGAGATACTGACTGATGGCAGGGGGAAATGACGACATCACCTGTAGGCTGACATGTGGCACCAGTTTGTGGCTTCAGCAGTTTGGCAATGGGTGTCAACAATAAAAACAATAACCCACAATGATATCCGATAACCACTTCATATGTGGCACTTGTGGCAGAACCTTTCTCTCACAGATTGGTCTTTGTAGCCATCGGCAAAAGTGAAAAGCCAGCCCATCCCCAATGAATTTGATTTGCTACCTATTTGTTAACTTACATAGATGGAAGGAAAGCAATGATGGGGGGTTAATATTGCCTCTCCTCATTATCTCTTCCAAAGTCGATCATTTTACACTTTTCTGCATCGAATTTTATCTGACCTCTATCTGCCTATTTTGCTGGTTTGTATGTCCTCCTGAAACCTGCTGTTATTCTTTTCACTAAATACTATATTTTCTAGTTTTATGTCATTGGAAAATTTTGAAATTATGAAATTTATACCCAAGTCCAGGACATTAATATATATCAAAATGAGCTATGGTCAGTCCCACTATCAACTTATAGGAGATATGTTCCCTACAGTCTGAAGAACAACCATTCATCATCGCTATCTGCATTCTGTCCCTTAACCAATATGGTGTTCACACTACAACTGCCCCTTTGATCCTATGGGCTTCAATGTTGTTAACAAGTTTATTATGTTGTACTTTATCGAATATCGTTTGAAAGTACAGTAAGTAACCAATCAAATGTTTGAAAATTGAACTGTGTTTCTGAATAGCATTTTATTATCCCCAGTCACAAATAAAACAAATGATAAGATAAAAACTGGAATCGAGAGTTGAACACTTGGCACCTTCATTACCTAATGCCCAATTGTGGTGCATTGACATGGCTGAAATGAGGCCATTTTCTTCTTAATTTGGCTTGGCTGATTGACCACAGCTCATTTCAAATTATTCCATTGTTTCTTCTCTTGCTGATTTTGCAGCAGAACCTTCCAACTCATAATTCTCAATTACATCTGCTTTGGGACTTCCAAACTATCTGCAGTGAGACTGCAGTGTGCTGAAACAGATGATACTATTACATACTACAACAAAATATGTGGCTTGGGTCTTCTGGGGTAAGTACTAAAAGCTGTTCTGGTTTTTAAAAATGATTAGTTATTTCCTTTAGCTGCAGAACATTTTAGCCTTTAGTTCTAACAAACCAATTGGAGAATTGGTAATGAATTTATGACATCTAATTCTCTGTAAACAGGTAGTGTATATACTCTGTTTGGTCATCTGATGGTTATGGTGTGAACGATGTTTAATACTAAAATGACCGTACACAGGTTACAGAAAATGTAACATTTGACAGATGATGATTTGGAGAATTACAGGAAGTCTTAACCCTGAAATCACAGGGGATCTAAGCTAACAATTAACATTACAGTAAAGTTATGCTTTTCTTACAAGACTTACAATTCCATTGGGAGCTCTGAATCTACAAAAATACAAAATCGCAGGGAAAACTTACCTGATCTATCAATCACTCCCCATCCAAAAATAGTGCAACCGTGTACATAATTGACCAGACAGTCTCCTGGAACAGGCAATTCAGGAAAAAACTGTAAATTATTTTCCTATTCAATCAAACAAAGTTCCATGACACAGCAATTCAGATAACTTTTCACAATTGTGACTACTGACAATTTCTCCTCTAGAACCAGAAATGTCCTTTTCATATAAAAAAACTATCTGGTTTCCTTTCAGAGGAATGTAATGAATCCATATCAATCAATCTGACTAAGCCTTCATTTCTCTAAACAGCTGTAGTCCTTGAAATGTATTCATAACTAAAAGCTCTTGGGCTATGTCATATTCTGCTCACCTCCTCTGCACTTTGTCCAAAGCCTTAATAACTCTCACCAGAATTGGGCACTATGCTCTATAGACATATCAAATCTATTGCTAATATACTAAAGTATAGTATTATTTGCTTAATGCTTATTGTGCTTGAGTATACAACATAAAGCCCTATTTGATTTCCCTGTAGCCAACTGACACATGTAAAAAAGTGACCAACAAATATACCTGATTCTTGATCAGTTAACCTTATCAGGAAACCCTTGCATGGTATAAATATAATTGGAAGTTTGCATAAGAATAAAGACTTGTAATACAAATAGTACTTGTAGTACTATACACTTATTTTAACAAAGTACTTTTCATGACCACCTGACGGCATTTTGCAGCCAATGAAGTACTTTTTAAAGTGTAGCCACTGTTGTAATGTAGGAAACACAGGGCCAGATTTTCACAGAGTCGGGCCGACTCCAGAGACCTTTAAAAATGGCGGGTGGGCCCCAGATGCGCAAGTATCGGCCCCATTTCTGACAAATCACATTTTTGCTGGCAGGAAGAAGGGTTTGGGGTGTGGATCGCAATGTAGGAAATCCAAACTCAGCAGAGCCATTTGAATGTAGTACTGAGTTCAAACAGACCCCATGTTTGTTGTAATGTAAAGGCAAAATACTGCGGATGCTGGAAATCTGAAATAAAAACAAAAAATGCTGGAAAAACTCAGCCGGTCTGACAGCATCTGTGGAGAGAAAGACAGAGTTAACATTGAGTCCGTATGACTCTTATTCAGAGCTAAGGGGAAGTAGAAATGTGGTGAAATACATGCTGTTGAAGGGGGGCAGAACAGGTGAAGCTGGATAGAAGGCCAGCGATAGATGAAGGCAAAGGAGAGATTGCGAAAGATGTCATAGACAGAAGGTCAAAGGGTTGTTAATAGTGGTGGTGCTGGCTAAAGGAGGTGCTAATGGTGACATTAAGAGTGGAAAGCAGAATGTGATAATGGCAGGACCAGGGTAAGCACTCTGGAAAGTGACAGATGGCCCTAGTGGGTGTGGGGTGGGGGAGAGGGGACGGTGGTGGGAAAATAAAGATCGAAAAGGCTAAAAGCTGGAGATAAAGCAATGAATGAAATGGAAATAAATTTTAAAAATTATAATGAAAATAAGTAGGAAAAATATAAAATAAATTAATTAATTAAAAAATAAAAATGAATAAGAGAAAAGGGGGGATCAAAAAGGGGTGGGAATGGAGGAGAGAGTCATGGTCTGAAGTTGTTGAGGGGGCATGGGGACTAGGTGGGGAGTGAGGGGGTGTGAGGGATGAGGGCTAGAGGGCCGACCAGCTTTCAAAACAACTGGGATTAATTTTTTTTTAGTCATTCATGGGATTTGGGTGTCGCTGGCTAGGCCAGCATTTATTACCCATCCCTAATTGCCCTTGAGAAGGTGGTGGTGAGCTGCCTTCTTGAACCGCTGCAGTCCATGTGGTGTAGGTACACCCATAGTGCTGTTAGGGAGTGAGTTCCAGGATTTTGACCCAGCAACAGTGAGGGAACAGTGATATATTTCCAAGTTAGGATGGTGAGTGGCTTGGAGTGAAACTTGCAGGTGGTGGTGTTCCAATGTGTCTGCTGCCCTCGTCCTTCTACATGGTAGCAGTTGTGGATTTGGAAGGTGCTGTGTATGGAGCCTTGGTGAGTTCCAGAGAGTCCCAGAGAATCGAGGTGGGCCTTCTAGCTATTGCCCACACTTATGGCTGCTTTTGATCTGTTTCTGGGTACGGCGGACCAGACTTGATCCCACCCCCACCTACCCAGAGCCAAAATTGCATCTGATGGGGCACTTTATAGAGGTAGGTCTGCCAACCAATTCAGGCTACCTGACTTGGTAGCGAAAATCCATCCCACAGTAGTGACTTTATGGAAACAACATACAAGCAGCAATGTGATAATGACCAAACGATCTGTTTTTGTGATGTTAATTAAAGAATAAATATTGGCCAGGACACAGAAACTGGCTCCCCTGCTTTTCTTACATCAACGTGAAAGGACAGATGGGGCCTTCATCTGAAAGACAGAGCCTCCGACAGCACAGCAATCGCTCTGCACTACACTGCAGTGTAAGGCCTGATTTGTATGCTCAAGTCATGGAGTAGGACTTGAGCCCTCACTGACTCAGAAATGGGAATGCTAGCATCTTAGTCACAGCTGACAATCAAGCACCAAAATTATTTCCCACACATGGCCTTAAACATGTATTTTTAGTCTGTTTTCAATTTTTAACTTGTACTTTGCATTATTTGAAATAGCATGTAAGGAATTTACACTCAAGATCACACAAAGTATTAGCCAATAAAAGCCAACAACTTGAACCAGAGAGAATGGCTGCAAGGACTCCAGCACAATTAATTATCTGAGGTATTTACAGTTCAACCTCCAACAACTTTCCCATTGACAAAGAATATTGTACATTTAATGCTGATGAACGACATTTAATATCTAACATCTATTATTAATGTAATTGTTGCAGAACCACAGATGCTTAGAGCACAATCCATCATGTCAATGCTGGCACTATGGTAAAGCAATTGAGAACTAATTCAGTCCTGAAGAACCATTTTATACCTGAAATATCAATTACCTTGTTTTCTCAACAGATGCCACCTGACTTTTTGTGCAGCTTTACTTTCTCTGCAAAGCCTTGTGTCTTCCACTGCTTTAAATATTTATCCAATTTTCCCTTAAAAGATGCAATAGTTTCTTTCTCAACCATGGCATATGGGAAGGTATTCCATGCTCCAACAACCCTATGTTAAAGACATTTCGCTGATCTCTCTCCTTTCCTCCACCTCTTCCAACAAGACCTTCAGTGGAGTGTCCAAAAACTTTGGTCCGTGCCATGGATAACCATTGTTGAATCTTCCACAGCACAATATTCAGACTGATCTCACGACCAGCAGCAGCTTCTTTCAGAGGTGCAGGCTAACTTAAAATTATGCTAGACACTCACGATATTGGGGCTCCTGCTAATGCATGCAGTCAAACAACAGCACAGTGAGTGCTGGTAACATGCAGCCATCATGGAAATGGATAGGCAGCAACAAGTTGGCATCCCATCTACATTGCAGTGAATCAAACACCGGCATCCCTGTGCCTGGATATGTAATTTATCTCGCTTTGCTTCTTCTCTGTAAGCTACCTTTCGGTCCATATTGCAGAGTAAAGGGTTAAAATCAGGAGCACCTGATACGGATGTAACTATGATGTAAGATTGCATGGTTGTTGAGATCTGGTGGGAGGCAGAAGTACTACCGTGTGTAGAGTCATTGATATGTATATAGATCTGTAAATAAAAAAGAATGCTTTTTATGACTTACAGACCAGAATATCTTTCTTAGGGGACAAACAAACCCTAAAGAAACCCCATCAAGACCCCAAAGCCAAGACGAAACACATACTGCTAAATTTCCTCTTATGCCTAAATCTTTCTAATAAGCCTCTTCTAAAGCATCTTAACAAATGCCTCCTGGAAATCCATATACACAATATTATTTATTCCTTTTAATACTCTTTCACGGATATGTGTGTCGCTGCCGACGCCAGCATTTATTGCCCATCCTTAATTGCCCTTGTGAAGATGGTGTTCAGCCACCTTCTTGAACCACGGCAGTCCTTGTGGTGTAGATACACACACAGTGCTGTCAGGAATGGAGTTCCAGGATTTTGATCCAGTGACAGTGAAGGAACGGCGATATAGTTCCAAGTCAGGATGGTATGAGGCTTGGAGGGAACTTGCAGGTGGTGGTGCTCTCTTGCATCGACTGCCCTTGTCCTTCTAGGTGGTATAGGTCGAGGGTTTGGAAGGTGCTGTTGCAGAAGCCTTCGTGGGTAGCTGCAGTGCATCTTGTAGATGGGTACACAGTGCTGTCACTGTACTAAGTGGTGGAGCAAGTGAATGTTTAAGATGGTGGATGGGCTACCAATCAAGCAGGCTGCTTTGTCCTGGACAATGTCGAGCTTCTTGAGTGTTGTTGGAGCTGCACTCATCCAGGCAAGTAGAAAGTATTCCATCACACTCTTGTCTTGTGCCTTGGAGATGGTGGACAGGCTTTGGGGAGGGAGGAGTTGAGTTACTATCCGCAAAATTCCCAGCTTCTCACCTGCTCTTGTAGCCATAGTGTTTATATAGCTGATCCAGTTCAGTTTCTGGTCAATGGCAGTTGACAGTTGGGGATTCAGCAATGGTAATGACATTAATGTCAACATAGGAACATTGAACCTGGGAGCAGGAGTAGGCCATTTGGTGCTTCACGCCTGCTCTGCCATTCATTAAGATCATATTTGATCTGGTTGTGCTGTCAACTTCATTTTCCTGTCTATCCCCCATAACCCTTGACTCCCCTGTTTATCAAAAATCTGTCTAACTCTGCCTTGAATAGATTCAATGACCCAGCCTCCGCTACTTTCTGGGGAAGAGAATACCACATACTTTTTTTTAAAATCCGTTTAGGGGATGTGGGCTTCACTGGCTGTGAAGGCCCATTCCTAATTGCCCTTGAGAAGGTGGTGGTAAGCTGCCTTCTTGAACTGCTGCAGTCTATGTGGTGTAGGTGCACTTACAGTGCTGTTAGGGACGGAATTCCAGGATTTTGACCCAGCGACAGTGAAGGAATGGCAATATAGTTCCAAGTCAGGATGGTGAGTGGCTTGGAGAAGAACTTCCAGGTGGTGGTGTTCCCATCAGTTAGCTGCCAATCACTGTACTAAGTGGTGGAGCAAGTGAATGTTTAAGATGGTGGATGGGGTACCAGTCAAGCAGGCTGCTTTGTCTTGAATAGTGTCAAGCTTCTTCAGTGTTGTTAGGGCTGCATTCATCCAGGCAAGGGGGGAGTAATCCATCACACTCCTGACTTGTGCCTTGGAGACTGTGGACAGATTTTGGGGAGTCAAAAGATGAGTTTCTCACCACAGAACTCCTAGCCTTTGACCTGCTCTTGTAGCCACAGTATTTATATGGCTCGTCCAGTTCAGTTTCTGATCAATGGTAACCCTCAGCATGTTGAAAGTGGGTGCTTCAGTGGTGGTAATGCCATTGAATGTCAAGGGGAATTGGTTAGATTCTCTGTTGTTGGAGATGGTCATTGCCTGACACTTGTGTGATGTGAATGTTACTTGCTACTTGTCAGCCCAAGCCTAGATGTTGTCCAAGTCTTGCTGCATTTGGACATGGACTGCTTCAGTATCTGAGGAGTCATGAATGGTGCTGAACATTGTGCAATCATCAGCGAACATCCCCACTTCTGACCTTTTGATGGAAGGAAGGTCATTGGTGAAGCAGCTGAAGATGGTTGGGCCTAGGACACTACCCTGAGGAACTCCTGCTGTGATGTCCTAGAGCTGAGATGACTGACCTCCAACAGCCACAACCATCTTTCTTTGTGCTAGGCATGGCTCCAATCAGTGGAGAGTTTTCCCCCGATTCCCATTGATTCCAGTTTTGCTAGGGCTCCTTGATGCCACTCTCGGTCAAATGCTACCTTGATATCAAGGGCAGTCACTCTCACCTCACCTCGGGAGTTCAGCCCTTTTGTCCATGTTTGAACCAAGGCTGTAATGAGGTCAGGAGCTGAGTGGCCTTGGCATAACCCAAACTGAGCGTCAGTGAGCAGGTTAGTGCTAAGCAAGTACTGCTTGATAGCACTGTTGATGACTCCATCACTTTCCCGATGATCTAAAGTACACTGATGAGGCGGTAATTGGCCTTGTTGGATTTGCCCTGCCTTTTGTGTACAGGACATACCTGAGCAGTTTTCCACATTGCTGGGTAGATGCTAGTGTTGTAGCTGTACTGGAACAGCTTGGCTTGGGGTGCGGCAAGGTCTGGAGAACAAGTCTTCAGTGCTATTGCCAGAATATTGTCAGGGCCCATAGCCTTTGCAGTATCCAGTGCCTTCAGGCATTTCTTGATATCATGTGGAGTGAATAGAATTGGCTAAAGACTGGCATCTGTGATGCTGGGGACCTCCAGAAGAGGCCAAGATGAATCATCCACTTGGCATTTCTGGCTGAAGATTGTAGCAAATGCTTCAGCCTCATCTTTTGCACTGACGTGCGGGGCTCCCCCATTTTTGAGGATGGGGATATTAGTGGAGCTTCCTCCTCCAGTGAGCTGTTCAATTGTCCACCACCGTTCACAATTAGATGTGGCAGGACTGCAGAGCTTAGATCTGAACCATTGGTTGTGGGATCGCTTAGCTCTGTCTATCACTTGCTACTTATGCTGTTTGGCATGCAAGTAGTCCTGTGTTGTAGCTTCACCAGGTTGACACCTCATTTTTAGGCATGCCTGGTGCTGCTCCTGGCATACCCTCCTGCACTCTTCATAAAACCAGGGTTGATCCCCTGGCTTGGTGGTAATGGTAGAGTGGGAAATGTGCCTGGCCATGAGGTTACAGATTGTGGTTGAGTACAATTCTGCTGCTGCTGATGGCCCAGAGTGCCTCATGGCTGCCCAGTTTTGAGTTGCTAGATCTATTTGAAATCTATCCCATTTAGCACGGTGGTAGTGCCACACAACACAATGGCGGATATTCGCAATGTGAAAACGGGTCTTCGTCTCCACAAGGACTGTGCGGTGGTCACTCCTACCAATACTGTAATGGACTGTTACATCTGCAGCAGGCAAGTTGGCGAGGATGAGGTCAAGTATGTTTTTCCCTATTGTTGATTCCCCCACCACCTGCTGCAGACCCAGTCTAGCATCTATGTCCTTAAGAACTCGACCACCTCGGTCAGTAGTGGTGCTACTGAACCAGTCTTGGTGATGGACAATGAAACCCTCCTCCCAAAGTAGTCTGCGGCCTTGCCATCCTCAGTGCTTCCTCCAAGTGGTATTCAACATGGAGGAGTACTGATTCATCAGCTGTTTGGGGGCTGGGGGGTGGTGAGATGAGGGGGGGCAGTACGAGGTAATCAGCAGGAATTTTCTTTGCCCATGTTTGACTGACTAACAACCCTCTGAGAGAAAAAAATTCTCCTCATCTCAATCTTGAAAGGGAGACCTCATTCTTAAACTTTGTCCCCTATTTCTAGTCCCCCCCACAAGTGGAAACACCCTATCAAGTCCCCTAAGGATCTTATATGTTTCAATAAGATCTCCTCTCATTCTTCTACACTCCAATGAGTATAGGCCCAACCTGTTCAACCTTTCTTCATAAGATAAGCCCCTTATCCCTTGAATGAGATGAGTAAACCTTCTCTGAACTGCTTCTAATGCAATTATATCAAGGAGATGGTGAGATTCTCTCTTGTTGGAGATGCTCATTGCTTGGTACTTGTGTGGCGCCAATGTTACTTGCCACTTCTCAGCCCAAACCTGAATGTTGTCCAGGTCTTGCTGCATAAGGGCACATACTGGTTCAGCGAAGTCACAAACGGATTGATGATTGTGCAATTATCAACAAATATCCCCAATTTTGACCTTATGATGGAGGGAAGGTCATTCATAAAGCAGCTGAAGATGGTTGGATCTAAGACTGAAGAACTCTTGCAATGATGTCCTGGGACTGAGATTGACTTCCAACAAACACAATCATCTTCCTTCATGCTAGGTATGACTACAACCAATTTTCCCCCTGATTTCCATTGGCTTCAATTTTTCTAGGGCTCCTTGATACCACACTTGGTCAATGATGTCAAGGGCAGTCACTCTCATCTCACCTCTTGAGCTCAGCTCTTTTGTTCAGGTTTGGACAAAGGCTATAATGAGGTCAGGAGCTGAATGGCCCTGGCAGAAACCAAACTGAGCGTCAGTGAGCAGGTTATTGTTAATTACTTGATAACGTTGTCAACAACCCTTCTATCACTTTGCTGATGATTGAGAGTAGACTGATGGGGTGGTAATTGACTGGGTTGGATTTGTCTAACTTTTTGCGGACATGACATACCAGGGCAATTTTCCACATTGCTGGGCAGATGCCAGAGATTCTCATTTGGTCAGGCAGCATCTGTGGAGAAAGAAACAGAGCTTGATTTTTGACCCCTGCTGGGGCTAGACACTTATGCTGGTGGTTGGGGGCTAGGGACAGTGTTGGGGGTAGCTTGGTGCTGAAAACTAGCTAGCCAGTGTGCCTCATCCAGCCTCCAGTCCATTTTTGTGGAGGTGGAATCAGGGCCAGCAGGGCTACTCATCACATGTGGCAAGCAGCTGATTAGGCTCATTAAGAGGTTAATTGAGTTCAGCTAATGGAGGCCCACTGGGATTTTCCAGCCGGCTTCCAATTTCCCACACTGGCGGTGCCAATTTAGGTGCCTCAAGATGGCGACAGGCCATGATGCCAGTGCTCCAGGCAGGCCTAGACACCCTCCTTGCCTGCCTGAGTGCAAGAGCAGCCACAGACCACCCTGCAGAGATTTACACACCCTATCCCCTATGTCCTCTGGCTCACCCCTCCTCCACCCCCAACAGAGGTGGCTGGGTTGTTGAACTTATTTTTTTAATCAAAGCTACCCCATTTTGATTTAAGGGAATGCTGCCTTTGAAATCCCTCTCTGCCTATTTCCACCCAGGGGCAAGTTCAGAGGCAGAAACAGTCCCAATTCCTCTTTCCCATCCCAGAGGGAAAATCCTGCCGCAGAGTTAAAGTGAAGGTCTTCATACTACACAAAAGTTAAACATGTTTTAGGCAGTGAAAAGTGGGCAGAGAGTATGCATAAAGAAAGAACAGAAGATCTGTGATTGGTCAAGAATATGATAAAAAATGAGAAAGGGCCATATGGTCCATCAAGCCTGCTCTACAATTCAGTATGATCGTGGCTGATACTGGGCTCAACTCCACTTTCCTGCCTGCTCCCCATATCACTTGATTCCCTGAAAGACTAAAAATCTGTCTGTCTCAGCCTTAAATATATCCAATGATGGAGCATCCATAAACCTCTGGGGCAGTGGTGGGAAACCTGCAGTCTGTGGGCCGCAAGCAGCCCAACAGGATTCCACGCGCAGGAAAAAGGACCCAACTGCAGTCATTACTGATGCTCATTTAGCTCAGCACCGCTTGACAGGAGACAAGACAACACAGTTGAAAGTTTTCACTTTGCTTTTCGCTAGCTTTTGTGCTGTGCTGAGTGTTATTCAAAATAAGTGAAACCAAGTTAAATTGACTTGAAAGGCGTTATGTGGCGAAAGCATTGGCTTCTCAGTCAATGAATTATATGTCGCTTACAAACATCTGACCTATGACATACATTTTGCAATGTTCGGTGTTTTTGTTTCATTCAGACATGTTTTCAAGTAATTAGCAATAAATTATTATCCTGTTGTATAGCATTTGTAAAGCACCTAGAAGCAAATGATTTCGGTGTCTGCTGCTGACTGCCAGTTATTAAATTTATTGTAGTCTTAGCTGAAGCAAGTAGCCTTCGATGAAACAAGAATTATGACCTTGTTTTTTTTTTTATTCATTCACGGGATGTGGGCTTCACTGGCCGGGCCAGCATTAATTGCCCATCCCTAGTTGCCTTTGAGAAAATGGTGGTGAGCTGCCTTCTTGAACCGCTGCAGTCCCTGTGGTGTAGATACACCCACAGTGCTGTTAGGAAGGGATTTCCAGGGTTTTGACTCAGCGACAGTGAAAGGACAACAAAATAGTTCCAGATCAGGAAGGTGAGTGGCTTTGAGGGGAACTTCCAGGTGGTGGTGTTCCCGTCTATCTGCTGCCCTTGTCCTTGTCATCTTGTAGATGGTACACACTGTTGCTACCGTGCATAGGTGGTGGAGGGAGTGAATATTTGTGGATGTGGTGCCAATCAAGCAGGCTGCTTTGCCATGGATGGTGTCAAGCTTCTTGAGTGTTGTGGGAGCTGCACTCATTCAGGCAATTGGGGAGTTTTTCATCACACTCTTGACATGTGCCTTGTAGATGGTGGACAGGCTTTGGGGAGTCAGGAAGTGAGCTACTCATCACAGGATTCCTAGACTCTTACCTGCTCTTGTAGCCACAGTATTTATATGGCTATCCAAGTTCAGTTTCTGGTCAATGGTAACCCCCAGGATGTTGATAGTGGGGGATTCAGTGATGGTAATGCCATTGAATGTCAAGGGGCGAAGGTTAGATTCTCTCTTGTTGTAGATGGTCATTGCCTGGCGCTTGTGTGGCACTAATGTTACTTGCCATCTGTCAGCCCAAGCCTGGATATTGTCCAGGGGCAGAATATTGCGGTCGTCGGGCAAGCAATGAGGTGCAATGAGGTTCAGGTGAACGTCCCAACTTCATGGCGTACTCACATGATATTTCGGTTGGTAAGCGTGCGCGGGAGTCAGCAGCGTGCTCACCGATGATTAACAGGCCCATTAAGATCACTAAAGTACCAATTGAATTAATTTTTTTGCTGCCCATCCAACCTCACGGTTGGCAGGCAGGCAAAAAGGCCAAGAGGCCTTTGGATTTTTTAGGAAACCTCACCCACAGGCGGGATGAGGTTTCCAACAGCAATTACAAATTAAATAAAAATGTTAATGTTTCATTCATAACATGTCCGTGCTCATGTTATAGTCATAATGTTAAAATGTTAAAAAAAGTCCCCTTATGTGACAGTCACATGAAGAGTCATATTTTTAACATTTTAAAATTCTTTATTTTTCATTTTTTAAATCTTCACCTCCCTGAGGCAGCTCCCAGGTGGTGCTGAGCACTGTAGCAAATATTTCACGCTGGTCAGACCTTAATTGGCCCGTCAGCGTGTAATCGCAGTCGGGGCCCAATCGCGGTTAGCAGTTGTTTTCACGGCTGCTCCCGAACACCCCCAGCGAGGGCAAACTCCTGGTCCAGGTCTTGCTGCATTTGGACATGGACTGCTTCAGTATCTGAAGAGTCGCGAATGGTGCTGAACATTGTGCAATCATCAGCGAACATTCCCACTTCGGACCTTATGATGAAGGGAAGGTCATTGGTGAAGCGGCTGAAGATGGTTGGACTGAGGGCACTAAACTGAGGAACTCCTGCAGAGATGTCCTAGAGCTGAGATGACTGACCTCCAAAAACCACAACCATCTTCCTTTGTGCCAGGTATGACTCCAACCAGTGGAGAGCTTTTGCCCTGATTCCCATTGACTCCAGTTTTGCTAGGACTCCTTGATGCCACACTTGGTCAAATGCTGCCTTGATGTCAAGGGCAGTCACTATCACCTCGCCTCGGGAGTTCAGCTCTTTTGTCCATGTTTGAACCAAGGCTGTAATGAGGTCAGGAGCTGAGTGGCCCTGGCGGAACCCAAACTGGGCATCAGTGAGCAGGTTATTGCTAAGCAAGTGCCGCTTGATAGCACTGTTGATGACCTCTTCCATTACCTTACTGATGATCAAGAATAGACTGATGGGGCAGTAATTGGCCGGGTTGGATTTGTCCTGCTTTTTGTGTACAGGACAAACCTGGGCAATTTTCCACATAGCCAGGTTGATGCCAATGTTGTGGCTGGACTGGAACAGTTTGGATAGGGGCGCGGCAAGTTCTGGAGCACAAGTCTTCAGTACTATTGCTGTAATATCTATTGCTATAATATCTATTGGGAAGAAAGTTTTAATTTGCGTGATGTTGATTCTGTGAATGCAATAACTTTAAGGTAGTCTAGTGTTATTTGTTCCACTGGTGGTTGAGGAAGGTAACCGCTGGAGAAAACATTAGCTACGGTTCGATCAGCACGCCCACAAATTGTGGAGGACAGATCCAAGCAGTAGTCGCAATGAGTATAATGTAAGTAAGGCAAGCGTAATTATTTATTTTGTTTTTAACCATTTGAAGTTGATGACAGTTCTATTAATATATGAATGATTAAACATTTCCTGTAACTCATTATGCAGTATTCGGCATGTATTAAATGTATTTAATCTTATTCATGGGGTCATGGTTAGTGCACATGCCTGATTTCAAGCTTGTGGCCCATTGAGATGAAGGGGGGCCACTCATGGGGCCCAGTCACTAGACTAGATTGCCCATCACTGCTCTGGGGTAAAGAATTCCAAGGATTCACAACCCTTTGAGTGAAGAAATTTCTCCTCATCTCAGTCCTATATGATTGGCCCCTTATTGTGAAATTATGCCCCTTGCTGTAGATTTCCCAGTCAGGAAAAACAACCTCTCAGTGTCTACCCTGTCAAGCCCCTTCATAATCTTGAATGTTCCAATGACATCACCTCTCATAATTCTAAACTCCAGAGAATATAGAATATATATAGAATATATACTCAGCCTCTCATTATAGGACAACCCTCTCAGCCCAAGGACCAATCTAGTAAACATTTGCTGTACCGCCTCCAATACAAGTATATATTTCCTTAAATATGGAGACCAAAATTGCACACATTATTGCAGGTTTGGTCTCACCAAAGCCCCATTATTTGTAGCAAGGCTTCTTTATTCTTGTACTCCAATCCCTTTGCAATAAAAGCTAAAATGCCACTTACTTTCCTAATTGCTTGTTGTACCTACATGCTAACTTTTTTGCTTTTATGCTAACTTTTTGTGTTTTTTGTATGAGTCTACCCAAGTCTTTTTGAACATCAACATTGACAAGTTTCATGCCTTTCAAAAAATCATTCTGCTTTTATATTCTTGTGATCAAAGTGAATAACTTCATATTTATCCACATTGTACTCCATCTGCCACCTTGTTGTCCACTTATTTAACCTGTCTATATCCCTTTGCAGCCTCTTTGTGTCCTCCTCACAGCCTGCATTCCCACCTATATCATCAGCAAACTTAGATCTTTATCTCTTCATCTAAATCATTAATATAGATTGTAAATAGCGGAGGCCCCAGACTAATCATTACAGGACTCCACTAGTCACAGCTTACCAACTACAAAATTCCCCATTTATACCTACTCTTTGCTTCCTGTCTGTTAATCAATCCTCTATCCGTGCTAATATATCACCCCCAACTCCATGAGCCCTTATTTTGTGTATTAATCTTATGAGGGAGATACACTGAAAGGACTAATTTCTGTTGAATTTGCAGGACCATGCTTTATGGAGCACCAAGTGAAAGTATTGAGCCATTATAATTTAGCAGTCTGGAAGTGACAGTTGGTTAACTGGATATTGTCACATTTAAGGTACAGAATGTACCAAGTTTTGATATATCAGACCCTACCTCAAAACAGAATCTGAGCCCTGTTGAAAGATAGAACAGGACACAGATCATCCAAGCAGCAGTAGTAGTTGCTGAGTCCACTGATGCAGTAAACAAGCTGAAGGAGACTTAAGAAGATAGTCCAGGTCCAGAAGCTGAGGGTATATTGTTACAGATGTGCCTGTTACTGGAAGATAACATTGGTGGGTTTATCCTATCCAGATCGAATTGAGAAGCTTCTGCAGACATCTGCCATTTTGTGATGAAGACCATGCCTGTGGAACTGGGGTTGATAGCCTTGCTACAATTGTACAGAGCTTTGGTGAGAATAACGTGTGAAATTTTGGCTGGTATGTTAATTGTGTCTTCTGCCAGAGGTCATAGATTTAAAATCAGTGGCAAAAGATCAAGAGGAGAGATGTGCAGAATTTTATCCACTCAGAGTTATTGGGATCGGGAATGGAATGGGAAGTAGATTTCATAAATAATTTTAAAAGGAAGTCAGGCAGGTACTTGAGGATGAAAAATATAGAAGATTAAGGGCAGAAAGTAAAGATGTGGAATAATCATGACTGCTTTTTAAGAGCCATCACCAGCATGACAGGACAAATGGACTCCTTCTGTGCTGTAATCAATGATTCAATGAATTAATTATTACCTCAAGCCAGTTAAGGAACCCAATAAATAACTTCAAATAGATCCTACTGTTGAAGTGCTAATATGAAGTAAATTAGAGGGGAAAAAAGTGGCATGCTTAATCTTCAATATCTTTGTTATTTTATGCATCATTTATTTTATTCTCTCATTTACTGATATGTAGGTTTCAGTGTTATTGTTTGCCGGTCATTCATCGGTCTTATCATAGAAGCATACAGTGCAGAAGAGGCATTCAGCTTGTATCAGCTCTTTGAAAGTGCTATCCACTTGGTCACATTCCTCTACTCTTTCCTTATCGCCCTGCAAATTTCTCCTCTTCAAGCATAAATCCAGTTCCTCTCTTGGGAGATACGATTGAATTTGCTTCCATCACACTCTCAGCAGTCTATTCTCAATCATAACAACTCTCTGAAAATAAATTTATCCCCATTTCCCCCTCTGGTTCTTTTGCCAATTACCTTATCTGTCTGGTTACCAACCCTTCTGCCAGTGGAAAAAAATTCTCCTTTACTCTATCAAAACCCTTCATAATTTTGAACACATCTATTAAATCTCACCTTGGCCTTTTCTTTTCCAAAGAGAACAATCCCAACTTCACTGGTCTCTCCACATAACTGAAATTCCTCATCCCTTGTACTATTCTAGTAAATATCCTTTGCACCCTTTCCAAGGCCTTGACATCCTTCCTAAAGAGTTCATTAGCTAGGCATCCATCCACCTTGGGAAATGATGGACTGCACCCAACATGTATGTCAGTTCTGGATTAAACATTGTTTGTTGTAGCTGTAGAGGACGATTTATGAGTGGCAGTCCCTTCCACAGCTGGCATAGATGAATAGCGTTGGCCCAAGGTCAACTGATATCTTTTCCTTCCGACAGGCTCTCTTTTCTGCCATTTCATCATTTCTTTTCCCCTCTGCATTTTCCACACGCTTCCTGACTGCTTGCATTCCGGTCAGCAGCTATTATCTATTCAGCTCACATGACCCAGTCAATGGAGTCGTCACTGACTCAAGAGGGCAAACACGCTGGGGATCACTGCATGCTGGTGTACTTCTGTGTTTGGCAATTTGTCTCGCCAGGAGATGTGCAATATTCATCTGAGGCAGTGGAGTGGAAGCTCCAGTCCTGGTTTGCATAGGTTGTTCATGCCTCGCTACTGTAAAGGAGGTTGCTGAGAACTCATGACTGGTACAAGCGGTGCTTTGCATTTTCGGTTACTTTGCTGTTGGTCCAGTCTAGATTTCTCAACTTTGACATGACAGCTGCAGCCTTCCAACCCTGGTGCTGATTTTGCATCGAGGGACAGGTTGCTGCTGATTGTTGATCCTAAATATGTAAAGCTGCCGATGACCTCCAGAGTGAGGCTGACAAGCTTGATGGAAGGTGAAGACTCTATGTCCTGTCCCATAACTTTGGTCTTCCTGATGCTGATTATCAGCCCAAACTCCTTGCAGATCCAGGAGAACCGATCTACAAACTGTTACAAGTGAACTTCAGTATGGGATGTCAGTGCAGCATCATCAGCAAACAGCAACTCACAGACTAGGACATTACGCACTTCGGTTTTTGTGCGCAGCCTTGCCCAGCTTGCCATCAGCTCTGGCATACAGGTAGACACCCTCACTTGAGTCACCGAAAGAGTACAATAGCAGCAAGGAGAAAAATACGCCAAACAGAGTTGGCGTCAGGACGCAGCTCTGCTTTACTCCACTTTAAACTGCTGCAGAAAATAGGCTGCCCACCTGAACTCCTGGGCATCATTTCTTCTTTCCACAAGAATATGCACAGTTTCATCAGTTACAATGGAGCAACATCAAGATCAGTAGCAGGGTAAAGCAGGGCTCCGCCTGAGTAGTGTCATGACTCACTGGGGATAGTGCGCTGTAATATCAAGCCCCACTGCTCCCCGAACCGTGACAAATGTGAAAAGTTTGACCAAACCGCCAGATTGCCCCAATTCTACCTAACTGTTTAATTTAGGTTAACAGAATACGAGCACCAGGTTTGTAAACTTAAACAGTAAATAACTGTTTATTGAACAGATTGTCTTTAACCAGTGGCAAAAGAAAGAAATATGAATTGCTAACTTCTAACACTATGGGCAGAATATTAAGCTCGGCGGGCAGACACATGCACGACCTGGCCGGGCATAAAATGCGCGCGATGATATCGGGCGAGCGACCCAACATCAACGCGCAGTCCCGCGATATTTCGTTCGGCAGGTGCAAGCTGGAGTCGGCAGCACGCCAGCCGACAATTAAAAGGCCTGTTAAGGCCATTAAAAAGATGATTAAATTCAAATTTACACTGCCCGTCCAACTTTACAGTTGGCGGACAGGCGAAAATGCCAAGCGGCCTTTGCACTTTTTAGGAAACCTCATCCATGGGTGGGGATGAGGTTTCCTACAGCAAATAAAAATAAAATAAAAATTTTACACTTGAATTAAAAACGTGCCCCTGCTCATGTGACAGTCATGTGACAGAGTCACATGAGGGGACATGTTTTATGATTTTTTAATTTTCTTTATTTTTTTTTAAACAGCGCTTCATCTCCCTGAGGCAGCTTTGTGCCTCAGGGAGCTTATGAAGCACTCACTCGCTTGCATGCACGAAGTTAGCACTCAGCCCGCTCGCCCTTCTCACCCTGCCCGCACAGGTAGTGCTGAGCGCTGCCGCTTGCGTTTCATGCTGGGCGGGCCTTAATTGGCCCACCAGTGTGAAATGGTGGTGTGGTGCCGATCGCGGTGGTCGGTTGGCTTCCCAACCGTCCCCGCCGAGCCCGCATGCCAAGGGCAAAATTCTGCCATATAACTTAAACTCTACCCCCTTCTTAAACTCACTATACACACATGCATACACATAAACGTGGACTTTAAGGGTGGGATAAAACAGTTCAATAGCACCAACCCAGAGTACAGGTTTCAATGGGTTGATTTTGATCGCTGTCTTCCAAATTTCTTTCAGTTTTTGTTGATGACACAAGGTGGTCTTTCAGCACTTTCAGTATTTAGTTCACTGGTTCAGAGGTTGTTTTCAATGTCTCTAACAGTGATTTTCCCCTTTTCCTTTTTACAGGGGTTTCCTCAGAGAGAGAGCAGCTTATATAGATATGAGGAAGAGAGATTTTAGATGTTTTCTCTTTGCAGGCCAGGAGCTTTCTGCTTCCCTGCTCTTCACACAAAACCTTGGTCACCTGGTCAGGAGCCAATTAAAATGCTGTTGTCAGACAGCTCCCATGGTCCAGGATCCTTTCCGGCACCATCCTGTCTTTCATGGCACATTCTGTTCCAGGACTGCAACATTATATATATCTCTCATCCTGTTCCAGTGGGCATGTCTTTCAACCTGCAGCCATTGTAATTCTAATTCACAGTCCAACAGAAAATAGAAAGATACATTCTTTACAACAGTCCAACAGAAATAAAAACATATGTTTCTTACAGTAGTGCTCAGAATTGGACTTAATGGAGGGAATTTGAACCCCAAAATGGGTGGGTTTAAGTTGGTTAAAGTGTTAAAAATCTGAATCCTGACACCAAATCACCTCTGGGGTAGAATTTTATGTTTGTCGGGTGAGCGGGCTCGACTCAATTGGCAGCGGGCGCATAGCCGATCTCCGCCGGCAAAACGGGCCGTGCCGCCATTTTGCGCGGGTAGGCCAATTAAGGCCCGGCCAGCATGTTGTAGACTCCCGTGTACAGCGGGAATTTCAAATGTGCGGCGGGTGTGTACAGACCGCCTGTTTCAATGGGGAACCGGCAGTCTGTATAAAGAAAGGCCAGGCAGCCTCCTTTAGGCTGTTCACCATGGCCAGTGACCAGTCTGCACAGCGGGCTCAAGAGGACGGCAGGGCAGAGGAGGAGGGGGGCAGGCTGCAGGGTAGGCCAGCGAGGGGGCCAATGTGCCCCTCGGTTCTCTGATGCCTGCCTTGCTGCCCTCCTCAAAGAGGTGTCACATCGTCGGGAGGTGTTGTTTCCCGAGGATGGGAGGAGGAGGGCCCCCCATGTCACCAAACAGGCCTGGCAGGAGGTGCCGGAGGTCGTCAGCTCTCAAGATGCTGTGCGGCGCACACAGACCCAGTGCCACAAAAGCTTCAATGATTTGTTGCACTCTGGAAGGGTGAATACCATGTCAGCCTTGGCCATTTAGCCCAGCAGGTAGCCTTAGCCTTTGAGGCCACCCCCCCCTCCCACGTCTTAGTGTCATTACTGCATTGGGCATTTGGCGCATGCTGGGTAGGCAAACAGATAGTGACCATGCTTACATCAGCCTTAGTGGTTGAGGAGAAGATGGGTTCTCCCCGCAGCATATGTTGGTGTTTGTCACATTTGAGTAGTTTGGGGGCAACCTGCAGGGGAGGCAGTTAGGCACATGCTCAGAACTCCAACACATGTCTTATTGATGGTGATGAAATGGTGGAAGGGGAGCCTCAAGGTGTCGTGGCCAATAGCCATCTGCTGGCCTCGGCGCCACACCTAGTTGCCATGGGTGCTAAGAGCCGTGTGTTATTCAAAGTTAAAAACAAAAAGCTAAAAGCTACTGCGGATGCTGGAAATCCAAAACAAAAACAGAATTACCTGGAAAAACTCAGCAAGTCTGGCAGCATCGGCGGAGAAGAAATCAGTTAACGTTTCGAGCCTTCATGGCCCTTCGGCAGAACTGCAGCATAGTTTCAACAAGGGAGAAATATAAATTGGTTTAAGGTGGGTGGGGAGGGGGGAGTGAAGAGACACATTGAGGGTGTGGTGTGATGATTGTGGAGATGAGCAGATAATCAAAAGATGTCACAGACAAAAGGGTCAAAGAGGTGTTGAAGGTGGTGGTCTTTGTCTGAGAAAAGTGCTAATTAAGAATGGAAGACAGGATATTCAAAGTACAGCTCTAGTGGGGGTGGGGTGGAAAGACTAAAGGTTTTAGTTTTAGATTTAAAAATAATGGAAATAGGTGGGGAAAGAAGAATCTATATAAATTATTGAAAAAAAAAAGCGGGGGGGGGGGGGGGGGAAAGAAACGGGGTGGGGGGGTGGGGATGGGGGAAGGGGGAGTTTAAGATCTAAAGTTGTTGAATTCAATATTCAGCCCAGAGGGCTGTAAAGTGCCTAGTCGGAAGATGAGGTGCTGTTCCTCCAGTTTGCGTTGGGCTTCACTGGAACAATGCAGCAAGCCAAGGACAGACATGTTGGCAAGAGAACAGGGTGGAGTGTTAAAATGGCAAGCGACAGGGAGGTTTGGGTCTTTCTTGCTGACAGACCGCAGGTGTTCCGCAAAACGGTCGCCCAGTTTGCGTTTGGTCTCTCCAATGTAGAGGAGACCGCATTGGGTGCAACGAATGCAGTAGACTAAGTTAGGGGAAATGCAAGTGAAATGCTGCTTCACTTGAAAGGAGTGTTTGGGCCCTTGGACGGTGAGGAGAGAGGAAGTGAAGGGGCAGGTGTTGCATCTTCTGCGTGGGCATGGGGAGGTGCCATAAGTGGGGGTTGAGGAGTAGGGGGTGATGGAGGAGTGGACCAGGGTGTCCCGGAGGGAACGATCCCTACGGAATGCCGTCAAGGGGGGTGAAGGGAAGATGTGTTTGGTGGTGGCATCATGCTGGAGTTGGCGGAAAAGGCGGAGGATGATCCTTTGAATGCGGAGGCTGGTGGGGTGATAAGTGAGGACAAGGGGGACCCTATCATGTTTCTGGGAAGGAGGAGAAGGCGTGAGGGAGGATGCGCGGGATATGGGCCGGACACGGCTGAGGGCCCTGTCAACGACCGTAGATGGAAAACCTCGGTTAAGGAAGAAGGAAGACATGTCAGAGGAGCTGTTTTTGAAGGTAGCGTCATCAGAACAGATGCGACGGAGGCGAAGGAACTGAGAGAATGGGATGGAGTCTTTACAGGAAGCGGGGTGTGAGGAGCTGTAGTCGAGGTAGCTGTGGGAGTCGGTAGGCTTGTAATGGATATTGGTGGACAGTCTATCATCAGAAATTGAGACAGAGAGGTCAAGGAAGGGAAGAGAAGTGTCAGAGATGGACCATGTGAAGATGATGGAGGGGTGGAGATTGGAAGCAAAATTAATAAATTTTTCCAGGTCCCGACGAGAGCATGAAGCAGCACCGAAGTAATCATCGATGTACCGGAGAAAGAGTTGTGGGAGGGGGCCGGAATAGGACTGGAACAAGGAATGTTCCACATACCCCATAAAGAGACAGGCATAGCTGGGGCCCATGCGGGTACCCATAGCCACACCTTTTATTTGGAGGAAGTGAGAGGAGTTAAAGGAGAAATTGTTCAGTGTGAGAACAAGTTCAGCCAGACGGAGGAGAGTAGTGGTGGATGGGGATTGTTGGGGCCTCTGTTCAATCCCCATCCACCACTACTCTCCTCCGTCTGGCTGAACTTGTTCTCACACTGAACAATTTCTCCTTTAACTCCTCTCACTTCCTCCAAATAAAAGGTGTGGCTATGGGTACCCGCATGGGCCCCAGCTATACCTGTCTCTTTATGGGGTATGTGGAACATTCCTTGTTCCAGTCCTACTCCGGCCCCCTCCCACAACGCTTTCTCCGGTACATCGATGATTACTTCGGTGCTGCTTCATGCTCTCGTCGGGACCTGGAAAAATTTATTAATTTTGCTTCCAATCTCCACCCCTCCATCATCTTCACATGGTCCATCTCTGACACTTCTCTTCCCTTCCTTGACCTCTCTGTCTCAAGTTCTGATGATAGACTGTCCACCAATATCCATTACAAGCCTACTGACTCCCACAGCTACCTCGACTACAGCTCCTCACACCCCGCTTCCTGTAAAGACTCCATCCCATTCTCTCAGTTCCTTCGCCTCCGTCGCATCTGTTCCGATGACGCTACCTTCAAAAACAGCTCCTCTGACATGTCCTCCTTCTTCCTTAACCGAGGTTTTCCATCCACGGTCGTTGACAGGGCCCTCAACCGTGTCCGGCCCATATCCCGCGCATCCTCCCTCACGCCTTCTCCTCCTTCCCAGAAACATGATAGGGTCCCCCTTGTCCTCACTTATCACCCCACCAGCCTCCGCATTCAAAGGATCATCCTCCGCCATTTCCGCCAACTCCAGCATGATGCTACCACCAAACACATCTTCCCTTCACCTCCCCTGACGGCATTCCGTAGGGATCGTTCCCTCCGGGACACCCTGGTCCACTCCTCCATCACCCCCTACTCCTCAACCCCCACCTATGGCACCTCCCCATGCCCACGCAGAAGATGCAACACCTGCCCCTTCACTTCCTCTCTCCTCACCGTCCAAGGGCCCAAACACTCCTTTCAAGTGAAGCAGCATTTCACTTGCATTTCCCCTAACTTAGTCTACTGCATTCGTTGCTCCCAATGCGGTCTCCTCTACACTGGAGAGACCAAACGCAAACTGGGCGACCGTTTTGCAGAACACCTGCGGTCTGTCCGCAAGAAAGACCCAAACCTCCCTGTCGCTTGCCATTTTAACACTCCACCCTGTTCTCTTGCCAACATGTCTGTCCTTGGCTTGCTGCATTGTTCCAGTGAAGCCCAACGCAAACTGGAGGAACAGCACCTCATCTTCCGACTAGGCACTTTACAGCCCTCCGGGCTGAATATTGAATTCAACAACTTTAGATCTTAAACTCCCCCTTCCCCCATCCCCACCCCGTTTCTTTCCCCCCCCCCCGCCGCTTTTTTTTTCAATAATTTATATAGATTCTTCTTTCCCCACCTATTTCCATTATTTTTAAATCTAAAACTAAAACCTTTAGTCTTTCCACCCCACCCCCACTAGAGCTGTACTTTGAATATCCTGTCTTCCATTCTTAATTAGCACTTTTCTCAGACAAAGACCACCACCTTCAACACCTCTTTGACCCTTTTGTCTGTGACATCTTTTGATTATCTGCTCATCTCCACAATCATCACACCACACCCTCAATGTGTCTCTTCACCCCCCCCCCACCCACCTTAAACCAATTTATATTTCTCCCTTGTTGAAACTATGCTGCAGTTCTGCCGAAGGGCCATGAAGGCTCGAAACGTTAATTGATTTCTTCTCCGCCGATGCTGCTAGACTTGCTGAGTTTTTCCAGGTAATTCTGTTTTTGTTTTGTTATTCAAAGTGATGGACGCCGAATGTGTCCAAGTTGGGAGTGGGGGTTGGGAGCAGCCATACTATCATCTGGTGACTGATCACCAGTAGTGTGGACAGGAGCCGCTGGAGGCCTCAGATGGGCCACTGTGGTTGGGGTGCGGCGTGCGCGTGCAGAGTACATGAGCGAGCAGCCCCAATAAATGGTCTTCTCTGTTCTGCAGGCAAAAACTGAACACAACAACCAGGAGCGTTCAGGCACTGGTGGTGGCTAGGCCGTGCTGCAGCACGTCACCCACTTTGAAGAACAGGCCATGGAGCTGGAAAGGAGCCAAGCGGCCAGGTCGGCAGGTGTCAGTAAGGCTGGGGTGCAGCGGCCAGGTATTTGAGGCCCACAGTCCCATCCACTCTGTCTTCCCACCATCCAAAGCACTGATGATTGCTGCAATCGTTAATGCAGCAACACTGCTCATTCACAGACTGATACAGTCAGACGTGTGGGTCACACACAAAGGTCCCTCGGCCCCTTGAGGTCTCTAGCACCTTCCAAAGTCAC
This sequence comes from Cetorhinus maximus, assembly GCF_964194155.1. Lineage (NCBI taxonomy): Eukaryota > Metazoa > Chordata > Chondrichthyes > Lamniformes > Cetorhinidae > Cetorhinus > Cetorhinus maximus. Next base: position 28,543,117 of record NC_135889.1, read on the forward strand.
TTTATCCCATTTCTGACCACTATCCCCATGGCCTAATATGCCATGGCATCGCTGCTGCACATCCAAATACTTATTGCATCTTAGGAGGGTTTGTACCTCCACCACCCTTTCAGCCACTGCGTTCCACATTACTCTGTGTAAAAGGTCCTCAGCACCTCACCTGTCAACCTCATGGCACTCAACTTAAATAAATGCCATCACGTTAGTCAAGGGGAAATGTTGCCTTCTGTCCACCCGGTCTATGCCCTCCATTCAGTATGAAGGTCAATAATGTGACCTGTCAATCTCCTGTGCTCCACGGCAAATGTCACAAGTGTATGCAAAGTTTCCTCATAACTCCAACTCTCCAGGCCAGCATGCATCCTGGTCAGGAACCTCTGCACTGTCTCCACTCCAATGCCATCCCTCCCATGAAGTGCAGGTCACAACTGAACGCAGAAGTGTAGCTGTGGCCTCGACAGCGTTTTCTGCACTTGCAACATGACCTCCCTTTTCCTACATTCTATTCCTCGGCTAATAAAGGCAAGTCTGGCTTTTACCTTGTTAAACACCTTATGTTCCTGTTCTGCTACCTTAACGGCTCACCCAGCAAGGTCCCTGTAATCATTATGACTTTCCACGGTCCTACCTTTACTCATGTATTCCTCTACCTTGTTTGTCTTGCCCAAGTGCTTAACCGCACACTTATCCACATAACATTCCATGTGGCATTCCTTAGGCCATCTGACCAGCCATTCTGTATTCACGTGCAATGTCCACATAACATTCCATGTGGCATTCCTTAGGCCATCTGACCAGCCATTCTGTATTTACGTGTAATGTCCACATAACATTCCAAGTGGCATTCCTTAGGCCATCTGACCAGCCTGTCTGTATGCACATGTAATGTTTGGGCCTCCTCTTGACTATTTACCACCCCACCAATGTTGGTCTCCTTAGGTTCTTGAAGGTTGAGCGAATTATGAGCCTGGGGGGGAAAGGGATGAATGGTGTTACTGACTGAATGCGAACTGATGCACTGTCCTTGTTGTTAATTTCAGCATCACCACCGCATGGCCGCCAGCACCAAGTCCAGAGCACCCCCTCCACACATGAGGGGCGTCACTTGCAACTTGCATCACATCTTTTCAGCGAGCCAGGCACCAGTGCAGCGACTACCACTTCGGTGGGGATTATAACGCTGGCTAGTGTCCCAGGGGACAGCGGAGAGGGCACCTCACAATCGCTGGAGGAGATGGCACGGACAGAGAGTACCGGTGGCGCCAGCAGCCAGAGGTCTGCAGGGGACTAGCCACATGCTGAGTGGGGCAGTGATGACGTGCCTCTGGAGATGTCCGCCATGCAACAGCTGCAAGACAAGCGGCCGGGTGCACGGGAGCATCTGGCAGGGTTGCATGAGGGTGTGCTTCACTTGGTCTCTGTGGTGGAGGAATCCAGGCAGAGTGTCAGTGATGGCATGAGCCTCAGGACAGAGCTTCAGGCTTCCTCCATTGAGAGATTGGCGACTCTCATGGAGAGGGGCTTCCAACAGATTGATAATCATATGATTGGGTTACGCTGTGACCTGCAAGCCTTCACAGCGCTAATGGCCACAGGTGGTCATTGGCAATGTGGGAGATGTTCTGGGCACCAAGTGTCCCAGCTCAGTGCCCATCCATCTGCGGTGAGCAGGGAGGTCCAATGTAACCTCACATCGGCGCAGCAGCTGCCTGTCGTCTCTGCGAGCTCCTCTCATGGTGCTCCGGATGAGGGCAGTAGCTCCTCCGCCCCTCTGCCAGTGACCATTGCATCCATTGAGGCTGCGACAACTGGGGAGGTGCCAGTTCTGGAACTGGCCACCCCCTCCCAGGCGGGACCAGCACAGGCTCCACGGGCCAGAGGACGTCCACCAAGGTCATCGAGGCCAACAGAACAGCAGAGTCAGTAGGCCGTCTCACAAGCCACTCCGAGCGATGGGACGGCACCAAGACGTAGCATTCGCAAACGTAAGCATAAAGCACATTAGGCACTCCACGGGTTTGTCACTGGTGATTTTGTGTTGGCCCTAGATTAGGGAATGTTTGATTCACAATGTCAGAGCGACGTTTGTTCATGTTTTTGGTGGCTATAAAGTCCACATTTGTGACCATGGCTGAGGGTGTTTCCTTGGTGCTGCATTTGTCTGTTTCACACACATATCATGAGTGTTTGAGTGGATATTGATGTTTATGTACTAAGCCCTTAGTTGCAGCTGATGAGGTGGAAGATGTAGCACCTAAGTGCCACGTGTGGAAGCGCCAGGCAATGCTGGTCCTGCAGATCCATGTGTGTGGAGCTAGCTGAAGGTTCATTGGATTAAAGTGTCCTGGCTGTCCCTGCCTCCTTGGTGTAGTAGCGGGTCGGCGTGCTGCCCCTCATCATTGCCCTGTACTTCCTCAACCTCTGAGCCACTGCTGGATTCATCATGTGCAGCCTCATCCACTGCGTCAAGGTTTTCATCGTCCACTGCGTCCCCCCTTTCCAGCACAAGATTGTGCAGAGCGTAGCATGCTACCACTATCACAGAGACCCGATCTGGGGGGTACTGGAGTGCGCCCCCTGAGCGGTCCAGGCATCAGAAGCGCATCTTGAGAAGACCGATAGCTCTCTCCACCACTGCCCTTGTGGTGCCCTGGCTCCTATTGTAGCGCTCCTGAGCTTCTGTTCTTGGGTGGCAGAGAGGTGTCATTAGCCACCTTCTGAAGGGAAAGCCCTTGTCACCCAGCAGCCATCCATCCAGCCGGGCTGGAGCACTGAAGAGCCCCGGCACCTGGGAGCTGCCTGGGTACCTTGCACAGACTTGTAGAATCAGCATCCTGTGATCACACACTATCTGCACGTTCATGGAGTGGAATGAAGGCACCGGGCTCACCTGCTGGTGCCTTGATGGCCACATGTGTGCAGTCTATTGCACCCTGGACGTGGGGGAAGCCAGCAATGGCTGCGAAGCCTCTGGCTCCCTGTGTCTGGCTTGCCTGGTCCCAGTGGAAGTGGATGAAGGTCAATACCCGTCTGAACAGAGCGTCTGTAACCTGCTTGACACAAGTGTGAACAGCTGATTGGGAGACACCGCAAAGATCACCCACCGAGCCCTGGAAGGAGCCAGAGGCATAGAAGTTGAGGGCAACTGTGACCTTCAGAGCCGCTGGCATGGGGTGTCCGCCCACACAGTTAGGAGAGATCTTAGGGCCAATCATCTGACAGACATAGTTGACTGTCCCTCTTGACAGTCAGAGCCTCCTTCGGCACTGCACCTCAGTCATATTGAGGTAGCTGCTTCGCCGTCTGTATACCCTGGCAGCAGGATAGTGGCATCTTCTGCAGCCCCTTCCACCTTGGACAACCTCCTGGCCCTGCGCCCCTTGTGCCTGCGCCTGGCCTCCCAAAGGTGGCTCCCCTGGAGGCTGATTGTCCTGTCCTAGCCTCCTCCTTATTCTAGCCCTCCCTTCCTCCTCAGAAGAGCTGCCTCCAGTGGAAATGTCAGAACCCATACCCCCAGGCTAAATGGAGGCCTCTGGAAAGCTGCAGGCCTGATAAAGATTACTGTCTGCAAACTGCTGAGCTGAAGCTTCAAAGTACAGAAAAGGCTGTTGGAAATCGATCTGAACTGCTACCAATAACACAGGCAAGTTTAAAACACTTTCTGCTATAAATACTTCAGATAAAACATTAACAACCCCTCTGAGCCCACATATCCCGCCCGTGGATGAGGTTGTTCAAAAGTCACTTAGCCGCCTGCCCGTTGCACCCATGCGCCGAGCCAAAGATCGCACAGGCTCCTCAAAATCGGTGTCGATTGCCGAGTTAAGGACCTTAACAACGCCTTTAATTAATGGCAGACGCACGTCGCGCTTCATCGCGCGCCCGCCCAGCTAAATATCGCGATGGCACGCGCTGACGTCGGGACGCTCGCCCAATGTCAGCACATGACATTTTAAGTGCTGATGTGTGGGGTCCACCACCCGCACGTCATAAATAAAATTTTCTGCCCCTGGTTTTAGTGGAAGTGGCTTGGGGAGCAGGCAGTCGATTTGCTCACAGGAGGCAATTTAGATATTATTGAGGCTGTGTGCCCCATATATAAGCACAGTTTTTAATTTACCTCTGGATGCCCAGGTTTCCTGAGCCTTGGGAAACCCATCAGCTACAGGGAGGTGAGGACTGTTAGATCTCGGAGATCAGAGCCTTTCCACTTACCTGTTGGATCCAGGGTACCTGCTTCACCAATCCCCTTCAATTGGACTCCCCACCCCAACTCTTCTGATTCTCCTCCACCCCTCCCCTGTGCTGCCCACTTTGGAGGCCTCTGATCAACTCACACGCCAGCCACCAAACCCCGAGGCCCCCACCCCCATTCTCAGCCCAGGATTGCACACCTCACACCCACATCTTCCCCCAAATCCTTGACTGATCCCAGGGAAACCTGGACTCAAATTACAGAGCCCTTCATTCGTGACGGGCTAACAAGTTAAAATTTCCCCCAATACACCAGCTGTAATTGGGTGCAATATTCTAAACTGTAACGAGAAACAAAACATAAATTCATGTTGTTGATGGAAGAAATGAGTCAACCATTTTGGATCAACACTGAAAAAGATAGGGATCTGCCATTCCAATTTCCTACTCTGAAGTTACAGACCATAAATAACACTCTAATCAAATAATATCATAAACATGAATACTTACATAAAATAACCTCTAACTGGAATGTTGTTAAGTGGCTTTTCCCAATTAGGATATAAACATGACTACGCTCTAAACTGTTCTTTGGCAGAGTATGTCATTCTTATCAAGATCTGTTTTGTAGCATCTGCCCAAGCAGCAATCAATTTTATTTCTTCCATGAAGCTGGACTTTGCAGTATTAAGATTAACTGAAATGGAAACAATTATAATGTTTTCTTAAGCAAAACGCAGTACATCTAGGTCAAGCATCTGAGACTAATAAAGGCGTCTTTAGTTAAATACTTTAGTCTATGATTACGGTTAAGTATGCAACATGAATGTTTCCAAGTTAAATTTTCCAGATGCCAACATCTATGCTTTACAGGCTTGTATGCACATTTTAGATATTCTTTAGTGCTGAACCTTGTTGAGGCTGAGTGGTAGGCTGATTCAAACCCTCCTTTTATCATGGAAACTGCATTAGATTTTAGGGGCAGAATTTTTAGCTCGGCGTGTGGGCACGTGCCCAACCTGCTCGAGCATAAAATAGAGTGTGAGGATGTCGAGCGAGCGTCCCGATATTTTGGTAGGCAGGTGTACACAACAGTCGGAAGCACGCCCGCCGACAATTAAGAGGGTAATTAAGCCCATTAAAGCTCCAATTGACTCTGATTTTTCGTGGTCCGTCCAACCTTACAGTTGGCGGATGGGTGAATCGGCAAGGCGGACTTTGCATTTTTGATGAAACCTCATCCAAGGGCGGGATAAGGTTTCCGTTATTAAATTTTTAAAAATAAAAATATTTGGACAGAATTTTCATCATCTATATGTTCAGGTGACTGATTCTGATGCATGGACATTTTTTTCTGGATTTTAAAATCTTTATTAATTGCTTTTAAATTCTTCAGCTCCCTGAGGCAGCTCTCTGCCTTCAGAGAGCTTTCATTCTGCGCTCCTCCATGCCCGCACTTGCATCAGCGCCCGCCCTCGTCCCAACTCCACCCAGCAATGCTGAGCATTTCAGCGCGTGTTTCACGCTGCCTGGCCGTTAATTGGCCTACCAATGTGAAATCGCGGTCGGAGGCCAATCACGGTCGGCGGTCTGTTCCCCGGCTGCTCTCGGGCCCACTGATCACACCCGCCCACCAAGCTAAATATCCTGCACAAGGTAAAATTGATGAAACCAAGTTTCCTTCTCAGTTGTTCATTCAGGTATACACAGGTTAAGTCTGGAATAGTCTTGAACAAGTTCCAATACAGATATGAGTCCACAGCACAAAACAGTCCATAATTCAGGAATGTTAATTATATAATTTCCCTTTCAAACAGGAGCCATGGTGTGGGAAATGGCAAAGTTCATAGTGATACAGTGCAATCCTGAATTTTTGCTTGAAGCATGTTTAGCACAGTGCAGAATATGTTTTAGTCTGCAGCTAACTTGAACTAGACCAAACATGCAGATACATGATGGCGCAGGGTAAGATGAGTCTGTATCCAATTCATATTGTACTTATGTCTTGGAAGTTCTCAGTGCTGACATAGTGCGGTCCCTGAGAGAAAACTCTCCATTCTCTTTTCCCAGAATTCTCCTCTCTTATTTTGAATGATTCTATTCCTTACAACACTTACATTTACATGTTTTCCCCTCTTAAACCAGCACAATGGTTGGACAAAGAATTGTGTGAAATATTAGAAAGAGTGTGAGTATTTGGCAAAGGGCCAGGAGAAGATAGAGTGAAGGAACATGACAAGGTCAGCAAGAACAAAAACCTGTAGCCATATAGTGCTTTTAACATAATAGGATGTCCCAGGGCACTTCTCAAGAGAGTTATAAAGCAAAATCTAGCACTTGAGCCACATGAGAAGATTTTAGGGCAGATGACCAAAAGCTTAATCAAAGAGGTAGGTTTTAAAGAGCATCTTAAAGGAGGAAAGGGGAGTAGAGAGACTGGAGGGAATTCCAGAATTTAGGAAGTTGTCAGCTGGAAGGCATGGCCACCCAGCTGGAGCAATTAAAATCAGGGATGCTCAAGAGGACAGAAGTAGAGGAGTACAGATATCTCAAAGGGTTGTGAGATGATAGTAGATTATAGAAATAGAGATTCATGAGGCCATGGAAGGATTTGATAACAAGGATGAGAATTTTAAAATCGAGGTATTGATTAAGCAGGATCCAATGTAGATCAGTGAGCACAGGGGTGATGGGTGAGCTGGACTTAGTGCAAGAAAGGGCATGGACAGCAGAGCTTTGTATGGCCTCAAGTTTGCAGAGGATAGAATGTAAGAGACTGGCCAGGAATCTGTCGATAGAGTCAAATTTTGAGGTAACAAAGTCATGTTTGGGCGTTTTGACAGCAGGTGATCTGAGACAGCCTTAATGTTGGGTGATGTTATGGAGGTGGAATTGGCAATCTTAGTGATGGTGTGGAAATGTGGTCGGAAATTCCAGGATCAAATATGATACCAAGGTTACACACTGTCTGGTTCAGCCTCAGAGAGTTGCCAAGGAGAGGGAGGGCGTAAGTGGCTACGGAATGAACGTTGCAGTGACAGTGGAAGTGGAAAGCCAATTAAACTGATTAAGGGCCCAATTAGGGAGGATTTTGCATCCTTTTGGGTATTTCTCCACATGAAGTCTGACATTTCAATGGAAGTGGCCTCCCCACAGTAGATTGGGGGATCTGAAGCTTAATGCCATGGGTTTAAAAGGATGCAATCATCCTCAATAATGTCATGGATGGCAAGGGCCATGTTTACAAATAAATGGGCATTCTTCAGGTAGATACGGAGAGGGGTGGTGTTAGCTGATCTGCTGGCAGAGCCTATGGAGTCAGCAATGTGGGGTGGGAGGGAGGGGATCTGGACAAGAAGATCAAGATTAGTCTCAAGTGAGCACGAGAAACGTCAGCAAGATAGTAGGAAGGAGCAATTTTGTGTTGTTGTTCATAATGTGGTAGTACTGAATGCCTTATGGGCCCTTCGGAAAATAGGAAGAGAGGGACAGAGGGAAACTATGGCTTATCTTACGAGGTAGTCAAGCCAGGAATGGCAGCAGGAGAGTAGGAAGAGTGAGGAGCGCTGAAAGCAAGGCCTAAGTACCTGAGGGGAGAAATGAAAGGAGGCGTGATGACAAGGTCTAGGAGGGGTACAGATAAAATAAAGGAAATGAAAGACGAGAAATGAGTGGAAATAGAAGTGATGGGCTTGAGTCCAGACTGGCAGCCAAATTGGACACACAAATGAACACAGAGTAATCTCAAGTTATATAGGCCTGTTTACTTAGTCACTATTTGGATACATAAAAACCTGGTAGTAAACAGGGAATAGCTTCATAAAGCCACTTAACAGTACAGGCAAGATGAGGAATTTACTTCATGATGAATTATTACCCTATTTTTATTCATTCTCAATATATGGTCATTTATTGCCCATCGTTAATTTTCCTTAACAAACTATCATATGACACAATGGCGCATCAATTTAAAGCACTAAGTACATAAGAGCATCAGACTTAGGAGCAGGGGTAGGCCATTCAGCCCTTCAAGCCTGATCTGCCATTCGATAAGATCATGGCTGATCTGCTTGTGGTCTCAACTCCACTTTCTCTGCCCCCTAAAACCCCTTGTCTGTCAAAAATCTACCCAACTCAGCCTCGAGTTAATGAACAAATACACTTCTGCTTAACAATATGTGCTATAAAGGCCTCTACTTAGTTTACTGTCCTCAGATAGGGCACCGCCTTGGTTATTACAATTGGCCTGAGTGCCTCCTATTGTAGGAATTAGAAAAATACAACCAAGTTCACTGTTTTTGCTATCTTGTGAACCTTGCTGGATAGTGTGCATGTGTGAAAGCTTGGTATGGACAAAGTTAGGGTTAATTATCTTGACTTACGTTTGAATAATGGCTACTTCAGTGAGGTACTGGAAAGCTGTTGAAATCCTTGGAAACTGACCAAAACACAAATTGGTGCTTTTAAGGAAAACTTCACTAGAGGGAGTCAGAGTAGCAGAAAACCTAAGATGTAAAATAAGCTCAGATCTGCTTTTTATTAGATTTTAAGTATTATAAATAATGGTGCATATTCCTTTCCTGCCCAATCTCTGCAATGTTACATAACCTCCCTTCCTTCCATCAATTGTGAAGTATACCATTTCTCAAACTATAAGGCTCTCACTTTCTGGAAAGGTTGATCTATAAAAGCATAATCAATCTATAACCATAAAAAGAAGTTTTGTAACTATTTGATTCACTCTGTACCATTTTTTCTCTCTACTCATTAAGAGCTAAACATAGCTTCACAATGATGGCGCTTCACTAGCTTATCAACATCAAGATAATATTGCAAGATCGGTTCATTATCATTGCTGTACTGAGAAGTCGCAGACACAATCTATATTTAGGACGTTCAAGATGCATCCCATATATTTTAACTAGTGGGAAGCACTACTGAGTACAGCAATACCATAGATAAACTGTAAAGATCAATAATAATTAAGACTGATGAAGAGAAGTTGCATACTTGAGTGTTGGGCCCAGTGGAAAGAAAGCTTTATTTGTCTTAGGGATTTATATATCGAGGGAACCCCAACCTCATTTTCCTCTCCAATGTCTGTGAAGATATTGCCTCCTAAATCCATGCACACCTTTTCCGGAATTCCATGTTTGAATCCCTCGGATCAGGTTCACCCCTCTGCCACGGCACTGAAATAACCCTTATCAAGTGAGTGGGCAAAAACTTGATGGAGTATAATGTGTAAAAATGTGAACTTGTCCACTTTGGCAGTGAGAATAGAAAAGTAGTATACTATTTAAATGGAGAGAGATTACAGAACTCCGAGGTACAGAGGGACCTGAGTGTGCATGAATCATAGAAAGTTATTATGCAGGTACAGCAAGTGAATAGGAAGGCAAATGAAAAGTTAGCATTTATTGCAAGGGGAATGGAATATAAAAGTGAAGAAGTTTTACTGCAGCTGCATGGGGCCTTGGTGAAACCACAGCTGGGACTTTCCAAGCACGCCGGCATCGGGTGTGTTTTGTGGCGTGAGCGGACAATATAGAGATAAGGCTAAAAATCAGTTTCAGGATGTTGTGATACCAGTTTGCAATCATCTGCTCAGCCCGTCTATAGTGTGTGTGTGAGAATGGGTGGTGATGTCCCTTGAGCTGGCAGTGAGTGAGATGCCCATGAATGTGTGTGAATTTACAGTGATGAGATGGATGCCATACCTTGGCTGCATGGATGAGATCCTTCAACCTCTATCTTCATTGGATGGCTAACCTCCTCTGTGCAACATTGGCACTGATCACCACTGCCATCACCAACCAAGCCAGAGTGGTAATGCTGCTGACCCTCCTGCAGCCAGAGGGGGGATAGAGGACATCACAGTGGGCCTTCACAGCGTCCAAAAGGTGCTCAAGGGCTGCAGTCTTCTTGCCTTTCAGGGTTATGTCTTCTTTGCTGTAGTCCTGGACTAGAAGCACTGAGTGTAACTGTGCTTTAAGTGCGCTGCTTGGTGTGATAAAGCAGTGAGGTGATGGCGTGCCGGGCAAATGAGAGCCCACCCATCATGGAAACGGCACATTTCCCTGGAACGCAGAGGTAATGCAGCGGGTTTGGGATGATACAGTGTGAAAACCCACCATCGCGGTGTGCAAATCTAGGATGATTCTGCCTTACATTTGGAGTAATGTTACATTTTTGTTCTTCTTATTTGAAAAATTATATACCAGTAATTGCTTTGGAAACAGTTCAGAGAAGGTTCACTCGACACATTCCTGGGATAAGGGTTTATCTTATGAAGAAAGGGCGAACAGGTTTGGCCTATACTCATTGGAATTTAGAAGAATGAGAGGTGATCTTATTGAAACATATAAGATCCTGAGTGGACTTGACAGGGTAGATATCAGGAGCAAAAACAGAATTACCTGGAAAAACTCAGCAGGCCTAGCAGCATCGGCAGAGAAGAAAAAAGTTGACGTTTCGAGTCCTCATGACCCTTCAGCAGAACTGAATAAATTAGCCCCTTAAATGCCGAAGGGTCATGAGGACTCGAAACGTCAACTCTTTTCTTTTCCGCCGATGCTGCCAGACCTGCTGAGTTTTTCCAGGTAATTCTGTTTTTGTTTTGGATTTCCAGCATCCGCAGTAGTTTTTTGTAGATATCAGGAGGATGTTTCCTCTTGTGGGAGAAGCTAAAACTAGGGGACACAGTTAAAGAGTAAGAGGTCTCTCTTTTAAGACAGATGCGGAGAATTTATTTCTCTCAGAGGAATGTTAGTCTGTGGAATTCTCTTCCTCAGAAAGCAGTAGGGGCTGGGTCATTGAATTTATTCAAGGCTGAGTTGGATAGATTTTTGATAGACAAGGGAGTCAACATGGCTTTGTGAAAATGAAATCATGCTTTCTGTGGGAGATTATAACAAATGCATCTTTGCAGCCACTTCTTTTAAGACCCTAGGATGCATGCCATCTGGTCCTAGGGATTTGTCAACCTTCAGGTCCAATAGTTTTCCCAGCACCTTTTTCCTGGTGATGGTGATTGTTTTAAGTTCCTCCCTCCCTTTCAGGGTTCTAGGGGGCAGATGGGAAAGTGGAATTGAGGCCACAACCAGATCAGCCATGATCTTTATTGAATGGCAGAGCAGGTTCAAAGGGCCTATGTTCCTATGTGAAGCATCTTGAGATATTTTATTATGTTAAATATGCCATATAAATAGTAGTTGTTGTCAATCTATATCATTTAAGGGGCTAATTTGTTCAGGACCAGAAGTCCTGCAGATTAGCAATGATTCCACTAAAATCAACTCCACTCGCCCCATGGATTTCTCAGGGTTAAGGAAGACCATCCCATTAACTGATCATGGCTCCCACTAGCATTACATCTCAGCCTCAACCCCTGGGTTGGAAATCCAACAACTGCTGCTAGGTCCAGGGGTCCCACCCAGAAAAAGGGTACTGGCCTGCTTCCAGTGGCCTTCATTACAAGGGGAACAATAAACTTTGCCATTAACTTTTTCTTTTCAGCAGTCTGGATCTGAATCATAGCCTGAAGCCTGAGTGGCCTGAATTTCAGCATTTGGCCACCACAGATAAGGAAAGAGATCTGACCATTGAATTCTGCAGGTTTCAGCCGCAGATTGGTGGGTTCTAGGATTATGTCAGCCCCTGCTTGTGACTAATCAGCAGGGTAGCAGTGAATGCTTATGATATTGCTGAGGGAGCTACATGAGAGGCCTCAGACTACAACATGCAGAACCATTAATATGGCAATTAACACCCAAATAATTAGTTTCATTACCTGCTTTATTTATTGTTTTTGTTTCTTGGACTGCAGTGGCAGGGGAAGAGGGTGCTCATTTCTATTAAGAGTTAAGTCTAGGAAAAAGAATACCTACTTATTTCACAGACCCAGTATCAACATCAAGATGTTGAGATTCCTCTAGTCTGCCCTGACAAGGTGAATTTATCCCAGCTTCAAAAAACACCTGCCACTGATTAATGTGACATTTCCATTTCTCATGCTTTCTTTGCTCTCTCTCAGAGGAGATCAACTGTTTAATTCCCATTAACCTCCAACTTCCATGCTGTTGGCCCGTAATCATCTGGTAATAAGTAATTTGGCAATTAAACCTTACAGGCAGCAGAGGCAGGAGATTTATATACTGACTTTCTGGGCTGGATTCAACCTCAGGCACCAAATGATGCTGACACAATTATTTACTTAACTGAAGTCCTTGACATTGTTAGCCTCAGACCTCCAATGAGCTAACTCCTAAAGCAATACCAGCACTCTTGAAATAAAAACAAAAAATGCTAGAAAAACTCAGCAGGTCTGGCAGCATCTGTGGAGAGAGAATCAGAATTATGTTTAGAGTCCAATATGACTCTTCTTCAGTATTGCTGGTTCAAGCAAAAGTATTTCATTTGAAAAATGCAACTGAGAAAGAAGTAAAACACATTATCTTTGCAATTTATAGATATATGTTTATGAGGTTTTCTTAATTGTGACACTCATTGTAACTTAAGCTTCATATTTTTGTATGAAAGTAATCAACAATAATGTTCATTAGCTGATACACATGAATTAAAACATTGCATCTAATCAAACAGAATAGGATTAATTATAGCACAGTATATGAGTTCCTTACATTGTGTTCACATTAAAGCCAACTGATCTCATGCCACACAAGTCATGCACACCAGTATTTTCAATAACTGTAGATAGTTTTTTAAAGACAAACTGGTAGTAGAGATATAGTTTTACAGTAATAATTGTGGCAGTCACTAGGAACGACAAGAAATTATCAAAGTGGTAGCTCAAGTTAATCCTGTTGGTTGGCTTCCTGTTTGAGCCATGAATCAATTCCTTTCTCACTGATTACTTTGTGTGCCTGAAGTTACAAGAGGAGCTTGGAGGTTGAAAATTACAAGGCAATAAATCTGCAGGTGTAGTCATTTGCAAAGTTAGTTATTCATCTGTGGAAGAAAGAAAAGGAATTGGTCACTTAAAAGGTACTAATTAGCAGTACTGGAGCCTCTGATTAAAGGGTAGAAAATCTATTCCCCAGCCAAGGCTCAGCACACAGCATATTTCCCAATATGAAAAGCCGGGTAGAGGTGTGGTGTTGAATACACATTTTAAAAAACTACAAATGCTGAAAATCCTACAAACAAGAATAGAATGTGTTGGAAATAAGCAGCATCCGTATCTGTAAAGAAAAAACACATTTTGGTGTTTAGTGTGCAAGAACTTACAAATCTAATGAAGGGTGTACACTTGAAGCACCATTGCTGTCTTGGTAACCTGCTGGGTACTTACAACATGTGTATTTTTGTGGGCAAGTGAAAAGAGGAAGACAGAGCCCAGGAGCACAAAGAAAAGATAAGCTCTGTTGTCTACTGTTTTGAATAGTCCAGGGAATGCTTACGAGAATCAAACTGTGAGTCTTAATCTAAATCTGAAGTCCACATAGATGTCATGCCCAACACTTCCAGAAATGACAGTTTCAGACTTCTCATCCTGCATTCCCAACTGACACAGAATTCAGTGGGAGCATTGGAAACAGGGCTCAGGGTTCTTTCAAACACCAGAGCTGAGCTGGATGCTGGCTGCTCCATTTTATTGATACAGCTCAGCCAAAATAGCCAGTTATTTCCCATTGTTGTCAATGCTGAAAGTTGTGGAGATCTTAGAAAGTAGAACACTTTTAACAGAAGCCTAGGCAAAGGAAATGTATGCATTTTTATCAAAAATATACTTTGATTGACAATTTTTTTCTCCTCCAATTTCTATGCCAGTGAAATTGTGTGATCTAACACTGGAATATAGCTCAGTTGGCACTAACTGCTTTCTAGTCCATTGTCAAAGGTTGTCAGTGTTTCCATTTAGTTTGTAGTGTGGCAGGGGTTTCAAACAACCAAGTAAAGCTACAAGAAAGCTTTGACCGCAGTCATTTTCCTAACTTTTAACTTCTAACTTTGCTTTTAGGTATCTGTATGATTCATTGCTACTTCTTCTTTGCAGTTTTTTTTCAATCATTTTATATGTTTAACTGAGCACACATAAAAGTAAATACACAGGTATCAGATTGGGGCATATGTAAATTCACATAATAAACTTTAGAATATAACAATGGTTTACAATGTCCTAAATGATGCATGGAAGGAATGGAATATTACCAAAGCAGAGTCAAGGGCCAGGTCGTTTCCCAGTTCCATGAACCTGAACCGAGAAGAAGAGGCCGGCAGGTTGGATTTTCATTCCAGGGGAGCAGGCTGGATGAGAAGTTGAGCCCGTCACCCCTGGAATGAATGCAGATGCAGGGTGGGCAGAAGGCCTGCTTCAGTACACTTTGTTGAAGTTATTTTTAAAAATTAACAAAACAAAAAAAACCCCTCCAGCCCTCACCCCTCACCCACTCCCCATGCCCCATCCATGCCAACCTATGCCACCTTATGCACCACCAGCCACCCCCATGGCTCCTAATATGCCCTTTGCAACTCTATGCCCCTTTACCCACCCACATGACCCCTCATACCCCCATGCCATCCTATGCCCACAATCATGCCCATGGTCCTTTATAGCCCCTATGTCATCTGAGTGTCATCTCTGCCAATCTATGTCCCCCATCTACAGCCTTTTATCCTTACCCCCTCCATGCCAACTCACCTAATATCCACCATAGGCAAACCTCGGGACCCATGCTGACATAAAATATTGTTATATGTCTATTGATGACATGACTAATAAAAAAACACACTCATTGAAAAAAAAACATTCAATATATTGAAAGTCCTTCAACTAATCTCTGATGAAACCAAGCATTTCACTTAAGTACTTAATCACTTATGAAAACAAATATTTCTATTCTATAACCACTTGGAGCTGCCAATCAAACTGTTCATTTAACAGGCACCCCACTGAGATAATGTTAGGTTGTCAAATTAGTCATGCAGCACAAATCCTATAATCAGGCTTAATCACAAATCATGCTTATGTCAACAGGCAGAGTGAAATAGCAAGCAGTGATTTCTATTTTAAACTCCACATATTTTTTTAATTTAAAGCCCAGCAAAGTTAAATCCCTTGACAGCTCCAAAGAGCTTTGACAGCTCCAATGAGCTTTGACAGTTCTTTGAAAGCTTGACATTCTTTGACAATTTTGACAGTTCTGATGCATTTTTTACACACAATCATGTCTACTTTTAACAATTACCTCTTCCAAAGGGGTACCTTACTTCTCCCAAAGGGCACCTGACCTCCGCCAAAGGTGTCCGGGACTATATCCAAATGGGTACCTTACCTCTCCAAAAAGGACCATGTCCATCCAAATGAATGCATAAGGTCATACCTGCTGCTATCAGGTCCAATCTGCAAACCTCATGTTTCATCTACCTCACCAAAATCACACGAGTGGATGCAGCTGCTGATTCCGTGAAGCACGGATGTGCAATTTTGAGATCCACCACCACCCATCCCCACTGCCCCATGTGAAAGTGGTGGAGACCAGGTTCATGGGCAGGACCTCTGGATTCGGGTCTCTGCTGGCATTTTCGCACAGACTGCGAGCCTTTCCATCTGTGCTCAAATTCTGGCCAAGGTACATTACCGAGTGGGAGTTAAGAATGTCTTTATAATTTCTACTTTAATCTCTGGATAGCAATCAGGGAGGGAGCTTAGGTTTTTTTCAGCTGCCACCTCAGAGGTCCTGAAACCATTTGTAGCAATCTGGCTGAGATCATAGCTAGAAGTTAGACTACCTTGGCCCCATCATTGGACAGTAAGCAAAACAGCTCAGACATCAGCCAGTACAAATATTTTTCCATTATTTTTACCTTTTACCCAATTGAATAATTCCACCCCATTGTAAACCAGAAAAGAATGTTGAGTAAGTACCTTCAACTGCTGTTTCAACAACTTCGATAGACACCGATTTCATTATCTGCTGGAGTCGATTCTGAATGTCAAGCAAACCTTGAAAGCTCCTCACAGGAAAAGCCAAGCTGGCGGAGTATGCTATCGGCTCTAGTACTGTTCGATCAGCTTCCCTCAGGCCAATTCCAAATAGCACAATTCCCAGTTTTCTTAATTTTTCCACCTGCTGTGAAATATCATCACGGGACTTCCCTGAAGTGAGAAGCAATATAATCTGTGGAACAGCACTTTCCATCCTGCTTCCTGCTGAGCTTGTGAACACATTCCTTATGACATGGTCCAGTGCATAGCCAATGTTGATTTTTTTGCCACGCTTTAGTTTGAGTTTCTTAATTGCAGCCAGAACTCCTTTCTTGGTTGAGTGAGTGTTTAGAAGGAATTCAGTTCTTGGATTCTCACTGAACTGTACAACACCAAATTGAACTTTTCCATCTCCAACATCAAAATTTTCAACAATTTTAGCCATAAACTGACGAACGGTTGGAAATCCTTTTCCAATTTTAGCAGAACCATCGACAAGGAAGACAACATCTCTTTTATCAATAGCTGTAACAAGGGAAAGTCATCACCCTTTACATATTTTTGTGTAATGATAGCAAAACAAATTCAAATACATCTAATAATTGCTAAAGAAGCTAGTTTTTTTCTCTTTTCCTTCCTCTAATCCTACAGGCACTGATTCAACTCCCAATGCCATGTGCTAGTGATGATAGAAATAGGAAAATCAGGCAGATTAATGCGTGGCTGGAGATAGTGCAGGAAAGAGGGCTTTAGATTCCTAGGGCAATGGGATCAATTCTGACAGAGATGGAACCTATTCAGGCTAGACAGGTTGCACCTGAACAGGATGGAGTCCAATATTTTCACAGGATGGTTTGGTGTTAGGGAGGGTTTAAACCAACTTGGCAGGAAGATGGGAAACTTGAAGAAGATAGTCCAGAATATTGAAAGCACATAGGCAGGTTGGTAGAATGGGCAGACAACTGGCACATGAAATGTAATGCAGATAAGTGTGAAGTGATTCATTTCAATAGGAAGAGCACAGAGAGACATAATCTGAAATAAAAGATGCAACTTTAATGAGGGTGCAGGAGCAAAGGTATGTGCATGAGTGCATATGTCCATAAATCTTTGAAGGTGGCAGGATAGGTTGAAAGAGTGTTAAATAAAGCATACAGCATCTTGGCTTTTATTAATAGGGGCATACAGTACAAAAACAAGGAAGTTATGTTAAACTTGTGTAAAACACTGGGTTGGCCCCAACTGGAGTATTGTGTCCAGTTCTGGGCACCAAACTTTAGGAAGGGTGTGAGGCATTAAAGAGAGTGTAGAAAAATTCACAAGAACAGCTCCAGGGAGGAGGAACTTCAGTTAGATAGAAAGATTGGAGAATTCCCTTGGAGAAGAGAAGGTTGAGAGATTGATAGAGGTATTCAAAATCAGAACAGATAGGCAGAAACTGTTCCCATTATTGTAATGATTGAGAACCAGATTTAAGATAATTGACAAAAGAAGCAATGGTGATGTGAGGAAAAACATTTTGACATAGCATTTGGTTAGTATCTGGAATGCACTGTCTTTCAAAAAGTTATTGGATTATCATCTGAAAAAGAAGAAAGTTTTAGCACTTAAGAGAAAAAAGCCAGGGAGTGGCACTAGATGAATTGCTCCTTTTGAGGACCAGCACAGACATGGCATGCTGAATGGCCTCCTGCTGTGCTGTAACCATTCTATGATTCTGTGATCTTCCCCGTTTTAGCCCAATCTGCCCTATCCTCCTTGTTAGCTCTTAGACATATTGCTACAGAAAACCAGCCTGGACACACTCAAGAAATACCTTCCTGAATGTGCTAGTCTGTTTAAACCAATTAATATGAAAGTTAAAACCACTCTGCCTTTGCTACAATTTAGCTTAATCTCTGCATTTACACAACCTATCACTTTGCAACTGGTACCAAGGGGCAACACCCAATGCAAACTTAAAATCTTTTCTGTTTCTCAATTTTACCCATAAAGTCTCCACTGCCTGTTTGCCTCTTGTTATATTCTCTCTTATCATTGAAGTGAGTCCATCTTTAATCACTGAGACTACTCCTACCCCTTTATCATGCTCTCTATCTTTCCTATGGATATTTTCACCTGCACTATTTAGTTCCCAGGTCTGGCTGTCTTGTAACTATGGGCAGGATCGTCTCAGATTTTCACTAAGTGTGGTAGCGGGCAGGACAAAGGACGTTTTACCCGCTGGCCACAATGGCGGTTTATCACGCCAATCATCCCAATCCCTCCTCATTAATTATGCATTCCCGGGAAACACGCCATTTCGATGGTGGGTGGGCTCTCATTCACCTGCCAAGCCATCACCTCACCATTTCCTCATGCCAGGCGCAATATTTAAAGTGCAGTCCCGTGCACACCTCTCAGTGCTTCCAGACCAGGACTGCTACACAGAAGACATGGCCCCGAAAGGCAAGAAGGTTGCAGCCCCCTGGTTTAGTGATGATGCATCCCTGGAGTGCCTTTTGGACAAGAGGAGGCCTACTGTGAAGTCCTTGACCCCTGCTCTGGGCGAAGACCAGCAAGCAATGTCACCAA
Organism: Cetorhinus maximus; assembly: GCF_964194155.1. NCBI lineage: Eukaryota > Metazoa > Chordata > Chondrichthyes > Lamniformes > Cetorhinidae > Cetorhinus > Cetorhinus maximus. The sequence continues at coordinate 28,561,835 of NC_135889.1, forward strand.
TTCAGCATGGGAGGCGGTGACAGCAGTGGTCAGTGCTAATGCCCTGCAAAAGGAGACAGCCACCCAGTGCCGCAAGAGGAAGAATGGCTTCATCCGTTCCACCAGGGTAAATCACTCTTCTTATCACTCTCAACTCTCACATTCACAAACCCATCACACATCCACAGGGATTTCGCACCTCAACAGATAACACCGCTAACTCTCACACACACCCTCACATCTCCATCAGGCTCATATCCTCTCAAGTTCGCGTCCTCATCCCGTCCATGGCTCCAATCACCAACAAACATTCCATGTAGTGCCATGTGTCCTGCATCTCTCCATCTGTTTTCATGCAGGAGGAGCTGGCTCAAAGCAGCAGGGAGAGGTCCCAGAGCGGGGGGGAGTGGCCCACATTAGGCTCCTCACTCACTTTGAGGAGCATGCCATCACGTTGACTGGTGAGGTTAGCGACAAACACCCATGTGAGGATCCTGCACCACATCATCCCTCTCTCAACACAACTGTGAGTGCTCTCTCTCCTGCTTCTGACTGTGCTGCCATGCACTAATTATCTCTAAGTTGGTTCACAGGGAGCTCTGCCAAGCGACTGACACCCTCAGCCAGCCAATCCCTCAGCTCCATCCTGGTATTTGTCTCCAGGCAAGAGGACACCTCCTCCATTGAAGAGCTGGAAATAAACAGCCTGGAAGACCCGTCATAGCGCCTACACACACCCTCCCCCAGCGCAGAGATACACACCTCAGTGGGACCTAGATATAGAGCAGGCTCGGGTTCACAAACTGGTGGTCACCACACAGACACATGTCCGCAGCAGGAGGTGGCAAGTTCAGCCAATCTCCCCGGCACTCAGAGGACTGCTGGGGAAGAGGCATCTGTGAGCTCTGAGTTAGATGATGAACCTCTAGATTTGGTCTTTCAGCTCACCACGAGTCAGCAGAAGGGGGAATATCGTGCAGAACTGTAGGAAGCCCTCAACACAGAGTGGCACGCGTGTCGAATGAGTGTGTCCACCTGCTCTCTGATGAAGTGGTGCCCATGTGTGTGCGTATCAAAGTCTCCATAGGAAGGACGGCAGACGCCAAGGAGACCCTGGTCCAGCAGAACGCAGAGATGCGCACAGACCTGCACTCCATCATGGTAGCCATGGGTGAGTTCCTGCAGTGGCAACGTGAGGGGGAAACTGGGCACTTTGATGTCCTTCCAGCTGCTTCTTCCCCTCAAGGAGTCAGACTCAGGCCCTCGGGCACCCAAAGGGAGGACCAGCAGCAGCTGGAAACCCCTGGGTCAACCACTCAGTAATCTCAAAGGCTGTCCTCTCCCTCCAAGTCGCCTTTGCCTGTCACCTCTTCAACCTCATCCTCTGTCACTGGAGAGGAAGCAGCTGGCCCACAGGAGGACAGCTAAAGCAAGCCAGGGCCCCCAAGGCTACGGCTCTCCAGAAGACCCGTGCCAAAGTCATCAGAAGCAACAGGGCCAGCCATTGCACAGGCTGTCTCCACCCCTGCTGAGAGTGTCAGGGCAGCACCGATAAGTCTAAGGCATAGAAAAGTTAAATTCTAATCACAATTGGTTGCACAGGTGAACACATTTTGTCACTTTGCAATCTGAAAATATATTCACTTTCATTGAATATGTTTCATTTTCATTTACAGGCTTCATGAGTCAGTCCCCTGCATCCCACACTGCCCGTCATCCCAACTAGCAGTTCAGCTGCATGCAGCCAGCCCACGAGTGATTCTGGAGGAAGAAATATATATGTGTGAAAGGGCCTTTCGGAGCCTCGTGCAAGTACTCTACCACGCACACCAATCCTCCCCCCATCACACTCATCTCAATGTCCGGAGCATTTTCAATGCTGCCTGCTAGGGTTCACTTTCAGTTGTCCATCTGAGCTGACCTGCATCTCTGCCCACCCACTGATCACACTCCTACGTAGGACCTGTTTCCGCCTACCATGAGTCTAGTTTCATTTTCAATTTAACAAGCATGGTTGTAGTACAGTTTTTCCTCAGGTTCCCTGTCCTTCCCCCTCCCCAAGTCACCCATTTCCTTTCCACCATCACTGACAACCCCCCTTGCATCACTTTCCACATCCCCACCAGCACATACCAGCCACAACCTTTCCTTCCAGGAACATCCAGGTGAACATGCACATTCGCTACCTTCTCGAAAATCCCACTCCCAGCCACATTCACCTCCCCGACCTCCTCCTTCCCGCCCCTAAGGTCCGTGTCTGCCTCCGTATCCCCACCAACCACCCTCACCATCCCTTCTACCGATACCATTGCACCCTCACCCTCCCACCTTACCACCTCACTCTGCCCTTGGTCATTCTCACTATTCCCTCATACCATGCCCACCCTTAGTTTACTCCCCAGGAGGCAGTCATCAACTCCACATATCCCTCCCTTGCACATTCATCTAGACATCTCCCCCACCCCCTCCGGACTCCTTCCCTCCTTGGAACCTGTTTCCTGGGAATGCATAATTAATGAGGCAGGAAGTGGACAATAAGGCGTGAAAAGCCGTCAATGCGGCTGGCAGGTAAAGCGTCCTTTTTCCCATCCGCTACTGCACTTAGTGCAAATCTGGGACACTTCCTCCCTATTTCTGCTGGTTTGCGAAACTAAGATTAGGAGCATAGCCTAAACATTAGATCCAAGCCTTTCATAAGTGAAGTTAGGAAACACTTCTATTGCAAAGTTTGAAGCTCTCTTCCACAAACAGCAGTTGATGTTGGGTTATTGTTAATTTTAAATTTGTGACTGATAGATTTCTGTTAGCCACAGTATTAAGAAGTCTGAGCAAAGGTTCAGAGTTATGTCACAGATTAAAAATGTCCAAATACCAGAACAGGTTTGAGAGGCTAAATGACCCACTCTTGTTCCCAAGTCATGTTAGGCTGGAATAGCCTGTTTTTGTGCTGTAAATATTTGGACATTTCTTATTATTTATTCCTGTTATATGCTTATAAAGTGTTGTGATTTTTTTTCTCCTGTTAATTAGTTTTCTAGTTCGGGTTTTACCACCTCTTACTGATGTTAATGGAATTTCTGTGATACAGTAGCACTGCCTAGTTCTGAATTTGTGTAATTTATACTCCAGAGAGGGATGTGAAATTTAGAACTCCATCAACAACATTAGAATACACTGGAGCAATTGCTGTCGATTTGGCCACTTGTATGTAAACTGAGTTGCTGAATTCTACAGAGAGACAGAGCCCCGCTCACTCACAGCCAGAGCAAAATGACTGCAACCCGGTACACTGTGTACCAATGGCACTTAGCTCCAGGTAGCAGGAATGGAAACTACTTCAGTCGGTAATGTTCTGTACCTCCAGTGCCAAGTGCATTGTCTCATTAATATTACAGTGCTCCCTTCAAAGTCAGTGCTGCTGCTGTTGGGTTTAACCCCAATATTTACCCCCAGAATTGATCACGAGCTGTTCATAGCTCTTGTTCTAATGCAGCAAACTGTTCTTCATTTTCAAAAGTGGCTGGTTACCTGAGCTAGAAGTAGGTGGTATCGGGACATTCTCTACATTCTGTGAAATGCTGAGCAGATGCAAGTCCAGATCTGAAAGACTCGAGTAGTCATCCACCTGAAAAACCAGTTTTGGTGAATATGCAACTTGATTCAGTTCACTTCTGTCTACATTCCCGATGCCAACAGTGAATGGCACAACACCAGCCCGCTTCAGCTCCTCTGATGGCCGCCTCACATCATCCTGTGACTTTCCAGTAGTAATGAGCACCAAAATTTGAGAGATCCCCAAATGTTGCCTGCCTCCACCAGATCTGCTGAAGACATTCCTCCTGACAAAGTCTAGAGCAAAGCCTGTCTTCAGTCCCCTTCCACCTTTAAGCCGAAGTTTTCTGGTTGCAGCCAAGACCTGTTCTTTACTTGTGTAAGCATTTAATGGAAATTCAATCCTTGCATTGTCACTGTATTGTACCAGTGCAACTTGATCTTTGTCCTTTGCAATATTAAAGTTGGGAATTAAATTAATAAGAAAATCACGAATTAAATAAAAAAAACTTCCCACATTGTAAGAACCATCGATTAGGAACACAACATCTCTCTTGTTGCCTGCAATAAATAAGGAAGAGTAATTATCGCCAAGGTTATCCAGTGAATATTATAAATACTAGTGCATTTTCTGTGATGTTAATCATATTGTTTTATATCATTGACCTACTAAGCTCCAGTTGTAGTTGTCCCATCAGCTTCCAGCAGGCAAAGAGAGTGCTGATGTATCTTTTTTTTTTCTCTCATTCTTCTATTTTAACTTCTCTCTTATTCCTTTCCAAAATAGCTTTCTCACAAACCATTCTCTGCTCCTCCATGGATATCTTGCTGTCTTTCTCTATTCCCTCTCAGAGGGATCTCTCTTCAGCCCCCTTCACCATTCAGCATCCCACCCTCAGGCAGGTTTTTTATTCATTTTCTCCCCACAACATTTGCTACTGTCTTTACCCCCTCCTCCTCGGGCCATAGCACTGCTAAAATAATCACTCCCTACACATGCTTACTGGAGCATTTTCAGGCTCTATGCCACCAAAATATTCTTGTTCACACCCATCTAGCTACACATACTTGGACGAGGAATATTGCAAAAACATATCTTCATTCTCACTCCCCTCTTCATTTCTATTTTGCTCTTCTTCACACAATCTCCTTTCTTTGTATCTCACTCTGTTACTCAATGTCAATTTGTGGTAATTCCCAATAGTCCTTTTTCAATTATTTTCTCAATATTTCTTTTTCTTTCCTGTGGTATTTATTGTTTATTTTTCACCACTTTCTGAGCATTTACCTTTCTTTCCCCATTGTGTTTACTCTTTTTTCCTTGATACTTGAATAGAATACTTCTTTTCTCTCCTGTACTATTTAGTTCTCTTCCATTCTCAGTATTTTCTGCTCTCTCTCTCAGTATTTATCGCGCAATTACTGTGGTTTCTTCATTCTCTGGGGATCAGTGCTGAGAGCTTTTCTCCACTCCTACTGAAATGTTGTCATTTGCTTTATATTAGGACAAAGCTCACTATCCAAGGGATTCAACAAGAAGCTGAGGTGAGCCCCAGACTAACTCCCTTTCACTGTGCTGGGCTTCCAATACCTTATTCTATTCTTCATGTGAGTGGAGACCATGAAATTCTATTTTCATTGGTGATGCTTTCCAGCAACAGGTTAGGGACAATTGGGGTGGGAATGCTCATGATTTTTATCCTTCATTAGCTGAGAGCTACCACTCAAACCTGCAACATTCCTGATCTGTATGTTTTTGTCTGCACGCAGCAACACACTTACTGGCGGAGTCATCAAATCTCTAAATCATATATTTAACATTGAAAGTTACAAAAAAACTGAAAATTATTCAAACCCAAGTACCTTCAGTGACACCGGATGGCATTTTAATAACTTCAACGATCAGCGTTTTCAGGGGCTGTAACAGCTGATCTTGGATATCTGGAAGAGACTGGAAGTCTTGAACAGCAAACAGCAAATTGGAAGAATATGCAATATCCTGTAATTCTTCGCCATCTGCATCCGTGGCCCCGATTACAAATGCCACAATAGCAGCTCTTTTTAGTGCCTCTGCTGCCTTCTTAATATTGTCATTTGACTTTCCGGAAATGATAAGCACTAAAAGCTGTGGCACACCAGCATCTCGCCTACTCCCAGCAGCTGTGGTGAAGACATTCCTGATGACATAGTTCAGTGCAGTCCCCGTATTCAGCATTCTTCCACCTTTAGGTTCCAGTTTTTCCACTGCATCCAAAATGACATTTTTACTTGAATAGGTGTTCAAAAGAAATGCGACTTTTGGGTCCTTGCTGTACTGTACCACTGCGATACGATTCCTGTTCAACCCAACATTGAGCTGTTGAATTACGCCATTAAGAAATTTACGTACAGAAGGAAATGAAGAGCTAGCTTTTGTTGAGCCATCAATCAAGAACACAATGTCTCGTTCCTGGGTATCAGTAATATCTACCAAGACAACAGTCAATAGTGTTGAGTTAAAATATATTTTAAAAAGCCATTACTTAAACTAACGCACTTATTGTTTATTTTTTCTATCGCTTCCCCCTCTCCTTATGAATGCATATACTTTCAGGTTGTGTGCCTAGGTGATGGGTAAAGACTCACATTATGAGACATCATCAAGGCTGAAAAAGCTTGGACAGAAAAAAAATAATTAATTAATAGTGGTTAGATGATGCCAAATTTGGGCTTTCAAATCCAGCGGATGCTAGTAAGAGAAGACTAGAGGAGGCAAGAAATTTTAGCTTTGTGGAAGAACCAGTTACCATGGATGTGATATAATCATCCTTAATTTGAAAACCTTGGGGATGCAGGAAAAAGAAAGGGCATGTTGGGTGGGATATTCGGAGTTTAGCTGAAACAAAAGAGGAAAGTTTAGAGCAGCAAAGACCATAGTATTTTAACTTCCCTCACAGCATGAGACTCCAGCACTTCCAAATCTATAATCGAACAATGTTGTTATCCTGCAACATTGACAACAAAATTACGTTGAGATTTTCAGCATGTTGCACCAAACGTTTAGTGTGGTACGGCAAGTGTCGGCCAATATTACTTTGAACTAGACAAACCTGGCATTGTTTTCAATTCGTGACAATAGAAATATAATTTTTAATCTTTTTAAAAAAAACTGGGAGCCCCCACCACACCCCCCCCCTCCAACATCCGTATGATTTCTACTGATAGATAAAGAAGACAATCCCATCAAGCCTTTCCAGTTGTTAAAATGTCCACTAGAAGGTAGAGGCGATGACATCTCAATGTCACCAGGCTAGGGAGGAAAAAACTCACACAGAAGCCTGTTACTTCTGATTGCTATCCAATGGCACCTCGATGATAATAACATGATTAGGCTGGGTTATGATGTCCCCCAGCATTATATGGCAAACCAACCATCAAGATCTATTCTCATACAATGTAGATGGACTAGTGAGCCAAATAATACATTGTTATCACCATCAGACCATACATTAGCAACAATTCAATGAATATGCACCGACAGATTCAAACCCAACTAATAGACCTGAACACCCCAAAACACTGTAAAACAAGCACTAGTTTTTAAAGAAAGCAAAATACTGTGGATGCTGGAAATCTGAAATAAAAACAAAAAATGCTAGAAAAACTCAGCAGGTCTAGCAACATCTATGGAGAAAGAAACAGAATTAACGTTTTGAGTCTTCTTCAGAAGGTCTTGCAAGAGCCAAGCAAGAGTCCCATGACATCTCTTAATTCAATCTTATGTTAGTTATTCCCATGTTGAACTCAAGATGTGTTTAACCTGATCACGAAAAAAACAAGAACTTTTGGAATTTACTGTACTGTCCTTTCAAAGTTTCTCACTTTGGGATATGTTTATTTATCATTTTATCTGAGGCTGTGTTGTTTTTGGATTTGGATTTCTGTATCTGCAAAATGCTTGGTGCAAAATCTACTAACTATTGTTGCTTTTTGTGGCATTGCAAAGCTACTTTTCTACAATGTTTCTCTCCAAAGGTTTTGCTGAACACTACTAATTCACTTTTAGCAAGCAAGCGTTCAGCATGAGATTTGGGTATTCCTATGGAGGTCCTAAATGAGGAGGAGAAACCAAAAGTTTCAAAACCAGATAGCGCTGACTTTTATTCTGCTATCAACACCTATTCTGGAACAAGCTTTAGTCTTTAACACTATCATTACCTCTCCCTTTGCCTTGTGTTCCATGACATATTTGTCATTTAATCTCTACTGCCCTGTAGCCTACCCTTGGCCTTCTATTTTGCTTCACCTGCCCTCCCCGCACTTTCTCAGCATCATAAAACCCATCACATTTCTACCTCTCTCCAGTTCCAAAGAAGTCATATTAGACTCGAAACATTAATTCTGTTTCTCTCTCCACAGATGCTGCCAGATCTGTTGGGTTTTTCCAGCATTTTCTGTTTTTAAACCAAATGTTTCTGTTGGGGGCAAAAAGACAAGCGCGATTGGCATCCTTCTCCCAGGAACACGTGCATCCTCATCCTAGAAACCACCTGTTCAGATCTAGGCATAACTACCTGGGCAAGTCTGAAGAGACTTGCTTTTGTCACTTGAGCTTCACAAATGATCCTCTCATTGAGTTATCTCATCTCCTAAGTAAGACCACAGACAATTTCCACCACAGAGATCTTGGCTTTGAAAGTAACCACAGTATTACATTTCTACAATCTCAGATCTTTGCAAGCAACTATCAGGGACATTGTTCAGACCGGTCAATCATCTGCACATGCATTAAGCAAGTGAAAAAAAACTTGTTTGCCAAGGGAAAAATTTTCCTTTTTTTCCCCCATTGAAAGGAGGCAGCAGAATAAAAGAACAGAACACTTTTTTTTCTCCTAAGATGGAGGACCTCATAAATGGCCAACAAAAACAAAAATAGCTGGAAAAACTCAGCAGGTCTTAATTGGCCATTAGGTTCCATTCATGCCCTGTATGAATAGAATATGCTTTATTAATATGCAGGTGGCCTCAGACCACTTGGTCAGGAACATGCAAGTGAATGTACAATATGCTGGCTGCAGCCCAAGTGCTTTCATTTTATGATGGACCATTATGCTACTATGATTTTATAGAGTTGGCAGAATGTAAAGTTCTCTGCTAGAGGAACAAGGAATGCCCACTATATCCACAACTGCAGAGAACTCCATAAACAGAGGCACACTGAAAAATGAAATCTGTGTATCCAAAGAGATCTGCATGACTGTTTGGCTGTATGAGCAGTCCTAATGCATTAAGCACAATGCTGTAGCCTGATAAGCCACATTGCCTCCATTACAAACAAATCTACTTCAATACTTGCTCATCAAATCTTTATTATCCCATTCTCAAAAAGACATTCAGAACTAGGCTGAGATAAAAGAGTTTATTTTTTTTTTATAAATAATCTGTGTAAACGCTTTTAATATTAGCTTTCTCGGTGCTTCACCTTGGTGACAGTGTATGATGTTTATCTTCTCCACCTCATCTAGTGTTCCTTCGATGTGCTACTACAGTGAGAAAAGTGTCTTAGCTGATTTCTGCTTGTCAACAGTGGTTTCATAGCACCTCCCTGTTCTAGGTTACAACAGAGGCCTGCACATGGCAACACCACGCTGGCCATCAGACCCTGTCTGCTACCTAAATAATTACTATGTATTTCTATGACACTTTAGGAGTCCTTTGCAGGTCTCAACCATACCCCCTCTTATCATAGCCTCCTTGATGGACACTCCTTCTAAATGGCCAGAAATTTGCATGGGACCAGACTATTGGCCATTATTAAGGAGTGTAAAAGCCACCATTAAGCTTCCCTCTAGCTGATCCTCTTCTTGATATAATCCAACATTGAAAACCACCTGTAAACTGAAACCCCAGTTGCTACAAGCACAGCATTTATATTCTTGAGTAAAACCAAAACCATATAGGGTCAAATTAACAAATTAATAAATCAAGTTAAAGAATTTAAAGGAGCAGTCCCTTAAAAGGACACTGTAACAAAATGCAAAGTCCTTAAAGGAAACTTAACAAATCAAATCATTAAGTGGTTTGGGGGGTATATGATGCACCTTAACCCACCAGTCATGGAAGGCCTTCAGCATGCCAACGGACACCATGTGCTCCCTCTCCTGGGACACCCAGCCAAGAATACAGCCACGGAAGAGGGGCAGGTGGTGGGTTGGAGGACCCCCTCAACTGCTTGCTGCCTGGACCTATTAATGGCCAATTTGGTCAGGCCCAGGAACAGGCATGTAAGGTGGTCCTACTCTCCTCTCGCCCATCACTACAGTGGGTGCCCAAAGATCAAGATGGTGGGGTTGAAGTGTAACTAAAAATTTAATAAAAGCCCCTTCAAGAAACTAAGGCTGTAACCTTAGTTCGCTATCCATAAGGTGCTCCTCCATAGATGGTTGCAAAGTTCCATAAGAACATAAGAAATAGGGGCAGGAGTAGACCATACAGCCCACCGAGCCTGCTCCATCATTCTTTACAATCATGGCTAATCTTTGGCTTCAACTCCATCTTCCTGCCCACTCCCCAAATACCTTGATTCCCGAGGCCAAAAATCTGCCTTAAATATATTCAACAATGGAGTATTTACAACCCTATATGGTAGATAATTTCATTGATTCACAACCCTTTGGGTGAAGAAATTTATACTCATCTCAGTCCTAAATGATCAGCCCCTTATCCTGAAATTTCCCCCCCATGTTCTAGATTCCCCAGCCTGTGGGAACAACCTCTCAGCATCTACCCTGTCAAACCCCTTCAGAATCTTGTACATTTCAATGAGATCACCTCTCAATCTTCTAAATTCCAGACTGTATAGGCCCAATTTACTCAGGCTCACATCAAAAGACAACCCCCTCAGCCCAGAAACCAACCTAGTGAACCTTTGCTGTACTATCTCCAATTGCAAGTATATCCTTCCTTAAATCAATAGTCACTTAGACAAGTGCAGGATAACTAAGGAAAGCCAGCATGGATTCATTAAAGGAAAATCTTGTAACTAACCTGCTGGAGTTTTTTGAGGAGGTAAGAGAAAGTTGAGAAGGGAAATAATGTTGATGTGGTGTATATGGATTTTCAAAAGGCATTTGATACAGTGCCAAACATAGACTTGTGAGCAAAATTCTAGGTCATGGAACAAAAGGGAAAGTAGGCACTTGGATAAGAAATTGGTTGAGTGACAGGAAACAGAGAGTAGAGATAAATTGTTGCCTTTCAGATTGGAGTTAGGTTTGTAGTAGAGTTCCCCAGGGTGTCAATGTTGGGACCCTTGCTCTTCCTGATATATATTAATGACTTAGACTGAGGTGTGGAGGGCATGATTTCAATATTTGTAGATGATATGAAGATTGGAAATGTTGTCAACTGTGTTGGGATAGCCTTGAACTTCAAAAGGACGTAGACGTGTTGGTGGATTGGGCAGACAAGTGGCAGATGAAGTTCAATGCAAAGAAGTGTGAGGTGATTCATTTTGGCAGGAAAAATATGGTGAGACAGTACAAAATAAAGGGAGAGCCTCTAAAGGAGGTGCAGGAACAGAAGGACCTTGGTGTATGTGTACATAGGTCATTGAAGGTGGCAGGGCATGTTGAGTGAGCAGTTAATAAAGCATATGGCATCTTAGGCTTTATTAATTGGGGGCATTGAATACAAGAGTAAGGAGGTCATGTTGAACCTGTATAAGACACTAGTTAGGCCACATTTGGGGTGCTGCATCCAGTTCTGAGCACCATACTTGTGGAAGGATGTAAAGGCATTGGAGAGAGTACAGAGGAGATTCACAAGAGTGATTCCAGGGATAAAGAACTGTAGTTATGAGGATAGATTGGAGGTTGGGACTCTTTTCCTTGGCGAAAAGAAGGCTAAGAGGAGACTTGATAGAAGTATTCAAGGTCTTGAGGGGTAAATAGTGAGAAATTGTTCCGAGTCAAGAGAAAATCAGAACTAGAGAAAACAGATTCAAAATAATTGGAAAAAGGAGTAAATGTGATGTGAGGAAAAAAACAATTTCACCCAGGGGGTGGTTGGAGTCTGGAACAAACTTCCTGAAAGGGTGGTGGAGGCAGATTCAATCAAGGTATTGCTACCTGAAAAGAAAAAATGTGCAAGATTACGGGGAAAAGGCAGAGGAGAGGGACTAGGTGGAATGCTCTTTCTAAGAGCCAGTGCAGACACGATGGGCCGAATGGCCGCCTTCTGCACTGTAAAAATACGGTGATACTGTACTGGGATACTGTGAAATATGGAGACCAAAACTGTATACAGTACTCCAGGTGTGGCCTCACCAAAGCCGTATATAATTGTAATGAGACTTTTTTATTCCTGCACTCCAATACCCTTGCAATAAAGGCCAACATGCAATTTGCCTTCTTAATGTCTTTATGCCACGTTCAGCCAATATATGTGGTGTACTCCTGTTTTATGGATCCCTCACACATATTTGTAGGAATGCTGAAACCATATTCTATGAAGTCTTCAACCTATCATGCTTTTCACATGCTCAGTATACTGCAATAAGGCATTTTTGTTCATTCATGAGATCCCTTCTATAGGCAACGCTGTTATACTAAGAGTCCAGGGCCCCTGCAGCAGGGAAAGGCTTATGCAATGGAAGCTGCTATTCTGCACTTCAATTGCTACCACTATTTTATGCTCCTCAGGTGCTGGATACTTCATCAAGTGCTTCCTCCTAATCCTGATTAAACTAATTCAGTGATAAATATATATCTAAGCTGATGCTTATGCAAACAGGACTTAGTGATAACTGTTCCAGTGATATTTTAGTTTCTTGATAACTGTCTGGTAGGTCACCTTAGGAGAGCCCTGTAAAAAGAGAAATGAAACATGTTTTTATCAGGGGTAGGCACATAGGTTGAAAGCTATTCCAAAGAATGCTGTGCTGTGCAGAATGAATTTGGATCTTTGTGAATTAGTTTAAAATTGATGCAAATATATGAGGTAAAAGACAACACTTACCTTGCTGGGCTGCTATGAAGACACTAAACTCTCAATGGCCTCCATTAATGTATTTTCCTGTCAGTGGGCAGTGCCACTATCAGTTCTTGTTGCCTCTTGTGTAGGCAATCTCCCCATTTAAAGACAAATTAAGGATAAAGCTATTGCAGAGAAAGACTTGTATTTATATGGTGTCATTCACAATCTCAGAGGCAGAATTTATATTGTGAAATAAGGGCAGGAATGGAGGAGGGTGGGGCTGCAGTTTCCCACCAACCAATGTCGGGATGGCTTCCTGACTTGAATCTCAACCACGTCTATGAGAAGGAGGTGGTAATGCAGGGGACCAGTCAGGGCTGCGTCCCTCAATGAAATCAGTTCATAAAGGAGTGGAAGGCACTGAGGAGCGTTCATCCATTGGCACAGAGGTGCCCTCGTGGGAGCAGAGTGCTGTGAACAAGCTGTCTGTGAGTGCTGAGCTAGTTTTAGGCGGGGGGGTTATGGGGGGAAGGGGGGGGAAGGGGGGGCGGGGGGGCGGTTATGGGGGGAAGGTTGTGGGGGAGCAATTGTGGGCAGTTGGTGCTCGTGAACCTGTACAGGTCATGGGGACATATTGGGTGGCCAGGGGAATATTGCAAGTACAGCTAACCGCATGCAAGGCAACAACTGGTGATGGGATTAAGCTGCACAGATTTAGGGTCAAGTCATGATGAGAATCAACATTCTCAGCACCAGGTGCAGATTCAATGGGCACGAGGAGCACAGAAGTGAGGAACAAGGGACAGGAGACAACAAAGGCCATACCCTCAGCATCGAGTGTACAGCCAAATTAAAAGCTCCATTCATATGTCAGAGCATCAGTGCCATAGGAGACTGCATCTACCTGGGCAGATGGTAACTGAGATTTGTGTCCTTGTTGAGGAAGAACTCAGGTATCACATTCCTGCTCTCCTTTCCTGGCCAGTAGTCCTGAAAGTCACTCTGGCTTTGAACTTCTTTACATCTGGATCATTCCAGGAATTAGCAGTGGATCTTAGAGGTGTGTCTCAGGCAGCTACACACCATGGTATCTTACAGGTCGCTGAAACCGTATTGCGAGAACAGGGGAGTGCATCTACCTTCAAATAGGTGCAGGCACAGAGGGCAGTGGAATTTGCTTCTATTGCTGGATGTCCATGGGTACATGTGGCCAAGTGAACAGCCAAGGAGATTCCTCAATGGGAATGGCTTCCACTTCTGACACATGCAGCAGGTCTGCAACCAATAGAAGTGCTTTCTGCGTCTGTGTGCATGCTATCCTGGCAGCTGCCAACCGTACCCAAAAAATTTTATCGTTTTTGCTTTCAAGTGAACTCAATGCTCTGAATTACAGTTTGACATCAAAAGGCTCTAATTTGAAATTATTTTGACATCAAATTTGATAGTGCGCTCAAAGCTATTCATTACTCTCAAACCTATATCCAGCGTGCTTGAAGCTATCAAATGTGCTCAGCAACCTGCATTGAAAAATACAAGAAAATTAATTACTGAAATAGTATCTGAATTTATTCAGTTTTTCATGTTGCCCAAAAAATTCATTGCATTATACTTGCTTGAGAGCACCACCTGATCCCCAGCAGTTCTTAATTCATTTTAGTCTCAGGGTCTATACTTGCCACTCACCCACCCCCAGGTCTCAGGGTCTAAACTCTCCCCAATCTCAGGGTCGAAGCTCTCCCACCCCTTCTCCTCCACAAACCCCACCCCCCGCCCCCCCCGCAACCTCCAATATCAGGGTCTAAATTCTCCCCTCTCTCTCCCCTTCCAAACTCTCCCCCTCCCTCCAGTTTCCAAACTCTCCCCCTCCCCCCAGCCTCCAAACTCTCCCCTTTATTTCACCCGTGTCCAAACTCTACCCCCTATCCCTCCTGCCAGTCTCCGGGCCTCGGGCCTCGCTGACCTCTCTTGACGACTTGCCTCCCCACCCCACCCCTCCCCCCAATACTTTACTCATTGCCACGGTCCTCGTTGCTTCCATGTCAACTTCAAATCTGCACCTGGGCTGGCTGGAAAATTTCACTTCCGGTTTCCAGCCAGCCCTGTGAACAGAAATCTCCAGCTTGAGGGAGTGGGCATGAAGAAGGAAGAAGGGGAGGGGGAAGGTGGGGAGGGGGAAGAGGGAAGTTGGCAAGGGAAGAGGGGAGGGAAAAGGAAGGGAGGGGAAAGGGGAGGAGGAAGAGGGAGGGGGATGGAGGGGAGGGGGCAGGGGGAATGAGTGGAGAGGATGGGGAAAGGGGAGGTGGGGTAAGGGATAGGAGCAGGGGAATAAGGGATGTGGTGGGAGTGAGGGGGAGAGAGAGGAGGGAGAGGGAAAGGTTGGGTGGAGGTGTAACCCTACACACTGCATAGATAATCAGCTGGGACTTAGGAAAATTTGAGCTGTATATATAGTCACATTTTGTTGTGATCACTGCAGGATAACAATTGGTGACAATGACGTCAGTTGATAACTGTCATTTGACATCACAAATATGGTTCTGAGTGAAAATGAAATAGCATGATAGCCAGATGATTGCTTCTGAGTGCGAATGGTATCAGATTATGACAAAATGATTGCATTTGAGAACAATTTACGTCGAATGAACATTGTTGAAAGCAAATGATATCAAACGATATGAAAAATTTTGGATAGGGATGATGCCTTCATTCTTTGACAGCCAAAGGTACTGCTACTCCTCATGTCACCAGTGAAACTCTGTGGACGGCTTCTCTGGGATAAGGGATATCATGTGAAGAGATGACTAATGATACCTTTGTGTGCCCTGCAATGGCGCGGCAAAGCCAACTGCTCACAAGTACAATCATCGAGCTGGCTATGGGGCCTTTGAAGATGCACTCCTGGTGCCTCAGGGTGATGCCTTGCAGTACAGTCCCACAAGGATGCCACACATTGTGGTGGGCTTCTGCACGCTGCACCTTGAAGAGGGTGAAGCTCTAGAGTGACACAGTTCATCAGAGGAGGAAATAGCAGAGCAGAACATGTTTGTGCTGTGTAGGCAGATCACCGGGGCTGCCCCATGAGTCGAAGCACTCATCAGGATGGCATGGATGCTAGTGCCAATCTAACCCAGACACATTTCATCTAAGCACTGCTCATCCAGGACTGAGTGTTCTGATACTCACTTTGTTCTCAATGTGCGAATGCATCCACGATACACTCATTTTGAACAGTTCCATTCTTACCACAAATGCATGGAATACATCTCTTCAGGGATTGCAGTATCCACATTCACAGACCATTGCATCATTTTCCCACTTCTCTCTTTTGCCAAATTGCCATGAAAGAACTGAAACATGCAAATTGGGTTCATGCAACAACAAGTCCATTGTAATGAAAGACCGTTATGTTATAAATTCACAAAACAAAAACACCCAAATGAATCAATGCTGGATCCAGTGCCCTGTTTGTTGGGGCTAAAGGATCCGGGTTGCACATTTGTTTCAAGGTGACCGAGTTGGTACCATAGACAGAAAGATCAGTAGACCGTTCTTAGAAGAAACACATTCTATTTATTTACAAAAGGAACTCAGCAGCTACACTTGTGTGCTTACAACTCAAAACTCTGTCTTTACTCTTCAGACTCTAACTCAAGACTACTCAACAGAGGTAGCCCACGCTACTCTGCTATTGGGTACCAAGACCATGTGATCTTACATCACAACATTTGTCTTAAAGGTATATTACACATCAGATTACAACAATCATTCAATGCAATTAACAATGTGGTGGCCTTTGGTCACTGCCTCTGCTACAGACTGCTCCCCTTGCGGTCCCAAGATGGAGTAGTCCACTTGTACGCATCTGCTTGTGGCTAGGATGCCCATGGCACTCATCCTCATCGTAGGGGAGCCATTAGGAAAACTCTTAAGGCTGACACACAAGCGTCAATGCAGGAGCAGCCTCTACCACAGGGCCTTTCTGCCAACATGATCCCTCAGTCAGAGGGCCCAAGGAAGCGGATGATGTTCCATGACAAGTGGCCCCCTCCACGTTATCCACCTCTGCCTCAGTCCTTTCATGGTATGCTAGAGGGAACCACCAGGAGGGACGCAACTGGCATCAACTCCATGCATCTTTACGACAGATCCATGTTACAGAATGTGACATACATTCTGTGCATGTCAGTGAAGTGAACTGTTCTGCGTCATTTAGAGTGATGCCATAAACAGTTCTCAATTAGGTTGATCAGTCTCTCATCGGAGGAGCTCATATGCTCAAAACCCTGAGACATGGCCATGCTCATTTGCTGATCCTCCATTCTCAGCCCATGACTCCACGCCACCTCAGGGAATTCCCACATGTGGACATACATCACACATTGCTGATCAAAATAGAACCGCCTTGCTTGTGAGTCTTGAAGCTACACATCTGTACCCAGCTGAGCATGGCTGTGTCTGTCCTCCATCCTCCGAGGGGGACTGCCCATGGCTGCCTCTGCCTCATTCACTTCCTCCTGTTCATTCATGGCACGCAGTACCCAGTACCATCCTTTCTAATGGCACGAGAACCCACCAATGTGATGTATCTGCAGTGGTAGAGAGTATGCTTAAAAACTGTGACAGTGCAGCCTCAGTTGCTTCATTTTCAACCGAGGGGTCCAGTGATGTCCCTCTGGCACTGATAGCCTCCCCCCCTCCACAACCGGCCTATGAGAGACATAAGAAGGTAATCATGAGAACTTGCCTATGCCAGCAGATGCCCCTACAGAGTTTTGGCATGCTGACACAGTGAGAGGAGTGCACTTTATCCTTTTCAGCTGAAATTTCTTCACCCTGTTTTTCATGGATTCCTATCTCTCCATCGCCCATTCCTCATATATCACGGCCCTCATCAACTCAAAGGCCATCTTTTCCATTCTTATCAGCACTGTGAGCTGTGGCTACATTGCAGCTGCCAACTTGGATTATCTACCTCCAACCAGGTCTGCTTGGTCTGGCTGGTTGGCCATCTCCTGCCACACTCTGGGAACATCACATTCTCCTCTATCACATCCTCCTCTTCCCCACTGCCTCCAAAAGTACCTCAAGGGAGGCATCAATAAACCTTGGGGTTACTGTAGTGGTGGCTGACCAATTGTGTTCCTGCTCCTCTCCTCTTTCTCTGCCATTGCTGGCTGAACTGGTAATCGCAGCAGTGACTGCCATCATCTTTTTAAATCAACCCTCTCAATTGCAGTCTCACTTCCTACCTTCACCCAGCACCCCTAATTGGATGACGAGGAAGACCTCAAGACAATTAACAGTAAAATCCACAAAAATCATCTTGCATAGCACAGGGTCGAGAGCCAGAAGTGCTCCTGATGTCAGGTTGCCAACCAGAGAAGTGAAATCCTCCCCAGGATGTTCCAAAACACTCTGTGGCCAATGAAGTACCTTTTGTAATATAGGAACCATAGCAGCCAATTTGTGGACAAGGTCCCATAAGCAGAAATGTGATAATGGCCAGGTAGCCTATTTTTTTAATGTGACATTGATTGAGGGGCAAATATTGGCCAATAATTTCCTTTCTCTTCTTTGAAATAGTGCCAAGGGATCTTTTAAGTTCACCTGCAGACAGAGCCTGGGTTTAACAATTCATCCAAAAGACCTCACCTCCGACAATACAGACTCCCTCTGGAGTGTCAAGCCTCTAGATTGGGATTTAAACCCATAAGAGCTGAGATTTACCTCCCAGTGCCCAGCCTTACAGTGAAAAGCAGTATGCAATTAGAATCAGTTGCCACTTTTATGTAGTGGTACAGCATGCAAAAGTTACATTCCAGTGAGAAAGAAAGACATTTGAAGGATGCACCATCCGTGACTAACAAAGCAAGTTGGAGATAGTATCAAATTGAAAGAAAAAACCTACAATTCTACAAACATTAGTGGTAAGTTAGAAGATTGGACAGAATTTAAAAACCAGCAAGAGTTTCTACAAGTACTTAAAGAGGAATAAAGTCACTAAAGTGAATGTTGGTGCTCTAGAGAGTGAGTATGGGGAATTAATAATAGGAAATAAGGAAATGGCAGATGTACTGAACAAGTATTTTGTGTCTGTCTTCACAGTAGAAGGCACAAATAACATCCCAGAAATAATTGTAAATCAAGAGCTGAAAGGGAGGGAGGAACTTAAAACAACACAATCACCAGGGAAAGGTTACTGAAAACATTTTAAGAACTAAATGCTGACAAGTCCCCAGGGCCTGGTGGACTTCTTCCTCGGGTCTTAAAAATAATTAGCTGCTCAGATAGTGGATGCATTGGTTGTAATTTTTCAAAATTCCATAGATTCTGGAAAAGTCCCATCAGATTGGAAAATGGTGAATGTCACTCCTCTATTCAAGAAAGAAAGAAGATTAAAAGCAGAGCTGAGGCCACAATCAGATCAGCAATGATCTTATCAAATGGCAAAGCCATTCAAGAGGGCAAATGGCCTTCTCTTGTTCTTAATTTTGTCTGTTCATATATTCATAAGTTGTGTTTGCCATTTGAAGCATTTGCAAGTGTCATCCTCAAAGTACTAATTTCATCATTATCAAAATAGAGATAGAGGGGCAATTGGTACAATGTAAAAGAAGGAGCAGGAACAGAGACACCTAGCAGTTCAGGTACACAAATCTTTGAAAATGACAGCACAAGTTAATATGGCAATTAAAGTAGTAAAGGGGATCCTGGATTTTATAAATAGAGGCACAGTGTACAAAAGAAAGTTAGGCTGAACCTTTATTCAACAATGGTTAGACATCAGCTGGAGTATTATACCCAATTCTGCACACTAAACTTTTGGATGAATATCAAGGTCTTGGAGACCGTGTAGAGGATATTTATTAGATTGGTACTAGAGATGAGGAACTTCAGTTATGTGGAGAGACGTGAGCAGCTGGAATTGTTTTCCTTAGAGTAGAGAAGATTAAGTGGAGATTTAATAGAGATGTTCAAAATGATGTAGGGTATTGATAGAATGAATAGGGGGAAACTGTTTCCACTGACTGGAGGGTCAGTATAACTAGAGGATACAATTTAAGGTAATTGACAATAGAAGAAGAGGGGATGAGGAGAACTTTTTAATGCAGCAAGTTATGATCCACCTGAAAATGGTCGTGGAAACAGATTCAAGAGTAGCTTTCAAACTCTGAAATAGAAAAGATTGCAGGGCTATGGGGAAAGAGTAGAGCAGTGGGGTAAAGGAAGTGGCTAGCTCTTTCAAACAGCTGACACAGGCATGACTAAACTCTTTCTGTGTTGTGTGATTCTTTGATTCTAGGTGTAAAGAATCTGAAAGGTGATCTCAGTGCTTCCCATACTCATTTGCTGCTGCTCCACCATATTTGGAGTGCAGTTTTTGTGACATACACATTAAGCACAAAGACTTCATTTAAATAGGCAGATTGTGGTCAGACTTACTTTTTCCTCAGACTGAAGAAAATTTTCTTCATCTACCCCATGGCACACAGCTGTGGAGACAGCACTGACTGGTTGAGCCACCTCCTGCCATATTGCTTCTGTGTCACAAAGTGTTCCTTTCAAACCCATATGTGGCTACTTTCCTCTGTTATACCTCTTGCAACAGGATATTACAGCTTTCTTCAATACAATGGATAATTCTAGCCATTTTCCCACACCTATTTTCTATTGCTAATTTAGTAATTTCCTAGAGCCAGAAAAATATCTGCCTTGAAGTGGAGGCAGGAGCCCTTTAAGAACTCCTGCTCTCTGGTAATTACAGCAGCAGCTTTGCATATGAAAAACAGGCACAAAGCAGGGTTCATGTTGTATTTACTAAGTGATCTAATTCAATCTAGTAGTGCAGAATCTCACCATAATGCATTTATCACATTGACTTTTTTTTTATTCGTTCATGGGATGTGGGCATCACCAGCCTGGCCAGCATTTATTGGCATCCCTAATTGCCCTTGAGAAATGAATGGCTTGCTAAGCCATTTCAGAGGGCATTTAAGAGTCAACCACATTATTGTGGGTCTGAAGTCACATGTAGGCCAGACTAGGTAAGGATGGCAGATTTCCTTCCCTAAAGGACATTCTGCCCACTCAATCTGCCCACAATCTACAGGACTGAGGAGGAGAACATTGAGCAGATTTACAAACAGCTATTATATAAAATTCCCAATCTGTCAACATTTGTAACTTGCCTTTTCCATGCATTTTTGCAAGGACCATGGTTTGATACCATGATCAGTCGACAAAACCCTCTTACAATCTCTCCAAAATTATACACACTTCGTGGATGGATGAGTAATATAATATTTTTTTGGGAACTGAATAACATTGAACAGAGGTGTTCAATGAATAGAAAGTGTTAAGCAGCCTAATGATTCCTATTAATTTATAGCAACTCAAAGCATTTTCATCAAATTACAAAGTTTAAAAGTCAGGTACCTTTGGTACTCCTCATTGTCGGCAGTTCAGACATTATCTTTACACCAGTTAGAGTTGACAATGGTAACAGCACATCCTGTTGTATCTCTGGAAGAGACCTAAATTCGTCCAAAGTGTAAACCAAGCTGGGCTCCAAAGCAACCTGTTGTAGCTGTTGCTTTATGGCATTCTCAGCCCCAATGGCTAAAGTCATCACACCAGATCGTAGCAGAGTATCTGATGGCTTTTTGATATCATCTCTTGATCTTCCACCAGTAAGAAGTATCAGAAACTGGGGAACATCTTCCTCTTTCCTACTTCCTGAATATTTGGTAAAAATATATTTATGGACATAATCCAATGCTGCTCCAGTGTTGAGCACAGTACCACCTCTCAGTTGGAGTCTGTTTACTTCAGAGAGAATTTCATTTTTTGATGAGTAGGTGTTTAGATAAAACTCAGGTTCAGCAACATCACTGTACTGTACCAGGCCTACTCGCACTCGATCACTTCCAATATCAAGGGTCTCAATTATTCTTGTGATGAAGTCACGAATGGCTTGTAAATTTGTGTCTCCAACATGAAATGATCCATCAACTAAGAACACAATATCTTTCTTGTCTGTTTCTGTTACAAATAAACACAGGAAATACACACAAATATTTATTACTCCTATAAATTAAATGCATGATTTGTATAGACTATGAAGAGACTTGATTATTAAAGTTGCATTCATTTTTCAAGTTGAGAAATGCACCGCACTGACAGATGGACTACCTCTTTCCATTGCTCTAAATTGCTATTGGCAGTGAAACTGCAGCAGTTTAGGCAAGGTTTAACCTCAATTGTTTGACGGACTGCCCCTCCCACACCAATCTCACCCAATCTGCTCTAGCCTTGACCCACTTTGTATTCTGAGATCTGCATTTCGATAGTCCAAAATTGCTGCTGCACAACCCATGACCATGACCTGCTCATTCTGGCAATGATTCTATGATAGAATAAATTGCTGTGAAAGTCATTTGATGCAGACGGTATAAATGGTTTCATACCACAACCCTTACAGAAAGATTAAAAACTAACAAATGCAGCAGGCGGTTTGGGGCCACATGTAAAAAAGGGTAACTTTTTTTTTTACTGTGATAACCATGAGTCAGATGGTGGAAACTACTGGTCTCCCTCTTGGATGATTTTATTTTTCCATTTATGGAAGAAGCACCATTCATTTTTCAGGAATGTAATTCTTTCCCAAGATCCTTGGTGTGGGAGAATTCTGAGGCAGCAAATATAGTGTTACAATATAGATTGTGTTACAAGGAACAAGAGTAATTGCATGGCGTAAAAGGCACTTCTGGAACTAGACCAGTGTTCTCCAATATAGTCACCACTAGCTATATGTGGCTAATTGCATTTCTGATCTATAAATAAAAGATGAGTAACAGACATAATCATTGAGCATATGATCTCAATGCTCATCCATGCAACATCTGCAGTTTTGTGGACTTGTTGATAAAATATTTAAGATGAAAAGCAGAGCATGTTAAGTGTTAGTGCTCTACTTCCTTGGTTTCTGAATGTTGGTAAATGTTTGCTAATTAATACATACACAAGCGAAGTATATTCAACTGTACGATGTAAATGCATCTAGGGTGTTTTTTTACTAAGATTAGTGCATGTGGCTAAAACAGTGACATTGTATCAACCTGTGGCTTGTCAGCAATTTCTGTTAGACAACACTGAACTAGACCATAAATTACATGATGGACACATCAAGCTCCAGTGGCTCATCTGTATCTAAGGATTATTTATTTGTTCACGGGGCGTAGGCGTAGCTGACTAGGCCAGCATTTATTACTCATCCCTAATTCCCATTGAGAATATGACAGTGAGTCATCTTCTTGAACTGCTGCAGTCCATGTGTTTTAGTACATGGAAAGGGAGTTTGAGGATTTTGACCCAGCAACAGTGAAGGAATAACAATATAGTCCCAAATCAGGATAGTGTGTGGCTTGGGAGGGTAGCCTGCAGGTGGCGGTAGTCACATGCACCTGCTTCCCTTGTCCTTTGAGTTAGTAGAGATCGAAGGAGCTTTGGTGAGTTGCTGCAGTGCATCTTATATATGGTACATACTAGTGCCACTGTGTGTTGATGGTGGAGGGAGTGTATGTTTAAGGTGGTGGATGAGGTGTCACTCAAGTGGGCTGCTTTCAAACATGGACAAAAGAGCTGAACTCCCGAGGTGAGGTGAGAGTGACTGCCCTTGACATCAAGGCAGCATTTAACCGAGTGTGGCATCAAGGAGCCCTAGCAAAACTGGAGTCAATGGGAATCAGGGGGAAAGCTCTCCACTGGTTGGAGTCATACCTAGCACAAAGGAAGATGGTTGTGGTTGTTGGAGGTCAGTCAGCTCAGCTCCAGGACATCACTGCAGGAGTTCCTCAGGGTCGTGTCCTCAGCCCAATCATCTCCAGCTGCTTCATCAATGATTTTCCTTCCATCATAAGGTCAGAAGTGGGGATGTTTGCTGATGATTGCACGATGGTTAGCACCATTCATGACTCCTCAGATACTGAAGCAGTCCATATCCAAATGCAGCAAGACCCAGACATTATCCAGGCTTGGGCTGACAAGTGGCAAGTAACATTCGTGCCACACAAGTGTCAGGCAATGACTATCTCCAACAAGAGAGAATCCAACCATCACCCCTTGACGTTCAATGGCATTACCATCACTGAATCCCCCACTATCAACATCCTGGGGGTTACCATTGACCAGAAACTGAACTGGACTAGCCATATAAATACTGTGGCTACAAGAGCAGGTCAGAGGCTAAGAATCGTGCAACGAGTAACCTACCTCCTGACTCCCCAAAGCCTGTCCACCATTTACAAGGCACAAGTCAGGAATGTGATGGAATACTCCCCACTTGCCTGGATGAGTGCAGCTCCCACAACACTCAAGAAGCTTGACACCACCCGGGACAAAGCAGCCCGCTTGATTGGCACCACATCCACAAACATTCACTCCCTCCACCACCAAAGCACAAGTGGTAGCAGCGTGCACATTCTACAAGATGCATTGCAGGAATTCACCAAGGCTCCTTTGACAGCACCTTCCAAACCTACAACCACTACCATCTAGAAGGACAAGGGCAGCAGATAGATGGAAACACCACCACCCGGAAGTTTCCCTCCAAGTCACTCACCAGCCTGACTTGGAAATATATCACCGTTCCTTCACTGTTGCTGGGTCAAGATCCTGGAACTCCCTTCCTAACAGCACTGTGGGTGTACCTACACCACATAGACTGCAGCGGTGTAAGAAGGCAGCTCACCACCACCTTCTCAAGGCCAAATAACGATGGGCAACAAATGCTGGCCCAGCCAGTGAAGCCCACATCCCATGAATGAATAATAAAAAAAAGGAGTATTGTAATACAGTTCATCTTTTCTTGTTCAATAAAAGTTTAATTTATTTGTTAAAAGATCATTAACTGACTCCAGTGACTCTGTTCAGTAGCCACTCTCCATGTATCTAAACAAACAAATTAAAAATTAGGATCGATCAAGCTGGGTTCCATTCTGGGATCAGGCTTGTCCAGGGGTAACCCCAGCTGGGATCATAACATTATCAACTCCTGAAGTAGCAACTTCATGTCTATGGAGGACCCCAAAGAATAGTGCTGTAAAAAGAACAGTTGAGTGTTCTATTAATTTCTACAGATAACCATCTGTTTCTTGTGCACCAGACCAGATTTATAAAGGAGATGCATTCAGTAACCAGGTGAGAAACCTTAGGACAACCTCCACTACATGGAAGAAACCAATAATCTGGTTGGCTCCTATGGTACAGAAACTCCCCCTCCAGTTAATCACTGGCAAAAAAACTTGTTATCTATTTGAATGGTTCAAGGAGGAAAATGCACCACATGAAACCCAGGATTCAGGAAGGTTCAGAATTCAATATCTGATCTGCGTTATGTTAGTTGACCTTAGCCAGTTACAGCGATGGCTCACTACAACCGGCCTCAGCAATGCTAGGTTAGAGTTAAGAAAAAGCAACTAAAAGTCCTGCTTCTGATGTAGTGACTCATGATAGAATGCACATACATGTGAGGATCAAGTGAGGGCAAGTTTGGGCTGTGCTTTGGTGCTTTCAACAGTCATGTAGCCTACTGGCAGGGACTATCCAGATTCACACATGATTCAAGGCTACATGATAATGTATCAAAGGACTGACAGAACCTCAGCAGGATTCCAAAGATGTCATTTTGACTATCTGCGATAGTGTGAAATGGGTGAAAGTGATGCAATGGAATACAGGGACTTCAGCGTAAATGCATATCAGGAGAAATGTAATACAATTTTCTATCAAGCATTTTACACAATCACACGGCCAAAATTACGTCCTTCATCTTCAGGAGAGCAGTGAAAGTTGAAACAGGTTAAAAAAAACTGTTGTATGCCTGCTATTATACAACTACATCAATATAAGAGCATTTTGTAACTTGCTCCTGTATGCATTTCAGAGAGCACCATGCTGTAATACTTTGATTCTGACAAACCCATGTAACAATGTCTCCGAAAAAAAGAATATTGCTTTTTATCATGTGGGTGTAAAAATTAAAATAACTTGTTCTTTAGAACTAAATAATGTTAGAGTATTCAGAGAGGAGAGAAGATTGTTTATAGCCAAGATTTTCTGATGAATTTATTGCAACATAAGATAATTTAGCCAAATGGTAGATCAAAATATAGTTACCTTTGGTAGTTGGAGCTGTTGGCCGTTCATAAGTTTTACTTACATCAGTCAGTGTTGACAAAGGTAATAGTACTTCCTGCTCTATCTCTGAGAGAGAAGGGAGCTCTTCCACTCCAAAAGCTAAACTGGGGTCCGAACTAACCTCCTGTAGCTGTTTGATCTCATTCTTCACTCCAATGGCTAACGTTGTAACACCAGCTTGTAACAGGGCATCTGATGGCTGTTTCACATCATCTCTCAATTTTCCACCAGTGATAAGTACCAGAAACTGAGGAACACCTTCCTCTTGCCTACTTCCTGAATATTTGGTAAAAAAGTATTCAAGTACATAGTTCAGTGCTTCCCCAGTCTTGAGAATTGTGCCACCTCTCTGCCTGAGTCTTCTTACATGAGAGAGAATTTCATTTTTTGATGAGTAGGTGTTTAGAAAGAACTCAGGTTCTGCAGCATCGCTGTACTGTACCAGCCCTATTTGCACCCCATCACTTCCAATGTCAAATGTCATAATTATTCTTGCGATAAAGTCACGGATAGCAGCTAAGTTTCTTCTTCCAACATCATATGATCCATCAATAAGGAACACAATATCTCTCTTGTCCACTTCTGTTAATATTACCAAATGGAATACTCAATTACTGTAACATAATATCACACATTTGTAAATTCTAGAAAATAAAAGCGTAATTTGCCCTTAATATTAGATTTGTGAAATAACTGGATTTATCTCTGAAGGTACAGAGATAATCCTTCAAGCCTGAACACTTAAGACACTTGTCAGGTAGACAAGTGTTGCTTGTGTTGTTTTACTCACCAATTGTGAATTAAGCCATTTGCCCAGCTATGCTATGACTTGAAGTATATTGGTACTTTGGGAAAACCTGCACCTTCTCCTAACCTCATGCACTTTGTATTCAGCAGGTCTGTATTCTGCCAGTGGTTCTCTGCCGACTCTTACCAGCGGACCCAATTTTAACTTTACTCACTCAATGGAGTCCAAGCAGGCAGCTAGTTAAAATCAATCAGGGACTAAAACCCACCAATGTCCAGCTAAACCAACATCAGAACCAATCTCTTGTAGCTGTGTTATTGCATTCTCAGCTGCAATGTAACGCCAGCTTGCAAATAGGGCATCTTTTGGCTGTTTCACATCATCACTTGATTTTCTGCCAGTTCTCAAGTTGTTCAATTTTAACCTGCACTTCTGAGCAGGCCTTATGCCAGCAGCACAGTTCTCTAAACATACAGATCAAGGTCCAATGACAATGCAGCTTTCCCACCAGATAAAGTTAGCAGGAAGGGAAGATGAGGCCAAAAGAGACACCACCACTTCCCTCCCTCATTCCCAAATACACGACTTCCCCAAAATTCATGACTTACCCAATTGCTGGCAACTGTCTTTCCGGTGCAGGCCAACAACCACTCCCACCTAATTTGCACAATTGCCCGTAGGCCACTAAATGTTTTCAATCCTTTTCGGGCAGGCAACAGGCCAAGAACAGGCACATAAGATCCAGAAGTTAAAATTATCTGGGCTTCAAAGTGCTGAGGTCAGGGGGAAGTTGCTGCTCATCTCACCCCCACCTGCCCAATTCCTACACTGGGTTAAAACTGGGCCTCATGAGTCAGAAAATACTGTCTCTCTCTGAGTACCATGTTTTTTCTTCTTTTTATGGAGTAGTAAGATAGCTTTCAGAATTGTAAGCTTTTGCTATTTTCATTCCTCTTAAGTGTTCCTGTTCTATTGTGAGAACATACTAAGGTTTTAATGCTACGAGCCAAGGGCATGCCTTTGGGCTGAACACACAATAATGATGATGACCAAAGTTTTGGTATGTAACAGTTTAATGCTTTTGTTAGGAGAAACAGAACTGTTATAAAGCAGGGAGAGGCAAAACTGGAAGTTCCAGGATCTTATCTATACCCAAGGATAATTTAGCACTCCTTTTACTAAGCCGGCAGAGACCCACTCAGTTTCACAAAGCAAAAGTGCTATGAATAATAGAGGAAGAAGTAACTCCTGCTGTTGAATATTGAAGAATATAAAAAAAACAGGGTCAGTGCTGGAAATTTTGAAGTAGATATTCGTTTTAGTGCCAGCACTGTAAATTTTGTAAACTCATGGGGCTAATGTTACAGTTAGTAGAGGACCTGGTGGTTGTTGCTGATCACAATCAACTCCTTTCCCACTGTCCTCTCCCTATTGTCTTCTGGGAACTTACCTGAGGTTACTATCAGCGATGCTTCATTCGTTCATTCGGGTGAGATGCCTGTGGAGATGCAACAGGCACCAGGAACCCACCGTTGTGGGTGAGGTCGAAGGGCCAATTTTTCACATTCCTTGGTGCTTAAAAATTAGCCTAATTTCTAGGTGATGATACATCTCAGCCAGTAAATTAAAATAGGGAATTATCAGATTTAAAAAAAATAAACTTACACAACATAAAATTGAAGTGCTCTTTCACTGAAAGATATTTCCTGAATCAGATGAAAACCCAACTGATGTCAGACAGGGCAATACATGTAGAACATGTACATTGGTTGACAATAATTGTCACACAGCAATTTATTATTATCTTTTAAATGCAACACCTTGTGTGATTGATGTGAATGAAACATTTGTTTCCAGGGGAACCTCAAGAGGGGAAACCTACAGTTGATATTCATTCATTAAAAGTAGGCTTCATTTAAACGCAATGTGGGAATCTAGAGCAAAAGTGATTATATGGAATGTATTTTCCCCTAACACTATTTTATTTTAGCAAATCTGAATGCTTTAATGTATAATTAGTTCCTGTACGAGAATTACATCATTTCTTAGCACTGTGTTGAATAATAGTTGTTTAAAACATTCAAACCCAGAGTAGTTGCTAAAATTTTGGATACCTTTTTTAACTGGAACAGTTGGTTGCTCATAAACTATGGTTACACCAGCCACTGTTGACAAGGGTGTCTTCAGTTGTTCCTGTAACTCTCGTAGAGAATGGAAATCATCAACACTGAAAATTAAACTGGGGTCAATTGCAATCTCATTTAGCTGAGTTGGGTCTGCATTCCCAGCTCCAACTGCAACGGTTATTATAGCAGCTCGCTTCAGGGTATCTGCAGGTCGCTTGACATCATCCTTAGAACTTTCGCCAGTAATAAGCACCAAAAACTGGGGAACATCGTCTTCCTTCCTACTTCCTGCAGCTCTGGTAAAGTGGTTTCTATAGACGTAGTCTAAAGCTGCGCCAGTGTTATGTGTCCAACCGCCTCTCAATCTCAGCCTTTTCAGAGCAGTTTGTAAAGCAGATTGTGTTGTGTGGGTATTTAAGTAAAATTCAGTTGTTGCAACTCCACTGTACTGTACCACAGCAACTTGAACAGAATCTGGCCCAATTACAAATTTGTCAGTTATATTTAAGATAAATTTGCATATTTGCAAAAAGTTAGCATTTCCCACACTGGAACTGCCATCGATCAGGAATACAATGTCCCTCTTGCTGACTTGAGCTGCAAAATAATTTTAGGTTAGTTGAAATTTTTGCTTTAACTCATTTCTTAGTCCAAAATAATAAACTTTGGCTTTGCACTAGCAGCATAAAGTGAGAGGTCATGCAAAGGGTTATAAAAATATTGAACAGGGCTAATCATGACACACAATGGAGAATTTTACAGATTTGAAATGCCAGTGCAGATTTCAGATCCTGGGAGAAAATAAGTGGAATTTAAGCATGTACCCAATGTGATTTTCCAAATAACAGCTGTAAATGAAATTGAAAATGAACTCTGACAATGATACATACCAAAGTATTTGAAAATTTGTATTTTACAATTTATATTAATAAATTGCTACTTATTTAATAAATAAGCACACAAGAAACACCAAATTAGACAATCTTCAGCACGGAAAATAAACAAGTCTAACAAAGAGCAATAAAAGATACAACTCCTAATTGTAGAATCATCATAAGATTATATACAAACCAGAAGCAATGTCTGTGTCCATCAATACATCTGTCTCTCTATTAATTAAATAATAAAAGGGAAAGTAATTCAGCTGGACCTCAGCCATAGGTTTGAGGCATTGCTGGAGCTGGTGGAAACTCTTTCAAGTTATCAACAGTCACAGATTGCAACTCTTTCAAGTACAATCACAGTTCTTGGTTTCCGGGAGTGGGACGTGAACCCACAACCCTCTGATTCAAAGGCGAGGGTGCTATGACCTGAGCCACAGCTGACACCTCCTGGAGCTGGTGGAAACTCTTTCTTTTGAGTTATCAACAGTCACAGATTGAAACTCTTTCGAGTACAATCACAGTTCTTGGTTTCCGGGAGTGGGACGTGAACCCACAACCCTCTGATTCAAAGGCGAGGGTGCTATGAACTGAGCCACAGCTGACACCTCCTGGAGCTGGTGGAAGATCAAGCAGATTAAGGGAGGTATAATTGCCCCCAGCTGTCAGTTAGAAAGGAGGTCTGTTACTGAATTACCCTTGAATGGGACTGAATAAATTTCTATTTGGCAGGCAGTGTGCAAGATAGTGGGAAGCATTAATACAATTGAAAAATACTATGGATCTGGAAATCTGAAATAGAAACAGAAATGCTGGAAATACTCAGCAAGCCAGACACCATATGTGGAGAGTGGAACAGTTTTGACCTGAGGTCACCTGCCTGAAATTTTACCTCAGTTTTTTCTCTCACCTACATGCTGCCTGCCCTGTGGAGCATTTCTAGCATTTCTGCTTATGTGTGTGAAATATCGACGGATTCTGATGTTTCCTTTGCTACTGAGCAATGGGAAAACATATTTTTTTTAAAATAAACAAGCTTTTAGTATTCTGTTTACATTTTTATTTAACTTCTCAACAACTCACTGAAATACCCTTGTCCAAATCTGGTCGAGTGGCAACTCTAGGCTCAAAGTCCTGAGAGAACAAGCCCAAACTTTCTCATCACTGAGATTTATCTTTGAAAATGGCACCATCTCTCCAAAGTGAAATATTGTGTTCAAGGAAAGCTGTTTGATTAGGGAAAATGTCATCAATTTTGTTGAATTTCATTTGTATAATTATATATGCAATAAAACAAGTGCTTACAAAAGTTGGAAGCTACGCACCTTCAGCCTTAGGCTCTCCCACCTCTATCACCAATTGCTTGGTGGCCACTAATGAAAACAGTGACATCAACTGTTGTCTCATGCTAGCCATTTCTTGAAAATCGGGAATGAGCATAACAAATGAAGGATCAGTAGCTATCAGTTTGGCTTCGGCTGCATCGGCATCTCTCACCCCAACAACAAATGTAAATGTGCCACGCTTTTTTATTGAAAACACTCCCCGTCTGACATCATCAGTGGACTGTCTTGAAGTCATGAGGACCATTACCTGAGGAACCCCCTCTTTTGCCCTGCTCCTAGCCGTTGGAATGAAGTGATTGTCAATCAGAAATTGAAGGGCCATTCCAGTGTTGGCTTGATTTCCACCTTTCTGTCGAAGGTTTTTCATGGCATTGAGGGTTCCTATTTTTGTGGGATATGTGTTTAAATAGAATTCAGTACTGGGAGTGTTACTGTATTGCACCAAGCCAATTTGGATGGCATCAGGGCCGATATTGAGATCTTCAATGAAATTTGCGATGAAAGAACGTATGAACTGAAATTCATCCCTTCCCAAATTTCTTGATCCATCAATTAGGAAAATTAGGTCAGCTGATTCCTGCACTTTAAAGAGAAAGATAAATGTAAAATATGAGCATCTTAAAATAGATAACGCAAAACAGTACATTAAAATGGAAAGACTGGCATTTATATCATGTATTTCATGTCCTTAGCATGTCCAAATGCACTTCAAAGACAATGATGTACCTTTGCAATGTTATCACTGTGGTAAAATAGGGAAAGGCCACACGCTTTACTGAAAAACCTATGTGAGACCAAAGCCTTTAGTTTTTTTAATTCTTTCATGGGATGTTGGCTTTTGTTGTCTATCTCTAAAGGTGGTGAACTGCCTTCTTGATTGCTGAAGTCTTTCAGTGTGGTTAGGAAGGGTGTTCTTGGATTTTGATCCAGTAACAGTGAAGGAACAGCAATACAGTTCCAAGTCAGGATTGTGTGTGGCTTGGAGGTGAAATTGCAGGTGATGGTGTTCCCATTTGTCTACTGCCTTTGTCCAGGTGGTGGTAGAGATCGCAGGTTTGGAAGTTGCTACAAATGAGTCTTGGTGAGTTGCCACAGTGCATCTTATATATATGGTATACATTGCTGCCACTGTGTGTCAGTGATGAAGGGAGTGAATGTTTAAGATGGTAGATGGGATGCCAAGTAAATGGGCTGCTTTGTCTTGGATGGTGTTGAGCTTGAGCGTTGTTGCAGCTGTACTCAACCAGGCAAATGGAGAGTTCTTCATCACACTCCGGACTTGTGCCTTGTAGATGGTGGACAGTCTTTGGAGAGACAGGAGGTGAGTTACACACCACAGAATTCCCAGCTTCTGACCTGGTCTTGCAGCTACAGTATTTATATAGCTAGTCCAGTTCAGTTTCTGGTCAATGATAGCCCCCAGAATGTTGTTAATAATGCATAGAACCAAGAGTAAGAAAGAAAACTAACTCTTATAGATTGTAAGAGAAAGGGTAGATTGAGATGACAAAGGAGGTCAACTCTGTTCAAACCATGGGAAACAATAGTTTAGAGAAGGGGTGGTGCACTTAGTCTTGAATTCAACACAAGGAAGATAAAGGAAGAAGAAATTTTGCGTAGAATAGTGAGTTTGGAAGGAAGGACAAAATACATTTAAGGGGAAGTAATATTATAGTATTATTGATAAAACAGTCTGAGAGACTCAAGTAAGGTTAGGAACGTACAAGTTTAGAAGATAGAGGCTAGAGAAGCTTTTAGATGAAATCTGAATGATATTCTTGCAGAATTCTCTGGTAAGGAAGCAGTATTCAAATCTTGCAAAGAATTAGTTTAATGGAGTTAAGAGGTTCTGAGATCGAAATGAGTTTAAATTTGATGAGCTGTTTTATTTCCAATCTCCTGTCAAAGATTAACAAAGTGATACAAGAGGAGTGTAATTGCTAAAATATGTTTACTCCTATCAGGCGACCATCTACTGTTCAGTTAACAAGATGAAAGTTGCATACATATCAAAAAGGAAAAGAAAAGCGCTCAAAATTTTGAA
Organism: Cetorhinus maximus; assembly: GCF_964194155.1. Lineage (NCBI taxonomy): Eukaryota > Metazoa > Chordata > Chondrichthyes > Lamniformes > Cetorhinidae > Cetorhinus > Cetorhinus maximus. The sequence goes on from NC_135889.1 coordinate 28,594,663, forward strand.
GTCAAAAACAATAATGGGGGCTAAGAATTTGAAATACAAATTAACGATGAGGTCTCAAGTTTTAAATCAGAGAAGATAATGGGATTAGAAGATAGATATTTCTGTAACCATCATTGTGAGTCATGGTGTGCTGCCTCCCTGTGTAAAGAACATCATGGAGAGGGGGCAGAATATTCTGCAATGGGTCAGAAGAGAGCCAAACATTGGTAACATAGAGAGAAATCCTACAATCAGATTTTCAGGAGCTAGGGAGGAAGTTAAAAAGTCGGATTTTAAAGGTAGAAATCTCTGGATTGCTCCCAGTGCCATGCACTAGCAAGAATAGAAAATAGGAATACAGAAAGGATCAATACGTGGCTTGAGGCATGGTGCAAGAGGGAGAGCTTCAGATTCTTGAGCCACTGGGGTCAGTTCTGGGGCAGGAGGCTCCTATTCAGAAAGGTGCAGGCTGCATCTCAACAGAACTGGGACCAATGTCCTAACAGGGAGTTTCACTAGCGTGGTTGGGGAGAGTTTAAGCTAAATTGGCAGGGGGATGGGCACCAGCATATAGAAGTAGAGAAAAGGTGCATTAAGTGAGAGTGTTTGATAGAACTAGAGAATGGAGTACTACCATATTATATAGGTGCAGACAAAGAAGGATGTTATGTTCCTTCTGTCGGGTCGCTTTGCTCAGCGAGCACAGTTGCATGTCTATCTACTGCTGAGTGAGTTGGTAAACAAGATACTGCAGACACAGAGACCAATGTAAGATGAAGCACATGCTGTTTATTAACACAAGTAACAGAGCACTAACACAATGTGGGACTCTTAAACGAGACCCTAGTCTAAACTACTGATTAACATTGTAGCTCGCACTACACAGCAATTGGGTAATACAATCACATGGTCAATCTGCTCACATTCTCTTAAAGGTGTATTGCACCTCAGGTTACCACATCCCTCCCCCTTTACTCGAAGGTACAATTTACAATCTTTACAATATATCAACTATTTACATAAACTATTTACAAATTCAGTCTCTCTGGAGGGTTCTTCAAATGTGTCGAAAGTCGTAGTTCTACGACTTCAGATGGTTTATCCGAGGCCTCCCTCTCAGGAGTCATCTGTCCACTAGGCTCTCCAGTAGGAACCTGTAAACCTGTTTGTTTCTTTGACTGTCTCAGGCTCAATGGGTCCTACAGGAACTTCCAAACCAAGTGGAGTTCCTTCCACATGTGGTGTGGACTCCAGTGGGAATGCTTGGTGCATCCTTTATTGTAGATCTGTTTCCCTTTCCCTGAGGTGATCTACATGTCTCCTAATTACCTGACCTTTGACCGATATATGATAGGAAAGGGGTCCTGTCACTGCACTAACTTCACCTGATAGCCATTTGGGCCCATCTCCAAAGTTCTTTGCAAAAACTATGTCTCCAACAGTGAAGTTTCTTTCAAGATCGTGTTAATCATGTCCATTTTTCTGGGCCTCCTGACTTCTCTCTAACCTCCCCCCTAAATTCAGCCTTATGAGGCTCAAACATGTCCTGAGACGTCTCTTCATCAATAACTCTGCTGGGCAATACCGGTGGTCGTGTGTGGCGTAGTCCTATAGCTGTGTAGGAAATGTGATAAGCAATAGAGTCTCCACCCCGTTTTCTCATTCCAGACTTAAAGGTCTGGACTGCCCTCTCAGCCAATCCATTGGATGCAGGGTAGTATAGCAAGGTCTCAACATGTGTTATGCCATTGAGACTTGAAAATCTTTGGAACTCCCCGCTGGTGAATGCCATTCCATTATCAAACACTATTATTTCCGGTAACCCGTGTATCGCAAAACTCTGACGCAATCTGTCTATGGTGGTGGCAGATGTGGGCGATCTCACCTCGTACACATCCATCCACTTCAAGCGGGCGTCTGTAATCAAGAAGAACATTCTGCCCACGTAGTCAATGTGGAGGTGGACCCATGGCCTTCCTGTCAAATCCCAGGGATGCAATGGGCAAAAGGGGGAAATTTCTGTACTTGTTGGCATTGTATGTAGCTCTTGACTAAGTTTTCGATTTCTGTATCCATCCCTAAGTAGGCCACCATAAGTAGCTGCGCGCCAACATTTTCATTCTAGAGATGCCGGGGTGAGCAATATGCAATTCGGTCAATAATGGCTTTCTTCCTCTCAGAGGCACAATGACTCTCGCTCCCCACAGCAAGATGCCATCCTGACAGGTGAGCTCGTATCACCTATTAAAAAGGGCTTAATTTCATCAGACTTTGGCTTGTTAGACCATCCCTGTAAGACTTGTTCCCTTACGTGAGACAAAACTAGATTGCGGTCTATCCACTCTCTTATTTGTTTGGCATGTACTAGTGATGAACCCAGAAAGTTTAATAACAAGACAAGTTCTTGAGTAATTGTGGCGTTCACATTGCTGTCTTTTAGAGGTAATCGGCTCAGTGTGCCGGCATTTGCAATCTGGCTTTCCAGCCGGTGGATAAAAGTATATTCGTAAGCAGCTAGAATCAGTGCCCATCTTTGGATGCTTGCAGAGGCAATTGAGGGTATTGCCTTATCTTCACCGAACAAGCCTAGTAGTGGCTTGTGATTGGATACAATGGTAAAGTGGTGACCATGGATGAGTGGTGGAACTTCTTAACGCCAAATATAATGGATAAGCCTTCTTTCTCTATTTGTGAGTATCTTCGTTCTGCAACACTGAGTGTTCTTGAGACATAACCAATGGGCTGCTCGGAGCTATTCGCCATCCAGTGGGAGAGTACTGCCCCTACTTCATAAGGGGATGCATTGCAGGTCAAAATTAATTCTTTCTTTGGGTCAAAATGCACCAACAGGGCCGATGAATGTAGCAACTGCTTTACTGTCATAAAAGCCTGTTGTTGTGGGGCTTGCCAAGTCCAGCTGTGGTTTTTCTTAAGCAAACCGTATAATGGAGCCAGTACTGTTGACAAATTGGGAGAAAACAGCCATAATAGTTAATCATTCCCAAGAAGGACTTGAGTTCTATGGCGTTTCTCAGCTGGCACTTCATAAATGGCTCTCACCTTGTCTTCTACTGAGTGAAAGCCTTGCGAGTCGACCCTATGACCCACGTAAACCACTTCTTTTGCTTGGAAGGTACATTTTTCTCTTTTCAAACATACTCTAGCTTGTGAGAAACGCTTCAATATCTCTTCCAGGTTAGCTGGGTGTTCTTTATCAGTTAATCCTGTTACTAGGACATCATCGAGGTGAAACAGCACATGGGGCAGACCTTGAAGTAAATTTTCCATAGTCCATTGGAAAATGGCACAAGCCGATGAGTTTCTGAAGAGTAACCTGGTATATTAGTATAACCCCCTAAGTGTGTTGATAGTCACAAATTCCCGAGAGGCCTTTTCTAGCTCGACTTGCTGGTAAGCGTGGCTCATGTCGAGTTTCGTAAATGTGGTTCCCCCTGCCAGCTTGGAGTACAATTCATCAATTTTCGGTATAGGATGCCTGTCTAATCTGGCTACTTTGTTAACGGTCAACTTGTAGTCTCTGTATATTCGCACACTCTGGTCAGGCTTTAGTACTGGAACTATGGGTGCTGCCCATTCGGATAAGTGTACAGGTTGTAAAACCCCCAACCTTTCCAGCCTGTCTAATTCAACATCAACTTTTTCTCATAATGCATAGGGGACTGGCCCCGCCTTCAAGAATCTGGGGGTTGCCCCAGGATCCACGTGGATTTTAGTTTGCAGCCCCTAAATCTTCCCACGCTCTTCCTTGAAAACAAAGGCATATTTCTGTAATAATTCTTTCAGATCTTTTACTCTGAGTTGAAAAATCTCAGTCCACTCCAACTTTATTTCCTTAAACCAGTTCCGACCAAGTAGATTTGTACCTATCCTTGCTACCATTATCAGGGGTTAATTAGCAGACTGATTTCCATTCTGTACTGGAACCTTGCATATATCTCTTACTCGTCTGTCTTCACCAGTATACGTCTTTAATTTAGCACCTGAATTTTCCAGATTTAATGAGTGGTCTCCTCCATTTAGATACTTGAACATACGTTCCCCTATAACTGTCGTGGATGCCCCTGTATCCACCTCCATTCGGATGGGTTTCCCGTTGACTTTCACTCTCATGTAGATTGGCTCTGTTTTACCCATTTTTAAGTTGTTTAGTGAGTAAATATCTGATTCTGTTTCTTCTGGTTCCTCTATTGTGTGGATTTTGCGATTTCTACCTTTTTGCTTAAAATTTTGACCTATCTTGTCTTTACAATATCGCATAATATGCCCATTACAATGGTGGTAGAAACACTTGATTCTTTTAAATTGTCGTTCGCTTGCAGGCTGACTGGTTCCATTTCTGATATTATTATTGTAGATTTTCTCCGTTAAACCATTGCCTTTTGCTGGTCTGTTAATGGTGGCTGTTTCCTGCCTTTCCGCAGAGCCTAGTGCTTCTGCGCCATTTCTAACCGGTGCTTCCCTCCCGATGTGAAGGACGGCGCCATTTTGTGCTCCCTTTATTGCTTTTGAATCCCTGACTGCACTTTCCATTATGAACGCCAACTCCAGCACCTTGCTGAAGTCTAAATTCATTTCTGACAACAACCTTTTTTGAATGGCGTCTTCATTAATTCCACATACTAATCGGTCTCTTAACATGTTGTTAATCAACGTCCCGAACTCACAGTGCTCTGTGAGTTGTTTTAAGGCTGCTACATAGCAGGCGGTTGTCTTTCCAGGGGCACGACATCTCGAATTAAATTGAAAACCGAGGGTTTCGGCTGAAAGTGGCTTTTCACAAGATTTACCAACTCATCAAAGCTCTTGGAATCTGGGGCGTTCGGTGCCTTTAGACTACAAATTAAGCAGTATGTTTTACTGTCACACATCAATAAAAGGATCGCTCACCTCTTCTCCTCCCCCGATATGTTGTTGGCCAAAAAGAAGAACACAAGGCGTTCAATTTAATGTGACCAGTGGTTTGATCAAACGGTTCGATACGGCCAAACTATGGCACACTGGAAGGAGATAACTTCGACAACTGTGATTAAGGCTGTACTTACAATCACCTTGAAAGGTGCGGCTGATTTACCTCTGTTTAATTTCCACGGCTTTCTTTGGTGTCGTCGACTGGTCATGTTTTGCCTCATCGCCTGTTGTTATGTTCTTTCTGTCAGGTTGCTATGTTCAGCACACACAGTTGCATCCCTATCTACCTGTGAGTGAGTTGGTAAACAATATACTGCAGACGCAGAGACCAATGTAAGATGAAGCACGTGCTGTTTATTAACAGAGCACTAACAGAATGTGTGCTTCCCAAGCCAGACCCTATTCTAAACAACTGATTAACATTGTAACTCATGCTACACAGCAATTGGGTAATACAATCACGTGGTCAATCAGCTCACATTCTCTTAAGGTGTATTGCACCTCAGATTGCCACAAAGGATGACGAGGAAGACAAGGTTTAGAATGCATGGATGTAAATGCAAAAGGTATGGTGAATAAGATCACAAACACAAATAGCTATGTGGGATATGATATAGTGGCAATAATGGAAACTTGGCTAAAGATAGTGAGATTTCAAAAATACAGAGTGTTCAGAAAAGATGGGGAAGAAAAGAGGGGAGGTGGGGTGCGGTACTCATTAGGGAGGACATTATAGTAATGGAAAGAGTGGATGTCCTTGAGGGAGCAAGGATAGACCAAGGCCATAAGACGTAGGAGCAGAAGTAGGCCATTCAGCCCAGCGCATCTGCTCCACCATTCAATGAGATCATGGCTGATCTGATAATCTTCAACTCCACTTTCCTGCCTTTTCTCCATAACCTTTGATTCCCTTACTGATTATAAACCTGTCTATCTCAGTCTTGAATATACTTAATGACTCAGCCTTTCCAGCCCTCTGTGGTAAACAATTCCACACATTAACTACCCTCGGAGAGAACAAATTCCTCCTCATCTCTGTCTTAAATAGGTGACCCCTTACTCTGAGATTATGCGCTCTGGTCCTAGACTCTCCCACAAGCAACCTCTCGGCATCTACTCTGTTAAGCCCCCGAAGACTCTTATGGGCAGAATATTTCAATTGGCGGGCGGGCTCGGCGGGGGCAGGCAGGGGTGGTCAGGAAGCTGACCGCTGCCCGTGATTGCCACCGCACTGTGATTTCACACTGGTGGGCCAATTAAAGCCTGCCCAGTGTGAAACACAAGCGGCAGCACTAAGCGGTGCCTGTGTGGGGTGAGGAGGGGTGGAGTGCGAGCCAGCTGAGTGCAAACTTCGCGCATGCGTGCTACATAATCCCCCTGAGGCATGCAGCTGCCTCAGGGAGATGAAGAGATTTTTTTTTTAAATAATGAAAGTAAAAATGTAATAAAACATGTCCCCTCGTGTGACTCTGTCACATCAGCAGGGACATGTTATTAATGAAAAGTTAAAGTTTTTATTTTATTTTTATTTGCTTTTGGAAACCTCATCTTGCCCGTGGATGAGGTTTCCAAAAAAAATGCAAAGGCCACTTGGTCTTTTCGCCAGCCTGCCAGCCATTAGGCTGGATGGGCAGCACAAAGTTTATGTTAATTGATAACTTAATGACCTTAACAGGCCTTTTAATTGTCGGTGGGTGCACTGCCAGCTCTGGCTCGCGCCTGTCAACCGAACTATCGCGTGACTGCGCGTTGATGTCGGCATGCTCAGTCAACACCAATACGCATCATTTCACACTCAAGCGGGTCGGGCACACACCCGCCCACTGAGCAAAAATTTCTACTCTATATGTTTCAATAAGAGTGCCTCTCATTCTTCTAAACTCCAATGAGTTCAGGACCAACCTACTCAACCTCTCCTCATAAGAAAATCCCTTCATACCCGGGATCAACCTAGTGAACCTTCTCTCAACTGCCTCCAATGCCAGTATATCTTTCCTTAGATGAGGCGACCAAAATTTTTCACAGTATTCTAGGTCTAACTAGTGCTTTGTATAGTTTTAGCAAGACATCCCTATTTTTATACTCCATTCCCTTTGAAATAAAGGCCAACATTCCACTTGCCTTCCCCATTACCTGTTGAACTTGTATTCTAGCTTTTTGTGATTCATGCACGAGGACCCCCAATTCCCTCTGTGCTGCAGATTTCTTCAGTCTTTCTCCATTTAAATGACATCCAGCTCCTCTGTTCATCCTGCCAAAGTGCATAACCTCACATTTCCCCACATTATATTTCATCTGCCAAGTTTTTGCCCACTCACTTAACCTGTATATATCGCTCTGTAGACTCTTTGCGTCATCCTCGCCACTTGCCTTCCCACCTATTTTTATGTCATCCACAAACTTGGCGATCGTACATTCATTTCCCACATCCAAGTCATTAATATATATTGTAAATAATTGTGGCCCCAACACTGATCCCTGTGGCAATCCACTAGTCCCCCTCATCCCAACTCTCTGTCTTCTATTAGTTAGGCAGTCCTCTATCCATGCTAATATACTACCCCCAATACCATGGTCTCTTATCTTATTAAGTAGCCTTATGTGTGGTACCTTATCGAAAACCTTTTGGAAATCCAAATATATTACATCTACTGGTTCCTGTTTATCTATCCTGCTTGTTGTCTCCTCAAAGAATTCTAATAAATTTGTCAGGCATGATGTCCCCTTCATGAAGCCATGCTGACTCTGCTTGATTAGATTGTGCATTTCTAAATGCTCTGCTATTACATCCTTTATAATAGACCCTAACATTTTCCAAATGATGGATGTTAAGCTAACTCGCTTATAGTTACCTGTTTTTTGTCTCCCTCCCTTTTTGAATAAGGGTGTTACATTGGTAGTTTTCCAATCCTCTGGGACTTCTCCAGAATCTAAGGACTCTTGGAAGATTACTGTGCATCCATTATCTCTGCAGCTACTTCCTTTAATATCCTAGGATGCAGCCCATCAGGATCAGGGGACTTAATGGCCTTTAGCCCCATTAGTTTCCCTAGTACTTTTTCTCTAATGATAGTTATTGTATTTATTTCCTCCCCCACTGTTGCCCCTTGATTGTTTAGTATTTTTGGAATGCTATTAATGTCTTCTACTGTGAAGGCTGATACAAAGTATTCATTTAACTCCTCTGCCATTTCCTGGTTCCCCATTATTTCCCCAGCCTCATTCTCTAAGAGACCTATGTTCACTTTGGCCTCTCTCTTCATTTTTATATAATTAAAGAAGCTCTTACTGTCCATTTTTATATTACTTGCCATCTTACCCTGAAAGTTTATTTCCTCCCTCTTTATTAATCCATTTGGTTTGAGTTGAGAAGCAGGAAAAGTATGATCTGACTCTCGGGGGTATTCTATGGGCTGCAAAATAGTGGGAGAGAAGCAGAGGAGCAGGGAAATCATGGGTATCTGCAAAAACCTTAGAGTGGTGATAGTTTGGGACTATAGTTACCCAAATATCAATTGGGATACTGTTGAAGGAAAAGGAGGGGGAAGCATTTCTATATGTGTTCAGGAGAACTTCTTGACCAATATGTTCTCATCCAACTCAGAAGGGGGCATTGCTGGATCTGGTGTTGGGAAATGAGTTGGGCCAAGTGGACCAAGTGACTGTGAGGGAACATTTGGGTAAGAGTGATCATTATATCAAAAGGTTCAGATTAGTAATGGAGAAGAGCAAGGACCAACCTAAAGAAGAACTTCAAAATTGGAAGAGGCCCAACTTCAGTGGGATGAAAAGGGAACTCACCAAGGAAAAATGCAACTGGAGATGGATAGGAAAATGTGTAATGGAATAATGAGTGGTTTTTAAGGAGGAGATGTTTCAGGTAAAGGCTAGGTAGATTCCAACAGGAGTGAAAGGTGGAGGAACCAAAGAATGGGCTCTTTGGATGACGAGGAGATAGAGATTATGATGAAACAGAAAAGGAGGGTGTAAGATGCATGTCAGGGGAAGTCTTCAAGTGAAAAACAAACCAAATACAATAGGTTGAGATGGGAATTGAAGAGAAAAATAAGACTGGCAAAGAGGGATTATGAGAATAGAACAGTTCTGGTCAACATAAAAGGGAATGCTAAAATATTTTACCTACGTGTAAATAATATGTGGGGGTAGTAGGTGGGTCTGATTAGGGACAAAGAGGTGCAGGGCAAACCTGCAACACTTAATGAATACTTTGTATCGATGTTTACTGAAGGAAGATGATGCCAACAAACTATCGGTAGAAGCAGAGATGATAGACGTAATGGATGGGATGAAAACTGAAAGGCAGAATGTAATGGAAAGATTGGCTAAGTTTAGAGTGGGTTAAGCCATCTGGTCTGGATGGCTTCCATCCCAGGTTGCTAAAAGAATTGGAGGTGAAGTTAGCGAAATGGCTTGCCATAATCTTCCAATCATCTAATCAGGTGTAATGGAGTTGCCAGAGGATTGGAGAGTGGCAAATATGACACCTTTATTCAAGAAAGGATGTAAGAACATTCATAGTAACTACAGGTAGATCAGTTTAACAGTGGGTAACAGTGGGATAGCCAGCATGGATTTGTAAAAAGTAGATCGTGAGTGACTCATCTAATTAAAGTTTTTGATGAAATAACAGAAAAGGTTGATAAAGAGGATGCAATAGATATTGCTTATATGGATCTTAGGAAAATGTTTGACAGAAGGCGAGTTAAAAAAATTGAGACTCATGGAATGGGAACCTCAGTGCCAGCTTGCGTAAAAAACTGGCTTAAGAACAGAAAATAGTGAGTAGTGATAAATGGTTGTTTGATAGACAATGTTTCCCAAGTTCCGAAGACAATGCTTTTTTGATATATGGCATTTAATATAGGGAAGTGTGAGGAGATGCATTTTGACAAAAGGGGTAAGGAGAGTAATATGGACTTAATGGCCCTTTCTAAAAAGTGTTCAGGGTCAGAGGGACCATGGGTTCATGTGCATAGATCTTTGAAGGTGGCTGGACATATTGAGATATTAAATAGTAAAGCATATAGGATCTTGGGCTTTATAAATAGAGGTATTGGATACCAAAGTTAGGAAGTTTGCTAAACCTTTATAAGCTCTGGTTAGGCCACAACCTAGGGTATTGCATCCAGTTCTGGTCGCCATACCTTAGGAAAGATGTAAAGGTCCTTGAGAGGCTGCAGAGGAGATTTACTAGGATGGTTCCAGGGATGGGGGATTTTAGCTAAAAGATTAGGTTGAAGAAGTTGGAGTTGTTTTCCTTGGAGTAAAGCAGGTTGAAGGGAGATTTGATAGATTTACAACATTATGACAGGTTTAGATATAAAGCACTGCTGTTCCCATTAGATGAAATGGTACAAGGACTGGAGGATACAGGTTTAAGGATTTGGGCAAGAGATGCAAGGGGGATGTGAAGAAGAACTTTCGTTGCAGCAAGTGTTAAATTGAAAGAAAAAGCATAAAGTTCTGCAAAGATTAGTGGTAATTCAGAAGATTGGAGAGAATTGAAAAACCAGCAAGCATGACTAAAAAAGTAATAATGAGGGAGAAATTAGATTATGAGAGAAAGCTAGCTAGAAATATAAGAACATATAGTAAGAGTTTCTACATATTTAAAAAGGAAAAGAGTAACTAAAGTGAGTGTTGATCCTCTAAGAGAGTGAGCCTACGGAATTAATAATGGGAAATAAAGTGGAAGCGTTGAACAGATATAATGGTTTACATTTTTGTAAAGACTGAGATGGTCTCTGGCTTAGCCAAAATGGTGTCGGAGCCCATGGGCAGAATATTATGCTCGGCGTGCGGGCGCGCCCCTGACGTGCCTGACCGTAAAATGACGTGGAATGATGTCAGGCGTGCGTCCCAACGTCATCGCGCAGTCTCGCTATATTTCATTCGGCAAATGCTCGGCGGAGTTGGCTGTGCACCCGCCAATAATTTAAAGACTTATTAAGACCATTAACAATCTAATTAAATTCAAATTTATAGGCAGGCAGGCGAAAAGGCCAAGCAGCCTTTACATTTTTTAGGAAACCTCATCCACGAGTGGGATGAGGTTTCCTAAAGCAAATAAACATTAAATAAAAACTTTATTTTTGAATTAAAAATAGGTCCCAGCTCATGTGAGCCCGATGTCACTATACGTCATTTTACGTGTCGGCGAGCCGGCCCCACCCCCGCTCGCCGACCAGAAAATTCTCCCCATATAGTCTGATCTGGGGCTATGGATACAAATACTTGTTTTCATAAAAGATTAAGCACTTGTCTGAAATGTTTGTTTTATCAGGAATATTGTGGTTAAATGAATATAAATGTAGTGAATGGGTTTTTAGGAATGAGAGTTTTTTTAAATAAAAAATAAAGCCAACAATCGACACTTAGACCTTTATTTTATTTCATCTCAGCATGGGTCCTGAGGTCTGCCCATGGAGGATACTGGGTGAGTTGGCATGGAGGGTGGTGAATGGGGGTCATTGGCTGGCATGAGTTGAAACTGTTGGCTAAGGGGGTATAAAGGGCCATTTGGTGTAGGTAGAGGGGCATAGATTCATATAGAGGCTTTAAAGTGCCTTGGGGGTGGGTGGGTAGAGGGGCATAAGTTGGCATGGAGGGCATGGGGGCCAAGGGGGGTGGGTAGGAGAAATAAAGTGGCATTGATGGGTCATGGGGAGTGTTGGGGGGCGAGGGACTGTGAGGGATGAGGACTGGAGGGGTGTTTTATCTGGTTGTTTTTTTAACAGCTGTGACAAAGTCCTGGAGCATCAAGGTAGGCCTTTTCCACAGCCCACATCCACACCCAGCAGCCCCTGCGGCTCCCACCAAACTCTTCTCTAGGGCAGCGGGCCTGACTCCCATTAACACTCGTCTCACCCCATCCGGGGCACTTTCTCCCGAGTCAGGTTTGCAGGGCCAGGAATTTTCCCAACTCTGTGCTCTCGATTTGGAAGCAAATATTCAGGCCTTTGAGTCTGTCTTTAGTTCAGAAGACACAAACAACATCCCAAAAATACTTGTCAAGCAAGAGGTGAAAGGGAGGGACATGAAACAATTAAAAAGGCAGGACACTTAGAAAATCTTAATGCAATTAGGCAGAGCCAATACGGTTTTGTGAAGGGGAAATCATATTTGACTAATTTATTAGAGTTCTCTGAGGAAGTAACAACTAACATAGATAAAGGAGATCTTGTAGATGTGACGTACTTGGATTTCCAAAAGGCATTTGATAAGATGCCACATCAAAGGTTACTACACAAAATCACAGAATCACACGGTGCAGAAGAGGCCCTTCGGCCCATCGAATCTGCACTGACCTACCTACCTAATCCCATTTACCAGCGCTTGGTCCATAACCTTGAATGTTATGACATGCCAAGTGCTCATCCAGGTACTTTTTAAAGGATGTGAGGCAACCCGCCTCCACCACCCTCCCAGGCAGTGCATTCCAGACCGTCACCACCCTCTGGGTAAAAAAGTTTTTCCTCACATCCCCCCTAAACCTCCTGCCCCTCACTTTGAACTTATGCCCCCTTGTGACTGACCCTTCAACTAAGGGGAACAGCTGCTCCCTATCCACCCTGTCCATGCCCCTCATAATCTTGTACACCTCGATCAGGTCGCCCCTCAGTCTTCTCCGCTCCAACGTAAATAACCCAGTCTATCCAACCTCTCTTCATAACTTAAATGTTCATCCCAGGCAAGATCCTGGTGAATCTCCTCTGCATCCCCTCCAGTGCTAATACATCCTTCCTATAATGTGGCGACCAGAACTGCACACACTACTCCAACTGTGGCCTCACCAACGTTCTATACAACTCCAACATGATCTCCATACTTTTGTAATCTATGCCTCGATTGAGAAAGGCAAGTGCCCCATATGCCTTTTTCACCACCCCACTAACATGACCCTCCACCCTCAGAGATCTATGGACATACACGCCAAGGTCCCTTTGTTCCTCAGAACTTCCCAGTGTCATGCCGTTCATTGAATACTTCCTTGTCAAAATACTCCTTCCAAAGTGTATCACCTCACACTTTTCAGGGTTAAATTCCATCTGCCACTTATTTGCCCATTTGACCATCCCGTCTATATCTTCCTGTAGCCCAAGACACTCAACCTCACTGTGAACCACCTGGCCAATCTTTGTGTCATCTGCAAACTTACTAATCCTACCCCCCACATAGTCATCTATGTCGTTTATATCAATGACAAATAATAGGGGACCCAGCACAGATCCCTGTGGTAAGCCACTGGACACTGTAAAATAAGAGCTCATGGTGTAGGGGTGACATATCATCATGGATAGAGGATTGTTTGGCTGACCGAGAGCAATGAGTAGGGATAATTGGGTCAATTCAAGTTGGAAAGCTGTGGAGTGCTATAGGGATCAGTGCTGGGGCCTCAATTGTTTGCAATCTATGTAAATCACTAGGATAAAGGGACCAAATGTATGGTTGCTAAATTTGCTGATGACACAAAGACAGGAAGGAAATTAAATTGTGAGGATGATATAAAAGGTCTACAAAGGATTTAGATAGGTTAGGTGAGTGGGCAAAGACTTTGCAGATGGAGTATAATGTGGGAAAATGCAAACTCATCCACTTTTGTAGGAAGAATAGAAAAGCAGTATATTTTTAAATGGGTAAATTAAATGGGGATTCAATTGTAAGGGGAATAGATAGGCGTTTCTGTGGCCACAAACGAGACTACAGGATGGTATGTTGCCTCCCTGGTGCTAGGGTCAAGAATGTCTCAGAGCGGCTCCAGGACATTCTGAAGGGGGAGGGTGAACAGTGGTTGTGGTACACATTGGTACAAACGGCATAGGTAAAAAAATGGGATGAGGGCCTAAAAGCAGAATATAGGGGGTTAGGAAGTAAGTTGAAAAGTAGGACCTCAAAAGTAGTGATCTCAGGATTACTACCAGTGCCACGTGCTAGTCAGAGTAGAAATAGCAGGATATATCAGATTAATAGGTGGCTGAAGAGATGGTGTGAGAGGGGGTGTTTCAGATTCCTGGGACATTGGGACCGGTTCTGGGGGAGGTGGGACCAGTACAAACTGGACGGGTTACACCTGGGCAGGACCTTGACTGGAATAATTGCTAGAGTGGTTGGGGAGGGTTTAAACTAAAATGTCAGGGGGATGAGAACCTATGCAAGGAGTCAGAGGAGGGGGTATCAAAGACAAGAACAAAAGACAGAAAGGGGAATAAGAAAAGCGATAGTCAGAGAAATCAAGGGCAAGAATCAAACAAGGCCTCAGTGAAAAATAGTGGGAACGGAACAAGTAATGTTAAAAAGACAAGCCTTAATGCTTTGTGCCTTAATGCAAGGAGCATTCGCAATGAAGTGGATGAATTAACCGCGCAAATAGATGTAAACAGATATAATATAATTGGGATTACGGAGACATGAATGCAGGGTGACCAGGGATGGGAACTGAACATCCAGGAGTATTCAGTATTTAGGAAGGACAGACAAAAAGGAAAAGGCGGTGGAGTTGCATTGCTGGTTAAAGAGGAAATTAACGCATTAGTGAGGAAAGATATTAGCTCTGACGGTGTGAAATCTGTATGGGTAGAGCTGAGAAACAGTAAGGAGCAAAAAAACATTAGTGGGCGTTGTATATAGGCCCCCAAACTGTAGTGGTGATGTTGGGAATGGCATTAAACAAGAAATTAGAGACGCATGCAACAATGGAACATCAGTAATTATGGGTGACTCTAATCTGCATATAGATTGGGCAAATAAAATTAGTAACAATACCGTAGAGGAAGAATTCCTGGAGTGTATACAGGATGATTTTCTGGGCCAATACGTTGAGGAACCAACTAGAGAACAGGCCGTCCTTGACTGGGTATTGTGTAATGAGAAAAGAATAATTGGCAATCTAGTTTTGCGAAGGCCCATTGGTGATGAGCCACCAAAATATGATGGAATTCTTCATCAAGATGGAGAGTGACGTAGTTGACTCTGAGACGAGGTTCCTGAATCTTAATAAAGGAAACTATGATGAAATGAGGCGCGAGTTGGCTATGACGGATTGGGAAACGTTACTTAAAAGGTTACTTAAAGGTGGATAGGCAATGGCAAACATTCAAAGAGCGCATGGGTGAACTGCAACAATTGTTTATTCCTGTCTGGCACAAAAGTAAAACAGGAAAGGTGGCCAAACCATGGCTTACAAGGGAAATTAGAGATAGTATTAGATCCAAGGAAGAGGCATACAAATTGGCCAGAAAAAACAACAGACCTGAGGATTGGGAGCAGTTTAGAATTCAGCAAAGGAGGACCAAGGGATTGATTAAGAAGGGGAAAATAGAGTACAAGAGTAAGCTTGCGAGGAACATAAAAACTGACTGTAAAAGTTTCTATAGGTATGTGAAGAGAAAAAGATTGGTGAAGACAAATGTAGGTCCCTTACAGTCAGAAACAGGGAGTTTATAATGGGGAACAAAGAAATGACTGACCAACTAAATACATACTTTGGTTCTGTCTTCACAAAGGAGGACCACAAATAACATGCCAGAAATGTTGGAGAACACAGGGTTTAGTGAGAGGGAGTAGCTGAAAGAAATCAGTATTAGTAGGGAAATGGCGTTGGAGAAATTGATGGGATTGAAGGCCGATAAATCCCAATGACCTGATAATCTACATCCCAGAGTACTTAAGGTAGTGGCCCTAGAAATAGTGGATGCATTGGTGGTCATCTTCCAAGATTCTGTAAACTCTGGAACAGTTCCTACAGATTGGAGGGTAGCTAATGTAACCCTGCTATTTAAAAAGGGAGGCAGAGAGAAAACAGGAAATTATAGACCAGTCAGCCCGACGTTGGTAGTGGGGAAAATTCTAGAGTCCATTATCACAGAATCACACAGTGCAGAAGAGGCCCTTTGGCCCATCGAGCCTGCACTGACACGTGAAAAACACCTGACCTACCTACCTAATCACATTTACCAGCATTTGGCCAATAGTCTTGAATGTTATGACGTGCCAAGTGCTCATACAGGCACTTTTTAAAGGATGTGAGGCAACCCACCTCCACTACCCTCCCAGGCAGTGCAAATCAGACCATCACCACCCTCTGGGTAAAAAGGTTTTTCTTCACATCCCCCCTAAACCTCCTGCCCCTCACCTTGAACTTATGTCCCCTCGTGACTGAGCCTTCAACCAAGGGGAACAGCTGCTCCCTATCCACCCTGTCCATGCCACTCATAATCTTGTACACCTCGATCAGGTCGCCGCCGAGTCTTCTCTACTCCAACAAAAACAACCCAAGTCTATCCAACCTCTCTTCATAACTTAAATGTTTCATCCCAGGCAACATTCTGGTGAATCTCCTCTGCAATCACATCCTTCCTACAATGTGGCGACCACAACTGCATACAGTACTCCAGCTGTGGCCTCACCAAAGTTCTGTAGAACTCCAACATGATCTCCCTACTTTTGTAATCTATGCCTCGATTGTTAAAGGCAAGTGCCCCGTATGCCTTTTTCACCACCCCACTAACATGCCCCTCCGTCTTCAGAGATCTATGGACACACATGCCAAGGTCCCTTTGTTCCTCAGAACATCCTAGTGTCATGCCGTTCATTGAATACTTCCTTGTCAAATTACTCTTTCCAAAGTGTATCACCTCACACTTTTCAGGGTTAAATTCCATCTGCCACTTATTTGCCCATTTGACCATCCTGTCTATATCTTCCTGTAGCCCAAGACACTCAACCACTCAGCCAATCTTTGTGTCATCCGCAAACTTACTAATCCTACCCCCCACCATAGTCATCTATGTCATTTATATAAATGACAAATAATAGGGGACCCAGCACAGTTCCCTGTGGTACACCACTGGACACTGGCTTCCAGTCACTAAAGCATCCTTCTGTCATCACCCTCTGTCTCCTACAGCTAAGCCAATTTTGAATCCACCTTATCAAATTAGACTGTATCCCATGTGCATTTGCCTTCTTTATAAGTCCTATAAAAGATTTAATAACTGAGCAGTTGGAAAACAGTGGCAGAATTGGGCAGAGGCAGCATGGATTTACAAAAGAGAAATCATGTTTGACAAATCAACTGGAATTTTTCGAAAATATAACTGGTAGAGTTGATGAGAGGGAGCCAGTGCATGTGCTTTATTTGGACTTTCAGAAGGCTTTCGACAAAGTCCCACATAAGAGATTGGTGTGTAAGATTAAAGCGCATGGGATTGGGGGTAGTGTATTGTGATGGATGGAAAACTGGTTGGCAGACAGGAAACAAAGAGTAGGAATAAACGGGTCTTTTTCCGAATGGCAGGCAGTGACTAATGGGGTACCGCAGGGATCAGTGCTGGGATCCCAGCTATCCACAATATATATTAATGATTTAGATGAGGGAACTAAATGTAATATCTCCAAATTTGCAGATGACACAAAGCTGGGTGGGAGGGTGAGCTGTGAGGAGGATGCAGAGATGCTTCAGTGTGATTTGGACAAGCTGAGTGAGTGGGCAAATGCATGGCAGATGCAGGATAATGTGGATAAATGTGAGGTTATCCACTTTGGTAGCAAAAACCGGAAGGCAGATTATTTTCTGAATGGCTATAAATTGAGAGAGGGGAATGTACAACGAGACCTGTATGTCCTCATACACCAGTCGCTGAAGGTAAGCATGCAGGTGCAGCAGGCGGTAAAGAAGGCAAATGGTATGTTGGCCTTCATAGCGAGAGGATTCATGTATAGGAGCAGGGATGTCTTGCTGCAGTTATACAGGGCTTTGGTGAGACCACAACTGGAGTATTGTGTGCAGTTTTGGTCTCCTTATCTGAGGATGTTTTTGCCATAGAGGGAGTGCAGCAAAGGTTTACCAGACTGATTCCTGGGATGACGGGACTGACATATGAGGGAGAGATTGAGTTGGTTAGGATTATATTCGCTGGAGTTCAGAAGAATGATGGGGGACCTCATAGAATCCTATAAAATTCTAACAGGACTAGACAGGGTAGATGCAGGAAGAATGTTCCCGATGGTGGGGGAGTCCAGAACCAGGGGTCACAGTCTGAGGATATGGGGTAGACCATTTAGGACTGAGATGAGGATTAATTTCTTCACTCAGTGAGTGGTGAGCCTGTGTTATTCGCTACCACAGAAAGTAGTTGAGGCCAAAACATTGTATGTTTTCAAGAAGGAGTTAGATATAGCCCTTGGGGTGAAAGGGATCAAAGGATATGGGGAGAAAGCGGGAGCAGGCTATTGAGTTGGATGATCAGCCAGGATCAAAATGAATGGTGGAGCAGGCTCGAAGGGCAGAATGGCCTACTCCTGCTCCTATTTTCTATGTTTCTATAAAGATTGCAAAACTCTGCAGTACAGAGGGATCTGGGTGTTCTGGTACATGAATCACAAAAAGTTACTATGCAGGTCCAGCAAGTGATTAGGAAGGCAAATAGAATGTTGTTGTTTGTTGCAAGGCTAGTGGAATATAAAAGTAGGGAAGTTTTGTTACAATTGTATGGGGTATAGTTAAGACCACCTCTGGAGTACTGTGTACAGTTTTGTACTCCTTACTTGAGAAACGATATAGCATTGGAAGCAGTTCAGAGAAGGTTAGACTTGCAGGGCTACAAGGATAGAGCGGATGAATGGCACTGACTCTATTGCTCCACAGACAGCATTTGATGGGCATTATAGCCTCTTTTTATGCTATGGTGTCACTGTGACAATAATCTAAAATCTGTAAAGATAAAGGGTTCAGTAATGTCACTACTGTAGATGAAGACAGGTATAACTGGACAGTAAAATAACATGCAGACTGCAACCTCAGAAACATTTCAACAATTACAACATTAAAACAGGAGCTCAGCTACTGTGAACTGAGTTTTAAAAGGAAAATAAAATTAGAATTTAATGCACTGGAGTTATGAAAAAGACCAACAGATTTGTGTATATGTGAAACCGATCCTGACTGCAACATTGATCTAGTGTATATAGGATCACTCAGAGAATGTGAAGAAACCTAGCACAATGAATCCTCCATTAAGTACCGTAAGAAAGGAAGCTCCTTTTGTCTGATGAAAATTGATAGCAAACTATATTAATACTAGACCTGCTATCAATGTGTGAATCAGTATTCATTGAACTTGTGAACTCAGCAACTCATGCAGTTGAGTTCAATGACACCTTGTATGCCAAATAGATGGTGTTGCTATGGGAGCCCCTCTAGGCCCAGCTCTCGCAAACATCTTTGTGGGGTTCCATGAGAAATGTGCCTTTGATGGAATGACATCTAACATCCCACCCCTTGTACATTTCCAATATGTGGATGACAAGTTTGATATATTTAAATCTGCAGCTGCATGTAATAATTTTCTTACATGTCTTAATGGGTTCCATCCTGTGCTCAACTTCACCTTTGAAATGGAGCAGTCAAATGAACTCTCCTTCCTTAACGTACCAGTTGAGAGCTCTGCCAGGGGCTTCTCTACCACGGTCTACCATAAACCTATCTTCACTGGCCAATATATGTGCTGGGATTCTTACAGTTCTACGCGCTATTAGGTTGGTCTTATTGGCAACCTCGCAGATAAGGCCCGAGCCATTTGCTCACCATGCAAGCTTGATGCTGAAATAGGGCACATCAAAGGGCACATAAAATAAGGGGTGAAATTTTGAAGGGGTAAGAGCAGAAAGTCCTGGGTGTATATGTGCATAGATCATTAAAAGTGGCAGGACGGGGGGGAGAGCAGTTAATAAAGCATATAGTATCCTGGGCCTTATTAATAGGGGCACAGAGTACAAGAGCAAGGAGGGTATGCTGAATTTATATGAGACACTTGTTCGGCCTCAGCTGGAGTATTGTGTACCACATTATAGGAAGGATGTGAACACATCGGAGAGAGCGCAGAAGATGTTTACAAGAATGTTTCCAGGGATGAGAAACTTCAGTAATGAAGACAGATTGGAGAAGTTGGGACTGTTCTCCTTGGAGAGAAGAAGGCTAAGAGGAGATTTGATAGAGATGTTCAAAATCATGCAGGAACAGGACAGAGTAGATAGGGAGAAACTGTTCTCGCTCGTAAAAGGATCAAGAATTAGAGGGCACAGATTTAAAGTGATTTGCAAAAGAACCAAATGTGACGTGAGAAAAAACTTTTTCACACAATGAGTGGTTCGGATCTGGAATGCACTGCCTGGAAGTGTGGTGGAGGCAGGTTCAATCAACGCATTCAAGAGGGCATTAGATGATTATTTGAATAGAACCAATGTGCAGGAGTACAGGGAAAAGGCAGGGTAAAGGCACTAGATCATAATGCGCATTTGGAGAGCCGGTGCAGACATGATGGGCCAAATGGCCTCCTGTGCCGTTAAAATTCTATGATTCTGTGAAGGACATCCTGCAAGATAATGGATACGCTAATCAGATCATTTTGCGCTGTATATCATGCAAACTCATGAATGGGCCTAAAGCTGTCACTTTCAGTCCTGAAAAGTGCCCAGTCTACCTCACATTTCCCTGGAAGGACAAGGCATCTCAAAAATTTGAGCAACAGGTGAAGCTAGCTGCTTCACACTGCTACTATGCAGTAGCAACACAAGTGGTATTTTCCACTAACAGAATGTTGTTGTCAAGCCAAAAAGACATTCTGCCTATCACACAAATGAGTATTGTGGTATATGAATTTCAACACCAGTGTAATACTAGGTATGTAGGCTGTATTTCCCAAAGACTGGCAGACCGTATCAAACAGCATGTCCCAGCCGCTGTTCGCAATGGGCAAGGTACAGACTGTACCCAACCAGCCCGTGTGCTTGCAAAACTCATAACACAGCATCCAACATTAAATGTGATTCCGCGATTGGACAACATTTGCTAAATAATCCTCAGTGTGCTAAGAATTATGCTGACAACCAATTTAAGATTGGCAGTTGGGCTCGCTATGTGGTGAATTTGCGTGTACTGGAAGCTACAAATATTAATGCACAAGGCCCTGTTCTTTGCAGACAGAAAGAATACATTGCGCCTGTTTCAGCTAAACAAAATAAGTGACCACCATTCGCTGACTCATTCCTCAGCAGAATGCCTTGACCAATCAGGGTTAAGCTGCCTGGTTTAAATTTCAAACAATGCTTGGCAGCCAACTGTCAGTCACCATCACTGGTGCATTCCCCATGTCAACACCTCTACCAATCAAAGTCCACTTGCCAACCAATCAGCACGCTCTTTGCATACAGTATAAATTGCTGTTTTCCCCTTATATTGGTATTCTTGCGAAGTGTCCTGATGAGTGCAAGATGAAAAGCTTTGACATGTCTCTTTTTTCAGCAATACATATTTTATTCTCAATTCTCTAAATATGGAAAACATGTTTCGGTATTACTTAATGTCACACAAAATGGGGTAGATGTTAATTGTCTGGGCAATAAGGTGAAGCCTTGCACAAGTCTTTGCAATGAAAATTCAGAGGTTAATATTAATTAAAGTGAGGAATAATGGAGTTTCCAATGCAGATTGAAATATTTGTTGAAGCATTTTAGCAAATTAGTACACATCAGGTAGTCTGTAGTTCTGTGAAGTTGGCAAGATTTCTACATTACTTTTTGGAAACTCTTCTCCCGCCTCTATTGAAGGCATTGACCTAGCTTGGGTACTTTTCCAGAGGTGAAGATGATCAACCGGTATTTTGTTCTTCATGTTTTAGAACAGACAATGAATGTCAGTAGCAATGCACCATTAGGCTTGTCACAACTAATATGGACCGTGTTTTGACCCACCAGACTGCATGTGTTTTCACACAAACATTATATCCAATTTAAAATTAAAAGCATTGTTTGGCCAAAGAGAATCAAAAACATTGTACAGTTTTTTCAGTTTATTGTAACACGCTGCTTCAAACATCTGTTACCACTCATGAAATTGCAGCATTCTCATTATTTTAGGATGTTTTGACAGGTCCAAATGCCATTAAGCTTCAAATATTGAAAATAGGATTAGTGATGTTGGCTTGTCAAAGTGGGAAGCTTTGGCCACAGTGCTCCAATAAGAATGATGAACTTGGAAGTGATTTTGTGGAAATATCAATTATGACTAAATTGACAAATTCCCTGTAGAACTTATACTATTACAGAGGATCTAGTGTGGAAAGCTAGGTGATCTTTTCGTTTCAGGGCCTCGGATATAATTCTAAGCTATAGTGTTAGCTCTAAGGGTCTTATTTGAAATGAGTCTGAAGTTTTTAATGGCCCTGTGCATAATTTACCTCAACCACTGAAGGTGGACAGAGATAAGCCAGGGAACCACAGGCCAGTGAGTCTCATGTCAGTGGTAGGGAAACTATTGGAGAAAATTCTGAAGGAGAGAATCTATCTCCACTTGGAGAGGCAAGGTCTGATCAGGGATAGTCAGCATGGCTTTGTCAGAGGGAGGTCATGCCTAACAAATTTGATTGAATTTTTTGAGGAGGTGACTAGGTGTGTAGATGAGAGTAGTGCAGTTGATGTCATTTATATGGATTTCAGCAAAGCCTTTGACAAGGTCCCACTTGGGAGACTTGTAAAGTAGGCAAATGCACGTGGGATACAGAGTAATTTGATAAGGTGGATTCAAAATTGGCTTAGTTGTAGGAGGCAGAGGGTAATGACAGAAGGATGCTTTAGTGACTGGAAGCCAGTGTCCAGTGGTGTACCACAGGGATCTGTGCTGGGTCCCCTATTATTTGTCATTTATATAAATGACATAGATGACTATGTGGGGGGTAGGATTAGTAAGTTTGCGGAAGACACAAAGATTGGCTGAGTGGTTGAGTGTCTTGGGCTACAGGAAGATATAGACGGGATGGTCAAATGGGCAGATAAGTGGCAGATGGAATTTAACCCTGAAAAGTATGAGGTGATACACTTTGGAAAGAGTAATTTGACAAGGAAGTATTCAATGAACGGCAAGACACTAGGAAGTTCTGAGGAACAAAAGGGCCTTGACGTGTATGTCCATAGATCTCTGAAGGCGGAGGAGCATGATAGTGAGGTGGTGAAAAAGGCATAAGGGACACTTGCCTTTATCAATCGAGGCATAGATTACAAAAGTAGGGAGGTCATGTTGGAGTTGTATAGAACCTTGGTGAGGCCACAGCTGGAGTACTGTATGCAGTTGTGGTCGCCACATTATAGGAAGGATATGATTGCACTGGAGGGGATGTAGAGGAGATTCACCAGGATCTTGCCTGGGATGAAACATTTAAGTTATGAAGAGAGGTTGGATAGACTTGGGTTGTTTTTGTCGGAGCAGAAAAGACTGAGGGGCGACCTGATCGAGGTGTACAAGATTATGAGGGGCGTGGACAGGGTGGATAGGGAGCAGCTGTTCCCCTTGGTTGAAGGCTCAGTCACGAGGGGACATAAGTTCAAGGTGAGGGGCAGGAGGTTTAGGGGGGATGTGAGGAAAAACCTTTTTACCCAGAGGGTGATGATGGTCTGATTTGCACTGCCCGGGAGGGTAGTGGAGGTGGGTTGCCTCACATCCTTTAAAAAGTGCCTGGATGAGCACTTGGCATGTCATAACATTCAAGGCAATGGGCCAAGTGCTGGTAAATAGGATTAGGTAGGTAGGTCAGGTGTTTCTCGCGTGTCGGTGCAGACTCGATGGCCAAAGGGCCTCTTCTGCACTGTGTGATTCTGTAATTCTGTAATGTTTTTGCCCCTGTTAGTTTGTTTGTTTGCAAACAACATATCTCAAAAACTAAGGGACAGATATCAATGAAACCTGGTACACAAATAGGATATCGTCCAAGGAAGAACTGATTAGGTTTTGGTAAAGATGTAGACCCAGATCCTGGAATTTTTTTAATGGATCACTTAACATTGGGAGATAGAGTGAATTGACATTTCCTTTTAGAATGTTGTGGGTTGTTTGACTTAGAAAGTTATTGATTGTGTTGGAATGTTTTGGATTGTCTTCGCTGCTGTGGTAGAATTTGTCACAGCTGTTAAACTGCGAGCAGTATTTTCAGAACAGGATGTTGGATGAGGATTACATACCAACATATGAATTAGAAGCAGCAGCAGGCCACACAGCGCCTTTAGCCTGCTGTGCCATTCAACAAGTTCATGGCTGATCCAATAGTGGCCTCAGGTCCACATTCAGCCTATCCCTGATAACCTTTGACTCCCTTATTAGTCAAGAATCTATCTACCTCTGCCTTAAAAATATTCAATGACCCTGCCTCCACTGATCTAAGGGGAAGAGAGTGCAAAAGACTCATGACCATCTGAGAGAAAAAAACTGGTTCTCATTCCCATCTTAAATGGGAGACCCCTTATTTTTAAACTGTTTCCCCTAGTTCTAGTCTCTCCCACAAGTGGAAACATCCTTTCAGCATCCACCCTGTCAGGTTCCCTCAGAATCCTACATGTTTCAATAAGATAACCTTTTAATCTTCCAAACTCCAATGGATAGAGGCCCAGACTGTCCAACTTTCTTCATAAGGCAACCCAACCATCCCAGGTATCAGTTGAGTGAACCTTCTCTGAACTGCTTCTAACACATTTATATCCTTTCTTAACTAAGGAGACCAAAACGATACACAGTATTCCAGATGTGGTCTCACCAAATGCAGCAAAATATCCTTAATTTTATATTTGATTCCCTGGCAATAAATGGCAGCATTACATTTGCCTTTTTAATTACTTGCTGTACCTCCATACTAATTGTTTATGATTCATGTACCACCATTTCCTTATTTTTCATTATTAATTCCCCAAACTCACTCTCTGGAGGAGAAACACTCACTTTACTTACTCTTTTCCTTTTTAAATACTTGTAGAAACTCTTACTATCTTCTTTTATATTTCTAGCTTGTTTTCTCTTGTACTTTAATTCCTCCCTCCTTATTAATTGTTTCGTCATTGTTTGCTGTTCTTCACATTCTTTCCAATCTTCTGATCTGCCATTCATCTTTCCGGAATTATAGTTTCAAATTGGATGAAAATGCCTATCTTTAATTTCCTTAGTTAGCTACGGATGTTGCGTCCTTCCCTTAAAGTCTTTCTTTCTCACTGGAACGTATCTTTTCTGAGTATTCAGAAATATCTCCTTAAATGTCTGCCAATGCATCACTACTGATCTATCCCTTAACCAAGTTTCCCATTCTGTCTTAATGCCCTCATAATTGCCCGTTATTTAAGTTTAAAACACTAGTCTTAGATCCACACCTCTCTCCCTCAAACTCAATATGAAATTCAATCATATTATGATTACTGCTACGTAGGGGCGTCTTCAAGACGAGGTCATTAACTAATCCTGTCTCACTGAATGTTACCAGATTTAATATAGCCTGCTGTCTGGTTGGTGCTATAACATGCTGCTCTAAGAAACTGTCCAGAAAACACTCTATGAGCTCATCATCCAAGCTACCTTTGCCAATCTGATTCATTCAATCTGTAAGTAGATTAAAATCACCCATGATTATTGCCGTACTTTCTCACAAGCCTCCATTATTTCTTCCTATATACCCCATTCAACAGGATGGTTACTGTTAGGGTGGGGGGGGGCTATAAACCATCTCTCTCTTCGTACCAATTTCATCCTTAAATAACAGAGCTACCCCTCCACCTTTTCCTAGCTTCTTGTCCTTCCTAAATGTCATGTACCCTTCAATAGTTGAGTTCCAGTCTTTGTCATCCTGCAGCCATGCCTCTGTAATGGCTATCAAATCATACATTTTTATTCCTATTTGCGCTATCAATTCATCTGTTTCGTTACAAATCCTACATGCATTCCGATAATACACAGCATTTAGTCTTGTTACTACAGCCTTTTTACTATTTTTGCAACCTCTAGCCTTATCTGTTGGCACACTTTAAGGTTTGTACACTCTGTCCCTTCCTGCTATGCTCTGATCATCATTTCCCTCATGCTCTCCTGCCTTGTCCTCTCTCTTTATCACATCTTCCCAAACTTGATCCCTCACCCCCATTATTTAGTTTAAAATCCTCTCTACTGCTGTAGTTATATAACTTACCAGAACACTGGTCCCAGCACGGTTCAGGTGAAGACCATCCCAACAGTACGGCTCCCACTTTCCCCACTGCGAGTCCCAGTGACCCATGAATCTAAATCCATTTCTCCCATGCCAATCTTTGAGCCATGCATTTAACTCTCTAATCTAACTCACCCTATGCCAATTTGCTCGTTGCTCAGGGAGTAATCCAAAGATTACTAGCCGAGAACCTTTGAGGTTCTGCTTTTTAATTTAGCCCCAACTGCTCACACTCCCTCAGTAGAACCTCTTTCCGAGTTCTACCTATATCGTTGGTGCCTTTGTGGGCCATGATCATTAGATCCTCCCCCTCCCACTGCAAGTGCCTCTCCAGCCCAGGGCAGATGTTCCAAACGCTGGCATTCGGCAGTCAACACAGCTGTCTGGATTCCTGCTCTCGGCTGCAGAGAACTGTGTCTATCCCCCTGACTATACTGTCCCCTACTATCATTATATTCCTAGTAACTCCACCTGCTTGAATGGCTTCCATGGTGCCATGGTCAGTTTGCTCATCCACCATGTAGCCACTGCTTTCATTCTTAAAGCTTGCAAGAACCTTGAAACTGTTGGACAATTGCAAAGGCTAAGGCTTCTCCATTTTTAACTTCTGGGTTTCCATATCTGCCTCACTCACAGTCACGCCCTCCTGTCCCTCACCACTGACCAAATCAGAAGACCCTATCCCAAGGGGTGTGACTGCCTCCTGGTACAAATTGTCCAGGTAACTTTCCTGAGCTGAAACATAAACATAGAAACATAGAAAATAGGAGCAGGAGTAGACCATTCGGCCCTTCGAGCCTGCACCACCATTCATTATGATCATGGCTGATCATCCAACTCAATAGCCTGCTCCCGCTTTCTCCCCATATCTTTTGATCCCTTTTGCCCCAAGAGCTATATCTAACTCCTTCTTAAAAACATACAATGTTTTGGCCTCAACTATTTTCTGTGGTAGCGAATTCCACAGGCTCACTACTCCCTGGGTGAAGAAATTTCTCCTCATCTCAGTCCTAAATGGTCTGCCCCGCATCCTCAGACTGTGACCCCTGGTTCTGGACTCCCCCACCATCGGAAACATCCTTCCTACATCAACCCTGTCTAGTCCTGTTAGAATTTTATTGGTTTCTATGAGATCCCCCTCATTCTTCTGAACTCCAGCGAATATAATCCTAACTGACTCAATCTCTCCCCATTTGTCAGTCCTGCCATCCCAGGAATCAGTCTGGTAAACCTTCAATGCACTCCCTCGATAGCCAGTACATCCTTCCTCAGATAGGAGACCAAAACTACACACAATATTCCAGGTGTGGTCTCACCAAGGCCCTGCACAATTGCAGCAAGATATCCCTGTTCCTGTACTCGAATCCTCTGGCTATGAAGACCACTATGCCATTTGCCTTCTTTATCGCCTGCTGCACCTGCATGCTCACCTTCAGCGACTGGTGTACAAGGACATCCAGGTCTCGTTGCACATTCCCCTCTCTCAATTTATAGCCATTCAGATAATAATCTGCCTTCCTGTTTTTGCTACCAAAGTAACCTCACATTTATCCACATTATACTGCATCTGCCATGCATTTGCCCACTCACTCAACTTGTCCAAATCACACTGAAGCATCTCTGCGTCCTCCTCACAGCTCACCCTCCCACCTGGCTTTGTGTCAGCCGCAAATTTGGAGATATTACATTTAGTTCCCTCATCTAAATCATTAATAACTGGGGTCCCAGCACCGATCCCTGCGGTACCCCACTAGTCACTGCCTGCCATTCGGAAAAGACCCATCTGTTCCTATTCTTTGTTTCCTGTCTGCCAACCAGTTTTCTATCAATCTCAATACACTACCCCTAATCCCATGCACTTTAATTTTACATGCTAATCTCTTTTGTGGGGCTTTGTCGAAAGCCTTTTGAAAGTCCAAATAAACCATATCCACTGGCTCCTCCTCATCAACTCAACTAGTAACATTCTCGAAAAATTCCAGTAGATTTGTTAAGCATGATTTCCGTTTCGTAAATCCATGCTGGCTCTGTCCGATTCTGCCACTTTTCCAAGTGCTCAGCTATTAAATCTTTAATAATGGACTCTAGAATTTTCCCCACTACCGATGTCAGGCTGACTGGTCTATAATTCCCTGTTTTCTCTCTACCTCCCTTTTTAACTAGT
Source organism: Cetorhinus maximus (assembly GCF_964194155.1). Classification (NCBI taxonomy): domain Eukaryota; kingdom Metazoa; phylum Chordata; class Chondrichthyes; order Lamniformes; family Cetorhinidae; genus Cetorhinus; species Cetorhinus maximus. Next base: position 28,622,764 of record NC_135889.1, read on the forward strand.
GAGGTTACATTAGCTACCCTCCAATCTGTAGGAACTGTTCCAGAGTCTATAGAATCTCGGAAGATGACCACCAATGTATCCACTATTTCGAGGGCCACTTCCTTAAGTACTCTGGGATGTAGATTATCAGGGCCTGGGGATTTATCGGCCTTCAATCTCATCAATTTCCCCAACACCATTTCCTTACTAATACTGATTTCTTTCAGTTCCTCCCTCTCACTAAATCCTGTGTTCTCAACATTTCTGGTATGTTATTTGTATCCTCCTTTGTGAAGACAGAACCAAAGTATGTATTTAGTTGGTCAGCCATTTCTTTGTTCTCCATTATAAATTCCATTGTTTCTGACTGTAAGGGATCTACATTTGTCTTCACCAATATTTTTCTCTTCACATACCTATAGAAACTTCTACAGTCAGTTTTTATGTTCCCTGCAAGCTTACTCTCATGCTCTATTTTCCCCTTCTTAAACAATCCCTTGGTCCTCCTTTGCTGAATTCTAAAGTGCTCCCAATCCTCAGGCCTGTTTTTTTAAGCCAATTTGTATGCCTCTTCCTTGGATCTAATGCTATCTCTAATTTCCCTTGAAAGCTATGGTTTGGCCACCTTTCCTGTTTTACTTTTGCGCCAGACAGGAATAAACAATTGTTGCAGTTCACCCATGCGCTCTTTGAATGTTTGCCATTGCCTATCCACCTTTAAGTAACCTGTTAAGTAACGTTTCCCAATCCATCATAGCCAACTCACGCCTCATTCCATCATAGTTTCCTTTATTAAAATTCAGGAACCTCGTCTCAGAATCAACTGTGTCACTCTCCATCTTGATGAAGAATTCTATCATATTATGGTCGCTCATCCCCAAGGGGCCTCGCACAACTAGATTGCCAATTATTCCTTTCTCATTACACAATACCCAGTCTAGGATGGCCTGTTCTCTAGTTGGTTCCTCAACGTATTAGTCCAGAAAATCATCCTGTATACACTCCAGGAATTCCTCCTCTACGGTATTGTTACTAATTTGATTTGCCCAATCTATATGCATATTAAAGTCACCCATAATTACTGATGTTCCTTTATTGCACGTGTCTCTAATTTCCTGTTTAGTGCCATTCCCAACATTACCACTACAGTTTGGGGGTCTATATACAACCCCCACTAACATTTTTTTCCCTTTAGTGTTTCTCAGCTCTACCCATACAGATTGCACATCGTCGGAGCTAATATCTTTCCTCACTATTGCGTTAATTTCCTCTTTAACCAGCCTTTTCCTTTTTGTCTGTCCTTCCTAAATACTGAATACCCCTGGATGTTCAGTTCCCATCCCTGGTCACCCTGCAGCCATATCTCCGTCATCCCGACGATATCATACCTGTTTACATCTATTTGCGTGGTTAATTCATCCACTTTATTGCGAATGCTATTCGCATTAAGGCACAAAGCCTTAGGCTGGTCTTTTTAACATCACTTGTCCCCTTCCCACTATTTTTCACTGAGGCCCTGTTTGATTCTTTCCCTTGATTTCTCTGCCTATCACTTTTCTTATTCCCCTTTATGTCTTTTGTTCTTGTCCTTGATTCCTCCTCCTCTGACTCCTTGCATAGATTCCCATCCCCCTGCCATTTTAGTTTAAATCCTACCCAACTACTCTAGCAAATATTCCCCCTAGGACATCAGTCTCTGGTCCTGCCCAGGTGTAACCCATCCAGTTTGTACTGGTCCCACCTCCCCCAGAACCGGTCCCAATGTCCCAAGAATCTGAAATCCTCCCCCTCACATCATCTCTTCAGCCATGTATTCATCCAATATATCCTGTTATTTCTACTCTGACTAGCACATGGCACTGGTAGTAATCCTGAGATCACTATCTTTGAGGCCCTACTTTTCAACTTACTTCCTAACTCCCTATATTCTGCTTTTAGGACCTCATCCCTTTTTTCACCTATGTCATTAGTACTAATGTGTACCACGACCACCGGCTGTTCACCCTCCCCCTTCAGAATGTCCTGTAGCTGCTCTGAGACATCTTTGACCCTAGGACCCGGGAGGCAACATACCATCCTGGAGTTTCGTTTGCGGCCACAGAAATGCCTATCTATTCCCCTTACAATTGAATCCCTTATAACTATTGCATTCCCACACTTATTACTCCTCCCCTGGGCAGCAGAGTCAACTGCGGTGCAACAAATTTGGCTGTTGCTGCTTTCCCCTGAGAGGCCATTCCCCTCAACAGTATCCAGAGCAGTATATCTGTTTTGCAGGGGAATAGCCACAGGAGAGTCCTGCACTGCCTGCAAAGTCCTCTTGCTCTGCCTGGTGGTCACCCATTCCCTTCCTGCCTGTGGACTCTTAGCCTGCGGTGTGACCACCTCTCTATACGTGCTATCCACAATACTCTCTGCCTTGCGGATGCTCCACAGTGTTCCCAGCCGCCACTCCAGCTCCGAAACCCGGGCTTCCAGGAGCTGCAGCTGGAGACACTTCCTGCACACATGCTGGCCCCAGGCACTGGAAATGTTCCCAGTTTCCCACATAGAGCAGGAGGAGCATGGCTTTGAGCTCTCCTGCCATCGATTACCCCTTTAAATTAAATTAAACCTTTTGGAAGATATTTAATATCAAATAATATCAATTACTCTAGGGCTCTTCTTCCCTGCTCCTCTTTGTTACAGACGATGAACCACAAAATAAGACATTAAAAACTATAAGCAATAAAAGTAGTAAATACTTAACCGACCGTACTCATGGTACTCAAAGGATCACCTCATTCCCTCCTCACTGAACTCCCAAAGCAGCGCTCCAGTGCAGACTGTGATGCTGACTGCAGGACACTCTTCTCAGACTGCTTCACAGTGATGCTGACTGCAGGACACTCTTCTCAGTCTCCATAAGTTGCAGCCACTTACTGCAGGCATGTTTGCCCTTGATCACACCGACAACCAGGAAACCCATATTCTGCAGTCACAACACATTACCTGCCCTGCCATCTTTATTATGTGTTATTTTATTTATTTTTCTTAATTAATTTATAATTAATAAATACTACTATTCCCAATAAACTTTACTACTGCTAGTAAACCTTGCTCCAACTGATAAAACCATACAATTGCTAATAATGTTACTCAGTTTTGAAGATAAACAAAGATAAATATATTCACCGACCAATCACTCATCTGTTTTCCTGTGATGCCCCATTTTGATATCTCTTAGAACATGGCCACTCCACTCCTGAGCTACAGACTGGACTGGATTGGATAGCACCTCTGGGTGCTGCTGACTGTCTCCCGGTCCTCTATTCACCCACTCTTCTAGATGCTGCTGACTGCCTCTTGATCCTCTTTTCACCCACATATCCTTGGCCTGAAGCCTCATCAATGAGATGGAAGCACTGAATAAAAAGATTTCTTTTTTTCAGCTTTTTAGTTACAGAGCATCAACCAGGCAGGGAAAAGCCTCAATAGCAGGCTGCATTATCATGACGGAGAAGAGCAAGGAACAATCTAAAGAAAAACTTCTAAAAATGGAAGGAGTCTAACTTCAGTGCAATAAGAGGGAATGTAGCCCAGATAAAATGGAACCAAAGACTGGCAGGGAAAGCTGTAACAAAAAATCTTTAAGTAGGAGATGCTTCACATGTCGGCTGGATAGTTTCCAACAAGGGCTAAGGCTATCTGAATGAAAGCCAGGGCTGTTTGGATGAGGACAGAGATAGAGAATATGAAGCAAGAACAAAGAGGGTGGATGATGTATGTCAGGTGAATTCTTCAAACCAGAATCAAAAGAAATACAATAATTGGAAAGGGGAAATGAAGAGGAAAATAAGATTGTCAAAGAGAGAATATGAGAAATAGAATGGCAGTTAACATAAAATGCAACCCAAAAATCTTCTATCGACTAGTATGCAGGTAGTAAGAGGTGGGGTGGATCCTTTTATAGGCAAATAGAGTGATATATGCTTAGAGGCACAGAGCAAGGCTGGAACAGAGTACTTTGTATCTGTGGTTACGAAGGAAAAAGCTGCTGATAAAATATCAGAAGAAACAGAGAGGGTAGAGATGATGGGTGGGGATGAAAATTGACAGGATGGGTCAAATGGAAAGGTTGTCTGTACTGAGATTGGATAGCCCAATTATTTGCACTCCAGTTTGCTAAAGAAAGTGTGGGTGGAGATAATGGAAGGGTTTGTAATCTTCCATAGAGGTACAAGGGAGGTACCAGAGGATTGGACAGTGGCAAATGTGACACCTTTATTCAAGAATGGGTGTAAGGACATTCTTAGTAACTACAGGCCAGTCAGTTTAATATCAGTGGTAGGTAAGGTTTTAGAAACAATAAGCAGGGTAAAAAATCCACAGGCATATGGAGAGGTTTGAGTTAATTAAGGAGAGCCAGCACAGATTTGTAACAGGCAGATCATGCTTTAATAACCAAATTGAATTTTTTGATGAAGCAACAGAGAAGATTGATGAAGGGAATGTAATGGTATTGCCTATATGAATTTTAAGAAAGAGTTTGATGAAGTACCACATAAAAAGCAGGTTAACAAAATTGCCATTCATGGAGAGAAGGATCAGCTGGCGTAATGACAAAAAGCAGAAGGTCATGATAATAGGCTGTTTTTCAGACAGGAGAACAATTCGGACAGTGGCGTACCCCAAGGGTCAGAGCTGGGAGCACTGCCTTTTCGATATAGATACTGGTGTGATGTCCAAAATCCAGCATCTGAAAACCAAACATTTTTGAAAATGGAAACGAGTGCTGCCCTCTGCAGGCGAGGTTGCAGTATTGCGTTGGTTACCGATTTCTCCTGAACAATACGAGAAAGATCAATTGCTTCTTGTTCCAGTATCACGCGGTGCAGTTCACGGTGGGAATGCCTCGTTCACAACGGTGGACCCTCCCACATATTATATTGGTGCGCCAACATCAAACGAGCAAGGGGAATTTGCGAACCTCTGTCCCGAATGCGAGGCCCCGGGCACCTGGCTGTAACTCTGGGTCGGAAAGTCGGATCTGTTCACAGTCAATGAGGGTGCTGGGCGCGCTGTGGGGGGCGATAGCAATGCTGCTGTTGGGCTCGCCCCCTGTCCGGCCAAGTGCAAGCTGAGAAACATGATTCCGTCGTTCCGCAACCCACCTGTTCCGTGCAACCATTGGGCGTAGCAGACATCGAGCGGCATCCGACGGTGCCTGAAGCAAATCGGCTTGACTTCAGGGAGAAGTCGGAATAAAATGGTACCTTGCCTGATCCAAAATTCAGGAAAATCCAAAGTCCGACATGGGGTTTCGGTCCTGACCTTGCCAGATTTTGGACACCAAGCTGTAAATGACTTGGATACTGCATTACACAGTAAAGTTTTGCAACGATGCCGAACTTGGAGTTGTAGCTAATAGTGAAGATGATACTACTGTATGGACATATGCTCGCAGATGGAATTTAATACAGATAAGTGTGGGGTGATGCACTTTGTCAGAAGTGATAGGGAGAGGAAATGTAGACTTAATGGCACGATCTAAAGAGAGGTCAGGGGTAGAGGGAACTGGGCTTGCACGTGCATATATCTTTAAAGGTGGCAGGACGCATTCAAAGAATAGTTAAAGCATATGGGATCTAATTTGAATGAGGTTTTTGATGAGGCAATAGAGAAAGTTGATGAAAGTATAATGCAATTGATGTGGTGCACATGGACTTGCAAAAGGCATTTGACAAAGTGTCACACAACAGGCTTGTCAGCAAAGTTAAAGGCCATGGAATAAAAGGGATAGTGATGCCATGGATCCAAAGTTGGCTGAATGACAGGAAACAGAGAATAGCATTGCACAGTTGTTTTTCAGACTGGAAGATGGTAGATAGTGTGGTCCCCAAAGGGCAGCCTTACTGCTTTACTTGATCTGTATTAATGACCCAGACTTGGGTGTGCAACACACAATTTCAGACTTTACAAGTGACAAAAAAACTTGGAAGAATTGACTGTGAGGTGGATAGTGATAGACTTCAAGAGGACATAGCAGGCTGGTGGAATGGGCAGACCCAAGGCAAATGAAATTTAATGCAGACAAGTGTGAATTGATGCCTTTGCATAGGAAGAATGAAGAAAGCCAATACAAAGTAAAGGATACAACGCTAAAGGGGGTGAAGAACACAGGCACTTGGGAGTATATGTACACAAATTGCTGAAGGTGTCATGGCAGGTTCAGAAAGATGTTAATAAGGCATACAAGATCCTGGACTTTATAAATAGAGGCATAGAGTACAAAAATAAAGAGGTTTTGGTGAATCTTTATAAAACGCTGGTTCAGCCTCAACTAGAGTATTGTGTCCAATTCTGGGCAGCACACTTTAGGAATTGGAGAGGATGCAGAAAAGATTTATGAGAATGGTTCCAGGGATGAGAGACTTCAGTTACATAGATTGGAGAAGATGGCACTGTATTTCTTAGAGAAGAGATGATTGCGAGGAGATTTGATGGAGGTGTTCCAAATCATGAGGGATCTGGGTAGAGTAGATTGGAAGAAATTGTTCCCAATTGCAGAAGAATCAAGAAAGAACACCCATGTCAGGTGATTGTCAAAAGAGCCAGAAGTGAAATGAGGAAAAATGTATTTACACAGCGAATGTTTATGATCTGGAATGCATTGCCTGAGACTGTGATGGAGGCAAATTTGATCAAAAGGCATTTAATTAAATGATTGTTATCTGAAGAGAAAAGATTTGCAAGGCTACGGGGAGAAGGCGGATAACTGAGCTGCTCTTGCAGCGAGTGAGCACAGACACAATAGGCCAAATGGCTGCCTTCTGTGCTTTAACCATTCTATGATTGGATGATCTTATTGCTCATTTGGGTCTAGAATGATCAGTTTACACCTCTGTAACCTGTACACAACTCATGCACTAAAGGGCCTTGTTTATTCTGTATGATCCTAGGTTTTAATAACTCACTTTACAAATAAAGGTTTCAAATCAATACTGTATCTGAATAGATTAAAGAATAGATTTATGTTCTGCCACTTCCCTCTTTTCAAAAGGACTCTAACATGTGAATTTAACAGCTCATTTGTGAAGATGATGCATTATGAACTAATTGTGCCGCCATGCCTGTATCCACTAGTGTACATTTCACTCTACCATCAATAGGGTATATTTTTCTATATCCCATCTCCACATCCTTCTCTCCAATGGGTAGCATGCATAAAGCTACTTCATCCTGCAATTTAAAGATCCTATGAACATTCCCTTTAAATACAGTTCCACCTGTTCGTGGCTGCCAAAAAAGACTGAGCTCCTGTTATATACCACGCATCTTAGAAATGGGCAGACCATTGATGGAAATGGTGGGAAGGGGCAGCTGACATCAGAGCAGCATTTAAATGTAGTTTGCATAGAGTGGACAATCTTTGGGTGGGTGTGTCTCTGGCTGCTGTTTTCACCTTCCGTGAAGAAAATTTATGAATATTGCTTTTTATAGAAGTCATTCACGGGATGTGGGCATCGCTGGCTGGGCCAGCATTTATTACCTATCCCTAATTGCCCTTGAGACGGTGGTGGTGAGCTGTCTTCTTGTAATACTACAGGCCATGTGGTGTAGGTACACCCACAGTGCTGTTAGGAAGGGAGTTTCAGGATTTTGACCTAGCAACAGTGAAGGAATGGTGATATATTTCCAACTATTGCAAGTGGGTAGGATGTTGTGGAATGCCACCAACCTAATTTCCCTTTCCCTCTCCAATGTACAATCATAAACATTTACAACGTATTGTGATTATATATGCCCTGCAAGAGTAAAAGAAACATTTAATTTGTCATCTTCCCTCCTACTTTGTTTCTCTTGTGTGTCTTCCCAAGATTTCCATAATTTTCTTTGATATGCAGCATGAGGTCAGGAAAATGTACCATGTACCAAAATGTGTCTTTAGCTGTGTACCTGTAACCAAGGCCACCTCCTTTCATTGTATTTGGACCAAATTTTGTTTGGTCTCCTTCAGTCCCATGTGGCTGACCTGCCATTCATTATGGGCCTCTTTCCTCTTTATTAAGAAATAAAACAAATAATGTGAAGGTGACCCAGATAACAATAAGCATTCCTTAACAGGGATGACACTTTTACTGCTTCCATTCATATTTGACTCTGAGTGAAGGAATACTTACAGCAAAAGTAAGGGAATATAAAAGGTCTTGTGATGCCTTGTGCATATTTCTGATAAGTTAAGGGTTCAACCATAGAATGAAAGGTGACTGTACATGTTAAAAAAGGCCTATTACTGTGCATTGTTACAAGTTCAGGTTTTTTCCTCTTACCTTAGTTAGCCCCATTGAACTCATCAAACCTCCTTCACCATTGCATTGCTGTGTGGGTTTATTGGCAATGACACTAACTGCCAAGGCTACTTCCTTTCATTGTACTTGCACCAATATTTTGTTTGGTCTCCTTCCTTCATTGCCATACGACTGCTCGCTCTCTTCCCTTATTTGAACCAAAAGAATTTCTATGGAGGAGTCTGAAAACATGGGAACTCTTCAGATTCATTACTTCCTAATGCTGCATCGATGCCCTGGCCCTTCAGATTGCTGCAGCCAGTAAAGTATTGCCCTCTCCTCCAAGAGCAAGCTCCCGCTAGACAATCTAATCACTCACAGCCTGCCCCAAATATGATAATGATCCCAGATAGGATTTGGTCATAGTATGGTCTCATCAGCAGATGGATATTATGCTGTAAAGAACATATCTTTTTATTTCTGTTAGACTGTTGTGAAGAACATATCTTTTATTTCTGTTGGACTGTGGATTAAAATGACAATGGCTGCAGTTTGAAAGGCATATCTACTGGAACAGTGTGAGGTATTTATACAATGTTGCTGTCCTTGCACAGAGTGTGCTATGAAAGACAGGATGGTGCCAAGGAGGAGTCTGGTCTAATTGGGAACAGCCTGGCAACAACATTTTTAATTGGTTCCTGACCAGGTGACCAGGTTTGTGTGATTGCAGTGCAGCAGAGAGAAGCTCCTAGCCTGAAAAGAGAAAAGACCTAAAACCTCCTCCTCCTGCATGTGTAAGATTCCAGCAATTCTACAATAATAGCTAGCTGTTTTTCCCCTCATATCTCTATAATCTGTTCTCTCTGAAAAGCCCCTGTTAAGAGGAAAAAGGAAAAATCATTGTTAGAGACATTGAAAAGCAAGTGCTCATCCAGTGAAATAAAGACTGAAAGTGCTGGGAAGACCCCCTTGAGTCATCAGCAAAGAATTGAAAGGAATTTGGAAGACATCGATCAAAATCAACTCATTAAATCCTGTACTTCGGAATTAGTTCTATTTATCCCATCCGTAAAATCCATGTTTTTGTGTGTCTTATATCTGTATAGGGATTTAAGAAGGGGTAGAGTTTAGGTTGTAGAATTAGAAATTAGCAGTTCATATTTCTTTGTTTTACCACTGGTTAAAGACAATGTATTCAATAAACAGTTATTTACTTATTAAGTTTATAAATCTGATATTCTGTTAACCTAAATTAAACAATTAGGTGGTTTGATTGAACTTTTCACATTTGTCACGGTTCGGGGAGCACTGGGGCTTGATATTGCAGCGCACTATCCCCAGTGAGTCATGACAATGCATGATACACTTCTGGAAATAAAAATGCTGCAGAGCAAAATCTTGTCTATGTCCGTGATCACTTACACAATCTACCCAACTGTGTCATAACTCCACCGTACAACTATCAACTTTGGCTTTGTAACCCACTTTTTTACAGGTCAAACAACCATGGCTTTTTATGCTACATTGTTTGGGTATAGTAGCAGAAAAGGAAAAATAACATGGATGGCGAGACCCTCACCAGATTCCTGATGTCAGATGTTTCCATGCAGACACTCCTAGCAGACAACATGGCTGCCTGCTTCTGGACAACCACCACATTAAAATAATGGTGAGTGTGGGTCTCAAAGATTGCTGACCCCAGGAGCACCAGGAGATGGGTAAAGGTACAGCCTTGACCAGGAGTAGCACAACCTCTGTTGTCAAGGTTGGAGGGAGAGGGGCTTGTGCTGGACGTTGTTGCAGCTGGTGATCCACAGCTTGGTAAGAATTTTTTATTTAAATTGAAAGGAAATTCTTTGGAGCACTTCTGCCCCCTTCTAGACATCTTCCTACCTGAGGCATTGCAGCACCTGAGCTCTCTCCATGTGGGAGGATTTCACTACCCAGCATATTTAATAACCATCAACACACAAAAGTTGTTTATAGACAGCTTGTAAGGATCAGAGCAGCAGGGTTAAATTACGAGGCAAAATTATAAAAACTAGGGTTGTATTGCCTGGAATTAAGACATTATTGAAGTTTTCAAGATATTAAGGGGAACAGAGCGGGTGGATGGAGAATTTTGATTGGTTAGATGTGACAACCTTTGACCCAGAAGCAATACCGTAAGGTAAATTTGTAATTTCATCAAAATGTCAGGGCACCTGTAATTGTTTTCAAGAATGCTTGAAAATAACTTTTAAGAGTTTGCACCATTGTACAGGGATCAATTGTAATTTCCTTGGATAATAAGAAATACTGGTCCATGTGACCTCGTGACTCTTGATCTGGAAGCAACATATAACTTCCTGCCTATTGGTAAGATAATAAAAAAACGTGTGGCTAGACATAGAGAAGACAGACAAAGAAGCTAAAGCTACTAAAGAACAAGGGAGAGCTGCAACACAGAGGAGAACAGAGAAGGCACAGTTAGGAGCTGTGTGTGTGTGATACAGTTAAACAGGACAGAAAATTGAAGTCAGGGTTAGCGCAGAGATTATGAATTGGACAGTTCTATGGCTATGCTTCAGTTTAGCCACAGCCGACCAGACTGTTTAACATTCAAGAGATGGCACCTCCAACACTCCCTCAGTAGTGCACTGGAGTGCCAGTCTTGATTTTTGTGTTCAAGTCCTGGAGCAAATTTTGTCATTGAGGCAAGAGTGCTACCAACTGAAAACAACACAGTCATTTTGGTACTTAGCTCAAAAAGGAATCACCTTTATCTGGAGAATCCCCATCACCAATGTACAAGTATTGAAGGATTGATCCCTATGTTTTACATTTATGTTGCTGCTCATTTTAGTTGAATCTCTTAATTGTTATCACATGGCAGTAAACTCCTGAATGGTATCACATAGTCTTCCCTCATGTTTACTCTTCACATGTCAACACCAGATAGTGACTCATGCATGACTTTCATCTTAATGACTCCTTACCCTGCTGTGTTTCAGTCACAGAGTATGAGAGGACTAGACCAAGGACAGCCAGCTGGAGCACACAGTGGTGCATTTTCATTGTTGATACCATCCACTTCTATAGTACCTGGAAGAAACAGGAATATTGTTAATATAAAAATTCCAATTTTTGTCAAAAAGCCACCATTTTGTTTATTTTGTTATAAATGATTATGATGGGGACATAAAGATCAGTAGTCAACTAACCAATCAAATAAACAATTTTGATGGCACTTCTCTTAGAGTGATGTGAATGTGGAACTCTGTCACATAGAGTAGTTGAAGCAGATAGCATTGATGAATTTAAGAGTAGGCTTGATGCATACACAACGGAGAAGGGAATAGAGGAATATGGAAACTAGTAAATAGAGTTGAAGGAGGCTTGTGCGGAGTATAAGTATAGCCATTGACCTTCTGGGCCTCACTCACTTTAACCTACCCCTCCCCTGACCTTGCAGCACTCCTTTCTTTCAGGTCTAACCCTAACATTGCTAAGCTTGTCAGCAGGTTTAGTGACAATGTTGTTTGCCGAACAGACCTTCAGCTTGCAGAGGCCGAACGCCAAATCTCCACACCTCTTCAACCTTCTACCTGAGCATAAGCCCGCCATGAGCATCAAATTAACGTAATCTTGAGAAAACAAGAATGCATAGTGAGGCTTGGCTGAGAGTCCAATCTTCCATAAAGGCTCTCTTTATTGAAACAGGTGCACAGAAGAAAAAACATTGCTTGATTGATAGATTTGTAAGCTATTTTTCAGTTATCTATTTTGTTGCTGGCTTGGTGTTTATTTACACAAGATAAAGAGGTATCTAGTGCTTATTGTTTCTGCTGTCGATGCTTTAAAGGTCTAGTTGATTGACACCCTTATAGGGTTGTTGTAGCAGTTTTTTAAAGAAAGTTATGAATGGCTGTTTTTTAGAGCATTTCCATTCATGCCTTTGTTGCTATAGGATTCATTAGTTTGGTGCAGAGTGTATTCTGGGTGAATGGGCATGGAAGTGGTATATGTTGGCATGGAGGGTATGAGGGGCCATTGGGGGTGGGTGGGGGCCATGGGTTGGCATGAGTTGGCATGGATGGGGCATGGGGAGTAGGTGGGGGGGTGAGGGCAAGAGGGCCCAATATTTAACAAATCGACTGGGACAAAGGGCTGGATTTTTACTGAGTCGGGATAACTCTGGAGCCCTTTAAAAATGGTGAGCGGGTCCTGATTCTGGGATTCACAACTCCATTCCTGGTCTGCATTTTGGGTGTGCCTTTAAAGGGTGCAGGCTGATTCAGGTCAAAAGACTTCATCCTGCTTTCTCGATCTGGCTGTCTCCATTGTGGGGATAGGTATGAACTACTCCATGATTTTGATGGAGCCTGGCCAAGTTTTTAAAGAGTTGTGGTTCATGGCTCCCTCAGAAGAGCTGCGAACCCTAGACTGCATGAGGCGACTTTTTAAAATGTGACTTCAAAAGGTTGTCCTCATGCCCCCATGCCAAGTTAAGGCTACCCCCCCCCAACCCCCCACCCCACCAATGACCCCTCATGTTTCCTCTGCTAGCTGTGTACTCCACCTACTCCCTATGGCCTGTCATGCCCCATAGCAAGCTATGATGCTCCACACAACCTCAATGAACCCCCCCCCCCCCCATGCCTCCTATAATAGACTATGCACTCCACCCACCCACATGGCCCCTCATGCCCCTATTCCAAGATCTGGCACTCCCCAGTTCACCCGTCATGCTCCTCTATGCCAAGCTGTTGCAGTCCACCCACCCATGCCCCATGGGCCCTCATGTCCCCTAAGCCAAGCTATGACATTCCACACATTCCCCAATGATCCCCCCATGCTCCCCTGTGCTAGGTTATGGCAGTCCATCCACCCCCATGGCCACTCATGACCCCTATGCCAAGCTATGGCAGTCCACACACCCTCCAATGACCCCTCATGTTCCCCTATGCAAAGGTATTGCACTTCACTCATCCTCATGCCCCCTTTGCCAAGCAATGACACTCCACCCAACCCCCATGCCAAGCTATGGCACTGCAATACCCATTGGTTCTATACAGTTGGTCAATGAACCCTATAGTGACATAGAGTAAAGTAACAAAATGCTTTAAAGAAGCCATTCATTAATTACTTCCCACTATGATTAAAAAATAGTGATTTCACTACAGGTCAATACAAATAGTAATCATCCAGACCCTTTAATGTATCAGTAACAGAAACACAAGCCTATGAAATCACTTAACCTTGTGTAAACAAACATTGTGAAATTGACAGCAGAGATCAGAGAGCCAGAGCTATCAATAAAGCAATGTTCCCTGGGGCTCAGGTGTTTCAACAAAAGTAATGGATTTCTGGGCTCTCAGCCACACATCATTATATATGCATTGCAATTGTCTGATTCCAGGGAGGTGATAAGGCTTCATGACCCACTACATTAAAAAAAGCATTGATAGTTAACCAAGTGGGCAGCCGACAGTACCATTGCTGTCCTACTCATCCAAATTCAGAAGCAGCTTCCAAAGGAAAATACAGGACAAAGTCAAAGTGACTCCTGCAAACATTGAATGTTCCAGGAGAGGTTAATTATAGAGGATAGATTTAAACTGTGAATGCAGAGTCAGAATACTGACAAGTACCATATATACTCAAGTAATAGTTTATCTTGTGTAAAAGTTGACCCCAATTTTTGGCCAAAAATTCCTTAATTTTTCTTATACCTCTATTCATTAAAACAGTACTTGCAAATTATTCATTAAAGCTGTACTTTCCTTCCTTTCCCCTGACACTCGAGCAACATTGAAAGCGCAGGCCCAGCCGAAGCTCTCACCTCCTCTCCTGGGTTGGGGGGTGTTGGGGAAAGTCCCTGAAGTGGGAGCACAGCCTGATGAAATCATATCAGGGCTCAAGTTTAATGCCTCCGTGAGATTTTGGTGAGAGCACCACCTCCATTCGCCTAACACCAGATAAGCGCAGTAAAAGTGGATCAGTCCAGAACCAGGTGCCATGCTCCCTGAAAGATTGTGAGCTCCACGTCCAGTTCAAAGTTCATGGGCTGGAGAAATTAATCTTCACAGACTAATTAAACCCTCGCACTGTGTTTGGAAGCAAAGATTAGTTCCACAGTTTAAGGCTGTTCATAGACACGTACTGAAATGATGAGTGTACCAACTGGGTGTTTCCGTATGTCTCAGCTATGGCTTCCCCATTACCTTTTAGTTGAAAGTAAGCCCCTTGAAAATAACACCTGTATAAAAGTCAACTCCCTAACTTTTTGCCTAAAAAAATGGGTCTCAGAAATTCAATTCTTACATGGGTACATATGGTAACCGACAGCACTCTACTACATCGAGCTTATCAGATATATAATGACCTAGAGATCTGAGTTTGCAGGGAGTGATCCCTGCAGGTGAATGGTGAAGCCTAAAGTGGCCTTGATATTCGGCCTCGCATCTATGGAGTCGATAAGCTGTAGGGAGCAACAAGCAACTTGCAGGCATAATCCAATGGAAGATCAAGTCATTGCTGCTGTCACAGCAGCACTCAGGTAAGTGAGGATGGAGTCACCAAGAAGGGTGTTTGGGATGGGAGGTAGCACTGGCAGTTGGTATCCATCAAGGTGAATGGTGATGATCACTGGGAGGATTAATGTCTATTGGAGGGGGAAGGTAGGGGTGACTGGGGTGCATCAGAGGGGGAAGCAGTGAAAATTGGGAGGGGATTGGTGTCTTATCAGGGGAGCAGCAGTGATTAGGGTGTAAGAAACCAGTGTACAGCAGTAGCCTATATTCTTTGAATACTCCACAGCATAATTTGATAGAATTTCACATTATGTTTGAAAGTGAGGTGGTTCAATCTGAAGCCAGGGTGTTAAATTTAAACAAAGGAAATTATGAAGGTACAAGAGGCCAATTGGCTGAGGTGGATTCAAAAAATAGATTAAAAGATATGATGGTACATAGGCAATGGATAGTCTTTAAATAATTATTACATAGTTTAGTTGGGGGGAAGGGATGGGTAAAACTCCAAGAAGTATGACTAATAGGAAACAAAGCAGCAGGTTAGCGTGTTGTGGGGGGGGTGGGGGGGGGGGGTGCGGGTGGATTCAACTTCATGGAAAATTATGAAAAAACTGAAAAGAAAGGAGAGCCCAGGAGGGGCTATTAGAGTCTCCAGAACACAAAATAGGATAGAGTGTTTGGAAAGGACTAGGAATCTAACTTCAAGCACATCAGATAAAGGGATGACAATGAGAAGAGGGACGGGAAATACAGGACTGAAGGTGTTGTATCTGAATGCACACAGTATACGAAATAAGGTAAATGAGCTTGTGGCGCAGATTGAGATTGGCAGGTATGATGTGGTGGGCATCACGGAGAAATGGCTGCAAGGGGATCAGGACTGGGAGCTAAATATCCAAGGATATACATCCTGTCGAAAAGATAGGCAGGTTGGCAGAGGGGGTGGGGTTGCTTTGTTAGTAAGAAATGAAATTAAATCGATAGCAAAAACGACGTAGGGTCAGATGATCTAGAATCTGTGTGGGTAGAGTTGAGGAACCGCAAAGGTAAAAAAAACCATAATGGGAGTTGTGTACAGACCTCCGAACAGTAGTCAGGATGTGGGGCACAAGATACACCAGGAGATAGAAAAGGCGTGTAAGAAAGGCAAGGTTACAGTGATCATGGGGGATTTCAATATGTAGGTAGACTGGGAAAATTAGGTTGGTAGTGGATCCCAAGAAAAGTCTGTGGAATGTCTACGAGATGGCTTTTTGGAGCAGCTTCTGATGGAGCCCACTAGGGAACAGGCAATTCTAGATTTAGTGATGTGTAATGAGGCAAATTTGATAAGGGAGCTTAAGGTGAAGGAACCCTTAGGAGGAAGTGACCATAATATGATAGAATTTACCCTGCAATTTGAGAGGAAAAAGCTGGAATCAGATGTAATGGTATTACAGTTGAATAAAGGCAACTACAGAGGCATGAGGGAGGAGCTGGCCAGAATTGACTGGGAGATGAGCCTAGCAGGAAAGACAGTGGAACAGCAATGGAAGGAGTTTCTGGGAGTAATTCGGGAGACACAGCAAAAATTCATCCCTAGGAAGAAGAAGCATACTAAAGGGAGGATGAGGCAACCATGGCTGACAAGGGAAGTCAGGGACAGCATAAAAGCTAAAGAGAAAGCATGCAATGCGGCGAAGAGCAGTGGGAAGCCAGGGGATTGGGAAGCCTACAAAGACCAACAGAGGACAACTAAAAAAGAAATAAGGTGGGAGAAGATTAAATATGAGGATAAACTAGCCAGTAATATAAAAGAAGATTGCAAGAGTTTTTTTTAGATATATAAAGGGTAAGAGAGAGGAAAAAGTGGACATTGGGCCGCTGGAAAATGACGCTGGAGAAGTAGTAGTGGGGAACAAAGAAATGGCGGAGGAACTGAATAGGTACTTTGTGTCAGTCTTGACAGTGGAAGACATGAGTAACATCCCCAAAGTTCAAGAGAGTCTGGGGGCAGAGGTGAGTATGTTGGCCATTACCAAGGAGAAGGTGCTAGGAAAACTGAAAGGTCTGAAAGTGGATAATTCACCTGGACCAGATGGATTACACCCCAGAGTTCTGAAGGAGATAGCTGAAGAGATAGTGGAGGCGTTAGTGGTGATCTTTCAGGAATCATTGGAGTCAGGGAGGGCCCCAGAGGACTGGAACATCGCTAATGTAACCCCCCTGTTTAAGAAGGGAGTGAGGCAAAAGACGGGAAATTACAGGCCGATTAGCCTGACCTCGGTCGTTGGTAAGATTTTAGAGTCCATTATTAAGGATGAGATTTCAGAATACTTGGAAGTGCATGGTAAAATCGGGCAAAGTCAGCATGGTTTCATCAAGGGGAGGTCATGCCTGACAAATCTGTTAGAATTCTTTGAGGAGGTAACAAGTAGGTTAGACAAAGGAGAGCCAATGGATGTTATCTACTTGGACTTCCAGAAGGCCTTTGACAAGGTGCCGCACAGGAGGCTGCTCAGTAAGATGAGAGCCAATGGTGTTAGAGGCAAGGTACTAGCATGGATAGAAGATTGGCTGTCTGGCAGGAGGCAGAGAATGGGGATAAGGGGGTTCTTCTCAGGATGGTGGCCGGTTACTAGAGGAGTTCTGCAGGGGTCAGTGTTGGGACCACAACTTTTCACTAATGATCTAAATGAAGGAACTGAGGGCATTCTGGCTAAGTTTGCAGATGATACAAAGATAGGTGGAGGGACAGGTAGTATTGAGGAGGCGGGGAGGCTGCAGAAGGATTTAGACAGGCTAGGAGAATGGGCAAAGAAGTGGCAGATGGAATACAACGTGGGGAAGTGTGAGGTCATGCACTTTGGTAGGAAGAATAGAGGCATAGGCTATTTTCTAAATGGGGAGAGAATTCAGAAATCTGGAGTGCAAAGGGACTTGGGAGTCCTAGTCCAGGATTCTCTTAAGGTTAACTTGCAGGTTGAGTCGGTAGTTAGGAAGGCAAATGCAATGTTGGCATTTATTTCGAAAGGACTAGAATATAAAAGCAGGGATGTGCTGCTGAGGCTTTATAAGGATCTGGTCAGACCACATTTAGAATATTGTGAGCAATTTTGGGCCCCGTATCTCAGGAAGGATGTTCTGGCCCTGGAGAGGGTCCAGAGGAGGTTCACGAGAACGATCCCAGGAATGAAAGGCTTAACATATGAGGAACGTTTGAGGACTCTGGGTCTATACTCGATGGAGTTTAGAAGGATGAGGGGGGATCTGATGGAAACTTACAGAATACTGAAAGGCCTGGATAGAATGGATGTGGGGAAGATGTTTCCATTAGTAGGAGAGACTAGGACCCGAGGACACAGCCTCAGAGTAATGGGAAGACCTTTTAGAACAGAGATGAGGGGAAACTACTTTAGCCAGAGAGTGGTGAATCCATGGAATTCATTGCCACAGAAGGCTGTGGAGGCCAGATCATTGTGTGTATTTAAGACCGAGATAGATAGGTTCTTGATTGGTAAGGGGATCAAAGGTTACGGGGAGAAGGCGGGAGAATGGGGTTGAGAAACTTATCAGTCACGATTGAATGGCAGAGCAGACTCGATGGGCCGAATGGCCTAATTTCTGATCCTATGTCTTATGGTCTTATGGTCTTTACAGCAACTGTACCTTTCTTTATGGCACAAAAATCCAAAAAGAAAAGTCAGTCAACCGTGGCTAACAAAGGAAGTTAAGGATTGTATAAGAGTAAAAGAAAAGATCTGTAAAGTTGCCAAAATGAGTAGTAAACCTGAGGATTGGGAGCATTTTAGAATATAGCAAAGGAGGACCAAGAAATTAATAAAGAAAGGGAGAATAGAATATGAATGTAAACTAGCAAAGAACATAAAAATGGACTGTAAAAGCTTCTATAGGTATGTAAAAAGGAAACATTTGTGGGTCCATGTGGGTCCATTACAGGCAGAGTCGGGAGAATTTATAATGCAGAGTAGAGAAATGGCAGAGAAGCCATTGTGTCTGTCTTCACTGAGGGAGCTACAAGAAATCTTCCAGAATTAGAGATCCAATGGATGAGGGAGAATGAGGGATTGAAGGAAATTTGTCTTGTAAGAAGGTTGTATTGGAGAAATTACTGGGACTGAAGGTTGATAAGTCCCCAGGACCTGATATTCTACATCCCAGAGTGTTGAAATAGGTAGCTATGGAGACAGTGGATGCATTGGTGATCATCTTTCAAAATTCTATAGCTTCTGGAACAGTTCCAGCAGATTAAAAGGTAGCAAATTTCACCCCACTATTTAAGAAGGAAGGGAGAGAGAAAATGGGTAATTACAGACCTGTTAGCCTAACATCAGTGGTAGGGAAAATGCTAGAATCTATTAACAAGGATGTGATAAATGGACACTTGGATAATAATGATCTAATTGGACAGAGTTAACACGGATTTATCAATGGGAAATCGTGTTTGAAGAATCTGTTGGAGTTTTTTGAGGATGTTCTGAAAGAATTGATAAAGGGAAGTCGGTGGGCATAATATACTTGGATTTTCAGAAGGCTTTTGATGAAGTCCCCCACAGGAGTTTGTTTAGCAAAACTAAAGCACGTGGGATAGGAGGCATTATACTGGCATGGATTGAGGAATGGGTAACAGGCAGAAAACAGAGTAGGAATAAACAGCTCATTCTCACATTAGTTGGCTGAATCTAGTGGGGTACCACAGGAATCAGGACTCGGGCCCCAGCTGTTCACAATCCATATCAATGATTTGGATGTGGTGACCAAATGTTATATTTCAAAGTTCATAAATGACAAAAGCTAGGTAGGAATGTGTGTTGTGAGGAAGTTGCAAAACAGCTTCAAGAGGATTTGGACAGATTTAGTGATTGGGCAAGAACATGACAGATTGCATGTAATGTGGAAAAATATGAGATTATCCACTTTGGTAGGAGGAACAGATCTGTGGAGTATTTTTGAATGGTAAGAGATTAGTTAGTGTAGATGTACAAAGGGACCTGGGTGTCATCGTCAAAAAGTCACTGAAGGCTAATATACAGATGTAGCAAGCAATTAGGAAGGCTAATGGTATGTTAGCCTTTATTGCAAGAGGATTTGAGTACAGGAGTAGTAAAGTCTTTTGTCAATTGTATACAGCCTTGGTTAGACTGCACCTAGAGTACTGTGTGTAGTTTTGGTCCCCTAACCTTAGGAAGGATATTATTGCCGTGGAGGGAGTGCAACAAAGGTTCACCAGGCTTGTTCCTGGGATGGCAGGACTGTCCTATGAGGAGAGATCTGAGCCGTGTCCCCAGCAGTTAGGAGGATTGGGGAAGGTGGGGGAGATCTGAAACTGCAAAGGATTATACAGCATTGGAGCATCAAAGAGATTACACCATGCTGAGATAATAGGTGGGCTTCTACCTATGATCCCTGGCAACTCTTTTCAACTTTACTACCAGTTAATACCAGATGACAAGAAAGTTAGGAAATGTTGTAAGGTTGTATGTTGTCTCATGCAGATTCTAGAAGCTTGTATAGTTGAACAATAACTTTATTAATAACACATAACTATATATTTATAAACAGGATACAGTCCTGACTAGGTATTATCTTCTTGCCGACTACTACTGGACTCTCCTCTATACTCTACTGCTCCCATGTGAATCTCCACATCACAATGTGGGCAGTACTGTTGCCCCAGTCCCACATTAACCCTTACAGTCCTGAATACCCAAATGAATTTACAATAATATTTACATACTACCCCTCCTGCCCCCAAGTATCTGACTTGACAGATTCAGATGGTCTGGAGGCTTTACGACTCTTCCAGATCTTTCTTTTCAATTTGGAGGATTGATAGTCTCAACTGCTTTGGGCTGATTTGGTTGGTCTGGAGTTGAAGTTGTAGTATTTGGTGTTTGAATTATTTGGGTTTCGACATCTAGTTCTCTCAAATGTATGATAGGAGGTTCACCATGAGGAATGAGGAGAAGACTGCTCTTGCTCCATCTGATTGTGCCTCCTGGGGTATGTATCAAGTAAAATCATCGTTGATCTTCATGCCTCAGGACAATGACACTTTCTCTGTCAAGGTCCCTGACCCAAACCCTGCCACCTCTGTTATCCGGAGCAGGTTTCAAGTACAGTGCCTCCCATTTTAAGTAGAAGTTTGTCACTGTCTGTAGGACTGTTCCTGGTACTGAACCTTCTGATAGGGCCTGACTGCCAACCCTGGGATTAATTTCTTTGGCAGACTTGGAAGTTGAGTGTGAAATATTCCGCCCATCAGCAGCTCTGATGGAGCTGATCCACATTGTAGTGGTACGTGCCTATATGTCAAAAGTGCCATCGGAAAATTGTCATTTTTCTTCAAGAGGTTATAATAGTACATCCACCCCTTTCTGCTTCACCATTAGATTGTAGATACCTTGGGGAACTGGTAAGGTATTGAATTCCTTAACTCCTGGCAAAATGAAGTATTCATTAGCGAATTGCGGACACCATCTGGTCCAGGATGCCATGGATTGCAAAGATTTATTTCGATGACTTAATGATCGACTCTGTGGCTATTGTGTGTAAATGCTTCACTTCGATCCACCAAGAGAAATAGTCAACAACGATGAGGAATGACTTGCCACTGTATGTGAATAGATCCATTCCCAAACATTCCACCGAGAGCCTGGGGATGACTGCAATGTGTTTTTTATTGGCTTTTTAACTAAGTCATTGCATTTGCATTTGACTCGCAGGTTTGCCAACCAATTGATCTGAGCGGGTGTGGAGGTGACCCACATGAGTAGATTTCAGTGGAACAATTGAAAGGGATGCTGGGAAGATGACAGTTAAAGGATGGTTGAAGTGAAGGTACAGTGGAAGTAACTGTACTCATGGATTTCAATGTGGCAAGCTGTCAATCGGTTCATAGATACCTCCCTGGACCTGATGTTGTGGTGTGAAAGGATCCACAGAGAGATATTCTCCCTACCAACAGGAGGAAGGAGCCTGCCACAGAGAGAAAGAAGGCATTGCTGGAGATTGCTGAGCAGGTTAGCATTAGGAGCGTGCTGTGACATTTCAGGATGCAGTGCTGGAAGCATTTGAATGACCTAATCAGGGGAGGAAAGATGACAACAGTGACAACAGTCAACAATATCCTGCTGTGTGCAGTACCACACCCCCTCATTGCCTTCCCAAGCCTACTCCTGCACATCACTTCTTATACCTCACACATGCATCCAGCCCTCTATGCCAATGCACTTCCTCACATCTGACTACTGACACTCACCCTCACCTTAATACAATGTTATGCCTCTCCCCTATAGTCATCCACATTAAGCGTTGTTCACCCGTCCATCTAGCACATTCCATTATACTCGCTCATAGGTCTCTTCTTTCCTTCCCTGCAGCAGAAAAGAGCACAGAACAAGAGGGACAGGCAGCAAATTGGAGCTGATATTGACAGGTACAGAGAAGGAGATGCTGGAGATGAGCTGAATTGCAGCATGTCTGATCATCAGACATGGAGAAAGGGGGCCACCTCAGCTATCTGGTGATAAAATTAAATATTAGACATCTACATGGGTTAAACAGTCACTCATATTGACTTGACATCAGCACCTAGTGAAATATGATCATGTGCATAACAATCATTTAGCACCTTCTTACCTTGACCATTCTAATTCCTGTCTTGAATCTCCCACAGATCCATCATGCACCCATAGGAGATGGTGCAGGAGGAGACTGAAAACTCCTCTGAGAAAGCACTATCACAGTACTAATTCGGACTGTGTACCAAGTCAGCACGCTGGGACTACTGAGACAGGTAGTTCTTTTGGTAGGCCTGAAGAGATCATATTAGACAATGGGCCACAGTATTCTGGCAGACCTTTTAGAAACATGTGTGCTAAATGGGGCATAAATCGTGATAGCCTACTCACACTATCTCAGATCCAACATTCTCGCCGAGTGAATGGTTGGTACCGTTAAGGCATTAATCATAAAGTGTAGGGAAACTAAACAAGATCACTGCATTGCCATGCTATACTTGAGAGCAACATCTTTAGATATGGGCTTACCGTCACCAGCGGAAATCATGTTCGGAAGACAGGTTTGGACAACCTTCCCAAGCCATCCAGTTCTCATAAATACAGGAGAAAATTCTTGAGAAACAAGGAATAATGAAAATGGCACATGACCACGAACTGCCTAGTCTGCACGTAGGACAGAAGGTTTGGGTCATACATCTTATCCAGGGAACCTGGTCACCCGCAGAAGTATCGAGAGTGTGCAGTAAGCCTAGATTCTATGAGGTCACAACACCAAATGGGGTGATGTTAAGGAGAAACAGAAGTCAGCTAAGGGAATTGTGCAACCATATAACACCCAGCACTCCAATTGCATCTAAAACAAATCCAAATTCAGAAAGTGAAATTGTAGAAGACCACCATGAAAACAATCAACACACCAATAACACCCAGGATGCCAACACACCAACAAGTCAACAACACCGAAGTGGTAAGTCTAGATCTCAGGAAGGTCATTACCATCATGAGATCCAGGAGGATTAGCAAGCCACCTGTACATTATATGGACCCTTAAACTCTTAAACAGAGATCTATCTTTTGTGTAAATAGTTTTCAGAATCACCCTATTGTGCATGTATTTTTACTTTTAATATGTCATGGTAGCTTGGGAAAAAAGGAGGATGCTGTGAATAAGGGAATATGCAAATGAAAAAGTAACCAGGATGGAAAGCAACATGTGACCAGCAGCAAGCAGTGGGTAGAAGAATTGCAGTTGTGCTGTTCTTGTGAGTAATAGTTGCTTAATTCATAAATTAGATTTGTCTGCTGAGCCAATCTATAATGTATTTTCAAATAACCCAAACCTATGTATAGTTTATCAGTCCTGGTGTGAGATTGGTGAGTTTGTGTAAAGCAGATATAAAAATACAACAGCTTGCACACTCTGAATTCCACCAAAAAGGATTGATCAAAATCCTCCTTCAGCACCCAACTAATGTGCAGTAAAGTGCTTTTTAGCTCATTGTTAGTCGGGAAGTGTGGGCAGGCCTTGAGAGGGAAGATGGTACTGGCGATCCTGTTCAAAGTGTTTCCACTTTTCACCCATTTCACTGTCCCCTCAATCACTGGCTGACATGGTGTCTCACATCCCAGTGGCTGACTCTGCCCCTGTGCAGGTGGAGCAGCCTTTTTAGGGACTTCACAAGTGCCAAAACCCAGAGGATGTTGGACAACAGAATCTCAGAAGTCAGAGCAGGGACCTGGGCAACCTGCATCTACCTCTGCTGAAGCTGCAAGGTTTGCACCACATATGCACAATAGAGAAAGGAAGAGTAAAGATTTGTAGCTTCAAAAGGGTCTGCCCATGAGTGTGTTATAATGTTATACAATGTTAGATTGTTAAGTATCTAATTTTTTGAGTTACGTAAATATTATTTGTTTGCACCATGTTTCCATCTTGCCCATTTTTGTCTGTTGCCTGGCATAACTTTCTCAGTTATGATGAATGGCAAAGCTGAGCAAATGGGTGTCTGTGTATGGGATGATTTGTTGAATGATGGACTGTTTGATGCTGGGGAAGGGAGGAGTGAATTGGATTCAGGATGTGACTTCCAGATAGGTGCACTGGTACAACCTAACTGAATGACACCATTATGAGGGCATCCTGGGCAGCAATGTGCACCGCTGCTGTAGCCATATTACGTTCCCTTCCTGTTCCTCCTGCCCCTCCTCTCTTCTTCCTCTGAAGAAGTGATGTCCTCTTCCTGTGCTTCTTCTGCAGCTCCAAACCTCACTGCTGTGCCCATACTATGCAGAGTGCAGTACACCACAATCATTCTCAAAACCCTGACTGGTACATATTGAAGGGTGCATCCAGCTCTGTTCAGCACCTGAAGCATACCTTCAGCATCCTAATTGCTTGTTCAGTTACAAATCTCATCATCACATGGCTTGGATTGCAGCGCTCCTGCGTCATTGCTCGGATTCTTCGCTGATGTCTGCAGCCCCGTTTTAAGCGGGTAGCTGTTATCTCCAGCTGATAAGTCTGTTCCACGGTCCATAAAGCTCAGGAATGGTGAACTGACAGAGAACGAATGTATCATGGCAGTTCCCTGGGAAACATGGACACACCTGCATGATGATTTTTTTATGGTTGCACACAAACTGTACGTTAATGGAATGGAAACCCTTCGAGTCCACAAACCCTCCTGGGTGGGCCAGTGCTGCCTTGACTGTCACATGTACAAAGCCAATAATGGCCTGCACCTGTGGGAGGCCTGCTAGAGACCCAAGCCTGAGCGCCCACTCATTCTGACTGGCATCACCACTGACAAGGTGCACATAATGGCTTGCCATGGCAAACATGGCATCAGTCACCAGTGTGATGCGTTTGGTGGCCATCTGTGATGTCTCCTACAGCCCCTACTTTGGCACCCCAATGACATTTTCCAAATGTCAAACAGGACCCCCTGCTGTGTATGCAGCTTGTCTTCTCTCAGGAAGCAGGAGCAGAACAGGAGGTCAGAGTTTCATGACATACATATGCTGAGGAGCCAAACTTTGTTCTATATGTACTGGGAAGTGTCTTTATTTGGAAGCGTTTCCTTGTAGACAACTTGAATGGATTGAGCTGAGAGGCAAGATGTGGCTGCTGGTTCCAGCATCGATATCAACCTTCCATCTTGAGCCACCATCTCCTTCCCCACACACCTGAACAGCACAGCACTCAGGGAGCTGCCAGTCGCCCTCCCCTTCGGCCACTCTGATTGGCCGTCCCTTGACCAGTGCCCACGTGCCATCCCTAATTGGATGGTGGACATGGAGACAGTCATTTAATGGAAATGGTCCCTACCTGCAAAACTGTTTTACTCAGGGAAAATTATGGCCCAAATGTGATCCAAATTAAATACCCTGAGCATCTTGAGGTCCTGATATTCAGACATATTAAGGAAACTGATCCTCTTGCGGGTATCACCTCTTGTGAGCCATACTACTGACCTCAGTCTCTCTTTCCTGTTTTTAGCTGCATTTTTTTTGGAACAGAAGAGGCTGAGGGGAGATTTAATTGATCTATACAAAATTATGAGGAACCTAAATAGAGTGCTATAGAAAGAAACTATTTCCCTTAACAGAGAGATCTATAGGCAATGGGCAGAAGGATCAAAGCAGAGTTGAGGTGAGAATTTTTGACTGATTATGGTGGGGTCTTGATCTCACCACCTGAAAGGCTGCAAAAGGCAGAAAACATCATCACATTTAAGAAATACATGGATATGCACTTGAAGTGCTGTAACCTACAGGGCTACAGATCAAGAGCTGGAAAGTGGGATTAGGCTGGTTAGCTCATTTTCTGCTGGCACAAATGCACTGGGCCAAATGACTCTCTTCTGTGCCATAAATTTCCCATTTCCATGTTCCTATGTTTATGAGAAGAGCTCCTGTCGCTGGTCCTCCTGCCGCTGGTGCTACTCATCTTGTTCCTCATCTGAGGTCCAAAATAAAGCTGTATAAGTTGCTGATCTGACATATAACAGATGGAAATTAGAGATTAGATGCACAAGCCATCATAGTAGAAATTACTTCCAAAATAGTGAAAGGACACTCAGAACAAGTATTGAGAGCAAAGGTCTTTCACTTAGGCAAGGAACCAGGTGTTGAGTCTCAGTATTTGTGGGATTTTTTCAGCTGCCTCAATTGTTGCTTTGCACTTGCCTTGCTTTCAATGGCAGGGTGCAGAAAATCCAGGAAACCTATGCATCCACCGTTAAAGTTGAAAACCCTTGTTAAAACAGCAGGTAATTTCCTCTTAACATAATAAATTTAACAACCCACCTATCCTGAGCGTGTTTCTTGCATGCAGCCAAACACATTGCACTTAAATGCAGTATTCGGTTTGTTAGAGGCAGCTTCCCAATGTTCTGTCTATTTCAGCACATTTAACCACAAACGCATCCGCTTATGTGGTAAGTACAGCATGCTTGTGACAGAGAAGGTGACTATTTTCTCCAAAGCTCTCCAACACTGGAGTTTTTCTTGTGTTTTTTTCTGGGCCTGTTGTGTCTTAATTGATAGCGACTAATTGCATTCTCATTGTATCGTATGGCAGCTAGGATGATAGAAGGAGAACTCGACGGACATTAGTCTTTTTATGACAGTAATTTCTTTGTGCCTATGCATGTCAGTCACTATATATACAAGGGCCTCTTTAACATGTAACCAAAAATACAGCAGTGTTCCCTCAGTGCTGCAATGTAGTGGTCGCAAGGAAATAATGAGCATTTCCCATCGTTTCCTATTGAGACAAAGGAGAATTACCCCCTATGCAGTCCCCAGGACCATTAGTGAATCTAAGGAGCAAGTTACCCAACCACCTTCTCAGCTGCAACTAGTGTGTGGTCAAATACAGGAAATAACTATATCTGCGATAATTTCAGTCAGAGAGCAACCATTTAAAAAGTCTTAATTCAGAAACCTTGTGTGTAATCTTTACAAAAATGTAATCATTTTTTCCAAAATATTTTGAAGCTTAATTTATTAAGCTTCCAGAAAGATGAAATAGTCAATGCAATCTACTTACTTAAACAGCTTACAGTATAAATGGTTCCTACAGGGAGTCCTTGTTAAAAGTAGATCCAAGGTAATTCTGATATGTTTTCACAAAAAACCTCTATAAAATCTTGTACAACAAAACAGCAAACATTCTTGAAGCATTGCTGCTTCTTAAAGAAATTACTTCCTACTATCTAGTTAGATTTGTGAAATAGGCACCTACCGACAGCAGCTCTAATGAAGTAAGTACAAGATGTGCATCTGCTAAACTCTTCTGGTGAAGGATGTTGAGTCAGTGCTGCTTCTCATTGTTTGAAGGTTATTATTTGTAATTCTTTTCTATTTAACTCAGCATAAGAGACATGGAACAGTTGGATGTGAGAATCCACCCACTCATTGGCAGATATTTTGGGAATGCTTACAATACTTTTAGGTTCTGACAGAGTTCATTTTTCTTGTTTTTTTGGCTGTTCTGTTGCTTTGCACCTCTTACTGCCTTTGCCTGTCTTCACACATCCAGAATTGAGTTATTTGTTATGCAGCAAGCAGTCTGTTAGGAATGTGTGGTTGCAAAACTAAATGTTCTACTAATATCTGCCAAGTGTGAGAAAATACCATTGTTTTTGTTGTTTTGTATTGAGGCAATGGTACTCTGCGGTCAACAGATTAAACCTATCACCTCCCTCTCTTGCTTTTATTTTCCTTGTTTTTTTCCTCTTTGTTTTGTGTTCTAGAATCAAATGAAAGATGCTTCCAAGTTTAATTTGTCCAGTGCCCAATGTGCAACTAACTGGTGCAAAAACTAGAGATGAAATAAGTATTGATGGGGATGGTAATCAAATGAATACTGAAGGAATGATTTTGACCCTGGCTTCCCCAATGAAGCTGGGCATTCAGGCAGTTAAAACCTCCCAGGAGACTTACCTGCCGACATCCTGCTCCCTTCCTGTCCTCTAGTATTTTAACCTGAAATCCTGCTAAGGCAGAAAAGATGCCCAAAGAAAACCAGCGAGGTCCTTTCTTAAATATACTGTTGACAACTGGGACTATTTTAAGAAAGAAATCATTGTGACTTTTCTAAAAGGTGAGCCTAATGAAAGTGAGATTCAAAAGGTAGATTTTAAGACTTTAAAAAAAAAATTCCTATGGAGGCAAGAAGAGCAGGAATTCCTGATCTACAAACCCTCCCAAAACCCCCTCCTTTAATTCCAGGGACTGTTTCTTCAATCCCACCAATTGACCAACTGGTACATCCGATAGTTAGGAATTTAGGATTGTGAGCAGTCTATTAATCTCAGATTTATAACCAAACAATTACTCTAGCATCAATTGCCATTTGCAGAAAAGAATTCTTAACTTCTACTATGCTTTATGTGTGGAAGTGTTTCTTAATTTCACTCCTGAAAGGACTGACTCTAATTTTTAGACTATGCACCTGAGTCCTAGACACTCTAACCAGTGGAAATAATTTTTCTCTATTCTATCTGTTCCCCTCAATATCTTGAAAACTTTGATCAAATCACCCTGTAACCTTCTAAATTTTCAGGGAATGCAACCCTAGTTTGTGTAATCTCTCCTCAAAATTTAGCCCTTGTTGTCCAGATATTATTCTGGTCAATCTAAGCTGCACTCCCTCCAAGACCAATATATCCTTCCTAAAGTGTGGTGCCCAGAATGCTCACGTACGTCAGATGTGATCTAACCAAAGCTTCGTATAGTTGAATCATGACTTCTACACTAGTATTTTAGTCGTCTTGATATAGAGGCCAGCTTTCCATTAGCCTTTTTGATTATTTCCTGTACTCTTCCAAGACCAATATATCCTTCCTAAAGTGTGGTGCCCAGAATGCTCACGTACTTCAGATGTGATCTAACCAAAGCTTTGTATAGTTGAATCATAACTTCTACACTAGTATGTTAGTCCTCTTAATATAAAGGCCAGCTTTCCATTAGCTTTTTTGTTTATTTTCTGTAGCTGTTCCTAACATTTCAATGATCTATGTACCTGGACCCCCAACTCTCTATTTGTATCTCCATTGTTTTCTATATTCTTACCCTTCAGAGAGAGCCAATTTCATTACTTTTTAGGTCCAACATGTATGACCTCACAATTACCAATATTGAAATCTATTTTCCACAGTTTTACCCATTTGCTTAACCCATCAATATTTCTTTGCACTATTATGCTTCCATCTTAGTGCCATCACTTACAATACCGCCAATCTTTGTGTCAACAGCAAATTTCAATATGTGGTTTTCTATCCCATCATCTAAGCCATTAACAAATGAATAATTGAGATCCCAACAGACATTCTTGCAGGACACCACTAGTCACATCCTGCCAATTAGATTACCTGCCCATTGTCCCTACCTCCTGTCTCCTGACGCTCAGCCAATTACCAAATTTGTCAATTTTATGAACTTCAACTTTTACTAGCAGTCTCTTTTGAAGTCTTTATCAAATGTCTTCTGGAAGTTCATATAAATAACATGTTTAATAGTGAGGAGGATAGCTGTAAACTGCAGGAGAATATCAATGGACTGGTCAGGTGGGCAGAACAGTAGCAAATGGACTTCAACCTGGAAAAGTGTGAGGTAATGCACTTGGGGAGGGCTAACAAGGCAAGGGATTACATTATGAATGGTAGGACCCTGGAAAGTGATGAAGATCAGAGTTACCTTGGTGTGCATATCCACAGATCCCTGAAGATAGCAGGGCAGGTAGATAAGGTGGGTAAGAATATGGGATGCGTGCCTTTATTAGCCGAGGCATAGAATACAAGAGCAGAGAGGTTATGCTGGAACTGTATTGAAAGGCTGGTTAGGCCACAACAGGAGTACTGCTTGCAGCTCTGGTCACCACATTGTAGGAAGGATGTGATTGCACTAGATGGGTGAAGAGGAGATTTACCAGGAAGCTACCATGGCTGGAGGGTCTGAGTTATGAGGAAAGATTGAGGGTTGTTTTTCTTGGAGCAGCGAAGGTTGTGAGGGGACCCGATAGAGGTGTATAAGATTATGAAGGACATAGGTAAGGTGGCTAGGAAGGCACTTTTTCCATTAGTAGAGGGGTCAATAACCAGGGTCCATAGATTTGAGGTAAGAGGTAGAAGGCTAAGAGGGGAGTTGAGGAGAAATATTTTCACCCAGAGGGTGGTGGGAATCTGGAACTCACTGCCTGAAAGGGTGGTTGAGTCAGAAACTCTTGTAACATTTAAGAAGTAGTTAGATATTCATTTGCATTGCCATAACCTCCAGGGCTATGGGCCAAGCGCTGGAAAATGGGATTGGTGTAGTCAGATCTTTGTTGACCAGCGCTGACACGGTGGGCTGAATGGCCTCCTTCTGTGCTGTAAATGTCTATGAGTCTATCCATTGACATTCACCTCTTCAAAAAAATTAAATCAGATTCATCAGGCCTACGCTTCACAAATCCATACCGGCTCTCTCTGATCAACTGAAATATCTCAGTCCATTAATTATAGACTCGAGTAATTTCCCCACAACAGATGTTTGGCTAACTGGTCTATATTTCCCTCTCCTATCTTTCTTAAATAACTGAATGACATGCACAATTTGCCAATCTAAAGGAAAAGTTTTGATATTGAGATAACTTTGGAAGATTAGATTTAGAGTACCTACATTCTTCTCACCTACTTCTTTTGAACTCTCAGATGGAAACCATCTGATCCTGGGGATTTGTCAGTCTTAGTGCCATCCCTTTCTTCATTACTGTTATTTTGGTGAGTTCCTGACCCTGATTCAATGTTAATTTCCTTGGGATGCTTGACATGTTGGCCTCTTCCTCTATTGTAAATATGAATGTAAAGCAACTATTCAGCATGATTGCCATTTCCTTATTTTCATTGACAATATCACTGATCACTGTTATCAGTTTTCAAGGGCCCACATTACTCCTGACTACCCTCTTTTTCTTAATTTAACTGTAAAAATGTTTTGTGTTGATGTTGATATCCCTTGCAAGTTTTTTTTCATACTCCCCTTTTGTAACTCTTGCAGTCTGTTTGTCACCCTTTGCTGTTCATTGTATCTCTTCCATTTGCCAGAATCTGTGCTCTTTTTCTTTTAGTTTTATGTTATCTCTTACCTGTATATTGCTGCAGAAAACATTCCCAGACACACTCAAGAAATGTTTTGTGCACACATTTCTGATTTCTGTCCTCTCTTTAATTGCTTTACATCTTGTAGTTTTGCCTGCACATGCAATACCTAAAGCACAATTTCTGACATTTACTCTACTCTCTTCCCTTTTGTTTATTTTTGAACAACTATTTATACTACATTTTCCATCAAGTCCTACAATCACACTCACCCACTTAAGCATTTAAATTCCTTGTGGCCTTATTTATCCTTTTTGTCAGGACCCTGGTCCCAGCCCGGCTCAAGGTAGAGCCCTTCCCAATGGTACAGTTGCTTCTTCTCACAGTATTGATGCCAGTGTCCCATAAAATGGAACCCCTCTTTCCCACACACTCCTTCAACCATGTGCTCTTCTCTTTATAAAGTCATAGAGTCATTTACAGCACAGAAGGAGGCCATTTGGCCCAAGGAGACCATGCTGACGCCCCCGGGAACAATCCAGCCAGTCCCACTCCCCTGCTTGTTTCCCATAGCCCTGCAAGTTTATCTCTTTCAAGTGACTATCCTTTTGACATGATTGGTTGTTTCCACTTCCACCATATTCATGGGCAGCAAGTTCCAGGTCATTACCATTCACTGCGTAAAAAATTTTCCCCACATTCCCACCCGCATCTCTTGCCCAAAATTTTAAATCTGTGTTCCCTAGTCCTTATACCGTCAGCTAATGGGAACAATTTTTCTTTCTCTAGCTTATCTAAGCCTGTCATAATCATGTACACCTCTATCAAATCTCCCCTCAATCATCTTTGTTTCCAACCTAACCTTGTAACTAAAATGACCCCTCATCCCTTGAACCATTCTGGTAAATCTCCTCTGCACTCTGTCAAGGACCTTCATATCTTTCCTAAAGTGTGGTGGCCAGAATAGGATTCAATACTCTAGTTGTGGCCTAACTAGAGCTTAATAAATGTTTGACATAATTTTCCTGCTTTTGTACTCAATGCCTCTATTTATGAAGCACAAAATCCCTTATGCTTTGCTAACCACTCTTTCAATATGTCCCGCCACCTTCAAAGCTCGTGCACATGCATT
The DNA here is from genome assembly GCF_964194155.1 of Cetorhinus maximus. Classification (NCBI taxonomy): domain Eukaryota; kingdom Metazoa; phylum Chordata; class Chondrichthyes; order Lamniformes; family Cetorhinidae; genus Cetorhinus; species Cetorhinus maximus. Next base: position 28,655,269 of record NC_135889.1, read on the forward strand.
CCCAAGTCCCTCTGTTCCTGCATACCCTTTAGAATTGTGCCATTAAGTTTCTAATATATTAAGTTTATATTGCCTCCCTTCTGCAAAAATGCATCACCTCACACTTGCCTGCCTGTTCTGCAAGTCTATGTTGCAGGCAATTCATATCACCCTCACTGTTTGCCACTTCTCTAAGTTTAGTATCATCAGATTTTGAGATTTTACTCCATATTCCAAGATCCAAGTCATTTACATGTAGCAAAAAAAAAACAGTGGTCCTATTACTGACTCATGGGGAATACCACTGTTTACCATCCTCCAGTCTGAAAAACAACCATCTACCTCGACTTGCTATTTTTTGTTGTTAAGCCAATTTTTAATCAAGGGCACTGACCCTCCTATTCCATAAGCCTCAGTTTTGTTAACCAGTCTTCTGTGTGGTTCCTTGCCAAATACTTTCTTAAAATTGATATAGACAACATCAATTGCATTCACTTCATCAACTTTCTCTGTTACTTTGTCAAAAATTCAATTAGATTAGTCAAGCATTTTATAAATCCATGCTGACTATCCTTAATTAACTCCAAATGCTTGTTGATTTTTTTCCCCTGATTCTAAATTCCAAAGGTTTATCCACCAGTGATGTTACACTACCTGATCTGTAGTTACTTGGACTGTCCTTACACTGTTTCTTGACTAAGGGTGTCACATTTGCCACTCTTCAGTCCTCTGGCATTCTCCTGTATGTAGGGATGATTGAAAGATTAAGGCAAGCCCTTCCACTCCCATTCCTTTAGCAACCTCCTTGGATCCAAGGATATGAGCCACCTTGATGAAGTAACTTATTTACCCTAAACATAGCCAGCCTTCTCAGTACCATCTCCCTCTCAATTTTTCAGGCTAGCGATTTCATCCGCTATCTCCACTTCTACTGATATTTTGTCAGATTTCCCTTCTCTAGCAAACACTATTGTAAAGAATTCATGAATATTCTAGCCTTCCCTTGACCCTCTAAGCATATATCACTCTCTTTGTCCGTACAAGGACCCACTCCACCTCTTTCTACCCACTTACTATTTACATGCTGGTAGAAGATTATTTTGGGTTCCCTTTCATGTTGACCGCCATTCTATTCTCAAACTCTCTCTTTGTCAGTCTTATTTTCCTCTTCACCTCCCTTCTCAATTTATTGTATTTGATCTGGTTCTCACTTGGAAGAATTCACTGGACATGCATCATACACCTTCCTTTTTTGTTTCACCATAATCTCTACCTCCCTCATTATCCAAGGAGCCCTGTTTGTCTGCCTATCCTTATGATAATTTGTACATAGCTCTGGTAATAATCTGGAGATTACAACCCTTGATGTCCTGCTCTTTAATTTAGCCCCTAGTTTCTGGTTCTCTCCTCTTGCCTATTTTTCCCTTATGTTGGTTGCAACATAGATCATAACAACTAGACCCTTCCCCCCTCCCTATCCAATATCCTTTAAAGCTGATTTAAGACTTCCCTCACCCTGGCACCAGAAAGGCAATACACCCTATGTACTCCCAACCCTGTTTACAAAGGATTATATCTGTCCCCCTAATTATTAAATCCCCTAAAAGTGCCACATGACCCTTCCTCCTTTTGCGGCTGCATTCTGGATGTCCTTCTGATAGTCTTTATTCCTATCTCACGGGCAGGAAGTAAATTGTATCCATTGAATAGGATCAATTTCTGAGAGCACCATTCTCTATCTCATCTGTACACTATCAGTCACACCAACCCTGTTCTTAACCTAACCCTCTCTATGACATGTGATCAAAATCAGAAGCAAACCGTCCAGATAGTGCTCCCTCTCATTTATGTATCAGTGTCTCCAACTCGCATTCCAGAAAGAACCAGAAAGATTTGAGACAGGCATCTAATCCAGATGTGTTTTCTCGGGACGTTCTGAATGTCCACAAGATCCCACACACTGCAGTCCATAGGCACGATCTACTCTGCCATATCCAATCTCAATTATTTATATCTACATAGCGTTTTGTTTTTTTTTCTTTTTCTACACTAAGCATCAAACAGTGGACAAATATTTTAATTACTTATTGTCTCAAGTTTATTTGAACCAATACAGGTTTTGGAGACAAAATAGTAGTAGGCCCCTCTGCTGCGAATTCTCACTCTCAGCAAATTTCCAACTTTTGCATTTTATTTATGCTGCACTTCTCTCATGACCTCTCTGTGTGAACTCTCTATGCACCTTGGAGCAGAAGAAGAGGAAGTGTCATGTGGTACTTGTAAGGGATTAAATAATTAGAGGGACTGATAATTCCTTTTGTGAGCAAAATTGAGAGTACCACATGGTATGTTGCCTTTCTGGTACCAGGGTGAGGGACAATCCAAACCAGCTTGAAAGGATCTTGGAGAGGGTGTGCAAACTGAGTGGGAATCATGCAAATATGAGCAAGGAATAAAATTATCCAGGTCTCATCTAGCCGAGGTCATTAAGTTTACAGGCCACAATCAGCCCTGCCCAGTTTCCACCCTGAGTTAAAATCAGAACTGGAAAATACAAAACAGGCTTTGATTGTGACCCTTTACCAGAGCCAAAGACTGTTGATGTCAGGTTCCACCTAAAAGATTTCACCATCTTTATCCTTTCAAATATCAATTCAAACGCTGTGCATTTGCTACATTTCCTCTTACAGTTCTCAATAAACATGTTGAAAGTGACAATTATTTGATGGCACAACTCAGTTTCACAGAGCACTGCTTCATTTCTGGCAGCTAATTACAAGGTGTAGAAATCCAACTTCCTGGACATGATAAGTTCTTGCTGCTGTAAAGTATTAGAGTATGTAACAGAGAGCCTGAGGAATTCTTCAAAGTCAATACCAGTTACCAGGTAACCACAGTCAAGTCAACTGAAGCCTCTGAATCATTGCTGAGACTAGCCCTCGGAAATAAAGTCAGTTCAAAAATACCTGCCCAGAAAAATAGCCTTCCAGAATGTTTCAATTTAGTGAGGCTCCAATAAGAAATCAGTGGATGATTTATAAAGTTGATTGCGTATTTAGTTTGCAGTCACTCAGAAGATCGCATGTTTTGACATGAAATTGCACGGCGATGGATGGGGTAATCAAATGAAGAAAGGAAAGGCAAGTTGCTGTGTTTCTAAATCTAGTGGGTATGAAATTGGGGCCTGTAGCACTACTGGAGGTGGTGTTACAGATGCTGATCAGCTTTCTGCTGATGCACACTGTGTCAACAGATATTTCTGGTTTGGCCCACAAAACACCCATGCTGGGAAGGATGCTTGTGCAGATACTCATGCTCATACAGATGTTTACAGCACAGAAGGAGGCCATTCAGCCCATTGTGTCCGTGCTGGTCAAAAAAGACCTGACAACACTAATCCCATTTACCAGCGCTTGGCCCATAGCCCTGGAGGCTATGGCAACACAAGTGAATATCTAAATACTTCTTAAATGTTACAAGAGTTTCTGACTCAACCACCCTTTCAGGCAGTGAGTTCCAGACTCCCACCACCCTCTGGGTGAAAAAATTTCTTCTCAACTCCCCTCTTCGCCTTCTACCTCTTACCTCAAATCTATGCCCCCTGGCTGTTGAACCTGGTTTCCTGCCTGGTGCAATCATTACATTATACAGCCCACCGGTTGATGAGATGCTCGGTTTTCAATTTTGACCACACAGGTCCATTCAACAAATTTGCATGTCACTCCCAAAGAACAGAGGCTCAGCTGCAAGAAGGACCCATCACCCTCATTACTTAAAGGGCCAGACACCCAACTCTTAGATAAGATGGTTCTGGAGAGTTTCTGCCCTTGCAAGATCACTGCAATTACTGCAGAATGTTTTTGGAGATGTTGTGGTGAGTTCCTGGATTTGACAGAGTGTTGCTGCATCCTCGCGGGAGCACTGAGAATGAGCTGAACTGTCCGCACAACAGGTAGAATATGGGCAGTTCCAGTGCCTCTGTATCTGCAGGACAACAGCGAGATGAAACAGAAGCTGCAGAGAAGACAAGATGCCCTCTGTTAAGTTGAGATCGGACTCTGGCAGGTCAGTCAATGCACCCAGCATCTGCGTGTGCATGCCCATCAGTGTTCTTCTGTATGTTGCCCATCGAGGTCCTCACCTGAGTCCTGTGCAGTAGAGCTCATCTGTCACCTCTGGTTTCCCTGGTATGGCTGCAGCCCACTAATACCCAGTGACTCACCATGTGCAGATCCCAACTCTATAGCACCCTCTAATATAATACAGTGCCAACATCTGAGCTGGCAGCTGCTAGCATCAGATAAGTGACGGGGGCCCCTTCATCATTGCTGTAATGTTTCTCTCTCCTTCTGGAGTTGCTATGGGGCAGATAGCAGTTCTTGGGTGTCTGAAAGCAGAAAATCAAAAGGGGAGGGTTGGCGTGAGGGAAGGTGGGTGGGGTGGAAAGCAAGGGATTCAGGATCACATCGTCCTCAGTTTCCCCTTCATGTCAGATACTAGAGTGTGAGTGAGCTGGGAGTTGAGAAGGGGAATAAAGCAGGAACATCATCCTTAATGTTCTTGGTGACATTGGATGCCATGGGCTCTGTCGCAGTGGGCCCTATGATGCAGAAAACCATTTTGTCAGGGCTCAGGAGAGGCAGGCATCGGTGTCCTGTTTCTGCTTTGCTCCTTTCTATTGTGTATCATCTTGTTCAACAAGGAGGAGCCTGGAATATCAGTAATTGTGTTTGGGTGATGTGCCTGCCATAGCTGAATAACTACAGGTATGTGGAATTAGCAGGTGTTGGATATAGGCTGACATCATTGGAAGCTGTGTAGGGGTGAGATGGAGAGTCTGGATAGTAGATGTGAGTCCTGAGTGCCAGGGACTGATGCTGCCTGAGTGATGGGAGTCTAATGCAATGAGTAGTGCAAGGTTGGTTTTGTGGTGGATAGGAGATGTCATGCAAAAATGTGTTCACCTTGATCAGCCACGTGTGATCATTAGACTTCTTATGCTCTGGTTCAGATGACCTCCCTGACTATCAGTTCCCAATTACTTCTGAGGGTCATTCCTGAGGACCTCTTGGCCTCCCACAGAACCATCGCATCTCTCCCCTGTGCCCCTCCGCCACTAAGGTCTTGAAGTTCTATCTATAACCCTGGAACCCTCCCTTTACCTTATCTTTTCAGTTTCTTTGTTTACAATTTCAGCAATAGCTTCCTGTTCTTCAGTGCAGCTTCCCTTTAAGAGGAGAACAAAAGCACCATGTGAGATGGGGGAATGCTTTTCGGACTCCTGCTGAGCTTTGAAGCTGCCAGGACCACCGACCCTGCTGGGCCCTTTGCAGACCTAATTTGCATGCTGCGTACCTCTTCATCAACAAGCATGGTTAGATTATGAATTGCCCCAAAAAATTGCAAGGACCAATTTTTAGTCTACCAGGCAGTTTTATGAGAGGCATAAGGAAGGCATGTGAAGCTTTCAAAAAAAACAACAGAAGGAGAGTTTCATGACTCCACTCAAAGCGATTCTAATGAAGTGGTAACCAAGCATGCAATTTCTTTAGTGATTCTCACCAGAAATGCCCTGTACACTTATTCCACTACAGCTTTCACAATGTTCAACACCATTTACAACTCCTCAGATACTGAAGCAGTCCATGTCCAAATGTAGCAAGACCTGGACAATATCCAGGTGTCAGCTGACAAACGGTAAATAACATTCGCACCACACAAGTGCCAGGCAATGACCATCTCCAGTAAGAAAGAATCTAACTATCGCCCCTTGACGTTTAATGCCATTACCAGTGCTGAAAATCCCACGATCAACATCCTGAAGGTTACCATTCACCAGAAACTGAACTGGACTAGCCATATAAATACTGTAGCTACAAGAGCAGGTCAGAGGCTAGGAATCTTGCGGCAAGTAACTCACCTCCTGACTCCGCAAAGAACATAAGAACATAAGAACCTAGGAGCAGGAGTAGGCAATTCAGTCCCTCGAGTCTGCCCCGCCATTCAATACGATCACGGCTGATCTCATTTCAGCCTCAACCCCAATTTCCTGCCCTCTCCCCATAACCTTTCAACCCATTACTAATTAAAAATCTGTCTATCTCCTCCTTAAATTTATTCAGCGTCCCGGCATCCACTGCACTCTGAGGTAGTGAATTCCACAAATTCGCAACCCTTTGAGAAAAGTAATTCCTCCTCATCTCTGATTTAAATCTACCACCCTTTAGCCTAAAACTATGGCCTCTCATTCTAGAATGCCCCACAAGGGGAAACATCCCCTCCACGTCTACTTTGCATATCCCCTTTAGCACCTTATATAACTCAATTAGATCTGCTCTCATCCTTCTAAAATCTAGTGAGTATAGGCCTAAACTGCTCAATCTCTCCTCATAAGACAAGCCCCGCATCTCTGGAATCAATCTAGAGAACCTACTCTAAACCACCTCCAATGCAACTACATCCTTCCTCAAGTAAGGGGACCAAAACTGTGCACAGTACTCCAAGTGCAGTCTCACCAATGCCTTGTAAAGTTGCAACAACACTTCCCTATTTTTATACTCTATTCCTTTAGCAATAAATGCCAAAATTCCATTTGCCTTCCTTATTACCTGCTGTACCTGCATACTAGCTTTCAGCGATTCATGCACGAGGACACCCAGATCCCTCTGCACTGAAGCATTCTGAAGTTTCTCTCCATTTAAATAATAAGTTGCCTTTTTATTCTTCTGACCAAAATGGATAACCTCACACGTATCCACGTTAAACTCCATCTGCCAAATTTTGGCCCATTCACCTAACCTGTCCATATCCTTTTGTAAATTTCTTGTTTCTTCATTGCAACTTACTTTCCTACTTATTTTGGTGTCATCTACAAATTTAGCTACAGTACCTTCTAGCCCTGAATCCAAGTCATTAATATAGATTGTTAATAGTTGGGGCCCAAGGACCGAACCCTGTGGCACCCCACTAGTTACAGCTTGCCATCCAGAAAAAGATCCATTTATCCCGACTCTCTGCTTTCTGTTGGTTAGCCAATCCTCTATCCAAGCTAATATATTACCCCTAACCCCATGTGATCTTATCTTGTGTATTAATCTTTTGTGCGACACCTTATCAAAGGCCTTCTGGAAGTCCAGATAGATTACATCTACAGGATCCCCATTATCCACTTTGCTTGTCACATTTTCAAAGAACTCTAGCAAATCAGTCAAACACGATTTACTCTTCATAAAACCATGCTGACTCTGATGGATTGCATTTTGACTTTCCAAATGCTCCATTACTACTTCCTTAATGATGGATTCCAACAGTTTCCCAACGACAGACGTTAAACTAACTGGCCTATAGTTTCCTACTTTTTGCCTCCCCCTCTTTTTGAATAAGGGTGTTAGCATTTTTCCAATCCACTGGAACCTTTTCAGAATCCAGGGAATTTTGGAATATTATAGCCAGTGCATCCACTATCTCCGCTGCTGCTTCCTTTAAGACCCTGGGATGTAGGCCATCAGGTCCTGGGGACTTGTCATCCTTTAATCCCAATAGTTTGCTCAGTACTTTTTCTTTAGTGATGGTGATTGTTCTAAGTTCCTCCTTCCCTATACCCTCTGCACTACCTGTTACTATTGGGGTGGTACTAGTGTCCTGCACCGTGATAACTGAGGCAAAATATTGATTAAGCGTCTCTGCCATTTCTGCATTCCCCACTATTAACTCCCCGGTCTCATCCTCCAAGGGACCAACATTCACTTTAGCTACTCTTTATCCTTGTATATACTTGTAGAAGCTTTTGCTATCAGTTTTTACATTTTGCGCTAGATTTCTTTCGTAATTTACCTTTTTATTATCTTTTAGTAACTCTTTGTTGATCTTTGTTTCCCAATCTTCCAGCCTGCCACTGACCTTTGCAATTTGGCATGCCTTAGTTTTTGCCTTTATGTTATCTCTAACTTCCTTGCTTAGCCATGGATGCTTTTTCCCCCCTCTTGCCATCTTTCTTCCTCTTTGGAATATATTTTACTTGGGAGGAATTGAATATCTCCTTAAATATCTGACGCTGTTCATCAACTCTCAGTTACGTCTCAGTAATCGCCACCAAATCATACCTATTTATCTCTATTTGTGCTGTTAACTCATTAGTTTTATTCCGAATGCTACACGCATTCAGATACAAAGCCTTTAAGTTTGCCCGATTGTCAATTTCCCCTACTCTTATATGATTCTTTGGTTCAATATGGCGTTCACACACTCTGTCCTTTTCTTTCACTTTTTGGTAATAATCAGCCTCGTCACTAACCTGCACTCTTACCCTCTCCTTAAACTTTGATTTTTTTATATTTCCATGCAACTGAACCCTCCTCCCCACTATTTAGTTTAAAGCCCTATCTACAACCCTAGTTATGCGATTCGCCAGGACACTGGTCCCAACATGATTCAAGCAGAGCACGTCCGAACAGAATAGCTCCCTCTTTCCCCAGTACTGGTGCCAATGTCCCATGAATTCAAACCCGTTTCTCCCACACCAATCTTTGAGCCACACATTTACCTCTTAGACCTTATTGACCCTGTGCCAATTAGTTCATGGTTCAGGTAGTAATCTCGAGATTATTACCTTTTTGGTTCTGCTTTTTAATTTAGCCCCTAGCTGCTCGTATTCCCTCAGCAGAACCTCTTCCCACGTTCTACCTATATCGTTGGTACCTATGTGGACCACGACAACTGGATCTTTCCCCTCCCACTCCAAGCTCCTCTGCAGCCCAGATGAGATATCCTTAACCCTGGCACCAGGTAGGCAACACAGCCTTCGGGACTCTCAATCCTGGCTAACGAGAACAGTATCTATTCCCCTAACTATACTATCCCCGATTACAACAACATTTCTCTTTTCTCCCCCCACTTGAATGGCTCCCTGTACCATGGTGCTATGGTCTGTTTGCTCATCCTCCCTACAGTCCCCGCTCTCATCCATACAGACTGTCTACCATCTACAAGGCACAAGTCAGGAATGTGATGGAATACTTTCCACTTGCCTGGATGAGTGCAGTTACAACAATGCTCAAGAAGGTTGACAACATCCAGGACAATGCAGTCCGCTTGACTGGCATCCCATCCACAAACATTCACTCCCTCCACCACTGACACACAGTAGCAGCAATGTGTACCATCTACAAGGTGCACTGCAGGAACTCACCAAGCCTCCTTACACATCACCTTCCAAACCCATGACCACTACCATCTAGAAGGGCAAGGGCAGCAGATACATGGGAACACCACCAACTGGAAATTCCCCTCCAAGCCACACAACATCCTGACTTGGAAATATATCACTGTTCCTTCACTGTTACTGGGTCAAAATCCTGGAACTCCCTTCCTAACAGTGCTATGGGTGTACCTACACCATATGGACTGCAGCAGTTCAAGAAGGCAGCTCACCACCACCTTCTCGAGGGCAGTTAGGGATAGGCAATAAATGCTGGCTCAGCCAGCGACACCCACATCCCATAAATGAATAAATAAAATAAAAACTCTTATATTTGTACACACTCCTATTTCAGTAAGGCACAAGCTAAGTTTACAATGTAAGGTCTTGCAATGCTCGTCTGTTTCAAGAACTTTACAAATCAAGCCATTGAAACACAAACATAATCACTCTGTGACATGTAGGATCCACTTACGCCAACAGTGATCTGGGAAACTTAGTAATGTGGCGCGGTTCACCAGGTGGATCTGACTATTCACTGGGAAAGAAGATGAAAATGCAGTGACTGGAAGCATCAATGTGAGCAGCACATAAACTGATAATGCAATGCTGTCTGGGCAATAAGGCATGTACATAGGAGTTGAGGGCAGTGGTGCCAATAACAGCTAGTGCAATCCTTATGTTGAAATTTTTGGCTGCAGTTATACTTGTCGATGTGAAACTGTAATTTTGCACTCCTGATTCACAGAGAACTTTTGATCCAGGACTCATTCAAAAGTTGAATCAAGCAGATCTTGTCAGCCAATGGGCAGTAGTTTTTTTAAAATTCTCTGCATACTGCTCCAGTTTTCAGTGTGAACAGTGGTAGGTAGGTGGAAATCACTGCCTTCATTTTTCCTGAAAAAATACAGATGCCATCAGTTCTGAGCTCAAATAGTTGAGTGACTGCCATGCATATGTTATAAAGAGGTACAAAGTGAAAGCTTTACCTTGTATAATTTCAACTCTTGGTATAGCAGCCACCATTCATAATGTAAGTGTTAAATGTGACTTTACCAGGTGTAAATTTTTACGCCCATGATACTACAATGTAACATTTACCCACAAAATATCAGCTTTCTCTTCTATTCTTTGCTGTTTGACACTTTAGAAAGGGCAACTTCTTTAAAATAAAAACAGAAAATGCTGGCAATTCTCATCAGTTCAGGCAACATTTGTTAAAAGAGAAACTGAGTTAACGGGAAGAATCTTGTGCTCTTGCCAGTGGCAAGCTTGGAAGCGGGAAGGGTACTTACTTAGGCAGGATGGTGATGTACCTGAACCCCGCCACCTTTCCGCCTCCACCAGAACTAAATTCTGGGCCAGAAGGCCTATAGTTGACCAATCCATCCTGCTGTCAATTAAGGCCCTTAAGTGGCCAATAAATGACCGCCACTGGGATTAACCCTGTTGCAAGCAGGCATGTCACCATGCAATGTGCAGAACAGATGAACTTGTGTGGGCTGCTTGTCACCTTGGTGGGGTCGGGGAGGTGGCTCCCTTGATCAAAGGCAATCAATAACTGATTGAGGGACTGCATGGACTTGAAGGGGGATGGCGCTGAGAGCCACCATGCCTGGCCTTGCTTCCAACCCCCCCGTCTCATTTCTCCGTCACCCCCTCCCCAACACATTTCTTCCCTGTGGCCTGGTTCGCTCCATGATCCTGGGACTCTGGGGGAATGACCTTCTGGAAGCAGTCATGGCCTCCTCAGTGGCACTGATGAGCTTAAGACCTGCCAGCCATTGATTGGCCAGCAGTTTACGCTAGGCGTGACATCTGCCACCAGGTTCTTGATTCCAGGGGTAGGCCTGTCTGATGGCCTCATCACTGCCTGATTGGCCTGTGGTTCGGCAGGCCTTTCTGAAAAGAGCACAGGACTCTTGCCAGCTCTCCAACCAGCAGGCGAGACCCCAACACCTCAACAAGATACTGAAAAACATTTCAAGTCAATTACCTTTCATCAGTTGAAATTGAACTATTCTAGTTAAAGCAAAGGGATTAAATATGAAGTATCAGTACCACTGTGTCAGTTAATGAGCTGCTGTGTCAATCAGAGCTGGTGGTGGGGCAGGATTGATGGCAGGGATTAAACCAAGCAGTGTATTTTCCAGCAAGCAACGTCTAATTGATAAGCAAACAGAATCTATTTAAACGAGTTTCAACTAACTACAGCAAATGGAACTCATGACCAAAACTATATAAAGTCTCCTGATGACAGCAGAGTTATCTCTCCAGCAAAATGCAATGAGTGGAGGATAGCTATGTACAAATTATGGGTGTAAAGTTAATTCCACATCTCACAGCCAAGCAGGCTCCAGGCATGATTGACAGGAGAATTTACCAATTCTCTCCATTGGCTTGGAATAATGGTGTTACTATATACAACCATTTTAAAATACTTTACAATTTGCCAGTTTTGGCAACATACAACATACCCTTCAGAAAAGGCCTTACTTAGGAAATCAGCTCACATAAACACTGATCCCTAAAGAACCCCCATTTATCCATGGAGAAGAAATCAGTTGACGTTTCGAGTCCTCACGACCCTTCGGCAGAACTGAGTATAGTTAGGAGAGAGGTGAAATATAAGCTGGTCTAAGGTGGGGGACGGGGGGAGAGAGAAGTTGAGGGTGGGGTGATTGTGGGTATAAGCAAGCAGTGATAGGAGCAGATAATCAAAAGATGTCACAGACAAAAGGATCAAAGAGGTGTTGAAGGTGGTGATATTATCTAAGAAAAGTGCTAATTAAGAACGGAAGGCAGGACACTTAAGGTATAGCTCTAGTGGGGGTGGGGTGGAAAGACTAACAAAGTTTTAGTTTTAGATTTAAAAATAATGGAAATAGGTGGGAAAAGAAGAATCTATATAAATTATTGAAAAAAAAAGGGAGAAACGGGCTGGGGATGGGGGGAGGGGGAGTTTAAGATCTAAAGTTTTGGATTTCCAGCATCCGCAGTAGCTTTTAGCTTTTTGTTTTTAATCCATTTATCCATCATCATCGTTCACATCTAAATTGAGTTACAACAGGACAAACTTATGTGATTTGCTTCAATCCATAGTTTTAATGGCTAATCCTGTATTCCTCTGACTGTGCTTTTTGAATTAGAGCTGGACTAGTTTCTCCCTCTGCTTTCCCTCCTCCCTAGACCCTCACAATATTGAGTCAAGATTCAAGACAATCTCTTACTCTAATTCATTCCATGCTAGGATCTGATCATTATGGCATCACCCTGAAAATACCCTTCCATTAGTCGTTGGGCTTTTCAAGCCTAGTCTTTGTGTAATCTAATCACTAATTCCAATTTATTTCATCCTCGATCTAATTCTTTGATATCCTTGAGATATGGACCTTGATCCTTTACCTGGATATCGCAACCTTGAGGAATAAAATCTTGAGTTGCTGCTGCGAAGAACCCGCAAATGGTTTGCAACATCACCTGAGTAAGAGCATGTAACTCCATTTAAAGCGAATGTTTGGTGAATCATATTTTGAAATATTGGCAGTGAGGATGAGATAAATCAAAAAGCCGTGCGGTTAGGTGAATCGATCCAACTTCTACTAATTCAAGCCAGAACATTTTCCATTGTTTAGAAAACAATTAGTTTGTAAAATTCTGAAATTTATCCAAGGTAGAATAATTAATCATAACATCCATGTCATGTAAATGGAAAAGGTTGAACCTAAACCAATTTGGAACTGATCCAGATAGACTCATAGACTAGGTGCTACACTAGAAGTGTCTGCATTCTGCAACATAGTCCTATAATCTTGAAGATTCAGAATTAAACTGCTTGTCCCAAAATCTTCTAATATTAGTATTTTCAGCTCTTACATCCAGTTATGTTGAGTTACATCAAGTCTACATCACAGAAACAGGTCATTCACCCAACAGGCCCATGCAAGCATATGTGCTCCTCCTATTCTTCTTCACTTGTCAATTTATCTTCTATTTCTTTCACTCTCATAGGACTTAGGAGCAAGATTAGCCTGCTCCAACATTCAATAAGATCATGGCTGATCTGGTTGTGGTCTGAGCTTCACTTTCCTGTCCATGCCACATTACCCTTGACTCCCTTGTCAAACAAAAATCTAACACAGCCTTGAATAAATTTAACGACCCAATCTCCACTATCTTCTGGGGAAGAGAATTCCACACTCCAATGACCCTCAGAGAGAAAAAAACAATTCTCCTCATCTCTGTCTTAAAGGGAGACCTCTTATTCTTAAACTATGTTCCCAAGTTCTAGTTTTCCCCAAAAGAGGAAACACCCTCCCAGTATCCACCCTATCATGGCCCCTCAGGATTTTATATGTTTCAATATTCTTCTAAGCTCCAATAGGTATAGGCCCTATACCTATGTTCAACCTTTCTTCATGAGATAAGCCCTTCATCCCAGGAATGAGTTGAGTAAACCTTCTCAAGCAATTGAGAAGCAAGTAAATGCTTTGCAAACAATTATATCTTTTTTTCAAATAAGGACACCAAAACTTCATACAATATTCCAGATGCTCACCACCACCTTCTCAAGGTCAATTAGGGTATGGGTAATAAATGCTGGCTTAGCCAGTGAAGCCCATACCCTATGAAAAACTTTTTAAAAAGTGGTCTCACCAAGGCCCTGTACAGCTGCAGTAAAACTTACTGTTATGTTCCTTCTGTTGGGTTGCTTTACTCCTGAACACAGTTGCTCACTTATCTACCTTTGAGTGAGCTGGCAAACAACGTGCTGCAGACGCAGAGACCAATATAAGGTGAAGCACATGCTGTTTATTTACACAAGTAACAGAGCACTAACACAACATGCGCTTCTCCAACCAGACCCTATTCCAAACTACTGATTAACATTGTAGCCCGCACGACACAGCAATTGAGTAATACAATCACATGGTCAATCTGCTCACATTCTCTTAAAGGTGTATTGCACCTCAGGTTACCACATCCTACCCCGTTTACACAAAAGTACAATTTACAATCTTTACAATATATCAACTCTTTACATAAATAAACTCAGTATAATAAATTCAGTATCTCTGGAGGCTTCTTCACTTCTGCCGAATGTCGTAGTTCTATGACTTTGGACGGTTTATTCAGAGCTTCCCTCTCAGGAGTTATCTGTCCACTAGGCTCCCCAGTAGGACCTTGTAAGTTTGTCCTTTCGACTCTCTCAGGCTTAACGGATCCTACATGTTCTTTCAAACCAAGAGGAGTTCCTTCTACATGTGGTGTGGATTCCAACGGGAATGCTTTCATCCTCTTTTGGGCCCAATCACATCCACTCATGTAGCCCCTTCTCTCCAAGTTCAGCAATATGAAGGTCAACAATCAGGAAGGTTCTCAAAACCTGGATGTTGGGCAAGGCTAAATTGGACATGGTATGATCAGCTTCCTGTTGTAGAAAAATAAAAAATTTGGGGCCTTGTTAATAATTCTGCTTTTTCTTCCTGTATGTCTTCTTTTGATGGGTTTCTTCTTTGCAATGCTGACTTTAATCTTGGTCTTCTTTTCAATTTCCCTATTGGCCAGGCTAGGCTCAGGTATGAGCTCAACTTGAGTGAACTCGGTGGTTGAGTCTTCCAGCATTTCCTCAACTCTCAGCTTGGTTGGAAACTCAGGGGTGTCTATTTTAAAACTTCTTGGCTTTCACGTAGCTGATTCTTTAGCTCTTCCATTTCTTTTTTATATTTATCAGTTGTTTCCTGGAGAAATAAATATTGCTGTGTTTTCTCAGCTAATTTATTCTTCATCTCGGCCAGAGATACGCTGAATTCTTTCTGTTCTTCCTCATATCTTTTTGTGGTACAAATTGGGATCTGAGGGAATTTTGCAATATGTAAAAGTCCTTCAGCAGGTTTTCTTTTTCTTTTTGGAGGTTACTGACTTCAACTCAAACTCTGTCCTGATGCATCATCTCTACGAGTTCCTTTTGTTGAGTCTTTACATATTCCTTTTTACAAACAGCAATATTTCCTGCTTCTGATTAAGATGTCAATAATTTCTCAAGATTAATCTCTCTTAACCAGTTTCTTCCGAAGAGACTCGGTCCTCTGCCTGCTATCACTATTAGGGGTAAGTCAACAGGTTGAACCAATTTATATTTCTCCCTTCTTCTAACTATGCTCCAGTTCTGCCGAAGGGCCATGAAGGCTCGAAACGTTAACTGATTTCTTCTCCGCCGATGCTGCCAGACTTGCTGAGTTTTTCCAGGTAATTCTGTTTTTGTTTTGGATTTCCAGCATCCGCAGTAGCTTTTAGCTTTTTGTTTTTATCTTTGAGGTTGATTTTCATACTGTACTGGAATTTTGCATATACCTTTTACTCATATGTCTTCGTTAGTATACGTCTTTAAGTTAGTATCTGAATGTTCCAGATTTAGTGAGTGGTCTCCTCCATTCAGATATTTAAATGTACATTCCCCGATAACTGTCGTGGATGCCCCTGTATCCACCTCCATTCGGATGAGTTTTCCGTTGACTTCCATTGTCATTGTGGATTGGCTCAGTTTTACTCATTTTTAAGTTGTGTAGTGAGTAAATATCTGACTTTGTTTCTTCTGGTTCCTCTATTATGTGGATTTCACGATTTCTACCTTTTTATTACCAAGGGTTTCAGCTGAAAGTGGCTTTTCACAAAATTCACCAAGTCATCAAAGCTCTTGGAATTTGGGGTGTTGGGTGCCATTAGACTATGAATTAGGCCATATGGTTAACTACCACACATTGATAAGGCGATTGCCCACTTTTTCTCCTCCCAATATGTCATTGGCCAAAAAGGACACAAGGCGTTCAATATAATGTGACCATCATCGGTGGTCTGATCAAACGGTTCAATGCGGTCAAACTGTGGCGACTTTGACGACTATGGTGAGGGCTGTACTTAGAATCAGCCTGCAAAGCACGGCTGATTCACATCAGCGGAATTTTCGTGGCTTTCCTTGGTGTCGTCGACTGGTCGTGTTTTGCCTCGTCGCCAGTTGTTATGTTCCTTCTGTCAGGTTGCTTTACTCGCGAACACGGTTGTACGCCTATCTACCTATGAGTGAGCTGGCAAACAACATGCTGCAGACGCAGAGACCAATATAAGGTGAAGCACATGCTGTTTATTTACACAAGTAACAGAGCACTAACACAATGTGTGCTTCTCCAACCAGACCCGATTCTAAACTACTGATTAACGTTGTAGCCTGCACGATACAGCAATTGGGTAATATAATCACGTGGTCAATCTGCTCACATTCTCTTAAAGGTGTATTGCACCTCAGATCACCACATTTACCCACTTTTATATTCCATTCCTCTTGCAATAAATGCCAACATTCCATTTGCCTTCCTAATCACTTGCTGTGCCTGTATTCTAACCTTGTGATTCATGTACCACCCAGTCCCTCTGTACCACCAAGTCCTACTCTCACCATTTAAATAGCATACTATTCTTAATGTCTAAATGGACAATTCACATTTACCCACTTTATGCTGCATCTGCCAAATATTTGCCCACTCATTGTACCTGTCTATATCTCTTTGCAGACTCATTATCTTCTCGTGACAGCTTACTTTCTTATTTTAGTGTCATCAACAAATTTAGCTACCATGCATTCAGCCCCTTCATCCAAGTAATTGATGTAGATTGTAAAAGTTGAGACCCCAGCACTGATCCCTGCAGCACTCCACTAGTTACAGCTTGCCAATCTGAAAAATACCCCTTTATCCGTAGTTTCTGGTTCCTGTTAGCTAACCAATGCTTTATTCATGCTGATTTGTTACCCCCTATACCATGTGCTCTAAACCTGTGTAGTAACTTTTGATGTGGCACCTTATCACAGAGTCACAGAATTACAGTGTAGAAGAGGCCCTTCGGCCAATCGAGTCTGCACCGACACGTGAGAAACACCTGACCAACCTACCTAATCCTATTTACCAGCACTTGGCCCATAGTCTTGAATGTTATGACGTGCCAAGTGCTCATCCAGGTACTTTTTAAAGGATGTGAGGCAACCCACCTCCACCACCCTCCCAGGCAGTGCATTCCAGACCGTCACCACCCTCTGGGTAAAAAGGTTTATCCTCACATCCCCCCTAAACCTCCTGCCCCTCACCTTGAACTTATGCCCCCTTGTGACTGAGCCTTCAACTAAGGGGAACAGCTGCTCCCTATCCACCCTGTCCATGCCCCTCATAATCTTGTACACCTCGATCAGGTCGCCCCTCAGTCTTCTCTGCTCCAACGAAAACAACCCAAGTCTATCCAACCTCTCTTCATAACTTAAATGTTTCATCCCAGGCAACATCCTGGTGAATCTCCTCTGCATCCCCTCCAGTACAATCACATCCTTCCTATAATGTGGCGACCAGAACTGCACATGGTACTCCAACTGTGGTCTCACTAAGGTTCTGTAGAACTCCAACATGATCTCCCTACTTTTGTAATCTATGCCACGATTGATAAAGGCAAGTGTCCCATATGCCTTTTTCACCACCCCACTAACATGCCCCTCCGCCTTCAGAGATCTATGGACGCACACGCTAAGGTCCCTTTGTTCCTCAGAATTTCCTAGTGTCATGCCATTCATTGAATACTTCCTTGTCAAATTACTCCTTCCAAAGTGTATCACCTCACACTTTTCAAGGTTAAATTCTATCTGCCACTTATCTGCCATTTGACTATCCCATCTATATCTTCCTGTAGCCCAAGACACTCCACCTCACTGTTAACCACCCGGCCAATCTTTGTGTCATCCGCAAACTTACTAATCCTACTCACCACATAGTCATCTATGTTGTTTATATAAATGACGAATAATAGGGGACCCAGCACAGATCCCTGTGGTATGCCACTGGACACTGGCTTCCAATCACTAAAGCATCCTCCTGTCATCACCCTCTGTCTCCTACAACTAAGCCAATTTTGAATCCACCTTATCAAATTACCCTGTATCCCATGTGCATTTGCCTTCTTTATAAGTCTCCCATGTGGGACCTTGTCAAAGGCTTTGCTGAAATCCATATAAACTATATCAACTGCACTACCCTCATCTACACACCTGGTCACCTCCTCAAAAAATTCAATCAAATTTGTTCGGCATGACCTCCCCCTGACAAAGCCATGCTGACTATCCCTGATCAAACCTTGCCTCTCCAAGTGGAGATAGATACTCTTCTTCAGAACTTTCTCCATGTCTTTTGGAAATCCTAGCACACCACATCTACTGGTTACCCTTTATCTACTTTGAATGTTACTTTGTCACAAAACTCTAATAGATTAGTTAAACACAATTTCTCTTTTACAACACCATGTTGGCTCTGCCTGATCACATTTCTAAGTATAGTGCTTTAACTTCCTTAATAATGGATCCTAGCACTTTCCCTATGACAAATGTAAGGCTAACTGGCCTATAGTTTCCTGCTTTCTGCCTTCCTCCTTTCTTAATAAAAGTGTCACATTAGCTTCATGTTCTTCCCTTTAAGTGCAACCTGCTCCACCAGAAGCTGCTCAAAAACAGCCAAAATGCTTGGTTTTGAAGCACAGGAAGGTTGCTTTTCAATTTGCACATTATTAGCAGTGAGTGCTGATAGCTTCGCCATTACAGTCAACAGCAAAATCTGGTCCATTGTCTCTTGTGGATTTGGAAGGCGGAGGACTGCTGCTCCTGGCTTCACAAAGCAATTGCCAACATCACAGGCTCGCTCCCTCTCATCACTTAAAACTAAAATTGAAATCAGTAACGCTGGTAATTTATGTATTTTTAAAATATTTCCTCAAAGATCTTCAAGCACCACTATTAACTGAACTGTCTGAGGGATATAGCTGCTAGACTGGGTCTGCAGCAGGTAGTGAGGGAACCAACAAGAGGGAAAAACTTCCTTAACCTTGCCCTCACCAATCTACCTGTCGCAGATGCATCTGTCCATGTCAGTATTTGTAGCACAGTCCTTGTGGAGACAAAGTCCTGTCTTCACATTGTGGATACTCTCCATCGTATTGTGTGACACCACCACCATGCTAAATCGAATAGATTTCGAACAAATTTGGAATCTCAAAACTGAACATCCATGTTGTGCTGTGGGCCATCATCAATGGCAGAGTTGTACTCAGCCACAATCTGTACCTCATGGCCCGGCATATCCCCCACTCTACCATTACCATCAAGCCGGGAGATCAACCCTGGTTCGATGAAGAGCTTAGGAGGGCATGCCAGGAGCAGCACCAGGCATTTTTAAAAACCTGCTGATGCTACTACACAGGATTACTTGCATGCCACACAGTGGAAGCAGCCTGCAATAGACAGAGCCAAGAGACCCCACAACCAGCAAATCATATCAAACGTCCGTAGTAAAAGAAAATGCTGGAATAACTCAGCAGGTCTGGCAGCATCTGTGGATAGAGAAACAGAATTAACGTTTCGAGTCCATATGACTCTTTTTCAGAGACAAAGAGAAGTAGAAATGTGATGGATTTTATACTGTTTAAGAGGGGGTGGGGCAAGATGGAGGCCAGGGATAGGTAGAAGCTCAAGAAAGATTGACAAAGATGTCATGGACACAGGACAAAAAGTGTTAGTAGTAGTGTTAAAGGCTAAAGAAGGTGCTGATGGTGGCATAAAGGTAAAATAGCAGAATGTGTTAATAGCAGAACAAGGGTCAGCATCCTGTGAAAGCAAAATATAAAGACAAGTGAGGGATGGCCCTGTTGGTTGGTGAGGGTGGTGGTTGAGGATAAAAATAAATAAATCAAAATAAAATAATTATTGGAATAAAAAAGGGGTATAGATGGAGGAGCGAGTTCATGTTCTGAGGTTGTTGAACTCAATGTTAAGTCCAGAAGGCTGTAAAGTGCCTATTCGGAAGATGAGGTGCTGTTCCTCCAGTTAGCATTGAGCTTCACTGGAATATTGCAACAGACCTAGGACAGACATGCGGGCATGAGAGCAAGATGGTGTGTTGAAATAGCAAGCGACAGGAAGGTCTGAATAATGCTTGCGGATTGAGCGAAGGTGTTCTGCAAAGCGGTCACCCAGTCTGCGTTTGGTCTCTCCAATGTAGAGGAGACCGCATTGGGATCAGCGAATGCAGCAGAACAAATTGAAGGAGGTGCAAGTGAAGCTCTGCTTCACCTGAAAGGAGTATTTGGGGCCTTGGACGATGAGGAAGGATGATGTAAATGGGCAGGTCCTGCACCTTCTGCGAGTGCATGGGAAGGTGCCGTGGGAATGGGATGAGGAGTGGACCAGGGTGTCATGGAGGGAACAGTCTCTGCAGAAGGCTGGTGGGAGGTGAAGGGAAGATGTGTTTGGTGGTGGCATCATGCTGGAGTTGGCGGAAATGATGAAGGATGAGTGAAAAGTGGGGACAAGGGGAACCCTATCGTGGTTCTGGGAGGGAGGAGAAGTGGTGGGGGCAGAGGTGCAGGAGATGGGTCGGACATGGTTGAGGGCCCTGTCAACCACAGTTGGGAACCCTTGGTTAAGGAGAAAGGAATACAGGTCAGAAGCGCCGTTTTGGAAGGTAGCATCATTGGAATAGATGCGACTGAGGTGGAGGAACTTGGAGAATGGGATGGAGTCCTTTCTGGAAGCAGTGTGTGAGGAGCTGTCGTCAAGGTAGCTTGCGGATCTGTGGGCTTGTAACGAATATTGGTAGACAGACCATCACCAGAAATGGAAAAAGCAAAGTCAAGGAAGGGAGGTGTTGGAGATGGACCATGTGAAGGTGAGAGAGGGGTGGAAATTGGAAGCAAAAATTATAAAAGTGTGTACCATCTACAAGATATATTGCCAGAACTCACCAAGCCTCCTTAGACAGCACCTTCCAAACCCATGACCACTACTATCTAGGACAAGGGCAGCAGACACATGGGAACACCGCCTCCTATCGTAGGGAAAAAGTTAGAAGCTATTATTAAAGAAGTTAACATAAGAACATAAGAAATAGGAACAGGAATAGACCATTCAGCCCCTTGAGCCTGCTCTGCCATTCAATAAGATCATGGCTGATGATCTTGTGTTTCAATTTCCATATTCCTACCTAACCCCGATAACCTTTGATTCCCTTGACTAACAAGAATCTATCTACCTCTGCCTTAAAAATATTCAATGACTCCATTTCCACCACTTTCTGGAGCAGAGAGTTCCAAAGTCGCACAACCCTCTGAGAGAAAAAAATTCTCCTCATCTCTGTCCTAAAAGAATGACCCCTAATCTTGAAACAGTGCCCCCTGGTTCTGGACTCACCCACAAGAGGAAACATCCTTTCGACAGCCTTGTCAAGGCTGATCAGGATCTTATATGCTTCAATCAAATCACCCCTTACTCTTCTAATCTCCAGTGGAAACAAGCCCAGTATGTCCACCCTTTCCTCATAAGACAACCCACTCATTCCAGGTATCAATCTAGTAAACCTCCTTTGAACCACCTCCAATGCATTTAAATCCTTCCTTAAATAAGGAGACCAAAACTGCACACAGTATTCGAGGTGCGGACTGACCAATGCCCTGTATAACTGAAGCATAACATCCTTACTTTTATGTTCAATTCCTCTCGTAATAAAGGATAGTATTCCATTAGCCTTCTTAATTACTTGATGTACTTGCATACTAACTTTTTGTGACTCATGTACTAGAACACCTAGATCCCCTCTACACCTCAGAATTATGCAGCCTTTCTCCATTTAAGTAATACTCTTTTTTATCCTTCCTGCCAAAGTGAACAACTTCAATTTTCCCACATTAAACTCCATTTGCCAGATCTTTGCCCACTCACTCAACTTATCAATATCCATCTGCAACCTCCTCATGTCCTCTTCACAACATACTTTCCCACCTATCCTTGTGTCATCTGCAAATTTAGCTACCATGTCTTCACTCCCCTCATCTAAGTCATTGATGTAAATTGTAAAAAGTTAAGGCCCCAGTACAGACTCCTGTGGGACGCCACTCGTCACATCCTGCCAATCAGAAAAAGACCCATTTATGCATACTCTCTGCTTTCTGTCAGCAAGCCAATCTTCTACCTATGCTAATATGTTACCCCCTATACCATACACTTTTATTTTCCATAATAATCTTTGATGTGGTACCTTATCAAATGCCTTCTGGGAATCCAAGTGGAGTACGTCTACAGGCTCCCCTTTATCTAATACGCAGGTTACTCCTTCAAAAAACTCCAATAAATTGGTTAAACATGATTTTCCTTTCACAAAACCATGCTGACTCTTTGCAATTGCCTTGAGCTCTTCTAAGTGCCTCCTAAACTCCTTAATGATCAATCCTAATAACTTCCTCATTACAGATGTCAAGCTAACTGGCCTATAGTTTCCAGTTTTCTGCATCCCTCTCTTGAATAGAGGGATTATATTTGCTACTTTTCAGTCTGATGGAACCTTTCCAGAATCTATCTAAATTTGCACCAGCACATCTTTTAAGACCCTAGGATTTAGTCCATCGAACCTAGAGACTTGCCAGCCCACAGCTCCATCAATTTGCTCAGCACCATTTCCCTGGTGATTTCGATTTCACCAAGTTCCTTTCTCCCGCTCACCTCCTGATTTTCAGCTATTACTGGAATGTTTTTTGTATCCTCTATAGTGAACACAGCAGCAAAAATATTTGTTGATTTCTTCCACCATTTCCTTATTAACTACTATTAACTTCCCACTGTCACTGTCTAGAGGACCAACACTCACTTTACTTACACTTTTCCTTTTTAAATACCTGTAGAAACTCTTGCTATCCATTTTTACATTCCTAGCTAGCTTCCTCTCATACTCTAATTTCTTTCTCCTGATTAACCTTTTAGTCATTCTCTGCTGTTCTTTATGTTCTGTCCAATCATCTGTCCTGCCACTCATCTTTACAGAGTTATATGCTTTTTCCTTAAGTTTGATGCTTTCCTTAACTTCTTTAGTTAACCACGGATGATGGGTCTTGCCCTTAGAATTTTTTCTTTGTAGTAGGAATGTACTTATTCTGAATACTCTGAAATATCCCCTTAAATGTTTGTCACTACTTCTCAATTGATCTTTCCTCTAGCCTAGTTTCCCAGTTCAGCTAGCTCAGCTTTCACCCTCACATAGTTGCCCTTATTTAAGTTTAAGATATCTTCTTAGACCCACTGTTCTCCATTTCAAACTGGATGTAAAATTCAATCATATTGTGGTCGCTGCTACCTAGGGGTGCTTTTACTCTGAGATCATTAATAAATCCTGTCACATCACACAATACCAAGTCTAAAACAACCTGGTGTCTGGTTGGTTCCAGTTATAGTAGGGCACTTGGAAAAGCGCAAGGTTATCAGGCGGATTCAACATTGTTTTGTGAAAGGAAAATCGTGTTTAACCAACTTATTGGAGTTCTTTGAGGAAGTAACAGATGCTGTGGATAAAGGGATATGCTGTACTTGTATTTCCAGAAGGCATTTGATAAAGTGCCACATCAAAGGTTATTGCAGAAAATAAAAGCTCATGGTATAGAGGGTAACATATTGGCATGGATAGAAGAATGGCTGGCTAACAGGAAGCAGGAAATAGGCATAAATGGGTCTTTTTCAGCTTGGCAAGATGTAATGAGTGGCATGCCATAGGGCTCAGTGCTGGAACCTCAACTGTTTACAATTTATATAAATGATGTGGATGAAGGGATTGAAGAGGTGGTTGCCAAATTTGCCGATGACACAAAGATAGGTAGGAAAGTAAGTTGTGAAGAGGACATAAGGAGGCTACAAACAAATATAGATAGGTTTAGTGAGTGGGCAAAGATATGGCAACTGGAGCATAATGTGGGAAAATGTGAAATTGTCCATTTTGGCAGGAAGAATAAAAGAGAAGCATATTATCTAAATGGTGAGAGATTGCAGAGCTCTGAGGTGCAGAGGGATCTGGGTGTCCTTGTGCATGAATCACAAAACGCTGGTATGCAAGTACAGCAAGCAAGTAATTAGGAAAGCTAATAGAATATTATCATTTATTGCAAGGGTAATTGAATACATAAATAGGGAGGTTATGATTCAGTCATACAAGGTACTAGTGAGACCACGTTTGGAGTACTGTGTACAGTATTGGTCACCTTATTTAAGGAAGGATGTAAATGCGTTGGAAGCAGTTCAGAGAAAGTTTACCAGACTAATACCTGGAATGGGTGGGTTGTCTTATGAGGAAAGGTTGGACAGACTAGGCTTATGTCTGCTGGAGTTTAGAAGAGTAAGATTGAAACATATAAGATCCTGAGGGGTCTTGATAGAGTGGATGTGGAGAGGACATTTCCTCTTGTGGAGAATCTAGAACTAGGGGTCACTGTTTAAATATAAGGGGTTGCCCATTTAAAACAGAGATGAGGCTGAAGTTTTTCACTCAGGGGATCATGATTCTTTGGAACTCTCTTCCTGAAAAGGTGGTGGAAGCAGAGTCTATGAATATTTTTATGGCAGAGGTGGATAGATTCTTGATAAGCAAGCGGGTGCTAGGTTATCGACAGTAAGTGGGATGCAGATTTCAGGTTACTATCAGATCAACCATGATCTTATTAAATGGTGGAGCAGGCTCGAGGGGCTGAATGGCCTACTCCTCCTCCTTGTTTCTATGCAAGTTTCCACCTAAGCCACGCACCATCCTGACGTGGAACTATATTGCCATTCCTTCACTATTACTGGGTCAACATCCTGGAACTCCCTCCCTAACAACACTGTGGGTTTACCTACACCACATGGACTGCAGCAGTTCAAGAAGGCGGCTCAAGGGCAATTAGGGATCAGTAATAAATAATGCCTAGTCAGTGACATCCACATCCTGTGAAAGGGAAAAAAAAGTGCACAGTCAGCTGCAATGCAGGGAGCCATCAAGTAATGTTTTATCTGAAGAGAAGTGTTTGGCAATGAGGATTATTGTCTCAGATCAAGTACAATATCTGATCCTTGGCCTTTTGGCCACTGCTCTGCGCTGTGAGACTGCTGGCCTTCTGAAGTACATCATTCTCTATTCTGCAAGGCACCAGCAGACCCTGTCATGGCTTCCGTCTGCCTTTGAAGATGGCACTCCACAGTCAGCCCTCACCCGGCGTCTCTGATTGAGCACTGAGCTCGATGTTGTCCCAATTAGGGCATCTGCATATGAAACGTGTGAAAGATGCAAATGCAGCATTGTGTCAGAACTCAGAAATTACCATAGATTGGAAATCCTAGTTATTAGTTCCGGTTTGCTGGATTACTGGTTTTGTAAAATAACCACCATGCTACCATTCCCTCAATTAATTCTTTTATGAAAAGCTGAGCAACAAATGTTCAAATGTACAATTATTGTGGATATTTCATTTGAACATCAATTGAAATGCAGCCCAAGCTGATGGTGCTTCGTGAGGGGCCTGAGTCTCCAATCAGCTCCCAAACATATTATTGTATGCTAACAATTATGATTTTTGTGTGAAGGTCTTTGTTCTGTTCTACCTTATTATATTGCTGTTCAAGATTTATTGTCCTGTTTTTGTCATGATGAGGAATAGAACCGATGGTGCAAAATGAACCAAGTGTCATTCTGACCTTCTGTTTCAATAATCTGTGGGACAAATACAGATTAAATTCCTGCTTCCCTGTTCCAACAATGTTGTGAGACTGGCCTTCATCTTCCAGGACTGTACAATGCAGATTAATTAATTAATGCAGAGGGAAGCAAGGAGCAATATGCCATGTTGACATCATTACTGCTAGTGAGCAGTAATATTGAAGATAGCTTCCCAAGTGCCTCAGAACTTTCGCAAGGACTATGAAGATGCTGTTGACAAGCAGATCAACCTGGAGCTCTATTCCTCTTATATTTACCTCTCCACGTCCTTTTACTTTGACTGGGATGATGTCACTGTGTCACTTTGCTGAGTTCTTCAAGGAGCAGTCTCATGAGGGAGCAAAACACGCTGAGAAACTGATGAAATTCCAGAATAAACATAGTGGCCAAATCATCCAGGAGGGCATCAAGAAACCAGTGGAGCAATGGTCTGGAGGCCATGCAGAGAGATTTGCAGATGGAAAGGAATGTGAACCAGAGTCTGCTGGATTTGCACAAGCTGTCCTCTGGGAACACTGACCCTCATCTTTGTGACTTCCTGGAGACTCACTACTTGGATGAGCAAGTGGAGATGATCAAGAAGCTTGAAGATCACTTCACCAACCTGAAGAGACTGGGAACCCCTGAGAATGGCATGGGAGAGTACCTGTTTGACAAGCTCACCCTGGGGGAGAGTGACTGAACTGTGTGCAGGGGACAAGCTTGTTGTGTTTAGTGCTAGTGTTTGTATGATTGAACACAAAAGCCAGTATTCTCTGACTGAAGGTCAGTTTCAAACAAAGTCGTGAGCTGGTCTTGGAGCATAGTATTAACTGTAAATAAACTGCTTAAAATAAAAGATAGCTAGTGCCTAAACAGCTGCTCATCTGCCCCTCGTCCTATTAGAGGCAACGTGTGTGCAGAACCAGCTGATATTCGTTTGCATAAAATGTATATTGCTACATCTAATGGTAATGTCACTGGACTAGGAATCCAGAGTCACAGGTTAATGCTCTGGAGACATGGGGTCAAATCCCACCAAGGCAGCCGGTGGAATTTAAATTGAGTTCAGTGAAAGCTAGCCTCTGTAATGATGACCATGAAACTATCATTCCCCTGGTGCAGTCCAGAAAAGCCAAACAGGAGGGGGGATCAGAAACCAAATTCAATGGTTTGGAGGGAATATTGTCCATTGTTTTCTATGTTGCAGTTTTACAGTCAGATTTACAAGCTATTATGTGAGAGCGTGGCAGAGGAATGTTGGCTCCATCATATCAACTACCAAGTAAATTCAGTAGAAAGGCTGCTGATATAATGCCAGATTGTGGGTAATTATGGCACTATTAACCCATACCTACTAGGGACTGGAAATAAGCTGTTCCCTTTCTCTTCATTTAGTCTCTTCCCAAAGCTGGCATCTCATCCATCTGGGCTGCATTGCAACTTGGAGATAAGGGATGGTGTGATTAAGCGACTGTGTAAACTAGTTCAATGGATAGATCAGGAGGAACAATAGACAGGCACCTTGGTCTGCTGACTTTGCCTAACGCAGTAGGGTCAGCTCAGGTCATGCATGGTAAAATGCTCTTTGTGCTAAGAGTATTCGGCACCATGGAATGGCGATTACAAGCCCCGATATGAAGTCAAACAACAATTAGGCAGTTTTGTCCTTTCATTGTGATAAAACAGGCTCCATAAGGTT
The DNA here is from genome assembly GCF_964194155.1 of Cetorhinus maximus. NCBI lineage: Eukaryota > Metazoa > Chordata > Chondrichthyes > Lamniformes > Cetorhinidae > Cetorhinus > Cetorhinus maximus. The sequence continues at coordinate 28,682,708 of NC_135889.1, forward strand.
CATTTTCTACTCCCAGGGGTTTAACAGCATTGCAAAAACCAGTGTACTGTGGGTTCTGGAAATCTGAAATAAAAATTTAAAAAAGAGCAACAGAGTTAATAAGTAGAATTTTTACTTGCCCCCCAGGAGGCAGTAAGGGAGGCAGGGAGGGCCAGTAAAAGGGGGAACCGGCTCCCCGACCATGTCCCACCATCGGGGAATCTTACTGATGGCGGGATTGGGATCAGGCAGGCAAATTGAATATGCAAAGACCCTACTAAGGACCCTTTTACCAGGCAACTCGAAACTGGAGGATGGACACCTGCCACGTGGAGAGGCTGTCAGCTACATGGAGGAATCCTCCCAGCAACAGCCTGGGGAAGAAGGGAAGTGAAGGCAGCTCCCACAGGCCCAACTATTTCCTTGGATGGGTTTCCCTTCCATCACTAGCAATTTTTTTGTACATTTTTGTACAGTGAGGGTATTTGGGAGGCTAACCAAGGAGGGGAGAGATCAGAGGTCAGAGAGATCACAGAGGAGAGGAGAGGTTGGTGGTAAGAAAGAGACTAGGGAGGAAAGAGACTGAGGGGCCGAGGGTTTTAAGGGAGAGATCCTGGAAGAAGAGAGGTCAGTGGGAGATGGTATTGGGAAAGGGAAGTGATTGGTAGATGGGGAGAAATCTGTGGTGTTTCGGATGGTCCCTCTGAACTGCGGACTCTTAGCGTGGTTCTTGGTTACTGGTATGCGTGACCTATCTTCCCTTAGACAGACTATAGTCATACTATGGTACTTGCTTAATTTGCTTACCTGTACCACATCTAAACATGTTACAGAGTAGGTATGTTGCTCTTGAGCATCGTGTGTTCCAACCTCTATCTTTCTCTCTCAAGTCTAACACATGACTGACTAATGTCAGTGGTACATCATCTACATTATACATTAGCGTATCCATTCTGTTAACCCTTACACTACACCTCCCCCAAGTATGCTATCCACTTTTTAACAACAATATGAAACTATGTCTTTAACTATTTACATTGCATTTCTATAACTCTCTTTTTACAGTTACAGGCTCTACCCAACTCCAAATCCTTCTGTTCCTCATCCCCTAGTCAGAGTCCTGAGCGATTCAGTCTTCCACAGTATTCTCAGCCCTTAGGGAAGACCTCTTGGAGACATGCGAGCTTTCTTCGTTCCCATGGAGGACATCACCATCAGCAGAATGGAACAGCAATTTTGCAGCATAGCTGGTAAGCAGAGTGTAGGTGTCAAGACTACTGGATTGAAAGGACAATGAATCTTTTGCAATGAAAGACTGATCCACAGGAAGGACATCAATCTTCGGAGTCCCTGGGACTAGAAGAGAAGAAATCAGGACTCTGAGGAATGTTTTGTTCCCTCTAAGCACACAAGGAAAGACCTTTAGAAGATGAATAATCTTCAACTCCAAGGAAGACTCTCTCAGCCAAAACATTCACAGTGCATTGAAGGCGGAAAGGATATTGAAGATCTGAGATTCTGATGAATCAAGATGACAAAGGAAAAATAATGACAAAATTTCAGTAAGCCTTTCAGGAAAGGAAGAAGGAATTTCCTGATGGTAGACCTTCCTTTCAAAATACTTCTCTTTGTGTGAGGCTGCTCCACTCTGGGCAATGGGAAGAATTGCTGAGTTTATGGAGACAAGACAGCACCATCTCCTGCAATGGCATGAATTTCAATGACAAAATGAAGATGAATTCCCTGTAGAGGAATAACTTGGAGAGAGATTGCAAAGCTTTTGAAGTTCTGAAGATTCTGCCTCAGCTTCTGTACTGATATCCAGCTCTAGAGGGAAGAAGATTTTCAGCTGTGACTGAAGTATGGGCTTCACTTGACTTCCACCCCTTGGAATAGGTGCCACCATCTCATTGGCAGTGTGATCCTTCATGGACTCTAACATGGAATCAGGCCAAGCATTTCTTTGGAAGACTCTTCATGGACAACCAGTGATAGACTTGGTATTCTGTTGGTAGGTTCAGTGGAACAAAGATCTGAATGCTGCTCAGCTGGTAGAAACGCAGCTGACTCCTCAAGAAAGACACCAGAGCCTTCATATGGTACGTCTATCGAATGACGGACCAACCTCTAGGACCTCATCCTCCAACAGATCACTCAGTGCTGCAATGGATTCTTCCTCATTACTTCCTTCAGGAAAGAACCAACTCAGGTCCAGCGGGTCTTCATGTGCATGGTCACCTTTTGCCACAGTGCCTTCTGTATCCGCCAGCTCTGGCCTAACTTCATGAAGAACTGAGAGATTCAGAACCTCAATCTCCACCCGGAGTCTAGTGGATGGTGTCTCTGTGAAAGAGAGGAACTTGTTGCTGAGTGTATAAGCTTCCTCAGCTGCTGAAGGCTGAATTGCCACTGGTTCTAAATTAAAGGTTGAAGATTGTTCCGTGAAAGACATTGCGTTGTTCAATACTGGTCATCATCTGGCTTTTTCCAGAATTCCTAGAAGTATGCCAACATCACCACTCAATGAGGATGTATGTTGATTATGGCCAACATAGAGAGAATCAATGATCTGCCATCCCTTGTAATGAAGAGGAGCAATAATCCTGCCTTTGATTGGAAGGTTTGTGCCAGCTGGACCTTGCAATTTGATATCTGATGGATGAAAGGGTTTGGCAGAAGCCAGTCTAAATCATCTGCTAGTATGTTAAGGGCAGCTCTACTATCAATTTTAAAGGTGGTATTTAAGTCTTTAACTTGCACTTGAACTGAGCCATAGTATGACCTAAGGCTATCAACTTCCTCTAGGAACTCTGTAATTTCATCTTTGTGTTGATTCCCAATTTCTTGGATGTATGTGCTTCATAAATATCTTCTTGTCTTCTACTTCAATTAAAGTTGTTAGATTTGCAGAAACCCTTGAATTATCCAGTCGTCCTGCACTGGAAGCACTCCGCACACCCTGCTGGACAGTCTTGGTGTCTAAACAAAAACAAAAATACTTGGAAAAACTCAGCAGGTCTGACAGCATCTGTGGAGAGGAACACAGTTAACGTTTCAAATCCGTATGACTCTTCAACAGAACTAAGGAAAAATAGAAAAGAGGTGAAATATAAACTGGTTTAAGGGGGGGGTGGACAAGTAGCGCTGGATAGAGGGCCAGTGAAAGGTGGAGATTGCCAAAAGATGTCATAGACAAAAGGACAAAGAGTTGTTGACGGTGGTGATATTATCTAAGGAATGTGAGAATAGGTGACATTAAGGGTAGAAAGCAGGACGAGCAAGGTACAGATAGCCCTAGTGGGGGTGGGGTGGGGGGAAGGGATCGAAATAGGTTAAAAGGTAGAGATAAAACAATGGATGGAAATACATTTAAAAATAATGGAAATAAGTGGGGAAAAAATATATATAAATTATTGGAAAAAGGGGGATCGGAAAGCGGGTGGGGATGGAGGAGAGAGTTCATGATCTAAAGTTGTTAAACTCAATATTCAGTCCGGAAGGCTGTAAACAGCCTAGTCAGAAGATGAGGTGCTGTTCCTCCAGTTTGCATTGAGCTTCACTGGAATATTGCAGCAGGCCAAGGGTGGACATGTGGGCATGAGAGCAGGGTGGAGTGTTGAAATGGCAAGCGACAGGGAGGTCTGGGTCTTGGTGTCTACATTGGTTCTTCAATCCACAATGTGAACATCACAAAATGGCTGCCGCTGTGGAATTTCCCACCCTTTCGCCGGGTTTGGCAGGCTTTTGTGTGGGTTGAGCTGCTGGTCGTGGGCCTACCCAGTCAACAGAGTCATGTGGAGCTTTAGAGTCATGCCGAATTCGCCCGGTTTAGCACTCAGTTTGGCCAGCATCACATACTGAATCACTTGCTCGATAGCAGCATTCCATGATGTGCTAAAATATGCATCAAAGGCCTTGGGAGCAGTGTCAAAGTTTGGCAGTGGATTCTTCGACCCCTGCGTCAGGAGAACATCATCTGCTCCCAGATCCACAGCATAAAAGAAATAAACTGACCTGATGCTGCTGCTCTTTAGCTTACAATCCCAATGCCATCCAAAACCTGAGGAAGTGTCTTTTCCAGAACTTCCAGCTCTGGTCTCTCTGCAGACCATCAATATTTTTGGATGGCTGCAGGAAAAGCAAGGACTGTTCAAGTGGTGCTGGCATTGTCACTACGTTCCAGTTTTCTGCCTTCTTCCATAGAGTTGTAAGTACGAGCTTCTACCAAGATTTTCTTCACTGTCTTGCTGTGATTCCGCCAATGGCCCAATGCATTTCTTATATTGATGTCTCCACTGCTGCCACCATGTTTTGGATGATTCCCCCCTGATCTGCGGACTCTTGGCGTGGTTCTTGGTTACTGATATGCATGACCTCTCTCCCCTTAGACAGACTGTAGTCATTCTCTGGCACTTACACTTATTTACCTGTACTACAGCTAAACAGATTACAGAGTAGGTATGTTGCTCCTGAGCATGGTATGTTCCAACCTCGATCTTGAGGGTCTAACACATGACTGACTGATGTCAATGAGACATCATCGTCTACGTCATACATTACCATATCCATTCTGTTAAACGTTACATTACATGTGGGAGAGTAGAGTTTGGTGGCGGGAAGAGAACCAGGGGCAACAGGGCAGAGATCTGGGAATGGGAAGAGACCAGGAGGAAAGATCAGAAGTAGCAAACAGATGGCAGCCTCGGTGATTGGTATGTGAGTGGAGGTGGTGGGTGCAGTTCTCTGTGTCGTGGGGTGTGATCTATTTTCATTAAACTTTAACACACACAATTTAAGTGCCATTTGAGACTCAGTATTAAATATAAACATTCCCATGCAGGCCATGTTTTTTCAATCAAGTAATGTTTTATGTTCACAAGCTGAACATATAGGGTTTGTCGACTCCTTTACTGTGCACCAAATAAACAGTGCCTGTTAATGGAAATGGAAAACTTTTAGCTTCAGCAACTAAAAGTGATAAAACATTTGTTTTCACTGGCCCTCTCACCCTAATTCTGATCTCGTGGTGATCTCGAGCCGACCGGCCAATTAACAGCCGGCATGTTGGTCAAGCAATCACTGGTCTCAGTGGGGTCTGAGGCGGTGGCCACATCATCAGCTGACGAGGTCGGAGGTGCTAGCACCATGTTTAATAATCTTCCAGCACCGTAACATTACCTTTGACCATCCTGTCCACCAGCCTGTAACCTACTGTACAGCAGCTTCTGAAGACCTCCACTCTGCAGTGTAGACTTGCCATTGAGAGAAGACCAAGACGACACCAAGGCAGGCACAGTGAAGGCCTGAGGAAAGAGGTGCTTGTCAACATGACAAAATGAAAATCCCGACTGGCCTCATGGTTCATATTCTCCTCCAGGCTTCTCAGGCAAGAGGTTCTCATTCCCTGGAACTGAAGGGAGCCAAACCAAGCCAGCATAGAATGTAGATGGTGGAGGGGGTCAGCAGCCATGGGGTAGGTCAGAGAATCTGGCTGTAATGCTGCAAGCATGTCAATAATCTTCTCTGCTCCACAAGGGTGAGTATCACACCTCGGTCCCTTAGGAGTCAGTAGTTGGATAAGTGTGAGGGTGCTGCTACTGGGAAGGGAGAACCCACCATGTGGGATGAGGCAGTGGGATGAGGCTGCAGCGTCTCCTTAGAAAGGATTGGTTGCAGCTCAGTCAAGGCGTGCAGGCCTGGCACTGGTGTCCCCACAAGGACTCCAGAGTGGCCCTACACCATATGCATGCCACAAAGATAGCAACTAGGATTCCAGCCACTTAGGTGTTGTGCATGTTTTCATAGGGCCACTCACATTCCTGTTCCATGTGTCCAAAGGAGAAAAGAGCCCTAAACGCAAAGTGTAGGTCGTGGACTGTGGCAGGGTCACACTTCTTGCCATCCTGACACCCGTGAGAGCTGGCAGGGCAGATTGGCAGCCGTTCTATCATGAATGATAAGGCTAGAATGCAGTCACAAGGGAGTGAGTAGCCTAATGAGCGGGCACAAAGGAACACGAAGGATGATGTTCCTCTGTTCCCCACTGTACGTACATCAATTTGAACACTAGCCAACTCTGGAGGTTCGTGTTTGGAGGGGCAAAAACAATTGATTTTTCTGATCTAATTCACAAGCACAGGAGTGGAGAGTTACCATCTCCGGGGGTCACCTGTCCAGAAGGAGGAGACCTCAGAGGGTGCATTACACTGCACCCTCCGCCAGTGCAAATGCTGTCATGTCAGTGGGTGTGTGCTCACGATTAGACTCTGTCACAACTTGATGAGAGCACCACACAGGCGCCTGTCCAGCTGTTGAACACTCTGAAAGCCAAAGCTACTGACAGTTGGAGGAGTATGGGAGGCCAGATCCATACTGAGCCCTAGGCTAATAATGTGCCTTTGGACTTGTCAGTAAGGGGGCAAGTGCTGGAAGTACAGCGTGAGGGTGTGTAGATTTGATAGAAATGCCAGAGGATTTGCACCCTGGCTTGGACAGTGGAAGACTCCACCCAGGCCATGAGCACTGCCATTTCCTCCTTGACTACAATTTGGCCTTGGAGCAGGGCCTTGACCAGATCTGTGTCTAAAAGGCCCAACTTCAAACTGCATCATTTCAGCCTGGGCTGCAAAAGTCTGCACTGGCTGGCTGGCAACAGCAAGCGCATTGGCAGATGGCAAGGATAAGAGAAGAAATGCTACACCCTGAGAAAAAACAGCAGGTTTCATGGACCTAATCTCTCAAGGTGATGCCTCAGCAATTCTACTCACCTGTTGGAAAACAGTTTCATGTGTTGCCCTGTCCTCCCCTTTGAACAGTGAGATCCACAGCCGTGATGGCAATGGAAACAGACTTCCAGTCACAGTTACATCCCTCTGCTTCCTGCCTCTCAGCCAATTTTGGATCCAACCTGCCACTTTGCCTTGGATCCCATGGGCTCTTACTTTCTTGACCAGTCTGCCATGAGGGACCTTATCAAAAGTCTTGATAAAGTCCATGTAGACCACATCAAAGGCATTACCCTCTCAACACCCCTGGTTACCTCCTCAGAAAATTCAATCAAATTTGTCAAACACGACCTTCCCTTAACAGATCCATGCTGACTATCCCTGATTAATCCGTGTCTCTCCAAGTGCAGATATATTTTTTCCCTCAGAATTTTTTCTAGCAACTTCCCCACCACCGAGGTTAGATTGACTGGTCTGTAACTTGTAACTTATGCCTTGTAGATGGTGGATCGACTTCGGGGAGTCAGGAGGTGAGTAACTCTCCACAGAATTCCCAGCCTCTGATCTGCTGTTGTGGCCACAGTATTTATATGGCGAGTCCAGTTCAGTTTCTGGTCAATGGTAACCCCCAGGATGTTGATAGTGGGGATTCAGTGATGGTAATGCCATTGAATGTCAGGGGAAGATGATTAGATTCTCTTTTGTTTGAGATGGCCATTGCCTGGCATTTCTGTGAGGCATATAATACTTGCCACTTATCAGCCGAAGCCTGAATATTGTCCAGGTCTTACTGCAGTATGGGCATGGGCTGCTTCAGTATCTGAGGAGTTGTGAATGGTGCTGAACATTGTGTAATCATCAGGGAACATCCCCACTTCTGACCTTATGATGGAAAGAAGGTCATTGATGAAGCAGCTGACGATGGTCAGGCCGAGGACACTACCCTGAGGAACTCCTGCATTGATGTCCTAGGATTGAGATGATTGATCTCCAACAACAACAACCATCTTTTCCTTTGTGCTAGGTATGACTCCAACCAGTGGAGAATTTTCACTCTCATTCCCATTGACTCCAGTTTTGCTCGGGCTCCTTGATGCCACATTCAGTCAAATGCTGTCTTGATGTCAAGGACAGTCATTCTCACCTCACCTCTGGAGTTCAGCTCTTTTTTCCATGTTTGAGTCAAGGCTGTAATGAGGTCAGGAGCTGAGTGGCCCTGGCAAAACCCAAACTGAGTATCAGTGAGCAGGTTATTGCTAAGTAAGTGCCACTTCATAGCACTGTCAATGACACCTTCCATCACTTGCTGATGATCGAGAGTAGATGATCAGGCTGTAATTGGCCAGTTTAGATTTGTCCTGCTTTTTGTGGACAGGATATACTTGGGCAGTTTTCCACACTTCCACATGGATAAGGGTGCAATTAGTTCTGGAGCACAAGCCCTCAGTACTATTGCCGGAATATTGTCAGGGCCCATAGCCTTTGCACTATCCAGTGCCTTCAGCCGTTTCTTGACATCACGTGGAGTGAATTGAATTGGCTGAAAACTGGCATCTGTGATGCTGGGGACCTCCGCAGGAGGCCGAGTGGATCATTCACTTGGCACTTCTGGATGAAGGTTGTTGCAACTGCTTCAGCCTTATCTTTTGCACTGCTGTGCTGGGCTCCTCCATCATTGAGCATGGGGATATTTGTGGAGCCTCCTCCTCCTCTTGTGGGTTGTTTAATTATCCACCACTATTCACAACTGGATGTAGCAGCACTGCAAAGATTAGATTAGATGGCAGTTGGATCGCTTAGCTCTGTCTATCACTTGCTGATTCTGCTGTTTGGTATGCAAGTAGTCCTGTGTTGTAGCTTCACCAGATTAACACCTCATTTTTGGGTATGCCTGGTGCTGCTCCTAGCATGCCCTCTTGTACTCTTCATCAAACCAGTGTTAATCCCCCGGTTTGATGGTAATGGTAGAGTGGGGATATGCCAGGCCATAAGGTTACAGCTTGTGGTTAAGTACAGTTCTGCTGCTACTGCTGATGGCCCACAGCACCTCATGGATGTCCAACCTTGAGTTGCTAGATCTGTTCAAAATCTATCCCATTTAACACAGTGGTAGTGCCACACAACACGATGGAGGGTATCTTCAATGTAAAGATGGGACTTCGTCTCCACAAGGACTGTGCAGTGGTCAATCCTACCAATACTGTCATGGACTGATGTATCTGTGACTGGTAGGTTGGTTCTCGGTCTTTTGACTAAGATCAAGTGTGAAGGTTGATAAAGATGAGGTCAAGTAGGCTCTTCCCTCCTTCACCACCTGCTGTGTGGTGACCCAGCCCACCATTTATGTCCTTCAGGGTTTGGCCAGACCGGTCAATAGTGGTGGTACCAAATCACTCTTGGTGATGGACTTTGGGCAGAGCACATTCTGATCCCAAGCCATCCTCAGTGCTCCCTCCAAGTGTTGTTCAAAATGGAGCAGGACTGATTCATCAACTAAGGGAGGGGGTTGTGGGTGGGGCAGTAGGTGGTAACTAGCATGTGGGTTTCCTTGCCCATGTTTGGCCTGATTCCATGTGGCCTTATGAAGTCAAGAGTCAATTTTGAGGACTCCCAGGGCAATTCCCTCCCGACCATAGATCACTGTGCCACCACCTCAGGTGGGTCTTGTCCTGTCGGTAGGGCAGGACATATCCAGGGATGGTGATGGTGGTGTCTGGGACATTGACCGCAATTTTCCAGTCCCGCTGCATGGGGGCTCATCGTGGACAGGACAGAACGTTCGCCAGACCAGCGGACCCATTGACTTTCAGTGGGAGTTTGTCTGTAAGGTGTGATTCCGTGAGTATGACCATATCAGGTTGCTGCTTGACTTAGTCTGTGAGACTCTCAATTTTGGCACATAACCCAGATGTTAGTAAGGAGATCTTTGCAGTGTCAGCAGGCCATTGTTGTTTCCGATGTCTCGGTCAATACCAGGTGATTACCAGTTTTATTATTTTTTGTAGACTTTGTAGCAGTTTAACACAACTGAGTGGCTTGTTAGGCCATTTCAGAGGGCATTTAAGAGTCAACCACAGTGCTGTGGGTCTGGAGTCACATGTAGGCCAGACTGGGTAAGGACAGCAGATTTCCTGCCCTAGAGGGCATTACTGAACCTCATGTGCTTTTTACAACAATCAACAATGGTTTCATGGTCACTCTTTCCGAGACTAGCTTTTTAATTCTAGATTTATTAACCAAATATCAGTTCCTCCAGCTGCCGTGGTGAGATTTGAACCCATGACCCCAGAGCACTGGGCCTCTGGATTGTTAGTCTGGTGTCATTACTATTACGCAACCACCTCCTCAGAGAACCATACAGTCATTATTGCACAGAATGAGGCCATTCAGCCCATTGAGTCCATGCCAGCTCTCTGTCCATCAGTCCCATTCCTCTGATCTATCCCTGCAGCCCAGCAGGTTTATTTCCTTCAGGTGCCCATCTGATTTTCTTTTGAAATCATTCATCATCTCCACTTCCACCACCCTCGTGGTCAGCAAGTTCCAGGTTCTTACCACTCATTGCATAAAAAAGTTCACCTCACATCCCTAAATTTTAGATCTGTGTCCCCTAATCCTTGAACCATAAGCTAATGGGAACAGTTTTTCCATATCTGCCTTGTCTAAACTTGACATAATCTTGTACACCTCTATCAAATCTCCCTCAATCTCCTTTGCACCTTGGAGAACAGCCCCAGCTTCTCCAACCTAATCTTGTAGCTAAAATTCTTCATCCCTGAAACCATTCTGGTAAATCTTCTCTGCTCCTTATTATGGACAGCGGAGAGATGGTAGGATAGTTTCCCCTTTTTCCACCTCTTGAATGACTAAAGACACATGTGTTTTAAATGAAAAAAGTGTTTAACCCCCTGAGTGCTGTAACACTCAAGAACAGACAAATAGCAGGTTTTCTCATAAGTTTTTAAAAAGAAGAAAAATGCCTATTACTCAACACCTGAAATATATATGCAAAAGGCCTCTGACTTCACTTCAGTCAAGGTGCAGTTAAACCTGCAACGAAAACCTGGTTTGGTTCCTCAGGCAGGTAGGTAAAAGCCAGCCTGAATTCTCTGCCTCCTGATGGATTTTAGGCAGTGTCTTGTTCCTTTGCTGGTCTGGAACTCTTCTTACTTTCTCCCTCCTGCTTCCAAAATGTGTCTTAATAAATGTCCTTTATCAGAAACAGGGTGTCTGTCATGTGACTGTTGCCCTTTATTTCAAAGAGAATGGAGTATAAAAATAGGGAAGTCTTGCCAAAACTATACAAGGCACTAGTTAGACCACACCTAGAATGCTGTGAATAATTTTGGTCCCCATATCTAAGGAAAGATATACTGGTATTGGAGGTAGTCCAGAGAAAGTTCACTGGGTTGATCCTGGGGATGGAGGGATTTTCTTATGAGCAGAGGTTGAGTAGGTTGGGCCTACTCATTGGAGTTTAGAAGAATGAGAGGCGACCTTATTGAAACATATAAGATTCTTAGGGGGCTTGACCCTTGTGGGTTGTCTGGCTTACCCAGAGGGTGGTGACAGTCTGGAATGCACTGCCTGGGGGGGGTGGTGGAGGCGGGTTGCCTCACATGCTTTAAAAAGTACCTGGATGAGCACTTGGCACGTCATAACATTCAAGACTATGGGCCAAGTGCTGGTAAATGGGATTAGGTAGGTAGGTCAGGTGTTTCTCACGTGTCGGTGCAGACTCGATGGGCCGAAGGGCCTCTTCTGCACTGTGGTTCTGTGATTCTGTGTGAGAGTCTAGGACCCGAGGGCATCATCTCAGAGTATGGGACGCCCATTTAAAACAGAGATAAGGAGGAATTTTTTCTCTGACGGTAACCAATCTGTAGAATTCTTTACCACAGAGGGCTGTAGAGGTTAGGTTGTTAAGTATATTCAAGGCTGAGATAGACAGATTTTTAATCAGCAAGGGAATCAAGGGTTATGGGGAAAAGGCAGGAAAGTGGAGTTGAGGATTATCAGATCAGCCACGATCTCATTGAATGGCAGAGCAGACTCGATGGGCCGTATGGCCTACTTCTGCTCCTTTGTCTTATGATCTTATGGTTATTGTCATTTCTCAATGCCTTCACAAATGGTCTCTGATGCCTTGACCATTGATGTAAGAAGGTGTTTGAGGTTCATTCATTTATATAGCATTGTGATAGAATGGGATTCTTCTCACACCCATTCTTTGGAATTCCACTCTGAAGCCAAGAAGCCTGCAAGCCCATTGTGAGCTAGTTTCTGTAACTATTTGAAAAATGGCAGCCATTTATCCACAGGAAGCATTTGTTACATTTTAAAGCTTTCTCAATGAAATGTCCTGAAAGGTTGTTTGCATTTTAGCATCTTGTCCAAAGAGACAGGCTGGCCCCCAGGGTCTTCTGTATATGGTATATATACAATATATTCTGTATATATTCTGTCAATGTATATTGATGGAAAAGAAAAAAGTCACCTGATCTCTCAACTCCATTTTGTTTCAAAAGCTGTCCATTCTCCACTTTGTTTTAAGGTAAAATGTTCATTTCAAATAAATCTATGAGGCCATGTTGAGTGAGTGTGACAACTTTCTCAAGGACTTTGACATCCTTCTTAAATTGTAGTGACCAGAACTGGAATCAATACTCTAGTTGTGGCCTAACCAGAGCTTTATAAAGGTTCGGTGTAACCTCCCTGTATTTGTCCTCAATATCTCTATTTATGAAGCCCAAGATCCCATAGTTTTTGCTAACTTCTCTCTCAATATGTGCTGCCACCCCACCCCCACACCCTCCCACCCTTAAGTCCTGGCAAGACGACATAGCAGTGGGAAGACAATGAGCATGCCACCCCTACCTTCTCACACTGTTTTATAGGGCTTCCCACCTCCCAACCTGTCCCCAGAAGGCTGGTCAAATTTTGCCCAATGTTTCAGGGCAATAACCTTTCATCAGAACCTTTTACACACTTTTCTAAGAATGCCCCAGAAAGAAAAAAACGTTCGGACTAGTACTCTTATTTCCCAGTTTTACTGGTGTTCCATTTTAAGATATACAAGACCAGCTCGGACCAGTATTCTCATTTCTCAGTTTTTACCGTTTTTTCCTTCTGGGATGTTTACCAAGATACACATTACAAACATATACCTTCTTACTCAATATAAAGCTTCACACTATTCCTATTTATAATCTTTAGAATGATCGACCTAAATGGAGTTGGTGCAGTTGGTGACTGCTTTGGTGCCTTCGGAGACAACGTGTTTGGCCAGTTTCCCTGGCAGCATGAAGTGGACAGCACTCTTGATCTCCCTGGCCAGGATGGTGTGGCGCTTGTTGTAGTGAATGAGTTGCATAGCCTCGGAGACAATGTGCTCGAAAATGTCAACAACGAAGGAATTAATTACACTCATGGCCTTGGACAAGATCTTGGTGGAAGGGTGCACTGGGTCAGCAACCCTGTACATGTAATTGGAATAGCTCTGCTTGCGAGATTTCCTTCACTTCTTGGGGGGGCTTCTTGGTGACTTTAGTCAGCGACTGCTTTGACACCATGGCCCTTAGCCGCAGCCGCTACCTCAGGCACAAGTGAATCCCCAGTTAATGCCCACCACATGCATCCAATTAAATTCAAGCAATATACCATTAACAAATGCCTTCTCTGTAAATAAAAATTAAATTTGAAACAAATTGTAGTATAAAGGGTTAACAGGTGGGATATGCTAATGCATGACATAGATGATGATGTACCACTGGTGGTGACTTAGTGGTAGTGTCATTGGACTAGTATTCCAGAGACCCATGGTAATGCTCTGGGGACCCAGGTTTGAATCCCACCACGGCAGATGGTGAAATTTTAATTCTGACGATAAGTCAGATTTTTAGCAATGCTTCAGATGCTAATAACCCTTCTGGCTCACTAATGCCCTTTAGGGAAAGGAAGTCTGCTGTCATTACCTGGTCTGGCCTACATGTGGCTCCAGACTCTTGACTTTTAAATGCCTTCTAAACAAGGGCAATTAGGGATGGGCAATAAATGCTGCCAATGACGCCCACATCCCATGAATAATAAAAATGTCAGCCAATTGTTAGATTCTCAAGAGAGAGGTTGGAATCATGCCTACTCTGTAACCTGTTTAGATGTAGTACTAACAGACAAGTGTTAAGCAGATACCAGAAAATGTCTACAGTCTGTCTAAGAACCAAGTCCCAAGTCCAAGACAGAAGGACCCAATCTCAGAGCACAAATTAAATCAAATATACATATTCATGCTACCTCCTTTAGAACCCATAACAACTTCTTCGTACGTACATTTCTTCATGTAAAACCATCCAACAGTTGATGACTTGCATCCAACCATCTAATTTGGAGATTTCCTTTCTCTCCAGCATTTGTTTCAAGCCAGCAAGGTCAATCCATAATCTTTTCTCACTCACACTCTCTGTAGAGTGTACATTATATCACAATGAATGATTATTTACATAACAATCAATGGGTTACTATCTTCCATAGCAAATCCCATATCCATTCCTCCACAGGTGCCAATGTTTTGGCAACCAGAGTACTTTATAACAACAATATTTATTTTCATAGCTTCCCAAGCTAAAGGATAACATTTACCATTCTTATTGCCATAAATCTTTATTAAGCTAGCCGACTGTAATATCCATCTGGAAGATCAGCATCTGAAGCATTGCTAAAAATTACTAATTACATGTTCTTTGGGTCACCTAAGGAGTCATAGTAGGGTCAGAAGGCGCAATCGTCGCAGATTTGCACTAAAGTGCAGTAACGGGTGGTTTTTCCCGCTGCCATATCGTCCCATTCCTGCCTTATTCATTACACATTCCCGGCAAACACACCAGGTTGCTGGTGAGGTGACCTCTGCTTCACCCACCCCGCTGTCAACTCAGGCCTTCAGTAAACTGGACACCATATTTAAAGGCCATCCCTGAACAGAGCTAACACTCTTCAAGGGATAGGAAGCTGCTGAGAACTGATGGCTGCTAAAGGGAGGAAACACGCTGCCCCCAGGTTTAGCAATGCCTCTCTCGAGCGCCTACTCCGTGCAGTGGAGGCCCGCTGCAAAGTCGACTACCACTACTCTGGACCAAGAACAGCAAGCAAGGTCACCAATCCAGCATGGGAGGTGGTGGCAGCGGTGCAAAAGAGGACAGCCACCCAGTGCAGGAAGAGGATGAATGATCTTCTCCGTTCCACCAGGGTAAATCACTTTTCTCATCACTCTCAACTCACACACTCACAAACCCATCACACGTCCACCAGGATCTCACACCTCAAGGGACAACACCACTAACTCTCACACACACCCTCACATCTCCATCAGGCTCATACCCTCTGGAGCCCATGCCCTCATCCGTCCATGGCTCCGCTCACCACACAAACATTTCATACAGTGCCATGTTTCCTGCTTACACTTTGTATTCATGCAGGAGAAGCTGGATCACAACAGCAGGAAGAGGTCCCAGACCAGGGATGGAGTAGCCCACATTAGGCTCCTCACTCACTTTGTGGAGCATGCCATCGCGCTGACTGGTGAGGACGTGGATCATGTCTCCAGCAACAGTGAGGTCGGTGGCGAACACCCATGTGAGGATCCTACGCCACATCATGCCTCTCTCAACGCAACTGTGAGTGCTCTCTCTCCTGCTTTTGACTCTGCTGCCATGCACTAATCATCTCTACTTTGGTTCACAGGGAGCTCTGGCAAGCAACCGATGTCCTCAGCCAACCAATCCCTCAACTCCATCCAGGTCCTCACCTCTAGCCAAGAGGACACCTCTTCCATTGAAGAGCTGGGAATAAGCAGCCTGGAAGACCCGTCACAGCGTTTACCCACCCCCTCCAACAGCGCAGAGACACCCACCTCAAAGGGACCTGGATCTAGAGCAGGCTCGGGTTCACAGCTCGAGGAGGCAGGTTCAGCAGAGCTCCCCGCCAGTCAGAGGACTGTTGGGGAAGAGACATCTGTGAGGCCTGAGTTAGATGACAAGCCTCTGGATTTGGCCTTCCAACTCATCCTGGAGAGTTGGCAGAAGGCAAGGGAACATCACGCAGAGCTGTTGGAATCCTTTTCTTTCCAGGAAGTCCAGGCGAACATACACATTCCCTATCTTCCCGAGAATCCCACCCCCATCCACATTGACCTCCCTGACCTCCTACTTCCCATCCCCAGGGACCATGTCTGCTTCCTAATCCCCATCAACCACCCTTGCCATCCCTTCTACCACTACCACCGCACCCCCACCCTCTCACCCTACCAGCTCACTCCACCCTCTCTCATATTCACCATTCCTTCTTACTCCCATGCCCACCCTCGGTTTACTCCCAGAAGGTGGTCATCAACTCCACAAACCCTCACTTGCACACTCACCTAGACATTCTCACTCGCCCCTCCCCTTCCTCCTTCCACCACCCTTACTCCTTCCTCGACCCCGGACTCCCTCCCCTCTGAGCTTCCTCCTCCAACTGGAATCCTTCCTCCCCCACCTCCCCCAGACTCCTTCCTCCCCCACCCAGACTCCTTCCTCCCTCCCCCCCTCCCCCACCGCCGGACTCCTTCCTCCCCTCAGACTCCTTCCCCTCCTCACACTCCTTACCCCCCCCCCCCCCCCCGAACTCCTTCCCTTACACCTTCCTCCTCAGCTGATGCATTCTCCCCTGTTGCAACCTCCTCCCTGCTGTACTCCTTGTTACACCCTCCTTCCCCTGTACTCCCTTCCCACCCTCCCAACCTCTTCCCCCCGGTACACCTTCCTCTCCCAGTCAAACCTAGACCTTTCTCTCCACCCTCTTGATGATCATCCATAGCAGGCCAAGGCCAAGACCTAGATGTCCCGAAGCAGACCCCAGGCATCAGTGGTGTGACCTTCCACCTTCCGTAAACTGCTTTGCAGTGGAGCCATGTCCATGGAAAGCCATCCAGTATGTGATGCACATGTTCCTCCATGATCCGGTAGCTGTAGGGCTCCAGCATTATCTGCTCCTCAGATGTCCACGATGTGAGCAACGCCCTAACGGTAAGTCTCGACTTCTGCAGGTCACACTTGTCAAGACGTGTTCTGGGCCAGCGTGTTTTCCCGCCGCCATGCCCGGATGATCTAGCTTGTGGGGATGATTCCGGTGAACAGGGCTTATAATTATATGTAGATGTGTTAAAATGATGTTCCCGACGTGCGGCAGCGGGAGAGGCCATTGACAGTTGGAGCAGATCATCGCAAACTGGTTTCACAACATTGAGAAACCGATTTTTGGCCTTTGTGCCATATTGTCCGCTCACACCCGCCATGACACTTAACACCAACGGGGACAGAAAATTCCAGCCATAATTTATGAACTTAAGTATGCATTTATCTAGTTTTAACTTTTTTAATGCTTAAATTGGTCTTAAAACATTCTCAATTTTAGAGTGTTTCATTGTAGTACTTGACCAGATGCTAATTTTGATGTGTTGGCCATTAGTCTGAGTGCACATCCAGTTCAACTAATCAATGGATCTTTGCTTAATTAGAATGGTCATTCCAGACCTACTCTGCTGAATATATAAACCAATATATTTAAAAGCCCCACAAGCCTGACTCCCAATTTTAAATTCTAATCTCGATTTATTAATAATACATTCCTCAAACTCTCCATAAAAAAAATCTCAACATGTGTCATGAGGAGGCCTGAAAGTGTTTCTTTATGATACCAATAAAACATTGCGGTTTCTGCCTTTCATTAAGCACACCTAATTTCAGCAAAACAGCTCTCACCAAAAAAAGCACTCCCTGGAGGCAACATTCAGGCCATAGATACAATTGTTTAGTTTCCATAGTTTTCCTTCTGCATCTGCTGCTTCTTTGGGCAATTTCAGAAACACTTCTCTCTGAAAAATACCACCCTGCAGAAATGTGACTTTTATGTTGATAGATCTACACTTCCATGAATATGTGGCCAAAAGAATTAAAAGAAAATATTTTTAAGATTACTTTTCAAGCTGTGGGAGAATCCACTCTGACATCTGTATTGGCCAGTCACTCTTTAAAAGCAACTAGCTTTGCTTTAACCTTATAAGTCCCATCTGCAAGGACTTTCTCAGTACAAATCCACCTGTACGATAAAGCTGTTCCTTATCTGATGCCTCAGAATAAACTCCAAATTGTCGTCTTCTATCTAACTTTCTTTGTTTTGCTTCTCTTATTAGTTTATCCTCAAGTTTATTGGCAGCCAGCAAAACTTGATGGTCTTGAGGATTTCTGCTGTGAGACTGTTCTGAGGTCTTTTTTTCATTGGCTAATCTATTCAAACTATGACTTCTGTTCCCACTTCCATGTCTGTCAGGACTGCTACTGTGAGATTGCCCTCTTGCACTATCGGAGGGCATTTCGCTAGATTTTGATCATTTACTGACTCTGAAATCACTTCCAGACTCACTATCACAATTTGCACTATGCTTTCTTACTCCCCACTCTTTCATCCCATTCTGCCAGTCTACGTTGCTCCTTGGCCATCATCCTGAACGCTCAACCAATATTTAAACTTGTCAGTAACTTCTCTTGTACATCCCACAATTGTTGCATCTTTTCTTCATTAAACATCCCCCCCACCACCCCACACTGGAATATATGTCACCTGAGCACCCACTCTAGGCAATTGGTCTGTGGATATGATAGCTCTGTCCTGCATGGCAAGCATGAGCACTCATATAACCATTATCCAACCTTTGATCTACTGCATTTAGTTCCTCAAAACACTCATATAAAACATATGAACATTTATGTACAAGGTCACAGAGTCATTGTGGCACATTCAGCCCACCAAGTCCATGCCGGCTCTCTGTGGAGTAATTCAATTAGTGCCATTCTCCTGCTTTAACCCCATATGCTGCAAATTCACTATCTAACTTTTTTCAGGAATCATTGGTCCTCTCTGCTTCCGTCACTCTCATAGGCAGCGAGCCTCAAGTCATTACCACTCACTGCGTAATAAAGTTCTTCCTCACATCTTCCCCGTATCTCTTGCCCAGTACCTTAAATCTGTGTCCCCAAGTCATTGTACGATTAGCTAATGGGAGCAGCTTCTCTTTGTTTACTTCATTGAAACCTGTTATAATTTGCACACACTTGTCAATGTCCCCTCAATCTCCTCTCCAACCCAATTCTGTAGCTAAAATTCCTCATTTCTGTAACCATTCTAGTAAATCTCCTCTGCAAGAATGAGATGCAATACTTTAATTGTGGCCTAACCAGAATATAACTCCCCTGCTTTTGCACTCAATACCTATATTTATGAAGCTCAAGATCCCATGTGCTTGCTAATTATTCCTAGAGGGTGACTCAACCATTACACACAGGTGCCGTCAGGTCAGACCAGGTCGCAGGGAGTGTGGTCACTAAGCACTCAGACAGTTCAGGGTGTTGTCATCTTTCTGGCATCAAGGGGAAATAGAGGAGGGAGCAAAGCTTCCAGACAGAACGTGAGAGCAAAGAAGGCTGCAGCTGGATGGGAACACAACTTTCAGATTTGGCAATATCAAGCAACATCCTCTGCAGGAAGGGCAGAGCACAGGCATGTGGAGGTCAGAGGAGGGGGACAAGGGGCAGGAAGGCAACAGGAGCCATAATCTTAACATAGACTGTATCACTGAAGACAGAGCTACCAGCCGGAGATCCTGTACCACAGGAAACTGGGACTCTCCAGATAGATGGTCCAAGAGATTTGTTCCCTCATTGTGGAAGACCTCACACTTCACAGCACTATTTGCCTGTCAGTAGCTGTCCAAGTCACCGTGACCTTAAACTTCTTCGCTTCTGACTCTTCCAAGGATCAGCTATTGATCTTGGTGGCATCTGGCAAACATCTGCCCACAATTGCATCTTGCAACTCATTGATGCCCTTTTTGTGCAAGCTGGACAGTGCATACAATTACAGATAGATGGGTCCTCACAGGCACAGAGGGCAGTGGAACACAAAACAGAGCAAGAGGGGCACTACAACAAAAGCCATCTGCTCCACAGGAACCAGCTTCGAGCAGGCCATCATATTTCTGATGTTCTGCTGTTAAACAGGTCAGGTGGGGCCCTGCAGTAAACATTTGTAAGGTTCTCCCTCATTGTGGTGGTCTCCATAACATGAGCCTCCAGACAGGTGTGGACGTTGAAGAGGGTGAAGCACTGGATGGACACAGCTCATTGGAGAAAGGAGCAGCGCATGAAAGAGGAGGTGAAGGGAGAAGATGCAGAACACTAAGCAGGCCCGGCTGGACAGGGAGGTGGCCAGGTCCAAAGCGGAGCTTAGGCCCCAACACAGGGCTTGATGGTCACATTAGGATGTCATCGATGCCAGGGATCATCTGATCCATGCTCATTTTGACTGAGTCCCTCTGACTTAGGAGGAAAGGCATGATCTGGAACTCATTTTGAGCTGCCTCTTTCTAACACGTTCCATTGAAGATGCAGTCAGAAACATGTAAACTCTAATCTCTGATGAAGGATGCGCATCTATCAGGAGTTTTCAGTTACTATTTATAGAACTTTGCATCCCTTCATCCCTCAATTACTGTCCTGCTATTAATAAAAGGAAGTTCAGATCTCTGGTTTCATGTTTCAATGTCTACATGATGCTCAAAAAGACAAACAGTGAAAACGACCTTAGCAGACCCACTCGGCACTCTGCCTGATGAGGTGGCCTCCACTCTTGGCCACTTCTACATGATGCTCTCATTGTGCCCTTGGAGGAGAAGCAGGCAGCCTTCTCAATTGTCTCAGCTTCTGGTTGAGATACACATGACAGTCATCCTCATTGTGGAGTTGCCAGTTGGGTCACCTCCAGATACGCTCCACCTCCAACACTGGGCCCTGCTGCACACATGGTCCAATAGTCAGAGGGGATTCCATCTGATGTCTTTCCCATCCTCAGAGTGACTGCCTCAGCACCCGAATGGTGCTCTGGATGGCTGGAGGGGGCCACCAGTTGGGATGCAACTGGCATCCCCTCCAAACATCTCTCTGGCATCAATGCCACTGACATGTCTAGGCTATATAGTCAGTATTTGTTTCCCATCCCTAATTGCCCTTCAGAAGGTGGTGATGAGCTGCCTTCTTGGGACTGCTGCAGTCCAAGAGGTGTAGGTACACCCACAGTGCTGTTAGAAAGGGTGTTCCCAGATTTTGACCCAGTAAAAGTGAAGGAACGATGATATAGTTCCAGGTCAGGATGGTGTGTGGCTTGGAGGGGAACTTGCAGGTGGTGGTGTTCCAATGCATCTGCTGCCCTTGTCCTCCTGGGTGAGTGGCTGTAGAACATTTTAAATTTCCTTTTACGTTAACAGCTATTCTATTCTCATATTCTCTCTCTGTCAGGCTTACTTTTCTCTTCACTTTTCATCTCAATTTTTGGTGTTTGACCTGATTCTCACTTAAAGAATCCACATGATATGCATAATACCTCCTCTTTTTTTTGTTTCATCATATTCTCTATATCTTTCATCAACCCAAGGAACCCAAGCTTTGGTTTCCCCTACTTTTTGTCTTTTTTGGAATGTCCCTAGAATGTCTGAAGAAGCTCCTCTTTTAAAATCACCAAATGTTTTCTTCTATCTACTACTTTGAGTCTGAGATTTTGTAATTAATTCCAATTAATCATGAGGAATGAACCTTAATAGTTTGATTGCTATCTTTGATAAATACTGTCTTACGATCATGGCCTATTACACTACCAGGGCTTTTCCGTTCCCAATGACCTCTTTGATAGCTTACCAAATCTCTTGCATTAAACTATATCTCAGATCATCTTATATGATACTTCAGCGCTCTCTAATTTTTCTCCAAGATCTCCGCCTTGATGAAAGCCTGTCTCCCTGCATGTAAAGACTTCAAATGTGCAGACAAAGGGAACTAATTGTAATACATTCTAGAGCAAGAGGGCTATGGCACAGAACAAAAAGACAATTTGGGATTTTGCATTGACTCAATGATATGGATTATATCTTCCAACCATTTGGAGTGATTTGTTTGAACCACCACACCAGGGTGGTTGTCAACTTGCAGCTGCTGATCAGTTAAAATTCTATGCAGCATTTCATCGATCACCACATGATTCCTTTCACAGTGCCCATTGCTGATCAGACTTTCAGCTGCAGAATTGATGATCATAATGTTCATATTTTCACATGTCTATGAGCTTGTCATTGACAAATCCTCCATTATCAGTTAGAAACTTCTCTGTTGTCCCAAGTCTCGCCCCCATCCATTTCTCCATGATTTTGTCTAAATTACTCCTTTTGTCTTTACTATGTATTTTGTAGAAAGATGAAATCTGGTCATCACATCTATAAAATATAGAATGAAACTATTTCTGTCTTTGTGCCATATCTTTAGAACCATGACAATCACCTTGTTAAAGTCAAGTGCCTTATGTAATGATGGGATTTTTAACCTTTGACAAATACAGTGATCACATTGTCTATGTGACTTCCGCACAATTTGTTTTTTATTCCTCTGATTTTTATCACCTGATGCTATTAGCACCTGTTTTTCATCAGAATGTTAGACATCAGGGATGGAATTTAACAGCCCATTTCAGATAAAAGCAAAAAACTGCGGATGCTGGAAATCCAAAACAAAAATAAAAATAAAAATACCTGGAAAAACTCAGCAGGTCTGGCAGCATCTGCGGAGAGGAGCACAGTTAACGCTTCGAGTCCGTATGACTTGTCAACAGAACTAAGTAAAAATAGAATAGAGGTGAAATATAAGCTGCTTTAAGTGGGGGGTGGGGTGGGACAAGTAGAGCTGGATAGAGGGCCAGTGATAGATGGAGATAACCAAAAGATGTCACAGACAAAAGGATAAAGAGGTGTTGAAGGTGGTGATATTATCTAAGGAATGTGCTAATTAAGAGTAGAAAGCAGGACAAGCAAAGTACAAATAGCCTTAGTGGGGTTGGGGTGGGGTGAAGGAATAGAAATAGGCTAAAAGGTAGAGATAAAACAATGGACGGAAATACATTTAAAAATAATGGAAATAGGTGGGAAAAGAAAAATCTATATAAATTATTGGAAAAAAAGGGGGGGGTCGGAAAGGGGGTGGGGTTGGAGGAGAGAGTTCATGATCTAAAATTGTTGAACTCAATATTCAGTCCGGAAGGCTGTAAAGTGCCTAGTCGGAAGATGAGGTGCTGTTCCTCCAGTTTGCGTTGAACTTCACTGGAACAATGCAGCAGGCCAAGGACAGACATGTGGGCATGAGAGCAGGGTGGAGTGTTGAAATGGCAAGCGACAGGGAGGTCTGGTTCATGCTTGCGAACAGACCGAAGGTGTTCTGCAAGGCGGTCACCCAGTCTGCGTTTGGTCTCTCCAATCTAGAGGAAACCGCATTGGGAGCAACGAATGCAGTAGACTAAATTGAGGGAAGTGCAAGTGAAATGCTGCTTCACTTGAAAGGAGTGTTTGGGCCCTTGGACGGTGAGGAGAGGGGAAGTAAAGGAGCAGGTGTTGCACCTTCTGTGGTTGCATGGGAAGGTGCCGTGGGAGCGGGTTGAGGTGTAGGGGGTGATGGAGGAGTGGACCAGGGTGTCCCGGAGGGAATGATCCCTGCAGAATGCCGCCAGGAGGGGTGAAGGGAAGGTGTGTTTGGTGGTGGCATCATGCTGGAGTTGGCGGAAATGGCGGAGGATGATCCTTTGAATGCGGAGGCTGGTGGGGTGATAAGTGAGGACAAGGGGGACCCTATCATGTTTCTGGGAGGGAGAGGAAGGTGTGAGGGCGGATGCGTGGGAGATGGGCCAGACACAGTTGAGGGCCCTGTCAAGCACCGTGGGTGGAAAACCTCGGTTAAGGAAGAAGGAAGACATGTCAGAGGAACTGTTTTTGAAAGTGGCATCATCAGAACAGATGCGACGGAGGCAAAGGAACTGAGAGAATGGGATGGAGTCCTTACAGGAAGTGGGGTGTAAGGAGCTGTAGTTGAGGTAGCTGTGGGAGTCGGTAGGCTTGTAATGGATATTGGTGGACAGTCTATCACCAAAAATTGAGACAGAGAGGTCAAAAAAGGGAAGGGAAGTGTCAGAGATGGACCATGTGAAAATAATGGAGGGGTGAAAATTGGAAGCAAAATTAATAAATTTTTCCAGGTCCCGACGAGAGCATGAAGCAGCACCGAAGTAATCATCGATGTACCGGAGAAAGAGTTGTGGGAGGGGGCCAGAGTAGGACTGGAACAAGGAATGTTCCACATACCCCATAAAGAGACAGGCATAACTGGGGACCATGCGGGTACCCATAGCCACACCTTTTATTTGGAGGAAGTGAGAGGAGTTTAAGGAGAAATTGTTCAGTGTGAGAACAAGTTCAGCCAGACGGAGGAGAGTAGCGGTGGATGGGGATTGTTCGGGCCTCTGTTTGAGGAAGAAGCGGAGAGCCATCAGACCATCCGGTGGGGGATGGAGGTGTAGAGGGATTGGACGTCCATGGTGAAGAGGAGGCGGATGGGGTCAGGGAACTGGAAATTGTTGATATGATGTAGGGTGTCAGACGAAACACGGACGTAGGTGGGAAGGGACTGGACAAGGGGAGAGAGAATGGAGTCAAGATAGCAAGAAATGAATTCCGTGGGGTAGGAACAGGCTGACACGATCGGTCTGCCGGGACAGTCCTGTTTGTGGATTTTGGGTAGGAGGTAGAAGCGGGCCATCCGAGGTTGGGAGACTATCAGGTTGGAAGCTGTGGAAGGAAGATCTCCAGAGGAGATGAGGTCAGTAACAGTCCTGGAAACAATGGCTTGATGTTTAGTGGTGGGGTCATGGTCCAGGGAGAGGTAGGAGGAAGTGTCTGCGAGTTGACAGCCTCCGCGAGGTAGAGGTCAGTGCGCCAGACAACAACAGCACCACCCTTGTCAGCGGGTTTGATGACAATGTCAGGGTTGGACCTGAGAGAACGGAGCGCAGCAAGTTCAGAGAGCCCCGTTTCAGCATGGGCGGGGCCGTAAAATGCGCCAAGCTGTTCAAAACTCCATTGAACTCAGCGGGACTGTGAAATCCCGCCAGCATAAAATTCCGCCCTAGGTTCTATTATGGAATACAATAATGTCCTGACTGGTTGAACCGCAGACCAAATTGAATTTCCACAAGTATTTGCCTTACCATGCTCATTTGTGTTTTTTTCAGAGAAGGTTTACTCAACAGCATGGATGTCTCACCAGAGATTACATCAGTACTTATTAAGTGGCTTACTCCAGCTATTTCACATGAATTTGCACTTTCTTTCGTGACCTCATCAGCAAACCTAAAGCAATTAGTACTTTTATGTTCAGAATCATAGAATTGTTACAGCGCAATTCGGCCCATCATGTCTGCACTGGCTCTCCAAATGAGCATTTCACCGAGTGCCATTCTCCTGCCTTCTCCCCGTAACCCTGCAAATTGTTTCTTTTCAAATAATCATCTAATTCCCTCTTGAATGCCTCGATTGAACCTACCTCCATCATACTCTCAGGCAGTGCGTTCCAGACCCTAACCACTTGCTGCATGAAAAGATTTTTCTCATATCGTTTTTGCTTCTTTTACCTTATTTTACTAATTACCTTAAATCTGTGCCCTCTGGTCCTCAATCCTTCTGCCAATAGGAACAGCTTCCCCTTGTCTCTTCATGATTTTGAATACTTCTATCAAATCTCCTGTTGTTGGTTCTTGGTGTTGATCCTCAATAGTTAGTGAATCAAGATAACATTTTAACCAATCTGCCCAGATACTGATGAAGTAACTCTTTCGAGTTATCAACAGTCACAGATTGTAACTCTTTCGAGTACATTCACAGTTCTTGGTTTCCGGGAGTGGGACATGAACCCACAACCCTCTGATTCAAAGGTGAGGGTGCTATGAACTGAGCCACAGCTGACACCTCTATACTGATGAAGTACAAGGACAAAGTTAAAGAAGTCCACAACTAACACATTAATTACAGGACTAAAATTCCTTGTGACCAGTATAATTTGTTTGGATTGATCATTTTATCCAGTTAGAAGCAGTAGCCTGTCCATATGAGACACCTGAGCACAATCAAGTAATTTGAATGCTGTTACTGATCTAGTGATCCTCAAATTGAACCTTGTCGATCTTTCACTCAATTTGTTAAAGTCATTGGTACATTCCTCCACAGAATGATCATTTGTTTTCTGAAATCTATGAAATTCTGACCATGCCTCATAGATCACAGATCATCTTTCTTGTACATTCCATACAAGTACTCTGTTAGAAGGTCCAACTTTCATCGGTGCCCAACTGATGGTCATCCATCTCACAAAATACTTTGCTTCTGATTTTATTTCTTGTAGGAAGTGACAATGCCAAGAACATACCATGTTTTTCTTTAGTAGGGACATTATAATGTCCACATATCCACTTCATTCTTCCAGTTCTCATATGGTCAGACACCAAGAATATTCTAGGGTAATCATACCATGACACTTTGCACTTCTGCCATTTTCCCCTATGGCCATATGGATTCTAGTTTTCTGTCTGAAAAATATTTCTTGGTATCCAACCTTCACCTTTAAACAATCATCACCTGCTACCACAACACAAAAGCAAAATACTGTGGATGTTGGAAATCTGAAATAAACATAGGAAGTGCTAGAAATACTCATCAGGTCAGGCAGCATTTGTGGATAGAAAAAAGAGTTAGCATTTCAGGTCTGAGACCTTTCATATGCGATACAGAATGTGCAGATACAGAATGTCTCTTCCTCTCCATGGTTGCACCTAGGCCTCCATTGCAATATCAAAAAACTTTGATGATTGGTCTCTTACATACATGTTTACCCATTCTCCATTATATGAAAACACAGATTCTACTCACAAAGGATACCAGCCACAGTGCATGTGCTCTTTACGAGATGCGGGTTGCCTAAGAGTCAGTGCTTCACAAATTATTTCCCCACTTTAAAATGAATGTGACCCCAGATGCCAACAAAAACCAAATAGCAGTAAAGCAGCAATAGTAACATTCAGCACATAATTATTAAAGTTTTGCATATTATAGATCAATGTATTCTATTAGTACTCTGCTTGAAGGCAGGTCCTTGGCTCCATGTCTGCTAATGCTTCACTCTGAACTCTTTTTCTTGGCAGCTTTTGTCAGGGGTGGTTTGGCATTGCCTTCTACTCTTATGAGCAGAGAGAGGAGGCAGGACACTGGTATACCTCAGCCAGAATGGGACTCAAACTCGCACTGTCGGCATTACTCTGAACCATATGCTATTCATCAAGCCAACTGAGCTAACCGGCCCCCAAGATCAACGTATAAATATGGAAATCTGTGTTTTTAAAGTACCTCAGTCCCTCACCAAACACCCTCTTACACACACACACACATACACATACACTCTAATCAGCCACTCCCCACAAACACTGTAATCAGCACTCCAACACCCCACCAAGCAGTGTAATCAGTCCCACTGACCCCACACAGGTCAGCTAGCCAGTGGTGGCTACTGGGAAGTGGCAGCAGCTCTGTCTTGAGAATAATGCTGCCAGTGTTGAGATTGGATCTGAAAGACTCAATAGGAGATGGATGGAATGCTTTCCCATAGAACCAGGTTACTTCACTTCAATAATGCAGCAATAAAGTGCAGATCACAATGATACAACTCGGAAAAAGAATCTGAGAGATGAGCAGGACAAGGACAAGGCCAGGTGCCTCCAAGGCCAGATGCCTCCAAGGCCTCAGTGCTGGTGAAGGGCACAGCCTCAGGAGGGGGAGCTTGATTTTTCTGCGATTGCAATTGAAGTTGAGACCCAAATTTTGGAAACCATTGCTTTAAGTAGTATTAGCCACTCTCAGAATCGGGTCTTCTGCTGATACATGTAGCTAACAAACAGAGGCGGAGAGGATAGCATGGCCGCACACAGTAATCAGGTGAAACAGCAAGCAGCACCAATTTAGCATGCTGTCTGCAACACAACGAACAGTCACAAGGTGATCACGTACTGCAATTTCCATAAAGGCAAAATACTCGGATGCTGGAAACCTGAAACAAAAGCAAAAATTGTTGGTAAAACTCCAGGTCTGACAGCATCTGTGGAGAGAAAGACGGAGTTAACATTTCAAGTCAATGAAGAAGAGTCATACGGACACGAAACGTTAACTCTGTCTTTCTCTCCATAGATGCTATCAGACCTGCTGAATTTTTCCAGAATTTTTTGTTTTTGTTGCTATGATTTCCATACTTGTTTCCAAGGATTACCTAATTTATCCCCATAAATCCAATAGCTTGAGTTTTTTAAGATTCGTATTTTTAGTTGAATGTAAGATATATTTTTAAAATGCATGGATGTTGCTTTGAATAATTATGTTTTGTGTTATTTGTTTAAGGCATTATTTGAAAAATGCTGGGCACAATCGAAATTGCCCTCATTTCAAAAGTTTAGACGACTGCATTTGAGAATTTGCTGCCATGTTTCAATGAAAGAATCAACTGAAACATCAAGTAAAATTTAAGAGGGAAAACACAGGAGCTTCTGTAGCTTGTGTTTGGAATATTATCACTAAAGTTCCAAATGTCTCGGTGCTGGATATTTAGACTCGCAGCTGTAAAGGCACTTTTGATTGTAGACATGTGTTGACCTCATTCACTTACCACCAAGCTGATAAATTGCTATTTTGCAATCTAGTGCATTTTAATGGCTAAAGCTGGACATGTTTCACTGAATGCATGGTTACTGTCAAACAGAAGAACTCCATCAGACAGGGGTATAAAGCCCAGGGCCAATAAGTTGGTTGTAAACAGGAATGTTCATTTATGGGACACAAACTTTGGCACTTTGAAAGAGATATGAAATGGATATATGCAAAAATGTTGGTGACCCTCAAGCTTGGATTTCAAAAGTTGCACAGATTTGAGAGTTTGAAAGAGAATCAGTTAGAGTAGGAAGTGCCTGCAGTGTGGTTTGATTTCAGTCCAATGTGGATGTGGGCAGAGCAAAAGCATGTCATAGATGTTATGATGGAGGACATGAGGCCAATATGGAGAACTGCCTTCCAGAAACAGCACCACAAATCTCCAAAGCAAGAATAACAAGATGTAGCTACAAGTGTGACTTCATCAGAGAGATACCATACACCTGCAGACAATTTCAAACAGAAGCTTAATGGTCTTGTCAGTCAAAGTAAGAAAACAAATCCAACATCCAGTGCTGGATGAGCAGTCATTTCCTCCAATTAAATATTGGGTAGTCTGAAGCCACTGCTTTCAGTCTCCACTACAAATTCCATTCCCTAGCTACTGAGCCTACCCCTCTCTCTGCAACAGTCTGAGATTAACTCAGTCTGTTTGCAAACTTAGTATCACAATTGACCATGAAGTGAGCTTCGAACCTCATATTTGTGGCATCACTAAAACCACCTTTTTGCACCTCTGTAATATTACCTGACTTTACCTGTCTCAGCTCACCTACTGTTGAAAACCCGGCCACGATTTTACAAGCAGTGCCAAGGTGCAGCTGCCAGGGCAGGAAGTGGATGGCACTTGGCTCCTAACCCGATCAACTGATTGCACTGCTATATCGAGCTGGCTGACCAATTTGGCAAAGTGAGTAGGGCAGCCATTCCGAGAATGGAGGCCAGCACTGAGGCAGTGGCTGTGGGATTCACTGATGCTGGTGGATGTGCTGGCATCATTCTTAATGGGCTGCCAACACTGGAGCACAGCTGAAGCCTTCCTTGACTGGAGCCAGCCTTGCTTGAAGCCATCCTTCCCTGAAGACCCTGCCAGTGGGAGAAGGCCAACAGGTCAGCAAAGCAAACCTTGCAGAGTCCAGTGGAATAAGACATTTGTCAGCTTGGCAGAAGGAAGATCCTGAGTGGCCCCACGCTTCAGTGGCAGCTTCCTGTATTTTCCCCACCAGCTGCTCAGGATAGAGGTAAAGCCCCTATCCCCATGGACGGAAGGAGGAGACCTCTCCGCCAAATTAAGAAAGCCTGGATGGAGGTCACAGAGAAAATCAGTCACTGTGGAGTCATCAGGAGAACCTGGCTGCAATACCACGTGTGAATTACCTTCTCTGTTTCGTCAAGATGAGTACCCCATACCCAGTTCCCTTAGGAGTCAGTAAATGGATGTGTGTGAGGGTGTGGCTGCTGGGGAGGGAGACCCCACTCAGTCAATGGAAATGGTGTCAGGCTGCAGCACCTCCTATGAAAGGGGTGGAGGCAACTTGGTCAACAGGCCCTAATCGGTCAATGGTGACATTTTCACAGTCACTTCAGAATGACCTAACACCAGGCGCATTTGAGTGCCCCCAAAATGGACAGCTAGGTTACCAGCCAGTTAGGAATTGTGCCTGTTATTTTGGGGCAGCCAACATTCCTCTCCCTTGTTCCCGCAGGAGAAGAAGGCCCACAATATGAAATAAAGGGCCGAGACAGGTGATGTGGTTCTATTTCTCGCCACCCTCATATCCATGTAAGAGGAGGCTCTGGAACGGGCAGGGCAGCATGGTGGCCACTACATTGTAGATGCTGAAGCAGAAGTGCATGTGCGAGAGGTCCTTAGCCATGTATGAGCGATGGTGTTTCTGTGTCCTCCAGTGTGCAAACAGTAAGTCCTCACTTTAATTCACCCTGCTTAATGTTGTTTTGTGTTAAAGCCTTTATCCTTTAGTGCCTGTTCCGCTGATTTATATTGTGATTTATGTTTTTACGTCATGGAACAGGGCGGTCAGGAGGCTTGTGTGCAACCTCAGCAGTTGGCTTTGAATGTTCCCAGATCAGATCTGCTTTTGCTCTGCTTGTTGCCTCACCCCCATCCTGCTCACTGCCCCACTCCCACCCTCCTCACTGCCTCACTCCCACTCTCCTCACTGCCCCACTCCCACCCTCCTCACTGCCTCACTCCAACCCTCCTCACTGCCTCACTCCCACCCTCCTCACTGCCTCACTCCCACCCTCCTCACTGCCTCACTCCCACCCTCCTCACTGCCTCACTCCCACCCTCCTCACTGTCTCACTCCCACCCTGCTGACTGCCTCACTCCCACCCTCCTCACTGCCTCACTCCCACCCTCCTCACTGCCTCACTCCCACCCTCCTCACTGCCCCACTCCCACCCTGCTGACTGCCTCACTCCCACCCTCCTCACTGCCTCACTCCCACTCTCCTCACTGCCCCACTCCCACCCTCCTCACTGCCTCACTCCCACCCTCCTCACTGCCTCACTCCCACCCTCCTCACTGCCTCACTCCCACCCTCCTCAGTGCCTCACTCCTACCCTCCTCACTGCCTCACTCCCACCCTGCTGACTGCCTCACTCCCACCCTCCTCACTGCCTCACTCCCACCCTCCTCACTGCCTCACTCCCACCCTCCTCACTGCCCCACTCCCACCCTGCTCACTGTCCCACTCCCACCCTCCTCACTGCCTCACTCCCACTCTCCTCACTGCCCCACTCCCACCCTCCTCACTGCCTCACTCCCACCCTGCTCACTGCCTCACTCCCACCCTCCTCACTGCCCCACTCCTACCCTCCTCACTGCCTCACTCCCACCCTCCTCACTCCCACCCTGCTCACTGCCTAACTCCCATACTCCTCACTGCCCCATTCCCACCCTGCTCACTGCCCCACTCCCACCCTCCTCACTGCCTCACTCCCACCCTGCTCAATGCCTCACTCCCACCCTCCTCACTGCCTCACTCCCACCCTCCTCACTGCCTCACTCCCACCCTCCTCACTGCCTCACTCCCACCCTCCTCACTGCCTCACTCCCACCCTCCTCACTGCCTCACTCCCACCCTGCTCAATGCCTCACTCCCACCCTCCTCACTGCCTCACTCCCACCCTCCTCACTGCCTCATTCCCACCCTGCTCACTGCCTCACTCCCACCCTGCTCACTGCCTCACTCCCACCCTGCTCACTGCCTCACTCCCACCCTCCTCACTGCCTCACTCCCACCCTCCTCACTGCCCCACTCCCACCCTGCTCACTGCCTCACTCCCACCCTCCTCACTGCCTCACTCCCACCCTCCTCACTGCCTCACTCCCACCCTCCTCACTGCCTCACTCCCACCCTCCTCACTGCCTCACTCCCACCCTCCTCACTGCCTCACTCCCACCCTCCTCACTGCCTCACTCCCACCCTCCTCACTGCCTCACTCCCACCCTGCTCACTGCCTCACTCCCACCCTTCTCACTGCCTCACTACCACCCTCCTCATTGCCTCAATCCCACCCTCCTCACTGCCTCACTCCCACCCTGCTCACTGCCTCACTCCCACCCTACTCTCTGCCCCACTCCCACCCTCCTCACTCCCACCCTGCTCGCCCCCTCACTCCCACCCTTCTCACTCCCACCCTGCTCACTGCCTCACTCCCACCCTCCTCACTGCCTCACTCCCACCCTCCTCACTGCCTCACTCCCACCCTCCTCACTGCCTCACTCCCACCCTTCTCACTGCCCCACTCCCACCCTCCTCACTGCCTCACAACCACCCTCCTCACTGCCCCACTCCCACCCTGCTCACTGCCCCACTCCCACCCTCCTCACTGCCTCACTCCCACCCTCCTCACTGCCCCACTCCCACCCTGCTCACTGCCCCACTCCCACCCTCCTCACTGCCTCACTCCCACCCTCCTCACTCCCACCCCCCTCACTGCCTCACTCCCACCCTCCTCACTGCCTCACTCCCACCCTCCTCACTGCCTCACTCCCACCCTCCTCACTGCCCCACTCCCACCCTGCTCACTGCCCCACTCCCACCCTCCTCACTGCCTCACTCCCACCCTCCTCACTGCCCCACTCCCACCCTGCTCACTGCCCCACTCCCACCCTCCTCACTGCCTCACTCCCACCCTCCTCACTCCCACCCCCCTCACTGCCTCACTCCCACCCTCCTCACTGCCTCACTCCCACCCTGCTGACTGCCTCACTCCCACCCTCCTCACTGCCTCACTCCCACCCTCCTCACTGCCTCACTCCCACCCTCCTCACTGCCCCACTCCCACCCTGCTGACTGCCTCACTCCCACCCTCCTCACTGCCTCACTCCCACTCTCCTCACTGCCCCACTCCCACCCTCCTCACTGCCTCACTCCCACCCTCCTCACTGCCTCACTCCCACCCTCCTCACTGCCTCACTCCCACCCTCCTCAGTGCCTCACTCCTACCCTCCTCACTGCCTCACTCCCACCCTGCTGACTGCCTCACTCCCACCCTCCTCACTGCCTCACTCCCACCCTCCTCACTGCCTCACTCCCACCCTCCTCACTGCCCCACTCCCACCCTGCTCACTGTCCCACTCCCACCCTCCTCACTGCCTCACTCCCACTCTCCTCACTGCCCCACTCCCACCCTCCTCACTGCCTCACTCCCACCCTGCTCACTGCCTCACTCCCACCCTCCTCACTGCCCCACTCCTACCCTCCTCACTGCCTCACTCCCACCCTCCTCACTCCCACCCTGCTCACTGCCTAACTCCCATACTCCTCACTGCCCCATTCCCACCCTGCTCACTGCCCCACTCCCACCCTCCTCACTGCCTCACTCCCACCCTGCTCAATGCCTCACTCCCACCCTCCTCACTGCCTCACTCCCACCCTCCTCACTGCCTCACTCCCACCCTCCTCACTGCCTCACTCCCACCCTCCTCACTGCCTCACTCCCACCCTCCTCACTGCCTCACTCCCACCCTGCTCAATGCCTCACTCCCACCCTCCTCACTGCCTCACTCCCACCCTCCTCACTGCCTCATTCCCACCCTGCTCACTGCCTCACTCCCACCCTGCTCACTGCCTCACTCCCACCCTGCTCAATGCCTCACTCCCACCCTCCTCACTGCCTCACTCCCACCCTGCTCAATGCCTCACTCCCACCCTCCTCACTGCCTCACTCCCACCCTCCTCACTGCCTCATTCCCACCCTGCTCACTGCCTCACTCCCACCCTGCTCACTGCCTCACTCCCACCCTGCTCACTGCCTCACTCCCACCCTCCTCACTGCCTCACTCCCACCCTCCTCACTGCCCCACTCCCACCCTGCTCACTGCCTCACTCCCACCCTCCTCACTGCCTCACTCCCACCCTCCTCACTGCCTCACTCCCACCCTCCTCACTGCCTCACTCCCACCCTCCTCACTGCCTCACTCCCACCCTCCTCACTGCCTCACTCCCACCCTCCTCACTGCCTCACTCCCACCCTCCTCACTGCCTCACTCCCACCCTGCTCACTGCCTCACTCCCACCCTTCTCACTGCCTCACTACCACCCTCCTCATTGCCTCAATCCCACCCTCCTCACTGCCTCACTCCCACCCTGCTCACTGCCTCACTCCCACCCTACTCTCTGCCCCACTCCCACCCTCCTCACTCCCACCCTGCTCGCCCCCTCACTCCCACCCTTCTCACTCCCACCCTGCTCACTGCCTCACTCCCACCCTCCTCACTGCCTCACTCCCACCCTCCTCACTGCCTCACTCCCACCCTCCTCACTGCCTCACTCCCACCCTTCTCACTGCCCCACTCCCACCCTCCTCACTGCCTCACAACCACCCTCCTCACTGCCCCACTCCCACCCTGCTCACTGCCCCACTCCCACCCTCCTCACTGCCTCACTCCCACCCTCCTCACTGCCCCACTCCCACCCTGCTCACTGCCCCACTCCCACCCTCCTCACTGCCTCACTCCCACCCTCCTCACTCCCACCCCCCTCACTGCCTCACTCCCACCCTCCTCACTGCCTCACTCCCACCCTCCTCACTGCCTCACTCCCACCCTCCTCACTGCCCCACTCCCACCCTGCTCACTGCCCCACTCCCACCCTCCTCACTGCCTCACTCCCACCCTCCTCACTGCCCCACTCCCACCCTGCTCACTGCCCCACTCCCACCCTCCTCACTGCCTCACTCCCACCCTCCTCACTCCCACCCCCCTCACTGCCTCACTCCCACCCTCCTCACTGCCTCACTCCCACCCTGCTCCTGCCTCTCTCCTGCCCTGCTCCTGCCTCTCTCCCACCCTGTTCGCTGCCTCTCTCCCACCCTGCTCCTGCCTCTCTCCCGCCCTGCTCCTGCCTCTCTCCCACCCTGCTCGCTGCCTCTCTCCCACCCTGCTCCTGCCTCTCTCCCACCCTGCTCCTGCCTCTCTCCTGCCCTGCTCCTGCCTCTCTCCCACCCTGCTCCTGCCTCTCTCCCACCCTGTTTGCTGCCTCTCTCTCACCCTGCTCGCTGCCTCTCTCCCACCATGTTCGCTGCCTCTCTCCCACCCTGCTCGCTGCCTCTCTCCCACCCTGTTCGCTGCCTCTCTCCCACCCTGCTCCTGCCTCTCTCCCACCCTGCTCGCTGCCTCTCTCCCACCCTGCTCGCTGCCTCTCTCCCACCCTGTTCGCTGCCTCTCTCCCACCCTGCTCCTGCCTCTCTCCCACCCTTCTCCCACCCTGTTCGCTGCCTCTCTCCCACCCTGCTCCTGCCTCTCTCCCACCCTGCTCGCTGCCTCTCTCCTGCCCTGCTCGCTGCCTCTCTCCTACCCTGCTCCTGCCTCTCTCCCACCCTGCTCCTGCCTCTCTCCCACCCTGCTCGCTGCCTCTCTCCCACCCTGCTCCTGCCTCTCTCCCACCCTGCTCGCTGCCTCTCTCCCACCCTGCTCCTGCCTCTCTCCCACCCTGCTCCTGCCTCTCTCCCACCCTGCTCCTGCCTCTCTCCCACCCTGTTCGCTGCCTCTCTCCCACCCTGTTCGCTGCCTCTCTCCCACCCTGCTCGCTGCCTCTCTCCCACCCTGTTCGCTGCCTCTCTCCCACCCTGCTCCTGCCTCTCTCCCACCCTGCTCCTGCCTCTCTCCCACCCTGCTCCTGCCTCTCTCCCACCCTGCTCGCTGCCTCTCTCCCACCCTGCTCCTGCCTCTCTCCCACCCTGTTCGCTGCCTCTCTCCCACCCTGCTCCTGCCTCTCTCCCACCCTGCTCCTGCCTCTCTCCCACCCTGCTCCTGCCTCTCTCCCACCCTGCTCGCTGCCTCTCTCCCACCCTGCTCCTGCCTCTCTCCCACCCTGCTCCTGCCTCTCTCCCACCCTGCTCCTCCCTCTCTCCCACCCTGCTCCTGCCCTGCTCCTGCCTCTCCCATGCTGTTAGCTTCTTCCATGACCATACCTATTTGGCTACCAAGTTTCATTGAAATCTGTTTTTTGGTTTTTGAAATATATTGTTTACAAACCCACTAAATATAAGAGCAAACGTCACATAATACTTGCATTGGAGGCAGTTCATTGAAGGTTCGCAAGGTCTGGGATGAAAGGGTTAGCTTATGAGGAAAGGTTGAGCAAGTTGGGTCTATACTCATTGGATATTAGAAGAATGAGAGGTGACCTTATTGAAGCATATCAGATGCTGAAGTGGGCTTGAAAGGGTAAAAGCTGAAAGGGTATTTTCCCTCATAATGGAATCCAGAACTAGGGTTCAGTTTAAAAATAACTAGTCTCCCATTTAAGATGGAGATGAGGGGAAATTTCATCTCTTGGAAAACTATTATTCTTTCAAATTCCCTATCCCAGAGAGCAGTGGATGCTGGGTCATTGAATAGATTCAAGGCTGAATTAAGCAGATTTTTGATCAGCAAGGAAGTCAAGTGTTATGCGGGGGCAGGCAGGAAAACAGAGTTCGGGCCATAGTCAGATCAGCCATGATCTTATTGAATGGCAGAGCACACTCGAAGGGCCAAATGGCCTACTCTTGCTCCTATTTCTTATGATCTTGTTCTTATAGCTCATTCCTCAAGCATGCACTATTACCCATTGGTTATTGAACAGCTCTCTTTCTCACTCCCCATTTCCAATTATATCCTACTTTTGAAAGTACTGATTTATTTTGGTCTCAGTGCTACAGGTGCTGGCAGTGTAGGACTGAAACCTATCAAGTCGTCATTGTGGTTAGAAAAGGATGAATATCTATAAGGAAAATAGGTTAACCATTTAAACATGATTTCAAATTTAGGTCATTAATAGGGCTGCAAAATTAGGCTTCAAAGTGCCACTGTACCAGTGCTATAGAGCCCTGATGTCAGAAATTAGTGTGTCTTGTACCAGTGATGCAGGCCCTGTGGCCTCCCATGCTGGGAAGAATATTAGCGTGGGGATGTCATGCATGTGCCAGAGGCTTTCGATGTGTGCAGATCATGACATCAAACAGCCTTTCCGACTAACTTGCTTTCTGAAACTTGGATTACGCTGGAACATGCGTTGGTCTGGACAGGGAACCTCCTGCTAGTGCTATTCACAAGACCAGACATCCAACTTGCAAGTGATTTACATCTCTGCTTTCAACCTTTGTGGAAGTACTATGGAGTTTTTTTTTTAAGAGGTGTGTGAATGAGTTGTTAGATTTGCCAAGGAAGTGTTGCTGTAAACCGTAAACAGCTCTGAGCCTTGAGGGTCTGGCCTCTGACTGCACCACCTCAGCATGGTGGCTGCAATCTGGCTGGCTGGCTGACAGACAACAGCAAGGGCATTGGTGGAGTGACAATGGTGCGAACCCTGAGAGAGGAAAGCAAGTTCATGTCCCTCAATCTGTTGGTAGACAGATTGCTGAACTTCCGCAAGAGCATTGAGTTCCAAAGGCCATGATAGCAGCAGTCTGAACCTGACTGGTAGCAAGCATGATCCTATGACCACCATCTGAGCTTCCACTGCAGCACTTAGACATCGGGTCAGTAATGGCCATGCTGTAGTGAATGTTAAGATAGTGGTTACTAGCTACTTCATCATGGATGGGCCTGCAAATGCTGTCGTGGAGTTGGCCACTTCATCAAAGGAGAGGATGGACTCCAAGGTCTGCACAATGCCTGCCACATTGGAACCAGACTTTTCCCTGCTCCATGACAGTGGCAAGGAGCTGTCTGACAGGCCTGCCAATGTACCATATTTCTCAGTATCCATGTCATTCAGCATTCTCTTGTATGCAAATGAATCAAAATCTTTACCTGCAGCAGAATTCATGTGCAATCTTGTCCTTGGCTGAGCTGGTTCATGAACTATCCTGTCCCCCTGCCCTGGCTGCAGCCCACTCATGCCCCATCACTTACCAGACAAAGATCCTGATTCTATACCATCTTCTAAAGTTTGTGCAATGCCAGCATCTGAGCTAGTGGTTGCTCAGATGAACTACATCTTCAGCAGTGTTGTGGCATTGCTCTCACCCTTCCTCCTTAGGCGGCATGTGTCTGAAAGCAGAAAAGGGCAGGATGAGATGACGAAAGTGGGAGTTGGGAAATCAAGAGGTCCATCGTCACACCATAAGCAGCTTGAACCTCATGCCAGGCAGCAGGATGAGAATAAGGTGGGATTTCAGAAGGAGCATAGACAGGAGCACACCATTAATTTCAACATTCTTGGCAATGCTAGATGCAATGGGCTGCATTGCTCCATTTCAATGATCTAGGGAACTATATCCTCCATAGGAGTAAATAGATGTATGCCTGGCACCTGCAATTGTGCTCGACCTTGTCCTGCAAGAGAGAGCGAGAAGAATGTCAGTGATTACATTGCACAGTGATGTGTCTAGCTGGAGTTATGTGGAGGCTGTAGGAGTTGGGTGTGAGGGTTACATCATTGGAATTATGTGAGGGTGAGGTGGGGCATCTGAATGTTAAGCCTGAGTCCTAACTGCTAGGCAAAAACAGAAATACCTGGAAAAACTCAGCAGGTCTGGCAGCATCGGCGGAGAAGAACAAAGTTGACGTTTCGAGTCCTCATGACCCTTCAACAGAACTAAGTAAAAATAGGAGAGGGGTGAAATATAAGCTGGTTTAAGGTGGGGGGAGGGTGGGGGGAGATCCTCACAAATTCTCACCCCACCCCCCCCACCTTAAACCAGCTTATGTTTCACCCCTCTCCTATTTTTACTTAGTTCTGTTGAAGGGTCATGAGGACTCGAAACGTCAACTTTGTTTAGTTCTGTTGAAGGGTCATGAGGACTCGAAATGTCAACTTTGTTTAGTTCTGTTGAAGGGTCATGAGGACTCGAAACATCAACTTTGTTTAGTTCTGTTGAAGGGTCATGAGGACTCAAAATGTCAACTTTGTTTAGTTCTGTTGAAGGGTCATGAGGACTCGATATGTCAACTTTGTTCTTCTCCGCCGATGCTGCCAGACCTGCTGAGTTTTTCCAGGTATTTCTGTTTTTGTTTTGGATTTCCAGCATCTGCAGTTTTTTGTTTTTATCTCCTAACTGCTAGGGACTGGTGATGTGTGGATGAGGGGAGTGTGATGCGTTTGAGCAGCATGAGAGGCTGGTTCTGTAGTAGTTGTGGGATGTCATGTGAAGGTGCATTCATTGACCTTGACCATCCATGTGAGGTCATTGAACTTCTTGAGGCACTGCTGCCAGGTCCTCAGGGCAAGACTCCGGGAATTCACCTCTCCCTTTCCCTTCGGAGGGTGTTCCTCGAGGGCACCCTGCCATGCCTTCCCGTCCATCGTGCCACCCCCCCCGCCCCCCATCAACCACAGCAGAAACATGGCTTCTCTCAGGTCACCCTCCACCACTAAGGCCTCCAGTGCCGGATCCAGGTACTTTGGAGCTCTCTCTTGTTTAGCTTCTGCTTGAAGCTAATTGTAGTACTACAGGCAGTCAGTAGCAGCTTTCCACTAATGAGTGCAGCCCTCCTTAAAGAGGCCATGCTGCCCTTTAAGAGGTGCAGACAAACAGAAACACATGCTAGTCATAGAATCTGTTAGGCACTCTGTTTGAGCATTCAGGCAGGCAACAGCGCAGGTTGTGCTCGGCTGAACGTTAAAATCACGCAAATGAGAGGCAGCATGAATCTTGCACCCAAAAATGGGAGGAAACCAAATTTTTACCATAAAAGTTTCCTTCTACCTGATTTTAATCTGTTTACTCCATTATCCAATTAAAAAGTTATAAAATTGTTGTTTATTAAGAGACAGCTAGCAGAATATCTACCATTTCCTATTTACTATAACACATTTCTTTAACCATCTGTTACCAATTATGACTCATGCTCTTAAAAAGTACAGCTTTCCAGTTATTTTCAAATTTTTGACAGGCCCAAAGGCCATCCAGGTTTCAAACACTGACTAAATAGGATTAGTAGTGTCAATTCCTCAGAGTGGAAAGTTGCTGTCATGGGATTAGGATATTTTGATGGATTTAGAAGGAATCTCTTCAAAATATCAACCACGTCTAACTGAAAGATTCACTGTATAACTCATGCTATATCCTGAAAAACAGGGACCTAATTGGGCTAGGGGATAAAATGCTTTATACTTAATACCCACAGCCTCCACTACTTAATGAAGCTATTTCCGGGAACTTATCAGCAAGGTGTTTACTTTCTCGCCCCATTTCCAGACAGAATGTAAGAAAAAGCTGGTTGTCCAAAGGACAAATGCCCTAAAGTCCATAAGATTCAGGACTAATCTCAAATTTCCTCAATCTTCATGGTAAGTGTACCCAGACTGCTGCTCAATGACTAAGGGCTCTCTGCAGGACAGACTTGCCCTGCAGATGTTCACTAATGGTGAGAAGAAGCATGCTTCAATTTTGCATTGTGGACAATTAAACATCTGTGGGACATCTGTCAGTTGAAAGGATATTATGTGGACTTTGCTTGAAGCTGGTGAATTATTAAAACATATGGGCCTACTTCCTGTGTCTACTCTGCCCTGACAGTCAACCCATCACCTTACCCACCCTGGCTTTACCATGACATCAAAAAGATGAGGAAGTTTCCAATTCCGCAAAACCACCCTGAATCCTACTAAACATCTGAACACCATCATTCCAAGTAAATAATGTGTCATGCTTTTGGCTGAAACCATTAATTAGCCAATTGATATCAACTGTGTTCTTTTACAGTATTACTCATCTGTATAATATTCTCTGGATGCAATTTTCACTTCATTTCCACTGCAGTTATAAAAAGGAAACTGGAGCAGGCTGCATTATAATTGATGACCAATTTTACTTCCAGGTTGGGAGTGAAAATTCACCCTTCCATCCCCAGAGGAACAAAAGAGGCGAGTTCAGAGAATTAAAGACCATCGGAAAAATGTAAACAAAGCTGTTTGCAATGGAGGAAATGTTGGAGACCAGAGGTTAAAGAAAAAATACCTATCAGGTGAGCAGCTTCATCTTTTTTGTTCCTTTATTCTTTTAAGGGATGTGAAGATCACTGGAAAGGCCAGCAATTGATGCCCATCCCTAACTGCCCTTGAACTGAGTGGCTTGCTAGGACATTGCAGAGGTCAGTTAAGAGTCAGCCACATTGCTGTAAATCTGAAGTCGTATGTAGGCCAGACCAGGTAAGGATGGTGGATTTCCTTCCCTAAAGGACATTAGTGAACCAGATAGTTTCCATTTTACCATACAAAGATCAACTTTATGTTCCAGATTTATTAATTGAATTGAAAGTCTACCATCTGTTCTGGTGGGTTTGTGAACCCATGCCCTCTGGATTACTAGTCTGGTGACATTACCACTACACTACCATCTCCTCTTTTTAATCGAGAGAGATCTAGGATTTTCAGTTACAATTAATTCAGATGGTGAGGCTAAGAATGTGATTTGGTGGAGGTATTGAAGGTAAGAATCAGTAACTATTGATTGATCTAAACTAAATGTCAAATTAATAGAATTGGATGCTCCAAGTGGGAAGACGTACCAAGGACCAGAGATAGCTGTAAAACACTATTGTGCCTATTCTCTGACCCACACTCTTTTTGTGAGTATTGTAAATCCACTAGGATTGTAAGATCAATTAATTTATTTGATTAAGGATTTGTATGTAGACTTTATAATGTTTGTTATCCAATAAAGATGAGACAAATGATGAAACAAAGAGTATGAGAAAATACTGGCAGCTTTAGGAACAATGTATAGCTTTAAGTTTCATTTATATTTTGTATTTGGGTGTTAAAAAAGGTGAAACCCGGTTTTAGTTTCATTTAGAGATTTTTGTGTGCTGGGTGCCGGGAAGTCTGAGGCCCTGTTTGTATGTGTGCATTTTTAATGAGGTTTTACAACTCTTGAAGTGAAGAGATGAGTTACCAAGGGGTTAGTAGTTTAATGAAGTTTAAAAAAAACATAAAGTGGAAAAAAACTGTGCTGTTGCCTAATGACAGGGGTTCAGAGACACACAGAGAGACAGGAAAACACAGGAGGACAGTCAGTTAGTGTTTGCATACCAGAGACTGCAGACAGAAGGTCTAATCTCTCTAATAAGAAATCTTGCAAGCCTGCTGGGGAACTGAGTTTTGGGAACTCATGTGTTTGCTCTGAAGTTGAAGTAATAATGGGTTTAGATTGTGGTCTTTGGGTGACTCAGAGAGAGGTACCAACTGAAGAAAACATCTAGTGAATGTTCAAAAGTCCACCAGAAGAAAACTGTTTGAAACTGATCTAACCCAAGAAACCTAGGTGTTGAAACAGTGCTAAGTCTTCACTGGAGTTTTGTGCCCATAAGGTTGCTGGGATAAAATGAATAGTGAGTTTGAATCATTTTCTTGTGTCTATATTGAAACCTTTTTGCCTAGTGTAATATAGTTTAATTTTTTTCTTATTTAATAAACGTTTCATTTTCTGTGTTAAAAGTATACAGGCAGACTCTTCTGAATGTGTTCAGTAACTGACCTCCAAGATTTCTAAAATAGAAACAAAGTTAGGATCTACAAAGCCAAGTTTCACTCTGGGATCTGATTTGTCGAGCATAACACGGCTAAAGTAAAGGAAACCCAAAAGTCTTCTATAGCATATAAGTAGTGAAATGGTGGATAACGGAGGAGTAAGGTTGATTAGGGACTTAAAATGAGATTTATGCAATCTTCCAATCCTCTTTGAATATAAGGGTGCTGCCCAAAGAGTGGAGAATCGCACATGTTACAACTTTGTTGAAAAAAAGATTGTAAGGATAAGCCCAGCAACAACAAGCCTGTCAGGTAATGGAAAAGGTTTTGGAAACACTAATCTGGGACAAAATTAATAGCTCCTTGGATTAGCGAAGATGAATTAAGGAAGGTCAGCAATGATTTGTTAAGGACAAATCATGTTTAACTAATTTGCTTAAGCATTTTAATTAGGTAACTGGGAGGGTTGATGAGGATAATGAGATTGATGTGATGTACATGGATTTCCAAAAAGCGTTTGATAAAGAGCCACAAAACAGGTTTTCAGCAAAGTTGGAACTCATGGAAATAATGGATACTAAATTGGCTAAATGACATGAAACAGTGAGTAGTGCCAGGCAGTGACCATCTCCAACAAGAGAGAATCTAACCATCTCCCCATGACATTCAATGGCATTACCAGCATGAATCCCTCACTATTGTTATGGCACAGCCAATGGTAAATGCTGAGTTGTTCAAATCCCAGTTTCACCAGTAATCTTTAGAGTAAATAAACACACTCTTCCTAAACTTCACCTGGCTAGGTGACACATTTCACTCCCTCTTTTGAAAACAATCTAGTCTGGTTTATTTAACAATGCAAATGTTCCCTTGACACCTATGGGCAGAATTTTTCCCTCATCGGGCGGGTGCACCCCCAACCCAAATAGGAGAAAAATAGTGTGCGATGACATTGGGCGAGCATCCCGATGTCATTCTGCGCAC
The DNA here is from genome assembly GCF_964194155.1 of Cetorhinus maximus. Lineage (NCBI taxonomy): Eukaryota > Metazoa > Chordata > Chondrichthyes > Lamniformes > Cetorhinidae > Cetorhinus > Cetorhinus maximus. Next base: position 28,726,024 of record NC_135889.1, read on the forward strand.
TCTCAATATTTCGGTCGGTGGTGTGTGCAAGAGGTGGCAACGCGCCCACCGACAATTAAGAGGCTTATTAAAGCCCTTAATCAATCAATTGAATTGAATTTTTTGCTGCCTACCCAACCTTACAGTGGGCGGGTGAATAGGCCAAGCGGCCTTTGCATTTATTGTGAAACCTCATCCTCAAGAGGGATGAGGTCCCGACCATTGATTTAAAAAAAAACTCTAAAAACTCATTTTTAACATGTCCCTGCTCATGTCACTGAGTCACGTGAGGGGACGTTTTCCTTAATTTTACCATCTTTATTTGTAAAGTTAAAAATCTTCAGCTCCCTGAGGCAGCTTTGTGCCTTCAGTAAGCTTTCAGGGAGGTAAAAGAAACATTGGGCAGTAGATGAAGTTTCTCAAAAAATGCAAAGGCTGTTTGTCCTATTCACCCGCCCGCCAACCGTAAGTGAAAAATTCAATTCAGTTGATTGGTTAAGGGCCTTAATAGGCCTATTAATTGTTGGCAGGCGCCGACTGAAATATCCCGGGAGTGCACGATGACATTGGGACACTCACCAGACATCCTCGCGCACTATTTTTCTCTCATTTGGCTCAGGCGCATGCCCGTTTGACGAGGGATAAGTTCTGCCCCATGCTTACTTAATTAATATTCCAAACATAATTTTTCTTATATCAAAACACCCAGATTAGCTGCCTCTAATTCAATTAAGTCTCACACAGACACATCCCATTATTACTCTATTTTACAATAAATTCCAATAACATTATGAGAATTATTTTATCTCCCTGACAACCCCCTCCATATTGAGAAATGAACCGTCATAATTTAAAAAGACGGCTTCATTTTTATTAATCCACCTTATACTATTTCCTGTACTTATCTATATGCTATTACATTACCAGATGTATGCATTAACATAACAATATATGTACAAACCCTTCGCATCAACAGAAATCATTCCAATTCAGAGTCCAGGTTTTTAAATGTCCAATTTTCCCTTTAAACTTCAAACTCTTGATAAAGCATCTGCAATCAGGGGGAGAATTTTTCCTATGGCGGGCAGGCTGTGTAAGAGCGGGCGGGGAGTGGGCACGGAGCCAATCGCCACCCACAATTGGCTGCGCGTTGCCATTTTACGCGGGTGGGCCAATTAAGGCCCACCCAGTGTAACTCGGGTCAGTAGCGCTCAGCACTACCTGTGCGGGCAGGGGTAGGAGGGAGCTTTGGGGCCTGCATTCTCACGCATGCACGCGAAAGAGCGCAGCAATCTCCCTGAGGCACAGAGATGCCTCAGAGAGACTGAATGGATTATAAAACATTTCAATAAATAAAGTAAAAATATATTTAAACATGTCCCCTCATGTGACAGTGTCACATGAGCAGGGACATGTTTGTGAAGCATGGAAAATTTATTTATTTATCTTATAAAACCTTCAGGAAACCTCATCCTGCCCATGGATGAAGTTTACTGAAAAACGCTAAGGCCGCTTGGGCTCTTCGTTTGCCCGCCAACCTTAAGGTTGGATGGGCAGCTTTCTAAACTAGTTTAATTATGTTTTTAATGGCCTTAATAAGCCTTTGACAGTTCGGCGGGCGCGCAGCTGCCTCCAGCGCATACCCGCCGAATGAAATATCGAAATGACGCATGATGATGTCGAGACGCATGCCCGATGTCACCGCGTGTCATTTTATGCATCGGCATGTTGGGTCCGCCCCCACACGCCGACAGCAATATTCTGCTCCAGATTTTCTCTACCAGCAACATGTGTAATTTGTAGGTTAAATGGTTGCAGTAATAAACTGCATCTGACTAGCCTTGCACTTCTGTCTCAAAATTTGTCCAGAAACTTTAAAGGATTGTGGTATAAACAATTGTTTCTGACGAATTGTTTGTCATATAAATTTCAAAATGCTGCAACGCTAACACCAAATCCAAAGTTTCCTTTTTGACCGTTAAATATATTCTCTGTTGTACATTCAAGTTCCATGAAAAATATCCTATTGGTTTTTCAATTCTAGTGTCATTTTCTTGTAACAGTACAGCTCCAATGTCTTTATCGCTTGCATCAATGGCCAACTTAAATTGCTTGGCATAATTGGGTACTGCCAACACTGGTGTTGTCATTAATACAGTTTCAAACTGTCAAATGCCTTCTGATGCTCCTGTGTCCATTGAAATTTCTTGTTCTTTTTTAATAGTTCAGTCAGTGGAGCAACCACACTGCTAAAATTTGGTACAAATTTCCCAAATAAAACCCACTTATGCCCAGAAATCTCAAAACTTCTCATTTTATTGTAGGCACTGAGAAATCCACGATAGCCTTGAATTTCACAATTCTTGAGGCCACCTTACCATGTCCAATGGAATGGCCTAGATATGTAACGTGCGCTTTTGCAAATACACTTTTAGCCAAGTTTATCACCAAATTATCTTCTTATAATTGAGTAAATAACTCTTCCAGGTGCTGTAATTGCTCTTCACACATAGGACTGAAAACTGTCAAGTCATCAATATAAACAGCTCAGACCTGCAAATACTTTGCTTGTCAGTCTTTGAAATGTCGCAAGTGATTTCTTCATACCAAATGGCATGACTTTAAATTGATACAGTCCATTTGACGTCACAAAGACCGATATATCCTTTGCTCTCTCCAATAACTGTACATGCCAATATCCTTTTAGCAAGCCAACGTTTGTGATAAATTTTGATTGTCCCACTATCTCAATGCAATCTTCTAACCTTGGTATAGGAAATGAATCTGTTTTTGTCACCGCATTAACCTTTCAATAGCTCACATGCGGGGCGGAATTTTCCATGCATCAGAACAAGGAGCCATAGGCAGGGAGACATTCTTGGGAGTTTATTGATAATAGTGAACAGTATGTATAAATGATCAACAGCCGTTCCCCTAATTCTCCTCAACTTTCCTAACCCTGCCATTATGTCTTGTTGCTCCTTGGCCATCCACAGTGGAGGTGGAGGCAGCCTGCTGACTGTGACGTCCTGCCTGTGCTTACTTTTGCAGGCATCCTCTGGAAGGCCCCGGCCAGTTTTTTGGGTCCCGCTGTGTGGTAGTGGCACCCTCCTCAGTCTGTGAAGCTGGATCTGCTGAGGTCACAAGAAGAGGGGAATCAGATTGGTCGGACACTCTCGGAGTCACCTGGATGGATGAGCTTGGAGCGTATACCTGCTGATCCTCCTCCCTATGGGTGCCCATGGATCCTAGGCTGAATCCTTGAGGAGCAGGGATAGCTGGAGTGAGGTTGAGCTACCCGGCACCCCTCTCGCATACACACTGTTGGAGGCCAACTATAGCATCAGCGATGGAGTTGAGCCCGTGCAGCTGTGTAGGAACAAAGCCCTGGACCAAGGACTCCATGGCGGCCGCCATCCTACCAGTGTTGACCTTGGTGCGTTGGCATGTTGGCGCTATCACCTCAGCCCGAAGGTGGACGGACTCCTCCATCATGCCTTTCAACCTGAGGATTACAGCGGACATCCCTTCCTGCTCTGCTTGAGCTTGCCTTTGCAGCTCCAGTAACTGTGACATGACCAAGTCCAGAGGCTTGTCATTTAACCTAACTCAGCAATGTTCTAACCTCCACAGTCTGCCAAATGCCGGACACCTGAGAAGTTCCTGCCGCCGCTTGCAGTGGATCAGACAATGTGATGTGCTCACCAGATTGTGATCCTGGAGCTACTTTAAAGCTAGAACCACCAAGGTGTGTGTCTCTGCGCTGTTGGAGGGTGTGGGTGTGCGCTGTGATGGGATTTCAGGGATGGTGCCTCTAGATTCCTCTTCAGGGGTTTCTTTGGGGCTTGATTTGAGGCCCTGGGTCATGGACTCTGTTGGCTGTTTGGCAGATGTGCCAATGAAAGCAAGGAGAGATAATTAGTGCATGGCAGTGGCCTGTGAAACAGGACACATCACTCACAGCATGGTTGTGTGATGGATGTTGCACTATCTAATCTTCACTTGGTACAGCAGCGCCGACCTCACTGTCAGCACAGGACTGGTCCAGATTGTGGCCGGCCAGCTGAATGGCTCTGTTTTCAAAGTCCTTGAGGACCTTGATTTTGGGAATTCCCCCACCAGTCTGCAACCTCTCTCTCATTGTGTGCCAGCTTGTTCTGCATGGATAGAGATGGAGAAAGTGTAAGCAAGATGCCTGCCAGGCCAGATGATAAGTATGTGTGGCCTGTGTGGGTGGTGAGTGGTGCCATGGATGGGATGAGGATAATGACGGTGATTGTGAGAGAGTGAATGGTGATGTCCCATGAACTGGCAGTGAGTGGGGGCCCTGTGAATATGTTTGTGAAGGCATGAGTTCAGAGCGATAAGAAGTGTGACTAACCCTGGTGGAACGGAGGAGATAATTCATCCTCTTGCGGCACTGGGTGACTGTCCTCTTCTGAAGGACGTTGGCGCTGACCTCCGCTGCCAACGCCTCCCAAGCTGGATTGGTCACATTGCTGCCCACCCTGCGGCCAGAGCGGGGGTACAGGACATCCTGGTCAGCCTCTATGGCATCCAGCAGTCGTCCGAGGGACCTGTAATTGAAACGGGGGGCTACAGTCTTTTTTCCTTTGCTGGCCATGTCTTTTACCCAGCCACTACTGCACTTAGTGCAAACCTGGGAAAATTCCACCCACAGTCTTTGTGTTCCATCCAGTTTCGGTACCAGCACAATAGATGAATTCCAGTTACTGCAACTAGATTCTCGGGTTGAAATCCTTGAAAGTTGATAAGTCACCAGGGTCAGATGGATTGTTTCCGAGGCTGCGGAAGGAAGTCAGGAAGGAGATAGCAGATGCTCTGAGGAAGATTTTCCAATCTTCACTAGATACAGGGGAGGTACCGGAGGACCGGAGAAATGCAAATGTAGTTCCAATGTTTAAAAAGGGATCAAAGGAAATGCCAAACAATTATAGGCCAGTTAGTCTTACATCGGTGGTGAGCAAATTAGTAGATAGATAGGATTAACTGTCTTGTGAAAAGGCATGGACTAGTCAGGGATGGTCAGCATGGATTTGTTAAAGGAAGGTCTTGCCTCACAAATTTAATTGAATTCTTTGAGGAAGTGACAAGAAGGGTTGATGAAGGTAATGCAGTGGATGTTGTGTACATGGATTTTAGCAAGGCATTTGACAAGGTCCCACATGGCAGATTGGTCAGGAAAGTAAAAGCCCATGGGATTCAGGGTAATGTGGCAAACTGGATAAAAGGTTGGCTTTGTAACAGGAAACAAAGGGTAATGGTCGATGGATGCCCTTACGAATGGAAAGTTGTCTCAAGTGGTGTTCCACAGGGCTCGGTGTTGGGACCCTTGCTGTGTGTGTTATATATTAACAATTTGGACGTGAACATGGGGGGCACAATTGGGAAATTTGCAGATGACACAAAGATTAGCTGAGTAGTGGATAGTGTAGAGGATAGCCATAATCTCCAAAACGATTTAGATGGGTTGGTGGAGTGGGCGGTAAAGTGGCAGATGGATTTTAACATAGAGAAGTGTGAGGTCATACATTTAGGGAGGTCAACAGTTACAGGGATTACACAATAAATGGGAATATACTAAGAGGGGCAGATGAAGTGAGAGATCTTGGTGTACAAGTACACAGGTCCCTGAAGGCAGCAGTTCGAGCAGACAAGGTTGTAAAGAAGGCATATGGAATGCTCTCTTTCATTGGCAGAGGTATAGAATATAAAAGTCAGGATATAATGTTGGAATTGTATAAAACACTGGTGAGGCCACAGCTGGAGTATTGTGTGCAGTTCTGGTCACCACATTACAGGAAGGACGTAATAGCTCTGGAGAGAGTGCAGAGGAGGTTTACAAGAATGTTGCCAGGGTTAGAAAAGTGTAGCTACGAGGAGAGATTGGATAGGTTGGGGTTATTTTCCTTAGAACAAAGAAGGCTGAGAGGTGACTTGATTGAGGTGTACAAAATTATGAGGGGAATAGAAAGAGTGGACAGGATAAAATTGTTTCCCTTGATGGAGAATTCTAGAACCAGGGGACATAGATTCAAGATAAGTGGCAGAAGGTGTAGGGGGGAGTTGAGGAAGAACTTTTTTACGCAGAGGGTGGTGGGTGTCTGGAATTCGCTGCCCAAGTTGGTGGTAGAGGCAGAAACTTTAAACTCTTTTTAAAATACCTGGATCTGCACCTAAAGTGTTGTAAGCTGCAGGGCTATGGGCTGGGTGCAGGAAGGTGGGATTAGAAAGGGCACCTGGGTGTCCTCGGGCTGGCATGGATAAGATGGGCCGAATGGCCTCCTTCTGTGCTGTAACATTTCTATGGTTCTATGACCATAGATTTGTTCGAAAGGACTAAAACCATTCGATGCATTAGGAGCGTCCCTAATAGCAAATAACGAGAATGGTATTCCTCCATCCCAATCCTGTGGATAATCCTGACTGTATGCTGTCATCATAGTTATTAAAGTTTGATGGCATCTTTCCAAAGCACCTTGTGACTCAGGATGATAAGCTGTTGACTTAATGTTTTATCCCCAAACTGTTCATTACTTCCTTAGGCAGCTGTGACATAAAATTTGAACCCTGACCTGATTGTGTTTCCATAGGTAAACCATATCTTGTAAAAAAATTAGCTAACTCTTCCACAATCTTCTTTCTTGTAATGTTTCGCAAAGGTATTGCTTCAGGAAATCTGGTAGACACATTCGTTATTGTCTTTGAGTACCAATTTCCACTTTTCGTCTTGGGGGGGGGTCCTACACCATCAATCATGATCCTAGTAAAAGGTTCTTCAAATGCTGGAATTGGAATTAAAGGTGCCAGCTTAATCATTGCCTATGGTTTCCCTATCACCTGACATGTGTGACAAGTTCTGCAGAATTTGACTACATCCCTATGTAATCTAGGCCAAAAAAATGTTTTTGTTTCTTCACCTCTATCTTTCTAATTCCTAAATGCCCCCCCTCCTTTGGTGTTTCATGAGCTATCCTCAGAATATCATTTCTATACCCAACTGGGATAACAATTTGATGCACCTCCCTCCAGCTTTCATTTGCTGAAACATGATACAGCCTCAATTTACCTATAAGGTAATAACATTCTGGAATACATTTTGCCTCTGTTCCTGAGTAAGCTGTATGATACAAATGCTGTATTTGCAAATCCTTTTTCTGTAACTCTATTAACCTCCTTGAGTTAAACACTTCAGCTGAATTGTCCTCTATCCTTTCTTCCCGAACAATGTTAGCAAACTGAGCATCATCTAATTGGATTTCAACACCTTCTTCCTGCCTTTGAACTGCATGTCCTTCTTGTTTCAACTAATCAGCCTGTGACCTTGTTATCACACAATCTGGAAACAATCCAGGATGCTCTCCCTGCAATTTCCAGCACAGTGACTTTGTGTGTCCAACTTTATTACAATAAAAACACTTCAATTTTCGAAAGTCACCTCTACCCTCAGCATCTTCCTTTTTATTCTGAGAAAAAAACTTCCTGTGAATGTCCAGCCATTCCTTCTCTTCCCTGACTACCTTCTTCCTTTCACCTTCCCACTTTCTATCCTTTTCCGCTTTGAATAAGTGACAGAAAACATGTTTGGCCCTATGAACTAACTCATAATCATCAGCTATCTCTGCTGCTTGTCTTACAGATTCAACTCTCTGTTCCTCCACATGAGTTCTCACTACTGAAGGAATTGAATCTTTAAATCCTTCCAAAAGAATTACTTCTCTAAGAGCTGCATATGTCATCTCTATCTTCAATGCCCGTAATCAGTGGTCAAAATTACTTTGTTTTACTCTCTCAAAGTGAATATAAGTTTGCCCAGGCTGTTTTCTCATATTCCTATATTTCTGCCTGTATGCCTCAGGGACCAGCTCATATGCACTCAAAATAGCCTTTTTTACCACATCATAGTTCACCAATATCTCTTCTGATAGTAAAGCACAAACCTTGTGCTCCACCCTGGATTGTAACAACAATGTCCAGTTTTCCTGTGCCCGTTTCATCTGTTTAGCTATCTTCTCAAATGAAATAAAGAATGCTTCAAAATCTCTTTCCCCAAATTTTGGAAGAGCTTGTACAAATTTAGACATCTCCCCACTGGGTTCTGATCTGGAAATAAGACCCTCCTCACCTACTGGCATCTCTCCTTTAACTGCCTGCATTTTAAGCTGGAATTCTCTCTCTCTCTTTTTCTCTTTCCTTCTTTTCTAACCTCACCATTTCTAATTCCCTTTCTTGTTCTCCTTGAAATGCTATCTTTTTTTCTTTTCTGCTGCCTCTAGTTCCATTTTTTTTTTCATTTGCAACTGAATTTGAACCCATCCCAATGAACTTAAAGAACTCAGTCTCTCAGGTATTCCTTCCGATTTCAAATGCTGTGTTATACCTTCAATTATGTCTGATTTTCTCACCGCTGCAGGCAATCCTAATTGTAACTTATCTGCCAATTCCAGTAACTTAACTTCATTTACTTTTTGTTAACCAGCCAAAGTTATAACTTCAACTCCCAAACAAGACTTAGCAACTGCCAAAGCCTTACACACAGCCTTCACTCCTTTATACATATTTTCCCCTTTGAATGCAAAATTCCCATTGTTTCACTATGTCTTTGGACTTTATCTTTCTGATAATAAAAATCTCTCATAGCACTAAGTTTGACCAGTAATCTTTGGGATAAATAAACACATTCTTTCTAAACTTCACCTAGCTAGGTGATGTATTTCAGTCGCTCTTTTGAAAACAACCTAATCTGGTTTATTTAAAAATGCAAATGTTTCCTTGACACCTGTGGCCAGGATTTTTCCCTCATCGGGCGGGAGAGGTCGGGCTGCCCACGATCGGGGCTGGACTGCGATTTCACGCTGGTGGCCAATTAATGCTTGCCCAGCGTGAAATGCATACTTCAGCTGCCTGTGTTGGGGGTGGTGGGGGAGGAGGGCGAGAGCATGTTCACGCATTGCACTTGGGTGCATGCTGGAAAAGTTCCCTGAGGCACACAGCAGTCTCAGGAAGATGAAGAGTTTTGCAAATTAGAAATAAAGATTTTTAAAATGTTAATAAACATGCCCCTTCATGTAACTCTTGTCACATATGAGCAGGGACATGAGGGGATATGTTTTATTAAATGTTTTTGTTGTTTAATAATTTTTTCAATTTCTTCTTCATCTCCCTGGGACAGCTCCGTGCCTCAGGGAGGTTATGCAGCGCTCTTTCGCACGCAAGCGTGAAATTCGCACTGGGCCTGCTTGCGCTCCTGCCCCCGCCCGCACAGGCAGTGCTCAGCTCTGTCGCTTGTGTATCACGTTGGGCGGGCCTTAATTGGCCCGTCAGCGTGAACTCACAGTGCGCTGTCAATCACAGGCGGCGACCGGCTTCCTGACCGCTCCCGCCAATCCCGCCCGCCAAGGACAAAATTCTGCCCATTGACACTTCCCATTATTGCTCTATTTTAAAATAAATTCCAATAAAATTATGAGAATTATATCTTGCTGACACTATCAACATCCTGGGGGTTTTCATTGACCAGAAACTGAACTGGACTAGCCATATAAATACTGTGGCTACAAGAGCAGGTCAGAGTCTAGGAATCCTACGGCGAGTATCACACGTCCTGACTCCCCAAAGCCTGTCCGCCATCTACACGGCACAGGTCAGGAATGATGGAATACTCTCCACTTGCCTGGATGAGTGCAGCTCCAGCAACACTCATGAAGATCAGCAATCTTCCAGGACAAAGAAACCTGCTTGATTCACACCTGATGCACCTGAAACATTCACTCCCTCTACCATTGGCACATAGTGGCAGCAAGTGTGTACGAGATGCACTGCAACAGCTCACCAAAACTCCTTTGACAAACCATGATCTCGATCACCTCAAAATCAAGGGCAGCAGACACATGGGAACTCTGCCACCTGTAAGTTCTCCTCCAAGCCACACACATTCCTGACTTGCACTATGCCACTATTCCTTCACTGTCCGGGGCAAAATCCTGCAACATCCTCCCTAACAGCACTGTGGGTGTACCTACACCACATGGACTGCACCGATTCAAGAAAGCAGTTCACCGGCACCTTCTCAAGGTTAGTTTGCAGGATTCAAAATGCACAGGGGCAGCGGGTAAGTTCGCCCCAGAAGCCACACAAGTAGCCCCTGAAAACTCTATGACACCAGCAAAAAAATTCAAGGAAGGTCACCCCCATGTATTTTGATGGGTGGAGCTGAGTGTGGGAGACAGAATCTGTGAGGAGCTGCTTCTGCAGCTGCTTCTGCTTCACTCCAATGGTGCTGCTCCAGCTCCTCCAATCACAAGTCTCGCACCTCCTGCTTTTTTTCCCTGTCCTTATCTTCTTATCTTGCTGGGATGTCTTGTTCTCATCGGCAGCAGCATGGCCTTGAACCATGGTGAGATCTCCCAGCAGCTTGTTGAGATCCTGGTCATTGTGGATGGCGAGCTGAGATGGCAGGGAATGATGCCTGTTTTCTTCTTGTCCCAGGCTGCATTGCTGGTCATCCCCAACACCTCAACAGTGGTCAAGGAGGCAAGGGCTTTGGCCTCCACACACTCAGCAAAGTGACCCTTGCACACTGCGCAGCACTTGGTGGATGGAGAACTGGAGACCAGCTCTGGAGGAACGTGTTGTGGCTTTGGCCTGAACAAGTAGCAGCTGCCAGGTCCACTGCCTGTCAGGTATCAGCTGCTCTGTGCTCGGTGCTCTCTTTGTCCTACACTTATTCTCCTGATGGCAGATACTCACTAGGCCCCAGTTTCGGGTCCTGGGGGATCCGACAATAACTGTGTCCAGGCCTGGCTTCAGTAGGGTGGGTTTGCGCCATGGGAGTAGCCAGGCAGCAGCCCAGACCTGTCTGTGTGCACATGTCTGTGTGCGTTTCTGATCCCACCCCAGTGGGGTTGTGGAGAGAGGTGGTAGAAGATTATCTTGTGGTTTTGTTTAATTAAATTCTGTTCGGTAACTTGAACTGATATTTCTAAAAAAGTGCCATAAACTAACGGAGATCCTGTGGCCTGGTGGTGGTGTCCCTATCTCTGGGCTTGGAGCTCTGGATTCAGGTCCCTTATCAGAATTTGATGGCTAAACAGGTTGATTATCTGCCTGATGGTGGACAGTAAGAGCAGGAGAGTTTCCTGGTCAGCTATACAGCAAAAAAGTAACGGTAAACCATTGCAGTACTTTGCCAAGCATAATCATGAACCAATCTAATAAAAGTCCATAGTTGCCAATGCATTCTTAGGGCTTGGTACCTAAAGAAAGAGGTCATAAACTAGAATCGAGCTGCAAGGCTGTCATTTATCCAGCACAGTGAGGACACATTCACCTAAATTATCATTGAAGCTCATTTGGCTAACAATAGAAATTCTTATTAGATTACAACATTCAATCTCATTCCTTATTTAAATTATTTTCTGTAGATTTTAATGCATGCTCTCTCTCTTTAGCTCTGATTTCTGCTTCACTGAATCAGATAGTTGAAACCTGAGATGGATCTAATCTTAGTTTTATTATTGTAAACTGAGAATGATGTTTAGAACCCAAATTTGAGAGAAAATTCCACAGAACTAAGGAAGAATGATAGCCAGAACTCCCCATGTGAAAATGAGAAAGGAGCCCCCAAAAACCAAAAAGTCAACCGTGAAACTCAAGAAGTAGCCATCGAGAAAATCTCGAGGAGTGCCCTCAGGAACGAAAATCTCTTGAGCCGTGGCAGTTAGGGATGGGCAATAAATCTGGACGTGCCAACGATGCTCACATGCCAAGAAAGAATTTTAAATGATTTAATAAATTTATATAAATTCATTTGGTTATAGTGCATTTTGCATATTTTTTCAAGTAGATCTTACTAATTGACAGTTGACCATTTGTGTTCAATAAGAGTTTGAAGAGGATATTCTCAAAATTGTTGCCTTCCCTAAAACTTTGAAAGAGCAGGGATTAAGGAAGTGGGAAGCTTCCCACAGGCATACATCTAGTGCCATACCTTACCTATAAAACAACAATGGCTACACTTCAAAGAGACACTAATTAATTGGTTGTGAAGCACTTTGGAGACATCCTATATAAAGGCAAGTTCTTTATTCTCAGATCCATTCTTCCAACCATCATCCTGCAGCGGCCATTCCTCCTCCACACTATCCCCACCCACCCACATCAAAGCACATCTTGGAGCTCAATATGCTCAGCACAATTTCATGTGAGCTATAACTGAATGAATGTATGATGACCGAATTCTGATAAATTTTGTTCTATTTCTGCACTGAGCCCCAGGACATTGCTATAAGAATGGAAATTCTCATGCCTCATAGAATCCAACATCAGCCACCCTACCTATATCAGCACTATCTCAGGTACATCCACCCTAGGAGAATTATAGAGGTACAGTAGGGAGCTGCACAGTGAACAGCTGAGCAGGAGCGGATGATGGTGGTAGAGGAGGAGCAGGAGCCAGTTGTGTATAGGGGCATTTTCTATTCATCCTCAGTTGGAGCCCTGGGATTCCGATCTCAAAAGGCTGCAGTTAAAAAGAAAAATGTTTTCTGAATGTAGATTATTGACGTGGTGATTTGACCCACTTTTGGTTTAATTTGGAAATGTCTACTATCTACATCTGTGTAACAATCAAGGGCAGATTTGCAATCTTGCAGTCTTGCCAGGTCAGCACAAGTCAACAACAGGAACATCTGCAGGGCAGCCCACTCTATCAAAATCCTAAAGCAAGTTGCAGCACCCCTCATGAATGCTCAGATTGATGCCTTAGAGTTTATATTGGATGGGGCACCTCCTTGGCTTCAGCAGGTTTTGAGAGACCCATAAAGTCAGTCATCACTGATCTGATTGATGCTATAAGGTCTGCTCAATGGGCATGGTGATGAGCATTGCTAGAAGGCGCATCGATGATGGCATTGCCTTGAAGGATGACAAAACATCTTGACCCTCCTGCTTACCAGCTCCAATGAGTCCAGGTGTGGCAACAAGCCTCTGCAGCTACAGAAATGGCAGAGGCAGTAGCTGGGCCATCTCAGGTTACAGTTTAGAGAGGTCAAGCATCTCAATCTCAATCTCAAGAGGATCTCATGGACAGAGAATAGCTAGCCACCTCATTTACTCTTGCCACTGGGAATCATATACAAAGAGTGCTAGGTTTTAGATTGCACAAATGATAGACTGGAAGAACAACTAGAGTAGAAAGAATTCACCATACATTGAAGGAAATAAAATTTGGTTGATTGGAAATTCCACCATTCTGCTGATATTTTTCTTGCTTTGGTGAAGATATGGAGAAGATTACAGATGAATAGACAGACACAAAATTTAACTAAAGGCCTTGCCTATGAAGAGCTAAGTCTAGAGCTTCAGTTGTGCAATCTTCCAGCTGTTACCACATATTTTGTTCATCTTTTTGTTCCAAGTTAGTTTTCCTCTTCCCTGAATACTCCACAGAAAGGCCTCAATCGATGCCAAAGTTATGCAACAAACTAAAGTGGCCCTAAAGACTTTGGTCAGGTTCTATTGTAGAATCCCATCTGATATGTTAAGTGGGAGTCATTCAAAAGGAAGTAGTGAGAGATCAGGGCCAACATGTTCCCATAAAGGTGAAGGGTAGGACCAAGAAGTCCAGGGAGCTCTGGATGTCAAGGGATATAGAGGATTGGATAAGGAAAAAAAAGGTTTATGGCAGATACAGAGGGCTGAAAACAGTGGAAGCCCTGGAGAACTATAGAAAGTGACTGGTACTTTAAAAAAAAGTAATTAGGAGAGTGAAGAGGGGGCATGAAAAAACACTGGCGGGCAAGATAAAAGAAAATCCCAAGGTATTTTATAAATATATTATATATTGCCCAGAGGATAACCAGGGAAAGAGTAGGGCCCATTAGGGACCAAAATGGCAATCTGTGCGTGAAGCCGGAGGACGTAGGTGAGGTTTTGAATGATTACTTTTCATCTGTGTTCACTATGGAGAAGGATGATGTTGGTGTAGAAATCGAGGAGGGGGACTGTGATATACTTGTACAAATTAGCATTGAAAGAGAGGAGGTATTAGCGGTTTTAGCGGGCTTAAAAGTGGCTAAATCCCAAGGCCCAGATGAGATGTATCCCAGGCTGCTATGTGAGGCAAGGGAGGAGATTGCAGGGGCTCTGACGCTAATTTTCAAATCCTCTCTAGCCACAGGAGAGGTGCCAGACAACTGGAGAACAACGAATGAGGTACCATTATTCAAGAAGAGTAATAGAGATAAACCAGGTAATTACAGGCCAATGAGTCTAACATCATTGGTAGGGAAACTATTGGAACAAATTCTGAGGGACAGGGTTAATCTCCACTTGGAGAGGCAGGGGTTAATCAGGGATAGTCAGTATGGCTTTGTCAGGGGGAGATCATGTCTAACAAATTTGATGGGATTTTTGTGGAGGTGACTAGTTGTGCAGATGAGGGTAGTGCAGTTGATGTAGTCTACATGGGCTGCAGTAAGGCTTTTGACAAGGCCCTGCATGGGAGAATGGTCAAGAAGGTAAGAGCCCATGGGATCCAGGGCAATTTGGCAAATTGGATCCAAAATTGGCTTAGTAGCAGGCGGTAGAGTGTGATGGTCGAAGGTTGTTTTTGTGATTAGAAGTCTGTGACAAGTGGTATACCGCAGGGATCGGTGCTGGGACCCTTGCTGTTTGTAGAGTGCACCAATGATTTAGACGTGAATATAGGAGGTATGATCAGTAAGCTTGCAGATGACACGAAAATTGGTGGTGTTGTAAATTTTGAGGAGAAAAGCTTTAGATTACAGGACTATAAAGATGGGCTGGAAAGATGGGCAGAGCGGTGGCAAATGGAATTTAATCCTGAGAAGTGTGAGGTGGTGCATTTTTGGAGGACTAACACGGCAAGGGAATACACAATGAAGGCAGGACCCTAGGAAGTACAGAGGATCAGAGGGACCTTGGTGTACATGTCCATAGATCCCTGAAGGCAGCAGCAGGTGGTTAAGAATGCACATGGGATACTTGCCTTTATTAGCCGAGATATAGAATATAAGAGCAGGGAGGTTATGTTGGAGCCGTATAAAATGCTAGTTAGGCCACAGCTGGAGTAGTGTGTGCAGTTCTGGCCACCGCACTATAAGAAGGATGTGACTGCACCGGAGAGGCTGCAGAGGAGACTCACCAGGATGTTGCCTGGGCTGGAGCATTTCAACTATGAAGAGAGACTGGATAGGCTAGGGTTGTTTTCCTTAGAGCAGAAAATGCTGAGGGGGGACCTGATTGAGGTGTACTAAATTATAAGGGGCATAGATAGGGTAGACAGGAAGAAACATTTCCCCTTAGCGGAGTTGTCAATAATTGTGGGGCATCGATTTAAGGTAAGAGGCAGGAGTTTTAGCGGGGACTTGAGGAAAAAAATTTTCACCCAGATGGTAGTTGGAATCTGGAACACATTGCCTGAGGGGGCGGTAGAGGCAGGAACCCTCGCAACATTTAAAAAGTATTTAGATGAGCACTTAAAACACCATAGCATACAGGGCTACGGGCCAAGTGTTGGAATATGGGATTAGAATAGATAGGTGCTTGATGGCCGGCACGGACACGATGGGCCAAAGGGCCTGTTTCTGTGCTGTATAACTCTATTAATCTATTGGCATCTAAATGTGTTGATTCAATTTGCCTATGGTATCTTCCAAAATTATCTTGTTGTTAGACCCTAGAGAGGCAAGTTTGGAACCATTGTCTCTGTGCCAGGAATGAAAGGTTATGAGGTAGAGGCACATATAAATTTATTAGAGGAAATAATATTACAAACAACACATACAATGATGCAGAGGCTGACCTCACATTACAGTTGCTAAGCTCAACACCAGAATGATCAACCCAAGATCTGCCTAACTTTGCGTTATACTAGTCTCACTTTGATTCCTCAGCAAAAGGCCATTACATGAATCATTACATTGCATGGAAGTGAATATACTATCGCCAAGTTTGCGAATGACACAAAGATAGGTGGGAAGGCAAGTGATGAGGATGACACAAGGAGTTTACAGAGGGATATAGATAGGTTAAGTGATTGGGCAAAAACATGGCAGATGGATGGAATATAATGTGGGAAAATGTGAGGTTATGCACTTTGGCAGGAAGAATAGAGGAGCTGAATATTATTTAAATAGAGAAAGACTGCAGAAAGCTGCAACACAGAGGGATTTGGGGGTCCTCATGCATGAACCACAAAAAGCTAACATACAAATTCAACAGGTAATAGGGAGGGCAAATGGAATGTTGGCCTTTACTTCAAAGGGAATGGAGTATAAAAATAGGGATGTCCTGCTGAAACTATACAAGGCACTAGTTAGACCACACCTAAAATACTGTGAATAGTTTTGGTTTCCTCATCCATGGAAAGATATACTGGCATTGGAGGCAGTCCAGAGAAGGTTGATCCCAGGTATGGAGAGATTTTCCTATGAGGAGAGGTTGAGTAGGTTGGGCCTGTACTCATTGGAGTTTAGAAGAATGAGAAGTGACCTTATTGAAACATATAAGATTCTTCAGGAGTTTGACAGGGTAGATGCTAAGAGGTTGTTTCCCCTTGTGGAAGAGTCTAGGACCAGAGGGCATAATCTCTGAGTAAGGGGTCACCCATTTAAGATAGAGATGAGGAGGAATTTCTTCTCTCAGAGGGTAGTGAATCTATAGAATTCTTTACTGCAGACGGCTGTGGAGGCTGGGTCATTAAGTATACTCAAGGCTGAGATAGACAGGTTTATAATCAGTAACAGAATCAAGGGTTATGGGGAAAAGGCAGGAAAGTGGAGTCGAGGATTAGCAGATCAGCCATGATCTCATTGAATGGCAGAGCAGACTCAATGGGCCGAATGGCCTACTTCTGCTCCTACGTTTTATAGTCTTATGCATTATGTGAACTTTACCTTTGGTTTACATTTATTACTATCAAGGATATCACAGAGAGGATGCAGAATATTCTGCAAGGGGAAGGGAGTGAGCCAGAAGTTGCGGTACACATCAGTACTGCCAACATGGAAAGAGCAGAGATTGAGGCCCTAAAGTCAGATTTTCAGGAATGAAGGAGGGTGTTAAAAATTAGAACCTCAAATGTAGTGATCCCTGGATTACTCCCAGTGCCAAGAGTTAGCAAGAGTAGAAATAGGAGGATAGGGATGGATCATTGCATGGCTTGAGGCATGATGCAGGAGGGAGGTCTTCAGATTCCTGGGCCATTTGGATCAGCTTGGGGCAAGAGGCACATATTCAAAAGGGACAGAGTGCACCACAATTGAACTGGGACCAATGCCCTTACAGGGAGGTTCACAAGTGTGGTGGGAGAGAATTTAAACAAAATTGGCAGGGATGGGCACCATCATATAGAAGTAGGAATGAGGTATAATGTACATAAAGTGAGAGTGTTGAATGCAAAGAAGGGAGTAGTGCCACATTAGGTAGGTGAAAACTAAAAGGACTTCAAGGAATACAGTGACAGGGCTACAATGCTTCCATGTAGAAACACAGTGTGGTGAATAATGTTAGTGAGCAACAACGCAAATAGCCATGCGGGAATATGGTGCAGTGGCAATAACAGAAAAGTGACTTAAAAATGATGAGGACTGAGTGCTTAATATTCAAGGATATAAAGTTTTCAGAAAAGATAAAGTTGGAGTACTGATTAGGAAAGACATTGTAATGTTGGAAAGGGAGGATGTCTTTGAACGGGCAAGAACAGAATCCATTTGGTTAGATTTGAGAACCAAAAAGGGTATGATCACGTTACTGGGGATATTGCATAGACCTCCAACTAGTGAGAGAGAGAAAGAGAGAAGCAAATCCCCAGGGATGTCACAAAAGAGTGCAAGAACTATAGAGTGGTGATATTGGGGGACTTTAGTTACCCAAATATCAATTGGGATAGTGTTAGAGTAAAGGGTAAGGAGTGGGAGGATTTTCTGAAATGCGTTCAGGAGAACTTCCTTGACCTGTATGTCCTCAGTCCAAATAGAAAGGAGACATTGCTGGATTTGGTATTGGGGAATGTGGTGGGCCAAGGACCAAGAATACTTGGCAAGAATGATTATTATATTAGAAAAGCAAGGAACAATCCAAACTAGAATGTCAAAATTGAAAGAGGGCTAATTTCAATGGGATGTGAAGGGATCTAGCTAGGGTGAAATGGTACCAAAGACTAACAGGAACAATTGTAACAGAACAATGGGTGATCTTTAAGGAGGAGATGCTTCAGGTACAGAGTATTATATTCCAACAAGGGCGAAAGGTAAGACAACCAAAACATGGGCTCCTTGAATGATGAGGGAGATGGAGATTATGATGAAACAATAGAGAGTTTATGATGCATAGCAGGTGAATTCTTCAAGCAAAAACCAGGTCAAATACAGTAAGTTAAGAGGGCAAGTGAAGAGGAAAATAAGATGAGTGATTATGAGAATAGAAAGGCAGTTAACATAAAAGGGAACCCAAAATCTTCAGCCAACATGTCAATAGTAAGCAGTGGGGTTGATCCTATTACAGACAAAGTGGGTGATACATGCTTAGAGACACTGAGGAAAGCTGGAATATTTATTGGTGTTTACCAAGGAAAGGGAAGTTGACAAAATATTGGCAGAAGCAGAGCTGGTAGATGGGATGAAAATTAAGAAGCAGGATGTACTGGAAAGAATGGCTATGCTTAGAGGAGATAAATCATCTTGTCTGAATGGTTTGCATCCCAGAATGCTAAAGGAAGTGGGGTGGCATAATCTTCCATTGTTCCCTAGATACGCTGGAGATGCCAAAGGATTGGAGAGTGACAAATTTGACCCCCTTATTCAGGAAAGGATGAAGGATAGTCCTAGTAACCACAAGTCGGTTAGTTTAACCCTCTGTGGTGGGTAACGTTTTAGAAACAATAATCAGAGAAACATGAAGAGGCAATTGACAAAGTTTGATTTAATTAAGGAGGGTCAACACATTTTTGTCAGATTGTGCTTGACTAATTGATTTTGTTGATGGAGTAACAGAGAAGGTTGATGAAGGGAGTGCAAGGGATGTTGTCCATATGGATTTTAAGAAAACATTTAACAATGTACCTCATAAAAGGCTGGTTAACAAAATTGTGCCTCTGGAATAGAAGGATCAGTGTCAGCTTGATTAAAAGAATTGGCTTAAGGACAGAAAACGGCAAGTTGTGATAACTGGTTGTTTTTCAGACTGGAGGATGATAGAAAATGGTGTTCCCCAAGGATCAGTACTAGGACCACTGCTTTTTTGAAATATGTAAATGACTTGGATATTGGAATAGAGAGTAACATTTCAAAATTTGCTGATAATACCAAACTTGAAGCAGGGGTAAATAGTAACGATGGCACAAATCAATAACAGCAGGACATAGGCCAGCAGAATGAGCATACAAATGACAAATGGAATTTAATACAGTGAAGTATGAGGTGATGCATTTTGGCCGAAGGGATAAGGAAAGGCAGTAAAGCCTTAATGACACAGCTCTAAAGATTGTGCAGGGACAGAGGGAACTTGGAGTGCATGCACATAGATATTTGAAGTTGACGGGACATATTGATAGAGTGGTTAGCAAAGACTATGTGATCTTGGCCTTTATAAATCGGGATATTGAGTACAAAAGCAGGGAAGTTATGCTGAACCTTTATAAAGCTCTGGTTAGGCCACAAACTACAGCATTGCATTCAGTCCTGGTCACCATAACTTAAGAAGGATGTGAAGGCCCTAGAGAGGCTGCAGAGGATATTTAGCAGAATGGTTCCAGGGATGAGGGATTATCTCCACAAGATTAGTTTGGAGAAGCTGGGGTTGTTCTCCTTGGAGCAAAGGAGATTGAGGGAGATTTGCTGGAGGTGTACAAGGTTATGACATGCTAGTTAAGTCAGAAAAGGAAAAACTGTTCCCTTTAGGTGATGGTACGAGGACTAGGGGACATAGGTTTAATATTTTGGGCAAGAGATATGAGGGGGAGGGGTGGATGTAAGGAAAAACATTTTTACACAGCAAGTGGCAATGACCTGAAACTTACTGCCAATGGAAGCAGAGGAAATTGGATAGGCACTTGAAGGATAAGGGACTTCAAGGCTATGGGGATAGAGCAGGGAAATGGGACTGATTGGATTGCTCTACAAAGAGCTGGCATGGACTCGATGGACCAAATGGCCGCCTTTTATGCTGGAAATAACTCTATGACTTTATGACAGCACAGTTTGACACCATCTGCTGATTGCCTCCGTAACACTTTAAAATGAGCTTCAGAGATAAATGTTGAGTTCTGTTTTGGGGACTTTGGCATACACTAGCAGTTCTATCCCTGTTGGACTGGAGCTCAGGTTCCAGCATGTGACAACCCTGTCACAGCGTCTATAGTGAATCATAGTCTATAAAGGTAGAACTTCTCTGACACATTCAGGTGAGTGCATCTAAGCTTAGATATCTAGGTTTCATGTGATAGTGATGTGGCTGCATGCCTCATCTCCCTGACATCCTTCCTCCACTCCTCTTTTAATTCCCCCAATAAATGTAAAGAGATTTCCCATTAGCACACTCGAGATGTAAATTTTATTGATACAAAATGGTAATTCTAAAACCCAAAACACTTGGTACAACCCCTCAGACTTTAGAAGTATGAATTGCAATTCAAGTGATCCTCCATTCTGCATGATAGTACAGTTTGTGGTTTACCACAATAATTTTGTGTTGACTGACACAAAAAGGTGGTATTCAAAAGAGACTGAGGCAATCCGAAACTTGCTCCTCTGTACATGTTTTACATGGGTCAATGACCCAGGATTACTAAGGAACCAATAGTTATTGTGCGTTGTTAACTGGGCAATCCTTCTGCATCTTCAAATGCTTGCCTCCAAAATTAGTTCTATTTTATTCCACCCATCTTTGATTTTGAAACTTTACTGGTTTTCAGTTTTTTCTGAATTCTTTCTAATTGCAGGTGCGATATTGGGCTTACGTGGGAAGTTTCTATATGTCTGCAGTTAATACTCAAATCATTCACTAGCTTGAAAGTTCTTGACTATTCCATCATCATCTGTATGGTATTTGTCATGACATTTGCACTAGTGATCTTGTCTGATCTGCTCCATTAACTCAACTTGTAACACTTGGGTGAATCATCTATCATTGCTTTGGATATCTCCCAGGATCTTTTGAAATGACCTTTCCCTAAAACTATAAACTTAGTTATATAACTTCCTTTTATTGCTCTCTGCTGTTATTGCTGGCTCTGGCTTCAATTCCCATTAATTCAGTTGTCTTCCAAGGATCTGTTCTCATTTCTCACTTTGTTCCCTGCTCATATCATTGGCTTCCTGCACTCATCCTTAATCCTCATGAACTTTTGTACACTAACTTCATTTAGATTACATGCAATTCTTTTTCTCTGTCTCTCGCTCACTCCCTTTCACTCACCGACACATCTCCACCTAAAGTTGCTTCCTCTCTTGTACCAAATGCATTGACTCCTATTGTTAAAAAAAAGCTGTCAGGTCTCAAAACTCTGTGCAACATTTAGGTACACTTTTGTGGTACTCTTGGAACAAGCTCTAACTATGTGATATTAAGGCTTGTTCCAATACCAGGCTCCTTGACATGATCTCTTCTCTTCTCTTTTATAGATATTAGGTCTTGTCTGAACTGTTTTCCAAGCTCCCAACTATTTTACTATCTGTATTATCTCACCAACCTTTGCTACTATTCTCTATGTCCTTGCCATGATGATGAGACTCCACGGAAAGGTTGTTAGTATTGGACAAGCTGAGCAGCAATTATTTTTCTTTGGTAATTTTAAAGCAGGAAAATATTGGCATTGTACTCCAAAACCTAAGGGTGATCCACTTTTTTTGCCATCAATGTCATAGTAACTCAAATGAAACCCAGGGCACTATGGGTCAAAGAATGATGGCTAAAATCTGTAACAACATGCCTGTTGGAGGGAAAGGTATTCAATGTAGCTTCAGTGCACCCTTTGTTGAGGTGAAGAATATATTCAGGATAGACTGGTTCATGCCTTGGGACTACAGGAATGAACATCACCCTGAGAGGGGGGAGATGACGTGAGAGTTCCCCTGCAATGTACAATTATGCTAACTGCATATGTGTACTCTTTTACTCACTGTACCAGTCAGGATTATATTTGCCCTGGAACAAAGGTGCCCATTTAAGACTGGAGCCAGGTTGTTCTTGAGGGCACAGATTTCCCTGAGGATTTGTTTCAGACATGAAATTTTAGTTAGTTCGAAAAATTAATTCTCATCAATCTCTCACAATATAAGTGGCTAAAACTGTCCTCTTGAGGACAGCCTTGAGCATAGCTGAAGGAACTAAATGAACTGAGGAATAGATGTAACAGATAATAGAAATGTGGCTATAGAACAGGATGCATCAGGATAGGGTGCTAAATATTGCAGACTACAAGTTATTCAGGGATGGAAGAAGGGATTGTGGGGTAGTTATTTAATCGTAAATAATATAATGATAATAGCAATAAAAGATATAACTATCAGAGATAGTATCAGATGGATTGTGATAAAATGGAGTCGGGGGATATTTTATAGAGCCCACAAAAGCAGGAAACATGATTTAATTAGGTGGTATGCGAAATTTTGAGATTAAGCCAGCGTCATGTTTACAACGTGTCGAACATTACGCTAGCATACTTTTAACACATTTGTATGCCATGAATACTCATTAGCATGAAACAGTTTTAATAAAGTCCTACCCTCAGGATAAGGTCAGTGGTGCGTGAGAATCTTGTGGCATCTGGTTCGCACTTGTTTAAAGGTGGCGTTTAACAATCGCTGCAGTTGTGTGTAAGGTCAGCGGTTTTCCTTGTTTAACTCTATGGCACAAGGGATGGGAGCAGGAGAATGGCATCTTACATGGAGACTTGGGACTGGCAAGGGTGAGTCAGTGGTGAAGGGGTTTGCGGAATTGGGTCTGAGGCATGTAGGAGTGGAAGAGAGATCCAGGGGAGAAAAAAGGGTGGGGTTTGGAGCATGGAGCAGTGAAGTGGGAAGGGTCTGGTGTCCTGGGTGTGGTGAGGGGGTTGTTGGGGACAATCAGTGTCGGTTATAACGTCAGGAATTTCACGTTGTTAACAAAATCCCAGCTAAAGGATTTGTCACCCCATCAGGGATATACTACAGACTGTGGAAATGAAGGGCAGGAAGAAATATATAAACAAATTCCTGAAATAAGTAAAAAGATACAACATCATAATTATGGGGTTTGCAATTAAGTATCTCCAAACAAACTGGCAAGGAGTGGGAGTGAAAGGGGTGGTGTTGCATACTCTGGTCTATACTCTTTTCTGTCTAATATATAAGAGGAAGAACAACTAGACCTGGCAATAGAAAAGGAATCAGAACAGATAATAGGGCTGAACTTTTTACTGAGCAGGTGGGCGCGTGCCCGACCCGCTCGAGTGTAAAATGACACGTGATGCCATCAGGCAAATGTCCCGACGTCATCGCTCATTTGCACGATATTTCAGTTGGCGGGCGTGCGCGGGAGTCGGTATCACATCCGCCAACAATTAACAGGCTTATTAAGGCCATTAAAGTATTCACAGGATCACAGAATTGCAGAGTGCAGAAGAGGCTCTTCAGCCCATCAAGTCTGCACCAACACATGAGAAACACCTGACCTATCTACCTAATCCCATTTACCAGCACTTGGCCCATGGCCTTGAATGTTATGACGTGCCAAGTGCTCATCCAGGTACTTTTTAAACGATGTGAGGAAACCTGCCTCCACCACCCTCCCAGGCAGTGCATTCCAGACCGTCACCACCCTCTGGGTAAAAAAGTTTTTCCTCACATCCCCCCCTAAACCTCCTGCCCCTCACCTTGAACTTGTGTCCCCTTGTGACTGACCCTACAACTATTAATTGAATGAATTTTTTTGCTGCTTGTTCAACCTTACGGTTGGGATGACGTTTCCAACAGAAATCAAAAGTTAAATTAAAATTTTGAAATATCATTTATAACATGTCCCAGGAGACAAATTTTTAACATTGGTAAGTTTTCCATTTTTGAGTTTATAAATCTTCAGCTTCCTGAGGCAGTTCTGTGCTTCAGGGAGCTTTCATTACACACACCCACACGCATGCCATCCTCCCGCCCCACCCTGGCAGCGCTCAGTGTGGCAGCGCACGTTTCAGTGGCTGTTAATTGGGCAGCCAGTGTGAAATCAATGTCGGGACTTGATCACAGGCGGTGGTCAGATTCGCGACCATTTTCGGGCCCGCCTGCCGCGCCCGCCCAACAAAGTAAAAAATCCTGCCCAAAGTTTCCACCCAAGAAGTGTCTGCAGATCAACTCTATCACTAATACTACAACTCAGCCACCCTACAACAAAGTGGCGATGAGGATAAAATAGGATTGGACGAAGGAAATCAAGTTAAAAAGAAATCGGCACTGTACCTCACCCAGTGATTGTAAGTAGCAAGCTCCATTAGAATTGAAGAAGTTATCCCCTCTCAAAATGCCACAATTTGGGTGAATCGACCCTTTTGAACCAGCCACAGACGATTGGTCTCAATACATAGAATGCCTCACGTTATTTTTTCAAGCGAACGAGATTACGGGGGAAGAGACGAGGCAAGCAATCCTCTTGAGTATTTGTGGGAGCAAAACCTACAGCCTGATTCAAAGTTTGACAGTGCCCAGTACCCCAGATTCAAAGAATTCCGATGAATTGGTGGACCCCGTGAACCCAAGCCCTCAGTCACGATGCAGAAGTTCAGGTTTAATTTGTGAAATAGAGCCCCGGGTGAGCCAGTTGCATGCTACATGGCAAATTTGAAGCAGCTAACAGAATGTAGTGAGTTCGGTATGACTCTGAACGACATGCTCAGAGATCGTTTAGTGTGTGGTGTGAAAGAGGACTCTATTCAGAAAAGGTTATCGCCCAAAGTGAATCTGGATTTCAAGAAGGTGCTAGAGATAGCGCTGGCCATGGAAAGCGCAGTAAGAGATTCAAAAGCAATACAAGGTGCGTAAAATGGTGCCGTCCTCCACAACAAGCGGGAAACCTCAGCTGAAAGAGGCGCATAAAGCGAGACTCCGCTGAGAAGCGGGAAACAGCCCCCACTAGCTGAAGAATGAAGAAAAATAATTTAGCTGCAAAATTGAATAATAAAGTGGTGGAAACAATCAGTCTTTTAGCATTTGGCAGTTTAAAAAAATCCAGTGCTATTATTGTCACAGAAATGGACAAATGACGATGTAGTGCAAGGAAAGATTCAAGCAGGCTTGTAAACAAAAGAAGAAGCCCAATGGAATCTACAATGTAGAAGAGCCTGAAACAACAAATTCATACATTTACTCGTTTTTTAATCTGAAAGTTGGAAAGACAGAGCCAATATTTGTCACAGTGAAAGTATATGGCAAACCTGTTAGAATGGAGGTGGACAAGGGAGCTTCCACTACAGTAATTAGGGAACATACCTTCCGATATTTAAATAATAGTGAACATCAATTAAGTTTAGAAGAAACCCTTGGTGGTGGTAGCAGGTGAAGGGCCAAGCCTCCTGGTGCAAAATTGTTTAAAGGAGATTAAGTTAGAATGATCTGAAATTTTCCAGTTGAGAGCAAGTGAGCTACCAGAGCTACTTAGAAAGTATGCTACCGTTTTTAAGGACGAACTGGGGAAAATCCAGGGCCAGCAGGCCAAGATTCATGTGGATCCGGAAGCAACCCCTTGCTTCATGAAGGCGAGACAGGTGCCATATGTGAGAAAAAGTTGACATTGAACTGAACAGACTAGAGAAATTGGGCGTTATGCAACCTGTTCAGTTCTCAGAATGGAGAGCACCCATTGTCCCCGCCCTTAAACCCAACCAAAGCATCTGAATTTGTGGAGATTACAAATTGAGGGTTAATAAAGTACCTAAACTAGACAGGCACCCCATTCCAAAAATTGAAGACGTGTATGCCAAGCTGGCAGGAGGGACAACATACACAAAACTTGAATGAGTCATGCTTATGAACAACTAGAGTTGGATAATATCTCCCGGGAATTTGTCACAATTAATACCCACAAAGGGTTGTACCGATATACACAATTGTCTTTCAGTGTCTCCTCTGCTTGTGCCATCTTTCACAGAACAATGGAAAGCTTACTGCAGGGACTTCCCCAGGTTGTAGTCTATTTAGACGATGTATGGGTGATGGGATTCACTGAAAAAGAGCATTTGTCAAACTTGGAGAAGTCTTAAAATGTTTCTTGCAAGCTGAAGTGCGTTTAAAAAAAGAAAAATGCATGTTCCAAGCGAGGGAGGTAATCTATTTGGGTCACCGGGTAGATTCACAGGACCTCCACCTGGTTGAGGAGGAAGCGAGGGCCATAAGAGAGGCACTTGCGCCAAAGAATGCCTCAGAGCTCAAATCATTCCTAGGAATGATCAACTATTATGGGTGGTTCTTACCCAATTTGTCTACAGTGCTAACCCCCCTGCATTCTCTACTAAAAAGAACCAAGAATCTTTCATGAAGGTGAAATAATTGTTGCACTCATCCAACCTAGTAGTGCATTATGGCCAGATGAAAGAATTGGTGCTGACATATGATGCACCTCCCTACGGAGTGGGAGCAGTGTTATCTCATCGGATGGGCGACAGCACAGAACGGCCAATAAGTTACGTATCAGGGATGCTCACTACAGTGGGAAAGGGATACTCGCAGATAGGAAAAGAAGGCCTGTCCATCATCTTTGGTGTCAAGAAATTTCACCAGTACGTACATGGCCGCCATTTTACAATCGTTTCAGACCACAAACCATTGCTAAGATTGTTTAGTGAGGACAAGGCTATACCCCCATAGCCTCAGCAAGAATACAGCGATGGGCTTTAACTCTGGCAGCATATGTACACACTTTTGTACATAGGCCTCGCAATCAAATCGCAAACACCGATGCCCTTAGTCGTTTGCCTTTACAAGAAAATGATGAGCATGTCCCAGTTCCACAAGAACTTGTTTTACTGTTAAATTCCTTAGATTCCTTGCTTGTATGTGCTCGACAGATCAGAGACTGGACAAGTCAGGACCCAGTCCTACCTCAAGTACGAGATCAAGTGCTACATGGTTGGTTACAGGAGTCCATATCTGATGAAATGAAACTGTACTTCAACAGAAGTCATGAAATAACCAGCCAGGGTGGCATCCTATTGTGGGGGGCATGAGTGATAGTTCCCCCAAAGGGAAGGGGGCCACTTTTATTTGAACAACACTATGCCCATCCAGGAATTTCCTGAATGAAGACCATAGCACACAGTTATCTATGGTGGCCTGGGATGGATGGCAAAATAGAGTTTATTAAGGCAATGTGTGCAATGTCAGCAACTTCAGAAGTTGCCAGTGAAAGCTCGATTACACCCATGGGAGTAGCCAGGTAGACCTTGGGTGTGGTTACACTGACTACATTGGACCTTTCCTGGGAACAAGGTTTCTGCTCATTATAGATGCCCATTCAAAATGGTTGGATGTATATGAAGTGAAGTCACCAATGTTGGCCGCTACAATTGAGAAACTATGTCAGAGTTTTGCCATTCACAGACTACCAGAAGTAGTCATTTCCGATAACGGCACGGCATTTATGAATGCTGAGTTTCAGAGATTTATCAACCTCAAAGGTATCATTCATGTAAAAATTGCACCGTACCACCCTTCCTCAAATGGACTGGCCAAAAGGGTGGTTCAAATGTTCAAGGCAGGCGTGAAAAAGCTAACTGGTAATTCCTTGCCAACCAAGCTAGCACGCTTTCTTTTTCATTACAGGACTATCCCTCACACAAAAACAGGTGTCACACCTGCAGAGTTATTGTTGAAAGGCCGTCTCAGGATGAGATTGAGCTTAATAATGCCAAATTTAAAGGGGAAGGTGGAAAGGTGTCAGGGAAGTCAGAAAACTAGACACGGCTGGCATAGCTGTGAGAGGAAATTTACCGTGGGAGAGCCGTATACATGAAAAATTTCAGGGAAGGACCAAGTGGTTACCAGATGAAATAAGTGCAGTGACTGGACCTCCTATCTTACAATGTGGAGGTGGAAGGCCAGATCATCTGTAAACATATGGACCATTAAGGAAGAGAGAGACAAATCATTAAAATTTGGTTCCACCAATGACTATGACCGGGTCTGCATTTTCTGTTGAGGATACTCAACCCAGGACTGACATGTCTGATGTTCCTGTAAGAGTTGAGGATACAGAAATGCAAGTGCCCACTGAAACACCTGATATTCAGGCAACTCTGGAAAAGGAGGTTCCTGACAAAGAATCTGAAGTTGTGGAGCTGCAACGTTCCACATGTACCAGGAAACCACCTGAAAGACTGAACTTGTAAATCCCTTTCCCAGTGTGAATATTATAAGACCATAAGACCATAAGACATAATCGAGTATAGAACCAGAGTCCTAAGACGTTCCTCATATGTTAAGCCTCTCATTCCTGAGATCATTCTCGTGAACCTCCTCTGGACCCTCTCCAGGGCCAGCACATCCCTCCTGAGATACGGGGCCCAAAATTGCTCACAATATTCTAAATGTGGTCTGACCAGAGCCTTATAAAGCCTCAGCAGCACATCCCTGCTTTTATATTCTAGTCCTCTCGAAATAAATGCCAACATTGCATTTGCCTTCCTAACTACCGACTCAACCTGCAAGTTAACCTTAAGAGAATCCTGGACTAGGACTCCCAAGTCCCCTTGCACTCCAGATTTCTGAATTCTCTCCCCATTTAGAAAATATTCTATGCCTCTATTCTTCCTACCAAAGTGCATGACCTCACACTTCCCCATGTTGTATTCCATCTGCCACTTCTTTGCCCATTCTCCTAACCTGTTTAAATCCTTCTGCAGCCTCCCCACCTCCTCAATACTACCTGTCCCTCCACCTATCTCTATATCATCTTTATGTTATTATTATATTATATATATATTATAATATGTTGTCTTGAAAAATATATACTATGTATTATAAAGGGGGGGGAATGTAGTAATGCAGAATGTAGTAATTGTGGCTTTATTTAGTGTGTAATGTACCTTTAAGAATAATGCTTGTTAGGAAAGATCATATGATCTGTAGTAACCAGTGGAGAGGAGCGTGGGCTACCTGAGCAGTCAGCGTAGAGATAGAATTGGAGTTGAAAGCACATGTGTAGTTGCTGCTGAGTATATTGGAAATAAACTTAAAGTTTCCACCTAAAAAGTGTCTGCAAATCAGCTCTATCACTAATAGTACAACTCGGCCACCCTACAACACCTAGTTTGTTGAGTCCTGTCCTTCATATCAGAATGTTGTGCATTTGAGCCTCACCTAAGATAGGAGAGCGTAATTTAGATTGATCCCTCAGTGTAATGTTAAGAGAATTCTATATTGATGGAGGAGCTATGATAATGGTTAGGTCTTGGAAGAGGAGCTGGGGAATTTCTTGGGTTGGCCAATATTTACAAAAAAAGTTTACTGGTCACTTGAGTTTTGACAGTTTAACAGGAAGAATCTTTCGTGATTTTGTCATTGTTTTCCATGTTAATTGGCTTTTCTTTCCACTCAATAACTTGTTACAAAAGCATTTAATTTATGTTCCAGCTGAGATCTTTCAAACAATTGTGTTTTCTTAAGCAGCTTGTTTCCAATTCCATCCTCCATGTAGAAATAACTGGGAAACAGAATAGAACCAGAGACAGTGTGGTCAGCCTTATGAGATACATGCATTTTGGGAGAATTGCAGTTGAAGTTACAATCAAGAGTCATTAGTCTCTTAAATTGTTTTGACAGACTTGCTGCAAAGTAAGTGGTGTCAGCTGTGGCTCAGTTCATAGCACCCTCGCCTTTGAATCAGAGGGTTGTGGATTCATGTCCCACTCCCGGAAACCAAGAACTGTGATTGTACTCGAAAGAGTTGCAATCTGTGACTGTTGATAACTCGAAAGAGTTTGCTGCAAAGTAAGTTCCCAATGTTAGGGCTTGATTGACACACTTTTCCTTGAATGGATTGCAACTAGTAAATAGATCAATAAGCTTTTCAAAGGCTCAACAAGTTTCTGAAGCAAACATTTACAGAGCTGGAAAGTCCAGGGTTCTAAATGTGCAAATAGCCGATATATAGGATGTACTATTTGTCTCAATACAAGATACGGAACGTGAAATCAGCTAGTTTTCACAGTGCTGATGGTCTTTTCACCTATGTGAATATTGGATGTGGTAGATTAGGGGCAAATTAAAGAACAAAAGAAAGAACTTGTACTGATATAGCACTTATGTGACCTCTGGATGTCCCAAAGCACTTTACAGCCAATGGAGTACTTTTGAACTGTTGTCACTGTTGAACTGTAGAAATATTGGCCCTGTGGTTGGATAGGTTGGCTATCCAATGTACAGATGAAAGTTCTGATGAAAGGTTAACCCTGTTTCTCCCTTCACAAATGCTGCCTGACCTGATCTGCTGAGTATTTCCAGCATTTTCTGTTTTTATCCAATGTGCAGGTTGACTCAAACTCAGCTCAAACGGATTGCATACTGGAAGGGAATTAACACCTGTAGAATGCTGCCAGAGCAAGGAATAAATACTTCGCAAAACTTTCCTTCTTGAACTAAAGGCTTATATAATAATATTGATTTCACCAATTTAAAATGTATTGATCACATCCTCCACACTGTACCACAAAAGAAAAGGAGGTGAGATGGCAAGTTGGATCCAAAATTGATTCAGTGATGGGAAGCAAAGGACAAAAGCGAGGGGGTTTTAGTTACTGTAAGGCTGTTTCCAGCAGGGTTCTGCAGGGCTCAGTACTGGGTTCCTTGTTTTTCATGATATATGTCAAGGATTTAGACTTAAATGTTGGGGGTATGCTTAGGAAGTTTGCAGATGATGTAGAAACTGGTATTTGGTAATTTGGTGATTGGTAATGAAGAAAAATAGCTGTAGACTGCAGGAAGCTATCAATGGGCTGGCCAAAACATAAGAACATAAGAAATAGGAACAGAAGCAGATTATTCACCCTCTTGGTCCATTCAATATGATCCTGCTGGCTCTTCTTTATCCGTTGATTGAGAGATCATACGTACATACGAACATACAAATTAGGAGCAGAAGTAGGCCACTCGACTCCTTGCGCCTGTTCTGCCATTCAATAAGTTCATGACTGATCTGATTTTAACCTCAACCCCACATTCCTGCCTACCCCTGATAGCCTTTCACCTCCTTGTTAATCAAGAATCTATCCAGCTCTGCCTTAAAAATATTCAAAGACTCTGCTTCCAGCGCCTTTTGAGGAAGAGAATTCCGAAGACTCACAACCCTCTGAGAGAAAAAATTTCACCTCATCTCTGTCTTAAATGAGCGACCCCCAGTTCTAGATTCTTCCACAAGAGGAAACATCCTCTCCACATCCACCCTGTCAAGACCCCACAGGATCTTAAAGGTTTGAATCAAGTCACCTCTTACTCCACTAAACTCCAGTGGATGCAAACCTAACCTGTCCAACCTTTCCTCATAAGACAACCTGCCCATTCCTGGTATTAGTCTAGTAAACCTTCTTTGAACTTCTAATGTTTTTACATCTTTCCTTAAATAAGGAGACCAGTACTGTACACAATACTCCAAAAGTGTTCTCACTAGTGTCCTGTACAACTGAAGCATAACCTCCCTACTTTTGTAACCCATTCCCCTCACAATAAATGATAACATTCTATTAGCTTTCCAAATTACTTCCTGTACCTGCATGCTAACCTTTTGTGATTCATGGTCTAGGACATCCAGATCCCTCTGAATCTCAGAGCTCTGAAATCTCTCACCATCTAGATAATAAGCTTCTTTTTTATTCTTCCTGCCAAAATGGACAACTTCACATTTGACCACATTATACTCCGTTTACCAGATCTTTGCCCACTCACTTAACCTATCTATGTCACTTTGTAGACTCCTTATGTCCTCTTCACAATTGACTTTACTAGCTATCTTTGTGTCGTCAGCAAATTTAGCCACCATTCCTCTGGTCCCTTCACCCAAGTCATTTATATAAATTGTAAACAGTTGAGGCCCCAGCACTGATCCCTGTGGCACACCACTCATCACCTCTTGTCAACCAGAAAAAGACCCATTAATGCCAACTCTCTGCTCTGTTAGCTAGCCAATCTTCTATCCATGCCAATATTGAATGTCAGGAAGCTTGACACCATCCAGGACAAAGCAGCCCGCTTGATTGGCACCACATCCGCAAACATTCACTCCCTCCACCACCGACGCACAGTAAAAGCAGTGTGTACCTCCTACAAGATGCACTGCAGGAATTCACCAAGGCTCCTTCAACAGCACCTTCCAAACCCATGACCAATACCATGTAGAAGGACAAGGTCAGCAGATAGATGGGAACACCACCATCTGGAAGCTCCCCTCAAAGTCACTCACCATCCTGACTTGGAAGTATGTCGCCGTTCCTTCACTGTTGCTGGGTCAAAGTCCTGGAACTCCCTCCCTAACAGCACTGTGGGCGTATCTACACCACATGGACTGCAGCGGTTCAAGAAGGCAGCTCACCACCACCTTCTCAAGGGCAATTAGGGATGGGCAATAAATGCTGGCCCAGCCAGCGAACCCCTCATCCTGTGAATGAATAAAACAAAGTCACCCTCCATATCATGTGCTTTTATTTTCCACAATAACCTTTGATGTGGCACTTTATCAAATGCCTTCTGGAATCTAAGTACAGCACATCCACCAGTTCTCCTTTATCCACAGCACATGTGACTCTTTCAAAGAACTCCAAAAAGTTATTTAAACATGATTTCCCTTTCATAAAACCATGTTGACTCTGCCTGATTGACCTGAATTTTACTAAGTGCCCTGCTATAACACCTTTAACAATAGCTTCTAACATTTTCCCTAACACAGATGTTAGGCCAACTGGCCTATAATTTCCTGCTTTCTGTCTCCCTCCCTTTTTGAATAAAGGAGTTATATTGGCTATTTTCCAATCTAATGGAACCTCCCCCAAATATAGGGAATTTTGGAAAATTAAAACCATCATATCAAGCATTTCACTAGTCATTTTTTTCAAGACCTTAGGGTAAAGTCCATCCGGACCTGGGGATTTGTCAGCCCGCAGCCCCAACAATTTGCTCAATACCACTTCCCTGGTGATTGTAATTTTCCCCAAGTTCCTCCCTTCCTTCCATTTCCTGATTTACAACTATTTCCAGGATGTTACTTATGTCCTCTATAGTGAAGACCAAAGTAAAATACTTATTTAATTTGTCTGCCATCTCCCTTTCCATTATCAATTCCCCAGACACACTTTCTATTTGACCAACACTCACTTTGTTAACTGTTTTCCTATTTAAATATCTATAGAAACACTTACTATCTGTCTTTATATTACTAGCTAGCTTTCTCTTGTACTCTTAATTTTTCCCTTCTTATTAATCTTTTTGTCATTCTTTGCAGCCCCCACCTATTGCTGGCTGCCTATCCAGCTTCACCTGCTCCACCCTCCCTTAAACAGTATAAATTTCATCACATTTCTACTTCTCTTTAGCTCTGAAGAAGGGTCATACAGACTCAAAATGTTAACTCTGTTCCTCTCTCCACAGATGCTGTCAGACCTGCTGAGTTTTCCCAGCATTTTCTGTTTTTATTTCAGATTTCCAGCGTTCACAGTATTTTGTTTTTATTATAGTATGTAATCCGCTGCCACTTCTCTTCCAGGTATGCTTACCTTGAAGAAGTACTGCTCTTCTCTCCAACAGGATTTCCGCTTGTCTCTTTTGCCCTGTTCACCTTCATTGCTTTCCATTTCCCTCCTGGCGTTTGACAAGGTGTTTACCAGAAGTCACTTTCACAGCCATATTTCCTTCCTCAGTGACTGTCTCTGTTTCCGACTTACCCCACGTGGATTCCAATTGAAGCTCAATCCTTCATGTTTCAAATCCACCTGGATCACAGGTATCTCCAGGACATACAACATTCCTTGGACTACTGTTCTAGCCGCATTCTGAGATCTACATTCAGTGCTATGCGCCACCATATGAACACTGTGAGCACAATAGACCTCTCCCTCCAGCAGCACCAACACATCCTATCTCAAATCTGTTCTTGTCCCCAGTTCCATTTTATTCTTTGTCTCATCTGATACCTTAACAAGAAACTTTTTCTCTCCCTTTCAGGTGTTAAGGAACATAAGCTCCAACAACTTAATGACACCAATGCCCGTCCAGGACCTTCCACCCCTTCCCGTCCCTCTGACCCCATCCCTTCTTCTAATTCCAGCCCTTGCCATGTATTCACCATACCCCCTGACATTCCCCTCTCTGATGCTGAATGTTCTGTACTCAGCAAACAAATCAGTTTCATACTCATCTGTCCTCACCCCAATGAATTCCGGGCTTGGCACAATGCTGAACTCTTCTTCTGCCGCCTTTGTCTCCATGCTCACTTCTTTGGGCAGGAGTCCTCCCCCCATTCAACGGATCCTTTCACCCGTCTCCAGTATTCTCCCTCAACCTGGACCCCTCCCTCTGGCCACTTATCTGTTCTTGATCTTTTCATTGAGAACTGTCAGCGTGACATCGGGCATCTCAATTTCTCTGCTCCTCTCACCCACTCTAACCTGTCTCCTTCTGCACTCACTGCACTCCATTCTCTTAGGTCCAACCCTGACGTTGCTACCAAACCTGCTGACAAGGGTGGTGCTGTTGTTGTCTGGCGCACTGACCTCTACCTCGCAGAGGCTGAGCGCCAACTCGCAGACACTTCCTCCTACCTCCCCCTGAACCATGACCCCACCACCAAACATCAAGCCATTGTTTCCAGGACTATCACTGACCTCATCTCCTCTGGAGACCTTTCCTCCACAACTTCCAACCTCATAGTCTCCCACCCCCGGACAGCCCGCTTCTACCTCCTTCCCAAAATCCACAAACAGCACTGTCCCAGTAGATCGTGTCAGCCTGTTCATGCCCCACGGAACTCATTTCTTCCTATCTTGACTCCATTCTCTCTCCCCTTGTCCAGTCTCTTCCAATCTACATCTGTAATTCCTATGATACCCTACGTCATATCAACAATTTCCAGTTCCCTGGTCCTAACCTCCTCGTCTTCACCATGGATATCCAATCCCTCTACACATCCATCCCCCACCAGGATGGTCTGAGGGCTCTCCATTTCTTCCTTGAACAGAGGCCCAATCAATCCCCATCCACCACCACTCTCCTCTGCCTGGCTGAACTTGTTCTCTTGTTGAACAATTTCTCCTTAAACATGTCTCACTTCCTCCAAATAAAAGGTGTGGCTATGGGTACCTGCATGGACCCCAGTTATGCCTGTCTCTTTATGGGGTATGTGGAACATTCCTTGTTCCAGTCCTACTACGGCCCCCTCCCACAACTCTTTCTCCGGTACATCGATGATTACTTCGGTGCTGCTTCACGCTCTCATCTGGACCTGGAACAATTTATCAATTTTGCTTCTAATTTCCACCCCTCCATCATTTTCACATGGTCCATCTCTGACACTTCTCTTCCCTTCCTTGACCTCTCTGTCTCCATTTCTGTGTTAGACTGTCTACCAATATTCATTACAAGCCTACCGACTCCCACAGCTACCTTGACTATAGCTCCTTACACCTGCTTCCTGTAAAGACTCCATCCCATTCTCTCAGCTCCTTTGCCTCTGTGATGTCTGTTCCGATGATGCCACTTTCCAAGACAGTACTTCTGACATGTCTTCCTTCTTCCTTAACCAAGGTTTCCCACCCACGGTGGTTGACAGGGCCCTCAACCGTGTCCGGCCCATCTCCCGCACATCTGCCCTCACACCTTCCCCTCCCCTATAGAAGCCATGATAGGGTCCCCTTTGTCCTCACTTTTCACCCCACCAGCCTCCGCATTCAAAGGATCATCCTCCGCCATTTCCGCCAACTCCAGGATGAAGCCACCACCAAACAGATCTTCCCCTCGCCCCCCCATCAGCATTCTGTAGCGACCATTACTTCTGGGACACCCTGGTCCACTCCTCCATCACCCCCAATACATCATCCCCTTCCCACGGCACCTTCCGATGCAACCGCAGAAGGTGCAACACCTGCCCCTTTACTTCTCCCCTCCTCACCGTCTAAGGACCCAAATACTCCTTTCAAATGAAGCAGCATTTCACTTGCACTTCCCTCAATTTAGTCTACTGCACTCGCTGCTCCCAATGCGGTCTCCTCTACATTTGTCCTTTTATTATTTTTATCTGCTGATTTACTATGTCCCTTCCTGTCACAGTCTGTTTATCATTTCCCATATTATTACCTTACTCCCTTGCCTTGTCTGTATCCTTTGGTTTACCACATCTTCCCAAATTTGATCCCTGGCACCGGGCAGGCAACACAGCCATCTGGACTCTCTCTCCTTGCTACAGAGAACAGTGTTAATCCCCCTCACTATACTGTCCCATACTACCACTACATTCCTTTTTGCTCCCCCCACTTGAATGGCCTCCTGTACCACGGTGCCATGGTCAGTTTGCTCATCCACCCTGCAGCCTCATCCAAACAAGCTGAAAGAACCTCAGGCCCGTTGGACAATTGCAGAGGCTCACACTCCTGCCCTCTGGGTTCCCTTACCTGCCTCAGCTACAGTCACACCCTCCTGTCCCTGACCATCTTCCAAATCAGAAGACCCTATCCTAAGGAATGTGACTGCCTCCTGGTACAAAGCATCCAGGTAACTTTCCCCCCCCTGATGTGTCACAGAGTCTGCAGCTCAATGACTCTGAGCCGAAGTTCCTCAAGCCACAGACATGCTTGGCCTGGATAACACTGGTATCCAGGAGGTCCCACAAGCTGCATCCGTGGTAAATCGCCTGCCCTGCCATACTTCTGTGATTTAATTAATTATTTATTCATTTTATTTAATTATTTATTTTCTTTATATATTCATTGATCTTATCACATATTCCTGTACTATTTTAAACCTTGGGAATATAATAGACCTTGACAACATACCAGATATTCGCCAAGCAGCTAGCTTCTTCCCCTGTAGCAGAGCAAGAATTAGCTCCTACATGGTGAAAGGGTTAGAAAAAGCAAAGGAGCACCTCCCTCCCTTCCTCACCAAACTTCCTCAGCTCATCAAACCTCCACCCTCCTTTAAGGTCACACACTCAGTGCCGGTGGCGCTGAGAATGTCTGAATTTATGGGCAGGACTTTCCCTTCGTCGGGTGGGCTCGATGGGCAGGCCTGGGAGTGGCTGCGAAATGGACCGCCACCCATGATCAGGCCCCGGCCACGATTTCACACAGGCCAGCCAATTAAGGCCTGCCCATGTGAAATGCTGTTCTGCACTGGCCAGGAAGGGCTGAGCGGGGCTGGGGGCCTGTCAGCCACCGGGTCAATGGCCAGCGGCTAGTTTAAAAGTGGCCTATGCAGCCCCTGGAAGGCTGCCATGGAGCCGACACTATGGACCCGAGTGTGGCTGGACATGGCAGGCGGGATGGCAGATCAGGTGGGCACTCTGTCCCCTGCTTCTCTGATGAATGCCTTGGCGTCCTCCTGGAGGAGGTGGCTGCCAGGTGGGACACCCTTGTCCCCAGGGATGGGAGGAGGAGGTCACTGCACCTCACCAAGAGGGCATGGGAGGAGATGGCAGCACTGGTCAGCAGCTGTGATGTGGTGTGGCGCTCCTGGGTGCAGTGCCAGAAGCGATTCAATGACCTGTTGCGCTCAGGAAGGGGGAGTACCATGTTGGCATCGGTAAGTGTGCAGATGTGTTAAGGTCTCGTGGACCCTCATGGACCTCAGGGGTGCTAGAGTCTGAGTGCTAACTTTCAGTCAATGGGCAATTAATGGCCAATTAAGGCAATTGACAGGCTAATCAAAGTAATTAAAGACCTGCCCGTCCAACTTTAAGGCTCCAGTGGGCTCCTGATAATACATGAAACCTTATCCACTGGCGGGATGAGGTTTCATGTCTGTTTTTAAAAAGTTTAATAAAGTTTATGTCGTTTTTATTAACATGTCCCATCTCGTATGACATTGTCACATGATTAATAATATTTTTATTTTTCTATTTTTTAACTTTTGTGCACTGTCACTAATCTCCCTGAGACAGCACTTGGTCTCAGGCAGCAGTGTGCTCTTTTGCATTTTGACAGCTGGGGAATCCCTCCCCACCCCTGCACAGGAAGCACATAGCGCTTCCTGCTGGGAAGACCGCTGGGCAGGCCTTAATTGGCCCGCCCACTCAAAATGGCAGCGGGCCCCGTTTCGGCGGCGGGGGTCGGCTGTCCGCCCACCGCCGAGCCAGTGGAGCCCGCCTGTCCACCAAGGGCAAAATTCTGCCCTATGGCTCTGTGACCTCTTCAACAGATAGTCCTTGCCATCCAGCAGCCATCCATCCAGTCAGGCTGGTGCACTGAAGAGCCTCAGCACCTGGGAGTCTCTCAGGATGTACTGACATGGGAGCTGCCTGGGTACCTTGCACACACTTGCAGAATCTGCATGCTGTGGTCACACACTATCTGCACGTTCATGGAGTGGAATCACTTCCTGTTGACGAAGGCACCCGGCTCACCCACTGGCGCCCTGATGGCCACATGTGTGCAGTCGATTGCACCCTGAACGTGGGGGGACTCAGCAATCACTGCAAACCCTCTGGCTCACTCAGCCTGTCTGGCCTTGACCATACAGTGGTGAATAAAGGTTAGTACACAACTGAACAGAGTTTCTGTCACCAGCTTGACACAACTGTGGACAGCTGATTGGGAGACTCCACACAGATCCCCCACTGACCCCTGGAAAGAGCCAGAGGCATAGAAGTTAAGAGCCACTGTGACCTTCAGAGCCTCTGGCATGGGGTGTCTACCCGTACAGTCAGAGCTGATCTCAGGCCCAATCATCTGGCAAATGGGGGTCATGCTCTCCCCTGTGAGGCGGAGCCTCCTTCGGCATTGTACCTCAGACATATTGAGGTAGCTGCATCACCGCTTGTGAACCCTAGCAGCAGGATAGTGGCAACTTCTGCAGCTCCTTCTGCCTTGGACCACTTGCTGGCCCTGCGCCCCTTGTCTTGTGCCTCTTCTCCTACAGGTCCCTCCCCTGGAAGCTGCAAGAGGACAGATGGCCTCCTCTCCCTTCTGCCCCTCTCTTCCTCCTCAGAGGAGGTGCCTCCAGCGGAGACCACACTCCCCATTACCAGGGTAAGGGAAGGCTGTCTGACACCTGGAAGGGTCCACATGGTCTGAATCTTCCGGGGGCCTGGCAGGCAGCAATGAGTCCTGAAATAAGGCCTGGAAATGCTAAGAATGAAGCCCCGATCAGAGATGAAGCTACCAAGTACCACTAAGCAACCAACAGCAAACTATCTCCAAAACTACTCACTACTCACGCTGGCAATGCTGCTGACCCTTTTTATCCCGCCCTTGGATGAGTTTTGTGAAAATGTTGACGAGCAGAAAATCACACAGGCAAGGAAAAATAACAGTCAATTGGACACTTAAGGGCCTTAAGTGACCACTTAATTAATGGCGGGCGCCACTCCAGCACCTGCATGCACCCGTCGAGTGAAATATCAGGCAAGTGCACAATGACGTCAAGACACTCACCCGACCTCACTGCACACTATTTTACTCCCGATTGGGTCGGGCGTGTGCCTGTCCATGGACTTAAAATTCTGCCCTATATGTTCTAAACAAAGAGACTATCTGAGTCTTTGAGTCCTCTTTTCACTTGCTCTTCCAGGTGATGGTTACTGTCTCCAAGTCCTCTTTTTACTTGCTCTTTTAGGTGGGTGCTGATTACTGTCTCCGGGTCCTCTCACTCAAAGACCTGGCAATCTCAGTCTTGAATACATTCAACGATGGAGCATCCACAACCCTCTTGTATAGACAATTCCAAAGATTAACAACCCTGAGTTAAGAAATTTCTCCTCATCTCAGTCCCAAATGTTCAACCCCTTACCTTGAGGCTGTGCCGCCATGTTTTAGATTCCCCAGCCAGGGGAAGCAACCTCTCAGTGTAGACACTATCAAGCCCTGCCACCTATGGCCTAAAATGGTAAATGGAATTCAATCCAGAGAAGTACAAGATTATGCATTTGGGGAAGACAAACAAAGCAAAGGAATACATAGTAAATGGTGGGTCACTGAGGAATGTATAGGTACAGGTAAATAAGATGGTTAAGAAGGCATAGGGATAGTTTCCTTTATTAGATGAAATATAGAATATAGATCAGGGAGGTTCTGCTTGAACTGTATTAAACACTAGTTAGGCTACAGCTAGAGTACCGCATTGTGTTCTAGTCACCACTTTTCAGAAAAGAATTGATCGCATTCAAGATGGTACAGGGGAGATTTATGAGGATGCTGCCAAGATGCTGCCAAATTTTGGTTCTGAGGAAAGATTGGATAGACTGGGATTGTTTTCTTTGGAACAGAGGAGACTATGGGGTGATTTAATTGAGGCATATACAATTATAAGGGGCCTAGATATGGAAAGGTCTATTTCGATAGCAGAGAGGTTAATAACCAGGGGGCAGCGATTTAAAGTAATTGATTGAAGGATTACAGGGGAGTTGGGGTTCTGAAACTCACGATTTGAAAGAGTTGTAAAGCCAGAAACTCTCATTGCACTTAAAAGGCACTTGGATATGCAATCAACGTGCTGTAACCTATAAGATTACATACTCTAGAGTTGAAAAATGGGATTAAGCTGGATTGTGCTTCTTCAGCCGGCTGTCCTGACCAGAGGACAGGAAGAGAAATCTACATATATTTTATATATATATATATATATCTACGTCAACCTGGCTACTTTTTAAAACTATTATTTTTATTTTAAAAATGGACAAGGCTTTACCTTGACTAGCCATGACTCATACCAGGGGAATTTCTAACCTTCAGAAACCATCAGAGACTTCATTTTCTTTAAAGATGTGCTAATGCTCCTGTGACTGCCAAATTGCAAAGAAATGCAACAACACCTTTTACATTTTTAAGGTAGAGCTCCAGTCATGGAGACAGTATGTCTACAAAGGGCAAAAGGGACCCTGACTCCTCTATTAAATGCCTTAAGGTTCCAGACCTGGGAAAATACATCCTTTGTCCAACACCCAGGAGAAGAAGTAGGAGGCATGTCACATGAACCCCCAAGCTGCTAGAACCTATAACATTGCTGTGTGGAACTGAACCCAGGCAGTCTACCACTTTGTCATCAAACATGTAGCAGCTGAAAGAGCTCTTTCCAGGTAAATTGCCTGGCCCTAATCTACACTGTGTGCTACTGGAACATCGGAATTCCTGCATCTGTGCCTATAAGACTCATTCATCTATACGTGCTTTCTTCCATCGGGGAAGTCATTGCTTCTGGGAAGGTGGATCACCCTGAAACAGTTTCAGCCTGATAACCTCTGAAGGAATATTCCATTGGACTTTGATTCTGGACTCTGTGCTCATGTGAAACCATAACTCCTATTTTTATCATGGTGTTGCCCTGTATGCCTTTCTTCCCCTTAACCCTCTTTTATTGTATGAGTGCAAACAGGGGCAAACGTTGCAAAACCCTTTTCTTGCATTTTGTTTGTGTAAAATAAACCAACCCTCTTATTCTACCTTATCTTGAGTTTGCTGTGGGGTTATTAATAGAGGATTGGATCACTCCAAACTGAAGGGTTCAGTAAAACACTCCACCACTTATAAAGGGGGAAATCAGAAATCAGAACATCTTTCTGTTTACTGAGAGGCGAAATCAGGGCTGTTTAAATTAATCCTTTTCCTTTCCATAACGCAGAACGGACATGATGGGTTAAATGGCCTCCTCACATTTTGGCGATTCTATGAGAACATGGCCATTGACTTCCTTCTATATCACTGTCAAGTGAGATTGCAACTCACATTTATTTAGTTCAAGCTGGTAGGCTATATTCATTGCAATTGATACAGTCTTTTCTGCTGGAGAAACGAGTCTGTATCTTGTCACTTCAATCAACCATCCCACTTGGACTCTGATCTCTGTTTTTAGCCTTCTGCACTGTACCTATAAAGCTAAGCATAGACTTAAGGAATACCTATCACAATAACAGAAAATGCTGGAAATACTGAGCTGGTCAGGCAGCATCTGTTGAGAGAAACTGAGTTAACTTTTCAGGTCCATTACCCTGTTCTGATGAAGGGTCATCGACATGAAACATTAACTCTGTTTCTTTGAGTCCTGTCCACTTGGCCTTTATTACCCCCATCCCAATTGTCTTCCTTTACTATCTGCATCCGCCCTCACACCTTCTTCTCCCTCCCAGAAACATGATAGGGTCCCCCTTGTCCTCACTTATCACCCACCAGGCTCTGCATTCAAAGGATCATCCTCTGCCATTTCCGCCTACTCCAGCATGATGCCACCACTAAGCACATCTTCCCTTCATCCCCCCTGGCAGCATTCCGCAGGGATCGTTCCCTCCGGGACACCCTGGTCCACTCCTCCATCACTCCCTACACCTCAACCCCCTCCCACGGCACCTTCCCATGCAACCGCAGAAGGTGCAACACCTGCCCCTTTACTTCCCCTCTCTCTCACAGTCCAAGGGCCCAAACACTCCTTTCAAATGAAGCAGCATTTCACTTGCACTTCCCTCAATTTAGTCTACTGCATTCGTTGCTCCCAATGCGGTTTCCTCTACATTGGAGAGACCAAACGCAGACTGGGTGACCGCTTTGCAGAACACCTTCGGTCTGTCCACAAGCATTACCCAGTCCTCCCTGTCACTTGCCATTTCAACACTCCACCCTGCTCTCATACCCACATGTCCGTCCTTGGCTTGCTGCATTGTTCCAGTGAAGCTCAATGCAAACTGGAGGAACAGCACCTCATCTTCCGACTAGGCACTTTACAGCCTTCCGGACTGAACATTGAGTTCAACAATTTTAGATCATGAACTCTCTCCTCCGTCCCCACCCCCTTTCCGATTCCCCCCCTTTTTCCAATAATTTATATAGATTTTTCTTTTCCCACCTACTTCCATTATTTTTAAATGTATTTCCATCCATTGTTTTATCTCTACCTTTTACCCTTTTTTGATTCCTTCCCCCCACCCCACCCCCACTAGGGCTATCTGTACCTTGCTCATCTTGCTTTCTACCCTTAATTAGCACATTCCTCAGATAATATCACCACCTTCAACACCTCTTTGTCCTTTTGTCTGTGACATATTTTGGTTATCACCACCTATCACTGGCCCTCTATCCAGCTCTACTAGTCCCACCCCCCCTTAAACTAGCTTATATTTCACCTCTCTTCTATTTTTACTTAGTTCTGTTAAAGGGTCTTTCGGACTCGAAACGTTAACTGTGCTCCTCTCCGCAGATGCTGCCAGACCTGCTGAGTTTTTCCAGGTATTTTTGTTTTTGTTTTGTCTTCCTTTACTAATCCATCTCAAATATCCTTAACTTTTTTATGTTCTTCCTATTGTCTTGTTAATAAGCTTTAGACATTTGATCATATCTTAAAGCATTTACCAATTCTTTGCATTTTAAATGAGGTTAATCAGTAATTTTTTGCAGTTCAATTAAAGATCAATTGACATTTTGTTCTCTCCACAGGTGCTGCCTGACTGACCGAGTGTTTCCAGTATTTTCTATTTCTGATAAATTTCTGCTGAATTTGCTTCAATGGCCCTATGACAGGAACTTAGACGTAACTTGAGTTAGTGCTTGTGGAGTTACCCCCATCCACTTGTAACATGTACTTGATTTGCACTGAATTGGAGATGCTATTTCTTCTCTGAAATGTTGAACTGAGCTCCCATCTGTCCTCTCATAATGATGAAAAAGATCCTCTGGCACTATTTAATGAAGAACAGGAGAGTTCTCCCTGGTGTCATGGCCAATATTTATTCCTCAACTGACACCTAAAAGAAATAATCTGGTAATTTACTCCATGGCTCTTTGTGGGAGTTGCTGTGCACAAATTAGCTGTCACATTTCCCTTGTTACAATACCTCAAAGTATTTAATTGACTGTGAAGTGCTTTGGGACATCTTGAGGTTGTGGAAGTTACTACAGAAATGCAGTTCTTTATTTTCTTTTTTGTTGGTACGGGAAACAAGACTGTGACAGGGAGGTCTTGTGTTTCAGTCTGATCTCAGCTGATCAACCCTCTGGCAGAACTTGGTATTCAGTGCCAATTAGGAAGCCCAAAGTGAAGGAAATCAGTTAGGGCTTCAACTCTGATTACTTTCTGGTGACGTCTTCTGGAATGTGTTGAGAGCAAAATTTCTGCAAAGCTTGCTTTTGAGGGTCCCCTGGACGAAGGAACATTTGGAGTACTAAAGGATCGCTGCCTTCAGGGGAAGTGGTTTTGGGGTGGGGTACAACTGTGAGTGGAAGTAGTCATGGTGCTTTGTTGCATCATATTAACTTTATTCCTGAACTCAAAAGTTCCTCTAAATCTACATATTAAGAATACAACTTGAGCAAAAGTTCTTACAACTTTCAGGATGGAACCTAGGCTATGGTTGCTTATTTTCCAGGTACACCATCAATGTTGATTGCATTGCCTGCAGGAAAAACAGGAAATTAAATGGCTTTTTATCATTAACCTTACAATGTTTACAACAACATAGCTTTAAAGATATTATTACGCCTTTAAAATAGGAAAATGCCC
This sequence comes from Cetorhinus maximus, assembly GCF_964194155.1. Taxonomy (NCBI): domain Eukaryota; kingdom Metazoa; phylum Chordata; class Chondrichthyes; order Lamniformes; family Cetorhinidae; genus Cetorhinus; species Cetorhinus maximus. Next base: position 28,770,681 of record NC_135889.1, read on the forward strand.
CAAGGTGCTTTGCAGGAGTGTTTTCAAATAAAATTCCAAGCCACATAACCAAGACCAAGTCTTAAGACAGGTAACCAAAAGCTTGGTTGCAGAGATAGGTTTTAAGGAGCCTCTTAAAGGAGCAGTGATAGATAGGGAATTGGAGGGATTTAGAGAAGGAATTCCAGAGCTTAGAACCTGGGCAGCTGAACACGTAGTCACCAATGGTGGAGTAAAATCAGGGTGATCAAGAAGCCAGAATTGGAGGAGCACAGATATCCTGGAGAGTTGTAGGGCTGAGGAAATTACAGAAATAGGGACGGTTGAGGCCATGGAGGTATTTGAATACAAGGATGAGAATTTTAAAATCGAGGTGCTACTTATGTATCAATGTAGATCGATAAGCACAGGAGTGATGGGTAAGTAGGATTTGGGGTGGTCTTGTGGTAGTATTGGAGAGGTAGGGGCTAGGGTGACCAATGCCAATGGGGGTCTATCCTTGTGCCATGGAGTGCCCATAAAGGAGGGCCCTGTGAGCTAGGAGGCTGCCAGCTTTCACTGGGTGGACTCCCTACGAGGCAGTGGGACCTCCATCGATGCAGACAAAATGCTTATCAAGGTGGGTAGTGGCCCTTTATTGGCCACTTAAGACATTAGTCCCCCCACCAACCTCCCATGCTATTGTGGCAGGCTTTCCATCTCCCAGCCCATTCCCAAAGGACCTGGAACATTGTGGCTGTGGAAACTGACTTTGTTTTCAGATGATGTTGCATAGGGGCAGCATAAATATAGTATGGAGAAAGTTGGAATTGTAACAGTTCATAAAGTTGCAACATTGGGTGGAATTTTCTCAAATTTTCACTAAGTGCGGTAGCGGACGGGTAAAGCGACGTTTTACCCAACGGCTGCGATGGTGGGTTTTCACGTATCGTATCGTCCCAAACCCACCTCATTATTTATGCAGTCCCGGGAAACATGCCATTTCCATGGCGGGCAGGCTCTTATTTGCTTGCCCACCCGCCGTCACCCTGCTGCTGCATCACGCCGGGTGCCATGTTTGAAGTCCAGCCGCAAACACACATCTCAGTGCTTCCAGCTCACCAAGGCTGCATGGAAGACATGGCCATGAAACGGAAGAAGACTGCAGCCTCGCAATTTAATGATGGGTCTCTCAAGCGACTTTTGGATGCCGTGGAGGCCCACTGGGATGTCCTTGTACCGCCGCTCTGGCCGCAGGATGGTCAGCAATGTGGCCAACCCAGCTTAGGAGACGGTGGCAGCAGTGGTCAGCGCCAATGCTCTTCAGAAGAGGATAGCCACCCAGTGCCACAGGAGGATGAATGATAATCTCCGTTCCGCCAGGGTAAGTCACTCTTCTCCTCACCCTCAACTCACATTCACAAAACTAGTACACATCCACAGGGCCCTCACTCACTGCCAGAGACATCACTATTCATTCTCTCACACTCACTGTCATTGTCCTCATCCCATCCATGGCACCACTCAGCACCCACACAGGCCAGGCATACTTGTCATCTGGCCTGGCAGGAGTCCTGCTTACACTTTCTCCATCTCAATCCATGCAGGGAAGCTGGCACACAACAAGAGAGAGAGGCCGCAGACCGGTGACAGAATGCCCAAAATCAAAGCCATCCAGTTGGCCGGCGAGGATCTGGACCGTTCCTGTGCTGACAGTGAGGTTGGCGGTGTTCTACCAAGTGAGGATCCAGCAGTGCAACATCCATCAGACAACCATACTGTGACTGATGTGTCCTCTTTCTCAGGCCACTGCTATGCACTAATTATATCTCCTTGCTTTCGCAGGCACAGCTGCCAAACAGCCAACAGAGTCCATGACCCAGGGCCTCCAATCAAGCCCCGAAGAAACCTCTGAAGAGGAATCTGAAGGCACCCTCCCTGAAGTCCCGTCACAGTGCTCACCCACACCCTCCACCAGTGCAGAGACACACACCTCGGTGGGACCTAGCTTTAGAGTAGCCTTGGGATCACAATCTGGTGAGCACATTGCACTGTCTGATCCACCGCAGGCGGCGGCAGGGACTTCCCAGGTGTCCGGCATTCAGAGGACTTCTGGAGGCCAGAACGTTGTTGAGTCCGAGTCAGATGACAAGCCTCTGGACTCGGTCATGTCACAGTTACTGGAGCTGCAAAGGCAAGCTAGGGGACAACAGGAAGGGATGTCCGCTGCACTCCTCAGATTGCAAGGCACAATGGAGGAGTCCGTCCGCCTTCAGGCTGAGGTGATAGCGCTGGCATGCCAACACACCGAGATCAACACTGGTAGGATAGCGGCCACCATGGAGACCTTGGTCCAGGACTTCGCTCCTGCACTGCTGCACAGACTCAACTCCATCACTGATGCTATAGTTGGCCTCCATGCGAGAGGGGTGCCAGGCAGCTCGATCTCACTCCAGCTACCTCTGCTCCTCAAGGAGTCATCCTTGGGCCCCTGGGTACCCATACAGAGGAGGATCCACAGCTATGCACTCCAGGCCCATCCATCCAGGTGACTCCGAGAGTGTCCGGCCCATCCGACTCCCCTCTTCCTGTGACCTCAGCAGCTCTAGCTCCACAGGCTGAGGAGGGGACCACTGCCACACAGCAGGACCCCGAAAGCAGGTCAGGGCCCTCCAAATCTCAGCCCTCCAGAGTACACCCGCCAAAGTCACCACAGACAGAGCGTCGCAGTCAGCAGGCTGCCTCCATCTCCGCTGTGGATGACAGGGGAGCAACAAGACGTTTCTAAGGTTTTGAAAGGAAATTTATAGGATAGATAGAAACTTTTTTCATTGGGCCATTCAGGAGAGAAATTAGGAAACAGTTTTTCACCCAAATAGTGTTAGAGGTGTGGAGCTGTCTCACACAAAGCAGTACATGCTAGCTCAATTAATAACTTTAAATCTGAGATTGATAAATTTTTGCTTGGCAAGGGTAGAGCCAAGGCGGGTGGATGGAGTTAGGATATAAATCAGCTATGATCTCACTGATGATGGACTAGGCTTGAGGGGCTATCTGGCCTACTTCTGGATCTATGTTCTTATGTTTAAAAAGTTACCACATTTTAAAATTAAATTTCCATGACATTTACACAAGGCAGCAGGATGGGTTATTTATTGCCTAAGATAAAAGCAAAATACTGCAGATACTGGAAATCTGAAATAAAAACAGAAAATGCTGGAAAAACTCAGCAGGTCTGACAGCATCTGTAGAGAGAGAAACAGTTAACGTTTCGAGCCTATATGACCCTTCTTCAGTGCTCTGAAACAGACCAGTTTAACTTCAGTGGTGGGGAAACTTCTAGAAACAATTATTCAGGATAGAATTGATAGTCACATGGAAAAATGCAGATTGATTCGGAAGAGTCAGCATGGGCTTGTTAAAGAAAAATCCTGTCTAACTTACTTGCTGAAGTTTTTTGAAGAGGTAACAGAGATGGTTGATGAGGGCAAGGCTGTTGATATGATGTATATGGACTTCCAAAGGGAGTTCGATACAGTGCCACACAACATACTTGTGAGGAAAGCTACAGGTCACGGAATAAATGGGAATGTAGCAATGTGGATACAAAACTGGCTGAGGGATAGGAAACAGAGAGTAATGGTTAATGGGTATTTTTCGGGCTGGAAGAAGGTTTGTAGTGGAGCTCCCCAGGAGTCGGTATTGGGACCTTTGCTTTTCCTGATATATGAATGATCTAGATCTTGGTCTGCAGGGGACAATTTCTAAGTTTGCGGATGATACAAAACTTGGGAGAATTGTAAACGGTGTGGAGGACAGTGTAAAACTTCAAAAGGACATTGACACATTGGTGAAGTGGGCAGATAGGTGGCAGATGAAGTTCAATGCGGAGAAGTCTGAGGTGATACACTTTGGTACAAAGAACATGGAGAGACAGTATAAAATAAAGGATACAATTCTAAAGGGTGTACAAGAGCAGAGAGACCTGGGTGTATAAGTCATTAAAGGTGGCAGGACAGGCAGAGAGAGCTGTTTCTGAAGCAGACAGTATTCTAGACTTCATTAATAGGGGCATAGCGTACAAGAGCAGGGAGGTTTTGATGAACTTATATAAGACACTGGTTGGACCTCAGCTGGAGTATTGTGTACAGTTCTGGGAAGGATGTGAATGCATTGGAGAGAGTGCAGAAGAGGTTTATGAGAATGGCTCCAGGGATGAGACACTTCAGTTATTAGAAAAAATTGGAGAAGTTGGGACTGTTTTCCTGAGAGAGGAGAAGGCTAAGAGGAGACTTGATAGAAGTTTTCAAAATCATGAGGGTCTGGACAGAGTAGATAGGGAGAAACTGTTCACACTCATAAACAGATCAAGAACCAGAGGGCACAGTTTTAAAGTGTTTTGCAAAAGAAGCAAATGCGAGGTGAGAAAAAACTTTTTCACACAGCGAGTAGTTAGGGTTTGGAATGCAGAGCCTGGAAGTGTGATGGAGGCAGGTTCAATTGAGACATTCAAGAGGGCATTGGATGATTATTTAAATAGAAACAATGTGCAGGGTTAAGGGGAAAAGGCAGGAGATTGGTATCAGGTTAAAATGCTCAAAGAGCCGGTGCAGACAATGGGCTGAATGCCTCCTTCTGCACCACAACAACTCTGTGATTCTGTAAAAATACTGCAAATGCTGGAAATCGGAAATAAAAACAGAAATGCTGGAAATACTACGCAGATCTGACATCATCTGTAGAGAGAGAAACTGAGTTAACGTTTCAGGCTAATGACCCTGAGAAGAACAGGAAATGGAACAGATACAGTAAAGGGCCCTGTCAATCACACTGAGAGGAGGAGGTGGGATGGAATCCTCAGTTGAGGAAAAAGGAAGACACATCAGAAGCACTGGTATAGATAGTTCCATTGTCAGAAGAGATGCAACATCTTCAGCAACTGCCTCTGTCTCCAACTTATTACAAGTGGTTTCCGACTGAACCTCCACCTTTCATAGAACCATAAAACCATAGAAATGTTACAGCACAGAAGGAGGCCATTTGGCCCATCTTGTCCATGCCAGCCCGAGGACACCCAGGCGCCCATTCTAATCCCATCTTCCTGCACCCAGCCCATAGCCCTGCAGCTTACAGCACTTTAGGTGCAGATCCAGGTACTTTTTAAAAGAATTAAAGTTTCTGCCTCTACCACCAACTTGGGCAGTGAATTCCAGACACCCACTACCCTCTGCGTAAAAAAGTTCTTCCTCATGTCCCCCCTACACCTTCTGCCACTTACCTTGAATCTATGTCCCCTGGTTCTAGGATTCTCCATCAAGGGAAACAATTTTATCCTGTCCACTCTATCTACTCCCCTCATAATTTTGTACACCTCAATCAAGTCACCTCTCAGCCTTCTTTGTTCTAAGGAAAATAACCCCAACCTATCCAATCTCTCCTCGTAGCTACACTTTTCTAACTCTGGCAACATTCTTGTAAACCTCCTCTGCACTCTCTCCAGAGCTATTATGTCCTTCCTGTAATGTGGTGACCAGAACTGCACACAATACTCCAGCTGTGGCCTCACCAGGTTTTATACAATTCCAACATTATACCCTTACTTTTATATTCTATACCTCTGCCAGTGAAGGAGAGCATTCCATATGCCTTCTTTACAACCTTGTCTACTTGAACTGCTGCCTTCAGAAACCTGTGTACTTGTACGCCAAGATCTTTCACTTCATCTACCCCTCTTAGTATATTCCCATTTATTTTGTGATCCCTGTAACTGTTTGACCTCCCTAAATGTATGACTTCACACTTCTCTATGTTAAAATCCATCTGCCACTTTACTGCCCACTCCACCAACCCATCTATATCATTTTGGAGATTATGGCTATCATATCCTCTACACTATCCACTACTCGGCCAATCTTTGTGTCATCTGCAAATTTCCCAATCGTGCCCCCCACGTTCACATCCAAATCGTTAATATATAACACACACAGCAAGGGTCCCAACACCCAGCCCTGAGGAACACCACTTGAGACAACTTTCCATTTGCAAGGGCATCCATCAACCATTACCCTTTGTTTCCTGTTACAAAGCCAACCTTTTATCCAGTTTGCCACATTACCATGAAGCCCATGGGCTTTTACTTTCCTGACCAATCTCCCATGTGGGACCTTGACAAATGCCTTGCTAAAATCCATGTACACAACATCCACTGTACTACCTTCATCAACCCTTCTTGTCACTTCCTCAAAGAATTCAATCAAATTTTTGAGGCAAGACCTTCCTTTAACAAATCCATGCTGACCATCATGTTTCAAAGCAACCCACAAACTTAGATATCTCCAAGATATTCCTTGAATCATTGCTCTTGCGAAATCCTGAGAACCACACTCATCGCCATGTATCACCACATACATGGTATTGACAGACTCTCTTCAGAAGAATCCACTCACTCTATCTCAAAGCTATCCTAGTCCACAGCTCCATTTCACCATCACCTCATCTGGCGCAATAGCTTGAAACATTATTTCTTCCTTTCAGGTGTCAAAGATCACAAACTTGAACAACTCTTGGATACCAACACTCCTATAGGCCTTTCTTCCCTTTCAAATTTCTTTGACCCCACCCACCTTCCAATATCACCCTTTCTTGTGTTTTCAAGATCCCCTCTAACCAATCAAGTTATGGCGGTCCATCAGTTTGGCGTGAACAGCTTTGTGGATCCATCACTGGAGGCTTGGGCCTTAACATGGCTCAGGCCTCACAACAGAATTAACAAATGGGCAACCCCACAACAGTGTGGACATTTACAGATTCTACTGTAAGTCTGGCAAGAACCGTTGTGGGTGGAAGGAAGTATCAATGGAGGAGATATAAATAACAAGGGCACAAGAAGCATGACAAATGCAACCCGGACAATTAATGCCCGATCATCCTTTATAATCAGCAAAATGATGGAAGGAGTCATCAACTGTGGTTACCAAGTGATATTTACTTTGCATTCTGCCAGGGCCACTCAGGTATAGGTTTTATTTAAATCTTGGCCCAAATATTGACATAAACTGAATTCTAAAGGCTGCCCTTGACATTAAGGCAGCATTTGACCTATTGTGGCACCAAGGAACATAACCACCTCCAAGTTCCCCTCCAAGTCATACACCATCCTGACCCGAACACATTTCGCTGTTTCTTCATCATAATTGAATCAAAATCCTGAAACTCCCTAACCTGGTAACATTGTCGGAGCACTTTCACCACGTGGTCTGTAGCAGTTCAGAGCAAGTTTCATCATCACCTACCTTCTCAATGGTTGCAATGGATGGTCAAGGAATGCTGACCTTACTAGCAATGAGTGGAATCTTCCGATCCCACCAGCAATGAGAAGCTTTGAGGCCGGGGGAACTTAATTTGGCGTGAGGCCAAAAATCAGTTTCCCGATGGTGGGGTGAAGTTTAGCAATTAAGTTCTTGGGACCTTAAAGGCGGGTCAAGCTTCCTGACGAACAGTGGCGGGAAGCCCTTTTGGATGCATTAGCATGTCATGCATGTTTATTAAAAGGCCAGCTCGCTGGAATTACATTCCCCCTCCAAATTAAGTTCCCTACCAGTGAGAAATTAGAATTTCGCATTTATGACTGTATATAAGTGGCTTGCACCTGGCAAGCTTGACTTCTTCCATGACATTGAAGTGAGTAGACGTTGCTTTGGCTTTCTTGGGGACCACTCACAAATCTCAGCCTCTTGACTCAGATCGGGTGCCGGTAGGACCAGCTGGGCAAAGGCTAGATATGGGAGGCAGGGTAAGCATGGAAAAGAAGGAGGCTGCCTGCGAAAGGAAAACAGACTGTCTAGGGCAGGGAAGAAGGCAGGGAGGGAAAGCGAGGGCACAGGGATGTGGGATGGAGGGAAGGGCCTTCCTTTTGGGTCTGGGGGTCCTGCGGTTGGGTGGGGGAGGGTTTGTTTGGGCAGGGATATTGGGAGAGAGATGGTCTTAGAGAGTGGGGTCTGTGCTATCTATGTTAGGGTCCTCGGGTTGAACTGAGGGTACAGTGCAGCGGAAGGAACAGTGAGGGGGAGAGCAGGATGCAGTAGAGTGGGAGGTCTAGAGTGATAGTCGGGTAGCTGAAGGTTTCATGGCAGGCAGGGGCTCACAGAAATGGATGAGAAAAGTAGCTCGGATAATGGTATGGCTCAGGGTCAGGGTAAGCATGGGGACAATAACAGGTGTAGGCTCAGAGGGGAGAGAAGGCATGAGGAGGGTGATGGTTATATGTGCAATGGTACCAGGGGGAGGTTCAAGGTTGACAGAGGGGAGAGGAATCGTTATATTGGGTGGGTCAAGGGTGGTGGGGGGAAGTTAGTGGATGATAGGCGGTGGTAGAGTGAGTCTCGAATGTCACAGGCACCATTTTGGGATTCTATGCAATGTTGTCCCTCCGAAACTGTGATCCCTTGAAGTGGGAGGAGGACTTTTTCAGGTGGGTGGAGTTCAAGGTCAGCATAATTGGCCGACTAAAGAGACACCCTAATAATTATGAAGCAACGGGTTGAGAACCATGATCGGTTGTGTTCTCCTGTCTATGGTGAAGCCCACATCGTCCACATGCCTGACACGAGACCCCTGAAGCAAGCGCTCTACTCAGAGCTTTGACACAGCAAGCGAGCCCCAAGAGGGCAGAGGAAACACTTCAAGGACACCCTCAAAGCTTCCCTGAAAAAGTGTAACATGTCCACCGACATCTGGGAATCCCTGGCCCAAGACCGCCCGAAGTGGAGGGAAAGTATCTGGGAAGGAGCTGAACACCTCGAGTCTCATCACTAAGGGCTAGCTGAAGCCAAGCGCCGACAGTGAAAGGAGGGCGTGGCAACCTGAGCACCCCACCCACCCGTTCCTCTTACCACCTTCTGCCCCACTTGTTGCAGAGACTGTGGACCACTCAGTGGACTCTTCAATCACCTGAGAGGAAGCAAGCCATCCTCAACCCCAAGGGACTGCCTGAAGAAAAGATGGTGAAGCCCACACGGCAGCAGGTTTGTTCCAGCCTCATGGGTCTCATAACATCAAGACCCCAGCAAGGTCTGGAGCTGCTGTTCATTCTGTGCCATTTGCCTTCTGCTGCTAGCAAATGCAGGGATGAAGGGAGGGAGGCGGAATTCCTTCAAGGGGCTCGGCTGGACGGCACCAAACTCCCCACTCCAAACCCTCATCCTCCTGGGTGAATAGTCATGCCAGACAAGGGCTCATTGGTTAGTCTTTGTATGCTACCAAAGCAATGGCCTCTCGATAGAGCCCCGAGGGTAGTGGAGACAAGCTGAATAGTGTCAGAGGGAGAGCTCTTGCATATGGCTCTCATCAGCAGGGCCAAAGAGCCTTCATGTACAGTCATGTACGAACAGGAGGAACACCTATCTCTGGTCCTCCAGGATGTCCTTCACCTGGAAGGGGTAGGGTGGGGATGTCATGTCTAGACAGAAACCAGGCACAGGGCTTAGCACTGGCTTGGTAGCTCTAAGATGGTGACAAACTTGAATGGAATATGTTCAGTGCAACTGATTACTGCAATTTTTTTTCACAGATCCACTGAGGCCTAAGTAATGAAAGGCTCCAGGCGACACCTACCTTTCTACAGCCCTCATCCAGAAGAGGAGGTGGTTACATCACAGGTTGACATGCAGCCAGAAGGAACAATGTCCTGAGCAGCAAGAGTCAGTGGGGCCTCAAGAAGGTCAGGATGCTGGAGACCAGGGCCAATTCATTGGCGAGCATTGGCCCGACCATGGGTGCACTGGAGGTGATGCAGTTAAGTGCAGATGAGTGAAAGGCAATGCTGGAGGCACATCAGAATGTCCTGGATTATGGTGCACACATCTGACAGCTTCTCCACGATGACCTGCGGCCACAAAGAATTAGAGGCAATCCCATGCTGGTGGTATTGTAGGTCACCACTGCCTTAAGCTTCTTTGCCAGTGGCTCCTTCCAGGGCTCCACTGTGCAGCACCCCCCAGTCAGTGACACACAAGTGCATGCGGGAGGTGACAGATGCCTTGTTTAGGAGAGCACACCGTTTTATCCAATTCTGCCTGAAAGACAGGCTGCAAGCACATTGGGATTTGCTGCAATCTCATGTTTCCCACAAGTGCAAGGGGCTATTGACTGCACACGTGTGACCTTGAGAGCTCCCTGGCAACAGCCAATCATATTCATCAGACAGAAAGGTTTCCATTCTTTGAATGTTCAGCTGATGTGATCACAGAAGACAAATCCTGCATGCTTTTAGCTTTTTGTTTTTATCCCTGCATGTTTGTGCTTGGTTCCTAGGAAGCTCTCACAATGCCTATATTTGGACCCACTCTGCTGTTCCCCTGCGTACATCAAACTCCCAGTTCTGCTGTTCCCCTGTGTACATCAAACTCCCAGTTCTGCTGTTCCCCTGTGTACATCAAACTCCCAGCTCTGAGTTCCCCTGTGTACATCAAACTCCCAGCTCTGAGTTCCCCTGTGTACATCAAACTCCCAGCTCTGAGTTCCCCTGTGTACATCAAACCCCCAGCTCTGAGTTCCCCTGTGTACATCAAACTCCCAGCTCTGAGTTCCCCTATGTACATCAAACCCCCAGCTCTGAGTTCCCCTATGTACATCAAACCCCCAGCTCTGAGTTCCCCTATGTACATCAAACTCCCAGCTCTGAGTTCCCCTATGTACATCAAACTCCCAGCTCTGAGTTCCCCTGTGTACATCAAACCCTCAGCTCTGAGTTCCCCTATGTACATCAAACTCCCAGCTCTGAGTTCCCCTGTGTACATCAAACCCCCAGCTCTGAGTTCCCCTATGTACATCAAACTCCCAGCTCTGAGTTCTCCTGTGTACATCAAACCCCCAGCTCTGAGTTCCCCTATGTACATCAAACTCCCAGTTCTGCTGTTCCCCTGTGTACATCAAACCCCCAGCTCTGAGTTCCCCTATGTACATCAAACTCCCAGCTCTGAGTTCACCTGTGTACATCAAACTCCCAGCTCTGAGTTCTCCTGTGTACATCAAACCCCCAGCTCTGAGTTCTCCTGTGTACATCAAACCCCCAGCTCTGAGTTCTCCTGTGTACATCAAACCCCCAGCTCTGAGTTCTCCTGTGTACATCAAACTCCCAGCTCTGAGTTCCCCTATGTACATCAAACTCCCAGTTCTGAGTTCTCCTGTGTACATCAAACTCCCAGCCCTCTGTTACAGTCGAAGCTGTTTCTGCTCATTCCTTTGTTCCCGACTAGCCTGTTGCTTCAATATCATGTGGCTAGAAGATGATGTGAAACATTCCTTCAGTTGCATGTGATATTTTCTTGCAGGCGATTGTACAGACTCTGACCCTGTGGGTCGAGATATGAGCCGTGACATGTGATCTTGAGGTGCGGGAACAGTGAACTCATAGTGAGTGTACTAGTGACTCTGCAGGAGTTCGGTAGTGCAGTTCATCAACGATACTGAGAGCTCGTGAACAACTCGAAATTTAGACTTTTCGGTCAGTTGCAACCTGGTGACAACTTTTATAAAATTGGTAATGTTTGGAATTACGAAATTAAACCTTGAAGATTACTAACGTGGTTATTGAGACGGCATGATGTAATTATTAAAACTTAATGCTGCCAATGCATGGTATGAAATTTGACACAAATATTTGTTATAAAAGTGTGGATTTATTAAAATGGAGTGTTATTAAAATATAAAATCATTAAAATTTAGTGCTGTTAATGCATAATATTAATATTGTGATATAATGCATCGTGTTTAAACTATTGATATTAATTGATTAATGAGAGAACTGTGAGGCCTTATTGTATTTTTTTTACTCTAATGCCTGATTTTTCAAAATAAATTGGGAATAATTTAGTTATGTGTATGTCTTGTGGCAACAAATATTTTGTGAAATTTTCTTCTATTTGCTATTTGTAAAAGAACAGGTAGAATATACTAGAAACACCAGAGTAAATCTTTACAAATGTACTTACAATGTCATAGAGAGCACAGAGTGTGATAGGAATCTGGTGAGGAGAAAGTCAGGAAGGAGTTAACAGTTTTTTTACTCATCTATAGAATGCAGAGTAAACGTTTTTTTAAAGAAATTACATGAATTGTAAAGGGTTTCCAGAGTTGTATTTATGTATGTTGCTCTTTAAAATTATGTTTTCTATTCTTTCATGGAGTGTGAACATCACTGGCTAGGCCAGCATTTATTGCCCACCCATAATTGACCCTGAGAAGTTGGTGGTGAACTGCTTTCTTGAACCACTGCAGTTCAACATGTGTAGGTGCACCCACAGTGCTAATAGGAAGGGAGTTCCAGATTTTTGACCCTGTAACAAAGTTAAAGCAGACAAGCAGGAGGACACACAACCCATCTCCCAGAAGGAAATTTACCCAAATGGTTTGGTCTTGATGCTTTTAGGAAACAAATTATAAATATTTATTTTAACTAGCATCAGAGCACAAGAGTACATCACGTACATCAAGTACATCACAGGTATGATATTTTTATGAGGAAGTGAGTGTTAATATGAGACTACCTGACCAATGCTCCTAAATCATCTGTCTCCATCACTTTTCTTTGTACTTCAGTTGCCATTGTTCCTGTAATTTAGGTATATTTGGAAGGAAAATATCAAACAACCAAAGTATTTTAATGTAGATGACATGCCAAGATGCTCCACAAATGGATAATTAAAAAGGATGCTGAGCCAGAGAAGAAGATATTAAGAGGATCTTATTCAGAGAGTTTGGCTTCAGGGATGTGTGGAAGGTAGAATGAGGATAAAGCAACATAGAGTTTAACAGAGAAAATGCCAAACTGTAGGGACTTGGTAGATGAATGCATGGCTGCCAATAGTGAAACGAAGGGCGGGTTGCACCAGAGAGCAGGGTGGAATAAATAGACAAGATGGGGGTGGCGAATGGGATTGTAGATCTTTACATGGCTATTGAGAAAGATTGGCGGGTGGGAGGGAGGGTGAAGCTATCAAAGGATACAAACACAAGCATCAGAGTTTTAAATTAGATATTATCAGCATTAGTCTCAAAACTCACTTGTGACATAAGTTAACAACTTAAAGTAAAAAAAAGAATAACATAAACTTACATTTTTAGAAGTTAAGTATTTATAATTCTTAAAGGCACCAAGACTCATTTTTGTCAGATTTGGCTTAGTGGTATCACAGGCTTCTAACTCAGAAGGTAATGGTTCAAGCCCCTCTGAAGAGACTTGAGCATATAATCCAGGCTGACCATTCGCTACAATACTGAGGGAGGTTTTGGGTGAGATGTGTTATGACCAGGTGAGAAGGCGAGAACATGGCTCCCCACTAATCAACCTCCTCGGTTGGTGTTACGATCCAGCAGGTGCTAAAGCTGAGTTATTTAAAAATCCCAGAGGGAAACTTTAAACAAACGTCATAACCTATATTTTAAGTGGTATGTTTGAGATGCAGCTCTAAATTCAGGAATCAGACCGCCAGTTTTCGAGAGGTTTTATATTAAACCAAATGAAACGCTTTATTAAGTTACAACAGTTTAAACACATGTACATGACTACAAATGACTACTATCGTAACTTTTAACAAATTCCCAAACTAATTTCCATTAGGGCAACAGCAATCCATAGATTTTTAACCAGACACCAGGCAAAACATTTTCACCTTACAAATTCAAAATGAGGTTCCTTTCACTTTGGTTCCTGTGGAGACAGTTGTAGGCTTACAGCTGCTTTGATCTTACTTTGCTTCTGCCCTGCACACATGAAAACTGCTATCGGTTATATCCAGCACATCTCATTGAATGTAAATTCTCATTGTATCACTGGCCTCTTTGAACTCCACCTCTTCTAACAATAAATCCCCTTTCACAGTACCAATTTTATTAGTAATATAAACATGTTGCTTGGTCTCTGCCAGCTAGGTGCCAGATTTCATCCCACTTCTTGAATGCTTTATTCAAAAAAATGCAAATGCACTCTACCTCTCTTACATCTCAAAACTATTACACATCAAAGCACCCAGACTAGCTGGCTTTAATCCGAGTAAGACACCCCACAGACTAAGCCAAGGGATAAAGGACTAGAGGGCTACAGGGGGCATGGTTAGAAGAAATAGTTAGGTGGGTAGAAGCTCACATGAAGTATAAGCGCTGGCATGGACCACTTGAGCCAGATGGACATATTTCTGTGCTGTAGATTTTATGCAAGCCCATGTCTTTAAAAACTGCTACTGTAGCATTACATTGCTGTTCATTCCTTATGTTTGTGATCTTTTTTAGGTTCTGCAGCATCTTCTAGATCATTCCCCAGGTTGGTGACATTATGTGGACTGTTTATGTCAAACTACTGCTATATTTGCCTTTAATTTCTTATTTAAGATTGTCCCCCTTCGAAAAGCAATTCTCATGTTTCTAAAACAAAAATAAAAATAAAAACACCTGGAAAAACTTAGCAGGTCTGGCAGCATCTGTGGAGAGGAACACAGTTAACATTTCGAGTCCGTATGACTCTTCAACAGAACTAAGTAAAAATAGGTGAAATATAAGCTGGTTTAAGGGGGGGGTGGGACAAGTAGAGCTGGATAGAGGGCCAGTGGTAGGTGGAGATAGCCAAAAGATGTCATAGACAAAATGACAAAGAAGTGTTGAAGGTGGTGATATTATCTAAGGAATGTGCTCATTTTCTACATTGCAAGGATGATTAGCTCTTTACAGTTCACAGAATCACAAAGTGCAGAAGAGGCCCTTCGGCCCATCTAGCCTGCACCTACACATGAGAAACACCTGACCTACCTAATCCCATTTACCAGCACTTGGCCCATAGCCTTGAATGTTATGACGTGCCAAGTGCTCATCCAGGTACTTTTTAAAAGGATGTGAGGCAACCTGCCTCCACCACCCTCCTAGGCAGTGCATTCCAGACCGTCACCACCCTCTGGGTAAAAAAGTTTTTCCTCACATCCCCGTTAATGGTAGTATGAGAGATGACCTACCTTTCACGTATAAAAGATGAATAAAATTCAAAGTGTTGCCAGCTGCAGCATGGTGCAGTGCAACTAAATGCAAAGTTTTGCTGATATTGGTGATAGTCCACAGTGGTTTTGAGGCCAGTATGAGGAGCATTTCAATATGACATTTCTTACAAAGGAGCAATACTGGTTACATGGGGTAGGGAACCTGAACAAGAAAGGGAAAATCTCATTTTTTAAAAATTAAATCTGCATGGTTGCCACAGTAAATGTACAGCTACAAATGTTGGAGCCTGTTGACTCATGCTTTTGCATGAATGTAGCTAATCTATTGTCAAGGCATTTTTAGTGTACCCTAAAGGGGCGGTTTATGTTTATTTATTGAATTCCAATCATTTACATCCAATAAGTTCTTGGCACACTAAATTGTATTTTCTGATTACACTTACAAAGCACTGTTGACATATAGTAAGGTGTGCCACTTGTTTCATATGTGAAACTGTATCTTTGTATCTGAAATGATTTTGCTCAGCCTGCGAGGTAGTGGTATAGTGGAAATGTCAGCAATCTGGTAATCCAGTAGCCCAGGTTAATGCTCTGGGGATACAGGTCCAATTCTCACCATGGCAGCTGGTAGAATTTGAATTCACTTAATTGATGAATCTGGAATTAAAAGTTAACCCCAGTAACGGTGAGCATGAAAGTATCATCTATTGTTGTAAAAACTTTGGTTCACAAATGCCCTTTCTGGGTGGAAATCTGCTGTTACTATCTGATCTGGCCTACATGTGACTCCAGACTTACAGAAATGTGGTTGACTCTCAAATCCTTCTAAAATGGCCTAGCAAGCTACACAGTTATGCCAAATGCTACAAAGTCAGACCACCCAGCATCGTCCCTCAAAGTCCTGCTTACCAACATCTGGGTGTTTGTACCAAAATTGAAAGAGTTTTCTGACAGACAAATTAAGCAACAACCTGACATAATCGTACTCACTGATCAGAACTCAGAGACAATGGCTGAAATTTTCAGGCCCCGCCCACTGCCAGGATCATCAGGTCCCGCTGAAAGTTTTGGCTAGCCTGCCGCATCCCCACAGATCCTGCCATGACGGGGCTGGAAAATCCTAGCCAATGACCCAGAGAGCACCATCACCATCACTGGGTATGTCCTGTCCCATGGCAGGGCAGAACCACCAGAGATAGCAGCACAATGGGATACTGTCTGGAGGGAGTTGCCCTGGGAGTTCTCAACATTAACTCCAGACTCCATGAAGTCCCATGGCATCAGATCAAACATGGGCAAGGAAACCTCCTGTTGCTTACCACATACTGCCCCCTTCTCCCTCAGCTGATAAAACAGCACTCCTCCATACTGAACATAAATTGGAAGAAGCACTGAGAGTGGCAGGGGCACAGAATGTACACTGGGTAGGGGACTTCAATGTTTATCACCAAGAGCATCTCGGTAAAACCACTACTGAATGAGTCCTCAAGGACATAGCTGCTAGATAGGGCCTGAGGGAAGAACCTACTTGACCTCATCCTCACCACCCTGCCTGCCACATATGCATCTGTCCATGACAGTATTAGTAGGAGTGACCACTGCATAGCCCTTGTGGAGACAAAGTCCCATCTTCACATTGAGGCTACCCGCCATCATGTTATGTGGCACTTTTAACATACTAAATGGGATAGTATTAGAACAGATCTAGCAAATTAAAACTGGGCACCCATGAGGCACTGTGGGTCATCAGTAGCAGCAGAATTGTATTCAACTTCAATCTGTAACCTTGAAGCCTGGCATATCCCCCACTCTACCATTACCACCAAGCCAGGGGGATCACAAGAACCGGTGCTCAATGAAGAGTGTAGGAGGGCATGCCAGAAGCAGCACCAGGCATACCTAAAAATGAGGTGTCAACCTGGTGAAGCTACAACACAGGACTACTTGCGTGCCTGACAGCGGAAGCAGCTTGCTAAGTAATCCCGCAACCAAAAGATCGGATCTGAGCTCTGCAATCCTGCCACATCCAGTCATGAATGGTGGTGGAGAATTAAACAACTAACTGGAGGAGGAGTCTCCACAAGTACCCCCATCCCCAATGATGGAGGAGTACAGCACATTAGTGCAAAAGATAAGGCTGAAGCATTTATAAACATCTTCAGCCAGAAGTTTGAGTGGATGATCCATCTTGGCCTCCTCCTGAGGTCCCCAGCATCACAGATGCCAGTCTTCAGCCAATTCGATTCACTCCCCATAATATCAAGAAATGGCTGAAGGCACTGGATATTGCAAAGGCTATGGGCCTTGACAACATGCCGGCAATGGTACTGAAGACTTGTGTTCCAGAAATTGCCGCACCCCTAGCCTGTACAGCAGCAAGACTGGCATCTACTCAACAAAGTGGAAAATTGCTTAAGTTTGTCCTGTCCATAAAGTCAGGCCAAATTAATCCTCCCCCAACAATTCCCACCCCATCAGTCTACTCTGGATCATTAGCAAAGTGATGGAAAGGTTGTTGACAGTGTTATCAGGTGGCACTTACTCAGCAATAACTTGCTCACTGATGCTCAGTTTGTGTTCTGCCAAGATCACTCAGCCCCTGACCTCATTACAGCCTTGGTTCCAACACGGATAAAAGAGCTGAGCTCCAGAAGTGAGATGAGAGTGACTGCCTTTGACATCAAGGCAACATTTGACCGAGTGTGGCACCAAGGAGCCCTAGCAAAACTGGAGTCAATGGGAATCAGTGGGAAAACTCTCCGCTATACCTGGTATAAAGGAAGATAGTTGGGGTTGTTGAAGGCCAATCATCTCAGGTCCAGGACACCACTGCAGAAGTTCTTCAGGGTAGTTCCTCGGCCCAACCATCTTCAGCTGCTACATCAATGACCTTCCATCATAAAGTCAGAAGTGGGGATGGTTGCACAATGTTCAGCACTATTTGCGATTTTTCAGATACTGAAGCAATCTGTCCCTGCATGCATCAAGACCTGGACCAACCAATTCAGGCTTGGGCTGATAAGTGGCAAGTAACATTCACACCGCGCAGGGTGTCAGGCAATGACCAACTCCAACAAGAGAGAATCTAACCATTTCCCCTTGACAATCAATGGCATTAGCGTTGGAGGTCACCATTGACCAGAAACTGAAATGGACCAGCCATATAAACACTGTGGCTACAAGAGCAGGTCAGCGGCTGGGAATTCTGCGGCGGGTAACTCACCTCCTGACTCCCCGAAGCCCTGTCCACCATCTACAAGGCACTAGTCAGGAGTGTGATGGAATGCTCCCCACTTGCCTGGAAGAGTGCAACTTCAACAACACTCAAGGAGCTCAACACCATTCAGGACAAAATAACCTGCTCAATTGGCACCCCATTCACCACCTTAAACATTTATTCCCTCCACCACTGACGCACAATGACAACAGTGTGTACCATCTACAAGATGCACTGCAGCAACTCACCAAGGCTCCTTCAACAGCCCCTTCCAAACCTGCAACCTCTACCATCTAGGACAAGGGCAGCAGATACATGGGAACACCACCACCTGGAAGTTCCCCTCCAAGCCACTCACCATCCTGACTTGGAACTTACCACCATTCCTTCACTGTCACTGGGTCAAAATCCTGGAACTCCCTCCCTAACAGCACTGTGGGTGTACCTGCAACACACAAACTGCAGCGGTTCAAAAAGACAGCTCACCACCACCTTCTCAAGGGCAATTTGGGATGGGCAATAAATGCTGGCCTGGCCAGTGACACCCACAGCCTGTGAATGAACAAGGGAAAAAAATTGTTGCGGGCAGCAAGTGTACAACTTGTGAATCATTTCTATCAAAAATGTTACATGCAGGTGAGAAGTGATAGAATGTCTCCCCTCTCTGTCCACTTCTCCGTTAACTGCAACAGCTGTTTTTACAAGAGTTTGCTTACCAATTCAGTGAGTGTTTAATTGTTTAAGTGCTGTGACTGTAAAAGATACACACAGACAAGTTTTCCTGTAAGTTTTGAAAGAAAAGAAAATAGTATTTATTGTACTTACTAACCAATATGAAAAATAATAAAAACACTCCAACTTTCACACACACATGCATTCAAGAGGCACACATACACACACCACACACACACCACACACACACACACACCACACACACAAACACACGCCACACACACACACATGCACATGCCACACACACACACACACATGCACACGCCACACACACACACAAACACACACACACCACACACACCCCACACACACAAAAACACACACACCACACACCACACACACACAAACACACACACCCCACACACACACACACACACACCACACACACACACAAACACACAAACACACGCCACACACACACAAATGCACACGCCACACAGACACACACAAACACACACACACATGCACACGCCACACACACAAACACACACACACCACACACACCCCACACACACACACACAAACACACACACACCACACACACTACACACACACACACCACACACACAAACACACGCCACACACACACACAAGCACATGCCACACACACACCCCACACACACCAACACACACATACCACACACACACCCCCCACACACACACACCCACACACCCACCACACACACAAACACACGCCACACACACACACACACACACATGCACACACCACACACCACACACACCCACACACCCACCACACACACAAACACACACACACCACACACACACCACACACACAAACACACACACACCCACACACCCACCACACACACCACACAAACACACCACACACACACCACACACACAAACACACACACACACACCCACCACACACACCACACACACACAAACACACACACACCACACATACCACACACACACACACACAAACACACACCACACACACAAACACACACCACACACACACACACATGCCACACACAGACACACACAAACACACACACACATGCACATGCCACACACACACAAACACACACACACCCCACACACACACACACCACGCACACCCCACACACACCAACACACACACACCACACACACCCCACACACACACACACACACCCACCACACACACAAACACACGCCACACACACACACACCCACACACCCACCACACACACAAACACACGCCACACACACACATGCACACGCCACACACACACACACACAAACACACACACACCACACACACCCCACACACACAAACACACGCACACACACACGCACACGGCACACACACACACACCCCACACACACACACACACACCCCCACGCACACCACACGCACAGTAGGTTACAACAAGGGAGGGTAGATAAATGGTTTAAGAATCCCAAAAGAGAGTCAATCATATATGATTCCTAAGCTAGGTTTGGTGATCTTTCCAGATTCTAAGCCAAGACAATTTTAAATGTTGACAGACAATTTTTGTCTTTTCTTCTGGAGTCAGCAGCTGCTTGGTTTATGTTAAAGATGCTGCCCGTGGTATTTGACTGGTCAGAGTATAGACAGGGCACACTTGTAGAACAGCTGGAGAAAGAGAGAGAGAGAAAGGGCCCACGAGTCTTCTCCTTGTTACGTACGCATGGGAGGGAATTTTCTCCCCGTCAGGTGGGATGAGCGGGAGCGGGTGCGGCCGGCCCAATTAAGGCCCGCCCAGCGTGATGTGCACCGGGAAGCGCTGAGCGCTCCCTGTGCAGGCAGTGGAAGGAGGCTGAGCCAGGGCTTGCGCTCTTTCCCACATGCACGCAAAAGAGCGCAGAAATCTCCCTGAGGCACAGAGCTGCCTCAGGGAGTTGAATTTCATAATGAAAGATTTAAATAAAGAAAAAAAAATTCAAGACATGTCCCTCATGTGACAGTTTCACATGGGCTGGGACATGTCAATGAATTTTAATTTAAAAATTTATTTGATTTAGAAATCATTCATGAAACCTCATCCCACCCGTGGATGAGGTTTCATGATAAATGCGAAGGTCACCTGGGCTCTTCGTTTGCCCGCCAACCTTAAGGTTGGGCGGGCAGCTCCATTAATTCTTTTAATTCCTTTTTAAATGGCCTTAATATGCCTTTGACAGTACAGCCAATTCCAGTGCGCACCCACTGAACTGAAGATCAGAATGACCCGCGGTGACGTCAGGACGCATGCCCGACGTAACCGCACGTCATTTCATGCGTCGGCGAGCGGGACCTGCTCCCACACGCCAACTAGAAGATTCAGGCCATGGTCTTTTTGTGCACTGATTCTAGAAATCAGTGTCCCTTTACACAAAGGGCATGCTTGCTGTCACATGACCTTCCTTGACAAACTAGTTACTCAACATGGTCATATCAAATTCACATCAGGTCCATTGTTTAAAATAGTTAAATTAAGGCGTTTGGTGAGCAGGGGTCCAATTTCCAGAGTGTTTGAGTTTAACATCCTCATCCACCTGAATAATTAGATTATGTCTGAATGCCCTTGAGTGGTCTAGAAAATGGCTGTTCACACTCCCTTAAGCTTATTGTCCTGGGTGGGCTATCCCCCAGGCAGCACAACTCTGTTCTGATAGCTTTGTAAATTGTTAGGTATAGTTTGGAAATGTCCGTTTTGAGACATGCTGTTGAGGTCACTTTGAATTCTTTTAAAACTTATTCTGTGGTTTCAGCCCAATCAATAAATAGTCATTTTTTGATATAAAACAGGGTTTTATAACATCTCCCTGCCTCCCTAACCTAATCTGGCTTCTCTAAGACCCTTGGGAAACTACCACCTTAGCTCCCACCAGGAGCAGGAGCAGGCTAAACCCATCCACAGGTAAACTAGGCACAATCCCGATGGTAACCAGTCCTGAAAGGTTGCACTCCAGGAGCATTCGATATAAAGGTATGGGCATATATCTCCCTGCAATACTTTTCACTAAACCTTTGCATTCGGTACGTTCTCAGGTGGGAAGGTCTTTCCTTTTCCCAACAGGAAGGATTGTGTGGCTCCTGCATCCCTAAGTAGGACTATGGAATTACTTGCCTCATTTGAGGGGTATGGGGTCACTCCCCCTTTAAACACAAAATCTTGATAACTTTCAGGAATTCTGTTAAATTCTGCTGCACTCACAGTGGTGTGTTTAAAGGGATTAATTTCCATGTTTGGAGCCACAGTCTTGTCTGCTGTGCTTTCTGTCAGGGTCGCTTTGCCTGCACTGGCCTGATGTACTTTGACAAAACCTCCTGTTTTTCCTTTCAATTTCCAGCAGTTAGCTTGGAGGTGACCTGCTTTATTACAATGAAAACACACAAGCTTTTGGGCATCAAACCTGTTCTTGGCCCTTTTCTTTTTAGCCAGAGGAGGGTCCCCTGTGTTTATTTTCCCACCCGCAGCTGCTTATTCACCTATCACTCTCCCACTTTCTATCCTTCTTGGATTTTTTGAGGTGATTAGGGAAGGATTTTCCTTGGGACAAGGCTTTGTGGATAAGGTAATAATAATCAGTCATAATTGCTGCTTGTCTGGCTTTGGAGAGCCTCTGCCTTTCAATATGAGTCTATATGGAAAGGGGGAGTGAGTTTGTGAATTCCTTGAGGAGAACCACATTTCTGAGACTTTCCTGTATGGGCTCTATCTTGGGTGCCTTTACCCATTGGTCAAAAGCAAGTCGGTTAAACTTTTTGAATTCAATGAAAGCTTGTTTGGAATCTTTGCTAGTATGCCTCCAATGCCAGCTCATACGCACTCAGGTTGGCATTTTGGTCATCTCACAGTTTGCTGAAGCCTTGTTGGACAATAGGGAATAAGCTTCATTAGCTTTTCTCATTAATCAACTTTACAGGAGAAGGATCCAAGCCCCCACTGGCCACTTCAACCTCATTGCAAGCTTTTCAAATGACACAAAGAACACTTCAACACCCTTCTCATTTAGATAAAAGCAAAATACTGCAGATGCTGAAAATCTGAAACAAAAACAGAAAATTCTTGAAAAACTCAGCAGGTCTAGCAGCACTTGTGGAGAGAGAAACAGAGTTAATGTTTCAAGTCCATATAACCCTTCTTCAGAGCTGAAGAGAAGTGGAAAGATGATTAAATTTATACTGTTTAAGGTGGGGTGAAGCAGGTGAAGCTGGATAGAAGGCAAGTGATAGGTGAAGACAAAGGAGAGATTGACAAAGATGTCATGAACTAAAGGACAAAGGGAGTGTAAATGGTGGTGGTAAGGGCTATAAAAGGTGCTGATAGTGCGTAAAGGTAAAAAAGAAGAATGTGATAATAGCAGGACAAGGGTAGCATTGTGTGAAAGAACAACATGGAACAAGCAACAGATGGCCCTTTTGGGGATGGGGTGGGGGAAGGGGCAGTGGTGTGGATAAAAGAGATAGAAAATGGGATAGAAGGGGAATGTAAAAGGGGATAAAGCCATGAATAAAAATGAAAATAAGTGGATAAAAAAAACAATGAATGTAGAAAAAAGGAGATTAAAAAATGGGTGAAGAAAGCAGATGGCCTTTTTGGCGGTGGGGGAGGGGCAGTGGTTGAGGAATAAAGGATAGAAAAAGAGATAAAAAGGGGATAGAAAAGGGGATAAAACAGTAAATGAATAAATAAAAATGAAAGTAAAAATAAGTAGAAAAAAAATAAATTTTGAAAAAGGGGTGAAGATAAAGGAGAGAAGGTCTGATAAAGGTCTGAAGTTGTTGAACTCAATGTTAAGTCCGGAAGGCTGTAAAGTGCCCAATTGGAAGATGAGGTGCTGCTCCTCCAGTTTGCATTGGGCTTCACTGGAACATTGCAGCAGGCCAAGGACGGACATGTGAGCATGAGAGCAGGATGGTGTGTTGAAATGGCAAGCGACAGGAAGATCTGGGTCATGCTTGTGGCAAGGGCACCCAGTCTGTGTTTTGTCTCTCCAATGTAGAGGAGACCGCATTGGAAGCAGCGAATGCAGTAGACCAAGTTCAAGGAGGTGCAAGTGTACCTCCTCATAAATGTTGGTACCAATTGTCAGTACTTTAAGAGCTAAAAGCTCTGTCCTGAACTAGGATCAATGGGTATGCCGACCTTTCCCTACTCAGTTCAAGCACCCTTCTTTCCTGGTCTGCTTGTGCCTGTAGCTTCTCCTGTTTTTTCCATCACAAAGGCCTCTTTCAGTTTCTCTTTCTTGAAACTCTAGCTCTAATCTCTGCTGTTCAAACTGTATACTTGCTAATGCTAGCCTATCTGTTTCAGATTCCAAAACTGCCTCCTGTTCTAAAGGTTCAATTGAAAAATGGCAAGCCAATAATTTGAGGCTTTTGGGTTTCCTAGCTTTTGGGCAGACACTGAAGTCCACGTGTTTAGCTACACTCTAAAACTCTTCAATAGATAAGGCTTTTAAGGCATCCCGAGTTATTACACTAAGATAAAAGCAAAATACTGCGGATGCTGGAAATCTGAAATAAAAACAAAGTGCTGGAAAAATTCAGCAGGTCTGGCAGCATCTGTGGAGAGAGAAACAGAGTTAATGTTTCAAGAAGAAGAGTCATAGAGACTCGAAACATTAACTCTGTTTCTCTCTGCACAGATGCTACCAGATCTGCTGAGTTTTTCCAGCACTTTCTGTTTTTATTCCAAGCAATTTCACTCTGGTCTATGAAGGTACTAGCCCTGAATGTGGACATTCAATTCAATTCAAATCCTGTTGCTGTCCATATATAAATTCATTTTGCCATCCTTGCCTCCACTATCTCTGCAGCCACCTTTTTTTAAGGCCCTAGGATGCAGGCCATCTGGTCTTGGGGATCTTTTATGTGGCACTTCATCAAATGCCTTTGGAAATCCAAATGCACTATATCTACTGGTCTCCTTTATCCACCCTGATTGTTGCATCCTCAAAGAGCCCTAATAAATTTGTCAAATACGATTTCCCTTGTTGACTCTGCTAGATTGTATTATGATTTTCTAAATGTCCTGCTACTATCTCTTTAATAATAGATTCAAGCATTTTCCCAATGACAGATGTTAGGCTAACTGACCTATAGTTTTCTGCTTTTTATCTCCTTCCTTGAACAGAGGTGTTACATGTGTGGTTTCCCAATCCACTGGGATTTTTCCAGAACCTAAGGAAGTTTGAAAGATTACAATCTAGTGATGGGAATGAACCAGAGCAGATAAGAAAAGTCAAATTAGGGGAACATCTAGGCAATAGTGATCAAAATATAATACACTTTAAAATGATAATAGAGAAAGACATAATTATGATGAAAATCAGGTTATATTGGAGAAAAGCTGATTTTGAAGGGCTGAGACTAGAACTTGGGAAAATAAAGGGGCTACAATATTGGCAACCAATGATGTTGAACAACAATGGGAAACATTTAAACTAGTGTTCAACAGAGTGCATAAAAATATATCCTGCTAAAAGGAAACACTAGTGGGACTCCATGGATGGAAAAAAGACATAAAGGGAGAATTGAGGACTAGGAGAGAGACGTACATAAAGTGCATAGATAGCAGAGGAGTGCATGGCAAGATAGAATATGAAGGCCTTCAATAAGATGCTGCACAATAGACTAATGAATAAGGTTAGAGAATATGGAGTTGGGGGACAAGTGGCAGAATCAATTGCAAGTTGGCTTGAAGCAGAAGAAAGCAGAGTCTGGGAATAAAGGGTAGTTATTCAGAATGTCAAGAGATGGAAAGTGGTGTTCCACAAGTATTAGTCCTGGGACCACTGCTATTCACAATTTACTTTTACAATTTGGACTTTGGAATCAAAAGCACAATTTCTAAATTTGCAAATGGGAGGCAGGGTGGTGGAGGTCGGGGGGGTGAATAGTCAATACTGAGGAGGACTGCAACAAATTACAAAAGGACATGAAATAAACTTGCAGAATGGGAAAAATTCAACAATAGAAGATAAAGGTGAGATAGTATGTTTTGGTAGGAAGAATAAGGAATTCACTTATTACTTCGAAGGTGTAAGTCTAGGACTAGGAACAAAGAGAACTCAGTGTACAATTACATCAATCACTTATAGTTGTGCCACATGTTAGCAAGGCCATAAAAAAAAGAAAACCAAGCACTAGTTTTTATTTCTAGATAGAGAATTGAAAAGTAGGCAAGTTATGCTAAACTGTATCAGACCTTGGCTAGACCACAGTAAAAAGTATTGCTTGCGGTTCTGATTGCTGTAATATAATGAGGATATAGAGGCACTAGAAAGAGTGCAGAGAAGATTTACAAGGATGATACCAGAAATTTGTGGGGATGCATATCAGGAAAGGATAAACAGACTAGGCCTCTTGTTTCCTGCCGCCATGGCAAAAATTCAGCCCAGCGTTAGCGTTTCAGGTCTCACTGAGGGCAATGTAATGAAAAGGGAAAATTGCCAACTCTTCTCAATAAGTTGAACAGGGGTTTCTAGACCAAAAATTAGAAACTTTAGTTTAACTACCTATTCCGATAATTTCACGCTTTTCAAATGAGTAGACAGCTGTGAATGAGAGGATTCATACCAACATGAATACAGGCATTCAGTTAAATTTATATCACGAAGTTCTTTGCATGTTTCAGTAAAAAAAACTTAAAGTAAATTAAAAATTAATCAGCTTCTGGTTTCTTTTAGTTGCTGTGATGTGTAGAGTCATTAAAAGCTGTTGTGGGTGGAGGGTAGTTTTTAAGACACTGCATCTGAAATGTTGGATGAAAAGCTATTAGGTGTGGGTGTGATATGTGACCCTGCCCCGTAATCACAGAGCTTGTTGAAACTCATTAATTAAACTCATAGGCTAATAGTGGATGATTGTTCTCATCCATGTATTCCAGCATGATTCACACCTTTGGGAGAAAAGGGAAAAGTTAAATGCATATGACTTATTATGAGCTATAAGTAAAGCATGTGGGTGGATCTAAGACCATAGAGCGTCATTTTGGAACAAGCCCTTTTGTTGAGAAACCTAGGTGAAAGACCGAGGCCCATAGTTCAGAACACTATGAAAGAGGTAGGAGAAAAGACTAGATTTAAAATAAACCCTATGCCCATCATATGATCCACCGGCCCTGTTCAGTCTAGCTGTGGACAAATAAACACCACTCTTTAAACCTATTTTAGTACCCAACATGTTTTAAACTGGACGTCATTCTTGTGCCCCTCCTCAAAGTCTCTATATCACCTACCATGTGAGGTGATGCCTAATCACAGTCTTATACAAGAATAAAATGTTTTATATTGAGTCATCCTGGCAATGCAACCTAATGCCCTAATTGCTTTGTCTATCACTTCACAGCATTGGTTGTGAACATTAAGATAATTATTTGCTATAACACAAACACAGATCTTTCACCTTGTCAATAGACTTCAGTTCTATTCCTGGTAGGATGCAAGTTTACTTGTTGTTGCTCCACATATATAACCTTACATTTATCTAGGGTAAGTACCATTTTGTAGATGGTGGGAAGGAGGGTGGGGGGGGTGGAGGGAGGTGTGGAGTGGTGTGCCTATACCCCATCTCATCAAGATTTGCATGCAAATCTATTCTTCACATTCCTGATGCTTGCTCAAATCATCATATCATCCTCAATCTTTACAGATCATTCCCCCAAATTCACAGTCATGAATGGAGAAAGTAAATGGTACTCACCCTAATACTGATCCCTGTGGGACACTACTACTAGGCAGTTCCATAACTGTTAATAACCATTTTCTGCATACGTGAATGTAGTCAGTTCTTAATCCATTGAAGCAACTTCCCACTGATCCCAAATGATTCTAGCTTGTGGAGTAGGCTTTAATGAGGTACCTTATCAAAGGCTTTCTGAAAATCTAGGTAGATAAAGTCTATCAATTCATCTTCATCCACCAACATTGTAACTTCTTAAGAAGAAAATTTACTCGAATTAGTAAGCCAAAACCTTCTCCAGAAGCCATGTTGAGTACCTGATAACTGCTTGTTTGGAATAGTGATATCACAGTGTAAGCTATGATAAGCAACCCTCGAACAAGGAGGATGCTACATGAAGAGAGAGGGGTATAACATGATCAGGTATAAGATGGTTGAGTATAAAATGGATGGATATAAATTAACTGCTATGAAATGGCTGGACCAGGTTGAGAGCTTGATTGCCATCAGAAAAATCTCCAGCCATTAATTCTGACTGGTTTCTGTAATCGTGGAACTTGAATAAAGCAGTGTATATATAGCATAGCACAGGCTCAGATCTTGACGAAACAATTTGTGTTTAATATTTTTTCAAACTTCCAATAATTTGTTGCAGATGGATTTAATTGCTCCTACCTTTCTCTGATGTGGCCATTTAAGAATAAGAACAACCAGTTAAGTTATCCTAAATAGCAGTGTATTGAGCATTTTTCTACATTTTAAAAATGATAATTTGTAATAAATGTCTTTTAAAAATCAGCTTAAAATTATAATGGAAAGGATTTCTGTAAGTTCAAAAGGGTCTGCAGCAGATTATTAACAAGAAGCTCCTTTAACTCAATTTTGTCACATGCTGGACACATGTTTTTCCTCACTGTGCTAAAGCTGATCAGTAAATAATAATACTTGCTATTGTATCATGCCTTCCATATCAAAAGGCATAAAATACTTTACAAAATGGATTAAATTGTGGCAAAACTACAGACCATCAATAGAAGGTAGTCAAGGGCAATTAGGGATGGGCAATAAATGATGGTCTAGCCAGTATTGCCCGCACCCCATGAATGAATAAATTTTAAAAGTCACCAAAAAATCAAACAGGGAATTTGGAAGAAACTTCTTTCAGCAGCAGAGAGTAGTGAGAATGTGGATGTTTCCACCACAGGAAACGGTTGAGGCAAATAGTACAGATGCATTTAAGGGGAAGCTAGGTAGCATATGAGGGAGAAAGAAATAGAGGGTTATACTGATAGATTTAGATGAGCAAAGATGGAGGAGGCTCGAGTGGAGCATAGATTGATTGGGCCAAATGTCCTGTGACTGTAATATATGTTCTATATAATTCTATGTCAGTTATTTTAAGACTTGCCATACTTTCTCTTACTGAAATTGATCCACTTGCACGGTCTTAAAACTGTGGAATTGATTAAATCTCTCAATCTTTACTTTCCCTGAAAAGTGACATGGGTTGAAGTCACCTAAATAGTACTTTTGATTTCTCCTGAGTTTGCTCCTGTTCTTTTTAATTCTGATGGTGTTTCACAATATGGGCCTTGATTCTCAATTTTTAAAAAAACCTCAAGAAAGAATTAAAATGAAAGGGAGGTAAAATACATCTTTAACATCAGATTAGCTTTATTGAATTAAGTGTCACTGTATGGTAATATAAAATGCCCTTAAAAACCTAAAGCACAGCTAGAAGCTTGTACATTGGTCCCCATTTTTGAGATGGGGCGAGATATAAAAGAAATCAATGATTTTTTAAAAAATTGTAAATAAAGGATTCATTTAATACCTAATGTGTATATATGTATATATCATGTACATATTGTGCACATGCTTCTTCAAATTAAAAATAAAATATATATACACACATATATGAATTGAAGAAGCATGTACATAATTTGTAATGTAGGACATTATGGCAATATAGCAAGTATTATGAAAGATGTGGAATTGTGATATAGTAGCCATCAGTGAAACGTGGTTGAGGGAGGGGCTGGACTGGCAACTCAACATTCCGGGATATAGAATCTTCAGGCGAGACAGGGGAGGGGGTAACAGAGGAGGAGACATTGCATTATTAGTTAAGGAATCAGTTACTGCAGTAAGGAGAGATGATATCTTGGAGGGGGCATCGAATGAAGCTTTGTGGGTAGAGTTTAGGAATAAAAAAGGGGCAGCCACATTGTTAGGTGTTTATTGTAGACGCCCAGGTAGTCAGCGGGAAATTGAGGAGCAAATATGTGCACAATTAGTGGAGGTGTGTAAAAACAATAACAACAGGGTAATTATATTAGGTGATTTCAACTTTCCCAACATAGACATAGTGTTAAGGGCTTAGATGGAGTGGATTTCTTGAAATGTGTACAGGAGAATTTTAAGTTCAATATATAGAGGGTCCAACAAGGGAGCCTCAGTGCAGTGCTGGACCTAATTCTAGGGAATGAAGCCGGACAGTTGGCTGACCTGGTGGTGAGGGAGCATTTTAATGATAGCAACCACAACATGGTATAATTTAAGCTTGTTATGGACAAAGAAACAGACAAGTTGCAAAAAAATGTTTTGGATTGGGGGAGAGCGGATTTTAGTAAACTAAGGCAGGTTCTGGCCAAGGTAGACTGGGAACAGCTACTTTTGGGGAATTCTACAGTGGGGGTCATTCAAAAAAGAAATGGGGAGGGCACAGGCTCAACATGTTCCCTCTAGGGTGATAGGATGGAGTAACAAGCCCAGAGAACCATGGATTACCAGAGATATTCAGGATACGATGAGAAGGAAAAGAGAGGCTTTTAGCAGGTACAAGGGAAGCAAATCAGCGGAGGCATTAGTGGAGTACAGAAAGTGCAGGGTGGAGCTTAAGAAAGCAATTAGGAGAGCAAAGAGGGGGTATGAGAAAGCTCTGGCTGGTAAAAGTAGGGAAAACCCAAGATAGTCTATAAGTATATCAATGGGAAGAGTAGGGCCCAATGGGGACCAAGGGGGCAATCTATGGGTGGAGCCAGAGGACATCGATAGAGTGTTGAACGAATACTTCACATCCGTCTTCACCCAAGAGAATGAGGATGAAAGTATCGAACTCGGGGAGAGAGGTTGCGAGGTTCTTGAGCAAATTGATACAGGGAATGACAAGGTATTGGAGGTGTTGGCAGGCTTAAAAGTGGACAAATTGCCAGGTCTGGATGATTTGTGTCCCAGACTGCAAAGGGAGGCAAGGGAGGAGATCGCAGGGGCTGTGACCCAAATTTTTAATTCCTCTCTGGCCACGGGGAGATGCCAGAGGTCTGGAGAACAGCTAATGTGGTTCCACTGTTTAAGAAGGGTTGTAGAGATAAGCCAGGGAACTACAAGCCAGTGAGTCTCACATCAGTGGTAGGGAAACTATTGGAGAAAATTCTGAAGGAGAGAATCTATCTCCACTGGGAGAGACAAGGTTTGATCAGGGATAGTCAGCATGGCTTTGTCAGAGGGAGGTCATGCCTAACAAATTTGGTTGAATTTTTTGAGGAGGTGACCAGGTGTGTAGATGAGGGTGGTGCAGCTGATGTAGTTTATATGGATTTCAGCAAAGCCTTTGACAAGGTCCCACATGGGAGACTTATAAAGAAGGCAAATGCACATGGGATACAGGGTAATTTGATAAGGTGGATTCAAAATTGGCTTAGTTGTAGGAGACAGAGGGTGATGACAGGAGGATGCCTGTGTCCAATGGCATACCACAGGGATCTGTGCTGGGTCCCCTATTATTCGTCACTTATATAAACGACATATGACTATGTGGGGGGTAGGATTAGTAAGTTTGCGGATGACACAAAGATTGGCCGGGTGGTAAACAGTGAAGTTGAATGTCTTGGGCTACAGGAAGATATAGACGGGATGGTCAAATGGGCAGATAAGTGGCAGGTGGAATTTAATCCTGAAAAGTGTGATGTGATACACTTTGGAAGGAGTAATTTGACAAGGAAGCATTCAATGAACAGCATGACACTAGGAAGTTCTGAGGAACAAAGGGACCTTGGTGTGTGTGTCCATAGATCTCTGAAGGCAGAAGGGCATGTTAGTGGGGTGGTGAAAAAGGCATATGGGACACTTGCCTTTATCAATCGAGGCATAGATTACAAAAGTAGGGAGATCATGTTGGAGTTGTATAGAACCTTGGCCACAGCTGGAGTACTGTGTGCAGTTCTGGTCGCCACATTATAGGAAGGATGTGATTGCACTGGAGGGGGTGCAGAGGAGATTCACCAGGATGTTGCCTGGGATGAAACATTTAAGTTATGAAGAGAGGTTGGATAGACTTGAGTTGTTTTTGTTGAAGCAGAGAAGACTGAGGGGCAACCTGATCGAGGTGTACAAGATTATGAGAGACATGGACAGGGTGGATAGGGAGCAGCTGTTCCCCTTAGTTGATGGGTCAGTCAGGAGGGAACACAAGTTCAAGGTGAGGGGCAGGAGGTTTAGGGGGGATGTGAGGAAAAATTCTTTTACCCAGAGGGTGGTGACGGTCTGGAATGCGCTGCCTGGGAGGGTGGTGGAGGCAGGTTGCCTCACATCCTTTAAAAAGTACCTGGATGAGCACTTGGCATGTCATAACATTCAAGGCTATGGGCCAAGTGCTGGTAAATGGGATTAGGTAGGTAGGTCAGGTGTTTCTCACGTGTCGGTGCAGACTCGATGCACTGTGTGATTCTGTGATTATAAAACAGTCTTCATTGTTTGAATTTAATATACTCAAAAGCAATGTGTTTGTTAGTATTGCTGTCATTTACTAAATGGTGTTGAGATGAGCATTACATGAGTTGCTCCAGTTCTGCCATGAGTTCATCCACTGGCACATTCCTGCCATTATATTCCTCACTTTGCATTATTCTCCTTTCCTCTTCCTTGGGGTACAGTAGCTGAATAGTTCAGGCAACTTAGATCCCACCATGGAAAGTTGTGATATTGAATTGAATAAATCTGGTTTTGTAGGGGCGATACCATAAAAAATGACATGGAATCTTCTAGGCTGAAGTAAAACCCAACTGATCCATTAATGTCCTCCAGGGAAGGGAGCCTGGTGCTTTACTCCTCACAGAATTCTGGAACCAGAGATGCTAACACCTACACATCGGTGAATTTCCAATGAAGAGGAGGATTTCTTATATCCCAAAGCAAAGCATTTTCAATTGCTCTTGTAGCACCAAAATTAAATTATTTGCACCCAAGGACAAATTTACTGATCCAACACTCCCAGTGGAGAGCAACACCCTCAAGGGTTGGAGCGTTGGCTGCACAGTGTCATGGCTCTATCTCAATCTCTCTTTGAGGGAAATTCCCCCTCACCCACCCTTGTAGCAACCTGTGGAGTACCAAATCAGTGAATTTGCTTTTACCTTGTAGCCTTGAAGCAATGAAATTGTAAATACTTGATGTGTTACTTGGCATGCGGCAGCCATATTGTGTTGCCACTGATTGGTGAGAAAATTGCATGAGATGACAGCAGACAGGAACTGGCCCAGCATTGAATTCTCAATGAGATCATTCTGAATAATGGTTGTGCTATCATTCTGTAAATTGTAGTTTCTCAGCAAAAGAAATGTCTTAAACTCTCTAATAATCTACACTTTTTTTCCCCCCAAATGCATGCTTCCTGCAGGGAAATTTGCCTGCCTGAAGTACCAATCAGAAAATTGTGAGACACGCTCCAAAATCCTCCATCTGTTAATTTTAATAGTTTCCTGGTATGTTCTTGCAGCGGGTGAGGCTCTCTGCCATACACTTTACTGGTAAAATGTGACTTCATGGTATCTGCTCTCCAAATAACACATGTAATGTTATTTTAAAGGACTCCTAAAACATTTTATGCTAACAAAAAAATAATCGCAATTACTCTGCCTGCCTCTAGTCAGCTAATAGATAGAAGTACATTATTCTCCTTGGGAAGATCTAGAGACAAGTTGCAAAGATGGTTCTGCTAATCAGTAATTTAAAATTTGATAAAACTTTAAAATGTTTTCCTTGTAAAGGAGAAGACTTCATTCAAAATGACCTAATTTCAGGATTATGACAAGAGTTAGGAGCACTGATCCAGAAAAAAATATTAATTTTGGTGAAGGCCTGAAATATCAAGTGACTAATTTGAAAAGTAGGAATTAGGAAAAGAATGCCAGTTACTTCCACCCAAATGTTAGTCTAGTTTTGGAATAAGCCACCAGGGAGGCATTTGAACCAGAGAGCAGAAATGAATTTCTCTTTGAAGAGACAAAGGTTTGAAAGGAACCGTGAGAAGGTAAACTCGATCAGTGAGAAAAGGGACAGGCCTATTGAGCTGAATAGTAATTTCCTGACTCTAAAAGTCTTTATCTGTACTATGATTTAAAACAATGTAACCAGGATATGTCTTGAAATTTATGAAAAGATTTGAAATATGTAGTTACACAAATTTCTTCACTTTGTCCACTGGCACACTTTTGACTATTGAAGTTAAGAGAATATGGCAAAGAAGCTGGATCTATCAAAACTGACAGAAGACGAGGCCGAACATGTCTTGCATGTTGTTCAACGGGATCTGAATCTACGCAAGAAAGAAGAAGAGAGACTTGGGTAAGCACAGCTAAGTAAATTAAAAGAGAGAAACCAAGGTGAAGCACCACAACACGAGACATGACCACAGTTGAGGAGAGCAGGAGAGAAATTGAATGCTTAACGTGGCAGAAAGCTTGTATTTTTAAATTCTGTAGCTTGTAAGAAGAAGGAGAGACTGAGACAGATAAGGTGTTCCACAGATTTGATGTCTTATGACAAAATTGTGGAAATAAAAAGGTGCAATTTTGTAAGAGGCACTGGGATGGGATAGAGGAACATTTAGAGTAGTGCATTTTGAGTGGAACAAGAGCCAGCTCTAGAATATCAAGTTTTAACATTTCCCTAGAGATGCTCCAGTCTTGTCACAGCATTGTCACAAGTTGGCAGCCGCCTATCTGTTCTGCCATACACAGTATCTATAAAATTCAGGCACTCAGCTGATCCCAGTGTGCACTTAGTCCAGTTTAATGTGTATCCTATTTGCAGACTGTGATATATACGTCACCCAAAACCCAAAGTTTTCTCATTCCTGATTACTCACGAGGTTGGGATTGGGCTTGGTTCTCAATCCTTTTCTTGGTCCGGAACATCTCATACCTTTGTTTAGATTCACGCACAAAAAAAATGGTTAGTTGAGCGAAGCACTAAAAGTAAACCTTTGGAACCATATCCACCAGAAGAAGCGGAAAGAGAATTAGGGGAACAAAATAAATTATAGCTACTTTATTATTACATCTAAAAAGCCTTTATTTGGAAAGATTGCCTGTAGCTCACTGAGCTGATTACTGTTATAGTTTTGAAGCAGTATTTCCAGGTCTTTGTTTCTTGAAACTTAAACTTGGAGCTTTCCCATGTCTGGTGACACACGAAGCAGGCAAAGCATGTTTACATGGCTAGAATTTCCTGGAACAGGTCGTTAGCCGGAGGCTATAGCTTGAGGGCCACCACTCTGCATCAGGCATGACTGACCAGGATACTCCTGCTCTTACTGCCTGCCAGCCATCAGGCACATTGGAAGGATTTACAGATTAATAATCAATTTGTTTGGCCACATTAAGAATGCACCTTCCGTGGCCATCAAGTCCTGGAGTGGGACTTGAACTCGGAGCTTGTGGCCCAGAGGTAGGGACACTACCTATTGCACCTCAAGGCCTCCCGTTTATTGAAACACTGAGGTACAAAAAGGAGGTATAACACTGGTTCTTTCTGTTATACATTGATTTCATTGGGTTTTAAGGCTGAAATCTTAGCAACATTATTTTTAAACATGGACAGGGATCATTTACTCAGCAACAACCTGCTCACTCAGTTTGGGTTCCACTTTGACCATTCAGCTCCAAACCTCATTATCGCCTTGGTTCAAACATGGATAAAAGAGCTGAATCCCAGGGATGAAGGAGAGTGATTGCTCTTGACATCAAGGCAGCATTTGAACGAGTGTGTCATTTAGGAGCCCTAGCAAAACTGAAGTCAATGGGAATCAGGGGTAAAACTCTCCACTAGTTGGAGTCATACCTAGCACAAAGGAAGGTTCTTGGGATTACTGGAGTCCCGCTGCCCTCTGCTCTACCTCAGTCTCCATAATCTTGACAAACAGCAGCTTCCCTTTAAGTCAGGCCTACTTCTGAACTGGTCCTACCTCAGTCCCATGTCTGCCACTGCACCACTAATTGAGGGGCAAAAGTGACTCTTAGCCAACTAAAACATTTGTGTCCAGAAATTGCATCGGATGTACTTTTTGCCGTTGGAGCAGGGTTGGGACCCAGAAGTCTTTGGAACACCTGGGTCCCAAACCAGAATCTGAAATCTCACCCTATGGCCTGGATGTTCATTCTCGAGGCAGGTAGTGGGAGCCGGGAAAATTCCTGGCTTGACCTGCCTGCCCCTGGAGGGAGTGCCTGCCAGGATGGGATTTTCATTGTGGGGGAGGGACGCAAATGTGCGGTCTTCAGTCTGGCCAACTGATCTGGGAAAAAGTTCAGAGGGAGCCATAATGGCTGCCAGGTGTGGAGGCGGGCTGTTTAAAAGGCCCACCTTCATGCTGTGGGACTTTGTCCCAGTTATAATAAAAATAGAAAGATCCTCCAGACCTCACCTCTCACACCCCCTCAATCCCGCACACTCCCCATGCCCCATGCACCCCCTATGTCCTCTCTTGCCACAGGGACCCCTCAAACAAGCCCTACGGCCCCCATATCCCAATGCCAAGGTATGCCCCCCAAATAACCTCTATGGCCTCTGATGCCCCCATTCCAAGGTATGATGCCACTCACCCCCTATGGTCCCTCACACCTCCCATGTCAAGGTATGCCCCCTCCAAACAACCCCTATGCCACCCTTGCCAAGCTACGGCATTTCCATGCCCATTCACCCACTATACACTGTATAGAAGCAATGAATGATATCGTGAAATTGCTAAAAAAAGAGATTTTTTGTCGAAGCTTTTCATTTTGTGTTGTTCACAAGAAAATACTAATGTCAGGGAAACAATATGTTTATACTCTCTGAGAAGAGAGTGCTGATTGGTTGGCAAATGGATTCTGATTGGTAGAGATGTTGCCATGGAGAATGCACCAGTTGACCAGTCAGCACTCTCTTCCCATACCATGTAAATATGTTGTTTCTCCTGACATTGGTATTTTCTTGCGAATTGTCCTGATCAGTGCAAGGTGAAAAGGTTTGACAAAAAAATGGCTCTTTTTTTCAGCAGTACTCAAGTTCTGTACTAACAAACGGCTATAGTAACAGGAATATGTGTAGACAAAAGGCTTTTAAAAAGCCATTTATTGATAATATTACACTTTCTTAAAATAACTCCTTTTTATTACAGCCCAATATAAGTGTCAATCATCCAGACCCTTGAAAGTATCAATAGCAGAAACTTCAAGTACTTGAAAGCTCTATCTTGTGTAAATAAGCATTGTGAAATTGACAGCATAGATCAGGGAGTCATAGCTGACAATCAAGCAATGTTTTTCCTAAGGCTCATGTATTTCAATAGGCTAATGGATTTCTGCGCTGTCAGCCAAGAATGCATAATGTAATGATCATTTGAAATTTTCCTTTCTTGCATTTGTCCTGATGAGCGCAAGATGAAAATCTTCAGCAACATGTCTCTCTTTTCAGCAATTTTCGATTAGATTAGATTAATGTATAGATTAATTGACATAAAAGCCGTATTTCTGCAGGGTGAAAATTTTGAGAGAGAAGTGTTTCTGAAACCACCTAAAATGGCAAGTGATGCAAAAGAGAAACTGTAAATTAAACAAATGCGTTTACGGCCTGAATGAGGTTGTGGTATTTTTTGATGAGGTATGTTTTGCTGATAGTAGGCTATGTTCAACTAAAAACGTATCCCGTAATGTTTTATTGGTATCAACGAGGGTGACTTTCAGGCATCTTCATGGTGCATGTTGATGATTTCTTATGGGCTGGTACTGTGGAACTCGTGAAACATGTTATTAATAAGATTAATTTGGAATTTAAGATTGGAAGTTAGGCTTCAGGGGCTTTTAAATATATTGGTTTAGGCATTAAGCAAGATAGGTCTGGATTAACTTTGAATCAGCAATCCCATTTAGAGAGTGCTACTCCTGTCCCAGTTAATCATGCTAGATCATCACAGAAGGACGATGTCAGATCTAAAGAAGAAACAGAGCAGTCGTGAAACTTGATTGGTCAGTTGAATTGGTTAAGCACTCAGACAAGACCAGATGTTAATGTTGCTGCACTGTAAGTAAGTACTATCCTGAAGCACCTGAAGTTGAGAGTGTTTTAAAGACAAATAAAAGATGAAATACGTTAAAAATGGAGAAACACGCACTTAGGTTTCTATCCTTGAGTGACCAAAAGAACATGAAATTAGTTATTTTTAGTGATGCCTCTCATGCCAATCTTCCTGATGGATATTCAAGTGCAGCAGGTTTAATAATATTTTTGATAAATTAAAATAGGAAATATTGCCCTTTAGCCTGGGAAACTAAGAAAATGACAAGTGTTGTTAGAAGTACTTTAGCTGTGGAAGCAATGGATATGGGATTCTATTTGTCAAATATTTTAGGAGAAATTCTTTACAAGGGGTGCACTGAAAACAGTTTGCCCATTTAATGTTACACAGATAATCAATCCTTGTGGGATAACATTCACACAAAAAAAGTAAGTGAAAAAAGCTAGCGTGAAACAAATGTTAGGAAAAAAAAAGGAAATCTCCACGATCAAATGAGTTGATGCAAGTCATCAATTATCAATTATTTGATTGTTTTATGAAAAGGAGTGCTTATACCAAGAAGTTACTGGGGTTCCTAGAAGAGAGGCATCTTGCAGCTTTATATATAAAGAATATGGAAAATCACTTTTTCTTTCTTTGGTTTGTTTCAAAATACTATAGTGAGCATTAATTGTTAAGTTTCATTTAGAGAAAGGAAATTAATCTGTTATTTGCATAAATTAAGGGTAAGGACAAACAACCAAAGGGCATTCATTATTTGAGCAGCACTTTGTGAGTGAGTTTAAACTAAGTAAAGCTTCATTTCTGGTTTCCCCTTTCACCAAATGGCTGTTAGAAGTTCACCAGGAGTTCCATCACTTGGAGGCAAGTATCATTGACAACACATTCTTCCAGTACAGTATATATTGTTTTAATTCATTCTTGGACTGTGAGTATTGCAAGTAAGGCCATCATTCCTAATTGCCTGTGAGAAGGTGATGGTGAGTCACGTTCTAGAGCCGCTGCAGTCCATGTACACCCACAATGCTGTGAGGCAAGGACTTCCAGGATTTTGACCCAGTGACAGTGAAGGAACGGTGATATAGTTCCAGATTAGGATATTATATCAATTGGAGATGAACTTGCAGATGTTGGTATGCATCTGTTGCCCATGTTCTTCTAAATGGTGGAGGTTATGGGTTTTGAAGGTGCTATTGAAGAAGGCTTGGTGAGTTGCTGCAGTGCATCTTGTAAATTGTACACACTGCTGCCAGTGTACACTGGTGGTGGAGGGGGTGAATATTGGATGGTGGATAGGGTGCTGATCAAGCAGGCTGCTTTGTCCTGGATGGTGTCAATCCTCTTGAGTATTGTTGGAGCTGGACTCATTCAGGAAAATGGAGAGTATTCCATCACACTCCTGACTTGTGCCTTGTACATGGTGACAGACTTTGGAGAATCAGGAGGTGAGTTACTCCCCTCAGAATTCCCAGCCTCTGACTACTACAGTAGCCACAATATTTATATGGCTTGTCGAGTTAAGCTTCTGACCAATGGTAACCCCCCCCAGGACATAGATGGTGGGGGATTCAGCAATGGTAATGCACAGATTTATTTCAGTCTCTCCAAACATCTCTTAATTTCTCATGAGCTTCCCTTACAGCTTCTGTATTTTCCAATTTGAGTGTTACAAAAAATTTCTGCGTTTAATTTCATAAGTGAATAGCTGCCTATTTGTTATTTGATTAATCAAGTTAATCCACTTGTCACAGGCATTCACTTTCTTCTGTCACTCATTTTCAGCAGATACTTGTCAACAACATTCGAAGAATACACCAACCAGCATCAAATAAACATTCAAAGTTTTGCTATTTTCCTCTTTGGCTTAATATTATACAATAATAATAGATTAATTTACAGATAGGCTTCCTTGTAAACAACCAAAAATGCTATCTTTGTGGGCAACTTATACTTTAAACCACAAAACAGAACGTTCTCCTTTTCTTTCAGCAGGACAGAAAACACACTTTGCAGATGTACTTTACGCTGTCCTTTAAGTAAACATTCATTTCTCCAGGAATTAGTCCAAGGTGATTCTTAGCTCATGAGGATTTACTTCTGTTATTTTCCTTTCTCAACCTGGAACTTTTAATCTCAGAACTGGCGTCCATAGTGAGGTTTTTCCCCAGAGATTATTCTCCTGGCACAAGTTTTAACTTCTCATGAATTTGGCCTTTTCAATCC
Source organism: Cetorhinus maximus (assembly GCF_964194155.1). Lineage (NCBI taxonomy): Eukaryota > Metazoa > Chordata > Chondrichthyes > Lamniformes > Cetorhinidae > Cetorhinus > Cetorhinus maximus. The sequence continues at coordinate 28,810,772 of NC_135889.1, forward strand.
AGGTGCGAGCTCCCACCCGCATACCTGTTCAATGGCATGTTGCAGATGAATGGGAAATTGGATACACTGGAGCAATAGTGGTGAAGGGTTGCCATCACAAGGAGACTGAATAGACATTCATGGAGAGCCCATCTGGAATGAAGGCGTGTCAGATGCCTCCTCCATGCCTCCTCTTCCTCCTCGTCCTCCTCCCTTTGCACAAAGCTTCTCCTCTTCCCAGCAATTGCTCCATTGATCTGTGCCATGTTTTAGATGTCACTGCCACTGCAGCCCCTACCAGTTGTACTTATGTGTGGACAGGTTACCAAATCCTCTGCGCTCCCTGTGTAGCAACATCCCTGTCAAATCTTGGAACCCACCACAGCACCTCTAAAAACACTCCACAGTTCCTCCACAATAGCAGAGGTTAATCTAAATCACCTTATGTGAAAGTTGAATGGTGATCTCTTCAAACAGTGCTAATAATGAGTTTCTTCTTCCAGCTGAAAGCATGTTCTTTTGTGAATGGATAGTGCAAGTGTTCAGCGGAGCTGCGCAGTCCAAATGTCAAGAACATTTGTCAAATCTACTGGAACAACTGTTTGTCATCATGATTTGGCCAGTTGGGATGCTTCGTGCCTGCCCCCTTCCCACTTGGAGTGCTGGGCAGGCTGTGCTGGAAGTGGATGGAAGTGCTGCACATGGCATTCTCAGGGCCTCTGGCTTCTGGCTTCCCAGCAACCAAATAAAAATACTGTAAATGGATAAAAGCGTTTGCTTATACTTGATTCTGCTGGATTTTTGCCAAAGTTATGAAAGGAGACCACAAAAACACCTAAACATTAAACAGCACATTTATACACGAGGACTCCTAGTAATAACCTGCCACCAGTCTTTTGGAAGAATGTTGCCTGAATTTCCAGTGTTCTTGTTTTAATCCATTGGGTTTTCCCAGAATTCTCAGCCATGCCCTCTGGAATGAGATTCCTGAAACTCATTTTGTAGCCAGGCGACAGAGAAGACTTTTGTTTGTGGCTGTTTGATTTTTGTAATTGCACTTAACCAACTATGCTTGCCATGGGCATGTATTGATTTAACGATAGGGACAATGTAATGTTTAGGAAATCTTTTACTATATTGACTGAATGTCCAATGATCAAAACCACCCACTAAGCAAACAAAATCCTTCATTGTATATTTGGAGTAGGCATGAGTTGTTCCTGTGACTAAAGTATGTCAAAGTAAAGTTTCAATGTTCTTATTTTTAAAATTCAACAAGATCATTGGATATTTAACAGGCCTGCCAAAAAAATCTCAGATTTCATTCTGGTCTAGCAAGAAGACTAGTTTTGGGTGAAATTTGTGTTTTATTTTAACCAATTACAATTGCCTATCCAAAGTACTTAGGAAAGGGAAGCATTGAACAGTTAACTAAGAAAACAGCCATTTCTTATCAGCTTGGCTCAGTTAGTAGTACTATTGTGTATGAATCAGAAGATGCTCGAGTTAAATTGGATATGGGTGGGGACAGAAAACAGGCAGAAGCATATTTACCAACCTCTATTTCACACATCCTATTGAGGTTAATGGAACTGAATGTGGGATGCAGGATAGAACAAACAACCAATGTAATACCACCTTTGCATTCCCCACACTGCCTCCAACCCCCCTCCCCTCACCTGTCCCCCGCCATGTCCAGTTCTATCATCCATGTGTTCAAAACTCACTTCAGGATCTAAGCAGATAATCCAGACCGACACTTCAGCAGGAGTGCTGCATTGTTTGAATGAGAAGCTAAAGTGAATGGTGCTACACTCAACCCTCCTTTGTGGCTTTTCAGGTGTCTGCACCTCATTGCTTCTGAACAGAATGTGGTCTTGTCAATTTCATGCAAATTAATGTCAAGGAACTTACCCACAGATTTCCAATAGTAGTTCAGGGCAAACCTGACAACACACAATCCTGGTAATATTAATTCCTAAGCTGCTGACTAAGCAATATCAGCCTTGAGAAACAAGGTCTTGTCAAGAAAGGCTTTGATATTTGACTTTTTGAATATTAAGTAATTTTGTAACTTCAATACTGGCTGCAGAATTTTCTTGGTATTTTAGTAATGGAGTCATGTTCAATATGGTGTCACCACCTTCAAACCTCTTTTGAAATGTAACTTTTTCTGAGTTAAACAAGGTGAGGGAAACAGAAGTCCTCTTGTCAGCTGCTAATAATGTAATTTTTTGCTTCCCCAATGTGCTTTACCCCATTTGATCTCTGAAGGAGTAGTGTAATTCTAACTTTCTACAATTTTTGAGTTTATTGTTGGACTGAGGAACACCTGGGCCAGGATTTTACAGCCCCGCAGCAACGTGTGTCCTCCTGGTGGATGCGGTGAGCGTTTTAAATCTCCATTCAGTTCAGCGGGACCATAATATCCTGCTGGGTGGGATGGCGTAAAATCCTGGCCCTGGAGGTCTTGTAGCACAGTGGCAGTATCCCTGTCTCTGGGTTCAAGTTCCACTTCAACACTTGATGGCCATGGAAGGTACCTTCATAACCGCCAAACAGATTGATTATCAGCTTGTAAATCTTTCTGATATGCCTGATGGCAGGAGGTAAGTGCAGGAGAGATTCCTGGCCAGCCATACTGCAGAAGGCAACAGCTAAACCGCTGCAGCACCTTGCAAAGCATAATCATGGACCAATCCAGTGGAAGTCCATGGTTGCCACTGCCCTCTTAGGAGGAGGAGGAGGGACATCCAACCCATGTATGGCATAAATTAAATAAGTTAGGTTTGTTTTTTTGCATTGCATTTTCAATTAACCAAGATAGGTATAACAGAAGTTCACTTTAGATTGGCCCATCGTGTACTTCCCTGTTATATGCAGCACAAGTTAAAAGTATTGCTACTCTACACTCTGCATTATCCTATCATGCATTGGAACTTGCAAAAATGAGAGACAGGCAAAGACCAAGTTATGCACTTAGCCTGTCTCACATAGCTGTGACACAGACACTGCCTATTTGCTTGCAGCCATGTAATCTAAGAGAAGTCAAAACCAGATAAAAATCCAGACCAATCACATTCTTTTTAAAGTGTGCTGAGCAGAACTGGACACAATGCTCTAGCTATGGTCCAACCAGAGCTTTATACAGGTTCAGTATAACTTATCTGCTTTTGTACTCAATAACTCTACCAAGATCCCATATACTATGCTAACTACTCTCTCAATATGTCCTTCAAACATCTATGCCATGAACGCCCAGGTCCCTCTGTCCCTGAATAACCTTTAGAGCCGTGCCATTAATATATATTGCCTGCTCATATCCCTTTTGCCAAAACGCATCGTCTCACATTTCTCTGTATTAAATTCCATTTGCCACATGTCTGCCTATTCTGCTAGTCTATCTATGTCCTGTTGCAATCCATTGGTATCTTCCTCAGTGTTTGCCACACTGGTATCATTGGAAAATTCCAATATCCAAGTTATTTATAAATATATCAAAAAAGCAGTGGTCCTAACACTAACACTTAGGGAACACATCTGTCTACCATCTTTTAGTCTGAAAAACAACCATTTATCACAACTCGCTGTTTTCTGAACTTAAGCCAATTTTTTCATGCAAGCTGACACACCTACCCCACAGGCCTCAATTTTGTTAACCAACCTTTTATGTGGCACTTTATCAAACGCTTTCTTAAAATGAACTTCCTTCATCAACCTTCTCAGTTACTTCATCAAAAAATTCAATTAGATTAATCAAACACACACTGCCTTTTACTAATATGTGTCAGCTCTCCTTAATTAACTCAAACCTCTCCAAGTGACTATTTTTTCCCTGATTATTTTTTACGTAATCTTACCCACCACTGATGTTTAAGTGCCTGGTCTGTTATTAGGAATGTCCTTATACCCTTTCTTGAACAAAGTTGCCACATTTGTCACTTTCGAATTCTTTGCCTTCTCCCATATATCTAGGGAAGTTTGGAAGATTATGGCAAACCCTGCCACTATCTCCACCCCACTTCCCTTAGCAACCTGGTCCAATTGGACCAGGCAATTTATCCACTCTAAGCCATTCCAGTACATCCTGTCTATCAATTTTCACCCCATCCATTACCTCTACCATCTCCGCTTCTACCAATATTTTGTCAGTATTCTCTTCCTTCATAAACACTGATACAAAGTACTTTAAATATTCTAGCCTTGTCCTGTGCCTTTATGCATGTATCACCCTCTTTGTCCTAATACATCCCATCCCCACCTCTTATTACTTATTTAATATTTACATACTGGTAGAAGGATTTGGGGTTACTTTTTATGTTAACTGCCATTTTATTTTCACAATCTCTCTTTGTCAGTCCTATTTTCCTCTTCTCTTCCTCCTCAACTTATTGTATTTGAACTGAATCTCACTTGAAGAATTCACCTGTTGCGTCAAACACCCTCTTTTTTTATTTCTGCATATTCTGTATATCCCTTGTCATCCAAGAAGCCCTGGCTTTGGTTCCCCTACCTTTCCCTCTTGTTGGAATGTACCTAGTTTGTATCTGAAGCATTTTCTCCTTAAAGATCACCCATTGTTCCATTACAGGTTTTCCTGTCAAACTTTGGTTCCATTTTATCCTTGCTAGGTTCCCACTCATCCTGTTGAAGTCAACACTCTTCCAATTTCCTTGATTTTCTCCGTTACTAATCTAAACCTTATGATCTGATGATCACTCTTACCCAGCTTAGTGATTATTGCTTTGTTGTAACATGATAGTGCTCCTGGCTGAGGTGGAGGTGAGTGTAGAGCTCCCTGAAGACCCTAGGTCATCTATTGAGAGCCCTCCTCCTCCCTCTGCGCACAGCTTCCTCTCTCTGCTACCTGTACTTCAGGTTCCTGACATGTTGTAGCCCAAGAGGGACTGCAACTACATATCCCATTACTGAAAGCAAGCTTTATCCTGACAGAAAAAGTAAAAAATACTTTTTAAAAATGTATTCTTTCATAGGATGTGGGCAGCATTTGTTGTCTATTCCTAATTGCCCTTGAGAAAGTGGTGGTTGTCCCAATATGCCTTTAAAGGATAGCAGCATCACATCACTTGAAGGGAAATGTGTCCTGCGATCCAGTCTTGGTTTCACTTTTGTTTTTAGCAGAGCACAGCACACAGCTCTGTTGTCTTCAAGTTCTATACCTATGTTTAACTGTTCTCATGTGCCGAGTCTGGTATTATATCACTATATAACATGACATGGTGCTCAGTGGTGGTCAAACAGCCTGGCAGCAAGATGAAGTACAGGTACAACATGGTGAACAGCCATAGATCATGCTAAATGGCATGAGAGGACCCTTGACATTTTGGTCAGACCGAATCAAAGTCACAGCCTTGGAGAGTGTTGAAAACACAGCAGCGAAATGCAAGGAAAAACATTGAAGACACAGCAGCGAGATACCACTCAAGTAAAGAGCTGATAAGCAGATGGATCCCAGGTGTTGATATTGCAGCACATAGCTTGGCAGTTCTGTGAGCGGGACAGCGCGTCAAGAGGACCAGCACCGGGCTCATTGGAGAAAGGCGAGTGACCAGGGTATGGACTGGATTGATAGCAAGCAAGGGAGAGTCAAGCAAAACAAAAAAAAAACAAAAAAAATCATTAAATCGAGCCAGAGAAGGTTGCAATTATAACAGGTGGCTTCAGGAGTTGCTGAACAATAAATTGAGTAAAAAGCAAAAATGCCATTATTCCATAGTGTGTTCCCGCCACAACTTGTCTTTGTGGGTGGAGTTTCGGAAAAGCATGTGAAAGCAGCTACAGCGACACTCATCCCGGGTACTATAGGAGAAGGAAAGCCAAAGAAATATTGTCAGAATGTCCACACAATTCCCCTGTTTGAATTAGGATGCATCTGACCTACCATCCAAATTCAAAATGTTTCAACATTGTACAGAGCTATGGTTTCTTGAGTCAAGTGTGACTGAACCAGACAAGCAAGCCAGAAAAAATCACCTAGCAATTGGAGATGAAGGTCTACACAGGCTGAACACATCATGATTAACAGAAGAAATGCTAAAGGATCCCCAAAAGATATGCACTACATTATGAAAGACAGGTTCATAATCAGGTTAAACTTCCATATTCATTGACTAGAGTTCATGTCATTTTAACAACAGCCTACAGAAGCCATAGACCACTTCATCAGCAGATGCAGAGAAAAGGGTACATACTATGACTTTTCAAACACAGAGCTAGCAGACAGAATTGTTGAGTTGGTGATTGCATCCACTCCCATGGAAGAATTCCAGAAAGATCTGATGGACAAGACCAAAACGTACATCATCGAAGAGCTACTCAAGGATGGGCATAAATACGAAGCTATCCTCACAGGTTGACAAAACTTACAGTTCCTCAGTACGACCCCAATTGTTGCTGCACTCACTAGGACACCCAAAACTAGCAAGACAATGCGAAAGGTGTAGCCTTCTACATGCACCAAGGAAATGCCCAGCTTTTCATCAACTCTATAAGGCATGTGGCAAAAAGAACCATTGGCAGCGGCAGTGCACGATTCATACAAACAATAAGAATAACTGTCCAGTGTATACATGAGGTGATTGACAAACCAGAAAATGACGATGATGTGCACGACGAGATGAAGAGCAGCGAATACATGTTTCACATTGTCTATCTCATGGAAAACATAGATGTCATCACACTATCTGAAGTTTTTGCCAAGATTCAAATTATTTGTCCTAAGAAAGTTGATAACTATTTGTATTGAGCCAAGATTGACAAAGGGGCAAATGCCAATGTGCTACTTCTGCAAATTTGAAAAGACATGTATCCACAGACATGGAAGGCCAATGTGAAACCTACTGCTGTGAAACTTCCAGCGTACAACGGTTCACTAATTCCATGTACAGGATCCATGATCCTGGGGTTAACGTTTCAAGTCCAATATGACATTTCTTCAGAAAAAGAGTCACATTGGACTTGAAACATTAACTCTGTTTTTCTCTCCACAGATGCTAGGATAGATTGAGAGGTTGGGACTGTTCTCCTTGGAGAGAAGAAGGCTAAGAGGAGATTTGATAGAGATGTTCAAAATCATGAGGGGGTTGGACAGAGTAGATAGGGTGAAGCTGGTCCTGCTCATAAAAGGATCAAGAATGAGAGGGCATAGATTTAAAGTGATTTGCAAAAGAAACAAATGTTGCATGAGAAAATACTTTTTCACACAACGAGTGGTTCGGGTCTGGAATGCACTGCCTGGAAGTGTGATGGAGGCAGGTTCAATCGAGGCATTCAAGAGGGCATTAGATAATTAATTGAATAGAAACAAAGTGCGGGGGTACGGGGAAAAGGCAGGGCATAATGCTCATTTGGAGAGTCTGTGCAGACATGATGGGCCAAATGGCCTCCTGTCACGTTAAAATTCTGTGATTCTGTGAAAATTGGCAGTTTCAAGGGAGCTGCAACATTATACTGAAGATAATGCAAGTCCATCAATTGATCTGGTACATTTTGTGCACTACAAATGCCAGCAGCTACAAGAAGAAATATTGAAAGATTCCACACTACAGAAACTGTGGAAAACCATCACTGAAGGATGGCCTGATTCAATTCAGCATGTCCATGAACACGTGAGACCATTTTGGTCTTATCGGGACAAGCTAAGCATCTCCTGGGGTGATATTTTTAAAGACAGGCAGGTCATCATACCGAAATATTTGCAACCTAATATTCTTCAACAACTTCATCATTCACATATGGGCATAGATCAGATGAGAAGACATGCAAGAGAGACAGTCTATTGGCCAGGCATGAAGGATGACATTGAAGTTGTCGTCAGATCCAGGGATCCTGGATGCGAACTTCTTGTCCCAATTGTAAACTTGGTGTGCACAAGAGTTGTACTTGTCATATTATGCAATTGTCGAATAATGGAGTAATTGGTCAAGTTGTATATGCCAAGTCAGCAGAAAGCATAATTGATTTCACGTGAAATTCCTACCCATCCTTGGGCCAAAATCGTATCCAACCTCCTTCATGTCCATGGCACTGATTTCATTGTCATGTCGACTACTTTACCAAGTACCCCATTATTCGACAATTGCACAATTTGACAAGCACAACTGCCGTACACATTCTAAATGCTACTTTCAGTTTAGTTGGTGTGCCTAAAGAGATCATTATGGATAACAGTCCTCAATTTATTTGTGAGCCATTTCAGGATATGTGTGAGAAGTGGAATTTCAATCACACTACTTCTTCTCTCATTACCCAGGATCTAGCTGAATGAATGATTCACGTGGTGAAATACCTAATTCTCAAATGTCGACAGACCAAGCAAAATCTACACAATGCAATGTTACATCTGAGAACAACACCTTTAAGTGCAACTATTCCATCACCGGCAGGGCTCATGTTTGCCATCAGTGCGTATAATTTGTCTATTCTTACTCATTCTACCCTTTCAGAAACTAGAGAGCAACTTTTAAAACCACAAGAGACCAATGTGCACAATAAAAATGCAGGTATGAAATTGTCAAGGTTACAGTTGGGACAAGAAGTTTGCATCCAGGATCCCACAGAAGGTATGTGGCAACCAGCTGAGATGACAAGGATTTGTTCAGAACCAAGGTCCTATGAAGTCATTACACACAAAGGCACAATGGTGTGGCATAACCGAGGACAAATCAGATCCATTCCAGCTCCTCCACCACCGCAGAGTCTTATTGCATCTAGGACAAGATCCCAAATGCAGCCATGAACCACATCCAAGAATGACAATCTAACAGATCACTGTGAGCAATTAAATAAACCTCCAGACAAGGTTACCATTACCAGACTTGGGCGTACCAACAGATTACCTCTACGTTTTAGAGATCATAGGTTCATGAGTTCTATACACTTATGTAATGGTAACTGAACCTGAACATGTATTGTAAATAGTTATACTTTTTTTGAAGTAGGGGAAAGTATCTTTAAAAAGAAAGGAGGAATGTTGTAATGTTCCTTCAAGAGATATCAGCATATCATCAGAAGGGAAATGTGCCCTGTGATCCAGCCTTAGTTTCACTTTTGCTTTGAGCAGAGCATGGCACACAGCTTTGTTGTCTTCAAGCATTATACCTATATAGAACTGTTCTCATATGCCAAGTCTTAATAAATGAACCCCCAACGTGTTTACCCAATCCCTTATGAGAGATTAGGTATTATATTATTATAATAACACGACAATGGGGAGCCGCCTTCTTGAACCGCTGCAGTCCATGTGGTGTAGGTACACCCACATGCTGTTAGGGAGGGAGTTCCAGGATTTTGACCCAGTGACATGTAAGGAACAGCGATATATTTCCAAGCCAGGATGGAGTGTGACTTGCAGGGGAACTTGTAGGTGGTGGTGTCCCCGTGAGTCTGCTGCTTTTGTCCTTCTAGATGGTAGAGATCATGGGTTTGCAAGGCACTATCGAAGGAGCCGCGGTGATTTGCTGCAGTGCATCTTATTGATGGTACACACTGCTGCCACCGTGGGAGTAAATATTTAAGATATGACCCTGTCAAGCAGGCTGCCTTGTCCTGGATGGTGTCAAGCTTCTCGTTAGAGCTGCACTCATTCAGGCAAGTGGAGAATCTTCCATCACACTCCTGACTTGTGCCTTGTAGGTGGTGGACAGGCTTTGGGGAGTCAGTAGCTGAGTTACTCACTTCAGAATTCCTAGCCTGTGACCTGCTGTTGTAGCCACAGTGTATATATGGCTAGTCCAGTTCAGTTTCTGTTCAATGGTATCCCCTAGGGTGTTGATAGTGAGGAATTCAACAATGGTAATGCCATTGAATGTCAAGGGGAGATGGTTAGATCCTCTCTTGTTGGAGATGATCATTGCCTGGTACTTAATGTGGTGTGAATGTCACTTGTCACTTATCAGCCCAAGCCTGAATGTTGTCCAGGTCTTGCTGCATGCAGAAACAGATTGTTTCAGTATCTGAGGAGCTGTGAGTAGAACTAAATACTGTGCAATCATCAGACTTCAGACCTTATGTTGGATGGATGGTCATTGATATAGTTGAAGACGATTCGGACGGGAACGCTACCCTGAGGAACTCCTACAGTGATATACTAGTGCTGAGATGATTGATCTCCAATAATCACAACCATCTTCCTTTGTGCTAGGTATTACTCTAACCAATGGAGAGTTTTCCCTCTGATTCCCATTGACTTCAATTTTGCTAAGGTTCCTTGACGCCACTCAGTGAAATGCTACCTTGACATTCACCTCACCTCTTGAGTTCAGCTCTTTTGTCCGTGTTGGAACCAAGGCTGTAACGAGGTCAGGAGCTGAGTGGCCCTGACGGAACCCAAACTGAGCATCAGTGAGCAAGTTTTGGCCGTGTAAGTGCTGCTTGAAAGCACTGTCAACGATACCTTCCATCACTTTGCAGATGATTGAGAGTAGCCTGATGGGGCAGGAATTGGACAAATTGGATTTGTCCTGCTTTTTTTAGTGGACACGACGTACCTGGGCAATTTTTCACATTGATGCTGTGCGCTGACTGTATTAGAATGCTTGGCTAGGGGTGTGGCTAGTTCTGGAGCACAACCTTCATTCAGTACTACAGCCCTGATGTTGTCAGGGCCCATATCCTTTGTTGTATCCAGTACCTTCTGCAGTTCCTTGATAACACATGAAGCGAATCAAGTTATCTGAAGACTGGCATCCAAGTTGATGGGGACCTCAGTGGGAGAATGAGATGGCTCATCCATTTGCTAAGCTTCAGCCTTGTCTTTTCACTAATCTGCTGGGCTAGGCATCGTTCAGGATAGGGGTCTTTTTGGAGGCTCCTCCTCCTATTAGTTGTTTTATTAGCCACCACCATTCATGAATGGAATTGGCATGACTTCAGAGCTTTGATCTGATCCATTGGTTGTGAGATCGGTTAACTCTGTCTACAGCATGTTGCTTCGACTGTTCATCGAGTATGTAATCCTGTGTTATAGCTTCACCATAGTTGCATCTCATTTTTAGATATGCCTGGCATGTTCTCTCACATTCCCCATTGACCCAGGGTTGGTACCCTGGCTTGGTGATAATGGTAGAGTGAGCGATATGCTAGGCCATGAGGTTACAGCTTGTGTTTGGACAGTCCTGTGTTGCTTCTGACTGTGGAGCATGGGAATCTAGCCAGGAAAGCATTTGAATCGTCAAACTTAGAGGTAACAAAGGCATGAATGAGGGCTTCAGCAGCAGGATCAGAGTCATTTGAAGTTATGGAAGTGGAAGTGGGTGTCTTAGTGCTAGAGCAGATATGCAATTGGAAGCTTATCTCATACAGTACAGGAGGTCATTCGGCCCATCATGCCTGGGCCAGCCAATTAGTCCCAGTTCCCACACAAATTTTACCCCTTCCGGCATTTAGCTTTTGTTACTTAACCGTGCTTTTTCTCCTTTTCTTGGGTTTCAATGGAGCATTCAGGATCAGAGTTTTTCTGTCTGATGCTGACGCTTCACTCTCCCCTGATGTTGCAGCATAATGCCTGTTTGTTTAGCACCCGTGTAAAAAAATCATATATGGAGATGTAAAACTATAAAGAATAAGAAAAGGTGATTTGGGTTATCAGATCCTTCATGATCAGATCATGATGAGGATTTTTCACTTACCTAGCCCAAGGGCATTGAGGCCAACTTTAGACCAAGAATCTTTGCTACAAATCTTAGGTTCTCTTTCAGTTCAAAATATTCCATAATGTTACTGATGTCACTTCCAGATTTTATTTTTGCTGCACCAAGATTAAGAGTTATGAAGCAAAATGTAGCTGGAAAATAGGATGTAAGTCATAAGGACAAGTAAATATCACATGTCAGTGACTAGCTGTGGTTTCTTCACTCATGATTTTCCTGCTTCATCAGAACAGAAAGTGCTTTGTTCATTCTGTCCACAAAGCTTGTCTGTGTCTTTTGATAGTTTATAGAACAAAAGCATCAGTATCAGTAACGTTGAGCTAAATTTTCAGGAACCCTGAAATCGGGAACAGATGTGGTGGGTGGGGGGCTGGTGGTGCGGGAATGAAGTGGGGGGGTGGTTGAAAAGACTGGCATCAGCCAGCATGTTAGTTTTTTAATTCTTTCATGGGATGAGGGTGTCACTAGCAAGGCCAGCATTTGTTGCCCATCCCTAATTGCCCTTGACTTGAGTGGTTTGCTAGTCCATTTCAGAGTGCAGTTAGAAGTCAACCACATTACTGTGGATCTAGAGTCACATGTAGACCAGACCAGGTAAGGATGGCAGATTTCCTTCCCTGAAGGACATTAGTGAACCAGATGGATTTTTATATCAATGGTCACCATTACTGAGACTAGCTTTCAATTCCAGATTTTTATTAATTGAATTTAAATCCCGCCATGGTGGGGCTTGAACCCATGTCCCTAGAAAATTAGATTGGGCCTACTGGATTATTAGTGCAGTGACATTACTGCAATGCCACTGTTGCCCCATAGGATGCCATTACAATTGGAGGGTGGAATTTTGAAGAGGGCACACAGGTTTCACAGGTTGTCTTTTATAAATCAGCTGACAGGATGCGGGTGAAGGCTGGGGGGCCAGTCATTACAGCCCCAGGGAACCACCCCCTGACTCGATAAGAGGGCCAAGCAGGGCAACAGAGGATTTGGTATTTGGTAAGGGGGTGATCTTGGCGCTACACTGCTACTGGGGTAAGTGGCACTCAGTGCTTGGGCATTGAACAGGGTTGACACACCCTTGGCATCGTGGAGGCAGAAGAGCAAGAGGCAACTCTACCAATCACAATAGTGCAGCCAGCTGTCCAAAAGGAGTAGGCAATGGGATATGAATGTCTGACTTTGGGCCCAGATTGACAGCACCATCCACAGGAAGGGTGGAGCACCAATCAGCAGGAGAACACGGGAAAGGAAAGTGGGGCAGGAAGGCAATGGAGGCCAAACTCTCAACACAGCATTGACTGCCAAAGTTGGAGCTACCTGGAGATGACTGAGATCCAGTACCACAAAGGACTACCACTCTTGAGGTAGATGGTCACAAGCATCTGTGCCCTCTTCACTGAAGACCTCCCACCTCGCAGCACCGGGCATGACGCCTAGATGGTGGCCGTCAAAGTCACTGCGGCCTTGAACATCTTTGCTTTTGGTTCTGTCCAAGGATCAGCTGCAGATCTTCGTGGCATCTCGTAAACAGCAGTATACTACTTCATCCCGGAGGTCACTGATGCTTTTTTTGCCAGAGCTGGACAGCACGTTCCTTTTCTGACAGACATGGCCTCGTAGAGTCAGAGAGAATTGGATTTTGCTGCTATCTCTAGGTTCCCCCAGGTGCAAGGCATCAGCAATTACACCCATGTGGCCATCAAGGAACCCAGAAACCCATCAGTCAGGTTCATCAATAAGACAGGCTTCCACTCCCTCAATCTCCACCTCGTCTGCAACCACAACAAGAGCTTCCATGTGTGTGCTTGCTTTCCTGGAAGCTGCCATGACTCCTTTATCCTCCGGCAATCCAGGCTGCCTCAGATCTTTAGTCCAACCTCCAAAGTGTGTGGATGAGTCCTAAGGGGCAAGGAGTATCCCTTAAAGAGATGGCTACTCACCCTTCTACAGAAGCCTGAGACAGAAGGCAATAAAACCAAAGCCATCTGCTCTCTAAGCCCACCATTGAGCAGTCTATTGGTTTTCTCAACATGCGTTTTAATGCCCGGAACAATAAAGTGCAACCCTCCAGTACCCTCCTCTTGATCATTGTGGTGGTCTGCTGTTTACTCCATAACATGGCCCTCCCGACAAGTGTGGACTTCAAGGATGGTGAGAGCCAGGAAGGAGACAGATCATCTGGGGAAGAGAAAGAACAGGAGGTGAGAGAGGAGGGGGAAGTAGAGGCAGAGGGAGCTGACTTCAAACGGAGAGGTGGCTCTGCTGCACCATGAGGTGGAAAGGCATAGCTTGGGGCACAAAGGTCTCACAATGATGCTGAGAATGTCAGAGATCTCCTGATTCAGTAAACTCTCAACTGAATCCCTCTGATCCAGATTGCATGGCATTGATGGGCGCCTGATATTCCTGTGCTAACACAGGCATGGAAGACACAGTCTGGAACACCTAATCACTTACACCATTGAAGGAAGCATATCTGCCCAGAGGCTTTCCCCTCACTGTATCTCTGTCACCATCTCATACCACTTTTAAAAAGAGGCCCAGATATGTGCCTTAATATGTCATCATTTATACAGTGTACACAGATGAAATCAGTTCAGATTCAGTAGGAAGACACCATTTATGCTCTGCGCAACACGACGGCCTCTGCGCTTGGTCACTCCTATGCAGTCACTCCCCCTTGAAGCCTCGGAGGAAGTGGATGCAGACTGCTCCCTTGACCTGGCTTGCGGCTCAGATGCAATTTTTTTATTTATTGTTTCACAGGATGTGGGCATCGTTGGCTAGGCCAGCATTTTTATTGCCCATTCTAATTGCCCTTTAGAAGGTGGTGGTGAGCTACCTCTTGAACCGCTGCAGCTCATGTGGTGTAGGTACACACACCGTGTTTTTAGGGAGGGAGTTCCAAGATTTTGACCCAGTGACAGTGAAGGAACAGTAATATATTTCCAAGTCAGGATGGTGTATGGCTTGGAGGGGAACTTGCAGGTGGTGATGTTCCCATGCACCTGCTGCCCTGGTTTTTCTAGGTGGTAGAGGCTTGGAAGGTGCTGTCTAAGAAGCCTTGGTGAGTTGCTGCAGTACACCTTGAAGATGGCACGCACTGCTGCCACTGTGCGTCAGTGGTGGAGACAGTGAATATTTAGGGTAATGGATGGGGTGCCAATCAAGCGTTGGCTTATTGTCCTCATCGTGGAGGTACCCGTGGAGTCAGCCTCCTCCGTGACATCCTCTGCCCTTGCTAGGCATGCCAGATGCCTGATGGAGGACACCAGCTGCATGCGTTGGAAGATCTCTGCAGCGCCAGTGTCACTGACCAGTCCAGGCTACCCAGCGTTTCATGTATCCTGTGGATGTCAGTGCACCAGATGACTCCTCCACCCCTTGCAGTGCCTCAGGGAACTCTGACATGCGGGAGCACATCTTCTGCTTTTGGTCAAGGTGCAGTCTTCGGTTTAGCGAGACACAGCTTCCTCTTCTTCCACTATTTCCATGGAGATAATTCAGTAGAGGGACAGCACCTCTCATCCCATCTACTCCCGTCCCCAGATATTGTGCAGCCATTTCTCCTAGAAGGACTAAAGAGAGCCAGATAAGACACTGTTGTCTTCTGTGTCCAATGTCATTTGCCCCTATCCATTCGAAGTTACATGGCTCAGAAGTGACATGCAGCTCTCTTGATGTGAGCCATTGTGAGGGGTACGTAAGTGCCCTGGGCACAGACCCTGACCATGTTCAGGAGTAGCAAGTGCCCTGAGGTTCCTCAGCTGGGGTGTCTGCTGGAAGATGCAAGCCCTTAGACCTCTTCGGGGGGCTGGAGTTGAACTCACCTTACCAGAACTTATGAAGTCATTGAACCATTTTTAACACTGGATCCATGTTCTTCTTGTCTCACTTCTGCTGTTGATGATGGCAGCAATCTGGAGCCAGGCCTGTTTGGTCTCAATTGGTGGCATCCTCCTGCCACCCTCTGGAAAAAGGACCTCCATCCTCCTCTCCCTCACAGCCTCCAACATGAGATCCAGGTCCACACCAATGAACTGAAGGGGAGCCTTGCCTCAGGTGCCAGGCCTCCGGTTATCTTCACTCATCTCGATACCTTCCTTTGGAGCATAGAGCCATGTACAGCACAGAAGGCAGCCACTTCGTCCATCAAGTCTACACTTGCTCTCGGTGGAGCACTCCAGTCTGTCCCATTCCCTATAGCCGTGCAAGTTTGTTAATGAAAGACTTCTGCACGACCCACATTCACTTCTTCAGGACAGCCAGCAGCCTCAGTAATAGCTTCCGTGGGGAGTCTAAATCAGTCCCACATTGGATCTGACCTGCCTCTGTGTCTGCCCCCATTGGCTCTAATTGGACGGGAAACCCATCTCCACATCAGTTTGCCCAGATGAAAATTGTGGCTTTAATCAGCTCCTGTTTCCCCTCTCCGTGGCACAAATTCAACCCATGATCTTACCCCATGTCCATATAAAGTGAAATATATTTGTATTTTGTCTTTAACATTTTGAACCTTTATTTTTAAAAAGATTATGCGTGGAATTTTCCGTGCCCGCTAGTAGTGGGCATGCTTGGCAGTGTGAACGGACAATATGGCGGGAAGGCCAAAAATCGGTTTCACGTGTTTTCAACCGTCCGCTCTGCCCATCAATGGCAGGCTGCATTTCCATCGCTGCACGTCAGGAAATTCATTGTAATACATTTGCATATCATTATAAGCCTTGCTTGCTGGAATTATCCCTCCATGCTGGATCATCTGAGCACATCACGCTGACGTGTTTCACAACTGAACATAAGCGACATGCGCTTGGTGAGATGCACTTCGCTCGGGACTTCAAGGTTTATTTGTCTACCTTGCACTCACGGTCATCAGCGCTAGGCTTCACAGGCACATTAGTTTTAGGGAGGGCTCATGGGCAGGCCTCTACCTACCAGACCAGCCGTAAGGTGGGGGGTGGCTTTTCACAGGCTGCAGGGCCCGAGCTTGCTTGGGGAAGGGGGAGAATTGGCTTTATGCAAGAGAATAGGCTGCAGGGCTAGGGCATTACTGGGGAAGGAGGTATCCCAGGATGTGTGTGTGGACACATGTTGATCTATGCAAGTGACCGCAAGAGGGTGAGGGCTGAGGAGGCAGCCTCCAGAGGAGATGAGGCCAGATGGAGATGTAAGGTTTGTGTGAGAGAGTGCATGGTGATGTCCCTTGAGCTGGCAGTGAGTGAGATGCCAGTGAACGTGTGATGGGCTTGTGAGTGTGTGAGTTTAGAGTGATGAGATGGTTGTTAAGATCCCCTCGGACACATTGACCATAACATGATGGAATTTAGCATTCAGTTTGAGAGTGAGAAACTTAGTTCGGAAACATCTGTGCTAAACTTAAATAAGGATAATTACAAAGACATGAGGGCAGAGTTGGCTGGAGTGGACTGGGAAAGGAGTTTAGCAGAAAAGATGGTTGATGAACAATGGCAGACGTTTCAGAAAATGGTCCATGACTCACAACAAATATTATCCCAGTGAGAAAGAAGGATTGTAGGAAGGGGATAAACCAACCATGGTTAACCAAGGAAGTTAAGGGTAGTATCAAAGTGAAAGAAAAAACAATGTGGCAAAGATTAGTGGTAAGCCAGAGGATTGGGAAAGCTTTAAAAGCCAACAGAGGATGACCAAAAAAATAATAGAGGGAAAAAATAAACTTAGAGGGTAAACTAGCAAGTAATATAAAAACAGACAGGAGGAGCTTCTTTAAATATATGAAAAGGAAGAGAGAGGCCAAAGTCAATATAGGCCCTTTAGAGAATGAGGCTGGGGAAATAATAACAGGGAACCAGGAAATGGCAGAGGAGTTGAATAAGTACTTTGCATCAGTCTTCGCGGTAGAAGACATTAAAAACATACCAAAAATACTAAATAATCATGGGGCAAAACGGGGGGAGAAAATAAATCTAATAACTTTCACTAGAGAAAATGTACTAGGGAAACTAATGGGACCAAAGGCCGATAAGTCACCTGGATCTGATGGGTTGCATCCTAGGATATTAAAGGAAATAGCTGCAGAGATAATGGATGCACTGGTAGTAATCTTCCAAGAGCCCTTAGATTCTGGAAAAGTCCCAGAGGATTGGAAAACTGCCAATGTAACATCCTTATTCAAAAAGGGAGACAAAAAACAGGTAACTATAGGCCAGTTATCTTAACATCTGTCATTGGGAAAATGTTAGAGTCTATTATAAAGGATGTAATAGCAGAGCATTTAAAAATGCATAATATAGTCAAGCAGAGTCAGCATGGCTTCATGAAGCTTCAATCATGGCTTCAATCATGCCTGACAAATGTATTAGACTTTGAGGAAGTAACAAGCAGGATAGGTAAAGGGGAAGCAGTAGATGTAATATATTTGGATTTCCAAAAGGTATTCGATAAGGTACCACACATAAGGCCACTTAATAAAATAAGAGCCCATGGTGTTGGGGGTAGTATATTAGCATGGGTAGAGGATTGGCTAACTAATAGACAACAGAGAGTTGGGGTAGGGGAACATTTTCAGGATGGCAACTTGTAACTGGTGGAGTGCCACAGGGATCAGTGCTGGGGCCACAATTATTTACAATATATATTAACGACTTGGATGAGGGAAATGAATGTACTATCACCAAGTTTGCGGGTGACACAAAAATAGATGGAAAGGCAAGTCGTGAGGATGACAAAAAGAGTCTACAGAGGGATATAGATAGGTTAAGTGAGTGGGCAAAAATGTGGCAGATGGAATATAATGTGGGAAAGTGAGATTATGCACTTTGGCAGGAAGAATAGAGGGGCTGAATATTATTTAAATGGAGAAAGACTGAAGAAAGCTGCAGCACAGAGGGATTTGGGGGTCCTCGTGCACGATTCACAAAAAGCTAATATAGAAGTTCAGCAGGTAATAGGGAAGGCAAATGGAATGTTGGCCTTTATTTCAAAGGAATGGATTATAAAAATAGGGAAGTCTTGCTAAAACTATACAAGGCACTAGTTAGACCACACCACTGTGAACAGTTTTGGTCCCCTTATTCTAAGGAAAGATATACTGGCATTGGAGGCAGTCCAGAGAAGGTTCACTAGGTTGATCTCGAGAATGGCTGGATTTTCTTATGAGGAGAGGTTGAGTAGGTTGGGCCTGTACACATTGGAGTTTAGCAGAATGAGAGGCGACCTTATTGAAACATATAAGATACTAGGGAGCTTGACAGGATAGATGCTGAGATGTTTCCCCTTGTGGGAGAGTCTAGGGCCAGAGCCCAAAATCTCAGTAAGGGGCCGCCCATTTAAAACAGAGATGATGGGGAATTTCTTCTCTCAGAGGGTAGTCAACCTGCGGAACTCTTTACCGCAGATGGCTGTAGAGACTGGGTCATTATGTATATTCAAGGCTGAGATAGACAGATTTTTAATCAGTAAGGGAATCGAGGGTTATGGGGACAAGGCAGGAAAGTGGAGTTGAGGATTATCAAATCAGTCATGATCTCATTGAATGGTGGAGCAGACTCGATGGGCCGAATGGCCTACTTCTGTTTGTCTTATGGTCTTACGGTCTTATGGTCTTTGTCATACCCTAATTGAGGCTGAGATCATTCATCCTCATTATGCACCGGATGGCCGGCCTCTTCTGTGCAGCGTTGGCACTGACCATCTCTGCTACTGCCTCCCAAGCTGCAGTGGTGACATTGATGGGCCTCCAGCAGCCAGAGCCGGGGTAGAGGATATCACGGCAGGCTCCACTGGTGTCCAGCAGACATCTTAGGGATGCGTTACTGAATCAGGTGGCTGCAGCCTTCTTGGCTTTCGGGGCCATGTCTTCTGTGCCACAGTCCTGGGCTGGAAGCACTGAGAGGTGCGCGCAGGGCTGCACTTTACATATGGTGCCCAGCATGAGAAAGTGGCGAGGTGATGGCATGGCAGGTGAATGAAAGCCCACCCGACATCAAAACAGCGTGTTTCCCGGGAATGCATGATTAATGAGGCAGGATTACACTGTGAAAAGCAGCCATTGCTGCTGGCGGATAAAATGTTATTTTTTAAGTCCACTACCGCACAGTGCAAATCTGGGATGATTCCACCCTATAAGTCTCAATGACACATTATATAAGTGCAGTCAATGAAGATTAGGAAAGTCTGAAATGCAGTTGTCAGCCTGTGCTAATCTCAACCCCAGTACTATAGGAGCGTTACAGGAGGCCTATCAGCAGGACCTACCAGCCTGATCATTGTCACAGCACAGAGAAAGGCCCTTCAGACCATCGAGTCTGTGCCGGTCAAACAAGTACCTAACTATTCTAACCCCATAGCCATGTATGCCATGGCATCACAAGTGCACATCCAAATACTTCTTAAATGTTATGAGGATTTCTGCCTCTACCACCCTTTCAGGCAGTGAGTTCCAGATTCCCACCATCCTCTGGGTGAAAAAATTCTTTCTCACATCCCCTCTAAACCTCCTGCCCCTACCTTAAATCTATGCCCCCTGGTTATTGATACCTCCACCAAGGGGAAAAGTTCCTTCCTGTCCACCCTATCTATGCCCCTCATAATTTTATACACCTCAATTATGTCTCCCCTCAATCTCCTCTGCTCCAGGGAAAATAACCCCAGTCTATCCAATCTCTCCTCATAACTAAAACTCTCCAGCCTAGACAACATCCTGGTCAATCTCCTCTGCACTCTCTCTAGTGCAATCACATCCTTCCTATAATGCGGATTCCAGAACTGCACACAATACTCTAGCTGTGGCCTAACTAGAGTTTTATACAGTTCCAGCATAACCTCCCTGTTCTTATATTCTATGCCTCGGCTAATAAAGGCAAGTATCCCATATGCCTTCTTAACTGCCTTATCTATCTGTCCCGCTACCTTAAGGGACCAGTGGACATGCACACCAAGTCCCTCTGATCCTCGGTACTTTCCAGGGTCCTACCATTCATCGTGTATTCCCATGTCTTGTTTGTCCTGCCCAAGTGCATCACCCCACACTTATCTGGATTAAATTCCATTTGCCACTGATCAGCCCATCTGACCAGTCCATCTATATCCTCCTGTAATCTAAGGCTATCCTCCTCACTATTTACCACCCCACCAATTTTTGTGTCATCCGCGAACTTACTGATCGACCCTCCTACATTCAAGTCTAAATCATTTATATATACCACAAACAGCAAGGGACCCAATACTGATCCCTGTGGAACCCCACTGGAGACAGGCATCCAGTCACAAAAACACCCCTCGACCATCACCCTCTGCTTCCTGCCACTCAGCCAATTCTGGATCCAATTTGCCAAATTGCCTTGGATCCCATGGACTCTTACCTTCATTATCAGTCTCCCATGCGGGACCTTATCAAAAGCCTTGCTGAAGTCTAAGTAGATTACGTCAAATGCATTGGCCTCATCTGCACACCTGGTCACTTCTTCGAAAAATTCAATCAAATTGGTCAGACATGACCTTCCCCTAACAAAACCATGCTGACTGTCCTTGATTAATCCCTGCCTCTCCAAGTGTAGATCAATTCTGTCCCTCAGAATTGCTTCCAAAAGTTTCCCCACCACTGAGGTTAGACTGACTGGCCTGAAGTTCCCTGGTTTATCCCTTCCTCCCTTCTTGAATAATGGTACCACATTGACTGTCCTCCAGTCCTCTGGCACCTCTTCTGTGGCCAGGGAGGTATTGAAAATTATTGCCAGCACCCCTGCTATCCCTTCCCTTGCCTCACTCAACAGCCTGGGATACATTTCATCCGGGCCTGGAGATTTATCTACTTTTAAGCCTGCCAGACCACTTAGAACCTCCTCCCTTTCCTATGCTAATTTCTTTAATTATATCACAGTCCTTCTACCTGATTTCTCTACCCACGTCGTCCCTCTCACTTGTGAGTACCAACACAAAGTATTCACTTAGAACCCTACCTATGTCTTCCGGCTCCACACACAAATTGCCACTATGGTCCATAATGGGCCCTACTCTTTCCCTAGTTATCCTCTTACTCTTAATGTACTTGTAAAATAACGTTGGATTCTCCTTTATTTTACCTGCCAATGTTTTTCCATGCCCCCTTTTTGCTCTCCTAATTTCCTTTCTAAGTTCCCCCTTACACATTCCATACCCCTCTAGGGCTTCTGCTGTTTTGAGCCCTTTGTATCTGCCATAAGCCTCTCTTTTTCTCTTTATCCAATCCTGTATATCCCTCGACATCCAGGGTTCCCTGGATTTGTTGGTCCCACCTTTGCCTTTACTGGAACATGTTGGCCCTGTACTCTCCCTATTTCCTTCTTGAATGAGTCCCACTGCTCTGACGCAGATTTACCTAAAAGTAGCTGCTCTCAGTCTACTCTGACCAAATCATATCTGATCTTATTAAAATCAGCCTTCCCCCAATTTAGCACTCTGATTTCTGGCCCATCCTTGTCCTTTTCCATAACAACCTTGAATCTAACATGATTATGATGACTATCTGCAAAATGCTCCCCCACTGATACCTCTACCAGTTGCCCGACTTCATTCCCTAAAATTAAGTCCAGGACATTGTAGGATCTTCTACATACTCTCTTAAAAAGCTCTCTTGGATGCATTTTAAGAATGCCGCTCCTTCTAAACCTATCACACTATGACTAACACAGTTAATGTTGGGGAAGTTGAAATCCCCGCTATTACTATCCTATTATATTTACACTTCCCTGAAATTTGTTTACATATCTGTTCTTCTATTTCTCTCTGACTGTTTGGGGGCCTATAGTACACTCCCAGAAATGTGATTGCTCCTTTTTTGTTTTTAAGTTCTACTCATATGGCTTCATTTGAGGAGCCTTCTAAGATGTCATCCCTCCTTACTGCTGTAATTGATTCCTTGATCAATATTGCGATACCCCCTCCTCTTTTACCTCCTTTCCTGTCTTGCCTGAAGACCCTATATCCTGGAATATTGAGCTGCCAATCCTGCCCCTCTCTCAACCATGTCTCTGTGACAGCAATGACATCATACTTCCATGTGTTAATTTGTGCCCTCAACTCATCTGCCTCATTCGTCAGACTCCTTTCATTAAAATAAATACCATCCAACCTTTCCAAACTCCCTTCTGCCTTAACTGGCCTATAATTTCTATGCCTTCCAGACTCACTTGCTCTCTCTTCTAATTTTGGCTGTGCATCTTCCCCTGCTGAACCTCCTTTCAGGATCCCATCCCTCTGCCAAGTTAGTTTAAACCCTCCCCAACAGCACTAGCAAACCTCCACACAAGGATGTTGGTCCCATTCCGGTTCAGGTGCAACCCGTCTGCCTTGTACAGCCCCACTGCCCCCAGAAACAGTCCCAATGTCCCAGAAATCTAAAGCCCTCCCTCCTGCACCATCTCTCCAGCCACGCATTCATCTGGACTAACCTCCTATTTCTATACTCACTAGCGCATGGCACCAGAAGTAATCCAGAGATTACAACCTTTGAGGTCCTGTTTTTTAATCTGCTTCCTAGCTCCCTAAATTCTGCTTGCAGGACCTCATCCCTCTTCCTACCTATGCTGTTGGTACCAATATGTACCACGATCTCTGTCTGTTTGTCCTCCCCCTTTAGAATGCCCTGCTCCGTTCAGTGACATCCTTGACCCTGGCACCAGGGAGGCAACATACCATCTCAGAGCCACGTCCACAGCAGCAAAAACACTTATCTGTTCCCCTTATTATCGAGTCTCCTACCACTATTGCTCTTCCCCTCTTTTTCACCCCGCCTGTGCTGCTGAGCCACTCACAGTGCCATGAGCATGGCTGCACTCCCAAGAGGAACCGTCACTCTCACCGGTTTCCAACACAGAAAAACAGTTCTCGAGTGAGATGCACCCTTGGGATTTCCTGACTACCTGCCTGACACCTTTCTTCTGACTGATGGTCACCCATTCCCTCTTTGTCTGCACTTCCGTAAGCTGTGGAGTGACCACATCTAAAAATGTGCTATCCACGAAACTCTCAGCCTCGCGGATGCACCTCAGAGCCTCCAGATGCCACTCAAGCCACAAAACCCAGAGCTCAAGTAGTTGCAGCTGGTGGCACTTCCTGCACATGTGGTCGATCAGAGCGCAAGGAGCGTCTAGGACTTCCCACATGTTGCAGGTGGTACATAACATGGGACTGAGCTGCCCTGCCATGCCTCTAGTTAAAAACAAAACCCTTACTTTATGTTAAATACAGTAAAAAAAATGTTAAATTATTTATGTACTTTAAATAAAAACTAGAGTTCTTACCTTTCCTTAGCTTAATCTCTTTTAAACTGGAGAAAAACTGGAGAAAAAACTGGAGAAAAACACTTAACCACTACTCACCAATCAGCTCTTACGTTTATGCTGACATCAGTTTTTGAAGCTTCCCCGCACTCGCGCTGGTCTGATTTCTCCGTTGCTCTCTCGTGCTGTCTTGTCATGTCACTCTTGTTATTTTCAACAAGAACTGACTGCAGGACACTCTTGCCAGACTGCTTCACCACAATGCTGACTGCAGGACACTCTTCCCAGACTGCTTCACTGCGATGCTGACTGCAGGACACTCTTGCCAGACTACTTCACCACAATGCTGACTGCAGGACACTCTTCCTGGACTGCTTCACCACAATGCTGACTGCAGGACACTCTTCCCAGGCTGCTTCACCACGATGCTGACTGCAGGACACTCTTCCCAGAGTTTAATGAGTTATGCTGTGTAGTGCACATGTGTAAAATCAGGTGAAGACATGTTCAGGAAGGAAATCATTCACAGATTGATTTTTGCAAATTAGCATATTAATGTGAAATATTTTTTGTCATGCCATAGCTGACATCTTAGGAAAGTGGTTCGTTAAATATTAGGATTAAGGTTGATCAAGTCGTTGTCAAATAGCCCCCGGTATCAGGTCACAGGTGAGGGATGGAGACTGCACAGAAAGTGGTGACTTTCCCTTTGTGGCTATGACTAATGCTTCACTGTGCAATTTCCAACAAACATGTGAAAGCCACAAGTATATGGAGTTTCCAGTAGAATGTAAAATCTCTTGTAAATGTAATTTTAGAATTCATGTCACGTAATCATACAATAGGTATTCGCGCCCATGAGAGGGTTCTCATTCAAGCAATAAAGATGAGACCTGGTTATCAGATTTTAACTCGTGATGCAAAGAAGTCAAGCTTGTTCTCTTTCAGAAAGATGAGTCTTTGAAGTGAGCTAATTAAGGCTTTTTTAAGATTATGAAAGGAAGTGGCAAAGCATATCCAAGTAAACTCTGCACTACGGTGAAGAGTGCAAAAAGCAGTGAAAACAAGTATAAATTAAAAGATTTATAAGCAGGGGAGTCAGTGAAACATTTTTCACCCAAGGATAATGGCCTTGTGGATAAGTTACCATAAGATGTATTGAAGCAGACAGTATAAATACGAGGAAGAAGCAATTAGGTGTGTTTCCGCAGAGCTAAGTCATTGAGAGATATGTTGGGAGGTGACCATGCTATTAAAAACTTGTGTATTCTTATCAAGAACACTGGGAGTTCCTAGTTAAGATCAGATATATTTCCTTACGATTAAAAATTGATCTAAAGAATTCTGAACTTTTCATTGATCTACATGTTAATGAAGTTATACATTTTGTTGATAGGAGTACATATGTCTGATAACATAGTTGTCCATATTATCCAGTGTTACAAGCTTTAGGATTAGGATGTTTTGTTATTGGGTAGAGGGCTACATGGGCTACCCTATCTTATGCAGGGATGTAGCTGGGCTGGGTTGCTATTTTTGGAAGTATATTTCTGTTTTCCACTTGAGTAAGTGTAACTCTATTCATAAAGATATGCTGCAATGTTTATAGGTAGTGGATATGGGGAAGTCTGATACTTTAGGCTGAACTTTACATGGTGGGGGGTTAGGTTCCTGGCTTCCTGGTGCAAAAGCCAATGGTGAACCCATCTATGCTTGGCTGGCTCACCCCACAGTCATTCAATGTCCTTCAGGCCTTTCAGTGGGACTTGAAGTGGGACTTCCGCACCCAGCAAAAAGGAAGACCCACCTCTGAGAGTTGTTAACCAATCAAATGGCCGGAAGCTCTCTTACCCCAGCAGCACCACCTGAACAGGAGGTTCTCCCCCACCCCGATCCGGCCATAAGGCCACCAAGTGACACTTGGCGTGGGCCTCTCTTGTCGTTGAAAATATCCTAGCATTGACGGGAGGAGGCCCTAAAGCCCCCATTAATTGGCCACTTAAGGGCATCTGACAGCTGCCCTGCAACAGGTAAAATACTCATGGGGGCTGATAGGGTCGGGCAGAGGATGGGCATGCAATGGTGTATGCATTGCACTTTCATACATAAGGATAGATTTGAGTAATTTTCACTAAGCTTTACACACTGGGTATTCAGGCATTCAGCTCAGGAGGTCGGTGATTTTCCTTCTGAAGTCCCGATCAATCCAATTAATGCACATATTTGTAAATTTTATCCTCTAGTTTTTATATTCCTTAAATTTAGGGAAGTAATTTATAATCAGCTACCAATTATAAAATTTTCATTGTTATGGCAATGTGAATTGTACGTAGGAACAACTTATTTTTCAGATTTTACAGTAGATATCTTTTTTGCTTAGATTCACTCATCTTTTTTCCCATATTTCCTCCTGTCCCTTCTAACCTGCTTCCTGCTGTCTAGGGAATTAAAGTCTAAGATTGAGGAAGAAACCACTAAGAGGACGTTTCTTACAAAGCAAGCCAAGTTTAATGACGGTCATTGCATTCACTGCTTGGAACCCTTTCAGTTCCTGGTGAACAGCAAACGTCGATGTCTGGATTGCTGTCTATACACCTGCAAAAGCTGTAGCAAATTCAACAAAAAGGAGGACGGCTGGGTGTGTGATTCCTGCCGGATTGCCAGGTGAGGCAATGCATGGAACCAATCTCCCGTATGCATGGACACCTTGTTTATTCCCCATCCCATCGAATCCCTCCTCCTTATGCATGCACCTCCCAATTTCCTTCCACTCCCATGGAATCCCTCTTGCTGATGTTCGCACCTTCCATTATTTATTTCCCCTGCCATTTTCTCTTCTGAAGCTGCTGACTCATACTAGAGTTTTCACAGTTGCGAGCAACCCCCATTATCATGATACATTAACAGACTCAGACTTCGCGTTCCAACATGCAAGGTAGAGCAATTCAAAGTTAAACTTGATCATGTCCTCATCCAGTATTATACAAATACACTTGGCACGATGATCAGGAGTGGAACACACAGAGTGATTTTCCTTTCATTAGCTCAGGAACAATGAGGACAACCATAGTCTCCCGGCTTCCAGTTATACTGTGGATACAAGAGCAGGTCAGAGGCTAGGAATCCTGAGAGAGTAACTCACCTCCTGACTCCCCAAAGCCTGTCCACCATCTACAAGGCACAAGTCAGGAGTGTGATGGAATACTCCCCACATATCTGGATGAGTGCAGCTCCCACAAGACTCAAGAAGCTTGACACCATCCAGGACAAAGCAGCCCACTTGATTGGCACCACATCCACGAACATTCACACCCTCCACCACCAATGCACAGTAGCAGCAGTGTGTACCATCTACAAGATGCATTGCAGGAACTCACCAAGGCTCCTTCGACAGCACCTTCCAAACCCATGACCACTACCATCTAGAAGGACAAGAGCTTCAGATAGATGGGAACACCACCATCTGGAAGTTCCCCTCCAAGTCGCTCATCATCCTGACTTGACGTTCCTTCACTGTCACTGGGTCAAAATCCTGGAACTCCCTTCCTAACAGCACTCTGGGTGTACCTACACCCCATGGACTGCAGCGGTTCAAGTAGGCAGCTCACCACTACCTTCTCAAGGGCAACTAGGGATGGGAAATAAATGCTGGCCCAGCCAGCGAAGCTCACATCCTGTGAATGAATTTAAAGAAGAAATTCAATTGCGTAGTGCCACTTCTATTGGTTTTACACAGACATACCACCATCATAGAAGCATAGGAATGCCACTGACCACTCCCCTCTGTGTACTCAAAAGAGGTTGAAAGGCTGATATCATGACATCAAAGATGTCAACAGGTTGATGCAATTCACTAATGCTAAACTTGGTCAACGAATGTGCTCAGAGCACTTTCCTTATTCACTCCTGAAATAAGTGTTACAAAGCAAAATGGATCCTGTTCTGGGGCTATTTCACGGGCCAGTCAACAAGTTGCAGCTGAGGTGCTTTTGATTTACTTATGCTCAGGCAAAGTTGGTGAAGGCACTGTGGTAAGTTGCTAGGGGTTACTGAGGGAATTATATCACTTTGTGTGAATATGGCAGCAGTAGTTGAGCTGCCACTTGCTTTGCAGAATGAGCAGGACAGGCAGTGAAGGAGGAAGAGAGGGGACCCTATCCAAGGAGGGAGGATAAGGAGGGCTCTCTTTAGAAGGCCCTACCCCAAGACAGTCTTCTGGAAACACCCCTCCTACATTGAGGTGAGCAGGGAAGAGTGCCTCAGGAAGCTTTGCTTCACTAAGGAGTTAGTGACGAGGTTGTGTCACCTCCTTTATGGTGTCTCATACCCATATGAGGTCAGGCCTCCTCAGTGGCTGTGACGATCACTGTCTTCCTTTCATTCTTAGCAACCGGTTCTTTCCAAGTGGCAGCTAGCAACATCTGCAACGTGTCACAATTCGCCATCTGTAGAAATATCTGGAAGGTGACCCAGGCTTTCTACAGGAGGAGAGGGGACTTCGTCCTCTACTCCCTAAGGAGGAAAGACCAGGATGAAAAGACATCTCTTTAGCTCTGAAGAAGAGTCATATGGACGTGAAATGTTAACTCTGTTTCTCTCTCCACAGATGCTATCAGACCTGCTGAATTTTTCCAGCATTTTCCGTTTTTATTTCAGATTTCCAGCGTCTGCAGTCTTTTGCTTTTATATTAGGATGAAGAGACACATGGATTTGTCAGGATAGCAGCCTTCTCAAGGGTGAAGGCTGCCACATTGACTGGGTGATTGTCCACTAAGCTGGCAGCACCCACGATGCTTTCCTCCTTCAACAGTCTGCATACAGCATAAGATGGCTGCTTGGTGACAAGGGCTACCCCCCCCACATGTGGCTCATGACCCCATTCTGTTACGCCAGCACACAAAGTTAGCAGACCTTCAACAAGAGCCTTGGAGCTACAATTATGGAGCAAGCCATTGGTCTGCAAGCAGAATTTCACTGCTTAGACCGCTCAGGGGATCTCTGCAGTCCATGTCCATGAGGGTCTTCCATGTTTGTGTTAGTGTGCTGCATCCTCCACAACCTCACAATTATGCGAGCCCAGCCACTAGCTCCTGGGATCTGGATGCCACCTCAGGAGGAGGAGGAAAGCAGGAGACCATATTTAGCAGCTGCAACTCGACGGACTGAGAGAGACTGCATAGTGAGGCTTCACTTTGGTTAAAAGGAAGTTCCTGAGCACTAACCCCTTACAGTGCATCCATTTCAGATATCCCATCACAAAGTCTTCTTTGTCTACATCATTTAATAAAGGCCAACAACCAAAACATTCATACAAAAACATTATCCAGCAATACATCAATAATGCAAGAAAAAACCCAGAACTAACTAATATGCTTGGCTTGTGGGCGCCTTTACCTGGCCTAGTGCTCTTACACAGCGCTTCCCCAGTGACCTCAGCTTGGCTTGTGGAAGATTGTTGACTTTCAGTAGGGGAGGCTACAGGTGATCTTGGAGTTTTGGGCATTGAGGGTCCAGCTTTGTACCTTGGCATCGGTGGCAGCAGCCTGGGTTGGCTGGTGGAGAGGTAACAGCAAGGGCATTGATGGAGTGGCAGTGGTGGAGCTTCAATGCTGTCATCCTCAGAGACTGTTTATGTGCCACAGTGCAATTGCTTTTCTCACAGGGCAGCCTTCAGCAATCCTTGTAAATGGCTGGAGTACAGATTGCTGGACTGCTGAGAAAGCTTGCATGCCACGTCTAGCACTGAGATTTGCACCCACAATGGCAGCAGTCATAGATTGGTTGGCAGCTGCCTGAACCTGCATGCCAACAGCCATTGAACCATTATGACCTCTGTCTGCATCCAGTGCAGCACCGAGGCATCAGGAAGTCTCTAGCTGAGTTGCAGTTGAAGCTGAGACAGCAGCTGGCAGACGCTGCATCATGACTGTGTTCACAAGTGCTGCCATGAAGATGCCCATCACTTCCACAGAGGAAAGGATGGGCTCCAATCTCTGCACAATGTCCTGCGTCACCGTGGAGCCAGACTTCTTCAAACTCCTAGCCAGCAACTGTTGGCTATCTGGCAAGCCAGCCAATGCACCAAGCATCTCGGTGTGCATGGTCATCGGGGTTTTTCTATGGTCCACTCCAACAAGGTCCTCATCTGAGTCCCATACAGCAGGGCTGGTGTGCAACTGGACCCTCCGATGAGTTCCTTTATGAGCTAACCTACCCCATATATTGGCTGCAGCCCACTCAAGCTTAGTGACTCACAACATGCATCTGTAGACTAGCCTCTAACATTCACACAGTGCCACTATCTGAGCTGGTGGCTGTGAGTGTCAGATTGAGTGATGGCATGTATTCTTCAAAGCTCTGTCCCTCCTCTCACCCTTCCACTTGCTCTGTAGGGGCTGAATAGCCACCTGATCTTGGCTGTCTGAAAGCATAAGTGAAGAGGAGGGAAAAGGGAAGAGGAGGGACGATGGAGAGGAAATCAGGAGGCCGACAGTCACTCCATTTGCAGTTTGCATGTCAAGACACACTTCAGGATGAGGGTGAGGAATAAGTAGGCAGGCGTATACGGCAGCAACTTAACCTCATCCAGGATGGCCTCTGTTGCACTAGACACCATTGGATCTGTAGCACTGCTGCCCATGATCCAAAGAGTCATCTCCTTTAGGGTACTAAGGGGATGTATTCTTCCCGGTCCTCCTCTGATTTTCCTGCTTGTCATGGGTGACCTTCTGCTGTAAGAGAGAGACTACTGTGTGAGAATGTGTTTGAATGATGTCTGCCATAGCTGAATATTTGGAAATAGGTCGAGACAGTGAAAGGTGTTTGTGCAGCTAATATGTTTCAAGGATGTATGTGGATGAGGTGCAGTATGATGATGGTAGAATAAGACCTATGTCAGGCTGTGGTGATGGGGGTGTAGTGCATTAGTGTGAGAGGTGTGCATTGAGGGACTTGTGAAATGTCATCTGCAGATGCATGCACCCACCTTGACTACCCAGGTGAGGTCATTAAACCTTTTTGGCACTGCACTATGTCCTGGGCGTTCCTTTGTCTTGTGCTTCCTCTCCCTTCTCAGGCTATAGAAGACTTCTTCCACCCCACCCCCCCATGGCCTCATTCCTGGCTTCAACCTCTGTGAAGAGTGAGTTAAGGGTGGCGTCACTAAACCTGGGAGTCCTCTTCTTCCCTTGTTGATATTGCTTCACTATCTGTAATTATCCAGAAGCCTGCAGTGCGTTGCTGCAACTCCCTTTTTCTAGGGGCTGTAGCTTTAAGTAGAGCTGCTTGGAACATGAGCTTTCCACAGAACATTACCTAGCACCCTGGAGTATACGGAGGATGCCTGGACCAAAATGGACACCATGGCTACGTGAAGATTGCACCTTTCCATGCCACAATGATGAAAATAAGTTGGGTAGACCTATTTTCTGTCTTACCCACCCTGTTTCTAACTGGCATGGGCAAGCCACAATCCATGGCCAAAAATTGGGGTGATTGCATTTATTGCACTTTTTTCTATAAGAACATAGACTGAAATCCAATTGTAATTTAATATTTTGTTCCAAATTTCAGACCCCCACTCCCACTCTAAAGATCATAAGAAATAGGAGCTATTCGGCTATTCGGCCTATTGAGCCTGCTTCACCTTTCAAAGATCATGGCTGATCTGATTGTGGCCTTAACTCCACTTTCCTGCCTATCCCCCATAACCTTTAACTCTGTTGTTGATCACAAGTCAGTCTAACTCACCCTTGAATATATTCAATGATGCAGCCTGCACTGCTGCCGGGGGGAGAGAATTCCATAAACTAACGACCCTCTGAGAGAAGAAATTTCTCCTTATCTGCATCTTAAATGGAACACCGCTTATTTTTAAATTGTGCCCTTTAATTCTATATTCTCCCACAAGGGGAAACATCCTCCCAGCATCGACCCTGTCAAGCCCCCTCAGAACATTATATGTCTCAATAAGATCAACACATTCTTCTAAACTCCAGTGAGTATAGGCCCAACCTGTTCCACCTTCCCTCATAAGACAAAGCTCTCATCCCAGGAATCAGCCTAGTGAGTCTTCTCTATACTGCTTCCAGTATACCCCTACTTAAGTAAGGAGACCAAAACTGCACGCAGTACTTCAGGTGTGGTCTCACCAATGCCCTGTGCAGCTGTAGCAAGACATATGGGAATTAAATGGTGGCCTAGCCAGCTATGCCCACATCCTGTGAATGAATAAAAAAGGTACTTCTCTACATTTATACTCCATCCCCTTGCAAACATTTATACTCCATCCCCTTGCAATGAAGGCCAACATTCCATTTGTCTTCCTTTTGTGATTCATGTGCAAGGACACCCAGATCCTTCTGTACCACAGCATTCGATGCTCCCTCTCTATTTAAATAATACTCTTTTATTCTTTGCACCTAAGATGCAATCTTATGTTAGTGTATGACTCCACAGTTCAGTGACAGCCTTCTGCCATCTCGCTCAGGTCCTATTTATTCACCCGTAAGCCTAGATAGTGATTGACTGGCAGTAAGTAATTAATGTAGAGGGCATCAAAGTCAAGCCTGATCCACTCATCTGAACTTTCCAGCTGAACTTAGCAATCAGTATCTGGAACTTGAATGTAGCACTTACCCGATTTTCTGCCAAGTTGTTGTCAATGGTTGGAAAAATCTAGCACTGTGTGTCAGAGCAGCAGGGTGCTTTGATCGACTGACGTGGAAGTTCACTTGTTATACATCTGTCGATATGAAGCTTGAGCTTGACCTCCCTTTGCTGTCCTAAATTCATCTGTAGTTTGATATTTGGGAGTTCAAGTTGCTGTCCAGTTGAAGGAAACCAAGTTGGATGGCAACTTTTATTCTTTTGACACATCATCTCCGATACATGACTACAATGCTTCCCAGAGATCAATGAGACCTTCTCTCAGAACTGCCCATCAATATTCCATTAGATCATTCTCAGTTGCACAGAAAGCACCAGAATGTTTTGTATGATTAAGTGTAATGGGCAGAATCATATCCTCTCAGGAGTCAAAAAGTATTGTAAGGAATGAGGCAGTTTAAGATGCTGCTCATTATTCCAACAAATCCCAGTGCAGTTTCTTGATCGCCTGTTTATGTTACTGAAAACCCCAGATGAAGGACCAGTTCCCAATATATAACAGGATTTAAAAGAGTAGACAAGAAGAGAAGGTAAATTTAAAGGTGACAGATAAACCTGGTAGAGTATTCTATTGATGCATTTGTACTTTTTGCTTGAAAGCTTTGTCACAGAATCATAGAATTTTAATGGTACAGAAGGAGGCCATTCAGCCCAAGATGTCTGCATCAGCTCTCCAAATGAGCATTTTGACCCAGTGCCATTGCCTTGCCTTTTCCCTGTACCCCTGCACATTGTTTCTATTCAAATAATCATCTAATGCCCTCTTGAATGCCTCGATTGAACCTGCCTTCACCACATTTCCAGGCAGTGAATTCCATACCCGAACCACTCGTTGTGTGAAAAAGTTTTTCTCACATCACATCTGCTTCGTTTACAAATCACCTTAAATCTTTTACGAGAGGGAACAGCTTCACCCTATCTACTCTGTCTAGCCCCCTCATGATTTTGAACATCTCTATCAAATCTCCTCTTAGCCTTCTTCCCTCCAAGGAGAACAGTCCCAACTTCTCCAATCTATCCTCATAGCTGAAGTTTCTCATCCCTGGAACCATTCTTGTAAACATCTTCTGCACTCTGTCCAATATGTTCACATCCTTCATATAGTGTGGCACCCAGAACTGTACATAATATTCCAGCTGAGGTCTAATAAGTGTCTTATATAATATCAGCATAACCTCCTTGCTGTTGTATTCTATGCCCCAATTAATAAAGCCCAGGATACTATATGCTTTATTAACTGCTCTCTAAACCTATCCTGCCATCTTCAATGATCTATGCGCATAAACACCAAGGTTGTTCTGCTCCTGCACCCCCTTCAAAATTTCACCTCTTATTTTATATTGTCTGTCCATGTTCTTCCCACCAAAATGCATCACCTCACACTTCCCTGCATTGAACTTTACCTGCCACCTATCTGCCCACTCCACCAACTTGTCTATATCCTTTTAAGATCTACACTGTCCTCCTCACTGTTTACAACACTCCCAAGCTTCGTATCATCCACAAACTTTGAAATTGTCCCCTGCACATCAAGATCTAGATCAATAATATAGAAGGAAAAGCAAGGGTCCCAATACCGACCTCTGGGGAACTCCAATACAAACCTTCCTCTAGCCCGAAAAATATCTGTTGACCATTACTCTTTGCTTCCCATTTTTCAGCCAATTTTGTATCCATGTTGCTACTGTCCCTTTTATTCATGAGCAATAACTTTTCTCACAAGTCTGTTGTGTGGGATTGTATCAAATGTCTTTTGAAAGTCCATGTACACCACATCAACAGTATTACCCTCAAGACCTTTTCTGTTACCTCTTCAGAAAACTCCAGCAAGTTAGTTAAACATGATTTCCCCTTTAGAAATCCATGCTGGCTCTTTCTTATCAACCCATATTTTTCCATGTGACTACTAATTCTATCCAGAATAATTGTTTCTAGAATCTTGCCCACCACTGATTTTAAACTGACTGGTCTGTAATTGCTGGGCTTATCCTTATAACCTTTTTTGAACAAGGGCATAATGTTTACAATTCTCCAGTCCTCTGGCATCACCCCTGAGTCAAGGGAAGACTAGAAAATTATGGCCAGTGCCCCTGTAATTTCTACTCTCACATCCTTCAATATCCTTGGATGCATCTCATCCGGTCCCAGTGCCTTGTCAACTTTAAGTACCAACAGTCTAATCAACAATTCCTCCTTATCAGTTTTCAACCCTTCTAGTGACAGAGTTTTCTAGTCTGTAACCATGGCATGGGTAGCATCTACCTCCTTGGTAAAGACGGATGCAAAGTATTCATTTAGTACCTCAGCCATGGCCCCTTCGTCCATGTGTAAATTCCCTTTTAGGTCCCTAATCAGTCCTACTCCTCCTTTTACCACCCTTTTACTATTTTTATGTCTATAGAAGACTTTGGGATTCCCCTTTATGTTGGCTGCCAGTCTTTTCTCATAATCCCTCTTCACTTCTCTAATTTGCTTTTTCACCTCCCCTCTGAACCTTCTATATTCCTTTCGGTTCTCAATTATATTTTCTACCTGACACCTGTCATAAGCACACATTTTCTTCTTTATTTTAATTTCTATCTCCTTTTTCATCCAGAAAGCTCTGGATTTGTTCGTCCGACCTTTCACTTTCAATGGAATATACTTTGACTGTGCCCAAACCAATTCTTTTTTGAAGGTAACCCATTGTTCAGCTACATATTTTCCTGCTAATCTTACATTCTAGTCTACCTGGCCCAGCTCCACTCTTGCCCCGTTGAACTCGGCTCTCATCCAGTTAATTATTTTTACCCTGGATTGCCTACCATCCTTTTCTATCATTATCCTAAAACGTACAATACAATGATCACTGTCTCTTAAATGTTCCCTCACTGATACTTGATCTACTTGGCCCGCCTCATTTCCAAGTACCAGGTCCAACAGTGCATATCTTGTATGTTGTTTATCCACATGCTTTTGTTAAAACCCTTGCCAACTGCCATTATCTGTGATTTATAGTGAATCTGTCCAGTAGAACTTCCTCAGCTGGTAGCACTGAGTTCTTCTGTAGTATTTATGTGGCGGGTGTCATGATAATAGTTGATTGTGGTAGTGGAATCCAGTATTAGATATCATACGGTACTCTGTACTAGAGATGGGGGGTCACCTGACCTGGGGGTTGAAGGTCAGATAACATGTTGGAACCTGCCTAGGTAGAATCCAGTTACTGCAGATGTGTGCTTATGTTAGGAAAATGTGTTATTAATAAAGTTAGCTCATCTACAATGTCGACAGCCTGTGTGCATCATTGAAACAAATAAACAAGACAATGGGGATGTTTACCACTGCTTGGATACAGATGTAAATGGTAATGTGATGATTATCGCAATATAAAGTGTTTGTAACATTGGGTGTATTTCTTGTGCCTGTACAATCAGGATGTTATACACAAAATTACAGACATTTTCATGCACCTATTTTGCCAATGCTTATTTATTTTCAAATTTTGTGACACATTGGCCTGAAACTTCCGTGCAGTGACAATCAGAGTCGGATTATCATTCTGCTCCTACTTACCTGAAAATGAAGACTCTCCTTTCTCACCCGACTTTCTGTCTCAGGCCGAGTGAAAACAGTGCAAAGCAGTGGGTTCCAGAGGCCTTCTGCTGAGGGCTGCTGAGTCAGAAGTAAGGAAGACGCCCCCCCCCACCCCCCTGCAATTTTACAGCACTGGCTGAATGAAGCAGGTAGGCTTAAAGGTCCAGCCACTTCGAGAAGTCAGGGAGAAAGTAAATGGGTAGTATTGGTGGGTGGAGGGGGTGGGCACAGTGTCGGCTGATCAGGGGGGTTTGATGTGTAAGGGGGTGGGTGAAGTGTTCAGGGGGGTTGTCAGTGGCAGGGTGTGGTCAATGGGAGCTGTCGGGTAGCCAGGGGGGTGGGTGAGGTGGTCAATGGGGAGGAATCAGGTGGTCAGTGGGGGTGTAGTCAGGAGGAGGGGGAGGACAGTCAGGTTTGGGGGTGCAGTCGGTGGGGTGGGGGTCGTCATTGGGAGGTGTAGTCGGTGGGTGGAGAGTGTAGTTGGGGGTGTAGTTGGTAGCGGGTAGCCGGTGGGGGGTGATGGGGGGGAAGGCAGAGGTGGAATGGTGAGATGTTTGGGTACCCCCCTAGGCTCGATGTCCCGGAGCTCGGAAGTTATGGGTCATTGACATACGTTATGAATGTAAAAATGGGATGGGTGTAAATAAGCAGAAATCAGCACAAAGAAATGGGACTTGAGGAAAGCACCAAACTCACATCATATATTACCTCTTTTTAAATATGAGAATCTGTCATGCATGCTAATTACCAACTACACCCCCAACTACACTCTCCACCCACCGACTACACCTCCCAATGACGACCCCCACCCCCCCGACTGCACCCCCAACCCTGACTGTCCTCCCCCTCCCCCTCACTACACAAACATGCTATCAAGGATGCTCTTATAGTTTTTCTGTTACTTGTATTGATGCCTTGAAAATACATTCAAAGAGCAGAAAATACAATGTAGATCTCAGTAAGGATAAGTAAAAATCACTTCAATAATCACAAGACGCCGGAAATATGACTGTTTCCTGCTGCAGCTAAAATTCTGAGCTGAATTTCACTGTGTACGAAATTCACCTGAAGTGGACCCATTTCAGTGATGCAAGATGCATTTAATGCAGAGATTGATAAATGAGCATTAAACAGTGAGGATATTTGGACATAGAGTTAAAACTCACATAACATTTGTTTCATGTTTACTTGATACTTCATATTCAGACAATTGCTTTATGTACTGATTACAAGTTGGCCTTGGTTACAAATGCATAGAAGATTCCACCCCACAGTGAGTATTTCTCAGTAAGAAAGAAAACAGTATTGTATAACTTTGTCATATTATGGTAATATTTTGTGCAGCACAGCATATCTTGGAATGCAGTGTTTTGTATCAATAGACAGAATTATTAATCTCACCAGTAAAAAAAAATGTGTATAGGAATAATTCCCTGTGCCCAGCTTGTAAGTGTAGTTGAAAATGGAGCTGAAGGGCTCTAACCATATCTCTGCAAGTATGTCCTTCTCACTGGCAGTGTGGGATTGCAAAAAATTCCCGTAATTGTATGTTGATGACAGCGCTGAGCATTCACGTTACTTTGCCACCATCTTGTGGTAGGATGGAAGTACTTGGCTGTTCTTTTGTAAGTGAAACAACTTCAATTTCTAAACAAATGCAAGTTTTTGCAAGACTTATGTCATTCTGCAATATGTTCATTATTTTCAAATGCTTTTCTTGTGTCCAGTTTAATGACTGAAGCTAATCTGTGTTTCTCTACACATTCTTTCTTGTCCCTCCTAAGCTCCAAATACTTTGCCCTATATGTTCTTTCTCTTCCCCGTTTATTTGTCACAGTCTCCTGATCCAACTTTTATTTTATTCATTCATGGAATGTGGCAAGGCCAGCATTTATTGCCCATCCCTAATTGCCCTTGAACTGAGTGCCTTGCCAGGCCATTTCAGAAGGCAGTTAAGAAGCAACTAGATTGTTGTGGGTCTGGAGTCACAAGCAAGTCAGACTAGGTAAGGATGGCAGGTTTCCTTCCCTAAAGGACATTAGTGAACCAGATGGGTTTTTACAACAATCAGTGATAGTGTCATGGTCACCATTACTTTCAATTCCACATTGTTTTTTTCAGTAAATTGAATTTAAAATTCCACCAGTGGGATTTGAACCCATGTCTACAGAGCATTAGCCTGGGCGTCTGCATCACTAGTTTAGTGACATTTTTACCACAATGCCACCATCTCCCAGAATTCTTTTCTAGGGGTAAAAGACTGTGAACTTCCTAAGCTCCTGCAATTTAACCCTTCCTCCTACAATCCATTGCTTTCTAAGGCACAACTTGTAATTACCCATCACCAGTTCTTGATCCATTTTGTTCTCGCTCCTGCCATTTGCAGCTTTGGCAGTGACCTGTGTGATGGACAAGAGGATCTTATGGTATAAAATTTGGACCTTGCGATCCTGACTTTTAGGAGGGGTTGTCCTGTTTTCCCCATCCCTGCAGGAGATCAGGGATAAGATGCAAGTATCTTAAAATATCTATTTATGCCAATTCTGCAGGAGGTCTGTTGATCTCCCACCGAAGTAACACAGGGAGATTGGGACAACCTCCGCAAAAGTCAGAGACTCTATATTTCAAATGAAATTTTAACTTGGCTGATGCCTGGAACCTTTTTAAAATGGACTTCAGCCAATGATCCCCTGGGTTTTGTTGCTGTTTTTGTGGTTTGAAACATGAAGTTGAGTTGTCTGGTTTGTAGCCCAGTTGGCATTTGAACGACAGTTAATAAAATCCTAGATCCTTTTGAGAACAATGCACATGTTATTCTGTAAAGCATATCAAGTATCAAAGATTCAGCGTCCAGCCACGTGTCAGAAACCAGCTGCTCACTCTCTGCTTGGAAAATGTATATAGTCGATTTAAAACTTTGTTTAACTGTTTATTGAGAGAGAATTTGGAACTCTTTAAAAGAAATTGCATAATGATGGAAATAAACTTTTGGCTTCAGCAAGCCACCTGGAATAGATAAACATAGCTATGTATTAGTTTATAGCTAAAATGATCAGAATATGTATAGGAAGCATAACAAGGGAACTGGCTAAAGAGCAGGAAAATGCTAGAAATCTGTGAATGATTTGATCAGTGCTGTTTGGGACACTCTACATTATCATCAAATACTCTGTGAAGGTGCTGTGTCATCTTTGCATTATTACCTAAGCATAAGAACATAAGAAAGCAAAGCAGGAGTAGGCCATTTGGGCCTCCAATCCTGCTTCTGCATTCAATAAAATCATGGCTGATTTGATTGTGGCCTTAACTCCACTTTCCTGCCTGTACCCCATAACCCTTGACTCTTTTGTTGATCAAAAACCTGTCTAATTCAGCCTTGAATATATTCAATGACTCAGTGTCAAGCCCAGTAAGGATATTAGCTTCCTAACGTTCAAGATACGGACTTTAATGTGCATTTTCGTGAAATTAACTTTAAAAAGTGACTAAAAAACCCTGTCCAAGATGACCACAAAGGGACAAGTGACCTTTTGTGATTTCCAGACAGACAAAGGATTAATTTGTGTCTGAACATGCATCTGGAAAGTTATTAAAATATAAATGACTGTGAGTGGAATGCCCTCCCTTGATGGACATATCAAGATGAAATCCATCTGTGGCATTCACACCGATTGTTTGTGGACTTATCTAAAACTCAAAATCAATGAACTTTCAGACCTATTGGGCAGGATTTCCAGGGTGAGGTGCGGGGGGCGCCTCCCCCCGCATGTCTGTGTGTAAAATGACTCTTGGTGACGTCGGGCGAGTGTCCCGATATCTCACCGCGCGCCATCACGATATTTCATTGGGCGGGCGCGTGATGGAGTGTGACGCGTGCCCGCCATTAATTAACGGGCTAGTTAAGGCCCTTAGTCGGCAATCGACACTGATTTTCAGGCGCCCGTGTGATCTTCGGCTCGGCGCATGGGCGCAATGGGCAGGCAAGTAAGCGACATTTTAATAAAATTCATCCACGGGTGGGATAAGAGGGCTCAGTGGGGTTGTCAATCTGGTCTCTGAGTATTGATTGCAGAAAGTTTTTAAACTTGCCTGTGTGATCTGTAGCAGTTCAGAACAAATTCCAGCAGCTTTCTGTGTACTTTGAACCTTCAGGTCAGCACTCTGCAGTCAGGAATCTTTATCGGGCCTGCAGCTTTCCAAAGGCCTCCCTTTAGCCTGAGTATGGGTTCTGGTATGTCCACTGGAGGCAGCTCCTCTGGGGAGGAAGGAAGGTCTAGGATAAGGAGGAGGCCAGGAGTGCATATTCAGCCGCCAGGGGAGCCACCTTTGGGAGTACAGGTGCAGGCACAAGGGGCGCAGGGCCAAGAGGTAGTCAAAGGTGGAAGGGGCCGCAGAAGATGCCACTATCCTGCTGCCAGGGTATACAGGCGGAGAAGCAGCTACCTCAATATGTCTGAGGTGCAGTGCCGAAGGAGGCTCCAACTGTCAAGGGAGACAGTCAACTATACCTGTCAGATGATTAGCCCTGAGATATCTCCTAACTGTGTGGGTGGACACCCCATGCCAGTGGCTCTGAAGGTCAC
Organism: Cetorhinus maximus; assembly: GCF_964194155.1. NCBI lineage: Eukaryota > Metazoa > Chordata > Chondrichthyes > Lamniformes > Cetorhinidae > Cetorhinus > Cetorhinus maximus. Next base: position 28,851,486 of record NC_135889.1, read on the forward strand.
AGCTGCCCTCAACTTCTATGCCTCTGGCTCCTTCCTTTTGAAGGATGAGAGGAGATCTAATTGAGGTACATAAGATGCTAAAGGGGATAGACAAAGTAGACGTGGAGCAGAAGTTTTCCCTTCTGGGGCATTCTCGAACGAGAGGCCATAGTTTTAGGCTAAGGGGTGGTAGATTTAAATCAGAAATGAGGGGGAATTATTTTTCTCAAAGGGTCGTGAAGCTGTGGAATTCACTACCTCAGAGTTCAGTGGATGCCGGGACGCTGAATAAATTTAAGGAGGAGATAGAGGGTGGGAAATTGGAGTTGAGGCTGAAATGTGATCATCAATGCTCGTAATGAATGGTGGGGCAGGCTCGAGGGGCTGAATTGCCTACTCCTGCTCCTAGTTCTTTTATTCTTATGTTCTTCCAGGGCTTGGTGAGTGATCTTTGCGGTGTCTCCCAATCAGCTGTCCACATTTGTGTCGAGCAGGTCACAGATGCTCTGTTCAGGTGTGCATTGATCTTCATTCACTTCCGTTGGGACCAGGCAAGTCAGGCACAGCGAGCCAGAGGCTTCGTGGTCATTGCTGGCTTCCCCCGCGTCCAGGGTGCAATAGACTTCATACACGTGGCCATCAAGGCGCCAGCGAGTGAGCCGGGTGCCTTCGTCAACAGGAAGGGCTTCCACTCCATGAACGTGCAGATAGTGTGTGATCACAGGATGCTGATTCTACAAGTTTGTGCAAGGTACCCAGGCAGCTCCCACGATGCCTACATCCCCAGACACTCCCAGGTGCCGGGACTCTTCAGTGCTCCAGCCGGCTGGATGGATGGCTGCTGGGTGACAAGGGCTATCCCCTCAGAAGCTGCTGGGTGACAAGGGCTATCCCCTCAGAAGGTGGCTCATGACGTCTCTCCGCCATCCAAGAACAGAAGCTGAGCAGTGCTACAATAGGAGCCACGCCTCCACAAGGGCTGTGGTGGAGAGAACCATTAGTCTTCTCAAGATGCGCTTCTGATGCCTGGATGGCTCAGGGGGCACACTCCAGTATCCCCCAAATCATGTTTCAGTGATAGTGGTTGCATGTTGCGCTCTCCACAATCTTGCGCTGGAAAGGGGGAATGCAGTGGACGATGAAGACGTTGATGCAGTGGAAGCAGCTGCACACGATGAGTCCAGCACGGATTCTGAGGATGAGGAGGCACAGGGGAATGATGAGGGGCTAAACGCTGACCCGGGACTACACCAAAGAGGCAGGGAGACCCGGGAGACTTTAATCCAACGAACCTTCAGCTAGTTGCACACAAATGGATCAGGAGGACCAGCCTTGCCTGGCGCTTCCATACTCGGCACTTAAGTGCTAAATCTGCCACTTCATCAGCTGCAACTAAGGGCTTTGGACATAAACTTCAATGTCCACTCAAACACTCATGACATGTATGTAAAACATACAAATGCAGAACAAAGGAACCACCCTCAGCCATGGTAACACATCTGGTTTTAATTTTATCCATCATATGGTCCAACAAAATGAAAGCAAGAAATAATAATTCCCTAATCCAGGGCCAACACAAAAGCACCAGTGAGAAACCTGTGGTGTGCCTAAGGTGCCTTATGCTTACGTTTACGGGTGCTATGTCTTGGTGCTGCCCCATCGCTGGGAGTGGCATCTGAGACAGCCTGCTGACTCTGCTGTCCTGTTGGCCTCGATGACCTTGGCGGCCCGTGGAGCCTGTGCTGGCCCTGCCTGGGAGGGAGTGGCCAGTTCCACAGCTGGAATCTCCCCAGTCATCGCAGCCTCACCGGATGAAACGGTCACTGGCAGAGGGGCGGAGGAGCTGTTGCCCTTATCCGGAGCGCCCTGAGAGGAGCCCACAGAGACGACAGGCAGCTGCTGCGCCGACGTGAGGTTGCTTCGGACCTCCTGCTCACTGTAGATGGATGGGCACTGAGCTGGGAAACTTGGTGACAGACCATCTTCCACATTGCCAATGGCCAGTAGTGGCCACTGGCTCTGTGAGGGCTTGCAGGTCCGAGCGTATCCCCAGAAGAAGCTGCTTGTTCTCTTGGAAGCCCCTCTCCAGGAGAGTCGATACTCTCTCCATGGAGGAAGCATGATGCTCTGAAATGAGGCTCATGACATCACTCATGCTCCACGCAGACTCCACCACCATGGACACCAAGTAAAGCATAGTCTCATGCAACACTCCCAGATACTCCCGCACACCCGGCCGCATTTGCTGCAGCTGCTGCATCACGGACGACTCCAGAGGCACATCATCAGGCACCGACTGAGCATGTGCCTGGTTCCCTGCAGTCCTCCGACTGCTGGCGCCATGGGCACTCTCTGTCTCTGGCAGCTCCTCCAGCGATTGTGAAGTGCCCTCTCCACTGTGCCCCAGGACACTAGCCGATGTTGCAATTCCCACCGATGTGCTCGTATCTGTGCTGGTGCCTGCCTGGCAGAGATGGTGTGATGCAAGTGACAGTTCAGGGCCGTCAGGTGTGAGAGGGGGCATCTGTAATCGATCCTGGTCACCAGCCTCTGATGATGCTGAAATGAACAACAAGGACAGTGGATCAGTTAGCGTCCACACAGTGACACACTTCATCCCTTTCCCCCTGGCTCATTATGCGCTCAACCTTCCAGAGCCTGTGGAGATGAATATTGGTGGGGTGGCAAATAGTCAGGAGGAGACCCTAACATTACAGGCGGATACAGACGGGCTGGTTAGATGGCGTAAGGAATGCCAAATGGAATGTTATGTGGATAAGTGTGAGGTGATGCACTTGGGCAGGAGAAACAAGGTACGAGAATATACGAGGAATGGTAGGACCGTGGAAAGTAAGGAGGATCAGAGGGACCTTGCTGGGCATGTCGACGGGCCCGTTAAGGTAGCGGGACAGGTACATAATGCGTTTAAGAAGGTAAATGCCATACTTGCCTTTATTAGCCGAGGAATAGAATGTAGGAACAGGGAGGTCATGTTGCAAGTGCAGAAAACGCTGCCGAGGCCACAGCTATAGTTCTGCGTGCAGTTGTGAAATGCGCTTCATGGGTGGGATGTGATTGGAGTGGAGAGAGTGCAGAGGTCGCTGACCAGGATGCTGGCTGGGCTGGAGAGTTGGACTTATGAGGAGACATAGCATAGACTGGGGTTATTTCCCCTGGAGCAGAGGAGATTGAGGGGTGACATTACTGAGCTTTATAACATTATGAGGGGCATAGATAGGGTTGACAGAAAGGAACTTTTCCCCTTGGCAGAGGGATGAGTAACCTGTTGGCATTGATTTAAGGTAAGGGGCATGAGGTTGACAGGTGAGGTGATGAGGAACTTTTGCACACAGTAATGTGGGACGCACTGCCTGAAAGGATGGTGGACGGAGAAACCCTCCTAACATGTAATAAGTATTTGGATGTGCATTTGCGATGCCATGGCTTACAAGGCCATGGGGATAGTGGTCGGAAATGGGATAAGGCGACTTTGGAAGATGCTTGACACGCGCATCTTCGAAGGGCCAAGGGACCTTTGTCTATGACCCACACGTCTGACTCTATCAGTCTGTGAATGAGCAATGTTGCTTCATTAACGATTCCAACAATTATCAGTGCTTTGGATGTGGGAAGACAGAGCGGATGTGACTGTGGACCTCAAATACCTGGCTGTTCCACCCCAGCCTCACCGACACCTGTGGACCTGGCACCTCTCAAGCTCCAGGGCCTCCTGCTCAAATCGGCTCAATATCACCAGCTGGGCCTGGCCACCTCCAGTCCGTGAACACTCACAGGCATTATGAGCATTTTTCTCCTGCAAAACAGAGAAGACCCTTCATTGCAGCTAATCGCACATGGACTCTGCATGTGCATGCCGCACCCCAACCACAGTGGCCCATATCAGGCCTCCAGTGCCTCCTCTGCACGCTACTGCTGATCAGTCACAAAAATAGAGTACGACCGCTCCCAACCCCTGAACGGCCACCTTGGACAGAATGTGCGTACATCACTTTAGGAATCACACGGTCTTAGCTCCCATGGCAAGGAGGCGCAACTAGGTGTGGCGCTGAGGGTAGCAGGTGGCTCTTGGCCACGAGACCTTGAGGCTCCCCTTCCACCATCTCATCACCATCAATAAGACATGTGTTGGAGTTCTGAGTATGCGCCGAGCTGCCTCTCCTGCAAATTGCCCCCAGACTAGTCACGTGCAACAAGTATGGGGGAGAACCCATCTCCTCATGAACCACTGAGGCTGATGTAAGCATGGGCACTATCTGCTTGCCCACCCAATGTACGAGAAATGCCCATCATGATTCAATGCAGTCACGACAGTAAAACCTGGGGAGTTGGGGAAGGGTGTGTGTGTGTGTTGGTGGTGGGGGGGGGGGGGGGGGGGGGGTCCTCAAAGGCTAAGGCTGCCTGCTGGGTTAAATGCCCAACGCCAACATGGTACTCACCCTTCCAGAGCGCAACAAATCGTGAAGTGCTTACGGTACTGGATCCAGGTGTGCCGCACCACGTCGTGGGAGCTCATCACCACCGCCACCTCCTCCCAGGCACGTTTCGTCATTGGGGGGGCCTCCTCCTCCCACCCTGGGCAACCAGCACCTCCCGCCATGCTGCCACCTCCTCGAGAAGGGCAGCAAAGCAATCATCAGATTGGCTCCTGGGGTAGACCCTGCAGCCTGCCCTGCTCCTGTGGCAGACCCTGCAGCCTGCCCTCCTCCTCTGCCCTTCCCTCAACATTGACCTGCTGAGCAGACCCCCTGCGGTTGGATCTCCAGGTGGCCATAGCGAGCAGCCTACAGGAGGCTGCCAGGCCTTCTTTTAAACAGACTGCCGGGTTGCCATTGGACCCGGTGGTCTGTACACGCCTGCCGCAAACTTCACACTCACGCTATCCATGGGAGTCGGAAATGCACTGGGCGGGCCTCAATTGGCCCGCCCGTGCAAAATGGCGGTGCAGCCCCGATCGCTGATGGTGATCACTTCCGCGCCCGCCCATGTCAGCACCTGCTCCGCCCGCCAAACGGAAAATTTTGGCCATTGTCTATGAGCTCAATACTTAACCAAAGAGAGCTGCAGAAGCCAGGTAGTCATAAGTAGGCATGAATAAACCACCCATTTACGCAATTTGTAACAATGGCTTCGGACTCCCAAACCATTTTGGGTGGACAATAGATGAATTGAGCATATGGTCAAAACTGTCTTCAGATAACAAGTCTTTTACTCCAAGCACCAAGGAGAAACCAGTTCAGTTTCAAAACCAACAGAGCAACAGAGTTCCTCCAGCCAGGTGAACAGAAACCTGCATAACAATCAGTCAATTCAGGCAGTGTGAGGGGAACTAATTCATTTCCACCTGCAAAAGTTTGCCCCTACAGAAACTCGGCTATAACCTCATCTGGAAATACAGAAGTTTCCAACTTCCACTCATCTCCAAAGAGAGAGAACGCATTCAGGCCTGCACCACGTACAGCTTAAAGGACTCAAGGATTTGCTTCTTTTATTCTGTTAATAATCTAGCTGAATGCTTCATTCTCTAGAATCCACCCTTGTGTGTTTGTGTCTGTGTGCCTGAGAGAGTGAGGGTGGAATTTTTCGGTCCTGCATGCAGCAGGTTTTATGGTGGGCTGGAGCAGAAAATTCAGAGAGAGGCCAAAAATTGGATTGCTGCCAGTGGGGAATCAGTTTGGAATTTTCCCCTCACTGCTTTCATGATGGGCTGAAGGCAGGTTGGGATTCCAGCTGATCCATGGCGGGATCGCTATTTGGATGCATTGCCATGTCATGAATGCTTATTAAAAAGGCTACTGTCTGGAATCACATTCCACCTGCCAGTCTTGCAGGAAATTAGGCCGATCTAAATCACCTTTGGAAATGAGTGGCATGCAGCTGTCGGCCCTCACTTCACTTGTGATTTTGAGGTGAGTGCAGTAACCAAAGCCTACCTGCAGCAACACTGCTCCATGTTCTCACCAATAACAGTGATGCCACACTGGTGGGCATGTAGGGTAGGTCTGCTCACTCCGTACTCTGGGAGGGTGTGTCCGGTGGGGCTTAGGTAGGGCTGCACTCTGAGACAAAGACCAGCATTGCTACCGGATAGTGGGGGAAGCGGTTTTGGGGAAAGATCATGGAGACATGGGGGATGATGGGCGTTGGTCGGTTTGGAGGGGTGGGAAGGAGGATGGAGACATGGGGGACTGTGGTGGAGGGGGGGAAAAGGACAGAGGCATTGGGCAATTGGCTATGGTGGGGTTAGAGGGGGGAAGGATAATGGAGGCACGGGAAACAATGGGCTATGGTAGAGTTGGGAGGGGAACGATGGCAGGCAGAGGGGAGACCGAGGGTAGGGAAGATGGACCCGACATGAAAGACTAGAATGCAGACACAGAAGGGGATGGATGGGAATTGAACTATATGAATGGGAGGGGATGGACACAGCCTCTGGAATAGGAGGTGGGGTTTATGTTAGAGTGGCACAAGTGGGATGGGTTGCAAAGAGACTCATGGAGGTGAGGAGGAGGAAAGACTTGCACATAAGAGATGGGTTGCACACAGATTTGTGGAGCGGGTGTGGGGGTGGGAGACTGTTGTCATCAGTAAAGAAGGAATGGGAAAGCTCATTGAAAGACAGTCATAGTCCTTTGTCTGCCACTAAGAGGTCTGGGTAAGAGATTAGTGGCAGTCCTGGGGCTTTGTGGACCTCAGACTGGGTGAAAGATTAAAGGCAGTCATGGGGCTTAGCAGGCCATGCTACAGATCTATGTAGCACGTCGTTGTCCTGCTCCAGGGAGGAGCAAGGCCTGTGTGTAGAATTGGAATAAGGCATAGCTTGGTGTGCAGAGCGTGGTCAAGGTGGCTTGGGCTTGTCTGGCTCACGACTGGGCTGCAGATGAGATGGTCATGGTTAGGGGAGGCACCTACAGCCTGTAAATGCAGTAAACATAATAAAGAGGGGGACACTCAAAGCTTGCCTGGGGGGGGGAGTGGGGGGTGGTTGTCCTTGGTATGTGACAGTACACACAGCCTCGGGATGGGGAGGGGTGAGGTCCACATTGGGTGTGGGGACATCTAAAGTGATGGGTTCAGGTGGGAGGGTTGGGACGTCCACTACAATTACAATGGGATCCAAGGATACTGGGGGAAGCTGGAGAATAACCAGAGGGAGCTGTACCTGAACACCGTGAGGTTCCAGGATGATTGGAGGGACCCAAATGCTGACAAGGGGAGGGCCGAGGCGAAAACCTGAAGTTGTTACGCAGTTTGAAATTGGAACTGGAAAATAATCTGCACAGGAGGGGGTCTAAGTCAGTGTGGGAGGGGGCCAGGGCTGCACTCTGGGGCCCTTTCAGGGGATTCCTTCAAAATGCTTACAGTCTCAACATTGAAAAAGAGTCAGAGCTGAGAGAAAAGAGGAAGACTTCTGTGAGAAGGTACAATTGGAGCCATTGCCTTTTGGTGCACTTTAACAAGAGACTGCAGGAGTCATTGGCTTCACGCTGCAGTTGCTCCATTTGAGCATTAACACAGAGATGTGGTGGATCATATCTGCCACATTCTGAGGGAGGATCAAACACCCCATAGATTGGGAGGACATCCCCTGCCAGTACCATTGAAGGTCACCGCTGTGCTCAGTTTTTTTGCATGCAGATCGCTCCAGGGATCCACAGGGGACTTATGTGACATAAATGCATCAAGGAGGTGACAGATGCCCTCTACAGTAAGGCTCATTGTTATGTGACGTTCACACTCGATGAAGCTAGCCAGGCTGCTAGATCTCGGGTGTTTGCAGCTATCTCAGGCTTCCTTAGAGTTCAGGGTGCAATCGATTGCACAGATGTGGCTTTGAGAGCTCCATGGCAGCAGCCCCTGATGTTCATTAACTCCCTGAACGTTTGACTGGTGTGCCATCATGAGAAGCACATCATGCATATTTATGCCAGATACCCTGGGTGTTCCCATGACTCTTACATCCTGAGTCACTCCCAGGTGCCTCACATATTCGAAGGGCCTCAACGATTACAGGGCTGGCTGTTAATGGTGGGTCAGCTTCCACGTGAGGATGCCATCCAGGAAGCACAACGTGGAAGACATGTCCGTGCCACATTGAAAGCCACAAGATTCCATCAGTTGTGATTGTCTCAATGCGGTGTGGATACTTGGCTTCCCAGCTCAGGTGAGCACCTCAGTAACTGGTATTTTGTCCAGCCATCTGATCTTTAGAAGCTTCCAAAGGCAGATCAATTGAAAGTGATTGAGCTTCTTGGCACGATGCTGGTACACAATCCAAGCCTCATTAGCATTAAATATTTTCTTTAATAAAGGCAGGAACATGATCTCCCAGTAACTTGCTGTAGGTTATAAGAACCTCAACACGTCTCTTACAGAAATCTCAAAGTACTTAACATGCATGAATGACTTTGAAGTGCCAAAAATTGTATGTAGCAAACACAACATCCATTTTGTGCACAGCGCCATCCCACAATAATATGAAAGAACAACATGGAACAAGAAACAGATGGCCCTTTTGTGGGTGGGGGGAGGGGGCAGTGGTTGGGGAAAAAAGGATAGAAACAGGGATAAAAAGGGATAGAAAAGGGGGATAAAACAGTAAGTGAGTGAATAAAAATAAATAAAAATGAAAATAAAAATAAGTAGGAAAAAAATGCTTTTAAAAGGGATAAAAAGGGGTGAGGATAGATGAGAGAGTTCATGATCTAAAGTTGTTGAACTCAATATTCAGTCCGGAAGGCTGTAAAGTACCTAATCGGAAGATGAGGTGCTGTTCCTCCAGTTTGCATTGAGCTTCACTGGAACATTGCAGCAGGCCAAGGACGGACATGTGGGCATGAGAGCAGGGTGGAGTGTTGAAATGGCAAGCGACAGGGAGGTCTGGGTAATGCTTGCAGACTGAGCAAAGGTGTTCCACAAAGCGGTCACTCAGTCTGCATTTGGCCTCCCCAGTGTAGAGGAGACTGCATTGGGAGCAGCAAATGCAGTAGACCACATTGAAGGAGGTGCAAGTAAAGTGCTGCTTCACTTGAAAGGAGTGTTAGGGCCCTTGGATGGGGAGGAGGTAAAGGGCATGGGTTGCACCTTCTGCAATTGCATGGGAAGGTGCCGTGGGAAGGGGATGAGGAGTTGAGGGTGATGGAGGAGTGGACCAGAGTGTCCCGGAGGGAACAGTCCCTGTGGAATGCTGACCCTGTGAGGGGAAGATGTTTTTTGTGGTGGCATCATGCTGGAGTTGGCGGAAATGGTGGAGGATGATCCTTTGAATGCAGAGGCTGGTGGGGTGAAAAGTGAGGACAAGGGGGACCCTATCATGGTTCTGTGAGGTAGGGGATGGTTTGAGGGCAGAGGCGTGGGATATGGGGTCCTGTCAATCACAGGGCCTGACCCATCACATTTCTACTTCTCTTTAGCTCTGAAGAAAAGTCATATGTTAACTCTGTTTCTCTCTCCACAGATGCTGTCAGACCTGCTGTGTTTTTCCAGCATTTTCTATTTTTATTTCAGATTTCCAGCACCCGCAGTATTTTATCTAACTGATTGTAAGGTGGGCTTTTGCTAAAGCATAGGTGACTGATTCCAACTTCATGCCTGTATGTTTTTCAGGATTGTAAATACAGGGTCACTGGACTGGTATTACAACCATGTGAGGTCTCGTTTCAAAAACTTTGGAAGTGCAAAGGTGATGCACTCATTACACAAAAGACTTCAACCTGGAGAAAAACGCCCCCTACGTTTAGGTATGTTATTTATTCTTTCGAGTAATCCAGGGTTACACCTGAAGTGCTCAAAAATATAGATCTAATTTACCGTTAAGAGAACTAGGTGATTTGGTGAACGCCCCAGAGTACTAACCACTCAGGGGCTGGTATTTTCCAGCCTTTCATGCTGGCGGGATCTTCCGGTCCCGCCAATATGAATGGAGATTTCATGGCTCCCTGGCCCTGCCGCTGTGAACCTGCTGTGTTGGGGGGTGGGGGGAGGGCTGGAAAATTCCAGCCAAGGTTAACTAAGAGTAGCAAAGAAGATAAGTCATAGTGATAATGTGATGCAATGCATGACGTTAAATGATCATACGTTTTCATCAATTTATTTTGGAATATAGGAACAGGAGTAGTCCATAGAGCCACTCAAGCTTGTTCTGCCATTCAGTGAGATCATGGTTCATCTGCGACCTAACTCCATATACCCACCTTTGCCCTGAATGCCTTAATACCTTTTTTGAACACAGTCTGTCGATAACAGATTAAAGATCTAGCGCCATCGGCATTTGCGGAAGAGAGTTCCAAACTTCTGCCATCCTTTGTGTGTAGAAGTATTTCCTAGTTTTACTCCAACAGGCCCAGCTCTAATTTGTAGATTATGACCCCTAGTCATCGTCTCCCCAGCTAGTGGAAATATTTTCCCTTTATTTCTTCTTTATCTGTTTCCCTTAATATCTTGAAAACCCAAATCAAGTCACCCTTTAGCCTTCTAAATTCCAAGAGAACACAACCCATTTTTGTTTAATCATTCCTTGTAATTTAACCCTTTGAGGACAGTATCACTCTAGTAAATCTACACCACACTCCCTCCAAGGCTGATATAGCCTTCCTAAAGTGTGCCCAGAACTGCTCAAACACTCCAGGTGTTGATTTAAACAGCTACAGCATATATAGCTACAGCATAACTTCTACCTCCTTGTATTCTAGTCCTCCCTATGTAAAGCCCAGCTTTCCATTAACCTTTCCAATTATACATAGAAACATACATAGAAACTAGGAGTAGGAGTAGGCCATTCATCCCTTCGAGCCTGCTCCGCCATTCATTATGATCATGGCTGATCATCCAACTCAATAGCCTGCTCCTGCTTTCTCCCCTTATCCTTTGATCCCTTTTGCCCCAAGAGCTATATCTAACTCCTTCTTGAATATATACAATGTTTTGGCCTCAACTACTTTCTGTGGTAGAGAATTCCACATGCGCACCACTCTCTGGATGAAGAAATTTCTCCTCATCTCAGTCCTAAATGGTCTAAGCCATATCCTCAGACTGTGAGCCCTGGTTCTGGACTCCCCCACCATCGGGAACATCTTTCCTGCATCTACCCTATCTAGTCCTGTTAGAATTTTATAGGTTTCTATGAGATCCCCCCTCATTCTTCTGAACTCCAGCGAATATAATCCTAACCGACTCAATCTCTCCTCATATGTCAGTCCCGCCATCCCAGGAATCAGTCTGGTAAATCTTCGCTGCACTCCCTCTATAGCAAGTACATCCTTCCTCAGATAAGGAGACCAAAACTGCACACAATATTCCAGATACGGTATCACCAAGGCCCTGTATAATTGCAGCAAGACATCCCTGCTCCTGTACTTGAATCATCTCGCTATGAAGGCCAACATACCATTTGCCTTCTTTACCACCTGCTGCACCTGCATGCTTACCTTCAGCGACTGGTGTACGAGGACACCCAAGTGTCATTGCACATTCCCCTCTCTCAATTTATAGCCATTCAAATAATAATCTGCCTTCCTGTTTTTGCTACCAAAGTGGATAACCTCACATTTATCCACATTATACTGCACCTGCCATGCATTTGCCCACTCACTCAGCTTGTCCAAATCATACTGAAGCATCTCTGCATCCTCCTCACAGCTCACCCTCCCATCCAGCTTTGTGTCATCTGCAAATTTGGAGATATTACATTTAGTTCCCTCATCTAAATCATTAATATATATTGTGAATATCTGGGGTCCCAGCACCGATCGCTGCGGTACCCCACTAGTCACTGCCTGCCATTCAGAAAAAGACCCGTTTATTCCTACTCTTTGTTTCCTGTCTGCCAACCAGTTTTCTATCCATCTCAATACATTCCATGCGCTTTAATTTTACACGCTAATCTCTTATGTGGGACTTTGTCGAAAGCCTTCTGAAAGTCCAAATAAACCACATCCACTTGCTCCCCCTCATCAACTCTACTAGTTACATCCTCAAAAAATTCCAGTAGATTTGTCAAGCATGATTTCCCTTTCATAAATCCATGCTGACTCTGTCCGATTCTGCCACTGTTTTCCAGCTATTAAATTTTTTATAATGGACTCTAGAATTTTCCCCACTACCGACATCAGGCTGACTGGTCTATAATTCCCTGCTTTTTTCTCTACCTCTTTTCTCTTTTAAAAAACCCCTTTTAAACAGTGGGGTTACATTAGCTACCTCCCAATCTGTAGGAACTGTTCTAGAGTCTATAGAATCTCGGAAGATGACCACCAATGCATCCACTATTTCTAGGGCCACTTCCTTAAGTACTCTGGGATGTAGATTATCAGGCCCTGGGGATTTATCTGTCTTCAATCCCATCAATTTCCACAACACCATTTCCCTACTAATACTGATTTCTTTCAGTTCCTCCCTCTCACTAAAGCCTGTGTTCCCCAACATTCCTGGTATGTTATTTGTATCCTCCTTTGTGAAGACAGAATCAAAGTATGTATTTAGTTGGTCAGCCATTTCTTTGTTCCCCATTATAAATTCCCCTGTTTCTGACTGTAAGGGACCTACATTTGTCTTCACCAATCTTTTTCTCTTCACATACCTATAGAAACCTTTACGGTCAGTTCTTATGTTCCCCACAAGCTTACTCTCGTATTCTAATTTCCCCTTCTTAATCAACTAGTGCTGTTGGGGAGGGTTTAAACTAGAATGGCAGGGGGATGGGAACCTGAGCAGGGAGACAGAGGAGGGGGAAACAAGAATAGAAACGAAAGACAGAAAAGTAAGAAGCAAAAGTGGAAGGCAGAAAAAACAAGGGCAAGAAACAAATGAGGTCATAGTGCAAAATAAAGCTAAGATGACTAACAAAGTCAAAAAGACAAGTCTACAGGCATCGTATCTTATTGCTCGGAGCATTCGCAATAAGTTAGATGAATTAACAGTGCAAATAGATATAAATGGTTATGATATAGTTGCAATTACGGAGACATGGCTGCAGGGTGACCAAGGATGGGAACTGAACATCCAGGGGTATTCAATATTTAGGAAGAACGGACAAATAGGGAAAGGAGTTGTGGTAGCACTGTTAGTAAAGGAGGAAATCAATGCAATAGTAAGGAAGGATATTGCCTTGGAAAATGATGTGGAATCTGTTTGGGTGGAGATAAGAAACATCAAGGGTCAGAAAACATTGGTGCGGGTTGTCTATCGGCCCCCAAGCAGAACGGAGATGTAAGGGAAGGCATTAAACAGGAAATTAGAGATGCATGCAATAAGGGTATAACTGTAATTATGGGTGATTTTAATCTACATATAGATCGGACAAACCAAACTAGCGATAATACTGTGGAGGAGGATTTCCTGGAGTGTATACGTGATGGTTTCTTAGACCAATACATTGAGGAACCAAATAGAGGGCAGGCTATCCAAGACTGGGTATTGTGCATTGAGAAAGGATTAATTAACAATCTTGTTGTGCGGGGAAAAGCGACCATAAAATGATAGAATTGTTCATTAAGATGGAGAGTGAAGAAGTTGAATCCGAAACTAGGGTCCTGAGTCTAAATAAAGGGAACTACGAGGGTATGAGGTGCAAGTTGGCAATGATGGATAGGGGAACCTTACTAAAAGGGTTGATGGTGGATAGGCAATGGTTAATATTTAAGGAACGTATGCATGAATTACAATAATTATTCATTCCTGTCTGGCGCAGAAATAAAACAGGCAAGGTGGCTCAACCATGGTTTACAAAAGAAATTAGGGATAGTATTAGATCCAAAGAGGAGACATATAAAATTGCCAGAAAAAGCAGCAAGTCTGAGGATTGAGAGCAGTTTAGAATTCAGCATAAGTTGGCCAACAAGATTGATCAAGAAGGGGAAAATGGAGTATGAGAGTAAGCTTGCAGGGAACATAAAAGCTGACTGTAAAGGCTTCTATAAATATGTGAAGAGAAAAAGATTAGCAAAGACAAATATAGGTCCCTTATAGTCAGAAACGGGGGAAGTTATAATGAGGAACAAAGAAATGGCAGAAGAATTGAACACATATTTTGATTCTGTCTTCACAAAAGAGGACACAAGTAATTTCCCAGAAATGTTAGGGAACCAAGGGTCTAGTGAGAGGGAGGAATTGAAGAAAATAAGTATTAGTAAAACAATGATGCTAGAGAAATTAATGGAGTTAATGGCTGAAAAATCCCCAGGGCCTGATAATCTACATCCCAGAGTACTAAAGGAAGTGGCTCTGGAAATATTGGATGCATTGTATCCAAAATTCTAAAGACTCTAGAGCAGTTCCTACAGGTTGGAGACTGGCAAATGTAACCCCACTATTTAAAAAGGAGGGAGAGAAAAAACAGAGAAAGAAACAAAGAACCAGTTAGCCTAACATCAGTAATGGGGGAAATGCTGAAGTCTGTTATAAAAGACGTGTTATCAGAACACTTGGAAAGCATTAATGGGATTAGACAAAGTCAGCATGGGTTTATGAAATGGAAGTCATGCTTAACTAATCTACTAGAGTTTTTTGAGGATGTAATTAGTAGAATAGATAAGGGAGAACCAGTGGATGTGGTGTATTTGGATTTCAAGAAGGCTTTTGAAAGGTCCCACATAAGAGGCCAGTGGGCAAAATTAAAGCACATGGCATCAGGGGTAATATACTGGCATGGATTGAGAATTGGTTGACAGGCTGGAAACAGAGTGGAAATAAATGGATCTTTTTCCAGATGGCAGGCGGTGACTAGTGGTGTACCGCAGGGATCAGTGCTTGGGCCCCAGATATTCACGATATATATAAATGACTTGGATAAGGAAACCAAATGCAATATTTACAAGTTTGCTGACAACACAAAACTGGGCGGGGTTGTGAGTTGCGAGGAGGATGCAATTTCGACAAGTTGTGTGTGTGTGTGGAAAGCACATGCAGATGCAGTATAACGTGGATAAATGTGAAGTTATCCACTTTGGTGTGAAAAACAGAAAGGCAGAGTATAATTTCAATGGTGATATATTGGGAAATGTGGATGTTCAAAGGGATCTGGGTCTCCTTGTACACCAGTCAATGAAAGTAAATAGGCAGGTGCAGCAAGCAATTAGGAAGGCAAATGGTATGTTGGCCTTCATTGCAAGAGGATTTGAGTTCAGAAATAAGGATGTCTTACTGCAGTTATACGGGGCCTTGGTGAGACCACACCTGGAGTACTGCGTGCAGTTTTGGCCTCCCTACCCGAGAAAGGATATACTTGCCATAGAATGACTGCAGTGAATACTGGGACAGGATCTTCCTCCCGTTGGGGGGGTTTTGCGGGAGCAGGCATGAGCGGGCGGGTTCCTGATTGGCGCCCCCGGTTGGGGGCGTGCCACCATTTTACGTGAGCAGGCCAAATAAGGCCCACCCATCGTGACGTCCGCCAGGAAGCGCTATGCGCTCCCTGTGGGAGGGATTCCCTGAATCGGGAGTGCACACATTCACGCATGCGCACGAAAGAGCGCACAGATCTCCTTGAGGCAAAGTGCTGCATCAGGGAGACCGGCTCAGGTTTGAAACCTTAAATAAAGATGAGAAAAAAAATTACTGACATGTCCCCTCATGTGCCACTGTCACATGAGGTGGGACATGTCAATTTCTTTTATTTAGAGATTTCATACAAATTTTAATAACCTCATGAAACCTCATCCCGCCCTTAGACGAGGTTTCATGTTTTTTCAGGACGCCTGGGCTCCTGGCCTGTCCGCCAACCTTAAGGTTGGATGGGCAGTTCCATTAATCACTTTAATTACTTTTTTAATGGCCTTAATAGGCCTTTGACAGTTCGGCGGGCGTACAGCCGAATTGGCCGCACACCCACCGAACTGAAAATCTAAATGACATGAGGTGATGTCGGGTCGCACGCCTGACATCACCCCGCAACATTTTACACCTCGGCGAGTGGGCCCCACCCCCCACTCGCCGACCAGAAGATGCAGCCCCTGGGGTTGATACTGGGGATGGCAGGACTGTCGTATGAGGAGAGATTAGTTTGACTGTGCCTGTATTCAGTAGAGTTTAGAAGAATGAGAGGGAATCTGGTTGAAACATATAAAATTCTAACAGGGCTAGACAGACTAGATGCAGGGAGGATGTTTCTCCTGGTTGGGGAGTCTAGAACCAGGGGCCACAGTCTCAGGATACGGGGCAGGCCATTTAGGACTGAGATGAGGAAAATTTCCTTCACTCAGAGGGGGTCAACCTGTGGAATTCTCTACCACAGAAGACTGTGAAAGCCGGGTCACTGACTATATTCAAGAAATAAATTGATAATTTTTTGGATATTAGGGGCATCAAAGGGTAAGGAGAGAAAGCAGGAATATGGCGTTGAGATAGAGGATCAGCCATGATCATATTGAATGGCAGAGCAGGCTTGAAGGGCTGAATGGCCTACTCCTGCTCTTAGTTTCTAGGTTTCTGTGTTTCTTCTAGGCTACTGAACTTAGTGGTAGTATGTGATGCATCCAAGTCTCTGTTGCATTGAGTAATTACATAAATTCAGTCTATTATTTATTTTAAATGCATTTATTACCTCTCGTAGACTCACACTATGAACGTGATGGATTTGACAATATATCAGACAGTTACTTGCATGGTGAGTAAGCAACAGAATACTTCATTTGTTTTCCACTTTACTGTAACCCTTATTGCGATCAGTTGAGGAGGGGTTCCCTCTTTTCCCACTCCTACTTTGACTATAACAGGGTTTTTCTGAAAAAGATATATTTGCCAATTCAGTGTGTGTTTAACTGTTTATAAGAACCAATTGGACAAGTTTTCTTGAGAAAACAAAGAAAGTGGTTAGCTTTATTATACTTAACCCAGACTAAGTGAAATAATAAAACACGCTCCGACTTCCACACACACACAGAAACTCAAAGTTCAGACACAAATAGATTACAGAGTGGGGAAGGATGGATTAGTTGAATTAGAGTCCTGAGAAATCAAAGGGGATATATGGTCTGTGGAGTTTGGTGACTTGGCTGGCTTTAGGATGAATTCAGCGGTTCTCTTGTTTCCCTCATGGATGTGAATTAAAGATGTAGCCAGTTGATTTGGCTGTCTTTCTGGAGAGAACAGTGTGGAGTTAATTTCCTTCAAGAAGTCGGTGTCTGCAACAGGGATTTCCCTGGGAGGTCACGGTCAGCAAATAGGTTGGAAGTTGGGTTGAAGAGAGTGAGAGAGAAAAGAAGGAGGGACCTCACTCGGGTCTGCTCTTATTAGCGTCTCAGCTGCTTGTCATCATACTGCAGAGAAAGCAGAAGCTTAAACACACAAATGGTGGCCTGTCACATGACTGTCACCCAGTGATTCAAGCATGGTCGTTAGCATTGTATTCACCTTTGTAACTTAATCAGTTCACATCTGGGAATTCTCTCTCTCATTGTTCAAGTGATTGGGTTTAATGTGTATTTCCATTGTAGCTTGATGAGTTCGGGTTTGGGAAACCCCTGCTGAATATCTCAGATCATTGCCTTGATGCTTTGCTAATGGGGACAGGATGTGTGGCTCAGGGCACGCACGCATGTAAAATGACGCGCGGTGACGTCGGGCGAGCTTCCCAACATCATCGCACACCATCGCGATATTTCGTTTGGCGGGTGCGTGTTGATCTCCGATGCGTGCCCACCATTAATTAACCGGCCACTTAAAGCCCTTAAGGTGCCAATCTACGGCGATTTTTCGGCGCCCGTGCAATCTTCGGATCATCGCACAGGCGCAATGGGCAAGCGGGTAGGACACATTTGTATAAACCTCATCCACGGGCGGGATAAAAGGGCTCAGTGGGGTCGTGAGTGTGCTCTGTCAAATATTGATGTTTCAAAGTTACTGATACTTGCCTGTGTGATCTGCAATACTTCAAAACGCATACCAGATGCTCTAACTGGACTCACAACCTTCAGGTCAGCACTCTGCAGTGAGGAATCTTTTTTGGGCCTGCATGTTTCAGGAAGCCTTCCCTTAGCCTGGGAATGGGAGCTGAACTCTCCACTGGAGGCACCTCCTCTGAGGAGGAAGGGAGGGCTAGAAGGGGGAGGAGGCCAGGAGTCCACATTCAGCCTCCAGGGGAGCCACTTTTGGGAGGTCAGGCGCAGGCACTAGGGGTGCAGGGCCAAGAGGAAGTCCAAGGTGGAAGGGGCCACAGAAGATGCCACTATCCTGCTGCCAGGGTATACAGGCGGCGAAGCAGCTACATCAATATGTCTGAGGTGCAGTGCCAAAGGAGGCTCCGTCTCTCAAGGGAGACAGTCAGCTATATCTGTCAGATGATTGGGCCTGAGATCTCTCCTAACTGTGTAGGTGGACACCCCATGCCAGTGGCTCTAAAGGTCACAGCAACCCCCAACTTCCATGTCTCTGGCTCCTTCCAGGGCTCGGTGGGTGATCTTTGTGATGTCTCCCAATCAGCTGTCCACACTTGTGTCAAGCAGGTCACAGACACTCTGTTCAGACGTGCATTGATCTTCATCCACTTCCGTTGGGACCAGGCAAGTCAGGCACAGCGAGCCAGAGGTTTTGTGGCCATTGCTGGCTTCCCCCGTGTCCAGGGTGCCGTCGACTGCACACTTGTGGCCATCAAGGCACCAGCAGGTCAGCCCGGTGCATTTGTCAACAGGTAGGGCTTCCACTCCATGAACGTGCAGATAGTGCGTGATCACAGGATGCAGATTCTATAAGTCTGTACAAGGTACCCAGGCAGCTCCCACGACACCTACGTCCTCAGACACTTCCAGGTGCCGGGGCTCTTCAGTGATCCAGCCCGGCTGGATGGATGGCTGCTGGGTGACAAGGGTGACCCTTGTCCCTTGCTGGGTGACCCCTCAGAAGGTGGCTCATGATGCCTCTCCGCCATCCAAGAACAGAAGCTGAACAGCGGTACAATTGGAGCCACACCTCCACAAGGGCTGTGGTGGAGAGAGCCATCGGTCTTCTCAAGATGTGCTTCCGATGCCTGGACCGCTCAGGGGGCGCACTCCAGTACCCCCCAGATCGTGTGTCGCTGATAGTGGTCACATGCTGCGCTCTCCACAATCTTGCGCTGGAAAGCGGGAGCGCTGTGGATGATGAAGACATCGACGCAGTGGCTGCAGCTGCACACGATGAGTCCAGCAGTGAGTCCGAGGATGAGCACACACAGGGAAATGCTGAGAGGGTAGATGCTGACCTGGGCATACTCCAGGGAGGCAGGGACACCTGGGAGGCTTTAATCCAATGAACCTTCAGCTAGCACACCACATATGGACCTCCAGGACAAGCCTGGGCTGTATGCTCCATATTCGAGACCTAAGTGCAAAATCTGCCTGGTTAGGAACATTAACTAATAATTAATTAATAATGCTGAATGTCCCACAAAGCACACGTTACATTATTGAAAACCATCCACCTGCAGAAGAAAAGAGGCAACCTCAGCCATGGTGACACGTCTGAATTTATTATTGCAACCAAAGAAACTTAATGAAACAAAATGAAAAGGGTGTTAAAAATCACACCAACTCATAAAAACTTCATCTCGGGCCAACAAAAAAGCACCAGTGATAAACCCGTTGCGTACCTAAGATGCCTTATGTTTACGTTTCCGGGTGCCCCGTCACTAGGAGTGGCATCTGAGACAGCCTGCTGACTCTGCTGTCCTGTTGGCCTCAATGACCTTGGCGGTCATCCTCTGGCCCGTGGAGCCTGCGCTGGCCCCACCTGGGAGGGAGCTGCCAGTTCCGCAGCTGGCATCTCCCCAGTCATCACAGCCTCACCGGATGCAACGGTCACTGGGAGAAGGGCAGAGCAGCTGCTACCTTCATCCGGAGCACCCTGAGAGGAGCCCGCAGAGACGACAGGCAGCTGCTGCACCGACGTGAGGTCACTTCGGACCTCCCTGCTCACCGTGGATGGATGGACACCGAGTTGGGAAACTTGGTGCCCAGACCATCTCCCACACTGACACTGACCAGTTGAGGTCATTGCCAATGTGAGGGTTTGTTGGTCTGAGCACATCCCCAGGAAGCCCTGACGGGTCTCCTGGAGGAGCCTCTCCACGAGGATCGCCACTCTCTCCATGGAGGTCGCAAGGTGCTCAGACATGAGGCTCATTGCTTCAGCGATAGTCCCCGTAGACTCCTCCGCCACGGAGACCAAGCCAAGCATAGCCTCATGTATCTCCCCCAGATGCTCCCGCACACCCGGCCACATGTGAAATCTTGCTGACTTTCACAGGGAAAGACCACAGATGGCCCCACAGGATGACTTAGAGCAACTCTGGGCCTTGAGGGCCTGACTTCAGGCTGTACTACCTCAGCATGAGTGATAGCAGTCTGGGCAGGCAGGCTGAGTGTCAATAGCAAGGATACTGGTGGAATGGCTGTGGTGGGAGCAGCACAAAGGCTGTCAGCCTGAGGGAGGAGAGCAGGTTCATGATCCACTGCCACTCCCCAATGGTAGTCCCTCGGCAATCTATAAATCTGTTGGAGGGCAGATTTCTGGATTACTATGAGAGGCTGCATGAGCACAATCACAGTGGCAGCAGTTTGAGCCAACATAGAGGTGAGCATGGATCTCTTGGCCTCAGTCTGAGTTTCCACTGAAGCACAGAGACACTGGGTGGCTTCTGCCTGTGCTGCAGTGGAAGCTGGGATATTGGTAACTAGATGCTCCATCACAGTCAAATCTGCAAGTGCTGTCATGTAGTTTTCCCCCATTTTCATGGTGAACAGAAGGAGTTCCATGCTCTGCAATGACAGGAGGCTGTCTGCCAATTTACCATTTGTCTCTGTGTGCGCGATCAACATTGTTCTTCTTTATGCTGCCGTGTTGAATTCCTCATCTGAGTCCCCTGCAGCAAAACTTGCCTTTAATATCATCCTCTGGTGTGTTGACATGCAAACTATCCTCTCCTCCTGGCCTGGCTCCAACCCACTTGTCCCCATTGTCTCAGTGCGTGCATATCCCAATTCTACACTGTTCTCTAAAAATCGTGCTGCGTCAGTGTCTAAGCTGGCGGCTGCAAGTACCAGTTCTTCGACAGTGGTGTGATGTTGTTCTTTCTTTCTTTCTCTCTTCCTCCTGAGGCTGCTGTGGCTGGCCAGGTGACAGTTCTTGGGTGTTTGAAAGCATATAATCAAAAGTGGATTGTTGGGGTGAGGGAGGGGTGGAGCTCCATGATCACATACATTTTCTGCAGCCTGCACGTCATGCCAGATAGCAACATGAGAGTGAGATGGGAATTGAAAAAAACATAGAATCACAGAATGGTTGCTGCACAGGAGGAGGCATTCAACCCACTCTGTCCACATCGGCTCTCTGGAAGAGTTACTCAGCCACTGCCACTCCTTCGTCCTTTTCCTGGAGCTCTGTAACTTTTTCTTTTCAGATAATTATCCAATTATCTTTTGCAAGACATGATTGATCCTGCCTCCATCACACTCTCAGGTAGTGCATTCCAGATCCTAACCTCTTGCTGCATAAAAAAGTTTGCCCTCACGATGTCTCTGGTTCTTTTGCCAGTTACTTTAAATCAGTGTCCCCTGGTTTTCAACCCACTGCCAATGGGAACATTTATTCCCTATCTACTCTGTCCAGATCCCTCATGATTTTAAACACCTTTATCAATTCTCCTCTCAACATTCATTAAAGTGAACAGCCTCAACTTTGCCAGCCTATCTTCATAACTGAAGTCTCTCATCTTTGGAAGCATTCACTTAATCTTTTCTGCACCCTCTCTAATGCATTCACACCTTTCCTAAAGTGTGGTCCCAGAATTGGACACAGTACTTCTGTGGCGTTTCACCTTACTTTTGTACTCCCTGCCTCTATTTATAAAGCCCAGGATCCTGAATGCCTTATTAATCGCTTTCTCAACCTGCCCTACCACTTCAGTGATTTGTATCCATATACCCTCAAGGTCCCTCTGCTCTTGCGCACCCTTTAGAATTGTATCCATAGAACCATAGAAAAGTTACAGCACAGAAGGAGGTCATTCGGCCCATCTTGTCCATGCCAGCCCATGCCAATCCCACCTTCCTGCACCCAGCCCATAGCCCTGCAGCTTACAGCACTTAAGGTGCAGATCCAGGTACTTTTTAAAAGAGTTTAAAGTTTCTGCCTCTACCACCAACTTGGGCAGCGAATTCCAGACACCCACTACCCTCCGCGTAAAAAAGTTCTTCCTCATGTACCCCCTACACCTTCTGCCATTTATCTCGAATCTATGTCCCCTGGTTCTAGAATTCTCCATCAAGGGAAACAATTTTATCCTGTCCACTCTACCTATTCCCCTCATAATTTTGTACACCTCAATCAAGTCACCTCTCAGCCTTCTTTGTTCTAAAGAAAATAACCCCAACCTATCCAATCTCTCCTCGTAGCTACACTTTTCTAACCCTGGCAACATTCTTGTAAACCTCCTCTGCACTCTCTCCAGAGCTATTATGTCCTTCCTGTAATGTGGTGACCAGAACTACACACAATACTCCAGTTGTGGCCTCACCAGTGTTTTATACAATTCCAATATTATATCCTTACTTTTATATTCTATACCTCTGCCAATGAAGGAGAGCATTCCATATGCCTTCTTTACGACCTTGTCTACTTGAACTGCTGCCTTCAGGGACCTGTGTACTTGTACACCAAGATCTCTCACTTCATCTACCCCTCTTAGTATATTCCCATTTATTTTGTAATCCCTGTAACTGGTTGACCTCCCTAAATGTATGACCTCACACTTCTCTATGTTAAAATCCATCTGCCACTTTATCTCCCACTCCACCAACCCATCTATATTGTTTTGGAGATTATGGCTATCCTCTACACTATCCACTACTCAGCCAATCTTTGTGTCATCTGCAAATTTCCCAATTGTGCCCCCCACGTTCACATCCAAATCATTAATATATAACACAAACAGCAAGGACCCCAACACCGAGCCTGTGGAACACCACTTGAGACAACTTTCCATTCGCAAGGGCATCCATCGACCTTACCCTTTGTTTCCTGTTACAAAGCCAACCTTTTATCCAGTTTGCCACATTATCCTGAATCCCATGGACTTTTACTTTCTTGACCAATCTGCCATGTGGGACCTTGTCAAATGCCTTGCTAAAATCCATGTACACAACATCCACTGCACTATCTTCATCAACCCTTCTTGTCACTTCCTCAAAGAATTCAATCAAATTTGTGAGGCAAGACCTTCCTTTAACAAATCCATCCTGACCATCCCTGACTGGTCCATGCCTTTCCACATGACAGTTAATCCTATCTCTCAGGATTGATTCTACTAATTTGCTCACCACCAATGTAAGACTAACTGACCTGTAATTGTTTGGCATTTCCTTTGATCCCTTTTTAAACAATGGAACTACATTTGCATTTCTCCAGTCCTCCGGTACCTCCCCTGTATCTAGTGAAGATTAGAAATTCATCCTCAGAGCATCTGTTATCTCCTCCCTGACTTCCTTCAGCAGCCTCGGAAACAATCCATCTGGCCCTTTTAAGTTGATAAGTACCCTTTATTTTATATTGTCTTTTCTCAATCTTCCTACCAAAATATATCACTTCACACTTCTCTGCATTAAATTTCATCTGCCATGTGTCCACCCATTCCACTAGCCTGGTATGTCTTCTTGAAGTCCATCTCTATCTTCACAGTTCACAACACTTCCTAGTTTTATGTCATCTGCAAATTTTGAAGTTGCACCCAAGTACACCCAAGTCTACGTCACTAATATAGATTAAGAAAAGCAGGAGTCCTAATACTGACACTTGGGGAACCCCATTATGTAACTTCCTCCAGTCTGAGAAAAGGACATTTGCCACTTCTCTCAGTTTTCTGTCACTCAGCTAACTTTCCAACCATGCTGAAATTGTCCCTTTTATTCCATGGGCTTCCTTTATTTCTGGCAAACCTATTATGTGACACCTTATCAAATGCCTTTTACAAGTTCATCCAGACCACATCAACTGCATTACCCTCATAATCCCATTACTATGTCAAAAAGCTCAATCAAGTTAGTTAAGAATGATGTGCCTTTTACAAATTCATGTTGGCTTTTCTTAATGAGCTCACATTTTTCCAAGTGATTATTCATTTTGTCCTGGATTATTGTTTCTAAAAACTTCCCAACACCAGGTTAAACTGACTTGCCTGTATTTGCTGGGTTTATCCTTACACCTTTTTTTGAACATGGGTCTAACATTTGCACTTCTGGCACCACACCTGTGTCTAAGGAGGATAAGGGTATAGGACAGTAACATACTTTCAGCTGAATGCTTTGAGCAATATCGAATGTGACGGGTTCTATCGCTGTACCATCTCCTCTGTTGGCCTCAGGTGATAAAGGTGTCCTCATCCCCCAGCAATTTGGATTTTCTCCTTTTGATTATGTGAAAGCTTGTCCTGCAAGAGAGAGGGCTGTATGCCAGAGATTGTGTTTGGTTGACATGCCTGCCATGGCTGAGTGGCTGGAGGTTTGTGGAAGCTGTGGGAGGTAGGTGTGAGGCTGTTCATCATTGGAAGTTATGTAAGGGCGGGGTGGAGTACGTGAATATCAGGCCTGAATCTCGAGTACTCGAAGTTTCTGATAGGTGGATGATGGGGATTGCAAGCCCCCTCAGTCCAATGTTGCAATCATTGAAATGATGAGGCAGCACAAAGTTTGTGTGCTGCTTGCCTCAGTGGGTATGGACGTGGGCAAATTGCAAATTGCGATCCACGAGCCCAAAATGTTTGTTGATATTAAAATATTGGTTTTGGCTTCACAAAACATTAGATATATATAAAGTTATATGATGAGACTTTTCTGAAGTAAAAATGAAGTGAGCTGATATTTTTATACAAGATTCCTCTTCATGTCTTGTGTCTGCACAGTTTGAAGAGGCTTAATCATTCTGGGACTGTGTTTGATCAGCCTCTCTGTTTGGAAGGTGGAACAGCCTGTGAGCTGCTGTGACACCACATGAGACAGATCTCATGGCACATTTGGTAATTGGCTATACAGACCAGGGAAGATCCAATCCCTACTTCACACGAATTTAGCAGCTCACAAACAGGGCAGTGATAACGTGCTGCCTGTGTGTTTCTGGAACAGACGTGTCAAAAAACAAAAAATACCTGCCAAGCTTCCCATTTATGATTGTCATGCCACAATTCTTACCAAAAGATTTACATAATGAAAGGATTTGGGTCAGTGATGACTTGCAGTGGAATAACTCACCACCATTCACGGTCAAGGATCACACATGAATGACCACTTGAGTGAGGTTCCCTGAAGTGGCTGGTATCTGTGAAACTGTAGTGTCAAGAGTCAATAACTTCAAAAAAGAAAAACTTGTCTCTTTCTTTGAAATGATGAATTGATATGGTGTGCTTTTGTAAATATTCCAAGCGAAATAAATTGTGAACAGTCTTGACCTAGTTTTTGTGGATTTAGGACTCTAGCATAAACTGCCTACAGATCATTTATGCAATTGATAATCCCAAACAGGACACAAGGATGGCTAGTGTGCAAAGTTAAACATCACACTGGGCTGGTAAGGAGGAGACAGAGGTGCTTTGTTTCATGAAAAAAAGCAAAGAAAGATTACAGATTTACAGTTGAGTAAAGAGAGGTGCCCACTGCAGTTGAACTTGGCAGTACCTGACCTCGAAGTGCTTGATGCTGATGATGGATGGGAAAAGTGCTCCCTTCTTCATCGCCAATAACCATCAGCTTGATAGATTTAAAAATACTACCTTACTTTTCTAAATTGACCATTATAATAAAATAGTCCAATGCGAGATAAGTTCAAACCCATTTCATGTGTTTTCTATCATGGATTTCCTCCCTCTTCCTCCAGCAGGAGAGAAAAAGGAAAACTTAATGGATACTTTTGACCCATCAAACAAACTATTTCTCAGAATTAGATAAGACTTGCTGCTGTAGCTCTTTATATCCTGTCAGCTCCCATAGTCTGTTATCCAATATGTGGCTACTTCATTTGTTAAATGGGAGAGATTTGATTGACCAAACATCTCCGAAATTCAATAGACACCCCACTGTCAACAACAAGAGCAGAATTTGCCTTAATTCCTCACACTCACTAATTAAGCATGGAGTTGATTAATACCAGTTTATGTTGAGCAGTCACATTTGCTTCCTGTGTCTTGGTCTAAGCATGTGCTTTCTGATTTGATGTGCGTGCCAGGGGAAGGGTAGCGTGGTATTAAACCATAAGCAAAATTGATGTTTTCTACCCATCTCTTGAAGTGCACAACATTATGTGACCTTAGGACACACAGCTTTGCAGGGTGTTAAGATTTCACAGTCAGGCATCATTCGCAACTTTAATGATGTGTTTTTCTCTCTGTTTTCTTTTCCTGTAGGTGAATACAATCCTCAGATGATAACAGGAGTCATTGAAGAGGATGAAGCTATTTTAGATAACTCAGAGGCTCATCGCTATAGTGTAGTAATGTCCCTTTTAGGTGTTTGATTTTGAAAATGTCAATCATTTGTGGTGTAAGATTTTACTTTAAACATCGTACCTTGTTTTCAAAGGATTTCCATAATCAGGGGCTAATTTAGTAATTGCATTTATTGCTTGAGATCTATGCTGACATCCACCAAGTATAACCAGATCCATATATGTACTGGTGAATCAGTTGAATTGCTGGAGATGGAGCTTAATTGAGGCTAAACGTATACCTCAAAAGATATGTGTACAAAGGACAGATTGTGGCAAGAAATTAGAACTATGGACTGCATTTTGAGAGTTTAATTATTTAACTAAACACCTAATGGGCAGAATTTTTCACTGAGCAGGCGGGCACGCGCCTGACCCGCTCGAGTGCAAAATGATGTGCGATGACGTCGGGCGAGCATCCTGACGTCATCACGCACTTGTGCGATATTTCACTCGGCATGCGCACATGGGAATCGGCAGTGTGCCAGGCAACAATTAAAAGGCCTATCAAGGCAATTAACAGTGTAATTGATTTAAATTTTTCGCCGCCCATCCAACCTTACAGTTGGCGGGCAGGTGTAAAGTCCAAGCAGCCTTTGCATTTTTGGTGAAACCTCATCCACAGGCAGGATGAGGTTTCAACCAGTGATTTTTAAAAAAATTTAAACTTTTAACACTTATATTTAACATGTCCCTATGAGTCAGTGTCACATGAGGGGACATGTTTTTTATCATTTCAAAAATCTTTATTTTTAGTTTTCAAAACTCTTCATCTCTCTGAGGCAGCTCTGTGCCTCAGGGAGCTTTTCCAGCGAACTTGCACTCTCGCCCTCCTCCCACCCCCACACAGGCAGTGCTGAGCACAGAAGGACACGTTTCACGCTCTGCGAGCCTTAATTCTCTGCCAGCGTGAAATCGCAGTCCTGCCCCGATTGTCAGCGGTGGTCGGCTTCCGGATCGCTCCTGCCCACCCGACGAGGGAAAAATCCCGACCAATGTCTCACTCTACATTGAAAGGCAAGTTTGATGTTTGAAATTACTTGTTACAGATTCCACCTTCCCAATCTTGCTGTACATTGCTGGGTGCATTGTTACTTTCTTTCCCTTACCTCTGTATCTGGTTTCCATAAGTAACTTGATGTTCCCAGAGTCTCTCTACCTGGTTTATGTTACTAGCTCCTTTTCCAAATCTCTATATCTAGTTTGGTTACTTATTCAATTTTCTTCATAGCCATACCTTGTATTACTAACTCCATGAGCAGCATTTTACACCGGCGGGATTTTATGGTCCTGCCGAGGTCAATGGACCTTTGAACGGCTCACCGTATTTTATGGGCCTGCCTCCACTGTGATAGGGCCATAAAATTCTGCCCCATAGTTCCCAAAATATGTGTCTGCTTTGTTTTAACTACTCAATTTTCCCAATCTCTGTCTGGTTTTTATTAAGACTTCTATTTTCAGATGTCTACATCTGTTTTGCTTTTCTGACTCCATGGGTGGAATCTTATGTCTTCCACCATTAGTGAGTTTGGTGGCAGGAGCAAGGGGCATTTCATCAGGCATCCCATTCACCATCTTAAACATTCACTCCCTCCAGCATCCACACACAGTGGCAGCAGTGCATACCCTATACAAGATGCACTGCATCAACTCATCAAGCCTCCTTCGACAGCACCTTCCAAACCTGCAATCTGTAGCACCTAGAAGGACAAGGGCAGCAGATGCATGGAAACCAGCTGCAGGTTCCACACCATCCTGACTTGGAACTATATCGCCGTATCTTCACTGTCGTTTGTCAAAATCCTGGAACCTCCTTCTGAGCAGCACTTGGGTGGACCTACACCAGCAGGACTGCAGCAGATCTAGAAGGCGGCTCACCACCACCTTCTCAAGGGCAATTAGGTTTGAGCAATAATTGCTGGCCTAGCCAGCGAAACCCACATCCTGTAAATGAATAAAAAAAAGTACAATCTTTACTTGCTATCCCTTCTCCCCCATGTCAAGTCTATGACTTTATAAATTCAGACAATCTTAAGGCTTGACAGTTCTGCATCTCGGTCTGTCATGTTTGGAAGAACTCTGCGTTTCTGATGCTTGGTTATCTCCATTTGATTTGCTTTTTGCGCTTCTTTGAATTGTGTTTCTCTTTATTAACAACCTGACTGGTTTTTTTGGACACTGTGGGTTTGTCCCGTTCCTTCCGAAAGGAATGTGCACTCCATTCATTTCTAGAGTGGACTCAAATTTTCTTTCTCCATGGTGTCTGATATGTTTCTGCTGGACTTTCTTGACATTCTTGATTCTTGATTTTCACTTAAGCTGTTTCATTTTTCAACAATTCAATGGTTCTCATTATGTTTGAGACATCCTGTGCTTTTTCTTCTTTTAGTTCTTTGCGTTCCAGTGTTGGATTCACATTTTCCAATCTTATTTCAGCCTTTCCTTTCTCTGTCTGGAGCAGAACTTTGTCCTGGTTTAAATTCAGCTGGTTCTTCAGCTCTTCAGTCTTTCTCTTGTAGCGTTCGGCTTCCTCCTGGAATATTGAACATTGCTGAATATTCTCCACCAACTGGTTCTTCAGTTTGTTCAGAGTGATGTTAAATTCATTTTGCTGCTCTTCGTAATTTTCCAGAGGAATGAACTTTGTGCTAGGGGATTCTTACAAAATGTGATGATTCTTCAACAGGTTTTCCTTTTCTTTGTGAAGCTCACTTGCTTCATCTTGAGTTTTCCTGTAATTCAGCAGAGTTTCTTCTGCTGTGCTTCCATTCTGCTGTTTAAGATAATCTTCATTCCTTCATGTTACTGAATAGTTACGCATTCCTTTTGTATTTGATCTTGAAGGACAATCAACTCTTTCAACTGTTTATTTTCTTGTTGACCACTTGCCAACTCATTCTGTGCTTCAATGAATCATTTTGTTGCTACAGATAGTTCCAATGCAGCTTTTTCTGAAGTATTATTCAACATCCTTTTTAGCTCCTCATGTTTTTCCATAGCTACATATTGATTCTTCAAGGAGTCTTTCAGGGTCACAACTTCTTTTCATGCCTTTTCTGCCTGTTCTTTAGCCTGGCTGCACATCTGGTTGAGTTTTCCCAACTACTGCTTTGATTTAGAACCATAGAAAAGTTACAGTGAGGAATGAGGCCATTCAGCCCATCGTGTCTGCACCAGCCAAAAAAAAGAAAAAAGAAACCAGCCGCTCATTTTAACCCCACTTTCCAGCACCTGGTCTGTAGCCTTGCAGGTTTCAGCACTTCAGATGCAGATCCAGGTACCTTTTAAATTAATTGATTATTTCATCCTCAACCACCAACTTAGGCAGTGAATTCCAGACACCCACCATCCTCAGGGTAAAAAAGCTTTTCCTCATGTCCCTTCTACCAATCTAAACCTATGCTCGCTGGTAATTGACCCCTCAGCTAGGGGAAACAAGTCTTTCCTGTCTACCCTATCTAGGCCCCTCGTAATTTTGCACACATCAGTTAGGTCACCCCTTAGCCTCCTCTGTTCTAAGGAAAACAACCCTAGCTTATCCTATCTCTTCTCTTAGCTACAATTTTCAAACCCTGGCAACATTCTTGTAAATCTCCTCTGCATTCTCTCCGGAGCAATTATGTCCTTCCTGTAATGTGGTGACCAGAACTGTACACAAAGTTCCAGCTGTGGCCTAACCAGCATTTTATACAGTTGCATCATTACATCCCTGATTTTGTATTCAATACCTCACTCAATAAAGGAAAGCATTTCATATGCTTTCTTGACCACCTTGTCCACCTGTCCTGCCACCCAAGTGACAGTATATGCTGTCTTTCAGAATTTTTCCCAATAATTTGCCCACCACCGAAGTCAGACTGATAGGCCTATAATTTTCTGGCCTATCCCTCGCACCTGTGGACATGAACTCCCAAGGTCTCTCACTTCCTCAACCCCTCTCAGTAATTCCCTGTTTATTGAGTATTGCCTTGCTTTGTTTGCCCTCCCCAAATGCATTACGTCACACTTTTCCGGATTGAATTCCATTTGCTGCTTCTCTGCCCACTCAAACAAACCATTGATATCATTCTGGAGTTGACAGCTATCCTCTTCACTTTCAACTACACAGCCAATTTTTGTGTTATCTGCAAATTTCACAATCATGCCTCCCACATTTAAGTCTAAATCATTAATATAAACAACAAACAACAAGGGCCCCAACACAGAGCCCTGTGCAACACCACTGGAAACCGTTTTCCATTTGCAAAATCATCCATCAACCATTACCCCTTGTTTTCTGTCACTGAGCCAATTTTGGAACCAACCTGCCACCTTCCCCTGTATCCCATGAGATCTCACTTTCCTGACTAGTCTACCATGTGGGACCTTGTCAAATGCCTTACTGAAATCCATGTAGGCAACATTCGCTGCACTACCCTCATTAATCCTCCTTGTTACTTTCTCAAAAAATTCTATTAAGTTAGTAAGGCACGATCTTCCCCTAACAAAACCATACTTACTATCCCTGGTCAATCCGTGCCTTTCTAAGTGACAGTTTATCCTGTCTCTCAGAATTGTTTCCAATAATTTTCCCACCACTGAAGTCAGAATGATCGGCCTATAATTTTCTGGCCTATCCCTCGCACCCTTTTTTAATAATGATACAACATTCGCAGACCTCCAATCCTCTGGGACCTCACCTGTATCTAGTGAGGATTGGAAAATAATCCTCAGAGCATCCGCTATTTCCTCCCTGACTTCCTTCAACAGCCTAGGGTACAATCCATCTGGTCCTGGTGATTTATCCACCTTCTAGGATGCCAGTCCCTCCAGTACTTGCTCTCTCACTATGCTTATTGTATTGTATTTGCCAACCGTGGAGTCTCTGAAATTTGTTTGTTCAGATCTCAAGCATTGAAGACTTCAGTTTATCATGTGTTTTCAAAGGTATATACTCAACTTGAATCTTGTGCATGAAATCTTTCAGTTCAGCTCTGATACAAACATTTTCCTATAGAACAGCTTCACTTTCAAAAAGTGCTATTTTTAAGCCTTTCAGGTGCTTTTCAGCCATTTCTTTCTTCTGCACTAAACTCTTCAGCTCATGCATTTCATTGCATTAACATAGTCTGCAACCATCTTGCAGTTTACTTGAATACTGTCTCCCTCACTCTGGGGTCTTTTGGCTCCCTCTCTCTGGGGTTTCCTGTTGCCCGCTCTCTCTGGGGTCTTTTGTTGCCCTCGGTGCTTTATTGGAGGTGTGCTACACCTTCTTCTAAGGCCTGCGCTCTCCACTTTAAAAATATCTGTCAAAGTCTTTTAATATCTCTCAAAATGTTGTCGAGTATTGTTCTGTACATTGGCTATGCAAATGAGACAAACACTAATAAAAAGTTATCAACTTGTACTTCTTCTGATTCCTTATTTAATCCTGTAATTCTCCAGCATACTAAAAATTCTCTCCTCCAAGACTCCCACTCTTGTGTCTGGTTTAGCCATTTCCTTATCCAAAATGCGTCTGGCTCTTCTAATTTTCTGTCCATTGCTTTCTTTTTGTAGTAGTTGCAGCTTTAAATGTCATTGCTCCTTTATGGCTATCTGTCCAGTAACCATTTTTTTCACTCAGGTTGTCTATAGCCTGTCAGGTTCTCTCTCTGTGATTGTTATGTGCTTTCCCAGGTTCAATGGGATCCCTGCAATTGTGGGCCTCTTTTAAAAGCTTTTTTACAGAAAATATTGCAGCAGTTTCTTCCGCTTTTTTAAAACTCTGCAGGAACTTTTCTTTTTCACTTCAGCTTGGCCACCTTGTGTTATATGGTGCCAGTTGGCAGTGCAGCTTTCCTCCAGCTGCCCCAGGGCTGAGCCCTGCAACTGCCACTTATTTTACTGTAAGTAAAGCTGTGTTTTTGTATTTTGTTCACCCGTATCTGACCAGGTTCCTTAATCCTGTGTCATTCAGGGCCTTCGCTTCTTTTTTTTTGCAGTTTTGCTCACCTGTCTTGTGACCTGACCAGATTTCTTCACTCTGCATCACTTAGGGCCTTGCATTGGACCTCCATCCTGGTGAATTCCTCAACTTCCAAGTCTGTGAGGAAGCTTTTTCAACTGTTTCTTCAATTTTTCTTCTTAGGCGCACGTTTCTCTGGTCAGGCTTCAGATGCTTTTAGTTTTTCACATCTTGGGATTCTGTTCTGGGTTCATTGTTTAAATGCCACCTTTCATCCCACCACTGCCACCATGTTGTATTATTTTTTTTTTATGTCTCAATGATGACTTCTTGGCACTTGTATGTTAAACATGAACCATTTATTATTAATCTTTAACTACAGATCCCAGTTACTGCCATGCATGGTGCTGCTGACTCCATGCATGCTCCCTTCTAGAGTGTTCTCTGAGTCTATTGCCATGTGACTCTAAATATCATACCGGGGGTGGTGCTATCCTCCAGTCCCACATTAACCCTTGTTCTGCCAAGCACCTTTACATTACAATGGCATGCAGGCACACATAACATCATACAACAACGCTGATTAAGTCTCTGGTGAGAAGGCTCGTGGATGGCCTTCCCATCCTGTCGCCATTTGAGCCCCTTAACTGAGCAATTAATTCCCTCTTAAGGGCCTTATCCCGCTGCCACTGGTATTAATCCAGTAGCAGGTGAGGGACTTGCCAAGCAGGGAGCGCAACAAGAAAATCCTGTCAGGATTGCTTTACAGGCATCCAGGTGGGTGAGGGTGCTTCATTCAAGGCATTCAGAGCCCGTTTAGCCTGATTGAGAGACCTGGCATTGGGAGTGGGGGGTCCACTGTGAGCCATCCCCTGAGTTGCTGCTGACTGCACCCCATTCCCCTCAACGCCCTCCCGCTATCACTCACCTCTGGCCTGGGATCCAGCAGTGATTCTAGGCCTCGGATGGGTGTCATTTTGGAAGCAGCCACCACCTCCCCGGTGGCACTGCTGTTTAATAGAGATGCAGGCCTCTGATTGGCCGACAGTTGTCAGTAGGCAGGACTTCTGCCCCTGGGGTCCTTGATTCCAGGGGAAGCCCCGCCAATGGCCTGTCAAGTGCTGGGAGGAACAAGAAGCGGCAGGCCTTCCCTAAAAGTGCGGGCTTCCGCTAGCTCTCCAGCCAGCCTTTGAGACCCCCGTTGCCTCCACAAGATTCCAGCCCATATTTCTAATCTCTACATTGGTTTGTATTGCTAATTGAAAGTTCCAATCTCAAAGTTACTAATATTAGGAACTTTGTATAAGAAAGCATCAAATTCTGATCAAAATGCAGTCACCTCCACAAGAAAAAGTATTCATATGGACATTGCCTGGGCTTGTGGGAGTTGGCAGATCCCATTGCGAGCCGCAGTGACCACATCTGCAGCAAGTGTTGGTTGCTGGAGTAACTCCGGCTCAGAATTGATGAGCTGGAGCCCGAGCTCCGGACACTGTGGCACATCCGGGAGGGGGAGAGTTACCTGGACGCTTTGTTTCAGGAGGCGGTCACACCCGGTAGATTAAGCACCTCAAGTGCGGTCAGTGGTCAGGGTCAGCAGGGTGTGACTGCAAATGAGGCAGGTAGAGGGATCCTGTGTTCAGGAACAGAGGAGCCTCAGCTCTTGACCTTGTCCAACAGGTACAAGGTACTTGCTCCCTGTGTGGATGAGGAAGAGAGCTGTAGGGAGGATGAGCCAGCTGACCACGGCACCGTGGCACAGGAGGCCATTCAAGAGGGGGGAGCAAAAAGACAAGTGGTAGTTGTAGGGGATTCCATAATTAGGGGAATTGATAGCTTCCTTTGTATGCAGGATCGAGAGTCCCGCATGGTATGTTGCCTGCCCGGTGCCAGGGTGATGGACATCTCTGACCGGCTTGAAAGGATATTGGAGAGGGAGGAGGAGGATCCAGTTGTTGTGGTCCACGTCAGGACAAATAGCATAGGTAAGACTAGGAAAGAGGACCTGTTTGGGGATTATCAGGAATTAGGAACTAAAGAACAGGTCCTTAAGGGTTATAATCTCCGGATTACTACCTGAGCCACGTGCAAATTGGCATAGGGACGCGAGAATAAGGGAAGTAAACACATGGCTAAAGGAGTGGTGCGGGAAAGAGGGGTTACATTTTGTGGGGCACTGGCACCAGTATTGGAACAGGAGGGATCTGTACCGTTGGGATGGTCTCCACCTGAACCGATCTGGGACCAATGTTCTAGTGAAAAGGGTAAATAGGGTGGTCAACAGGACTTTAAACTGAAAGTGGGGGGGAAGGGAAGGGTAAAACTCCAAGAAGTATGACTAATGGGAAACAAAGCAGCAGGTCAGCGTGTGGGGGGGTGGATTCAACTTCATGGAAAATTATGAAAAAACTGAAAAGAAAGGAGAGCCCAGGAGAGGCTATTAAAGTCTCCAGAACACAAAATAGGACAGAGTGTTTGGAAAGGGCTAGGAATCTAACTTCAAGCACATCAGATAAAGGGACGACAATGAGAAAGGGGACGGGAAATACAGGACTGAAGGTATTGTATCTGAATGCACGCAGTGTACGAAATAAGGTAAATAAGCTTGTGCCGCATATTGAAATTAGCAGATATGATGTGATGGGCATCACGGAGACATGGCTGCAAGGGGATCAGGACTGGGAGCTAAATATCCAAGGATATACATCCTATCGAAAAGATAGGCAGGTTGGCAGAGGGGATGGGGTTGCTTTGTTAGTAAGAAATGAAATTAAATCGATAGCAAGAAATGACGTAGGGTCAGATGATGTAGAATCTGTGTGGGTAGAGTTGAGGAACCGCAAAGGTAAAAGAACCATAATGGGAGTTGTGTACAGGCCTCCGAACAGTAGTCAGGATGTGGGGCACAAGATACACCAGGAGATAGAAAAGGCGTGTAAGAAAGGCAAGGTTACAGTGATCATGGGGGATTTCAATATGCAGGTAGACTGGGAAAATCAGGTTGGTAGTAGATCCCAAGAAAAGGAATTTGTGGAATGTCTACAAGATGGCTTTTTGGAGCAGCTTGTGGTGGAGCCCACTAGGGAACAGGCAATTCTAGATTTAGTAATGTGTAATGAGGCAAATTTGATAAGGGAGCTTAAGGTGAAGGAACCCTTAGGAGGAAGTGACCATAATATGATAGAATATACCATGCAATTTGAGAGGAAAAAGCTGGAATCAGATGTAACGGTATTACAGTTGAATAAAGGCAACTACAGAGGCATGAGGGAGGAGCTGGCCAGAATTGACTGGGAGATGAGCCTAGCAGGAAAGACAGTGGAACAGCAATGGCAGGAGTTTCTGGGAGTAATTTGGGAGACACAGCAAAAATTCATCCCTAGGAAGAAGAAGCATACTAAAGGGAGGACAAGGCAACCATGGCTGACAAGGGAAGTCAGGGACAGCATAAAAGCTAAAGAGAAAGCATACAATGCAGCGAAGAGCAGTGGGAAACCAGGAGATTGGGAGGCCTACAAAGACCAACAGAGGACAACTAAAAAAAAAATAAGGAGGGAGAAGATTAAATATGAGGGTAAACTAGCCAGTAATATAAAAGAAGATTGCAAGAGTTTTTTTAGATATATAAAGGGTAAGAGAGAGGCAAAAGTGGACATTGGATCGCTGGAAAATGACGCTGGAGAAGTAGTAGTGGGGAACAAAGAAATGGCGGAGGAACGGAATAGGTACTTTGCGTCAGTCTTCACGGTGGATGATACGAGTAACATCCCCAAAGTTCAAGAGAGTCGGGGGGCAGAGGTGAGTATGGTGGCCATTACCAAGGAGAAGGTGCTAGGAAAACTGAAAGGTCTGAAGGTGGATAAATCACCTGGACCAGATGGATTACACCCCAGAGTTCTGAAGGAGATAGCTGAAGAGATAGTGGAGGCGTTAGTGGTGATCTTCCAGGAATCACTGGAGTCAGGGAGGGTCCCAGAGGACTGGAAAATCGCTAATGTAATTCCCCTGTTTAAGAAAGGAGTGAGGCAAAAGACGGGAAATTACAGGCCGATTAGCCTGACCTCGGTCGTTGGTAAGATTTTAGAGTCCATTATTAAGGATGAGATTTCAGAATACTTGGAAGTACATGGTAAAATAGGGCAAAGTCAGCACGGTTTCATCAAGGGGAGGTCATGCCTGACAAATCTGTTAGAATTCTTTGAGAAGGTAACGAGTAGGTTAGACAAAGGAGAGCCAATGGATGTTATCTACTTGGACTTCCAGAAGGCCTTTGACAAGGTGCCGCACAGGAGGCTGCTCAGTAAGATGAGAGCCCATGGTGTTAGAGGCAAGGTACTAGCATGGATAGAAGATTGGCTGTCTGGCAGGAGGCAGAGAGTGGGGATAAGGGGGTCCTTCTCAGGATGGCGGCTGGTGACTAGTGGAGTTCCGCATGGGGTCAGTGTTGGGACCACAGCTTTTCACTTTATACATTAATGATCTAGATGAAGGAACTGAGGGCATCCTGGCTAAGTTTGCAGATGATACAAAGATAGGTGGAGGGACAGGTAGTATTGAGGAGGCGGGGAGGCTGCAGAAGGATTTGGACAGGTTAGGAGAATGGGCAAAGAAGTGGCAGATGTAATACAACATGGGGAAGTGTGAGGTCATGCACTTTGGTAGGAAGAATAGAGGCATAGACTATTTTCTAAATGGGGAGAGAATTCAGAAATCTGGAGTGCAAAGGGACTTGGGGGTCCTAGTCCAGGATTCTCTTAAGGTTACCTTGCAGGTTGAATCGGTAGTTAGGAAGGCAAATGCAATATTGGCATTTATTTCGAGAGGACTAGAATATAAAAGCAGGGATGTGCTGCTGAGGCTTTATAAGGCTCTGGTCGGACCACATTTGGAATATTGTGAGCAATTTTGGGCCCCATATCTCAGGAAGGATGTTCTGGCCCTGGAGAGGGTCCAGAGGAGGTTCACGAGAACGATCCCAGGAATGAAAGGCTTAACATATGAGGAACGTTTGAGGACTTTGGGTCTATACTCAATGGAGTTTAGAAGGATGAGGGGGGATCTGATTGAAACTTACAGAATACTGAAAGGCCTGGATAGAGTGGACGTAGAGAAGATGTTTCCATTAGTAGGAGAGACTAGGACCCGAGGGCACAGCTTCAGAGTAAAGGGAAGATCTTTTAGAACAGAGATAAGGAGAAACTTCTTTAGCCAGAGAGTGGTGAATCTATGGAATTCATTGTCACAGAAGGCTGTGGAGGCCAGGTCATTGAGTGTATTTAAGACCGAGATAGATAGGTTCTTGATTGGTAAGGGGATCAAAGGTTACGGGGAAAAGGCGGGAGAATGGGGTTGAGAAACTTAAAAGCCATGATTGAATGGCAGAGCAGACTCAATGGGCCGAATGGCCTACTTTCTGCTCCTATGTCTTATGGTCTTATGGTCTTTCTGGTTACCCTAAACAGAATGAAGAACCTGGCTGTTAGCTTTTCAACCTTGGTAGACCACAATTTTAGCTTCTTCTGTTTAACTGCATTATCTCACAGAAGTTTTCATTGAAATAGGGAAGGCCAATTTCCAGTGTAAACTTGGTTGATGCTTTAGTGGTGTGATCCATCAATGGATGTAATAAATAGTTTTAAATCATCGGATCAAACAGCACAGAACAAGGCCATTTGGCCCATTGTGTTTGTGCTAGCTCTCAGTCAAAGCTATCCAATTAGACCTATTTGCCTACTCTTCTCACATAGTTCTGTTTAAAAAGATTCTTCTTTTTCAAAAGAGAGAACAAATAGAGCAGTACTTTTTTAAATTGTAAAGTAGTTAACAATTTTACTGCCCTTTCTTCCTCAGTTACGCAGACACAAGCGCCTGCTTTCCGTGCATCCCATTGACTTTGATCTGGACTCAGAATATTCTGCCCAGTCTCGTCGCCAGTCTCTCCAGCTTCCTTCACCACAATATGATGGGAGTGGTTTACAGGTAATCCTCTCAATTCCTCACCGACATTAGAACCTTTTTATTTGTCCCATTTCAAGACTGCTACAACAAACAAATGCAGTTCTTAACAAAAACAGAATTACCTGGAAAAACTCAGCAGGTCTGGCAGCATCGGTGGAGAAGAAAAGAGTTGACGTTTCGAGTCCTCATGACCCTTCAAGAGTTCTGTTGAAGGGTCATGAGGACTCAAAACGTCAACTCTTTTCTTCTCCACCGATGCTGCCAGACCTGCTGAGTTTTTCCAGGTAATTCTGTTTTTGTTTTGGATTTCCAGCATCCGCAGTAGTTTTTTGCTTTTATAAATGCAGTTCTTAGTTGGCGTCTGACCTGTGCAGTCCAGGGATTTGCAAGCTGGTGCTGGGTTAGCTGATCTTGGGTGGAGATGATTGTAAGAAGCCCTGCAATAAGCCTTGGTTTTCCTGGACTAGAGTCATGGAATCCTACAGCACAAAGGGAGGCCATTCAGCCCATTGTGGCTTTGCCGGCCCTATGAAAGAATTATCCAATTAATCCCACTCCCCTGTTTTTCCCCTGCATCTTTTTTACCTTTTCAGGTATGTATCCAGTTACCTTTTGGAAGCTACCATTGAATCTGCTTCCACCACCTCTTCAGGCACTGAATTTTAGATCATAACAACTCCCTGCAATAAAAAAAATCAACATTCTTCTGGTTCTCTTGTGAATTCATCTTAAATCTGTGCCCTCTGGTTATTTACACTCCTGTTACCGACAGGAGAGAAGAAAATGAGAAAGGTTCCTGTTCCTGATTTTTTTTTATTCAACTTGTTCTGGCTGAACAATGTTTAAGTGTTAGACAAAGTTGAGCCTCGGCTGTGATTCCAATCAGCCCCCTGATTTCTGGGTTCTGACATGAAACATGACCCTTTAAGCAAAGTTCCAGAGAGTGGCTGAAACCTGTACCTCTGAGCCCCAGCATCAGTTAGTACCTTCAGAGGAGGAGCAAAAGGTGAGAAAAAGCCCCCCCAAATTGGCCTCGTGCTACATTATCATATCTAATGTGTTTACACATTAAACCCTGGATACACAACTTTCATCTTGAAATTTCAAATGTCTTATATTTTTGTGTTGGTGCAGAAAAGTATCAACAGTTTCCAAAGGGTTAATTGAGAACTGCAGTAGAACAGTGTGTCGGTGGAATGGCTGAGGAATATTTGCTTCCTTTTTAAAATGCATGAAGACAGTAGACCAAAAGATGACAGTAATAAAGATGTTCCAAAGTACATATCATTGATTTTCAAAACATTGTAAAACTCTCCACACATGACTGCACTAATGTGTTTCAAGCTAGCACTTAGACAGGCCAAGTTTTTTTAATGTATTTTTTTTCCTGTGGAGAATTTTGTGCTTATCAGTATAATGCCCAAAATTACTGGGGATTGGTACATTTACCCATTTTAGGCATCCAGTGTCAACACTGAGCAGTCCCAGCTAATTAGAAGCAGCCAAGCTCAACAAGATGTCTTGCGACATAAAAAGACCATTCTTGCATAACCAAATGTGAAATTGTTCCATTCCTCTCAGCAGAAACCTGAAACATGTTGCAAATCTTGGTGCCAGTCCCAGAAACCTGTCTTCTGGTCACATTCTGTCTTTCAAAAATGTGCCTCCGTTCAATTTGCTCTGGTCCTTTCGCTCTTAGATGCATTTACTCATGTTGGGATATGATTCCATATACACTGACTGCCCTCCAATACCGTGCTCACCTGGCTGTTTTTCATTTGATGGCCTGCGCAGTAGCTGGCTACATTTTTTTTAATGAAGGACAGTGCACCTGAAAGGGATCCTTGGGCAGCATTGACACATGCACACTTTCCGGTGTGGATCGAAGGATAGAGATCAATAGCAAGGAACTTGGCTGATTTTTCCAGCTCACTATTCCAGAGGAAAATTATAGCACTCTACTGCTACCTTGGATGTGACCAAGTAAATCACCAGAGTCTCAGTATAGAGACTTCTCCGGTCTGTATAGCTCAATTTAACAATTGGCAATATCTTTGCTAACTGAGATTGCAGAACAGTTCCTATGGAAAAAGATACAGAGCTTATGGCTAGAATTTTATTCCATGATGGGGATCCCAACAATGGGTCCAAAAGCCTGGGTGAC
This sequence comes from Cetorhinus maximus, assembly GCF_964194155.1. NCBI lineage: Eukaryota > Metazoa > Chordata > Chondrichthyes > Lamniformes > Cetorhinidae > Cetorhinus > Cetorhinus maximus. The sequence continues at coordinate 28,891,967 of NC_135889.1, forward strand.
CCTTCCTCAGCCGCCTGTGGGAACCAGGGCCACATTTTACAGGTCAGGTAACTAATTTGTTGCTTTTGAGGCTGCACTCCTAATAAGGACAAGTCACCTGCCTCCAGGAGCTGCCAGACAATCAGAGGGCTAGCAGCTTAGCAGCACCATCTGTCTAGGTGGCCACTGCTGGGACTGCACCTGGAAGAAGTGGACGCTGTGGAGGGATGCTGCCCTCCCCAACCAGGTGAGTGGGATCTGGGGACACTGGGCCATTCAGGAAGGCCCCCAAGGGTGGGTTGGTGAAGGCAGGCAGCACTGTTCCACAGGGGCAGCCATTGCAACTGGGGGGCCTCTACGTGGTCAAAAGAGTGCCCAAATAGGAGGGCACCACCCCTCCCCATTGAATCCGTTGGGAGGCTGCCAGGTAGAGTTGTCAACTGTGATTAAATGTGTTACTGGAGGTTTCAGCACATGACTTTCCCTCACACTCCAGCCTTACATTGGCAAGCACATCCATCCTTGTGGCGGACTGCCTTCCTACACCAATTGGAAGACAAAAAGGCTCAATACCCAATTGGATGATACTTGACTGTTAGCTAAGCAGCCACTTGTCCCCTATTTTCAATATTTTCACATCTGGTAAAGAGTTCAAAGAAAATGAGAAAAAAACAATTTTTCAATAAACCTCTGATTTTTTTACATACAGCAATGACCTGGAGATTGATCTTTAATTCCTGGAGGATACCAGGCCAATACTGGAGGGTTGGCAACCCTACTGCCAGGGTTGACCTTATGGTCATCGCATATGTTGGAAAGTCCACCCACTACTGGCAAAATGTCAGCGGCGGGAGTAGATGCCCTTAATTGGCCACTTAAGTGCCTTAACTGGCCTCTGGAGAGAGGGTCATACCCCACCTTATCCACTGCTGGAAAGGTGGCATTGGGGCAGGAAGATAATGGACTCTTCACCCTATGCCTTCCCTCATCATTTTAAGGGCCCTCCCATCACCTCCCAGCCCATCCCCTGAGGGCTCATAAAATACAGTCCAATGTTTCAGGTCAATGACATTTTCGACCTGAAACATTAGCCAGAATCTTCCATTCTGGAGTCTAAGTTCAGTGTCTAAGTTCACAGGCAGGTGTGAAATTGGGAGTGGTTTCCGCTGGGAGGGACAGCTGACCACATGTGGTCTTGTGCCGTTCAGCTCATTAACTATGCATCCGCAAGGAGCTCGCCGATTCCCGTGGGGGGATCAGGCAGTAAGTCACCATCCCTACCATTACCTCATGGGATCAAAGGACACCCAGACAGCCTGCACTATCCCTTCCATCTTTGCCCAGCCACTGCTCCACACTTACCCACTAACCCTTCCTCCCTTTCTTAGTCATCCTCCATGCAACTTACACTGTCACTGCCCAGTCTCAAAAATAGTCTGGCATTTACAGACGCTCCCCAAAGAGGACAATGCAATGGGAACTCATCATCAATCATGGAAGAAGTCTACCTCGTCAGGTGCACATCACTTATGTGCAGTCATAAAAGCGAATGCTCCAGTTTCTCACTGGTAGGGAACTTAATTTGGTTGGGGAACTTAATTACAGCGAGGTAGCCATTTAATGAGTGTGCATGACATGCTAATGCATGCAAAAAGTCTTCCCAACATTGTTCACCAGGAAGCTTGGCCCATCTTTAACCCGCCTTTAAAGCCCTGAGAGCTTAATTGCTAAAGTTAATCCCGTCATCGAGAAATTGATTTTTTGCCGCACGTAAAATTAAATTCCGCCACTAGCCAAGCTTCCCACTGCCGGCAGGACTGGAAGATTCTGCCCATTAACTCCGTTTCTCTCTCCACAGATGTGAGTATTTCCTGCATTTTCTCTTTTTATTTCAGATTTCCTGCAGTAATTTGCTTTTTGGTAGTCATGTGTTTGCCTTTATTGGCATATTGAAGTCTAAAAGCCATGTTTGTTGGAATAACTTATGTGACCGTCCTCTCTTAGCGTAGGCATTGAGAGTCATCATTATTTTTCTTCGTTTCCCTTTTCAAACAGTCATTTTCAGAGTTTTCATTCACTGGCAATGGTGTAGCAGAGGAGAGTTCCAGGAGGGGTTCTGTGATTGGAGAAGCAGAGATGGCCTCAGTATTTCGGAACATCCTGCTTGAGAAAGGACAGAACTTAATGCCAGAGTCTGAGTTTAGCACTGAAGTCCGATTGGAGATCAACAAAAGAAGGAAAAGCTTGGATAAATCTTCCAAATCCGGTATTTTTCTCTTCATTTCAAATATCTTGCATGTAACGTACTCCATTTGCACAAAAGTATATAGGAATGTTTAAATATCAAAAATGTTCTGAAGTGAAGCACTGAACTAATTATTTCACCTTTGGGATCTACATCTAACTCTCACATAGAATGCCCCTTGTGGGGCATTCTAGAACGAGAGGCCATAGTTTTAGGCTAAGGGGTGGGAGATTTAAATCAGATATGAGGAGGAATTACTTTTCTCAAAGGGTCATGAATCTGTGGAATTCACTACCTCAGAGTGCAGTGGATGTCGGGACGCTGAGTAAATTTAAGGAGGAGATAGACAGATTTTTTAATTAGTAATGGGTTGAAAGGTTATGGGGAGAGGGCAGGAAATTGGAGTTCAGGCCGAAATTAGATCAGCCATGATCATATTGAATGGCAGGGCAGGCTCGAGGGGCTGAATTGCCTACTCCTGCTCCTAGTTCTTTTGTTCTTATGACAGAATAAGAGTCTTTTATATATTCATTATCCAGACGTAGGCATAACTGAAAAAACAAACCCTAGTTGCTGCCGAATCCAAGAGCAGAATTTTGCCCTCGGATGGCGGGTGGGCCCCACCGGCTCGGCGGCGGGTGGACAGCCGCTGCCGAAACGAGGCCCGCCGCCATTTTGAGTGGATAGGCCAATTAAGGCCCGCCCAGCGGCCTGCCCGACAGGAAACGCTATGCGCTTCCTGTGCGGGGGGGGAGGGATTCCCCATCTGTCAAAGTGCGCTCTTTAGCGCATGCGCGCGAAAGAGCGCACTGCTCCCTGAGGCAAAGTCCTGTCTCAGGGAGATTCGTGAGAGGTAAGAAAAGTCTGAAAATACATAAATATTGAAATTATTAACATGTCCCCCTCATATGACAATGTCACACGAGATGGGACATGTTAATAATAAACACATAAAATTTATTAAATGTTTAAAAAACGGACATGAAACTTCATCCCGCCAGTGGATGAAGTTTCATGAATAATCAGAAGCCTGCTGGGCCTCCTGGCCTGCCCACCAGCCTTAAGCTTGGACGGGCAGGTCTTTAGTTATCTTAACTAGCCTGTCAATGGCCTCAATTGGCCATTGACAAATCGGCGGGCGGACAGCTAATTTCGCTGTCCGCCCGCCTTCCTAAAAATTTAAAGGGACCGGGATGATGTCGGGGATTCGTCCTGACGTCATCCCACATCATTTCCCCTTGGCGAGCGGGCCCTGCCCCCAAATCGCCGAGGGGAAAATCCTGCCCCAAGTTGCCCTTGAAAAGATGGTGGCGAGCCTTCTTCTTGCGTCGCTGGAGTTTGTGTGGTGCCAGTGATCCCATTGTGCTTTTAGGTATGGAGTTTCAGGATTGTCACCCAGCACCAATGCAGGAATGGCAATATATATCCCAAGTTGGAATGGCATGGCGGAAACCTTGGAGGTTAAGATGTTCCCATGTCGTGCAGCCCTCGTCCTTCTCCTGCCTCTGCAAAAAGAGACCTGCACGAAATGAATCGATTTGATTCCTTGCAGCTATAATAAAAACAGAACATGCCGGAAATACTTAGCAGGTTTGAGAGCACCTGTGCAGAGAGAAACAACATTAACATTTGAAGTCGAATAATATTTTCAACTTTTCCTGTTTTTATTTCCAATTTCCAGCACCTGCATTATTTTGCTTTTGTATTAGTTCCTTGCAGCACAGAGCATTCCTTCTCCAGTACAGAGTTATGCATGATTCTAGTACATTAGAACCAAGGGGCAATTTTTTTGATTTTAGTGCTCTCCATATGAAACGGCAATGGGGAGCACCTATTAGGCATTCAGGCACATTGCATCCTGAATGATTTTCCATCCGTTCATTGATGACATGCTCTGTTTTAAATTCAGACCACTAAATCATAGAACGTACCCTTAAATGTGTGGAAAATGGAAGTTCCCTCCAGTTTGTTTGTTTTGTATCTTCACACTTTTTTTTTCCTGTGGAGACTAAAAGGGAAGTGTTGAAAAGATTAGCAGGCTGATTATTCACATGTTAAATGTGTCATGCGCAGAGCCAAACAATCCTGGAGTGTGATTTGAACCTGGAGTTTCTGGCTCAGAGGCAGGGGGCACTACCTACTGAGCCACAAGACATAAGAACATAAGAAATAGGAGCAGGAGTAGGCCATTCGGCCCCTCAAGCCTGCTCCGCCATTCAATAAGATCATGACTGATCTGCCCCAGGCCTCAATTCTTCTTTCATGCCAGCTCCTCATAACCCTCAATTCCCCGATATTTCAAAAATCTATCTACCTCCTTTTTAAATACTTTCAGTGATCTAGCCTCCACAAATCTCTGGAGTAGAGAATTCCAGACATTCACCACCCTCTGAGAGAAGAAATTCCTTCGCATCTTAGTTTTAATTGAGTGTCCCCTTATTCTGTAACTATGTCCCCTAGTTCGAGATTCCCCCACTAGTGGAAACATCTTCTCAACATCTACCCTGTCAAGCCCCCTCAGAATCTTGTACGTTTCAATAAGCTCACCCCTCATTCTTCTAAACTCTAATGAATAAAGGCCTAACCTGTTTAGCCGTTCTTGATGAGTCAACACCTTCATCCCTGGAATCAGCCTAGTGAATCTCATTTGAAATTCCTCCAATGCCAGTAAATCCTTTGTACACAGTACTCCAGGTACGGCCTCGCCAACATCCTGTACAGTTGTAACAAGATTTCCCTATTTTTAAACTCAAACCCCCTAGCAATATAGGCCAAAATTCCATTTGCCTTCTTGATTACTTGCTGCACCTGCATGCTAACTCTTTTTTTATGTTTCATGCACCAAGAACACCCAGATCCCTCTGTGCTGCACTTTTTTGGGGTCTTTCTCCATTTAAATAATAGTCTGCCTTTTAATTCCTCCTACCAAAGTGCATGATGTCACACTTTCGTACATTAAACTCCATTTGCCAAGTTTTCGCCCACTCACTCAACCTATCTATATCCCTTTGCAGATTCCTTATGTTCTCATCACAACATGCCCTCCTACCTATTTGTGTATCGTCAGCAAATTTGGATGCATTACACTCTGCCCCCTCCTCCAAATCATTAATAAAGACGGTAAATAATTGAGGCCCTAGGACTGATCCTTGTGGCACTCCACTAGCTACGTCTTCCCAACCTGAAAAAGACCCATTAACCCTGACTCTCTATCTTCTGTGTGTTAACCAATCCTAAATCCATGCTAATGTATTACCCCCAATACCGTGAGCTCCTATCTTGTGTGATAACCTTTTATGTGGCACTTTATCGAATGCCTTCTGGAAATCCAAATATACTACATCTACCGATTCCACTTTATCAACTCTGCTTGTTATATCCTCAAAGAACTCTAGCAAATTTGTCAAACATGATTTCCCTTTCACAAAACCATGTTGACTCTGTTTGATTGCATTAAGCTTTTCTAAATATCCTGCTACTTCTTTCTTAATAATGGACTCTAGCATTTTCCGAACCACAGATGTTAGGCTGACTGGCCTATAGTTTCCTGCTTTCTGACCCCCTCCCTTCTTGAACAAGTGTGTCACATTAACAGTTTTCCAATCCGCTGGGACCCTCCTGGAATCCAGTGAGTTCTGGAATATTTCGACCAATGTCTCCACTATCTCTGTAGCTACTTCCTTTAAAACCCTTGGATGCAGGACATCAGGTCCTGGTGACTTGTCTGCCTTTAGTCCCATTAGTTTGTCAAATACTTTGTCCCTCGTGTTAGAGACTGTTACAAGATCTTTCCTCCCATTAGCTCCTTGCTTATCTGATATCTTTGGGATGTTTATAGTGTCCTCCACCGTGAAGACCGATGCAAAATATTGTTTTAAATTATCTGCCATTTCCCTGTTCCCCTTTATAAATTCTCCAGTTGCATCCTCCAAGGGTCCCACGCTCACTTTAGCCACTCTCTTTATTTTTATATACCCATAGAAGCTCTTGTTTGTTTTTATATTTCTTGCCAATTTACTTTCATAACCTTCTCCCTCTCCATCAGCTTTTTAGTCATCCCGCTGCTGATTCCTAAAAAATTCCCAATCCTCTGGCCTACCACTAGTTTTCCCTGCTTTGTATGCCCTAGTTTTTGATTGGATACTCTCCTTGACCACCTTTGTTAACCACGGGTGGTTCATCCTTCTCGAGTCCTTTTTGACTGGGATAGATTTTTGCTGAGCGTTATGAAATACCTGCTTAAATGTCTGCTACTGCTCATCCACTGACCTTCCCCTTAGTCTATTTTCCCAGCCCACTTTAGACAACTCTTTCTTCATACCTCTGTAACTGCCCTTATTTAAGTTGAGGACACTGGTTTGAGACCCGAGTTGCTTGCCCTCAAACTGAATTTAAAATTCTACCATGTTGTGATCACTACCCCCTATAGGATCCTTAACTATGATATCTCTTATTAATCCCACCTCATTACACAATACTGGATTTCAAATAGCCTGTTCCTAGGTAGGTTCTGCAACATATTGCTCTAAGAAACAATCCCTGATGCACTCTACAAATTCATCTTCCATGTTACCCCTGCCAATCTGATTTGGCCAGTCTATATACAGATTAAAATCACCCATAAAAATTGTAGCGCCCTTCTTACACACCTCCATTATTTCCTGATTCATACTTTGTTCTACAGCAGGGCAACCCTTCGTGGGCCTATAGACAACTCCCACCCATGACTTCTTCCCCTTGCTATTCCTTATTTCCACCCAAACTGATTCCATGATCTATTGTACCTATATCACCACTGCACTGATACCTTCCTTTATTAACAAAGCTGCCCACCTCCTTATGCTTTTTATCTATTTTTCCAGAATGTTGAATACCTTTGAATATTGAGTTCCCAGTCTTGGTCAACCTGCAATCACGTCTCTGTAATAACTATCAAGTCATATTCATTTATTTCTATTTGTGCCATCAACTCGTTTACCTTGTTACAAACGCTGCGTGCATTCAGATAAAGAAAAGCTTTGACTTTTTACCATCATTGCTCGTTCTGTTTCTGATTTCTGCTGCACCCTTCTGCTTATATTTTCTGCCCCTTCCTGTCATACTTTGATTATCGTTCACCTATTCACTACCCTGCACCTCTGCTCTCTCATTTCCTTTTGATTTTTTAAGCTTCCCTTTATTTGAACCCTCCCCCCAACTAATTAGTTTAAAGTCCTACCTACAACCCTAGTTATACGATTCACCAGGACACTAGTCCCAGCATGGTTCAAATGAAGCCTGCCCCAATTGAACAGCTCTCTCCTTCCCCAGTACTGGTGCCAGTACCCCATGAATCAGAACCCACTTCTCCCACACCAATCTTTGAGCCACACATTTAATCTTTAATCTTATTTATCCTGTGCCAATTTGCATGTGGCTCAGGTAGTAATCTGGAGATTATTACCTTTGTGGTTCTGCTTTTTAATTTAGCCCCAAGCTGCTTGTTGTCCCTCAGCAGAACCTCCTTCCTAGTCCTACCTATGTCATTGGTACCTGCATAGACCATGACAACTGGATCCTTCCGCTCCCACTCCAAGTTCCTCTCCAGCCCAGAAGAGTTGTCCTTGACCTTGGCACCAGGTAGGCAACACAGCCTTCGGGACTCTCTGTCTTTGCTGCAGAGAACAGTATCTATTCCTCTAACTATGCTATCCCCTATTACTACTACATTACCTTCCACTTCATTGACTGAGTGCAGCTCTTCTGAGCTCGATATCAACAAGTACATTGTTGAGCAGAGGGATGTTTGCATTTATTGAAGTTGTGCTGTACCTGACCTGAGAGTGATGCTGATTAGGAAAAACGATATCCTTCCCTGGCTTTATTACTCCCTATCCCTATGTCTTCCTCCATCCCTACAGCCCTCTGACTTTCTCCACATTTGGGTTCTTGTCATGGCACAATGCCTTCACCGCATTATTAGTGGCCATGCCTTCAGCTGTCTTGACCCTGACCTCTGGAATTCCCTCCCTAAACCTCCCTATCTCTCCATCTTTGTCTTCCTTATGGAACCTCTTTAAAACCAAGCTTTTGGTCGCCTAACCTAACGTTTCCTCCTTTGACTCAGTGTTAATTTTTTTTAGTTGATTGCGTTCCTATGAAATGCCTTGGGATGCTGTACTCCATTAAAGACATTATATAAATGCATTTTGTTGTTATGATAAAATGTTCTGTTCCTGAGTAGACCATGAAAGTTAACCCAATCTTACTGCATCATTTCAGGACTTGTAACAATAAAAAATATGTTGCTGGATGGTTTTGAAATTTGTGCAATAAATATCCTTATGTTTTAAAAGCTATAACAAAGTTATTGATCAGTCCACCGGATAACAATTTTCAGGTCAAAATGCTGGAATTTCCAGCCTAACTCTATCGTGGAGACACCATAAAGACTGTAGTGTTTAAGGGGAAGATCCACCACTGCTTTATCAGGGCAATTAGAGATGTGAGATAAATGCAGCCCCATTCCTTGTAGTTAAATTGTGAGCATATTTTTTGAAATTTAATGAGAATTGTTAGAAGTCTGTTAATGTCATTGAAGAAGAAAATCAGAATTGAAAAAACAGAAGCAGAATGCCTGGTGGAAGAGGGGGTTAACCATCTGCTTAAAATAGCCAAAATGAGAACTGCAGCAAAATGTCCAGTGTCATCTTTACCAAAAATGTTTCTGCACCTACATGATGGGGTTTTCTGTCATGTACCCCCTTGAGTTTTCCATTAAAATTACCAAAAGAAGAATTTCAATCCCAATTGGCTATTTTTTAGCAATAAGCGTAGAGGAGAAATTACGTGCTATACATCAGCATCTGTTTATAGTATAGGGCCTATTGATTTTTGGAACTTCAGAAAACTTACACAATGGTAGTTAATATAGCAAGCCAATGTCAAATCCATTCTAATTCATTGAATGAAAAAATCAAAGAAGCTGTGACTAGTTGAGGCATGAGAGAAAGAATTTCTACTATTTTCCTTCTGTTTTCTCCACTCTTTATCTGACTCATGTCTGGGTTGGCAGCCCTTTGATATTCCGCCCAAGTATCCACTATTCATTGATGAACATTGATTTTTTTTTTACAATGGGACTGTTAACACAAAGTTGACGGAATGCTACTGCCTCATGGCACTGTCTTCGATCAACTAATTCACCCTAGACCAGGAAATGAACATGGGACTTTCACATTCTGTGCCTCAGTATATTTCCCCATAGTGTATTTAGCACCCAAGATTGTGCCAAGCAAAACTCTTCCTCTTTTCCTTTGATATTCTTGTTATGTAAGGAAATTCACTTCCATGGTTTTACATAGGATTATATAGGTTTTAAGGCACATTTGATGAAGGGTTTTGAATCCTGGAGCATCCATTCCTGGAACTAAATCAAATTCTTATACGATGCACTGGACCAATGTTGCAGACACATGCACGTGTTTCGCTGTAGAAGATGGATCCTCTAAATTCACATTAACGTCTCATTTTGTTTTTCTTTGTCATTCACTTACATGTTGATTGAATTCAGACGAGGTATTGCATCGTGAACACAGACTTCCTCGCACTCGCTCAGTTCCCGGAATATGGACCTCCCCTGGAGAAGGAGAGCTACATCATTCACTGCCTTATCAAAAGCACGGGGCCCCATATTATGCTGACATGGAGAGCTCTGACAACGATGAGGCTCCTGAGCATCCAGTGTATCAGCGCCACTTTGTACGTCACAGGAATAAAAGTTCCTCACAGGAAAATTCAGGCTCTGGAGGAAGTCAGGTATATCTTCAAAGAATGCAAGCAATCTGGATTCTACCAATGTACACATTTATGTATTAGACACAACTTTACTTCTAATTAATTTGGCATTGTATTGTAGTCTTTAGAGCTAGCAAACAATATGACAAGAGTGATATGCAGCTGATGGGTTTGGCCAGGTGACTGGAACACTTTGATTCTATATATTAGCATGAATGACATCCTCCTGAAAATGTAAATGCACTGCCAAAGAAAAACCTAAGCCTGTGCCTGATGTTCATAGGCATAATTTTTTATCACTATAAGCATTCTGCCCCAGTTAAAATTCCAACTAGTGATTCTTTCACTCTGGGGGCAGGTTTGGGACTCGAAAACAATCCTGGTTCCTGTTTCTTGCCCCCAAAGTGAAAATTCAACTTATTGTGTCAACAGTGTGGTGTTACAATGAGTTTCAGCTAACTCCTAAACTCCTATCATCTAACCTCGGCAAAGCCAAGGCAGAAGTAAATAGGGAAGGTGATGGCGTAGTGGTATTGTCACTGGACCAGTAATCCAGAGACCCAGAGTGATGCTCTGGGTTTGAATCCCTCCACGGCAGATGGTGGAATTTAAATTCAATAAAAATCTGGAATTAAAAGTCTAATGATGACCATGAAACCATTGTTGTAAAAACCCATCTGGTTTACTGATGCCCTTTAGGGGAAGGAAATCAGCCATCCTATTATCATGGTCCACAGCAACGTGGTTGACTCTTAAATGGCCTAGTAAGCCACTCAGTTGTATCAAACTGCTACAAAGTCTCAAAAAAGGAATGAAACTGGACGGACCACCTGACTTCGACCTAGGCACCAGAAACAATATCATCAAATTCAGCCCTGTCGACCCTGTAAAGTTATCCTTACTAACATCTGGGGTTTAGTGTCAAAATTGGGAGAGCTGTCTCACAGACTAGTCAAGCAACAGCCTGACATAGTCATCCTCATGGGATCATACCTTACAGATAATGTCCCAGACACCACCATCACTATCCCTGGGCATTTCCTGTCCCACCGGCAGGACAGACGCAGCAGAGGTGGCGGCACAGTGGTATACAGTCAGGAGGAAGTTACCCTTGGAGTCCTCAACATCGACCCCATGAAGTTTCATGGCAAGGAAACCTGCTGATTACCACGTACCACCCATCCTCAGCTGATGAATCAATGCTCCTCAATGTTGAACATCGCTTGGAGGGTGGCAAGGGTGCAGAATGTACTCCGTGTGAGGGACTTCAATGCTCATCACCAAAAGCGGCTCAGTAGCACCACTACTGACCGAGCTGGCCGAGTCCTAAATGACATAGTTGCTAGACTGGGTCTGCAGCAGGTGGCGAGGGAACCAACAAGAGGGAAAAACATACTTAACCTCATCCTTACCATCCTGCCTGCTGCAGATACATCTGTCCATGACGGTATCGGTAGGAGTGACCACCGCACAGTCGTTATGGAGATGAATTCCCACCTTCACATTGAGGATACGCTGAATCGTGTCGTGTGGCACTACCACTGTTCTAGATGGGATAGACTTCAAACAGATCCAGCAACTCAAGACTGGGCATCCATGAGACACTGTGGGCCATCAGCAGCAGCAGAATTGTGCTCGAACATAATCTGTAGCCTCATAGCCCGGCATATCCCCCACTCTACCATTACCGTCAAGCCAGAGGATCAACCCTGGATCAATGAAGAGTACAGGAGAGCATGCCAGGAGCAGTACCAGGCAAACCTCAAAATGAGGTATCAACCTGGTTAAGCTACAACACAGGACTACTTGACTGCCAAACAGCATAAGCAGCAAGTGATAGATGGAGCTAAGTGACGGATCAGATCTAAGCTCTGCAGTCCTGCCAAATCCAGTCCTGAATGGTGGTGGCCAATTAAACAGCTCACTGGAAGAGGAGGCTCCACAAATATCCCCATCCTCAATGATATGGGAGCCCAGCACATCAGTGCAAAAGATAAGGCTGAAGCATTTGCTACAATCTTCAGTCAGAAGTGCCGAGTGGATGATCCATCTCGGCCTCCTCCGGAATCCCCAGCATCACAGATGCCGGTCTTCAGCCAATTCAATTCACTCCACATGATATCAAGAAATGGCTGAAGGCACTGGATAGTGCAAAGGCTATGGGGCCTGACAATATTACGGCAATAGTACTGAAGACTTGTGCTCCAGAGCCGCGCCCCTAGCCAAACTGTTCCAATACAGCTACAATGCTGGCATCTACCTGGCTATGTGGAAAACTGCCCAGATATGTCCTGTACACAAAAAGCAGGACAAATCCAACACGGCCCAATTACTACCCCATCAGTCTACTCTTGATTATCATAAAGTAATGGAAGGGGTCATCAACAGTGCTATAAAGAGGCACTTGCTTAGCAATAACCTGCTCGTTGACACCCAGTTTGGGTTCCACCAGGGCAACTCAGCTCCTGACATCATTATAGCCTTGGTTCAAACATGGACACAAGTGGTGAGGTGAGAGTGATTGCCCTCAACATCAAGGCTGCATTTGACCAAGTGTAGCATCAAGGAGCCCGAGCAAAACTGGAGTCAACAGGAATCTGGGGGGAAACTCTCCACTGGTTGGAGTCATACCTAGCACAAAGGAAGATGGTTGTGGTTGTTGGAGGTCAGTCGTCTCAGCTCCAGGACATCACTGCAGGAGTTCCTCAGGGTAGTGTCCTCGGCCCAACCATCTTCAGCTGCTTCATCAATGATCTTCCTTCCATCATAAGGTCAGAAGCGGGGATGTTTGCTGATGATTGCACAATGTCCAGCACCATTCACGACTCCTCAGATACTGAAGCAGTCCATATCCAAACACAGCAAGACCTGGACAATATCCAGGCTTGGGCTGACAAGTGGCAAGTAACATTCACGCCACACAAGTGACAAACAATGACCATCTCCAACAAGAGAGAATCTGACCATCGCCCCTTGACATTCAATGGCATTACCATCACTGAATCCCCCATTATCAACAACCTGGGGGTTACCATTGACCAGAAGCTGACCTGAACTAGCCATATAAATACCGTGGCTACAAGAGCAGGTCAGAGGCTAAGGGTCGGGCAACGAGTAACTCACCTCCTAACTCCCCAAAGCCTGTCCACCATCTACAAGGCACAAGTCAGGAGTGTGATGGAATACTCCCCACTTGCCCGGATGAGTGCAGCTCCCACAACACTCAAGAAGCTTGACACGTCCAGGACAAAGCAGCCCGCTTGATTGGCACCACATCCACAAACATTCACTCCCTCCACCACCGACGCACAGTAGCAGCAGTGTGTACCATCTACAAGATGCACTGCAGGAATTCACAAAGGCTCCTTAGCACCTTCCAAACCCACAACCACAGCCATCTAGAAGGACAAGGGCAGCAGTTGGATGGGAACACCACCACCTGGAAGTTCCCTTCCAAGTCACTCACCGCCCTGACTTGGAAATATATCGCCATTCCTTCGCTGTCACTGGGTTAAAATCCTGGAACTCCCTTCCTAACAGCACTGTGGGTGTACCTACAGCACATGAACTGCAGCAGTTCAAGAAGGCAGCTCACCACCACCTTCTCAAGGGCAACTAGGGATGAGCAATAAATGTTGGCCCAGCCAGTGAAGCCCACATCCTATGAATGAATGAAAAAAAAATATTGCCCTGATTTCAAGGATATAACAAACAAGACGCAAGCTTAGCGATTTTTTAATTGATATTTTACCAGATCCCAAAATGTTGCAGATATTATCCTATTCTCTATTTTTTTTCAATTATCTCAGTCTAGTTAATTTCTGCCTCTCATTTTCATACTTGTTGCATTTTTATCCTCTTCTACATGCTTTTCTTATAACTCTGAAAGGAGATCTTTAGTGTAAGAGTAAGTATGAGGAATGGTGCAGTTATCCCAACACCAATCCTTTGGAACCATGGTAAATACGATTTATGGTTTACATTTAGCTTAACACCAAACCTTTGGATTCAATATACGCCATTTTCTCTGACACTGAAGATCCTCTTTAAACTGGTTGAATTGCATAATGTATTCATCCTGGTGCTGGTGATGGTTTGAAACTTTCTTTACCTACAGCTTTCAGACTTGTCTAAGCGCATGTCTTCCATTGAGCGAATGCTATGCAGACTGGAGGAGAAGATGACTCCCAGCTCTGTAAAGGTAATCAGTTACAATTGTAAAGTTACACTGATTAATGGTTGCCTTCACAGGAGGCAAGTTAAAAATAAGAAACACGCTTTGTGTCTTTATATTATGAATAAATATAAAGCATGTTTGATCAGAGACAGGCAAGGAAAGTGATTTATATAATTCCATTTGAATCTGCTGCTTGACTGCCGAAGTTTTGCATTAAAAAATCCCAGAGACAGTGCTAACACTGATTTCTGAACTCATCTGAATGGTAACAAATAACTTACTCAGATGACTATTTACCAGAAAGGTACCTAAAAGCACCCAATTGTGGATTGCTGGAGAAAGTTGGGCAAAATCTGTAACTTGCCTGTTTGTACCCCAATATGTTGGATCTCCCAAATCAATCCTGCATTGTTGCTTATTCCTTAGTGTCTATCTTGTGTTCATTTCATATGACAAACCAGAGACAAGACAGCCTGGAACCTTTCCCTTCTTAACTGGCAAGCCCCACAGCTTGTCCTCATGTTCATTATGTTTTCCACAGGTGGAAAGGGGATTAGTAAAAGGATTTCTTTTTAATTCTAATTGCTGAGTATTTGTTGATTGGCTTCTTTCAGTTGGCTAGAATGCATTCTGTATTTTCAGCTTTGCAATTGCATGTGTGAGTGTGTAAGAGTATGCAGTCTCTGTACTCGGCAGTTGGTAATTAAGAATGAAGATTAGGCCTCAAATTTCTCCTGATTTCAACTGGTGAACAGAGCATTACCAGCACTAGCCATTCGCCAGATTTGCAGAAGTTTTTTTTTAACTCTCATGGGAAGTTGAAAGATAACTTTAGTTTGAGAATGGCAATATTGTGAATTTATGATTGACTTTTCAGGTTATCTCCTGAGGCTCTTCAACCCAAAATGATTAGGTGGAATGGTAGGCTCCATCTGTTTTCTCCTCAATGGACCACATTATCAAGCAAGGATTTTTATATAAGGCAAATGGGCAAGATATTGGCATCATTAGCAACTTTTTAGGCTCTATAAGTGCCTTTAGGGCTCCAAAATGTTGGCACTGACGAACACCGGATGCCATATTGGTGAGGTGGTGGGTGTCAGCCAACGTTCCTTCTAATTTCCTTTTGGAGTGCGTGGGTGATTTATTAAGTGCACAGCCTCTTTAGATATTTTAGTGCAGCCACATACGCAAGGCAACTTAAAGGGGCTGAGTTCTGCACGGCCTTGAGTGGGGACTTTTGGGTTGCTACATGGCTGCTCACTTACAGGGAACATTGCTGTCAGCGTGGGGCACAGTGAATGCCCAATGGAACTACGTAGAGCAGGCAGATCATGTTGTCAGTTAGCATGCAGCACTGATGCTTTGTGGAGCTTAATACTTCAGCCAACACCTACTCTTAACCAGCTGAACACAGATTCAGAAGGACCCACACCAGTGTTAATTAAAAGGTTATCAACTACGTACAGATGATTTGCTGATTGATTTCTCCAAGCTGTTGTTTTGATTCTACAAGTTTTTTGTGAATTCTATAGTAGTTTTACATTGCAAAACTTCACAGGAAGTGGTGTGGCAGTGCTGAAGCAGCTTTTGCTGACCTCAAGGTTTCTGCACAAACCAGTTACTCCCAGACATGCGTGCACTATTAGCCCTGGAATACATTATGCCTTGGAAAATGAACAAAAGCCTCACAGAGCAGGACAAGTTGCTGGAAGAGGAGTGGGAAAAAGGAAGGAGACCATACCCAACTGGAGTGTTCAAGGAGCAATTCTCCAATCTCAGCCTCAGCGAGGAACAATCTAAGAAATGACTGCATTCCAGTAAGGAAGTACTCAATGAAATATGCCAGCTGCTGCAGGCGCAGCTGCAACTGCAGAGCAAGACAAGGACCACATTGTCTGAGGTTGCGAAGGTGATCATGGCGATTAACTTCATGCATTTGGTATCTTTCAGGTTGGAGCTAGAGGTATTTGCAGTTTCCCATCCACTATTGTGTGTATGGGAAGTCGCTGTCTACTGTTGCCAGTGGAGCGACCATGTTAGTATTGTAGGATTCCTCATGGTGCAGTGTGCCACTGACTACACAACATCACTTTGTGGGCACTGCGTATCACCTACTGCCCTAATGTCAGAACCAAAAGAGATTTCACTCCCTCAATGTTCAGCTGATGTGTGACCATAGAGAGTAAATCATGCTGGGCAGTGATGGGTATCCTGGCAACTATGATGATGCCTTCATTCTGCGGCAGCTCTCTGTGCCAGCTGCATGTGAACCATCATGGCAAACCAAAGGGTGATCACTGTGCAATAAGCTCTATCTTTTGACAACATGGCTAATGAGTCTGCGAGCACTTGACAGCATGCATACAATGAGAGCCATTTTGTGCACATGTGCGTGGAATGTGATAGAGCAGACCATTGGCCTTGCTGAATCAATGATTCCACTGCTTGGAGCACTCTGGAGGAGCCCTGCAGTACTCAGCAGAGTGGGGTGGTCTGCTGCATGCTGCACAACCTCAACATTGTAGAACAGAATGAATCATACAATGGTTACAGCACAGAAGGAGGCCATTCGACCTGCTAATTCCTCACTGCCTTCTTACAAGAGCAACTCAACTAATACCCCGCCTACCCACCATTATTTCAGCATAATCACAGAATCACACAGTGCAGAAGAGGTGCTTCGGCCCATCGAGTCTGCACCGACACGTGAGAAACACCTGACCTACCTACCTAATCCCATTTACCAGCACTTGGCCCATAGCCTTGAATGTTATGACATGCCAAGTGTTCATTCAGGTACTTTTTAAAGGTGAGGCAATCAGCCTCCACCACCCTCCCAGGCAGCGCATTCCAGACAGTCACCACCCTCTGGGTAAAAAAGTTTTTCCTCACATCCCCCCTAAACCTCCTGCCCCTCACCTTGAACTTGTGTCCCCTCGTGACTGACCCTTCAACTAAGGGGAACAGCTGCTCCCTATCCACCCTGTCCATGCCCCTCATAATCTTGTACACCTCAATCAGGTCGCCCCTCAGTCTTCTCTGCTCCAACAAAAACAACCTAAGTCTATCCAACCTCTCTTCATAACTTAAATGTTTCATCCCAGGCAACATCCTGGTGAATCTCCTCTGCACTCCCTCCAGTGCAATCACATCCTTCCTATAATGTGGTGACCAGAGCTGCACACAGTACTCCAGCTGTGGCCTCATTAAGGTTCTATACAACTCCAACATGACCTCCCTACTTTTGTAATCTATACCTCGATTGATAAAGGCGAGTGTCCCATGTGCCTTTTTCACCACCCCACTAACATGCTCCTCCACCTTCAGAGATCTATGGACACACACGTCAAGGTTGCTTTGTTCCTCAGAACTTCCTAGTGTCATGCCGTTCATTGAATACTTCCTTGTCAAATTACTCCTTCCAAAGTGTATCACCTCACACTTTTCAGGGTTAAATTCCATCTGCCACTTATCTACCCATTTGACCATCCCGTCTATATCTTCCTGTAGCCCAAGACACTCAACCTTACTGTTAACTGCCCGGCCAATCTTTGTGTTATCCGCAAATTTACTAATCCTACCTAATCCTAATCCTATAATCATGCAATTTTTTTCCCTTCAGCTGCATATCCAATTCTCTTTTGAAAACTACAATTGATTCTGCCTCCCCCACATTCTCAGGCAGTGCATTGCACAGCATAACTACTCATTGTGTGAAAAATGTTTTTTCATGTTGCCTTTGGTTCTTTTGCCAATCAGTTTAAATCAATATTCTCTGGTTCTCTTGAGAACATAAGAAATAAGAGCAGTAGTAGGCCATTCGGTCCTTCAAGGCTGCTCCACCATTCAGTAAGATCTGATTGTGGCTTTAACTCCACTTTCCTGCCTGCCCCCCATAACCCTTGACTCCCTTTGTCATTCAAAAATCTGTCTAACTCAGCCTTGAATATATTCAATGACCAAATTCAAATGCTGTCTGTGGAAAAGAATTCCAAAGACTAATGACCCTCTGAGAGAAGAATTTCCCTCATCTCCATCCTAAATGGGAAACCCCTTATTTTGAATGGAAACATTCTCCCAGTATCTACCCTGTCAAGCCCCCACAGAATCTTATATATCTCAATAAGATCATCTCTCATTCTTCTAAACTCCAATGAGTATAGACCCAACCTGCTCAACCTTTCCTCAAAAGGCAACCCCTTTATCCCAGGAATCAACCTAGTGAACCTTCTCTGAACTGTTTCTAATGCACTTATATACATCCTTAAGTTAGGAGATCAGCCATGATCTTATTAAATGTGTTATGGCACAGCTGATGGTAAATGCTGAGTTGTTCAAATCCCAGAGAGATACTTGAGACAACCGCCACAACTATTTTTGCAATTTGTACGTTTCGAGATGCGGGCTTTGAATTCAGTAGTAATAAGTCCACCAAGCCTTACAGGTTTTTACAGAACTAGATTAAACATCTATTAAAAAGAAAAATTATTTTAAGCACAAACACATATCTACAAATTACTACTATAATAACTTCTAAATCCCCTAATTAATCTAACTCCCAATTACACCTCCGTTAAGGCAACAGTAAAACACACAGATTTTAAAAGACCTAGCAAAGTAACACCCTGGAAAGTCGAATTCAAAGTGAGCCTTTTCTCAGCTTCAATTCCTTGTAGACAGCAAGTTGAGGCTTAGAGGCTGAAGGCTTTTCATGCTTGTTAGATCTTAGACTGCCTGCCTGTAAACACAGCCCTCTCTCCTTTATACATATTTTCCCTTTTGAATGCAAATTCCCATTGTTTCACTATGTCTTTGGATTTTTACCTCTCTAGTAATAATATCTATCATAGCACCAATTTTACCATTAATCTTTGGGAATAATAAACACGCTGTTCCTTAACTTCTCCTTTCTAGGTGTAATATTTCACTCCCTCTTTTGACTTCAAGCTAGCCTGGTTTATTTAAAAATGCAAATGTCCCTTTATGCCTTACATTCTAACCTTCCCCATGTTTACCTACTTAACATTTCAAACCTAGGTTATCTTCTGATACATCAAAACACCCAGACCAGCTGCCTTTAATTCAATTAAGACACAGACATACACACACACACACACACACAGACATAGACACGCCCCACTATTACTCTATTTTACAATAAATTCCAATAACATTATGGACATTTCTATATCTTCCTGACAAATGTCGGAGCAGGCTCCAAGGGGCGAGTGGCCTATTCCTACACCTAATTTGTATGTTCATATGAGACCAAAACTGTACACAATACCCTAGGTACAGTCTCACCAATGCCCTGTACAGTTGTAGCAAGACTTTCCTACTTTTATACTACTTTCCCCTTGCAACTAAGGCCAACACTCGATTTGCCATCCTCATTACTCGCATGCTTTATGTGATTCATGTACAAGTACACCCAGATCCCTCTGTACTCAGCATTCTGCAGTCTCTCTCCATTTACATAATATTCTGCTTTTCAGTTCTTTCTGTCAAATTGGACAGCCTCACATTTTTCCACACCACGCTCCATCTTTCAAATTTTTTGCCCACTCACTAAACCTGTCTACTTCCCTTTGCAGACAATGTGGACTCTCCTCACAACTTGCTTTCCTGCCTATTTTTGTATCATCAGCATATTTGGCTACAATAGAGTCAGTTCCTTCGTCCAAGTCATTACAGTAAAGCCCCACCACTCACAGGGGTTACATTCCTGCGAAACCTCGCAAACAGCGAAATCACGCATGATGAACATGCTTTTCAATGGGAATCAATTGGATAGGTTCCAGTAATGCAAGGGCAGCATTGGTTTGTGCAGTTACTGGACAGCAAATTGTAGTACAGTACCTGTATATGACAGGCGGGGGAGCCTCTGAGCAATACAAGACATTTTGAAAATTTTAAGAAGAGACAATCCTCATTTAAGAAAAAACTGAGTAACCTCAAAACTGGCAAGCAAAATCAGTGACCGAACCGAGCCATTGTTGCATCTCTGGACTGAGAGATTTGGGCATTTCCAGGTTAATCTCTCCTTTCGGGCTGCACTTCAGCTGCAAACATTCCAGGCACTGTTCCTCACCCCTGTCAGAAAGGTGCGTAAAAGAAGAGAATTAAATGTCCACGGCCGGGACTAATGGAAGGAATTAGCTTCCAGAGGCTGCGACACCATCTCTCCATTAAAAAGTGCTGAGGTCTCTGCTCTTTTATGGCTGCTGTCTCCTCAGGGAAAGAGGAGAAAGGGACAAGAAAACACGGCTAAGTGAACATTGCTCATGATGGGCGATGCGGTGTACAAAGGCTTTAGCGCAGGTAAGCAAATATGCGAACAAGGAAGTCGCAAAAGGCGGGACTTTTCTGTAATTAAGATGCTAAATAATTAAGACCCCAGTACTGATCCTGTGGCACTCCACTAGTTACAGATTGCCAAGTTGAAAATGACCCATTTATCCGGACTCTGTATTTCTTGCTAGTTAGCCAATCCTCTATCCGCGCTAATAATCACTTCCAACACCATAAGCTCTTATCTTGTGTTGTAACCTTTTATGTAGCACCTTACTGATTGCCTTTGGGAATCCATTTACACTACATCTACTGGTTCCTCTTTATCCACCCTGGTGGTTACATCCTCAAAGAACTATAATAACTAATTATTATAATAATTATTATAATAACTATAACACATAAATTCACATTCAGTATAAATTATTGTTTTCCCCTTATATTGGTATTCTTGCAAAGTGTCCTGATGAGTGCAAGACAAAAAGCTTCGACATATGTCTCTTTCTTCGGCAATACTCTAATAAATTTGTCAAACGCGAGGACCCTTCTCCAAAGGGAACAGTTTCTCTCTATCTACTCTGCCTACACCCCTCATGATTTTGAACACCACTATCAATTCTCCTTTCAACCTTTCCTTCTCTAAGAAGAACAACCCCAGCTTCTCCAATCTGTCCTTGTAACTGAAGACCCTCATCCCTGGAATCATTCTGCAACTTCTCTAAAACTTTCACACCTTACCTAAATACTGTGCCCAGAATTGGACACAGTACTCCAGCTGAGTACGAACCAGTGTTTTATAAAGGTTTACCAGAACTTCTTTGCTTTTGTACTCCATGCCTCAATTTATAAAGTCCCAGCATCTTATATGCCTTTTTAACCATTTTCTCAAACCCCCTGGCATCTTCAACAATTTGTGCACATTAGTCCAAGTCCTGCACCCCCTTTAGAATTGTACTTATTAGTTTATATTGCTTCTCCTCTTCCTACCAAAATGTATCCCTTCACACTTCTCTTTATTAAATTTCATCTGTCACATGTCCGACGACTCCTCCAGCCTGTCTATGTCCTCTTGATGTCAATTAATACCCTTCCCACAGTTCACAATACTTTCAAGTTTTAAGTCATATGCAAATATTAAAGCTCTGTCCTGTACACCCAAGTCTAGGTCATCAATATTTATAAGGAAAAGCAGTGGTCCTAGTACTGATCCATGGGGAACTACTACTTTATAGCTCCCTCCATTCTGAAAAGCAATCATTTACCACTAGTCTCTTTTTCCTGTCACTCAGCCAACGTCTTATCCATGTTGCCACTGTCCCTCTTATTCAAGGGGCATCAACTTCACTGACAAGCCTATAGTGTGGTACTTTATTAAACACCTTTTGGAAGTCCTTTTACACCACCACATCAACTGCCTTACCCTCATCAACCATCTGTTGTCTCATCAAAAGACTCAATCCTGTTAATTAAGCACGATTTGCCTTTAACAAGCCCATGCAAGCTTTCCTTAATTAACCTACATTTTTCTAAGTTACTTTTAATTTTGTCCCGGATTATCATTTCTAAATGCTTTCTTACCACTAAGGTTAAACTGACTGTAGTTGTTGGGTTTATTCTTACACCCTTTCTTGAACATGGGTGCAACATTTGAATTCTTCTGCCTTATTCCACTCTTACTTCCCTCAGCATCCTCAGATGCAACGCATCAGATTCTAGTGACTTATTAACTTTAAGTACAGCCAGCTTTTCCAATACCTCTTTATCAATTTTTATTCTATTCAGTCTCTCAATTATCTCTAGCTTCACTGTGCATTGGCAGCATCTTCTTCCTTGGCAAGGAGAAATGTTAAGTACTCATTTCATATCTCAGCCATGCCCCCGTAAAATCCTATCCATTATGACTACTCTCCAGTTTTTGCACCTCTCTGTAGTTTCCCTGCAAATTTATTTCTCTATATCTTTCCTGCTAGCTGGTGGCCATAGAATAGGCCCAGTAGTATAATGATATCTCTATTGTTTCTTAACTCTAGCCAAATAGGTTATATTTAAATGAAATGGCTGCCATGGAATAGCTGGCAGGTGTGCAAGCAGTAAGATGTGGGTTTGAAGCATGCAGCAGTGCTAAGTGTCAGAGAGTGCAGTGGAGCATGTGAATATCAGGTATGATTCTCAATTGATAGATAAGTGACAGGGTGTGGTGAATTGAGTGGTGTCTGAGGCTGCTGGTGCGCTTTGTAGATGCAGCATTTCAAGGTACATTCACTGACCTTGACCATTTGTGTGAGATCATTGAACTTCTTGTGGTACTGCAGCCAGGTCCATCAGGCTTGACTTCTGGCATTGACCTCCATGGCAATCTCTCCCACTGCCTTCTCAGGGGAATTAACAGGATGAATGCTGAGAGGATGTTTCCCCTTGTGGGAGAGACTAGAACTAGGGGATACAGTTTAAAAATAAGGAGGCTCCCATTTAAGACGGAGATGAGGAGAAATATTTTTCTCTCGGAGGGCTGTTGGTCTGTGGAATTTTCTTCCCCAGAGAACTGTGGAGGCAGGGTCATTGAATATTTTTAAGGCTGAGTTAGCTAGATTTTGATTGACATGGGCATCAAAGGTTATAGGGGATAGACAGGAAAATAGAGTTGAGGACACAATCAGATCAGCAATGATCTTATCAAATGGCGGAGCAGGCACAAGGGGCTGAATGGCCTACTCCTCCTAATTCTTATGTTCATATAAGTGGAGACCCTACTGGCCCCTTTCAGATACAAAACATCTCTCCTGAGCTGCACAAAAATATTTCTACAGTGAAAATTGCTGCAAAGTAAACATGAGGGAAGGCAGAGGGATCCATAGTGATGGATGTGGTGCGGGAGGTGTTAGTGGTGCAGAGATGCTTTGGAGTTGTGGGGTTGTCAGGCAACCCTCAAGGACAAACCTCAGGTGCGAGTGGGAGCACATGGTCGGTGAGATCAATTCCTGGAGCCTGGACTCAAGGACCTGGCAGAAGCGCCATAAGAAGTCTATTAACATCAAATGGGTGGTCTAGGTCAGCGAATACATCTTCACATGGCATTTCCTACTCACCACAATACTAACCTCTCATGCTGGTCAATGTGGCATACTTCATCCCAACTTGGAAATATGTCGCCATTCCTTCACTGTGGCTGGGTGAAAATCCTAGAGATCCCTTCCTAAATGCACTGTGGGTGTATCTACCCCACATGGAGTACAACGGTTCAAGAAGGTGGCTCACCATCACCTTCTCAAGGGCAATTAGGGATGGGCAACAAATGCTGGCCTGGCCAGCGATGCCAGCATTCCATGAACAAATAAAAAAAATGCACTGCAGCCCCGTCACTCAGCCAGCATCAGTCCCTAGCACTCAGGACTCATGCACAACTTTGTGCTCACACACCCACCTCTCACTACCCCCACATATGTCCAGCTGTGGGAGGTACATCCACCCAAACATAGTGCTACAAAATCACTGACATTCTGCTCTCTGTCTTGTGAGACGGTTTGGCACACAATAGAAGGGAGCAGAGCAGAAGTGGCAGAGGTGAAGTACTCCTGCATCTCCTCAGCCCAACAGAGGAGATGGATGTCTGCATCATGGGGCTGGCTACAGCGGGGGCCATATCTTCATCACAAAAACATTAAGGATGATGGCCTGTTCTTGTCCTGGTCCCTCCTCAGTTTCCAGCACACCAACATCTTTCTGTTTGGCAAGCTGCTGATGCTGTTGCCATGGATCTTTTGCTTGTCACCCCACCCCTCCTCCCTCACACCAACTTTCCCTGTCTGAGTTCCTACTTTCAAACACTCAAGCCTGCCCTTCCGTAGGAGCTGCATAAAGAAGCAAGAGAGCAACAGCACAGCGCAAATGAAGAGGCTCTGTGATCAGGCACTCATAGCTACAAGCTCAGATATTCGCACTGCATGTACCTTGGAGGTTAAACTAGATTTGGGATCAGCATACGGTGAGTTGTTTGGGCACAAGTGGCCTGCAACCTGGCCAAGGGTAAAGAACAATTCATGGGCTGAATCTTCGGCTCGGCGAGCGGGGGTGGGGCCTGCTAGCCAAGGTGTAAAATGACACGGGGTGACGTCGGGCGTGCATCCCAACTTCACCGCGAGTCAGCTGCGCACCCGCCGAACTGTCAAAGGCCTGTTAAGGCCATTAATTTACTAATTAAGCCTATTGAGAAAGCTGCCCATCCAACCTTAAGGTTGGTGGGCAGGCAAGGAGCCCAGGTGGCCAGGCAATTTTTCATGGAACCTCATCCATGGGCAGGATGAGGTTTCATGAAGGGTTTATAAATTAAATAAATTATTTAATTAAAGTTCATTAACATGTCCCAGCTCAATGTGACACTGTCACATGAGGGGACATGTCTTAAAAATTTTTTTTTCTTTATTAAAATTTTTAAAACTTAAAACTTATCCCCCTGAGGCACCTCTGTACCTCAGGGAGATTTCTGCGCTCTTTCGCATTTATTCGCGAAAGAGGGCACTCCCAACTCAGGGAAACCCACCCCCCGCCCGCACAGGGAGCTTCCGGGTACGTGTCACACTGGGCGGGCCATAATTGGCCCGCCCACGTAAAATGGTGGCACGGACCCAATCAGGACCCCACACAACCCCCCTGATGGGGGGAGAATTCTACCCCATGTGTCAGTTCAACAGAAGGAAAAGTTGTAGTTGAGTACTCTGCAGTGGACTCCGATGAGGACTTTATTGGGGTAGCAGACAGGAGAATGCTGAATGGACATGCACACCAAGATGCTCTGTGGATTGGCTGGCCTACCTGACAGCCTCCTATCAAGGAACAAGGAGGACTCTGGCAACAACTTAGTAGAGAGTATGACATGGAGCTTGCCCTCACCGCAGCTTTTGCTCCATCTCCCTGTCATCCTGACCTCCCAGAGGCACTGCCACTGCTGTCCCCGACCTGTTGGAGCCCTTGGTGGTCAGCTCTTTCTATCCCCCTTGGTATCCCCCATAACACCTTCAAAAACACTCCAAAGTATTTCCAGGCACTTTGCAAAAGTACCAAAAAATTACTTTACCTGCAGTTACAGTGCCTGGTGCTTTAAATAAGGGGCCAACTTTCAGATTCACTCTTGTTTTTTAGGGGTGAATAATGATTTTCTTGCCTGCCCGCGCATTGCTCAAATTTGGGCTCCTGGCATCATGACATCCGTTTGGACTATGTGATGTCAGGCTAGCACCGAATCAATATCTTCCGACACCCACTGGACACAACTGTATGAGCCATTGTCCTCAAAGAACGCCTCACAGATCATGCAGGAAGTGACCGGCAGTACAAGCTGCACATGAAAAACAGCTCAAAACCACCAATGTGAGGCAATTTCACACTGTAAGAGGCTTTGCTGCAATTAAGATGATACTGTGTACGCTTCCTTATCATACTAATTAGCTGCATCCTCTACTTACAGTCCCAAAATAAAGCTAACAACCGATCAGGTAAAGGCTGAGTCAATTGTTGTAGATTTCTTTCTCCTTACAAGGCTGAATCATTTTCTTGTACAACATTTTAATGCTTAGAATGTTGAGAGGCATACAACTTCCATTAGGACATTTGAATAAAGATGCTTTTAAAAGAAAATGAAGGGTAAATGTAATTGGAAAGCTTTTCTGTAGGTTTATAAGAAAACTGCCTTTAGGCTAATGTACACACAGTATTTACTGGGGAGAAACTGTTTATTCCTTATTTTTATTACTGTGACATTTACTGCTCTGTTCTGGAAAGCTTCATTAATAAGGTGGAAATAGGAAGTTGGCAGGGTGGGACTAATTGGATAGCTCTTTCAAAGAGCTCGCACAAGCATGATGGGCCGAATGGCTTCCTTCTGTGCTATTTGATTCTACAGCAGTGCTCAGTACCTAATTAACAGATTCTGTTGACTAATCTAATTGAATTTTTTTGATGCAGTACTAGGTTGATGAAAGGAATGCAGTGGATATTTTCTGTATGGATTTTAAGAAAGTGACAAAGTACAACATAAAAGACTGGTTCAAAAAATTGAGACTCATGGAATAGGATTGTCAGTGTCAGCTTGGATAAAAAATTGGCTTAAGGACAGAAAACAGTGAGTTGTTTTTCAGACTGGGGGATGGTCGACACTGCTGTTCCCCAAGAATCAGTACTGGGCTGCTGCTTTTTTGATATATATAAATGACTTGGATATTGGAATACTGAGTAAAATTTCAAAAATTTGCCAATGATTTCAAACTTGGAGGTGTGGCAAATAATGAGGATGCTACCAATTGACTGCAAAAGGACATAGACAGGCATGCAGAGTGAGAAAGAAATCTACAACAATTGACTCAGCCTTTACCTGATCGGTTGTTAGCTTTATTTTGGGACTGTAAGTAGAGGATGCAGCTAATTAGTTTAATAAGGAAGCGTACACAGTATCATCTTAATTGTAGCAAAGCCTCTTACAGTGTGAAATTGCCTCACATTGGTGGTTTTGAGCTGTTTTTCATGTGCAGCTTGTACTGCCGGTCACTTCCTGCATGATCTGTGAGGCGTTTTTTGAGGATAATGGCTCATACAGTTGTGTCCAGTGGGTGTCGGAAGATATTGATTCGGTGCTAGCCTGACATCACATGGTCTAAACGGATGATCTGATGCAGAAGAAATTCAGAACAGAGAAGTGTGAGATGAGGCATTTTGGCCAAAATGCCAGGGAGAGGCAACATAAACTAAATAGTACAGTTATAAGGAGTGTGCGGGACAGAGGGACCTGGGGATTCATGTGCATAGATCTTTGAAGGTGGCAGAACATTGAGAGAGCAGTTAGCAAAGCGTATGGGCTTCATACTAGAAAGGTATTGAGTTCAAAAACAGGAGAGCTATGCTGAACTCTCTGGAAGCTCTGAAAGCTCTGGTTAGGCCATAACTAGAGTATTGCTAGTTCTGGACACCATACTTTAAGACAGATGTGAGGGCCTTTGAGAAGGGCACAGAGGATATTGACGGAATGGTTCCAGAATGAGGGAATTTAGCTACAAGGTTAGGTTGGAGAAACTGGGGTTGTTCTCCTTGGAGCAAAGGAGATTGAGGGGGGATCTGTATTTTCTAATAGGTTAACATCTATTCTTTCAGTTCTGGTGTCATTCTAATAAATCATTTCTGCACTTCTCCACTGTCACAAAATAATATGTGGATCATAATATGTAGATCAGGAAGATGGTGTTGAGGTTGAGGTTGAAGATCAGCCACGATCAGCCACAAATGATGGAGCAGGTCAAGGGGCTGAGTGGCCTATTCCTGTTCTTATGTTCCTATAATTGTTCACAGTACTCCAGCTGTAATGTAACTAAGGTTCTATACAAGTTTAATATCACTGAGTGTTTGCAGACCACTCTCAGAGGGAGGGTGAACAGCCAGAGGTCATGGCCCATATTGGTACCAATGACATAGATGGAACAAAGGATGAAATTCTGCAGACAGATTTTAGGGAACTAGGAAGGAGACTAGCAAGCATTACCTCAAAGGCAATTTCTAGATTACTCCTAGTAACACTTGCTAGTGAGTATAGAAGTAGGAGGATAGAGCAGATGTGTAGCTGGAGAGATGGTGCAGGAGGGAGGACCTTAGATTCCTGGGACACTAGGACTGGTTCTGGAAAGGGCGGATAGGATGCACCTGAACAGAACCAGGACCAATGTTCTCCTTGCTAGTGCTATTGGGGAGGGCTTAAACGAATCTGGCAAGAAGGGAACCAGGATGTAGGATGAAATTTAATGCCCACAAAGAGGAGTCTGTCCACAAGTTGGAAAATCAGTGGCAACCCTGTCACATTCATATTGGGGAGGCCCAGTGGAATTTAGTCCCAATCTAGCACTTACCTGGGTAGCAGTGGGCCTCCCATTGAATCAGTTCCAGTGCAGGGTGGAAATCCCACCCCTGAGAGCCACCAGCCAATCAGAGCTGTCTAGTACTAGCAGTGCCACCAGGAATGGTGACCACTGCTGGTAATGTGCTCGGATCTTCACCAGGGATCAATGATGGAACCATGGAAAAAGTAAAGCCTGGGAGGAATGGGAGTAACAGGGAGGGGGCACCAATGAGGGGGAGGTGGTCGACAGTAAATGCATCCCTTGGGCCCCCCCCACTTCCTAATGCTGGGTTCCTCGATTGTGCATAGAGTGCCTAGGGATGGGGGACACCACATCCCCACCCCCAAGAAAGCCAACCTGACAGAGTTTGCTTTGTGGTTTACCTGTACAGCTGGTTCCCTACTTGCCACTGGTGGAATACCAGCAGCAGTGGAATGGAGCCCTTAACTGGCCCTTAAATAGCTACTTAAGGGCCTCACTTGACCTTTGGCTGGGAAGGCTGTCCTACACGCCCAGAGCATGATCGAGGGGAGTCAGGAAGGAAGCAGGATCTCCACCATGCACCCCCCCTGCCCCATCAAGCAGAACCCCCATCCCCTGCCTCCAAACAGCCCTCCAGGAGGGAACATTAAATTTGCCCCTAGATTAGATAGGTGGAATAAGGAACACAAAAGATTGGGAGAGACAGATTGCACTAAAATAAGAAAAAAATGGGGTCAGAGTAAGGGAGAATGCAGTATGATCTAAATTAGATTTATAGTGCTGGTATGTAAACACCCAAAGAATGGTAAATAAGGTTGGTGAGTTGGGGGGCACAGATAGCCACATGGGAATAAGATGTTGCTGTGATAAGAGAGACCTGGCTCAAAAAAGGGAATGGGTGTATACCAAATGTCCCTGCATACAAGGTTTTGACAAAAGATAGGGAAGAAAAGAAAGGAGGAGAAGTGGCACTATTGATTAAGGAGCATATTACAGTGTTGGAGAGAGTGAATGTCCTGGAGGGAGTCAAGGACAGAATCTATTTGGTTACAATTAAGAAACGACAGATGTACCATCACACCACTGGGTGTGTTCTACTGGCCATCAACTCATGGGAAAGATATAAAGGAACAAGTTTACAAGGAACTTACAGAAAGGTGAAAAAACTATAGAGTACTGATAATGGGAGACTTTAAATATCCAAATGTAGAGTTGGTTAGTAATAGTGTAAAGGGCAGAGAGAATTCCTGATGTGTATTCGAGAAAATTTTCTAGATAAGTATGTTTCTGCTCCGATGAGGAATGAGGAATTGCTGCATCTGGTTCTAGGCAATGAGATGGGTCAAGTGGATCAAGTGTCAGTAGAGGAACATTTAGGGAACAGTGATCATAGTATCATAAAGTTTAGGTTAGCAATGGATAAGTACAAGGGAAATCTAGAGTAAAGACATTTAATTGGAGGAGGGCCAATTACAGAAAGGTGAGAACAGATATAATCCAATTAACTTGGAATCAAAGATTGGCAGGCAAAACTGTAAAGAAATAATGGGCTGCCTTCAAAAAGGAGATGAATTGGGTACAGTTGAGGATGGATTGGAAAAATTGGGGTTGTTCTTCTTAGAGAAGAGAAGGTTGAGTGGAGATTTGCTACAGGGGTTCCAACAAAGTAGATAGAGTGAAATTATTCCCATTGATGGAAAGATCGAGAACCAGACAACACTGATTTAAGGTGATTGATCAAAGAATCAAAGGTGACATGAAGAAAACGGGGGCAGGCAGGAAAGTGGAATAAAGGCCACAGTCATATCAGCCAAGACCTTATTGAATAACAGAGCAGACTCGAGGGGCCAAATGGCTTACTCTTGCTCCTATTTCTTGTGTTTTCTTATGTTCTAAAATCTTTATTTACACAGTTGTTAGGATCTGCAATGCACTACCTGGGAGACGGGTGGAGGCAGATTCAATTGAAGCCTTTGAAAGAGAATTCTTTAAACACCTGAAGAGAAAAGCATTTTACGGGGGGAGGGGTGGGTTGACTGGGATGAGCAAAGAGCCAGCATGGCTCTTTGAGGCATGGACTGAATCGACTCCTGTGCTGTAACCATTCTATGATTCTAGCTTTCTAGAAATCAATCCCAATGTGCATTTTTATGACGCTATTAGCCTGCATTGCAATTTTTAATTGTTTATGCAGCTGTAGCCTCAGATCCCTCTGTTTCTCTGCTCATTTAGAGCTTTATTTTCCAAGGAGGATATTAAGGTTAATTTTCCTAATTTGCCAAATATGCCTATTGCGATGATTTCTGTGAGCCATCCACCCTTCTTAGGTGGTCCTTTACCTTCAGGGGCAGCGTAAAGAATAGAGCTACCAGAGGCACAAGAACCCCGTTGTAAGGTAGATTGCCCAGCGTCTCTGTACGACAGGTGATGGTGGATGCAGAAGTAAATAGGCACCATTGCCAATACTGGATGCTCCTGACCATTAATTTTCTGGTTCGGTCTCATGCCTGGATGATTACTTGTCTGACACACCGGGGATCATGGTGGAGTTGGGGGGAGGGGGGAAAGGGTGGAGCGGAGCACGTTGGAATGGCATGGGGAACCAGGAAATGACCGGCCTGGTTTCTGTCAGGTGGGGCACAAGTTGATAAAAGTCATCGAATAAGGTAAATCCATGTCAGGGTTGGCGGGAGAGACAACCTTAGCAGTGGGGTGGGGGAAATGCAGGGAAGCGGTGTCAATTGGAAGAGAGAAAGAGTGTCAATCATGGGTGAGGAAAGTTATTTAGTTGATTGGAGGGAAGGGGTGCTTAATCAGAAGGGTAAGGATCCTAGTGGGAGGAGGGAGGAGATCAATCCCAGGAGATGCAGTCTCAGTGAGGGTGAGGCATTTGCTGTTGCGGGTGATAGGGTGGTCTTGGGGATGTGGTCAGAGGTCTGGGGAAGCAGAGATTGGAGGCCTTGTGGGTGGTGGTGGTAGGTCCAGGGAAAGGTGTGGGAAGAGAATCTGAGGCCTGGCTGTGGAGGGTTGGGGGGGGTGAGAGCGAAAGTCGGAGGCCTCATGAAAAAGGTCGAAGCAGGCGGGGGTGCAGTGGGGGCCGTGGTGTGGACAATCAAGGGTGTTGCCCAGGCAGGAATGCTGGATGCAACAGGTTGGTGTAAAGGCACTTACCTCCTGGATCCAACAAGCCCTGAGGCTCAGGCAACCTGACCAACTACAGCTAAAGTTGGCAAGTAGAACAACAATGAGGTTTGCAGCCTCATTTCATATTTTAAAGTGCCAACCCGCCTCCTGGGTGCTGTTGATTACCTGCCCATCTTCCTACCTCAGTTAAAGCCAGCAATGGGCAAGTTGGATAAAAGCAAAATACTGCGGATGCTGGAAATCTGAAATAAAAACATAAAATGCTGGAAAAACTCAGCAGGTCTGGCAGCATCTGTGGAGAGAGAAACAGAGTTAACAGTTCGAGTCCATATGACTCTTCTTCAGAGCCAAAGAGAAGTAGAAATGTGATGAATTTTATACTGTTTAAGGGGGGTTGGAGTAGATGGAGCAAGATAAAAGGTCAGGGATAGGTAGGAGCTAAGGAGAGATTGACAAAGACGTCATGGACACAAGACAAAGGGACTGTTAATGGCATGGTAAGGACTAAAGAATGTGCTGAAAGAGGCAAAATGTGTTATAGCGGAACAAGGGTCTGTGAAAGCACAACATAGTAACAAGTTGCAAATGGCCCTGTGGGGATGGGAGTGGGGTTGGGGAAAAGGATAAAAAATGAATGAATAAATAAAAAAATAAAAATGAAAATAAATAAGAATAAAATTAAAATTGAAATTAATAAAAATTGTATTTAAAAAAGGAGTAGAGATGGAGGATAGAGTTCATGGTCTGAAGTTGTTGAACTCAATGTTAAATCTGGAAGACTGTAAAGTGCATAATTGGAAGATGAGGTACTGTTCCTCCAGTTTGCGTGGGGCTTCACTGGAACATTGTAGCAGGCCAAGGATGGATATGTGGGTGTGAGAGCAACAGGGAGTGTTGAAATGGAAAGCAACAGGAAGCTCTGCGTCATGTTTGTGGACTGAGCGAAGGTGTTCCGCAAGGTGGTCACCCAGTCTGCGTTTAGTCTCCCCAATTCAGAGGAGACCGCATTGGGAGCAGCGAATGCAGTAGACCAAATTGACGGAGGTGCAAGTAAAGCACTGCTTCACCTGAAAAGAGTGTTTGGGCTCTTGGACGATGAGGAGGGAGAAGGTAAAGGGGCAGTTGTTGCACCTTCTGCGCTTGCTTGGGAAGGTGCCATGGGAAGGGGATGAGGGGTTGGGGATGATGGAGCAGTGGACCAGGGTGTCAAGGAGGGAATGTTCCTTATGGAATGCTGACAGGAGGGGTGTGAGGAGAAGATATGTTTGGTAGTGGGATCATGCTGGATTTGGCGGAAATGGCAGAGGAACACCGGGTGATAGTCAGGGACCGGGGCCCCTCAGAAGTCCCAATGTACGAACTCCATGGGAATTGCCCGGGAAGTTTCAACCTCTGATGGGCAATTCCCCTGCTCCCCAGGGCCCTCCAAAAATGTCTCCAACTCTGAGTTAGAGTCAGAGATTTGGACGGTTCTGACTCACTTACCTGGAAGGTTACCCAGGAAATGTTAGAAAAAAACCATGTCTAACTCCTAGGTGAGTATAGAACTGACCACCCTCCCCCTGACTCACCCTTCA
The DNA here is from genome assembly GCF_964194155.1 of Cetorhinus maximus. Lineage (NCBI taxonomy): Eukaryota > Metazoa > Chordata > Chondrichthyes > Lamniformes > Cetorhinidae > Cetorhinus > Cetorhinus maximus. Next base: position 28,925,015 of record NC_135889.1, read on the forward strand.
ACCCTCTGATTCCCCCCATCTCTCTGACCATCCCCAACTCTTTCCGACCATCTGACCCCTTGACCCTCTGATTCCTCCCGACCCTCCGATTCCCCAGACATGACTTGACCCAACCTGCCTTTCTGCCACCCTGCACCGCTGACAGCCTACCCACCCTGCCGACTATCCCTGTCACTGTGCCCATACTGACACCCTGCTCACCCGGCCACTGTACCCAACTGGCACTCTATCCACTTTGCCAGCCTACCCACTTATCCACTTACTCCACTCACACTTATTCACTAACACACTGAAAAGATATTTAAATGTTCCAAAGACACGATGGGCTGAATGGCCTCTTTCTGGGCCATAACTTTTCTATGGTTCTATGACTTACCAAAATACAGCAGCTGGTGCTGTTAAAAGGGGCGTGGCTTGGCTTCTTCCGACGATCCTGCGCTACGAGGAAGGACTCCGAGAACAGGTACTCTCTACATTTCTGTAAAAGCCCAGTTAAGAAGTCCAGGTCAGAAATGCGGAGCTCCATCATGGGGTAAGATCATTGTCTGTTTGCCACTCCTTGGAAGATTTGGCCCAATGTTTCAGTTTGATGATCTTTCATCAGATATGCAAGAAGTTAGAGATACAGAGCAATACAGAGTCAGGGAATGGGGAAGGGTTATAGAACAAGAACAAAGGGAAGCTCTGTGATAGAGGAGAAGGCAGGAAAGATCAAATGACAAAAAGGTTCATGGTGCAAGGCAAAAAGGGGATGGTAATTGGACAAGTGAGCAAACAAAGAAATGGATCCAGAGCTGTAAATGGCAATAGCAGAATTATTATCTGCTGTCCCAACCTTGCAAGCAGTGGTTATAATCTGAAATTGTTGAACTCAATGTTGAGTCCAGAAGGCTGTAAAGTGACTAATTGGAAGAAGAGGTGCTGTTCCTCAAGCTTATGTTGAGCTTCGTTAGAACAATATAGAAGGTCAAGGACAGAAAAGTCAGAAAGGTAGGAGTTGGAAGGTGAAGATTATGCTTGTGGACTCAATGGAAATGTTCATTAGCCCGCATTTGTTCCCCACACTATGGAGAGGATGGCATTGTGAGCAATGAATATTGTATACTTAATTGAAAGAACTAAAAGTAAATTGTTTCACCTGGAAGGAGTGTTTGAGGCTCTTTACGGTGGAAGGGGAATAAATGAAAGTGCAGGTGTTTCATCTACTGGGCTTGCCTGAGAAGATGGCTTGAGAAGGGGAGAGGGTGTTGGCCTCAATATTCCCCTTTTAACCATAGATGCCAGGTCTCTCTACACCTCCACCAAGATGATTGATGGCTTCTCCACTTTGTTGAATGGAGGCCCAAGTAGTCTCCATCTAACACTGCCATCCACTGCCTGGCTGAACTATAGAACTTGTCCTTTGACTCCACTCACTTCTTCCAAATAAGAAGTGTTACTGTGGGAACCATATGAGTCCTATCTATTAATACAAACACAAAATACTACAGATGCTGAAAATCTGAAATAGAAACAGCAAATGCTGGAAATATCAAAAGTCAGGCAGCATGTGTGGAGAGAGAAACAGAGTTAGTGTTCCAGAACTGTGGCCTTTCACCCGAAAATTTAATTATGTTTCCAATATTTGAGTCCTAACTATTCCTGCCTTTTTACTGATTATGTGGAAAGTTTTTTATCCTAGTCCTACACAATGATTTCAGTGTTGCAGGAAATGTCTTCCAAAAAGAGGGAGTTGAGTTCATGGAGCTTAAATTTGTTGTTTCCCATCATGGCATAAGTACATAATTGGAAGAATGAATCTGTGAAATGGATGGACCAGATGTCTGTTTAATTCATTTCAAAATACAGCTATTGGAATTTTTCACAGCTGTAGTCCATTCTGTTATCTTTAGCTTAGACCGGACATCATGTATACACAATATGCCGATTGCAATTTTCTAACAGGAGCACTTAGTTGTTACAGGGCAACCCTCATTGTGTCAGTTAGGTTACTCTGTGCTTTCTAGATGTCATGCTGGACCGTCTGTGTGCTGCACATTATAAAACATCCAGTCTCAGTTTCTTGTATTTGCTAACATTCAACACTGAACATTAGAAGTGCTGAATGGACAATAGTCTCATACAAACAAAAAGATTTGCTGGAAACCCCTCACTCACTCAAACTTACCAGGAATGATCAATAAGCATCCATATAGAAAAAAGATAGATGAATATTTCATCAGAACTTGTCCACTCAAAAGGTTAAATGATTTTCTTCTTTCTGGCTGTTGCAGACCTGCTGTGTATCGAAGACCTTTTCTGTTTTTAGGATTGATAAGATTTTCTGCACACCTGGTCTTCTATTAGCACTCCCGGCAGGGACAATGGATCACCCTTTTCTCTTGAGATTTAAAAATGGGTGTGTTGTGAGAATGCTTTAAATATATTGTTTTAAAGGATTAAAGAAGAGAATTAGTCTAAACTGGTCCTCACTTTTCTCCCTCTCCTTTCTTTCTCCTTTCTCCCTCTCCTGTCCCCTCCTGTGTTTTCTCTTGTGTGTTTTTTTGTGTGCCTTTTCTCTTCCCTCCTCCAAACGATTCATTCACAAAGGAAGCTTGTAACTTCAAACTCCTGTAGTACAAATGCAAATACTGCCTCAAAGTGCATTTTCTGCTGCTTGAACCCTACAGTGCTTCTGCACACTCATTCAAACTTACCAGGAATGAACTATACACATAGGTGCAATTTATACACCAGATGGTACATCTTAGAAATATAGACAATAAGCGAGAAATATCTCGCATTATATCAGCATGAGGTATTCATGTATCAGTATATTGTACTGTGGAAAGAGGGTTTTCCTCAATTGATAAGTTGTTTGTATTGACTGGACATAGACTGCCAAACAAAAGCACTTCCCCTTAAGAAAGATAGGATGAATAAATGGAGTGTGGTTGTTCTCATGCACTTTTTAGTGCACAGTTGCAGAGAACATAAGAAATAGAAGCAGCGGCAGGCATATGGTCCCTCAAGCCTGGTCTGCCATTCAATAAGATCTTGGCTTCTTTGATCTTGGCCTCAACTCCACTTTCTTGCCTATTTTCCATAACCCTTGACTCCCGTATAGTCCAAGAATCTGTGTATCTCAGCCTTAAATATATTCTAGCCAGCCTCCACATTCCTCTGCAATAGAGAATACCAAAGATCCACGACACTCTGAGAGAAGAAATTCCTCTTTATCTTTGTCGTAATTGGGTGACCTCCTTATTCTGAAAGTGTGACCCATAGTTTTAGATTCCCCCATGAGGAGAAAAATTCTGTCAGCACCTACCCTATTAAGCCCTCTCACAATCTTATATGTTTCAATAAGTTAATTGCTCATTCTTTTAAACTTTAAGGAGTATAGGCCCAACCTGCTTAATCTTTCCTCATAAGGCAACCCCTTCATCCAGGAATCAATCTAGTGAACCTTCTCAGAACTACTTCCAACGCAAGTATATTCCTCCTTTAATAGAAGGCCAAAATTAATTGGGCAGGAGGGAGCAGTCTGGGAGCCCGTTACCTTCCTGCCTGATTAAGTCCAGGGCGGGAAGGCTTATGGAGTTGGCTCTTATCCTACCTCTGCCAAAAATTCTGGTGTTGGGAACTGCATTAGGAAACCAGCACCTCAGCCAGTTCCAGTATTTTCGGGCCCCAAATGCCACTGTCCCCGTTCCTAGCAGGACCACAAAATCAAGCCCTTTGCGTGCTCTTCACAGCTTACTTTCCCATCCATCTTTGTATCTAAGTAAATTTGGCTACAATGCACTGGGTACCTTTACCCAAGTCATTAATATAGATTGTAAATAGTTGAGGACCTAGCACTGATCCCTGTGGTAATAATAGTTTGCCAACTTGAAAATAACCCATTTAATTCAACTCTCTGTTTTCTGTTAGTTATCCATGCTAAGATACTATTGCCAACACTGTCTTGTGCAGTCTTTTATGTGGTACTTTTTCGAATGGAGATCCAAAGACACTATATCCAAAGGTTCCTATTTACACTACATCTGCTGGTTCCCTTTATCCATCCTGCTTGTTACATCCTCATAGGACTGTAATAAATTTGTCAAATACGATTCCATTTCATAACACCATGTTGACTGTGCCTGATTATATTATGATTTTTGAAATGTCCTGCTACTACTTCCTTAATAATGAATTCCAGCATTTTCCCAATGACAGTTAGGTCAAAATCCTGCAACTCCCTTCCTAACAGCACTGTGCGTGTTCCTATACAAGTGCAGCTGAGGAAACTGAGTGCAGATTTGGAGTTTGGTGAGAGGGGAAAGTTCAGTGAAGTGGGGGGGAAGGAGGTGTTTGTTTCCTTTTTCTATCTTTCTCACCCTGTATGGGTTGGTTCTTGCTCTACTACAGGGAAAGGAGCTAGCTGTTTGGTGAGTACCTGTTGAGTGGAAAAGGTCTATTCCATTCCTAAGGTTTAAAATAGTATACAAATTGGTGGTAAAGTTAATAAAATATCTAAAAAAGCAACAGAAATAAGTGAATAGTATACTTAAGTAATTATTAAAGGCACAATAATAATGGCATGATAGGTGATGTGTCAAGACTGCAGCATGTGGGAGTGCCTGCATAACATTGTGATCCAGGGCAAACACGTCTGCAGTAAGTGTTTATGGTTTGAGGAACTTCGGCTCAGAGTCATTGAGCTGGAGGCTGAGCTGCAGACTCTCCAGCACATCAGGGAGGGGGAAAGTTACCTGGATGCTTCGTACAGGAGGCAGTCACACCACTCAGGATAGGGTCTTCTGGTTTGGTCAGTGATCAGGGACAAGAGGGTGTGACTGTCAGTGAGGCAGGTAAGGGGACCCAGAGGGCAGGAGTGTCAGCCTCTGCAATTGTCCATTAGGTTTGAGATTCTCAGCTTGTTTGGGTGAGAGTCGGTGCTGCAGGGTGGACAAACAAACTGACCATGGCACTGTGGGACAGAAAGCCATCCAAGTGCGGGGAGCAAAAATAAATGTAGTGGTAATAGGGAACAGCATAGTGAGGGGGATTGACACTGTTCTTTGCAGCAAAGAGTGAGTGCCCAGACGATTGTGTTGCCTGCCCGGCCTCAGGGGTCAGGACGTCTGCTCAGGGCTGAAGAGGAACTTGCAGTGAGAGGGGGAGGATCCGGTTATCGTGGCCTATGTGGGTATCAATGACATTGGCAGAACTAGGAAAGAGGTTCTGCATAGGGAGTATGAGAAGCTACGTATTAAGTTGAAAAGCAGAACCTCAAAGGTTATCATCTCTCGATTCTTACCTGAGCCTCGTGCATATTGGCATAGGGTACATAAAATGAGAGATGAATAACGTGGCTCAAAGACTGGTGTGGGGGAAGTGGGTTCTGATTTGTGGGGCACTGGCACCAGTACTGGGGAAAGTGGGGGCTGTACTGTTGGGACGGTCTACACCTGAACCATGCTGGGACCAGTGTTCTTGCAAACCTCATAACTAGGGAAGTAGAGAGGGTTTTAAACTAAATAGTGGGGGCAAGGGATCAAATGTGGAAAGATGTGATATATCAAAGAGTAGAGAAAAGGCAAGAGAGGAAAACGGTAATATGGGAAATGAGGGTCGGAGAATGGCAGGAAGGGACAGTCACAAAAAACCTAAGGATGCACCAAAAATCAAGACAATATGTCACAAAGATAACAAAAAGACAAAACTAAAGGCTCTGTATCTGAATGCGCATAGCATTCATGACAAAGTAAACAAATTGATAGCACATATTGAAGTAAATAAATATGATCTGATAACCATTACAGAAACTTGGCTGCAGGATGACAAGGATTGGGTCCTGAATATTGAGGGGTAAATGACCTTCAAGAAGAATAGGAAGCTAGGTAAAGGTGAAGGGGTAGCACTGTTAATCAAGGATGGCATTTGTGCAATAGTTAGAGATAACCGTGGAGCAGGATGTAGAATCAGTTTGGGTGGTGATGAGGAATTGTAGGGGAAAGAAGTCACTAGTGGGAGTGGTCTACAGGCTCCTTAACAATAACTGCAATGTAGGACAAAGAATACAAGAAGAAATATTGGGTGCTTATGATAAAGGGACAGCAATAATCATGGCTGACTTTAATCTACAGATAAACTTGAAAAATCAGATTGGCAGTAGTAGCCTGGAATAGAGGTGTTATATGTGTGGTTTTACAATCTGTTGGTACCTGTTAAGATTGCAACCAATGCATCTATTACAGTAATTCCTCTCTCAATGTCAACTGACTCAACGTTGTTTCACTTTAACGTCGTTAATATAGTGTTAATATATCTGTTTAAATTTGCCATTTTCACTTTAACGTCATTTGCCACAGACTTCCTTTTCTGTGACCTGTCTGCTCACATGACTTTTCCCACAGTGCTTCCAGCCTTGACCTCAGTTCCTCTTCCTCCTGCTCCCAGCCTTGCCGACTCCCGGCCTTACCTCTCCCACCCTTGTCGCTCTCGGCCTTGCCTCTCCTGCCCTTGCTGACTCCCACCCTTGGCTCCTGGCCTCTGTTCTTACCTGAGTCCTCCAGGTCTATGCTTTGGTGGCTCTTACTCCTGGCTCGGCTCCTGGCTTTGTTCCTGAACTCATACGAAGAGCAGAATCGTCCCAGATTTTCACAAAGTGCAGTAGTAGGTAGGAAAAAGGAGGTGCCACAATGGCAGGTGTTCGCGTCGTATTGTCCCTTCACTGGTGCATCCTGCTTCATTAATAAAGCATTACTGGGAAACACGCCAGATCACTGAGGGGTGGCCTCTGATTTACCCCCACCCCGCCGTCACCTCAGGCCTTCAGTAATCTAGCCACCATACTTAAAGGGTGCCCCTGCACAGAGCTAGCACTCTCTAATGCATCAGAAGCCACTGCAAAGTCATGACTGCCAAAGGAAGCAAACATGCTGCCCACAAATTTAGCAACGCCTCCTTTGGGTGCTTACTGGATACAGTGGAGGCCCACCGTGAAGTCCTCTACCTCAGCTCTGGGCGAAGACCAGCAAGCAAGGTCACCAATCCAGATGGGTAGCGGTAGTCAGCCACAGGGCTGACTCGATGGTGCTGGTCATTGCTGCCAGAATATTGGGGGCAGGCATCACAGAGTTCCGCCATTCTCTCTGTGTGCTCTCAGCACCTTTGAGCTGGGGCTGGCCCCCAACACTTCAGCATCTGTAACCGGTGATGCTGTGCTCCTGCAGGGAACGGGTGCTGAAGGCTAAAGGATCAGGTGCACCTAAAGTTTCACCGCTGCATCTCTATATATGACCCGGATCACAGAGCACAAGAGAGCTGCCCTTAGCCAGACATTCACAGAGGTAATGTGAAGATCTATGGAGCGTCCTCACTGCATGTGGTCATCATCCACCTGGAATCGAGGACTGTTAGGGGCTCCACTGCGTCTCAATGTCATGAGCCTATCAGTGAGGGTATGTGCACTGCAATCAGCCACACAGGAATCAAACGTTCACAGATGCAAGGTGAGGATGTGGGGACTGTCCTCACTGCATCTCGTCATCATCCTCCATGGATCTTGTGGCTATGAGGGCCTCCCGACTTGAATGGTCAGTGTGTAGTGCACTCATTGGCGCCTGCCTCGTCTGGCCAGTGCAATGGCCTCATCACCGTCATCCTCGCCTTTGAGGACCTCATCATCGTCATCCCCTTCGAAGTCCTCCTCATCGGAGGATACGTGCAGCTCCTCCATCTCCTCTTCAGACAGGTCCTTCCCCCATTGCAGCGCCAGGTTGTGGAGTGTGCAGGAAGCGACGATGACGCCTGACACCCTCAGGGGACTGTATTACAATGCTCTACCGGACCTGTCGAGGCACCGGAACCTCATTTTGAAAATGTAGATCATTAGCTCCACCAAAGTCCGGGTTGTGGCATGAGCTCTGCTGCAGTCTGACAGTCGCCATCAGCCATGTCCTCTGTGAGTAGCTCATGTCACTGAGGAGCCAACCAGCCTCTCTAGACATTGGAAGACGTCAGGGATCTGAGACCTGCTAAGGATGTAGGAGTCATGGACGCTCCCTGGGAATCATGCTCAGACCTGCAGGATGCGTTTGTGGTGGTCATACATCAACTGAACATTCAGCGAGTGGAAGTGTTTACAATTGACTTAGTTGACTGCCTGTTGTCATGGAGACCTAAGCGCCACATGCGTGCATTCGATGGCACCCTGCACCTGTGGAAAACCTGTGATCTGCGCAAATCCCAGCGCTCTTGCTTCCTGGCTTTCCTGGTCCCTGGCAAAATGCACAAAGTTCTGCGCTTTTGTGAAGATGGCACCCATGACCTCCTGGAGACACTTGTGGGTGGAGGCTTGTGAGATCCCACACAGGTCACCTGTGCAGTCCTGAAAGAAGCCACTGGTGTAAAAATTGAGTGCCACGGTCACTTTCATGCCCTTCATGCCCCTGTCGTGCCAAATCCTGCAGCAGGTGGCATATGTGACTAGCCAGTTCCCTATACATGCGCAGTCTTCGGTGACACTGGTTCTTAGTCATTTGCAGGAATGACAGGCAGTGTCTATAGATCCTGGGTCTAGCGAGGTGCCTACGAGTGATGGCTCGCTGTGGATCTTCAGCTGCATGCACAGCAGGCCCTGCCGCCCCTTCATCTTGACGGAGGTGCTCCTCCCTTTGCCGAGCCAAGCGCCTCCGCTGCTCTCTTCTCTGCTCTCTGTAAGCCATGAGGCATACCGCTAAATCACCAGGCTCCATAAACCTGATGTTCTCCTCCTGCAAGATCAAAGAGAGAGACACGTGGGTTAGCTTGGGTATACTAAGAACCTCTCTTGGTTAAGTCTGAAGGCCACTTCATGCATACAGGTGAATGCTGGCCATCACTTGTATGGTCAGTGTGTAGTGCACTCATTGGCTGCCTGAAACCCACCCACCTCCACCCCACTCCACTTGACCAATTGGCAGTAGCTTCAGCCATTGGACTGCATGCTGTGCTCTCAGTTCAGGCGCAGGCATTCTCCTAACCCGCACCGCACTGCTGCGCTGCTATCTTGAATCATGAGGGATACTGGTCCAAAGCTTAATAAAGACTTTGCAAGGGGCTGTGAGCGCCTCCGCCAGTGACTGCACCATAGAAAGCTTTTGCAAGGCGATTGTAAAAACTTGCCCAGTCGGCCAATTGCTCTGCTGCCCCCCCTAAAACACACATTAATTTGCAACCTGTGCCCAAGGGGTGAAATGCTGTGGAGCATTTGGTGGCATATTCATGCTTTTGCATTGCTTGACTGGGCAGAAAAGCTTCAGAGGCCCAAATTCAAGCATGTCCATGGAGCTGTAGCTGAACAGTCTCAAGCTGCGGAAGAATACTCAATTTGACAAGCTTTTCCAAGTACGTGGCCTTCCCTCACCGCCCCTCCACACCCCCGGCATGTGCTTGAGTATTTCCTTCAGTCTGAGGGTGCTGCCTTGCCCCCTGTCCCCCATCCCCCCCGTCCCCCATCCCCCCGCCCCCCCGTCTGACCCGCACTTGAGCCCTTGCCCCGGTACCGCACTGAAAGCCAGCTGGGGAAAAGTAACTTCCCTGTGCCCCCCATGAATGCACAGCGCCTCTTCCTTGATGTCCTACTCGTGAGCACTGTGCAAGGTTGTGTGCACTCACCTCCGAGTTCCCCTTGAAGTTCAGGTTACCAGGTGCATGCCTTTTAAAGGCAGTCGTGAAGCACACCGTTCTGAAGTCACGCCAACGTGGGCAGTAAATTTAACATGAGGGGATGATTCCGGTGAGCAGGGCTTAGAATTAGATGCAAATGTATTAAAACGATGATCCCAACATGCAGTGGTGGGAAACACAGCCCACCATTGACGGATGGAGCAGACGATCGCAAACCGATTTGAAGACAACATGAAACCAATTTTTGACCAATATGCATATTGCATATTGTCTCCTCCACCGGCCCAGCTCTCCATGACGCCCAAAGCCAACGGGGCCAGGAAATTCCAGCCTAAGTCTTGGGCTTCATCTAGTGGCAGAAGCTGGTCCGTGCAGGTAGCTGCTACCCGCACTAACCAACTGCTACTAGATGAGCCTGGTCAAACTAAGAGTACATTGTACTGAGGTGAATGCTGTATTTTTAAAAAATAATTTAATTTGTATATTGTATTTCTTTCATAACTTGAGGTGCATTTTATTCTGCAAGTTATTTCAGCTAAAAATACACAGAGCTGCAAACGTATGGTAGAGTATTTCAACTTGTATATTGATTTTTTTCCAGGCGAGAAATGTTCGAAGGAACATAACTCAGGCTTTAACATTGATTTCTATGGAAACCCGGAATTCATTTAAAGTTGTTTCACATAATGTTGTGATTTTCAGGAATGCAACCGTAACTTTAAGTGAGGATTTACTATAACTTTGCAACTATTTCTTTTAAGACTCTCGAACGTAAGCCATGATGTCCAGGGGATTTGTAAGGCTTCAGTCTCATCACTCGACTAGTACTTTTTTTTCTCCAGTGATAAATTTGTTTTAAGTTCCTCTCTCCCTTTTGCCCTCTGCTTTTCTACTATTATTGGGATGTTTTTGGTGTCTTCTACCATGAAGACAGATACAAAATACTTATTCAATTTTTTTTGTCATTTCCTTGTTTTCATGATTAATTCCCTCGAAGAGCAAAATGAACGTTTAGGAATCGTGTCCAAATGTAGCCTATACCCTATAAATCATTTAAACACTACCGAAAAACCTCTCAGATAAATAGTTTTATGTGCTTGTCACCAGAACTATGAGAAAAGGTGAACAGGCTGGGTCTCTTTTCTCTTGAAAAGGAAAAGCTGATGGGTGACCTAATGGAGTCCAAAGGCAGGTAGGACCCATGGGTAAGGCGGGGAGGTAGATCCCAAATCCACCCCAGTCAGAACCGCATGCTGTTGGCACCATTCTGTTTACATGCTGGCTATCCAGCCACCTGAGCCAACCAGCCACCCAAGGAGTCCAAGCTGCTGTGGCAACATACATTTTTACATGCATATTGTAGCCTGGAGATATGGATTGTGATGGCAGAGGCTCCAATTTCTTTCCATCACATAGCTGACCAGGAATTTCTCCCACTGTTATCACCTGCCATCTGTATATGTTGGAAGGATTTACAACTTGATATTCAACCTGTTTGTCCACATTATGAACATATCTCCCTTGGCCATCGAATCCTGGAGTGGGATCTGATCCTGAAACCTCTGGCTCAGAGGCAGGGATGCTATCATTGCATCACAAGGCCTCCAGGAGTGACCTAATAGTTGTCATTGAAATTATGAAAGAGTTGACAGAGAGAGTGTTTCCATTAGTGGGGAAGAGCAAAATTAGGGACCATCCATATAAGATAGTTACCCAACTATCAAATAGGGAATTCAGAATAAATTTCTTTACCCAGAGAATGATGAGAAGGTGTAAATCACTACCACAGGGAGTAGATGAGGTGAATAGTATAGATGTGTTTAAGGGGAAGCGAGATAGGCATAGGAGAGAGAAGGGAATAGAGGGTTATGCTGTTGGAGCTTGATGAAGAAGGATGGCTTCAGGAAAGTATAAACACCATTACATTGGAGAGACCAAACGCAGACTGGGTGACCGCTTTGCGGAACACCTTTGGTCTGTCCACAAGCATGACCCAGACCTCCCTGTCGCTTGCCATTTCAACACTCCACCCTGCTCTCATGCCCACATGTCTGTCCTTGGCCTGCTGCATTGTTCCAGTGAAGCTCAACGCAAACTGGAGGAACAGCACCTCATCTTCCGACTTTACAGCCTTCCGGACTGAATATTGAGTTCAACAAGTTTAGATCATGAACTCTCTCCTCCATCCCCACTCCCTTTCCGATCCCCCTTTTTTCCAATAATTTATATAGATGTTTCTTTTCCCACCTATTTCCATTATTTTTAAATGTATTTCCATCCATTGTTCTATCATTGCCTTTTAGCGTATTTCGATCCCTTCCCCCCACCCCACCCCCACTAGGGCTATCTGTGCCTTTATTATCACATTCCTTAGATAATATCACCAGCTTCAACACCTCTTTGTCCTTTTGTCTATGACATCTATTGGTTATCTCCACCTATCACTGGCCCTCTATCCAGCTCTACTTGTCCCAGCCCCCTTAAACCAGCTTATATTTCACCTCTTTTCTATTTGTCCTTAGTTCTGTTGAAGAGTCATACGGACTCGAAACGTTAACTGTGTTCCTTTCCGCAGATGCTGTCAGACCTGCTGAGTTTTTCCAGGTATTTTTGTTTTTGTTTTAAACACCAACACAGGTGGCTTGGGCCAAATGACCTATTCCTGTGCAGTATATTCTATGTAATTCTGTGTAAATAGCTTTAATTTTTTTTTAATTCCTATTGATTTTGCAGTCACCAGCCAACACAGGTAGGCTTCCAATGTCGCCTCCAGTTGACTCTGAGGCCTCAGGTCTTGATTTGACAGATGCAGACATAGAAGAAGAAAAGCTAAAGAAGAAATTGGGTGAGTTAGCCAGTAATATCAGTGACAAAGGCCCTTCATCTGATGAGGAAGAGGTAAAAAGGAAAATCGAAGGACCACGAGAAATGACTTCATCCAGTGAAGACCTGCACAATGAGGCTCTAAAGGTATGACATAATCTTTGAAGTGAGGCTGGGTTTGTACTGTTTAGGATGCTTGAATCATTCAGGTAAAGCACACCTGGTAAATTTTGAGAGATTACCTGGTTAGCTCAAAAGGTAAATTTTGTTATCAGCTGCTAAGTATAATGTTCAATGGTTCATTGCCCATCTCTTCAACAGATTAAAGGCACTGTGGTGACAGTGGATTAGCTGTATTCTTTGGACATAGTTTCCGGCCTACTATTCACCTCTAAGCAGGTTCCCAATTTTGTAGCTTCTTTTCAGAGGAAGGCATCATTCAAAGGCTAGGCGTATCCCATTGGTTGAGAGACAACACTAGAATATGAATCCCACCTTAAGGCATCCTGAAACCAATAGTCATGGCTAATTTGATAGCATCGTTGGAAGGAGCATAGAAATTTAACTTTGCCTGGCTTCTAGTAATGGAATGATGTGGGGTAAAAGGTAAATAGAGAAAATATGAAAATATGAACATATTTGTTGAAATCATAGTTGAACATCAACAAAAAGTGTGTACCAAGGCAAAAACTGAGCAAACATTTGAATGTAATGGGACCTAAATGTGGAGAAAATGGGATGAAATAAAGCTTACAGGTGAACAGTATGGGTAGTCTGAGAGCAAGTGAGTAGATAAACAATTCAAGAGATGAGAATATTTTTAAATTTTTCCCTAGTGGTTCATTAGGTGTGGTACTGAACCCTACAGATCCAAAAGGTTCCAGACACTGATCTTCAGGTGTTATCAGCCAATTTTGCATTGGACCATCACAGTTGGCTTCAGCATTTCAGTTAGAAAGTAAAAAGAGGTCATTCAGCAGATCCTGATTACCATTCAGTGACCATGCTGGAGGTGGTGTTGAACAAGATTAGGTTAGGGCTTGGTTGAGGTGCCTCCAGTTACTCGCACTAACATGAATAATGGTTGTTTAAATAAGTTAGCAGAGAGCTGCCACTGCCTATTAAACTCTACCCAGGACAAGTCTCCAGCTTCCTGCATTATGGATGAAAATGATGATGAGGGAGGAAGATTTCCAATTCGACATGGTTATTGCTGAAACCTGTGCTTGAACCCTGTTGCTTTACTATTCAATCAAAGAGAAAAGGTTGGGTTTGGCTGATAGTGGCCAGAGCATAATTTCACAAGATAAGTGCACCACAACTAGTAGAAGAGCTGATTGTATGGGGGAGGCGATGACAAAGTGGTATTGTCGCTGGACTTGTAATCCAGAGGCCCAGGGTAATGCCTCCAGGAACCCGGGTTCGAACCTGGACGGACCACCCAGCATTGACCGAGGCACCAGAAACGACAATGGCAAACTCAGCCCTGTCGACCCTGCAAAGCCCTCCTGACTAACATCTGGGGACTAGTGCCAAAATTGGGAGAGCTGTCTTGCAGACTAGTCAAGCAACAGCCTGATATAGTCATCCTCACGGAATAATACCTTACAGATAATGTCCCAGACTCCACCATCACCATCCCGCCACCAGCAGAGGTGGCGGCACAGTGGTATACAGTCGGGAGGGAGTTGCCCTGGGAGTCCTCAACATTGACTCATGAAGTCTCATGTCATCAGGTCAAACATGGGCAAGGAAACCTCCTGCTGATTACCACATACCGCCCTCCCTCAGTCGATGAATCAGTGCTCCTCTATGCTGACACATCATTTGGAGGAAGCACTGAGGGTGGCAAGGGCACAGACTGTTCTCTGGGTGAGGGACTTCAATATCCATCACTAAGAGTGGCTCCGTAGCACCACTAATGACCGAGCTGACCAAGTCCTAAATGACATAGACTGGGTTTGCGGCTGGCGGTGAGGGAACCAACACTTGACCTTATCCTCACCATCCTGCCAGCTGCAGATGCATCTGTCCATGACAGTATCGGTAGGAGTGACCACCGCATAGTTGTTATGGAGATGAATTCCCACCTTCACATTGAGGATACGCTCGATCGTGTTGTGAGGCACTATCACCATGCTAAATAGGATAGATTTCAAACAGATCGAGCAACTCAAGACTGGGCATCCATGAAGTGCTGTGGACCATCAGCAACAGCAGAATTGTACTCAAACACACTCTGTAACTTCATGGCCCAGCATATCCCCCACTCTACCATCACCATCAACCCAGGGGATTAACCCTGGTTCAATGAAGAGTGCAGGAGGGCAGGTCAGGAGCAGCACCAGGCATACCTAAAAATGACTACTTGCGTGCCAAACAGCATAAGCAGCAAGTGAAAGATAGAGCTAAGCGATCCCAGAACCAACAGATCAGATCTAAGTTCTGCAGTCCTGCCACATCCAGTCATGAATGGTGGTGGACAATTAAACAATTCACTGGAGGAGGTGGCTCCACAAATATCCCCATCCTCAATGATGGAGGAGCCCAGCACAGCAGTGCAAAAGATAAGGCTAAAGCATTCGCAACAGTCTTCAGCCATAAGTGCCGAGTGGATGATCCATCTCAGCTTCCTCCAGAGATCCCCAGCATTACAGATGCTAGTCTTCAGCCAATTCAATTCACTCCACGTGATATCAAGAAACAGCTGAAGGCACTGGATACTGCAAAGGCTATGGGCCCTGACAACATTGCGGCAACAGTACTGAAGACTTGTGCTCCAGAACTTGCCGCGCCCCTAGCCAAGCTGTTGCAGTACAGCTACAACACTGACATCTACCCGGCTATGTGGAAAATTGCCCAGGTATGTCCTGTACCCAAAAAGCAGGACAAATCCAAACCGGCCAATTACCAGTTATTACCAATTACCAATTATCAGTCCACTCTTGATCATCAGTGAAGTAATGGAAGAGATCATCAACAATGCTATCAAGTGGCACTTGCTTAGCAATAACCTGCTCACTGATGCCCAGCTTGGGTTCCACCAGGGCAACTCAGCTCCTGACCTCTTTACAGCTGTGGTTCAGGCATGGACGCCCGAGGTGAGGTGAGAGTGACTGCCCTTGACATCAAGGCCGCATTTGACCGAGTGTAGCATCAAGGAGCCCTAGCAAAACTGGAGTCAATGGGAATCAGGGGGTAAACTCTCAGCTGGTTGGAGTCATACCTAGCACAAAGGAAAATGGTTGTGGTTGTTGGAGATCAGTCATCTCAGCTCCAGGACATCACTACAGGAGTTCCTCAGGGTAATGTCCTAGGCCCAACCATCTTCAGCTGCTTCATCAATGACCTTCCTTCCATCATAAGGTCAGAAGTGGGGATGTTCGCTGATGATTGCACAATATTCAGCACCATTCGTGACTCCTCAGATACTGAAGCAGTCCATGTCCAAATGCACAAGACCTAGACAATATCCAGGCTTGGGCTGACAAGTGGCAAGTAACATTCGTGCCACACAAGTGTCAGGCGATGACCATCTCCAACAAGAGAGAATCCAACCATCGCCCCTTGATGTTCAATGGCATTACCATCACTGAATCCCCCACTATCAACATCCAGGGGGTTACCATTTACCAGAAACGGTACTGGACTAGCCAAATAAATGCTGTGGCTACAAGAGCAGGTCAGAGGTTAGGAATCGTGCGACGAATAACTCACTACCTGACTCCCCAAAGCCTGTCCACCATCTACAAGGCACAAGTCAGGAGTGTGATGGAATATTCCCCACTTGCCTGGATGAGTGCAGCTCCTACAACACTAAAGAAGCTGGACACCGTCCAGGACAAAGCAGTCCGCTTGATTGGCGCCACAACCACAAACATTCACTCCCTCCACCACCGAAGCACATTAATAGCAGTGTGTACCATCTACAAGATGCACTACAGGAATTCACCAAGGCTCCTTATACAGCACCTTCCAACCCCACGACCACTACCACCCAGAAGGACAAGGGCAGCAGATAGATGGGAACACTGCCACCCGGAACTTCCCCTCCAAGTCACTCACCATCCTGACTTGGAAATATATCGCCGTCCCTTCACTGTCGCTGGGTCAAAAACCTGGAACTCCCTTCCTAACAGCACTGTGAGTGTACCTACACCACATGGACTGCAGCAGTTCAAGAAGGCAACTCACCACCACCTTCTCAAGGGCAACTAGGGATGGGCAATAAGTGCTGGCCCAGCCAGCAAAGCCCACATCCCATGAATGAATTTTTTAAAAAGTGCTCATGTGAACAGGATCAGATCTCCCATTGTGATTGCATGATCTCCGGAATGTAACTATTGAAGAAAGTTACATGGAACAAAGCAGATGTGCAAATTGTGAACAGCAAAATGGGTGGAACAGTATGTTAGCCTGTCCTTGCACTTCAGTGTTAAAATCAAGCAGACTGATAGCATTAAAGTCACTTCTGTTTGGTGTTTGATTCACCACAAAAAATGATTATCCAAAATTTTGTACAAATTGGCAATCTGATTCTTAAAGACCATGCAATAGTTGGTGTGGGAAATGGAAAAATGTACTTTTTGCTGGTTGGGGTAGAGTTTCCATTTTGGACACATTCGACAATCTGAGTGCAAATTGTACATGAAATTGCACTGCTTTTCCAAAATGAAGTTATAGCTCAAGTTTCCGTGCAAACTCATTTGCGTAATAACGGCATGAAATCATCCATGAGCTGGCACAATCAGGCAATGTAATAAAATGCAACTGTGTAGTTTTTATCCTTGCATTTTTAAGATTGATAACCTGCTGCAGTTTTATTGATACATTCAAAAATGGCTGTATCACAAAAATAAACATTTTACTAAGTGTCTACTCCACCACCTATGACTAACCTGAGTTTAAAATCACTGAAAATGACTTTAAAAAAGTAAAACCATTTACTATTGTCATTGGTATACACTAGGCAGTTTCTTAGCTTCTTAATTATTCTTTGATGTTTAAAAACTTTTAAAACATGCCCACTAGTGCCTTTGCACCTAAAAAAAATGCTTAAGAGCCTCCTTGAAGGGCTGCAAAAGGGTGCAATTGGCTAAAATTTACCATGCTCATTATTTTAATGGGAGAGTGGGGGTCAATTTTGCGTTAAAGATCGTGGAAACTAGATAAAGAATCAACGTAGATTGCACTTAGGATTCCATGATTTCATTTGTTGGATCTTGGCTGGTTTGAAGCAAATTGTGCTGTTAGAACAATGCAATCTAGCAAAACTCTAGGCCATCATTGGATTAAAGGGAAAGGTTTGATAGAGGTTATTGAAGTTTGATCTCTCCTGACATGCCCACATTGAAATATCTGGATCTGTAATTGCTGGTCCTGGGTTACTGATGCGGTTGACAAGTCTGGTTGGAAGCATTTCTGAAGGTTTCATCAGTTCCTTCCCTTCCCTGATACTTTTGCAACTAATAAATTAAAACAAAAAATGCACACAATTTTTAATGTCCCTATGATTTTTATCCTGGGTTGCTGACAGCCATGTCCTGAGGATTAATCTTCAATTCCCAGAGATCACATGGCAATTTGAAAGGCTTAGAAATCCTATTTACTGACAGTTAGTGATATTGTGCCTCAGATGTCATCACACTTGTCATTTGGTGACTCATCAGCATTTCATCCTTATTGAAATCATTGAGCTCTATAGGAACATGCAAAGGGATTTTTATCCTCAAGAACTTAAATTGCAGCTTGCGAGAAAAAGTGTGGTAGAACAATGTTGGCAGGAAGAAACATGCTATTGCAAAAATTACATTCCTCACAACAACAGAAACTAATGCAAGGAAAAAAATGCAATAAAATATCAATGGTTATTTATATTTCCAACTTAATCCCAACTTTTGAGTCCAACCTCGGGAGGAAAGATCAGCACTCTCGTCATGTCATGTACCCATTTAAGATGGACAAGCTGAGGGCAGAGGGCACCATTCATCAGAAGAAAGTGAAATTTGGCTGATTATGATTACCATAATTGGCACATTACAACATGGCTAGTGCTGCCAACACTTCAGCCTCTCTCTGCTGCAGATTGTCTTTTCTAACACGCATTTGCTTGATGAGGTTGTGCATTGCTCAAAATCAGGGCTGTATGTGTGTGAAGTGAGAAAACAAGCAATTTCCAAAAATGAAAATGTGTAAAGAGCAGTTCTCGTCTCATGTTTCTAATGACACACATTTCATGGGATTGGAAGAGTTAAGGAAGGACTGGTTGCAATCCCGAAATATGAATTAATATATTCATCTATAGTACGTTGCAGAACCCCTCAGCATTGCTGAAATTCGCTTCCAGAAATACGTTATAGTTACCTTGCTGGAGTAAACCTGAAAGTAAATTAATACCTTCCTCAACAATGTTTAATGTTAATCCCTCGTATTGTAGTGCTCAAAATCTAAGAAAAATACTCCAATAAGATTTTGTTGCTACATGGAAAATGGGAATGTAATAATCAGTTCTGAAATTGAAGGCTGTAACTTCTACCATTTGCTTCTCCTAGACCATCGCGGTGGGCTCCCATTACCAAATCACACCTTATCCCCTTACTTCTTTACCACTTTTTCCTCCTTTGAGCATCTCGCCATGTACCCTGACTCACCTGTCGTTGAAAATCCTTGGTTTCTACTGTGAATACAAGTACCATGCCAGCTTTCTCACTGAGTCACTGCATTGAAAGATTTCTCAACCTTGGTGATTTCAATCTCCATTGGATCTCATCATGCTCTCTCTCCTCCCTCAATCTCTTCTTCCATAAAACGCACCCCCCCAACCCATATACATGGCCACCCCCTTGACCTTGTCATCTCACATGACTTCACTACTCCCTTAGTATCAATCACAGATCCTTCTTCCTTCCCCCAACCATACCTCCTTCTGTGCCTGTCCTTGGAAAACATTCACTCCCACTTCACTTACAAATGTACTTCCAAAATTGCAACTGTCTCGCTTTGACCCTCCATTCACCACAATATTTCTGCAGTTACTGACTTGCTCAACTGTACCCTCACTTCCAACTTTGATGCCTGAGTCCTCATTAGAACCATTACTTTGTCTCACCCTCACCATTTCCCTGGTACGACCCTCATCTCCACTTCCCTCAGGCCAAGTTGACACAGATGTGAACGAATATGGTTTAGCCATTCACCGTCAGATCTGGCTGGACCATATATAGCATGGTTGGGTCCTGCGCACTATTCCAGGATTATCCTGGAATGCAACAGCAACCCCAGGTTTCTTTCCTCAACTGAAAATCATCTTCTTAAACCCTCTTCCCATGCCTCCTCCACCCTTACCCCCAATAACAAATGCAAGAAGCTAATGTACTTCTTTGACATTAAGATTGAGACCATCCAATCTTCTACTGGGGCCACATACCTGCATCCCCTATCCCACCGGACCAAACATCCTCTAAGGTTTCACCCTGCTCCAGTCCAAACTTGTATCTTTCTTTTGTTCTTCTCCTATTGCCCCTCATGCCCTTGCCAAGTTTGTCTTGTCCATGAGACTCACCTCCCAATCTCTTGACTCTATTCCCATTAAACTACTGACCACCCAACTTCCTTTCCTGGCTCTCATGTTAGCCAATGTTGTTAATGATTCTCTCTCCTCCGGTTCTGCCCCTCCTTCAAAATCTGTCAGCATCACCTGTCGCCTCAAAAAACCAAGTCCTGACCCCATCGCCTGCCCCATCCCCAACCTCCCTTTCCTCTCCAAAGCCCTTAGATGTGTTGTTGCCTCCCAAATCTATGCATATCTTTCCTGGAACTCCATGCTTGAATCCCTCTGCCCATGCCACAGTATTGAAATGGCTTATCAAAGTCACAAATGATGTCCTATGTGACTGTGACAAAGTTAAACTATTTCTCTTCGTCCTTTTTGACCTGCCTGCAGCCTTTGACACACCATCCTCCTCTAACACTCCTCCACTGTTGACCACCTGGGTGGGACTGCACTTGCCTGGTTCCATTCTTATCTACCTAATCGTAGCTAGAGAATCACCTGCAATCTGCAACGGCTTCTTTGTCTGCTTCCACGCAGTCACCTCTCGTGTCCCACAAGGATATATCCTTTTCCTTTATCAACTGAGAACATGTCATCAGTTTCCACATGTACACTGATACACTCTACATCATCATCACCTCTCCTGACCTGCCAATGTCTATAAATCATTAGGCTGTTTGTCCGACATCCAGTACTGGATGAGCAGAATTTTCATTTTGGCCAACATTCTTCCTTCAATGAACACCAGAAAACAGATTATCTGATCATTCAGTCACCTGCTGATCGTGACATTTTCTGTGCATAAGGTGGCTACATATTTGTCTACATAACAGTGGCTTTCAGCAACATCCTGATGAGATGCAAGCCACTGCGGCTAGGTCCAGGAGGACGAGCTGGTTATTCTGAACTGACCACTGGAAAATCTGAGACCAATCCACTTTTTGCCTGTTTCTCCTTCCCTTTATGTTGGAATTTACTACCATTTTGCTTATTGTGTATTGTTATCAACCATAGCAATATGGCTGACATCAACAAAACAGCATCAATAAGTAAGGACATCTTTCCTGTACCAGTGAAGTACGCTTTATATATGCTAAATAGGAAATATTTATTTTTTATGGAATCAGTTTAAACATCAGGCCATTGCTGTCACCAAGTAAGACGATGAACCTTTAATGTAGAAAGGTAACACGTTTGTTCTCAGCTTACTGATGCGATAGTCCATGCGATCCACATCTTAATGAAAGGAAGCTTTTCTAGCGTTCCATTAGCTCATTGTTAAAAGGAAGAAGGAGTTACCCCTTCACCCCATTAACCTGAAAAGCAACTCTGTGTAATTTGGTTTCCTAATGGTTCTTTTGAATCGGTTCCCTTTTGGTCTTTAGTAGCTATAGAGAATGTCTGACTGGATGAATATAGTGTGCATTTTTGTTTTGTTTTGATATTAAGTAATATAAATGTGAGACATAAACATTTTCAGATCCATTCTCGTGCTGATAGCATTAGGGAATATAACCTATTGACAGAATCAGCAATAAGCAACATCTTGCCTAATATTGGCCTTTCTCCTCCCATAGTTCTCATCAATGGTCCATCTTGTTTTGTTTTGCAGCAGAAATATGGCCTTTTCATTCAAGCATAAGCATTAATTGGAGTTGAGCCGATGAGGGTCAACAGTGCAGAAAAATACAGAGAAGGAAGTACTGTAGGATCTTAATGATTCTACCCAGAATCAACCATCTAGACCAGAATTAACTTAGCCTATGCTGTTAGCTAATGTCAGCTGGTGCAGCAGAAGGGGCACTACTGTTGTCCACCTCAATCCTGGATCGGGAGGAAAAAATAATTAATCATAATTTCTACTCCTCACCACTATTGAGTAACACCTGTGGAGAGAGAGACAGAGATAACGTTTCGAGTCCTGAGATCTGTAGAAGAGACATACGGACTCAGAATGTTATCTCCGTCTTTCTCTCTACAGATGCTGTCAGACCTGCTGAGTTTTCCCATCATTTTTTGTTTTTGTTTCAGATTTCCAGCATCTGCAGTATTTGGCCTTTATTATTATAATCGAGTAACATCTGTTGTATGGCAATAACAATTGAATGAGAACAAGACCAGACTTGGCTGCATTACCCTACATGACTGTGAAGTTTGTTGGTACTACCCAAGGCCATACATGAGACACCACAGCGTATCTAGACCCAAAATCACAGAATTGTTACAGCACAGAAGGAGGCCATTCGGCTTGTTGTGTCTGCGAGTTCTCCATAGGAGCAATTTACCTAGTGCCATTCCTCCAACTTCTCCCTGTAGCCCTGCACATTCTTCCTTTTCAGATAACAATCCAATCCCCTCTTGAATGCCTCAATCGAACCTGCCTCCATTACACTCTCAGGCAGTGCATTCCAGATTCTAACCACTCATTGCATAATAAAGTTTTTTTCCTTATATCGCCATTGCTTTTTTTGCATATAACCTTAACTCTGTCCAGACCGCTCATGATGTTGAATACATCTATCAAATCTCCTCTCAATCTCCACAAGGATAACAGTCCCAACTTCTCCAATCTATCTACATAACTGAAATTCCTCAACCCTGGGACCATTCTCATGAATCTTTTCTGCACTCTCTCGAATGCCTTCACATCTTTCCTAAGGTATGGTGCCCAGAATTGGACACAATACCCCAGTTGAGTCCGAACCAATATCCTATCTAAGTTTAGCATATCTTCCTTGCTTTTATACCCTATTCCTCTACCAATAAGCCTAGAGTGCTGTATGCTTTATTAACCACTCTCTAAACCTGTCCTGACACCTTCAATGATTTATACACATATACACCCATTTAGAATTGTACCCTTTATTTTACATTGTCTCTTTGCGTTCTTCCTACCAAAATGAATCACTTCACACTTCTCTGCATTCAATTTTATCTGTCACTGGTTTAGCCATTCCACAAATCTGTCTATGTCCTCTTGAAGTTCTACCCTCCTCACAGTTCACAATGCTTCCAAGTTTCGTTTTATTCACAAATTTTGAAAATGTGCCCTGTACACCAGGGTCTATGTCATTAATATATATCAGGAAGAGCAAGGTTCAAAACACTGACCCATGGGGAATTCCACTGCAAATGTTCCTCCAGCCTGAAAAACATCCATTAATCACTACTCTCTGTTTCTTGTCACTCAGCCAATTTTGTTTCCATGTTGCTACTATCTTCTTTATTCCATGAGCTATAACTTTGCCCACAAATCTGTTGTGCCTTCTGGAAGTCCATGTATAAGTAACAACAGCATTATCCTCATCAACCTGCTCTGTTACCTCATCAAAAAACTCCAGCAAGTTAGTTAAATACAAATCCACGTTGGCTTTCCTTAATTAACCCGCATTTATCCAGGTGGCTATTCATTTTGTCCCAAATTATCATTTCTAGAAGCTTCCCCACCACCGAAGTTAAACTGACTGGCCTGTAATTAGTGGGTTGTCTTTACGCACTTTTTTGAACAAGGGTGTAACATTTTCAATTCTCCAGGCCCCTGGCACCAGACCCAAATCTAAGGAAGACTGGAAAATCATGGCCAGTGCCTCCACAATTTCTACTCTCACTTCCCTCAGTTTCCCTGGATGCATCCTGTCCGGTCTTGGTGTCTTATCAACTTTAAGTACAGACAGCCTATCCAATACCACATCCTTATCAATTTTAATCCCTTCAATTATCTGAATTACCTCCTCTTTTACCATGATCTGCACAGCATCGTGTTCCTTGGCAAAGACTGATGCAAACTGTTCATTTAATACCTCAGCTATGCCCTTGCCTCCCTGCATAACACCCCTTTTTGGTCCCTAATTGGCCCCAGTATGAGTTGGTGCACTCAAGAGGGAGGAGTTGTCAAAAAAAGGCTGAAGATGAAATAAAAGTAACGGAGAAGTAGATGTATCTGGGTAACAGGTGGAGAAGCTCCACTGTCTGTTTTTCAGGTGTGAAGCAGTTGGAGGAGAAAAGGGCAGAAAATAAAAACAGAAAACGCTGGAAAAACTCAGCAGATCTGACAGCATCTGTGGAGAGAGAAACAGACTTAATGTTTCGAGTCTGCATGACCCTTCTGCAGAGAAAATACTTTGCTAAAGGAATCTCTGAGTACAAGTTCCACCCAGGCCACACCTGTGCAGCTTCTAATGACTAGTCACAAGTTATTTTGTCTGGTCACCTATATGACCTCAAGTTTAGAAAGGCAGAATAAAGTTCTTTTGGGGAAAAAAAACTATAACAAGGACAAAGAAACATGATTTGTCAAAAAGAGCATAATGATAAATATCATAAATGACCTCCTAAAATTTCATGACTTGTGCCATTATAATTTTTTTTGCTCGAGTTAGTGTGAGTTGTGTGCTGTAAATGTGAGAAGCATCTGTTCTTGGAATAGCAATTTTTATAGAAGTGTCAGCATCCAGTACTCATTAGTCAGGTAGATTGTGAACAAGCCTTCCTGACACTCTCCCAGCAAGAATTCCCAGTTCAGCTATTGTACAGGTCAAATACAAAATAAAAATCCCTGTACTTTAAGTCAACATTATACCTTAATCTCAATTTCAGAAGAGTTTGTCTCTGCCACATCATTGTAATTTTTTTTCACTTCACGTGTTTGCATCACTATTGCATTTTCAAAATGATTTTGTTAATTTCTACCAAATTGTGATCAGTTCTGTAGTGTAAGCCCATAACGATTTATTTTGGACAAGCAAACTAATTTCAAATAGATTCTTGCAGCAGACAGAAGATGCCTGGAATTGTACTAGTCTCCAGAGGTAAAAGGATCATATTGTGACCCATTCACCACTTAATCGCCAAGAAATTATGGGACCTTGTAACAAAGGCAATGTAATAGTTGTCAGGGACTTTAATCTTCATATAGACTGGACCAAGCAAATTAGCGAAGGTGGTTTGGAAGATGAGTTTGTAGGCTGCTTTTACGACAGTTTCCTGGAGCAATATGTTGTGGAACCAACTAGGGATAAAGCTATTTTAGATCTAGTACTGTGCAATGAGGCAGGGCTAATTATTAATGTCAGAGTAAAAGATCCGCTGGGAAACAGTGATCATAATATGAATGAATTCCACATTACCTTTGGAAAAAGTCATCCTCCAATCACAAACAAGAACCTTAAAGTTAAGCAAAGCTAATTACACAGGTCTGGGGAGAGTGCTGGCTAAGGTTGATTGGATAAATAGGCTAAAAGGTATGGTGTTAAATAAACAATGAGAAACATTTAAAGAAACAATTCAAAATGTTCAACAAAAATGTATTTTATTGAAAAACAAAAACTCAGTGATGTTCAATGGCATTACCATCACTGAATCCCCCACTATCAACCACCTGGGGGTTGCCATTGACCAGAAACTGTACTGGACTAGCCATATAAATACTGTGGCAGGTCAGACGCTAGGAACCGTGCGACGAGTAACTCACCTCCTGACTCCCCAAAGCCTGTTCACTATCTACAAGGCACAAGTCAGGATTCTGATGGAATACTCCCCACTTGCCTGGATGAGTGCAGCTCCCACAACACTGAAGAAGCTGGACACCGTCCAGGACAAAGCAGTCCGCTTGATTGGCACCACATCCACAAGCATTCACTCCCTCCACCACCGACGCACAGTGGCAGCAGTGTGAACCATCTACAAGATGCACTGCAGGAGTTCACCAAGGCTCCTTATACAGCACCTTCCAAACCGACAATCACTACCATCTAGAAGGACAAGGGCAACAGCAGATAGATGGGAGCACCACCACTTGGAAGTTCCCCTCCAAGTCACTCACCATCCTTATATGGAAATATATTGCCATTCCTTCGTCGTCGCTGGGTCAAAATCTTGGAACTCCGTTCCTAACAGCACTGTGGGTGTATTTACACCACATGGACTGCTGTAGTTCAAGAAGGCAGCTCACCACCACCTTCTCAAGGGCAATAAATGCTGGCCCAGACAGCGAAGCCCACATCCTGTGAATGAACAAAAAAATACATTGCTCAACGAGCACAATGGTGATGAGACTTGGCTTAAGTTCGGATGCAGGCAGTGGAGTTTTGAATGAGCTCATATTTACGAAGGGTGCAAGGTGGGAAACTAGCTAGGAGAGCATTAGACTATTCAAGAGTTAACAAGAGCATGGATTACACACATTCTGAACACAAATTAAAAACTTGTCTTTTCCACAAGAATCACTAGATAGTGATCAAGGACAGAATATTATGCTCGGCATGCGGACGCGTGCCCGACACACCCCAGCGTAAAACAATGCGTGACGACGTCTGGCGTGCGTCCCGACATCATCGCGCAGTCTCACTATATTTCGTTCGACTGCGCACCCGCCTATAATTATAAGGCCTACTAAGGCCATTAACAATCTAACTAAATATAAATTTACGCTGCCCGTCCAACCTAACGGTTGGCAGGCAGGCAAAAAGGCCAAGCGGTCTTTACAATTTTAGGAAACCTCATCCACGAGAGGGAAGAGATTTCCTAAAGCAAATAAATATTAAATGAAAACTTTATTTTTGAATTAAGAACATGTCCCAGCTCATGTGACAGAGTCGCATGAGGGGACATGCTTTATTAAATTTTTATTCTCTTTGTTTTTTTTACAAAGCACTTCAATTCCCCTGAGGTAGCTCCATACCTCAGGGAGATTGAAGCACTCTTTCTCACGCATGCACGAACTGCACACTAGGCCCGGCTCTACATCCTCCTCCCACCGCTCAGGCAGTGCTCAGCGCTACCGCTCACAATCCATGCTGGGCAGGCCTTAATTGGACCGCCCACTGAAATTGCAGTGTGAAACCGATCGGTTGACTTCCCAACCGCCCCCGCCTGCCCCTGCCGAGCACCCCTGCCAAGGACAAAATCCTGGCCCAGAAGTATGAACTTGCCTGAGAACACTGAAGTCAATTTTAGCTACTGATCATCGTCACAATGGCCAAGGTCAACTAACTAACTGTGAATGAGATCTTCAGGGGTTGCACTCAGAACCAAAAGCGCCAAAAACAACTCATATTTATATAGCACCTTTAATATGTTAAACATCACTAGGTGTTTCACAGCAGCATTATAAAGCAAGGTATGATACCGAACTACATTAGATCCAATGACCAAAAATTTAGTCAAAGACGTAGGTTTTAAGGAGTGTTTTAAAGGACAAAAACAAGGTATAGAAGCAAAGAGGTGTTGGGATGGTATTCCAGAGTTTGGGGCCCAGGCAACTGAAGGCACGGCCACCAGTGGTGGAGTGATTAAAATCAGAATTAAAGAAAGGCAAATATCTTGGTGGGTTGTCAGGCTGAAGGAGATTACTGAGATAGGGAAGGTGAGGTGATGGAGAGATTTAAAAACAAGGGTGGGAATTTTAAAGTCAAGATGTTGTTTGCCCAGGAGCCAATGTAGTTCAGTGAGAACAGGAGTGATAGGGGAATGTGACTTGCTGCGAGCTAAGACATGGGCAGCACCCCCATGTTTATCAATGAGATAAAACTCAAGGTACTATTTTTGATATCATCTCAACACTTCATATTTTTCAACCTTTAGTGCAGGATATAAATTACAAAACTAGCACTGATTGCCAAAGGAGGGGAAAGGATTGAAGAGAGTGGATGGCTGAGCAGGACACAGCCATTATATAAAGCATAACAAAAACAGAAATACCCGGAAAAACTCAGCAGGTCTGGCAGCATCGGCGGATGACCATGAGGACTCGAAACGTCAACTTTGTTCTTCTCCGCCGATGCTGCCAGACCTGCTGAGTTTTTCCGGGTATTTCTGTTTTTGTTTTGGATTTCCAGCATCCGCAGTTTTTTGTTTTTATATAAAGCATGGTAACCTATTAAGATGGAAGCAGATGAACGTGTAAGCTTAGTGGACATAATTAAAGCATGCCATTGTTCAGCCTTACTAACTTCCACTAAATCAATAGCGAAAACTCTTAACTAAATAAATGTGCATTACTGAAGCAGTAGCATGTTTACTAATCACAAAGTGTGCTTGAGAAATGCTCCATGCTCTTACTAGTGACTAATGACAAGCTTAACCTTTTAAATTCATGTACCTCTCACAGCATTTATATATATTATGTGTATATACTCATTTTACTCATCTTAGTGCTGAAAAATGCAAACATTTTCCATTTCAAGCACCCTGTGTCAGAAACAACCAAATGACAGTTTTTAGCATTGTTAGATGCAGAGTAAAGCCCCTACTCTCGCTCAACAATGTTTTTCAGTCCTAACCTTAGCAACCCCTACTGTGATATGTGTGTCTTTTTTTCCATTTTGCACACCAGTTACTCCGATGTCCCTCTGGATGAAACTGCCTATTTAAGAATAGACATTACTAGATATTACTCCTGCTGATGATATTGCATATCTATTTTATATGGGTTAAAGTCTCCACTAAGAGAACAGAAAGGGAAGTCCACATTAAACGCTCACATTAAACATTTGTTCAATAACATGGTAGTTTCCATCAGATCGCGCTTAATGAGAAACAGTTTTGTGCTGTGAGCCTATGTTCACTAAGAACTGAAATGAAACTGGAAACCTTGTTTCACATTAAACCTTCACAACAACCAACTGAGAAGACATTTGTTCCCTCAGCCTGGGTGAATTTAAAACATCTTTACACTCATGCTTTTTTTTTTAAAATTTCCTGTCTGTTTTACTAACTTTGTTTTCTGCTTATGTATGTGGCATTCACAGCGCTCCTCAGCAGTGGCTCTTTGTGACATCACCACGAAAGCTTTAAGGATCATTAACGCAACTGAAAAAGCATTGTATGACTTTGCAGAAGTAGATGGCACAGTTAATGAACCTCTCACAAATTCCAGTTTTCACCTAAAGTCCAGTGAAAAAGATCTAAATGTGAGCGAGGCTGATGAAGCATACAGAAAACTTGAGGAAAACGTAAGAACAAGTCTACTTCACAGAAGAAATCTATTTTACTATTAATACATATGAGATATCTTTGCATTTCCTTACAGTTCTTTCACATTTAATAAATATAAAAGGAGGGTCTGAATTGAACTACACCTCTGTGGATGTGTAATGTTCTTAGGTAACTGCATCTCTTGGCATGGTGCTGAATCATGGAAAAGCTCATGTTGCACCCATCTTTGCCGAGTTAGTTGATCGCAGAGAAGGAAAGAATTGGGGCACTTCCATTGGTTCAGCACCTCTTGGCTAGATAACTTTCCCGTGGTTTCTGCTGGAAAGCTAACATATGCGGACATTAAATCAAGCTTAGCTGAGGTGCCTTCTGTGCTAGAATAACCTGACAGCACATTGTCTAGGTTGATGCATTGAGTGACACTTGGCAAGAGGGCTGCTGGAAAACTATACCCCAGGAGGGGGAGAAAATTAAGGCTATTTCAATTTTTTATTTTCTAATTGAAAACAACGCTAAAGAAGGTTAATCATTTGATGCAAAGTAAACGTTGGCATGTGGGAAACACCTCAGCAATGTTTCTAGCTGACCCAGCCGATATCCCTGCCTGACATTTTGCCAGTGCTCTTGACATGTGCCTCTAGCATATGAGGTACTGTCAGAGACAGAAAGAGGGAGTAATTTGGCACATTGTGTTCCTGTAGGTGTATATGGCAGCCAGCACAAATTACGGCCTGGAAAGGCAGCTGAAGGACCTGGAGGAGCGAGCACGAAGCAGACAGAGTCACACCACCACAACAACAGACTCTGAGCTCTCAGAACTGGAAGATAAGGTGGCTTCAGCTGTTGCTAAAGTTCAATACACTGAAAGCGAGGTACAGTGTAAAGTGTTACAGATCTGAAAGACAGTTTAGCAGCTGCATGTTGAAACTGAGGAGGACTGGCTCCCTATTTCCGATGGCTGCATTGGTCAAAACTTTGCCCAGTGCCTGTACAGAGCAGCAAAGTTGCCAGGTTTGATCTTTGATCTGTGCTGATGTAGCTGGTCTCAGCTGGTATGGTAGAAAATAAACTGGAATTGGCTTTAGTTTCCCCTGGATTAGTGAGGGGGTGGTAAAAAAAAAATCAGGCTAGGTTCTCAACATTGATTGTTATCCAGTGGTCTCTGCTGGAAGTGCACTGTCATAGACATCAGATGAGTTTAGATCAGGCTTGACTGTAGTGCTCAGCATTTTCAAATATACTACAAATTTCATTGTATTGGCAGGGTTTACTCAATGCATTTTATTGATAGCCAAACTCATAATCAATTTCTTGCTCAAAGACAACTGTTGCAAACTCAGTGATGAGATGGGCTCTGAGTGCATTTCCTCACACAGAGAACTCCTGATTTCTATCATGCCACTGTAGGGAGCTGGCAAATGGAGACTGGACACACTCCCATAGAAAGAGAGAAGAAAACTATAGCCCAGTCTATCATTGGTTTAATCTGAGTCCACCATTTTAATACAGTTTAAACCCAATTATTTTAAATGGGTCAATTTAAAATTTTTCTGTTTCCACCACCAATAACAGAGAAAAGTGATATGATGCACTAAGTATTCATCCTCAATATTGTCAATGGTAAACTTTGTCTTAAAGGACCAAATTATTCTTTTAATTTGTTGTATTTTAATGGGTCCTTTACTTACTGTAAGGAAGTTGGATAACCCTGTCATCATAGTACTTCCTTGCTTCCTTTTACTGGCAAATAAGAAAATGGTAAGGAACAGCAAAGTGTCTCAGCTCAACCAGCATTCCACAACTGGGCATCAACAGCAACAGCTTGATTTTATAGAATGCCTTTAACATAGTAAATGTGCAAAGGCATTATGGAAGGCCAAACATTATATGTGCGGGGACGATTAGATGCAAAGGGTTATCAGGATGTATTATAAGTAGCAATGAAGAATGGCATTTTAGCTGAGGTCCACTGAGCAGACTGTACCGCAGAACATGTCAGTCCCGTTAAGAAAAGAGATGAGAAGATAATTAACTGAATAAAAGGAACCTTAATTAGATTGAATGGAGTAACACCTTTAGAAATATGGTTGATTCAGAAAAAGTGCAACCTCAATAATTGGTTTCTTTGTAATTTTAGGTCACAAATGTTAATGTGCAAAACTCACCTCAGAAATTGGAACATATGAACATACATACGAACATGCATACTTACATACGAACATTCATACATACGAACATACATATGATTAGGAGCAGGAGTAGGCCACTCGGCCCCTCGAGCCTGCTCCGCCATTCAATAAGACCATGGCTGATCTGAATGTAACCTCAGCCCCACATTCCTGCCTACCCTGATAACCTGTTGCCCCCTTGTTAATCAAGAATCTATCTAGCTCTGCCTTAAAAACATTCAAAGACTCTGATATGAAATATGGAATATGTATATAATTCCATTTTTAAAAATCTCTACTATAAGTAAGTATTATTTTCTAGTTAACAGTAATTTTCTGGCAGGTGTGTTAAGTATTCCCTGGTTTGTACACAGTTACCCAAAGTTAGCAAGTTTGGTAGGTACAGCAGATGTATTCATTCTCAGAATGGAGTGAGTTACTGTGAACATGACTTGATACATGGCATGGTGCCCTCAATTATTGTCTGTGCTACCAAATACTAAGACCAATTCTGACCTCTCCCTCATTTGGTTTGCCATCAGTGAGGGTATCAATGCCTGACAATGTTTGGCATATAGTGCTCACTTTCAATGCCCCATTCGCTCAGGACCGTGAATGCTTTTTCACCCCCATGGCTTACAGTGTCCCTCACCTTTTCACCCTCAGATCAAAAGGCTGAAATTACTATACGCTTCCCATTTGACCAACCAGAAGTCCACAGCTAACACTGGTTAAACCGCCTCAATTGTGCTGTCATTCCCTCTCCTTGACCAAAACTGCTTATTATTGCAAGCTCATCATGCAAAGCAAAATCAACTCCAAACTCCTTCTACAAACTCCTGACTCAGTCATCACCTCAAACCCTAAGTATGAGAAACTCAGTGACTCAATTGTGTCCAAAATTAAGGCCATTGGCGCAGCTGCTGGCTCTGAATGCTGCAGGATTTAACATTTTTCCTGTTTTCCACCCAACCAAATCCTCAGCCATCCTGTTCGCTTGCTCTCTGCCCTCAACACATTCATCTTGTCCAGTGAGTCTTCAGTTGCCCCAAAGATTCTCTGCCATTTGAGCTTCTATCCATCTCCATGAATGCAGATTTGAGGAGAGTGCGAGAGGATGACCCTGGCACAGGCAGTCAGCAGCACCTAGAGGAGAGTGCGAAACGAGGACCCTGGGACAGGCAGTCAGCAGCACCTAGTCTATCTACAGGATCTAGCATCTAGATAGTAGATCCTGACAGTCGCTATACTGTAGGACAGAGAATGAATCAGGAGATAATGAGGGCATGTAAAAAAGGCAGTTCATGAATCATGGGTGACTAATCTTCATGTAGATTGAGAAAATCAAATTGGCAGAGGTAGACAAGAGCAAGAATTCATAGAGTGTATTCGGGACAGTTTCTTCGAATAATATGTTGTGAATCCAACCAGGGGTCAGGCTATTTTGGATCTGGTGATGTGTAATGAGGCAGGTTTAATAAATGATCTCAGAGTAAAAGATCCCCTAGGAAACAGTGACCATAACATGGTAGAATTTAGCATTCAGTTTGAGAGTGAGAAACGTAGGTCAGAAACAACTGTGCTAAACTTAAATAAGGGTAATTACAATGGAATTAGGGCAGAATTTGCTGGAGTGGACTGGGAAAGCAGTTTAGCAGAAAATATGGTTGATGAACAATGGCAGACATTTAAGAAAATAGCTCATGACTCTCAACAATATCCCAGTGAGGAAGAAGAATTCAAGGAAGGAAATAAACCAACCATGGTTAACCAAGGAAGTTAAGAACAGTATCAAATTGAAAGAAAAAACATACAATGTGGCGAAGATTAGTGGTAAACCAGAGGATTGGGAAAGTTTTAAAAATCAACAAAAGATGACCAAAAAATAATTAAGAGGGAGAAAATAAACTTTGAAGGTAAACTAGCAAGTAATATAAAAATGGACAGTAAAGTAAGAGCTTCTTTAAATATATAAAAAGGAAGAGAGAGGCCAAAGTGAACATAGGCCCCTTAGAGAGTGAGGCTGGGGAAATAATAATAGGGAACCAGGAAATGACAGAGGAGTTGAATAAATACTTTGCCTCAGTCTTCACAGTAGAAGATACTAATAGCATTCCAAAAATACTAAATAATCAAGGGGCAAAACTGGGGGCAGGAAATAAACACAATAACTATCACTAGAGAAAAAGTACTAGGGAAACTAATGGGGCTAAAGGCCGATAAGTCCCCTGGACCTGATGGGTTGCATCCTGGGATATTAAAGAAAATAGCTACAGAGATAGTGGATGTACTGGTAGTAATCTTCCAAGAATCCTTAGATTCTGGAAAAGTCCCAGAGAATTGGAGAATGGCCAATGTAACACCCTTATTCAAAAAGGGAGGGAGACAAAAAACAGGTAACTATAGACCAGTTCGCTAAACATCTGTCATTGGGAAAATGTTGGAGTCTATTATAAAGGATGTAATAGCAGAGCAGTTAGAAATATATAATCTAATCAAGCAGAGTCAGCATGGCTTCATGAAGGGGAAATCATGCCTAACAAATTTATTAGAACGATTTGAGGAGGTAACAAGCAGGATAAAGGGAACCACCAGTAGACGTGATATATTTGGATTTCCAAAAGCCGTTCGATAAGGTACCGCACATAAGAGCGTAATAAGATAAGAACCCATGGTGTTGGGGGTAGTATATTAGCATGGATAGAGGATTGGCTAACTAATAGAAAACAGAGGGGGCATTTTCAGGATGGCAACCTGTAACTAGTGGAGTGTCACAGGGATCAGTGCCAGGGCCACAATTATTTACACTATATATTAATGACTTAAATGAGGGAAATGAATGTACTATCACCAAGTTTGCGGATGACACAAAAATAGGTGGGAAGGCAAATGGTGAGGATGACACAAGAAGTTTACAGAGGGATATAGACAGGTTAAGTGAGTGGGCAAAAACTTGGCATATAGAATATAATGTGGGAAAATGTGAGGTTATGGACTTTGGCGGGAAGAATAGAGGAGCTGAATATTATTTGAATGGAGAAACACTGCAGAAGGCAGCAGCACAGAGGGATTTGGGAGTCCTTGTGCATGAATCCCAAAAAGCTAACATACAAGTTCAACAGATAATAGGGAAGCAAATGGAATGTTGGCCTTTATTTCAAAGGGAATGGAGTATAAAAATACAGAAGTCTTGCTAAAGCTGTACAAGGCACTAGTTAGACCACACCTAGAATACTGTGAACAATTTTGGTCCCCTTATCTAAGGAAAGATATATTGGCAATGAAGGCAGTCCAGAGAAGGTTCACTAGGTTGATCCTGGGTATGGAGGATTTTCTTATGAGGAGAGGTTGTGCAGGTTGGGCCTGTACTCATTGGAGTTTAGAAGAATGAGAGGCGACCTTATTGAAATATATAAGATTTTTAGGGGGCTTTACAGGGTAGATACTGAGAGGCTGTTTTCCCTTGTGGGAGAGTCTAAGACCAGAGGGCATAATCTCAGAATAAGTGGGCGCCTATTTAAAACAGAGATGAGGAGGAATTTCTTCTTTCAGAGGGTAATGAATCTGTGGAATAATTTACCACAGAGGGCTGTAGAAGCTGGGTTGTTAAATATATTCAGGGCTGAGATAGACATTTATAATCAGTAAGGGAATCAAGGGTTATGGGAAAAGGCAGAAAAGTGGAGTTGAGGATTATCAGGTCAGCCATGATCTCATTGAATGGTGGAGCAGACTTGATGCGTCGAATGGCCTACTTCTGTTCCTACGTATTATGGCCTTATAGTCTATACTCAAGTAGGAGTAAGGGTAAAATAAAAGCAAGGGTCCATACTTTATTTAGTTAAGATTTGTCTGGGGAGCTCAGTCCCGTCATTTGTACATCCTGTGCTATGTGGGAAATCATAGACGCTCCTGGCGCACTGGATGAGCATGTGTGCAGGAGGTGCCTCCAACTGGAGCACTCAAGCTCTGAGTTTTGGAGCTTGAGCGGCAGCTGGGACACTACAGTGCATTCACAAGGCTGAGAGGTTCGTGGATAGCACATTTCAGGACCTGGTAACCCCGTAGCTTAAGGAAGTGCAAGCAGAGAGGGAATGGGTGACCGCCAGACAGAAGAAGGGGACAAGGCAGGTAGTGAGGGAATCCCCCGAGTGCATCTCACTCAAAACCGTTTTTCGGTCTTGGAAAAGGGTGAGAGTGATGGTTCCTCTGTGGAGGCCAACCAGAGCCAAGGCCATGGCACTGTGGGTGGTCCAG
This sequence comes from Cetorhinus maximus, assembly GCF_964194155.1. Taxonomy (NCBI): domain Eukaryota; kingdom Metazoa; phylum Chordata; class Chondrichthyes; order Lamniformes; family Cetorhinidae; genus Cetorhinus; species Cetorhinus maximus. Next base: position 28,960,391 of record NC_135889.1, read on the forward strand.
CTGCTCAGAATGGGAGGAAGAAGTGTGAAAGGGCAGTAGTGTTAGGGGATTTGTTAGTGTGGGGAGTAGACAGCCGCTTCTGCTGCTGTAGATGTGACTCCAGGATGGTATGTTGCCTCCCGGGTGTCAGGGTCAAGGATGTCACAGAACAGCTGCAGAGCATTCTGAAGAGGGAGGGTGAACAGTCAGAGGTCGTGGTCCATGTTGAGACCAATGACATAGGAAGAAAGAGAAATGAGGCCCTGCAAGCAGACTTTAGGGAGTTAGGTAGGAAATTGAAAAGCAGGACTTCAAAGGTAGTAATCTCCGGATTACTCCCAGTGCCACAGTGAGTATAGGAAAAGAAGGATAGATGAATGTGTGGCTGAAGAAATGGTGCAGGAGGGACGGCTTTAGATTCCTGGGGCATTGGGACCGTTTCTGGAGGAGGTGGGACCTGTACAAGTTGGACGGGTTACATTTGAACAGGAGGGGGACCAACATCCTCGCGGGGAGGTTTGCTAATGCTGTTGGGGCAGATTTAAACTAAATTGGCAGGGGAATGGGATCCTGAAAAGTAGTTCAGAGGCAAGAGAAGCTGAGATGGAGTTAGAAGTTAAAACGCTAGTAAGTGAGTCTGGAAGGCAGAGGAAACAGACTAGATAAGAAAGACGTGAGTTTAGCAAGGCTAAATGAAATATATTTTAATGCAAGGAGCCTGAGGAATAAGGCAGATGAGCTGAGGGCACAGATAGATACGTGGTAGTACGATATCATTGGTATGACCGAGACTTGGCTAAAAGGGCAGGATTGGCAGCTCAACATTGCTGGTTACAGGATATTCAGGCAAGATAGAGAGGGGGATAGAAGAGGAGGGGGTGTCGCAATATTGATCAAGGAATCAATTATAGTAGTGAGGAGGGATGATATTGTGGAAGGACCATCAAATGAGGCCATATAGGTAGAAGTAAAAAACACAAAAGGGGCAAACACGCTGTTGGGTGTGTACTATAGGCCCCAAACAGTCAGAGAGAGATAGAGGATCAAATATGTAATCAAATTTCAGGGAAGTATAAGAATAACAAGGCAATAATAGTAAGGATTTTTAGCTACCCAAATATTAACAGGGATAGTTTTAGTGTGCAAGGTAGGGAGGGAGCCAATACATAGAAAACCCATCAAGGGAGGGGGCAGTTCTGGATCTAACATTCAGCAATGAACTTGGGCAGGTGGGAGGTGTATCAGTAGGGGAACATTTTGGAGATAGTGACCATAACTCAGTAAGATGTAGGATAGTTATGGAAAAGGATAAGGTTGGGCCAGGAATAAAAGTTCTAAACTGGGGAAAAGCTAATTTTATTAAAATGAGATACAATTTGGCCTAAGTGGACTGTGAGCAGCTACTCACAGATAAAACTGTGTCAGAGCAGTGGGAAGTATTCAGGGAGGAAATAGCGAGAGTACAGGACAAATATGTTCCTGGGGCAGACCAAGTCCAGAAAACCCTGGATGTCAAAGCACATAAAGGTTAAGATTAAGAAAAAAAGAAAAGCTTATGGCAGATATTGAGGGCTCAATAGGATAGAGTCCCTAGAGGAGTATAAAAAGTGCAGTGGGGAACTTAAAAAGGAAATTAAGAAAGCTATGCATGTATGTGAATGCACGGAGTATAGTAAATAAGATTGGGGAGTTGCAGGCACAGATTGCCATGTGCAAATATGATGTGGCGATAACAGAGACCTGGCTCAAGGAAGGACGGAACTGGGTGTTAAATATTCCCAGGTACAAGGTGTGCAGAAAAGATAGGGAAGGAAGGAAAGGAGGAGGGGTGGCAATATTGGTTAAGGAGAGCATTGCAGTGGTGGAGAAAGAGGATGTCCCAGAGGGTTCAAGGACAGAATCAATTTGGCTAGAGCAAAGGAACAAAAAGGGTGCAATTACATTGCTTGTTGTGGTCCATAGACCATCAAATACTGAGAAGGACATAGAAGAACAAATCTGCAGAGAAATGCAGGCATTATGGAGTAGTTATAATGGGGGACTTTAATTACGTGAATGTAGACTGGGACAGTGGTGCTGTAAAGGGCAGAGAGGGGCAAAAGTTCCTAGATTGTATTCAGGAGAATTTTCTACAGCAGTATGTGTCCAATCCAACAAGGAAAGTCGCACTGTTGGACCTGGTTCTTGGAAATGAGGCGAGCCAAGTAGATCAAGTGTCAGTGGGGGAGAATTTAGGAGACAGTGATCATTGTATTGTACGTTTTAGGATGATGATAGAAAAGGATGATAGGCAATCCAGAGTAAAAATAATTAACTGGACAAGAGCCGACTTCGATGGGGCAAGAACGGAGCTGGGCCAGATAGACTGGAATGAAAGATTAGCAGGAAAATATGTAGCTGAACAATGGGCTACCTTCAAAAAAGAATTGGTTCAGGCGCAGTCAAGGTATATTCCATTGAAAAGGAAAGGTAGGACAAAGAAATCCAGAGCTCCCTGGATGAAAAAGGAGATTGAAATTAAGAGAAAGATGACAAAATGCACTTATGACAGGTGTCAGGTAGAAAATACAGTTGAGAACCCAAGAGGAATATTGAAGGTTCAGAGGGGAGGTGAAAAAGCATATTAGAGAAATTAGAGAAAAGGGATTGTGAGAAAAGACTGGCAGCCAACATAAAGGGGAATCCCAAAGTCTTCTATAGGCATATAAATAGTAAAAGGGTGGTAAAAGGAGGAGTAGGGCCGATTAGGGACCTAAAAGGGAATTTATACATGGACGAAGGGGCCATGGCTGAGGTATTAAATGAATACTTTGCAGCTGTCTTTACCAAGGAGGCCATGGTGACAGATGAGGAAACCCTATCACTAGAAGGGTTCAAAATTGATAAGGAGGAAGTGTTGAATAAACTGTCAGTACTTAAAGTTGACAAGGCACCGGGACTGAATGAGATGCATTCAAGTATACTGAAGGAAGTGAGTAGAAATTGCAGGGGCACTGGCCATAATCTTGCGGTCTTCCCTAGGCTCAGGGGTCATGCCAGAGAATTGCAAACATCATGTCCTTGTTCAAAATAGATTGTAAGGATAAGCCCAGCAATTACAGACCAGTCAGTTTAACTTCAGTGGTGGGCAAGATTCTAGAAACAATTATTCAGGATAGAATTAGTAGTCACATGGAAAAATATGGGTTGATAAGGAAGAGCCAGCATGGATTTCTAAAGGGGAAATCGTGTTTAACTAACTTTCTGGAGTTTTTTGAAGAGGTAACAGAAAAGGTCAATGAAGGTAATGCTATTAATGTGGTGTACATGGACTTTGAAAAGGCATTTGACACAGTGCCACACAACCAACTTGTGAGAAAAGTTATTCCTCATGAAATAAAAGGGACAGTGGCAACGTGGATACAAAATTGGCTGAAAAATAGGAAGCAGAGAGTATTGGTCAATGGATATTTTTTGGGCTGAAGGAAGGTTTGTAGTGGAGCTTCCCCAGGGGTCGCATTGGGACCCTTACTGTTCCCGATGTATATTAATGATCTAGATCTTGGTGTACGGGAGACAACTTCAAAGTTTGTGGATGATACAAAGCTTGGGAGTGTTGTAAACTGTGAGGAGGAGGATCTGGAACTTCAAGAGGACATAGTCAAGTTGGTGGAGTGGGCAGATAGGTGGAAGATGAAGTTCAATGCAGAGAAGTGTGAGGTGATGCATTTTGGTAGGAAGAACATGGACAGACAAAATAAAATAAGGGGTGAAATTTTGAAGGGGGTGCAGGAGTAGAAAGACTTGGGTGTATATGTGAAGGTAGCAGGACAGATGGAGAGAGCAGTTAATAAAGCATATAGTATCCTGGGCTTTATTAATAGGGGCATGGAGTACAAGAGCAAGGAGGTCATGCTGAATTTATATAAGACACTCGTTAGACCCCTGGAATATTGTGTACAGTTCTGGGCACCATATTTTAGGAAGGATGTGAACATATTGGAGAGAGTGCAGAAGAGGTTTACAAGAATGGTTCCAGGGATGAGAAACTTCAGCTATGAGGATAGATTGGAAGGTTGGGACTGTTCTCCTTGGAGAGAAGGCAGCTGAGAGGAGATTTGATAGAGATGTTAAAAATCATGAGGGGGCTGGACAGAGTAGATAGGGAGAAGCTGTTCCCACTTGTTAAAGGATCAAGAATGAGAGGACACAGATTTAAAGCGATTTTCAAAAAAAGCAAGTGTGACGTGAGAAAAAGCTTTTTCACACAACGTGTGGTTCGGGTCTGGAATGCGCTGCCTGGAAGTATGGTGGAGGTAAGCTCAATCGAGGCATTCAAGAGGACATTAGATGATTGTTTGAATAGAAACAATGTGCAAGGGTACTGGGAAAAGGCAGGGGAATGGCACTAGGTCATAATGCTCATTTGGAGAGCCGGTGCAGACATGGTGGGCCGAATGGCCTCCTTCTGTGCCGTTAAGATTCTGTGAAGAGAGTGCATGAGAAAGCATTGGTGGGTAGAATAAGGAAAACCCAAAGGGATTTTTTAAATATATAAAGAGCAAGAGAATAACTAGGGAAAAAGTAGGGCCAATTAGGGATCATAGAGGTAATCTGTGTGCGGACCTGGAAGACGTGGGTACAGTCCTCAATGAATACGTCGGTCTTCACAATGGAAATGGAAAACGCAGGAATAGACATCATGGCAGAGGACTGTGAAATATTAGAGGAAATTTACGTAGAGAGAGAAGAGCTACTAGCAGGTTTAGCGGCCTTAAAAGTGGATAAGTCCTAGCCCAGATGATATGCATCTCAGGCTATTGAGGGAGGCAAGGGAAGAGATGTCAGGGGCCCTGACAGTAATTTTCAAATCCTCTCTGGCCACAGCTGAGGTGCCAGAGGACTGGAGGACTGCTAACATTGTCCCATTATTAAAAAAGGGAGGAAGGGACAGGCCAGGAAATTACAGGCCAGTTAGTCTAATCTCAGTGGCAGGGAAGTTACTAGAAAGAATTCTGATGGACAGAATATACCTGTACTTGGAGAGACACGGATTAATCAGGTATAGTCAGCATGGATTTGTTTGACAAATTTGATCAAATTTTTTGAGGAGGTAACCAGGGTAATGCATTTGATGTGGTTTACATGGACTTTAGCAAGGCTTTTGATAAGGTCCTTCATGGCAGACTGGTCAAGAAAGTAAGAGCCCATGGGACCCAGGGCAAAGTGGCACATTGGATCCAAAATTGCCTGAGAGGCAGGAAGCAGAGGGTGATGGTAGAGGGATGTTTCTGTAACTGGAAGTCTGTTTCCAGTGGGGTTCCACAGGGCTCGGTGCTGGGGCCCTTGCTGTTGTGGTGTAAATAAATGATTTGGACTTAGGTGTAGGGGGTATGATCAAGAAGATCGCGAATGACACAGAAATTGGTAGGATGGTAAATAGTGAGGAGGATAGCCGTAAACTGCAGGAGGATGTCAATGGACTGGTCAGGTGGGCAGAGCAGTGGCAAATGGAATTCAACCTGGAAAACTGTGAGGTAAAGCACTTGGGGAGGGCTTACAAGGCAAGGGATTACACTGTGAATGGTAGGGCCCTGGAAAGTACTGAAAATCAGAGGGACCTTGGTGTGCATATCCACAGATCCCTGAAGGTAGCAGGGAGGTAGATAAGGTGGTTAAGAAGGCATATGGAATACTTGCCTTTATTAGCCGAGGCATAGAATATACAGGAGCAGGGAGGTTATGCTGGAACTGTATAAAATGCTGGTTAGGCCAGTTTGGTGCAGTTCTGGTCACCACATTATAGGAAGGATGTGATTGCACTGGAGAGGGTGCAGAGGAGATTTACCACGATGCTGTCTGGGCTGGAGGGTCTGAGCTATGAGGAAAGATTGGATAGGCTGCGGTTGTTTTCCTTGTAACACCGAAGGATGAGAGGGGACCTGATAGAAGTGTGTAAGATTATGAGGGGTATAGATAGGGTGGATAGGAAGGCACTTTTTCCATTAGTAGAGGGGTCAATAACCAGAGGGCATAGATTTAAGGTAAGAGGTAGAAGGCTAAGAGGGGAGTTGAGGAGAAATGTTTTCACCCAGAGGTAGTGGGAGTCTGGAACTCACTGCCTGAAAGGGTGGTTGAGTCAGAAACTCTCATAACATTTAAGAAGTATTTAGATATTCACTTGCGTTGCCATAGCCTCAAGGGCCAAGGGCCAAACACTGGAAATGGGATTAATACAGTCAGATCTTTGTGGGCCGGCGTGGACATGATGGGCTGAATGGCCTCGTCCTGTGCTGTAAACATCTATGCGTCAATGAGAAACTGTCTCTCTCTCTCTCTTTGAAGACTAATGTGTATCACTCTAATCTTCAACAAATTATCCTTCCTCCCTCCATTCTCTCCAACTACATCCAAAATCCTGCTCTCAAAATTGCTGTCTCATAATTGAACCTCCGTTTCATAATTGACTCCCTTCAAACTGGCTTCTGTCCCAACCAAGCACCAAATCCACACTGGTCTAAGTCACAAATTACATTTTGATTGACTGTAATAATGCCTTTCTGTCAATTTTCTTCTTCCTCATTAGTTGCTCTATCTTTGGCACTGTTAATCATTCTGTTTTCCTCCAATGCCTTTTCTCCACAGTCCACCTCTCTCCATCGCAATGTCTGCCAAATTAGAGCCAGTTTTTCTGATCCTAATAACACACATATGGCTTTGACTTCATCAACCTCCCTTGCTGCTGTTGCAGGCTTAGTCAGGAACCTTGGTTAGCAAAGTTATCATTTCAGGTTGATGAACAGCCAGGTCTGATGAAAGGTCGTCTACCTGAAATGTTAGTTGTGTTTTTCTCTCTCCACAGCCGCTGTTAAGTCCAGAATTTTCTGTTTTCATAGCCTATTGTGCTTTATATTTTCTTTCTTTTTCTCTCCAATTTTCACAGCCACAATTTTTTCTCTCCAGCATGCAATGATTTCTTAAATAAAAACAGAAAATGGCTGAAAATAGTCAGCAGCTCTGGCAGCTTTTGTGAAAAGAGAAACAAGATTTAACATTTCAGGTCTGTGACCTTTCATCAGGATGGAATGATTTCTTGTTGAGTTACAGTTCTATATGTACCAGGTGTCTTCCAGGATCTTGCCCAAGTGCTCATCACTCATTGCTGAGTGCTAATAGGCAAGTACAGCAGAATCTGCTCATGTTCTCAACTGTGTACTTTCAGCAAAACCATTGGATAATGATCAGAAGCAGAAACCCATCTAATGTGCCGTTCTGAGAATAAATATAGTGGCCCTACTGGCACCCCAACTATGAACAGTATAGTTGAAGGATCAAACCTAGGATTTTGTCAATGTGTACAGCAGAGCTACTCAGTGGGAAAATTTTAAAAGATATCAGGGATGTTTTGGTTTTTCATGGTCAACATAAAATCAGTACAGTGGCTGTCCAAGGCTCAGAAATGTCCATTCAGAAGATTGTTTTAAGAACATTCCTGAGACCATTAAAGAAAGAGTTTATATTTTCTATATCTCTGGATAATGTGCTATGTCCCTGACTATGCATTTTCACTGTGGCTTCTGGTTGTGCACATTCACAATTATATGTCATCAACAGATCTATTGATTGGACTTAATGTCATATATGATTGTTTTGTTCTCTGCTTGGCTAATGGCAATGAAAGCAACAGTAGAGCTACCAATTGACCAAGGGAGGCTAAGAGCATAAATTGGTTGTAACTTGCAAGTCATTTGCTGGTGCATCATGTTGGTCAGAGAATGACGTATAGAGCTGGGGGTGAATACAGCACAAAGAAAAAGTAAAGGGTACACAGGGTGGGAAATTCTTTCGCTTAGCACAATGTCAAGTTCCACTTGCAGACTACATTGGTTCTCTGGGGCCAGACAGCGCTGTGATCCACTACTTGTGTGACCCATGTGGCATTCCTCATTGATGTAGGCTCGAGTCTCCTGAGGAGCGGCAATCATTATTGGATTGCTGCTGTGTCTGGAAATTTCCTCGACCTGATACTGCTACGCATTTTGACCAGGGCCTTCCGAACCCACTGTCCCAGAAATGCAGAGTGCATGGAAGACAAGCTCCTTTTTTTCTGCACCAGCTGATGGACAGGAAGTTTAAATGTCCAGTCTTAATGTTAGCGAATGAATGTTAGTGAATGGATGAATGAATGGATGAGTGAGTGAATGGGTTGCTGGGTGAGGTGGGTAGGGGGTAGGGTGGGTAGGTGGATGAGGTTGATAAATGGGTAGGGCTAGGAGCTGAGGTGGGTAAGTGGGTAGAGGGTAGGTGGGTTGGTGGGTAAGTGGGTAGGCGGCTGAGTGGGTAGTTAGGTCAGGGCGGTAATTGGGTCAGGTCGGGAGGTAGTCAAGTTGGGTGGAGGGCAGTTGGGTGGTCGGGAAGGTAATTGTGGGGTCAAGGAGAGTAGTCGGGTGACCGGGCGAGGCAGTCGGGTGGCTAGTCAGGGGGTCGAAAGGGAAGTCAGGAGGGTAGTCAGGGAGGTTGGGGAGCTGGTTCAGTAGTTACCCAGGAGTTAGACTAGGACTTTTCTGTCAATCATTTCCTGGGTAACTACCCAGTTAAGTAACATGGAACTCTGCGAAGTCTCCAACTATAACTCAGAATTGGAGACATTCACGGAGGGTCCTGGGGAACAGGATCTTGCCTGTCGGAAGTTGAAGCTTCCTGGTAATTCCCACGGAGGTGCACACGTCTGGACTTCCATAAGCTCCCGACACGCATCTCAGTCGTATCCGGTCTCCAATGATCCGGAGACCGGAATATTTGACCCGTAGCGTCTGCCCCTGAAGAAGCGACGTAGTCTGCAAACCGCACTATGCGAATGAATTTTTCTCCCACTAAGTGTCTCTAAACAAGAAAAGTTGATGTATTAGCTATTTGAAATATCAGTGCGGTTTTGTACTGCAGGTTTCTGACATAGAAAACCGGATTGCAGCACTAAGTGCTGCTGGGATGAGTGTTTCAACTGAGGATAAGCCCAAAAGGAAGCAGGATGGACAGGTGTGTGTGCGTGTGTGTGTGTGTATGTCAATGTATTATCATCACTGATGCTGACTAAATTAGAGTGGGTAAAAGAGTCTTCGTCCATGAACTGGAATAATCTGTTTATGTACATATGAAAATGCTGGCAAGTTCCCTAATGCTTCAGTTACTGAAGACATTGCCGTAAAGATGAGGATGTGAAGGTTCAATCGCTGTTTTACTAAGTTAAGCTGATCTTAGGTACCCACTTCCTGATCACTGCCCAGTTGCATAATGTATGTATGCAAATATCAACTGAGGAAAGGCTGCAGCTCTGTGATACCTTTACTGTTAAATAGCATGCACTCTCCTGCTGAAGATCAAACTTGAAACATTTAAAGTGTATCTTGGAAGAGATACTGGATGGGAGACAGTGTCTGGAGCTATTCTTCAGGGAAATGTGAGGAAGAGAGAGGCAAAGATGATGAAACACTAACAGAAGTCAGAAGGTAATTCCCATCCAAGATCCCCATCATCCTATAGGATTTAATGTGGGTGGTGCGGAGGTGAAGGGTGGGGGCGTGGGTGGGCACGAGGAAGGACTTCTTCATCGATTGTTGGAAATAGTGACCTTTCTTTGTTCCATTTCTAATGCATTTGTTAAACATCACTCATTTCTTTGTTTACCTTTTACTTTTATTATAAATAAACATTTATGAGTAACTTGACAAATTGTTTTGGCAAGAAACATGATATCTCATGACAAATAATTCAATTTCTTGCCTCAGAATTTGGCGGCTTTTGTAGTCTCAACCTGCCCGCTAAAGCACCCAAGCTCAATGTCTGGTTTCTACACTACTTTAGATTCACTTTATCCAATTTTATAAACTAGAATTGCCAGACGAATTTCCACATATATCTTTATAAGCTCCAAGGGTGGCATTTCAAGCTTGCTATGGAATTTATCTTTCAATCGTAAAAATCATTATGCTATTTAGGTGAACAACATGGTAGTAAACATTAAGTGGATGGTGTCCTTCAAAGGTATATAAATTGTTTTTCATTTCACCACTTTGAAGATAAAATCTATGAACTTCAAAAGTTCAGCTCTTTGGCAGCTTTCTGTCTCATGAGACAACGGTTTGTGCCATCAAGTCTGTGCGAAACATCGCCTGGTGCGGTTCAGGAGCCCCACTTTGGCATGTCTCTGCCACATTTGCTGCAGAGGAAGACTGGGCTGATGTTCAGCTGCAGAGAAGAATTATATGGAGAATAAATTTGGTATTAGAAATCTCACAGTGCTTGCTCAGCTGGTCAATAAACTTCTCATTGCAGGGCTGAGCCGACAGATCAGGAAGCTTTCAGTTTTGACCCCCAGTGTATTCCACATTAGCTGACCACAGGTAGTGGATGAAATGCTTCAATTAGCTTGGTGCCTCAGTTCTAAGGTGGGGATAAATCGGCTGGAGTGTCTGTCCTCATCACTGGACAATGATTTTTGCTAGAAAGTGGATATTTTGTGAGGACAGCATTGGGCTTAGCTGTGGTACCCTCCAGACAAATATCCATGCGGCATTCACTGCCCCAGTTTAAATTGAAAAGAATGATAGTTTGGGCAAGGCACCAAAAAGTGGCAGATCATCATCTTCAAGTGAGGAGATATGGGGAGAAAGCTGAGGCTGGAACAAGATAAAAACAAAGTTGGGTTCAAATTGAAGTATAAAGTTGCTTTATTTGGAGTAATCTTTTTGTTTTACCTGTATTCTCAATAGCTGATAACTCCCTGACTAATTGGGTGCAGGAGCCAACTGTATGCCTGAAATATATACCTCAGAGAGTGCAGAGTATATGTCAATAATGCTCTATTCTTATTAAAATGAGGCATGCTTCCCACAAAGAGACTGGAAGCCTGAGAAGAACCCCAGTCATTCAGTGGTCTTTACTAAAGCACATGCAAGGAAGGACCACAGGAATTTTAAAAACTTATCTTTTTACCTTCCCTGTTCTTCCAATAGGGCTCGTCCAGCTTATCAGCTGCCAAAATGTTAAAGCTAAAGGCCAAATTTGGCCAGACACTATCTCCAACTTCGCAGCAGCACCCTCCCCACCCCCCTGCCCACCCTCCCCTAGGTCCTTTCTTCTTGAGGTGTCAGCAAGAATTCCCACCCTAATGAATTTGCTAATCTCTTAGCACATTCTTCATAATAAATTGAGAGCAATAATTAAATATTACAATGTATCTTGTGCTGAGGGCCTAGATCTGCTTATTGATGCACAGGTGCATAGAGTGCCTCTGGAAAGCACTGGCCATGTTTATCAATCTCACATTCTCTTAACCCTTGAGAATTATGTTACCCATGGCGGCTATATTTGTGCACAGATAAGTGATAAATAGCCTTTGAATTGTGTGTTATATATGGATGATGATTCATTTTACAACCAATTTGACGAATGTGACTATTTTTTACAGGCAATGATGGTGCAGCAGTGTCCTCGCCGAAAAAGTTCAAATCCAACTGGAAACAAGGAATCAAAAAGTCAGTTAGAAATAGTAACAATATAATTTGAATATATTTTGAATAATATTGATAATTTTTATTTGAATATGGGTTGGGTCTACTCTGTCACATGAGCAGGGACATGTTATTAATTAAATTTTAAAACTTCTATTTTATTCTTATTTGCTTTTGGAAACCTCATCCCGCCCATGGATAAGGTTTCCAAAAAAATGCAAAGGCCGCTTGGCCTTTTCGCTTGCCTGCCAACAGTAAGGTCGGACAGCAGCGAAAAATTTAAGTTAATTGATTGTTTAATGGCCTTAACAGGCATTTTAATTGTTGGCGGGTGTGCTGCCGACCATACCAACGCACGTCATTTCACATTCAAGCAGGTTGGGCGCGCACGCACCACCCGCTGAGCTAAAAATTTTGCCCAATGTCTCGAGCAGTTGCGACTCCCACCAGATTGTCTTGCTGCAGCCTATTTAACCTCAATATTATTTTGACAGTTACATTTCATAAATTTATGTTGCCAATATGGCTTAAAGGGGAAGGAATATGTAGGAAACAAACACTGCCCCACTCCATCTCCCCCAATAAATGATGTCTTAATGCCTTTAAAAAATCATGTTCTAAGCACTTGCTTTCAAATATCTCTCATATATTATTAATATAGATATTAGTCCCAAGGATGACTATTTTATTTGGGGAAGCCACGGTGACAGTACCTAATTAAGGGAAGTGAGTGGGAGGATTTTCTGTTTAGTGCAGCAAACACATGCTGATGAACAGTTTTTAAAGCATTAAGATAGCATTGGCACCTCATTGCCAGTGTCATAGCACATTGCAAGAAATCCTTAAAATAAATATTATCACCCTGACGTTAACTTGTTAAAGGATTCCAGAAGGAACTTGCTTCTAACACTAAGTTTTAAAGGGTATTTATAATTATTTAATTAAATACAGAAAGGCTAATCATGAAAGTGATTGTTTCATATACTTCTCTTCCCTTTTAATGAAGGGTTAATGAATGTCTTTGTCCAGGCCCCTTCTGAAGCAATCACCATTGAGTATCTGTGGAGAAGCAGCACGTTGTTTGAAAAAAATTATCAATATATTAGTGTTAAGATGGACAATCCTTTTGGAAGAAAAAGCTCACATGATCAAAGTCAATGAGGATGGATTTAAATACATCTTTAGATTTTCCTGTGGACAAAATACAATAGTGCTTTTAAACGAAGTTGGAGAAGGTTGCTGTCAGACCAGCAGTGGTTTATTTGTAATTTTGATTGACTTTCTCTTGATGTTTGTGGAATTCAGTGGCCAAAATGTGATACAAACATTTTTAAGGCTGCTTCCCATTGCTTGTTACCACACAGAGGCTGGGATTTTCCAGCCCCGTCACGGGTGGGACCCGCCACGGGTGAGGCGGCGCCCCAGCCAGAAGTCCATTGACTTGCAGCGGACCAGAAGATCCCAGCAATGGGCGGGTGTGGAAGATCCCGCCCAAAGTGTTTATTTTGTCTGCATGATTCGCAGAATTTCCATAAGCACATATAGCATGTTTAACAGGAAGCTGTGGTGCCCACTGATTTCTGTGGCTTCGTTGCCCTGTATAATTAAACTGAGCCTGATAAGCTGATGTTCAATGCTCAGACTGTGCTGAGTTAGTTAGTCTCAACTGAAGCAGTTGTAAGGGGTACTGCTATTGGGTCTCTGGACTTTTCTATATATTCATTCATGGATATAATGAACAAGACTAGCATTTATTGCTTAAGCTTAGTTGCTCTCAAGAAGGTAGTGGTGAGCAGCCTTTTTAAACCATGATTGTCTGTAATGCTGCTAAGTAGAGATTGCAGGACTCTGTGACTCTGTGGACTCGGGAATGTGGTTGACTCTCAACTGCCCTCTGTGGCCTAACAAGCTACTCAGTTGTACAAAACGCTACAGAAAAGTCAAAAAAGAATGAAACCAGACAGATCACCCAGCATTGATCTTTGCATCGAATAAGACAAAGGCATACCCAGCCCAGTCGGTTCTGCAAAGTTCTCCTCACTAACACCTGGGGGCTTGTACTAAAATTGGGAGAGCTGTCCTACAGACCAGTCCAACGACATAGTAATGTTCCAGACTGCTCCATCACCATTCCTGGGTATGTCCTGTCCCCCTGGCAGACCCACCAGAGGTGGTGGCATTGTGGTATATAGTTGGAAGGGAATTGCCCTGGAAGTCTTCAACATTGATTTCAGACCCCATGTAGTCTCATGGCATGCTACTCATTATCATCTACCACTGTGCCCCCCCACCCTGCCTCCACCTCTTCTCAGCTGATGAATCAGTAAGAAACACAAAGAGTAGCAAGAGCACAGAATTTACTCTGGGTGGGGGACTTATGCCCATAACCAAGAGTGGTTCAGTATCACCACTATTGACTGAGCTGGCTGAGTCCTGAAGGATATATCTGCCAAACCGGGCCTGTGGCAGATGATGAGGAACCAACAAGAGAGAAAAACCTACTGATCTTACCTTCACCAATCAACCATCGCAGGTGCATCTGCCCATGACAGTATGACCATGCACAGTCCTTGTGGAGACAAGTCCTATCTTCACACTGAGGGTATCATCCATCATGTTGTATGGCATTACCAGCGTGCTAAATGGCAGCACAGATCTAGCAGTTCAAAACTGTGCATCCATGAGACACAGTGGGCCAACAGCAGCAGAAGAATTATATCCAACAACAATCTGTAACCTCATGGCCTAGCATATCCCTAACTCTGACAATTAAGTCAGGGGGCAACCCTGGTTCAATGAGAAGTACAGAAAAGCATGCCAAGAGCAGAACCAGGCACACCTAAAAATGAGGTGTCAACCTGGTGAAGCTACAACAAAGGACTATATTCACGCTAAACAGTAAAAGCAGCATGCAACAGCCAGAGCTAAGCAATCCTCCAACCAACAGATCTGTTCAAAAGTCTGCAGTCCTGCCACATCCAATTGTGAATGGTAGTGGGCAATTAAATTACTAATTGAAGGAAGAGGCTGCACAAATTTCCCATTCTCAATGATAGGAGAGGCCAGCACATCAGTGTAAAAGACAAGGCCTGTAGCATCTGCAGCCATCTTCAGCCCAAAGTGCCGAGTGGATGATCCATCTCAGCCTCCTCCTGAGGTTCCCACCATCACATATGCCCGTCTTCAGCTAATTCGATTCATTCCACGTGATATCATAAAATGGCTGCAGGTGCTGGATACTGAAAAGGCCATGGGCCCTGACAACATTCTGGCAGTAGTACTGAAGACGTGTGCTCCAAAACCAGCTGTGCCCCAAATCAAGCTGTTCCTGAAAAGCTACAACACTGGCATCCTGATGATGTGGAAAATTGCCCGAGTATGTCCTGTCCACAAAAAGCAGGACAAGTCCAATCTGGCCTATTACCAACACATCAGCTTCCTCTCAATCATCAGCAAAGTGTTATGCCGAGAAGGCATGAAAAAAAAACTTTAAAATTTGTTTCCCTTCTATATTCTCTTGTTTAAATTCTGTTTTTAAAACTGGACAATATTGCTGGACTGGTAAAATGACTGCAGCTGATCATATGATGGTAGTTCTGGAAGATTCTGAGCAGTTCCAATGGGAAAGGCTAACTCATCATCCTCCTAGAATGTGACACCCCTAGCATTGTGTGAACATTCCAGCCAAGCCAACACAAAGAACTAGTAGACAAGACATCTGGCACCAGCCAGATCTGGACAAAGGAAGAGTTATGGTGACTCCTCATCTCCAACATTGTGCTAATAGTTCCACAGTTATATGCTCAAAATACAATGGGTTGGGTTTTAATGAGGGTCTCAAAGTACATCGTTAGCTGAATGGCTCGACCTGAAACCACCCTGTCACATGATTGAGACTTGAGTTGTCTGAATTAATTATACAGCTTTTGGATTCTGTCTTCAGTTGCTGTTTAACCCCAAATGATAAAACAGGGCTCAAGGCTAGCAGCCTGCCTCTAACCTCTGCCTCTCTCAAATACTGAACTCCAGAAAAAATTCTGTATTTTGCCTACGAAGTGAAATGATTCCCAGAATACAAGAATACTTTGCTGCATCTTCAACTGCCTCAATCTCCAAGCAAGCTCCTAGGAAAAAGACCAGGGTCAAGATTTTCCAGTCGTTGGGCAGGCTCAGCGGAAGCGGGTGGGGGCAGTCATGGAGCCAACCCCCGCCCGTGATCAGCACCGCACCATGATTTCACGCAGGCGGGCCAATTGAGGCCCGCCCTGTGTGGATCATGAGCGGTAGCGCTGGGCGCTACCTGTGCGGAGTTGGGGGATGGGGAGGGAGAGCCAGGCCTAGCGTGCAGTTTGCGTATGTGCATGGAAGAGCGCTTCAATCTCCAAGGCACGTTGCTGCCTCAGGGAGATTGAAATGCTTTTTAAAAAAATAAAGACATGAAAAATTTAATGAAACATGTCCCCTCATGTGGCTATGTCACTTGAGATGGGATATGTTTTTATTTTGAACGTAACGGTTTTATTTAATTAGTATTCGCTTTAGGAAACCTCATCCCGCTCGAGAAATTAGGTATCCTAAAAAACGTAAAGGCCGCTTAGCCTTTTCACCGTAAAATGCAACTGAATTACCTAGTTGATGGCCTTAATAGGCCTTTCAATTATCAGCCAAACGAATGACGTCGGGACGCACACCTGACGACGTCACACGTCATTTTACGTTCAGGCCTGTTGGGCCCACACGCCGAATGTAAAATTCTGCCTCAGGAATTCTGCCAGACAAAGCCAACTGAAAGTACTTTCATTGGACATTGACTTACTGGACTCTATTCCCACGAATTAATGCCCATTCCTTTTGATTTTTTTGGTAGCTTCAATTTGTAACTTTCCTTTTCTTTCCCTGTCTTTCTTCCCTGTATGCTCATGAGTGTGAATGTGTGACTGCCCTTGACATCAAATCAGCATTTGACCCAAGAATGGCATCATGGAGCACTAGCAAAATTGAAGTCTGCACTAGAGTGCTGCTTTGGGTTGCATTAGAGTGCTTCAGTTGGAGTTTGGTGAGAAAGGAACTTTTAAGGGTTAATTTCTATCTAAAGCCTAATCTTTTTTTAATTTAGCAACTAACTAAAAGTTACTCTTTGGGTTGGGAGAAGGTGAGTTTTAGTCCAGCTTTAAAACAGGGGTTATACAGGCTCTGCTTGCAGCTGCAGCTAGTAAATTAGTTAACTGGTTTAAACAGATTTTCAGAAGCTAGATTCAGAAAGCATGAAAGCAAGCCATCTATTGTGCTGCTTTGGGCTGCATTAGAGTGTTGCTTTGGGCTGCATTAGAGTGCTGCTTTGGGCTGCATTAGAGTGCTGCTTTGGGCTGCATTAGAGTGCTGCTTTGGGCTGTATTAGAGTGCTGCTTTGGGCTGCATTAGAGTGCTGCTTTGGGCTGTATTAGAGTGCTTCAGTTGGAGTTTGATGAGAGAGGGAGTCGCTGAAGAGGGAAGGAGGTGATCCTTTCATTTTCTACTTTTACTCAGTAAGAAGAGCGGCGGCCTTGGTAAATAGGACCTGGTAAGAATTTCTTCTGTCCTTAATATTCTCTAAACTTGAGGAAGTAAAAGTAAAGGGTGTAATTTAAGGGTAAGTCATAGCAGGGCAGCTCGGCCAAGTGGAATGCTCCTCCTGTGCAATATGGGAAGTCAGGGACACTTGCAGTGTCCAGGGTGACCATGTGCATAGGAAGTGCCTCCAGCTGCAGCTACTCAAAAATTTTGAAGCTGCGCCTGGAGTGACTGTAGAGCATCCGCAAGGATGAGATCTTCGTGGATAGCATGTACAGTGAGGTGGTCACACTGCAGGTAAAGAGTGCACAGACAGAAAGGGAATGGGTGACCGCCAGACACAGTAAATGCACTAGGCAGGTAGTGCAGGAGTCCCCTGGGTCCATTTCCCTCTCCAACTTCAACAAAAAGTGGATAGACAATGGCTAATATTTAAGGAACAAATGTATGCATTGCAACAGTTACACATTTCTTTCTGGCGCAAAAATACAACAGGAAAAGTGGCCCAACCATGGCTAACAAAAAAAATTAAGGATAGTATTAGATCCAAAGAGAAGTCATATGAAGTTGCTAGAAAAAGTAGCAAGCCTGAGGATTGGGAGCAGTTTAGAATTCTGCAAAGGAGGACCAAGAGATTGAATAAGAGGGGAAAAATAGAATATGAGAGTAAATTTGCAAGGAACATAAAAGAGGACTGTAAAATTAAAGCACATGGGATTGGGGGTAATGTATTGGCATGGATTGAGAATTGGTTAGCAGACAGGAAATAGAGAGTAGGAATAAATGGGGTCTTTTTTGGAGTGGCAGGTGGTGAGTAGTGGGGTATCGCAGGGATCAGTGCTTGGGCCCCAGCTATTCACAATATATCAATGATTTGGATGAGGGAACTAAATGTAATATTTCCAAGTTTGCTGACGACATGAAACTTGGTGGGAATGTGAACAATGAGGAGGGTGTTAAGAGGCTTCAAGGTGATTTAGGTGAATTTGGGTGAATGGGCAAATACATGGCAGATGCAGTATTACGTGGAAGTTATCCACTTCAGTAGATAAAACGGAATGGCAGAGTATTATTTAAATGGTGATGGATTGAGAAATGTTGATGTACAAAGGGACCTAGGTGTCTTTGTACACCAGTCACTGAAAGCAAGCATGCAGGTGCAGCAAGCAGTTAGGAAGGCAAATAGTATGTTGGCCGTCATTTCATTGCGAGAGTACTTGAGTACAGGAGCAAGGGTGTCTTACTGCAGCTGTACAGGGCCTTGCTGAGACCACACCTGAAGTATTGTGTGCAGTTTTGGTCTCTACCTTAAAGGATATACTTGCCATAGAGGGAGTGCAGCAAAGGTTCACCAGAATGGTTCCTGGGATGGCGGGATTGTCGTATGAGGAAAGATTGGGTCGACTAGGCCTGTATCCACTGGAGGTTAGAAGAATGAGAGGGGATCTCATTGAAACATATAAAATTCTGACAGGGATGGACAAACTGGATGCAGAGATGATGTTTCCTCTGGCTGGGAGGCCTAGAACAAGGGGTCACAATCTTATGATACGGGGTAGACCATTTAGGACTGAGATGAGGAGAAACTTCTTCATTCAGAGGGTGGTGAACCTGTGGAATTCTCTATCACAGAAAACTGTGGAGGCCAAGTCACTGAATATATTCAAGAAGGAAATAAATAGATTTTTGGACTCTAAAGGCATCAAGCGGTATGGGGAGAGTGCGTAAGTACGGCATTGAGATAGAGGATCAGCCATGATCATATTGAATGGCAGTCCAGGCTCAAAGGGCTGAATGACCTAATCCAGCTCCTATTTTCTATGTTCCTATGAAGTCAATGGGAATCAGGGGAAAACTCCCCAATGGTTTGAATCAGACTTAGCACGAGGAAGATGGTTGCAGTTGTTTGAGGCTAATCCAAGACATCACTGCAGGAGATCCTCAGGGTAAGTGTCCTAGGCCCAATCATCTTCAGTTGCTTCGTCCAAGATGTTTCCTCCATCATAAGAAATGGGAATGTCTGCTAATGATTGCACAGTGTTAAGTAGCATTCACAATTCCTCAGATACTCAAGCAGTCTGCGTCCAAATGCAGCAAGACCTGGACAACATTCAAGCTTTGACTGATAAATGGTGAGGAATTTTCTTTTACTTGCCAGGCAATGACCATCTCCACAAGAGAGAGTCTAACTTTATATTCACCAGCATTACCATCGCTGAATCCCCCACCATCAACATCCTGGGGGTTACCATTGACCAGAAACTTAACTGGACCAGCCATAAAAGTACTGTAACTATACGAGCAGGTCAGAGACTGGGAATTCTGTGGCAAGTAACTGATCTCCTGACTCCTCAAAGCCTTTTCACCATCTACAGGACACAAGTTAGGAGTGTGATGAAATACATCATCCAGAACAAAGCAGCCCACCCCATCCACCAACCTAAACATTCACCCCCACTACCACCAGCGCACAGTTTCAGCAGTGTGGACCATATGGAGGTACACGCCGGTGGAGTTCAGACCATAACCAGATCTTATCGAATAGCTCAAGGGGCCAAATTGCCTGCTCCTGCTCCTAGCTATGTTTCCATCTTTCTATATACAAGTTGCACTGCAGCAACTTGCCAAGCTACCTTTGACAGCACCTTCCAAGCCTGTGACCTCTACAACCTAGATGGACAAGGACAGCACGCTTGGGAATACCTGAAAATTCCCCTGCAAGCCAGACTTAGAACTATATTGCCATTCCTTCACTGTCACTGGGTCAAAATCCTGGATCTCTCACCCTAATAGCACAGTGGGTGCACCTACACCAAGTTGACTGCAGTGGTTCAAGAAAGCAGCTCACCATCATCTTCTCAAGGGCAATTAGAGAGAGGCCAGCAATGCCCACATCCCATGAAAGAATTTTTAAAAATCTTTGATCCAGTGACAACGAAGGAACAGCAATCTATGTCCAAGTCAGGATAATGTGTGACTTGGAGAGGAACTTTGAGATGCTCCATCTGCTGCACCTGTCTTGGTTGAAGTTACAGTTTAGGGAGGTGCTGTCAAAGAAGCCTTATCAAGGTTTCCAGTGCAATGTTTAGATGTTACACGTTACAATAGAGAGGAAAATCTTCTGAGGTTCCTGCACCTAATCACCGTTCAGTGAACATGCTGCACAGTGATGCCACCTTGGTTAGTTCGTCAATAGTCTGAATCTACACTTGGGACTAGGAGATTTCTAGCCTCCATAGAACCATAATCTCTACGTGTTAGATTCTTTGGGAGAAGAGATGTGAAAATTTCAACAAAAACAGCACTGTTCTACAGAATGGTTTTTCTGAAAATCAGTATTACATCCAAAGTAACCTCATGGTTTGATTCATTGAGAAAGAAAAACTTCAGATATGACGGGAGTTTTTCTTCAATTCATAATGCTCTGAGGAAGGTGTCAGGTTGTTCTGGGATTCTCACTATCTCACTCCTCTGATTCAAGTCATGACTTCCCAATGACTTAATATGTAAATGCAATAATTACTGTGCTTCTGAATGACACAGATCAGAAGGTCTTGGGTTTAATTTATGTACAAAATGTGTTTTCTTTTTAAATGCATTAATTGTAATTTAATCTTTTAATACCTGGTTTAGCGTTGTGAAAATTAGCAAGGGAAGAGAACATGTGAAGAACCAGGCAGTTAGCCATCTGAGGGAAATTGAAAAAATGGAGAAGGAGAAAATAAGGTGAAAAATAGAGGGGTCCACATACCACGGGCCTGTAAGAAAAAAGTCAACATCACGATTGCCATATTTTCAGTCAGTGATGTCATTTAGATTCCTTTTAAAGGCCGAGGGGAAAAAAGTATTAAAGCTACAATAAACATCTATGGATTATTAATATACATAGAACTTATGGCACGAAAAAGCCAGTCAACCCAATAGGTCTGTGCTGGTGTTACGCTCCGAAGTCTTATTCATCTCTGCTTGATGTGATCTTATCATTATATCTTTGTATTCCTTTCTTCATTATGTACCTATCCACCTGTTCCTTTAAAGCATTTATGTTGTTTGCCTTTACTACTCCCTGTAGTTCAGCAAGTTCCAAACTTTCACCATACCCTAGTAAAGAAGTTTTTCTTGAATTACTTATTAGATTTATTAGTGACTATCTTGTATTGATGACCCCTGTTTTGGACTCTGCCATAAGTGGAAATACCTGCTCTAAATCTACCCCATCAAACCTCTAATTTAGTGACCTGTTTTAGTCAAAGATTTCTCTTTGATAAAGAGGAGTCTCAGCCTACATGGTCTTTCCTGATTTTTAAACTATTTTAGTAATTAATATTCTTTTTCTACAGCTGATCGAAATTTACAGGGCAAAGGATCACTCACCCAACGGAATCCAAGTAACAAAAACAGAAGATTGGACCGTGTTTTTGGGGTATGCTGAGATTCATTTGTGAAGGTCATGGTACAAAGAAGTACAATACTACTTAGAATATAGCCTGGAGCCTTTTGTGGCTTGCTCCCCATTTGCCTGTAGCTTTCAGCAGACTGCAGCACTGTATGATTCCAGGCTCCATCCATAACCTATTCAGCTCCCTCAAAAATTATCTTTTGTTGTACAGTTGAAATATATGGTACAGCATTTTTGAGATCAAAATGATCATATTTGGGAATGTAGTTTTTGACAAAGTTAGGAAACATTCCCTGGTCTAGAGTAATCACTTTCACTGACAGTGGAGCGGTGATTCCTTGGGCTGGTATTTAGGCTAACTGTCAGGTTGCCCAACTGCTCAGTTAGACTAAGATAAAAGCAAAAAACTGAGGATGCTGGAAATCTAAAACAAAAACAAAAATAAAAATACCTGGAAAAACTCATCAGGTCTGACAGCATCTACGGAGAGGAATACAGTTAACGTTTCGAGTCCGTATGACTCTTCAACAGAACTAAGGAAAAATAGAAGAGAGGCGAAATATAAGCTGGTTTAAGGGGGGATGGGACAGGTAGAGCTGGATAGAGGGTCAGTGATAGGTGGAGATTGCCAAAAGGTGCCATAGACAAAGAGGTGTTGACGGTGGTGATATTATCTAAGGAATGTGCTAATAAGTGACATTAAGGGTAGAAAGCAGGACGAGCAAGGTACAGATAGCTCTAGTGGGGGTGGGGTTGGGGGAAGGGATCGAAATAGGCTAAAACGTAGAGATAAAATAATGGATGGAAGTACATTTAAAAATAATGGAAATAGATGGGAAAAGAAAAATCTATATAAATTATTGGAAAAAAGGGGGATCAGAAAGGGGGTGGGGATGGAGGATAGAGTTCATGATCTAAAGTTGTTGAACTCAATATTCAGTCCGGAAGGCTGTGAAGTGTCTAGTCGGAAGATGAGGTGCAGTTAGACTATGTAGTTGTGTGTAATTGGAATCACTGTTTTCTACTTCTGAACCAGATGTTTGGGGAGCAATGCCAAACATACTTCAGTTGTTGCTGTTCTTCATCTACTCACTGACCTGTGCCTCTACTTTCCTGGAGGCTGACTTGGCAGCAGGTTTGGAAAATGGAACCCCTGCAGGGGGAGGGAGACATGTGTCAGATGGAGCCAATGATAGGAGATGTCAGTCTGCCTGTGCACATTTGTGGGGAGAAAAGGAAATGAATCCAACTATATGCGTTGGGTGGAGGGAATCTAATTCTGCACATTGAGAGAGAGAGAGAGAAAGAGAGAGTTTGCTTCTCAAATTAGAAAACATAAAGCCTTGTGACTTAAAAAAGTAACTTTAAAAATAAAGCTGTTTTTGAGTAGTATGGAGTACAGCTATAGAAAAAAATTAATGCCTATGGGCATGTTTTTGGTGAAAATTTACCAATTGGCGGATTTAATATTTGAGGAACACTTTTTTAAAAAAAACTAGCTTTTAAAAAGCCTTTACATTGTTTAACAATGGACAGAGCTCTTTGATATATTTGCTATTTGCCATGATAATTCAAGGAAGCACTAATGGGTCCAGGGTCAGATCTACACCCTTCTCTAATTGGTAATATTTCACATCTCTGTTCCAGCTACAGAAAGCAAGTGTTTTAAAATTATGCATATCCAGTGTTGTTATTCCATCCCTAGGTCATGCACACAGTTCCTGCAGATTTACATGCAGATTATGGAAAGGTAACTCACTTCCTCTAGCTGGGACAAAATTTCAGCCATAAGTCTAGTCCTTAAAATGTTGGCCTGATAAATGGGTTGGTAAAAGGTTAGAATTGTATCACCTGAAATCATAGGGATAGAGCAACTGCTGTCCTGTTATTTGCACTCATTACTGTTCTCCCTAATTGTTCACACTTTATTTGTTTGTTTGTTTGCTAAACAGAAACCAGTCATGTCTATGCGACCTTAAAGAGAAAAGCCATCAACATGACCCACGTGCTGCAGCATTGGAAAAGCTTGTGTTTCCCAGAATCGGAATAAAAATCTACATTTCAAAGAGCAATCAGCTTGTTGAATGATACATAATACAAAACGGCTTGTGTGTTATATGTTTATTTTATGCAGACTTATGTACAATTGATCCTTTGAGTAATAGATATCCCTTGCATTGAAATATTTGCATGTGCATTCTACCATATTGCATCAACTCTAATGCTTTTTACAATTATGATGTTTTGATACAGCGATGCTTTGCATATTACAACTTTATAATATACTTTTGTGACAAATTAGGTGGCATGTGCAAATCCCTCAACAGCTCAGTTGCTAAATGTACTGCCCACTGAGTAACTGAACTATAAAGAATATCTCAGGTTCATTCCTGGTCTACATGAGGTAATGATCTTAATTGGGATGATGGTTGGTGATACAGTGATACAATGCCATCATTATTCCTGGCCATTGCAAGGAAAAATAAGACATGGTTTTCAATCAATCGGTAATCAGTTCTGTTTCTTGAGATTGGAAAATTGTGCATGTCACTCTGTTATTTAAGAAAGGTGACAGAGGGATATCAGGAAATTATAGACCAGTTAGCTGAACATATCCACGGCCTGCTTCTCTCACCCCAACTTTCTCCTTCCTGATTTTTGGGTATCAGAAAGCAAAAAACTCAGGATGGGGCAGCATAAAGGAAAATGCTGATGAATATGCATAATGAGCCTCCATACACTGTCAAGAAGCATAGAAGAGTTTGGTTCAAAAATGGCAGAGGACATTGCCAGCCCTGAAATGGTGACCAACTCCAAAACAGCACTTGCGAACTCAGCCATGATGCAGTGTCTCGTGGTCATTGACTCAACTTCCACTGCAGCACCTTCAGAAGCCACCCAACAGTTCAGTGTTGCAGTGGAACCCCAAATGGAAGTTATGAGATCCATACTTGCTGCCATGCAAGCTCAGAAGGCTGCCATCATGACTGCGGATCTCAGTGCTTAAAGGGGCATGCAGACATTGGTGGCAATCCAGGAATATGCACTGCAACAGATTACTAGGATTAGATACAACATGGAAGTGGCAGTGGCACAAGCTACTGCACTCTCTTGCCATTATAGTATGACACCGCTGTCACTCTGCCAGTGCCCTTGCTATTACCTCATCGAGCAAGCCCTGATTAATGCTACCCATTTCAAAATGGTGCAGTCGAAAGCTTGGCCTTCTAGACCCAGAGCTGCTTGAGATCACACTGCAAGGCCATCTACAAGTCAGCAACTTTCCACCAGCCATGCTGCAGTCACTGTATGGAAGCGAAAGGACAGGCACTTTGGGAATGCACAAGGAAGAATAATTCACTTTTGTTTGTATAACTCAGTGTGTTTTTGGATAACAATATAATGGAAAGGGTGATGTTTTTATTGCAAGTTCTTGGCCAAAGTGATGTTGTGATGGGGTGGCTCATATTGACAGTAAAGTGGGGAATTGTGGAACTATGGTGGTGAAAGGATGTTTCCCTAAAGGAAACAGAGTCTGAACTGGTGTTCTGGGACAACCTGTCCAGAGAAAATAAGTCCTGGTTATCCTGCCTGCCTCATCTTTTACCCCCTCCTTTTCCTCTTCCTTCTAAGGTGGCCTCTGAATACCTGGTTGTGCCCTCATGATGGCAAGGTTGTGGAGGACACAGTTGACCACCACGAACTTGGAGATATGCTCCAGCTAGTATTGTTGGGCTCCTCCAAAGTGAATAGTTGCCTAAGAATACCGATAGCCACTCCATGATGTTTCTGCAGACCACATGGCTTTCATTCTTGCATGGGCAGATAGCAGAGAGGGATCATCAGCAAGGTATATGGGCACTACCCCTTGTCACCAGGCAGCCAGCCTCTGCTTCTTCTTGAAGGTCTGAAGACAGAGACAGTAGCAGACTGCTTCAGGATGAAGGCATTGTGGCTGCTGTCAGCATAGTGGGCAGTCACTGATATAATGGTTTGTGCATGGTCACTCATCAACTGCACCTGATGGAACGGTAGCCCTTGTGATTCATGTACCTCTCCCTGTGATGTGGGGCCTGTAGAGCTACACCTGTGCAGTCAATATCTCCTGCAACTTTTGAACTACCACCATCCTGGCAATCTACGTGCCCTTTCATACATTTTCTCTCTGCTTAGGGCCTTCAGCACTTTCCTGATGCAGTGATGGACAATATACTGGGAGATGTCTGCTATGTCATCTGATACCACTTGGAATGATTCAGTTACATAGAAGTTTAATGCTGACGTGATCTTTACACCACTGGCAATGGCATCTTTGCCCTTATCTGGGTCTGCAGGTTGTCTTAAAGGAAGTGAAAGTTCTGTGACGCCTTCATGTTGAATCTAAGTCACGTCAGACAATGCTCCTGGGTGAAGTAGAGATAGAAGTGTTCTCTGAAAACCTGTGGCAGGTAGGATCTCCTATGTAAAGCCCTCTTCCTCTCTCTTTGCAGAGCTTTCCCTTCTGCAGCCTCTTCTCTATTTGTTGGTCATTCCATGAGGTTCAGCTTTAATTAACTGTCTTTTATGAGGGGCTGTATCATATGCCTTCTGGAAGTCATAACATTCATAGATATTCCCCTATCTACTAGTCACCTCATTAAAATATTTGAATCGCTTGATCAGGCATGAGCTACCTTATACAAGTTTATTTTGGCTTTCTCTAATCAGCTAAATGTTTCAAGGCATTCAGTCACACTGTCCTTAATTATAGGTTGTGAAATTGGGCTCTATAGTGCCGCTATGCTTCACGCTGCTTCAGGCATGGTCCATGCCGGGAAGGATGTTAGCTTGTGTTTTTGGATAACGATGTAATGGAAAGGGTGATGGTTTTTATTGTAAGTTCTTGGCCAAGGTGATGCTGTGATGGGGTGGCTCATATGGACAGTAAAGTGGAGAATGGCGGTGAGGGGATGTGGGAAACAGAGTCTGAACTTGTGTTCTCGGACAGCCTGTCCAGAGAAAATGAGTCCTGGTCATCCATGCGTGCACCAGAAGCATTAGGTGTGGTCGGATCAATCAGCCGTTTCTGAAACTTCCTCTGTGCCAGTCCAGGGAAGGCACATGTTAATCATTCTCAACTGAAAATTAGTTCAGCTGCACGAGGGACTCCACCCCTCCCTATCAATACTGTTTAAAGGGCCAGTCCTCCAACTTTCAGGTGAGGTGCTTTTGATTTACTTCTCCCTGGCAAAGATTGTGGAAGGGCTGTGGTTTGATTTTGGAGGTCTGTTAGTGAGTTGGTGAATCCATTCATGGAGTTTAAAGGATGTGGCTACCTGGAGACACCAAGAACTGGATGTAATGTGGGCGACGGGGGTTTCGCCCACTATTTAAAGAACGGGCAGGAGACCTCCATCACTTCTGTTGGGGAGGCCCAACGAAATTGTGGCCAGTGTCATGCCTTCTCTGGAATTTAGGACCCCCAGGGACGGAAAGTCCACCCCCAAGAACTGCATGCTCTGCATGTCCCAATAATTTTCATCAGGAAGCAAAACTGCACAATACTACAAATGTTGTCATACCAGAACCTTATATAGGCTAAATATATGACTAATTTTGTACTTGATCCTCTATCGATACAAATGATATTTTATTCATTTTTCCTACAACCAGTTGATACAATTTGTGCACCTTTAACAAGTGAGCAACTATTATCCTAGGATTCTTTCTCTAACGATTACCTGTTGCCATGACATGATATGGAAATTCCTAACTATGATACCTGCCACACACTGGCCCAATCATCTTATTTATTTAAACCTATTTATATATGAATTACTTAGCCCTGTGCACATTCTTGCACCATCCTTGAATTTAAGAATGGTTCCTCTGACTTATTAATGAAATGATGAGCAATAGTTATCCCAGGAGAGAACCTTGCAGAATTTATTCATAACTAAAACCCTTACTCTGCTCCATGAAGTGCTCCAGGATTGAATATAAACTGAATGCAGAGTAAAGTTACCCCTCCTCTATCCGATACTATGCTTTAATTTCAAATTCAGAAATCCATTCCCTGTTGTGATGCTTCTATTTTCCATGGCATACATCCTTGTAACCTGTCTGAGTGAAATTATCAACTGCTGTTTAATTAGTGGCATAAATAAAATAGTCAAATGAATATACAAGGGTGATTGGACATTTTGTTCAAATACAGTCATTATATGCAATGGAACGACTACCAACATTTTTATTGATTAAATTCCACACACATTGTTACTTAAGCAGATCTATGACAATTATTATGTGCATCCAAAGTCATCAGAGATGATTCAGCGGCGAAAGAAATCTCCACCTGAAGAGGTTTATTGTCATTATAGTAGAATGCAAGCTCTCACTTTCACTCATATTCAGTCTCTCATTTGCTCACTTTGTCATCACTCAGCAGTATCTAATATTGCTGACGTGCTTTCACTTGCTGGCCTCACTTATTAACATTCACATTCTGTTCCTTTCACTTACATGATTGATCAGTAACACCCTCTCATTAATTATTGTGCAAATGACACATAGAAACAACAGCCTGCTGTGCCAACTCTTGTAAATTCATCGCGAGAGACGCGATTTCTGAGCCCTAATCATGACCTAGCACTGGGACTTCCAAATCTCAGATTTTTTGTAATCAAAATGTGGAATGGGACCGATGACAGGCAGCTGGTACTTGGAGCCGGATCAGAGTGTGATCAGTAGCCAGGGATGGGGTGTCAGGTTATGAGGAGGAGAGGAACTGTGATTGTGGCCAGCAAGATGCTGAGAGAAGTGACCAGATTGTTCAGGCGGAAGGTTCTGCCGCTGCTTTTTGCAACTTCAATTTCATTAAAATAGCAAAAATTCGCAAAATTTTCCTCCCTCACAGAACCGTCACATGTTCCTGGGCGCGTGAGCAAGGATCAGCGGCTGGCTCACATATAAGCCTCCACTATTACTGCCGCTTCTTTCTAGGGACGAGGAATGAGTTGTGGCAGCCTATACCCCAGGACTCTTTCCAGACAATGTTCACAAAATATTATTGATGAAGTACCGCCCCCCCCCACCACCACCCCCAAACCCCATGACTCTGTTTTCATACCTATACAGCTGACTGGGCATTAATTTAATATTTCTGACCACAATCTATCCTGTTAGTGTATCAGGGCAGCAAGTCATACCTCAAGATTGAATTAAAAATATTTTCTTCCACTCAATATTTCAGAAATCCTGTATCAGTAGATTTAAGTTCATAATTAATATTATAATTTAAACAGTGTGTCAGTGATAACTAACCCATTTGAAAAGGGGCCCTTCAACAAAGAAAATTTGAGAATCACAATGATAGTGCAGTGCTTCACAAACTAGCGTCCGTGGGCCCCCAGACTTGGCAGGGGCTCCGGGAAATAATCTCTCAAATGGACGAGGGAGGAAAACACAAGGGGGAAGAAAGAAAAGACAAACTGTTCAATTTGTATAAATTAACAATAGTTAGTCATATCCAATTTTAGGAAGACTTTGGCCATAGAACTATCAATCAAAACAGAATATTCCCCCAAAACCTGTCTCATTAACCAACTCAACAAACCAGAGCGTCTAGGTGGGTAGACATGACCTGTATGTTGAGACAGATGATGGGTTGGATTTTTAAAAACTTTTTCAGGATGCATTCTCAGGTGCGGTAATGTTTTTATGTGCTCACTTTCCTCAATGTGCTCGTTGGGAAATCGCTGAAAGGTTCCCCACTACTGTCTATCACAAACCTAACTTCACTGGTCAATGTACATATATCTAGCTCCACACGCTATGTTTTAGTTGACGGGCAATATGATCGGTGCAGGTTTGGAGGGCCGAAGGGCCTGTTCCTGTGCTGTACTTTTCTTTGTTCTTTCTTTGTTCTAACACTGGCTTATCAGCATTTTGTTAATTGCTCACCATGCAAGCTTAATGTAGAAATAGAGGGTGTCAAAACTATCCTGCAGGACAATGGTTATCCTGATCAGATCATGCAAACTCGCAAATGAGCCAAAGGCTGCCACTTTCAGCCCTGAAAAGTGCCCTGTCTACCTCGAATTACCCTGGAAAGGCAAAACATTTGAACAACAGGTTAAGGAAGCTATTTCACACTGCCAGAATGCAGTAACTATGCGAGTGGTATTTTCCACTACATTATGCTGTTGTCAGTCCAAAAAGACATTCTGCCTACCACACAATTGAGCATTGTCATGTATGAATTCCAGTGCTGGTACGATGCCAAATACACAGCCTATATGTCCCAACGATTGGTTCATTGAATCAAACAGCATGTTCCTTCAGCTGTTTGTAATAGGCAGAGTACAGACCAATCTTGAGTGTGCTAATAGCTACACTAACAACCAATTTAAGATAATCAGTTGAGTTTGTAACCTGGGGCTGAATTTCACCCATGTCAGGCAGGGTCAGCAGGGGGGTGATCAAGAAGCTGACCGCCGACCACAATCGAGGCCAGAAGGTAAATTAAAGCCCTCACAGCGTGAAACACGAGTAGCAGCGCTTAGCGCTGCCTGTGCGGGCTGGGGGGAGTGTGAGCAGGAGGAGTGCAAGCAGGGGGAGTGCAAGCGGGACAAGCATGACCTTCGCGCATGCGTGCGAGTGTGCGAGTCTGAGCCACAGAGCTGCCTCAGGGAGATGAAGAGATATGAAAAAAATGATTTAAAAAAATATGTAATGAAACATGTCCCCTCTGTCACATGAGCAGGGCCATGTTATTAACGAAAAATTAAAGTTTTTATTTTATTTTTATTTGCTTTTGGAAACCTCATCCACCCGTGGATGAGGTTTCGGAAAAAGTGCAAAGGCCGCCTGGCCTTTTTGTCTGTCCGCCAACCATAAGGGTTGGACAGGCAGCGAAAAATTTCTTTTAACTAACTTTTTAATGGTCTTAAGAGGCCTTTTGATTGTCGGCGAGCACGCTGCCGGCCCCAGCGCACACCCGCCAACCAAAATATCGCACGAGTGCGCGATGACATCAGATTGCTCGACCGACGTCATCGCGTGTCATTTTACACTCAGTTGTGTTGGGTGCGCGCCCACCTACCAAGCAAAAAAATTTATCCATGGCTCATTTACACTTGCTAGAAGCAACATACATTCATGTGCATGGACCTATTCTGTACAAAGAAAAGGAACATTTTCAAGCCCTGAGGCTTTTTTGAATTACCTGGGAGCTTGGGGAACCTATAGTTCCCCAAGAACACAACAATAAGAGCAGGAGAAAACCATACAGTCCACTGAGCCTGCTCTGCCATTCAATCTTGGCTGATCATGGGCTTCAACTTCGCTATCCTGTCCACTCCCCATATCCTTCACTCCCTGAGAGACCAAAAATCTGTCTATCTCAGCCTTAAATATGTTCAACAATGGAGCATCCACAACCTTTTGGGCTAGAGAATTCCAAAGATTCACATCTCTTTGAGTGATGTAATTTCTCCTCATTTCAGCGTTAAATAATTGGCCTCTTATCCTGAGACTGTGCCACTGTGATTTAGATTTTCTGGCCAGCAGAAACAGTCTTTCAGCATCTACCATGTCAAGCCCCTTCAGAATCTTCCATGTTGCAATGAGATCACCTCTCATTCTATGAAACTCCAGAGAATTTAGGCCCAATTTACTCATCCCCTTGTCATAGGACAACCCCTTCGTCCCAGGAACCAGTTTAGTGAACCTTTGTTTTACCACCTCTAATGCAGGTCTATCCTGTTGCAGACAGGGGCGGGGAGTGGGGGGGGATTGATTTAAACCACTCTAATTTCTCCTCCCACCACCTCTTTCTAACTGGCGGTGTATTTTCCAACCCCTCACTTTTGGTGTGATCCAATTTTCTATTATTAACCCCACAACAAACTCAAGATAGGATGAACTCAAAGGGTTGGTTTATTTGTGCATACTCAAATGTGGGAGAAGGGTAGCAACGTTGCCTTCCTTGCATTCATACAGTAAAAGAGGGATTGAGAAAAGAGTTTCAGTGCAGAGACCACAGAGAAAAGAGATTTTGTTTCACATGGGTCCAGAGTCCAGAATCAAAGTCCATTGAGGTATTCTTCACGGAGGTCAGCAGGTTGAAAACTGATGCTGTATAATTCACTTTTCCAGTGGTGTTGGCATCACATGATGAGATAGACATGTAGAGATGAATCAGTCTTGTAGGTGAGGTACAGAATTTCCACCAGAAACAGTGTAGATGGGTCCAGGTATTCAATCTGGGCAGAGCCCCTTTTCTGTGATGCTGCAAGTTAGATGGTAAAATGGCAGACTGAGTTTGCAGTACAGCAAGGCAATATAACTGGTTTCACAAGCTGGATGTCCATGGCACAGGGCTCCCACCTTTCCACATTGTCTTTGACAAGCAATCTGTATCCCTCATCTGGGTCCCCGAGATGGTTAAATGTCTCAACCATTATGAATTGAAAGGAGTGTTGCGGGGCCCTTTGTCCTAGCAGATGAGTAGACTCTAATTGGCCAACTTGGGTTATGAAAGGCAAATGACCTTTGTATAGCTGTATTTGAATTTGGTCTTCGCAGACCACAGTGTGGGTCATTAGTGTCTCTTCAGAGATAAGGAGGTGCAAGCTTCTTCGATACTGCCACACTAGCTCCTTTTGTTCAAAGGTCACAGACAGACATAGCTGCAGCCATCTTCAAAGGTCTCCATCCATTTTAAAAATATTTAGAAGTAGCCAGGAGGGTATCTATATCTATTTTTTAAAAATATACAGGGTGAGGTCTTAGTCCCGTCCTTAAATATGAAGACCAAAACTACAGACAATATTCCAGATGTGGTCTTACAAAAGCCCTGTACAATTATAGCAAGATTTATTTAAAGCCCTGTACAATTGTAGCAAGATTTCTTTATTCATATACTCCAATCCCCTTGCAATAAAGGCCTACATGCCATTTGCCTTCCTAATTGATTGCTGTACCTGCATGCTAACTTCCAGTGTTCCTTGTACGACTACACCTAAGTTTCTCTAAACATCAACATTTACAAGTTTCACATTTTTAAAAAAATTCTGCTTTTCTATGAACAAAGTGGAAAAATTCACACTTCCCCACTCCATCAACCATCTTGTTGCCTACTCACTTAACCTATCTATATTTCTTTGCAACCTCCCTATGTCCTCCCCAAAGTTTACCTTTCTAGCTTGGTATCATCAGCAAACTTAGATATGTTATGCCATC
Organism: Cetorhinus maximus; assembly: GCF_964194155.1. Lineage (NCBI taxonomy): Eukaryota > Metazoa > Chordata > Chondrichthyes > Lamniformes > Cetorhinidae > Cetorhinus > Cetorhinus maximus. The sequence goes on from NC_135889.1 coordinate 28,993,031, forward strand.
TCTCTTCATCTAAGTCATTAATATAGATTGTAAATAGCTGGGGGTCCAGCATTGATCCTTGCTGCAGCTCACAGCCTGCCAACTTGAAAACGCTCCCATTAAGCCCACTCTTTGCCTCCTGCCTGTAAACAAAGCTTTATACATACTAAAATATTACCCCCAATTCTATGAGTCCTTGTCTTTCCTATTAACCTTTTATGTGGCACCTTATTGAATGCCTTTTGAAAATCCAATATCTACTATTTCACCATTATCTGTGCTACTAGTTACATCCTCAAAAAACTCTAATAAATACGTCAAACAGAATTTCCCTTTTGTAAAAGCATGTTGACTTGTTCCAATCAGGCTATACTTTTCTAAGTGCATTGTTAAGATTTCTTTATTAATAGATTCCATCATTTTCCCAATGACTGATATTAGACTAACCAACCTATAGTCCCCTGTTTTCTCTCTCCTTCCTTTCATGAAAAGCGGTTTTATATTTGCTAATTTCCAATCTGATGGGACCATTCCCAAATCTAAGAAATTTTGGAAAATTGTAGCCAGCACATCCACTCTCTACAGCTGTTTATTTTAGAACGCTAGGGTGTAGCCATCAGGGGTTTGTCGGATTTTAGTCCCTTACGTTTCTCCAATACTTTATCTCTGTTGATATTAATCACTTTAATTTCCTCGTTCTTTTTGGACCCAGGTTACCTGCTATTTCTAGTATGCAAATTGTATCTTCTACTGTAAAGACATACACAAAATATTTTGTTCAACGCCTCTGCCATTTCCTCATTCCCCATGATAATTTCTCCTGCCTCTGTTTCTAAGGAACCAATGTTTACTTTAACTACTCTCTTCCTTCTTATATATTTATAAAAGCTCTTATAAACTGTTTTCATAATCCTGGCTAATTTACTCTCATGTTCTATTTTTTCCCTTTTTATAAACTTTTTGGTGGCCCGTTGCTCATTTCTAAAACACTCCCAATCCTCAGATTCACTACTGATCTTTACAATATTATAAGCCTCTTCTTTTAATCTAACAGTATCCTTAACTTCCTGAGTGAGCCACAGGTGGGTCTTTCTTGCTGAGTTTTTGTTTTTTTAATGCAACAAATTTTTGTTGAACATTTCAAATTGTTTCTTTAAATGTTTTCCACTGTTCATTTACCACCATACCTTTTTGACTATTTACCCAATCAACCCAAGCCAGTTCTCCCCTCATGCCTATGTAATTGACTTTGTTTAAATTTAGGATTCGTGTTTGCAATTGGATTATGTCACTTTCAAACTCAAAATGGAATTCAATGGCATTATGATCACTATTTACCAGTGGATATCTTACGGTACTTACAGTACTAATTAACACTGTCTTATTGCACAATACTAGATCCAAGATAGCTTTATTCTTATATAAAAGCAAAATACTGCAGATGCTGAAAATCTGAAACAAAAACAAAAATTGCTGGAAAAACTCAGCAGGTCTGACAGCATCTGTGGAGACGAAGACAGAGTTAACATTTCGAGTCCATATGACTCTTCATCAGAACTAAAGAGGAATAGAAATGTGAAATATAAGCTGTTTAAGGGGGGTGGAGAGGTGGAGCTGGATAGAGGGCCAGTGATAGGTGGAGGCAAAGGAAAGATTGCCAAAGATGTCATAAACAAAAGGAGAAAGGGGTGTTGATGGTGGTGATATTAGCTAAAGGATGTGCTAATGGTGACATTAAGGGTAGAAAGCAGGATGAGCAAGTGACAGATGGCCCTAGTGGGGGTGGGGTGGAGGGAAGGGATCAAAATAGGCTAAAAGGTGGAGATAAAACAATGGATGGAAATAAATTTTTTAAATATTAATAGAAATAGGTGGGAAAAGAAAAAAATATATATAAAAATAATCCCACAGCTACCTCGACTACAGCTCCTCACACCCTGCTTCCTGTAAGGACCCCATCCCATTCTCTCAGTTCCTTCGCCTCTGTCGCATCTGTTCTGATGATGCCACTTTCCAAAATAGTTCTTCTGACATGTCTTCCTTCTTACTTAACCAAGGTTTTCCACCCAAGGTGGTTGACAGGGGCCTCAACTGTGTCCAGCCCATCTCCCGCGCACCGCCCTCACACCTTCTTCTCCCTCCCAGAACCATGATAGGGTTTCCCTTGTCCTCACTTATCACCGTACCAGCCTCCGCATTCAAAGGATCATACTCCGCCATTTCCGCCAACTCCAGCATGATGCCACCACCAAACACATCTTCCCTTCACCCCCCCATGTCAGCATTCCGTAGGGACCGTTCCCTCTGGGACACCCTGGTTCACTCCTCCATCACCCCCTACACCTCAACCTCCTCCCACAGCACCTTCCCATGCACCTGCAGAAGGTGCAACACCTGCCCCTTTACTTCCCCTCTCCTCACCGTCCAAGGGCCCAAACACTCCTTTCAAGTGAAGCAGCACTTCACTTGCACTTCCCTCAATTTAGTCTACTGCATTCGCTGCTCCCAATGTGGTTTCCTCTACATTGGAGAGACCAAACACAGACTGGGTGACCGCTTTGTGGAACACCTTCAGTCTGTCTGCAAGCATGACCCAGACCTTCCTGTCACTTGCCATTTCAACACACCACCCTGCTCTCATGCCCACATGTCCTACCTTCGCCCCATATCCCTTAAGACTGGTTAACAAAAATCTATCAATCTCCAATTTAAAATTAACAAAGGACCCAGCACCAACTGCCATTCATGGAAGAAGATTCTAACCTTCTACTGCCCTTTATGTGAAGTGTTTCCCAGCTATACCCATGAAAGGCTGGGCTCTAATTTTCAGGCTATGTCCTCTAGTCCTAGACATTCCAACCTGCGAAAATTATTTATCTCTATTGAGCATATCAGTTGCCCAGAATATCTTGAAAGCTTTCATCAAATCACCTCTTAGCCTCTGAATTTCATGGTTTGTATAATTTAATCTCATAGTGTAACACTTGGAGTCCAGGTGTCATTATGGTAAATCTATGCAGGCCTCCCTCCAAGGCCAGAAAATTCTTCTGAAGGTGAGGGGCCCAAAACTGAACATAGTACTCGAGGTATGATTTCACCAGGGCTTGTTCATCAGGACTATACAATCACAGAGTTACAGTATACCTCTGAGACCATGGGCTGGATTTCCATTTGCTGCTGGGGGTGGGAATGTGTGTGGGAGCAATTTGAAAATCACGTTCTTGGAGGGTGGCACTGGATCCCAACGCCTCCAGAATGCACAGGGAGAATGGGACAGGGGCGTCTGGAAGCTGCCACATCACCAATTAAGTGCCTGTTAAGGTTTTCGTGGAGCCAATCAAAAGGGCTCACTGGGCCAGTTTGGGATTTTCAATCAGCAGGAATGAGGAATACAGTTTCTGGGATATGTCAGGGCGAACCTGATTTGCGCATAGTGGGGAATCATCAGTGGTAATGGAGGCACTGGTCAACTCATTTAAAATTACGCTCAGTGCAGTCGGCACCCATGATGCCATCAGGTAGGTCAACTTATTCCAGAGTGCAAGGGCCAGCGCAGGTACAGAGGACATTGGTTTTTGCCATCACCAATGGATTCCCCAGGTCTTTGGGTGGGGGGGAGGGGTAGTGAGGGCAAAGGGGGGGCTCATCAATTGCACCCACATAGCCTTCAGGGCACTGATGGATGAGCAAACCAGATCCTTCATCGCTGAATGTCCAGATGGTCCTTGACTACATGATGCACATCTTGTAGATTGATTCCCAGGCAGCTATCATGATTCCTTCATTCTGCAAGAGACCCAGATGTTGCATTTCTTCAGGTCAACATCCAGAATCCATAGGTGATGCTAGGTTATCCCTAGAGGAGGTGGCTTCTGACACCCAGACAATCCCCAGATATGGAAGCAGAGAGGCCCTAAAACCAGGGCCATTGACTTACACAAGCCTGCGGTGAACAGACCATCAGCATGTTGAAGATGTGCTTCCGTTGCCTTGCCCAGTTGGGTGATGCCCTCCAATCTGAGCCAGCCAGGATGTCCTATATGTGGTTGTCTGCTGCGCACTCCACAACATGTCTATTCAAAGAGGCCAGGGTTGGTTGACAAGTAGGCATGGCCACAGGGTTTGCACTAGTGTGCTGTTTTTTTGCTGCAGTCGAGTGCTTCAGTTGGAGTTTGGTGACTGAGGGAGTTTAAGGGTTAAATTAAGCATTGAATTCTATCTAAAGTCTAGTCTTTCTTTAATTTTGCAATAAACTAAAAGTTGATGTTAGGGTTGGAAGAAGGTGAGTTTTAGACCAGCCTTAAAACAGGGTTCATACAGGCTCTGCTTGCAGCCGCAGCTAGTTAATTAGATAACTGGTTAAATCAGGCTTTCAGGCTATGTTCAGCGAGTATAAAAGTAGGCTATCTTATAGTGCTGAATTTGTCTGCACTGGAGTGCTGATTTTGGCTGCAGTTAAGTACTTCAGTTGGAGTTTGGTGATTGAGGGAGTTCGGTGAGGAAGGAAGAGGCACTCCTTCCTTTTTCTACCTTTCCTCAGAAAGAAGAGTGGCAGCCTTGGTAAGTAGGAACTGGTTAAGTGTAGAAAAGTGTAATATTTTTAAACAAGTTGCTATACTTAGATTTAACTGAATAGCCAGGAATAAGGGAAATTTAAGGCCAATATAATGAAGTAATATAAATAATCCAAAGTAGAATAAGGTTAATGTAAGGGAAGTAGAGTTAAGGTATGGCAGGGCAGCTCAGTCGAGTGGAATGCGTGTCCTGTAATATTTGCGAAGTCAGGACACTACCGGTGTCCTAGACAGCCACAGGTGCAGGAAGTGCTGCCAGCTGCAGAAACCTAAGCTCTGGGTTTCAGAGTTCGAGCAGCGGCTGGCGCATCCGCGAGGCTGAGAGCCACGTGGATAGCATGTTCAGAGAGGTGGTCACACCACAGCTTAAGGGCCTGGAGACAGAGAGGGAATGGATGACCACCAGGCAGTCCAAGAGAAGTAGGCAGGAAGTGCAGGAGCCCCCTGGGGTCCCACTCACAAGTCGGCTTTCTGTTTTTGAAGCTGGCAAGGGCGCTGGTTCCTCAGAGGAGTGCATGTTTGTGGCACCATGAGCGGTTTGGCTGTACAGGAGGGGAGGAAGAGCTGTAGCAAAAGGGGATTCATTGGTTAGAGGAATAGGCAGGCATTCCTGTGGCCATAGGCGTGACTCCAGAATGATATGTTGCCTCCCTGGGTCAAAGATGTCACAGAGCGGCTGCAGGACATTCTTCTGGGGGAGGCTGATCAGCCAGAGGTCATGGTCCACATTAGTACCAATGACTTAGGTAGGAAGGGAGATGTAGTCCTGCAATCAGAATTTGGGGAGCTAGGTAGAAAATTAGCAAGCAGGACCTCAAATGTAGTAATCTCTGGATTACACCAAGTGCCACGTGCCAGTGAGTACAGAAATAGGAGGATAAGGCATATGAATGCATGGCTGGAAAGATGGTGCAGGAGGGAGGGTTTTAGATTACTGGGACACTGGGACTGGCTCTCGGAGAGATGGCACCTGTACAAGCTAGACAGGATGCACCTGAACAGAGCTGGGGCATTTTGCTAGTGCTACTGGGAGGGCTTTAAATTAACTCGCAGGGGCGTGGGTACCAAGAGAAAATATTAGGGATCAGTACCAAGGTGCACAAAATACTGGGAGGGATATATAGCAATAGTATGGAGAATAGTAAGTTAATAGGTAAAGGTGGGCAAGGGAGAAAGCAACACAATCTAAATCAGGGCTACTATGCATGTATGTGAATGCACGGAGCATAGTAAATAAGATTGGGGAGTTACAGGCGCAGATTGCCATGTGCAAATATGATGTTGTGGCGATAACAGAGAGGGCTGGACCAACTAAAAAAACATTTCAATTCCTTTAGAGGGATTCTTTATCAAAAATGTGTTAAGAAATAAGAATGCCTGTCATCAATAATTGATCAACATCCCCTCACATATGCAGAACTCAAGTTGGAGTTTATATTCTATCTATTGTGCAATATCTTCTATTGCTGTTTTATCAACTTTAATTATTGAGAAGTTGTATGGTAGAAGCGTCCTATGATTAGGTTGCAGTTTGAAAACATTTCAGCTTTTTATATTTTAAACGAGGGATAATAAGAGACTGGCGAATAGAGAAACAAAGGGAAAAGCTAAGGGAGAAGCACATTGTGCATAGAGGCTGAAGCAAAGAAGGGTTAGGAAGAGAGAGAGAGAGAGCGAGCTAGACCAAGGCTTATGATGGTCAAACACCCAGAAAGACACTGGTGCGTGAGGCTAGACGTTATGGATTGTCCATGTTAGTGGATGAATGCTTTTTAGCACATGGGTTATTGGTTCCACTTAAATAGCGTGGAAATGCCATACAAATGCAACAAGTGTGTGTCCGTTATTACCAACATTAATTTCTGGGTTTAAACCGTGCAAGAGACTTGGAGATAACAGAGGTACAGATGTACAGACTCAGGGGTCTTCCCATGAAAGACGGAAGAGCTTAACGAACAGGGGTAGGGGAGCTTGAGGAGATGGAAGCTAAGAGATGAACAACTCTTGGGAAGAGTGCAGTAACGCTGACGCCAGTGTCAGTTAGCAAGCTACCCTTTGAAGATCACTAATGAGTGACGCTTGTAAAGTGGAACTGGGCAAAGTGAATTCGGTCAGTCACTGACGTAATCGCGAAATAACGGAATAAAAAGCAGATCGCAGTGAATCGGATCAGCAGCTTCACAAACCGCCTGTTTGGTACCGAGCTGTGAGTAGGTTTGTAGAGTAGATTTACGATTAATGCAGTGTTTTACTTAGTGCAAACATGCATTGCAACGTTTCTTTTGCAGTTCAGAAGTATTCAAAGTTGAGGTTTTTTTTAAACGTTTCCTGCAATGATGCATTTAATGTACTCTAACTTTATAATGTAATTATATATATATATGTGTGTGTGTGTGTGTGTGTGTATTAACTCACGGCGCTCGCTTATCCCCGCAGCGCTTGGCTCTGCTCCGTACGCTCCATCAGAAAGAATTGCTCCAAACCGTATTGAGGAATGAAGCTGCTGTCGGTTTGCTGTGTCTTTTGCCTGCTGGTGTGCATCGCGTTTCCAGATGCGGGTTCTCGGGTCCAAGGTTCCTCGGTGGAGATCAGGAGTAAGTGATCGCTTCACCCAGTTGGTGATGAGAGGATTGATTTGTGTGTATGAAATGATTAGGAATCAGGCGATTTCTGCACTCGTCCGAACTAACAAAAGGAGCAGGGACAACTTGTGTGTGTTATTGCAATGGGACAAAAATTAAAAGGCGGGAAAATGGAAGGTGTTGTAATGCTACAGGTATATCTTTTATGGGAACTGTCCCAAGGTGCTTCACAAGATCATAAAGCAAAATTTGGCACCAAACAACATAAGATGATATTAGAGCAGATGGCTAGAACCTTGATCAGAGGTAGATTTTAAGAAACATCTTAAAGGAAGTGGTGGAGAGGTGGAGATGCTTAGGGAGGAATTCTGGAGTTTAGGACCTATCAGGACATGATGGGAGAGGAAAGGATTCCCAGTATGCCCACAATGTCCATACTTGCATGCCTGGCAGGGGAGGTTCTATGCCATCAGAGAAATTGTGCCCTATACCATCAGCTCTGTGTCGCCTTACAGTCAGGGGAGAACAACGTTTTTTGTATATGCGGAAATGCTGACATTTGGGAAGAACTGAGACTGTTGTGTTGTTGCTAACATTGAGGGACAGTTACAAGTTTGAACAGGAAACTTCATGCTTCACTTCACTCTAGTTGCATTTATAGTTGCAGCTGGTGCAAAGTCCAGTTGATATCAAATTACATTCTAGACGTTGATCTACATTGCTTCTCTAAATGTAATCCATGAACCTTCATACCGGAATTAGGCTACAGTGTGTGAATGTAAAGAAAGTAACTACTTTGAAAGTTTTTCTTTGGAATTACCACCCTGCTTTGAAATCCTTAAAAAATGTATTCTCCTGTGTTTTAGAAAATAGAAGCCATAGTTCCTAAATAGAGATCACTTTTGTATAAGTTCAGAACTTTATTAAGTCATGAATGAAATTAAAAAGGTTCAAAATACTTTAGGAACTGTTTTTGCTGTTAAGAAATCGAGAGATAGATGTCCTTTTCATCTTGATGATGTCCCACTGCAATTATGGGATGTCTGTCAGTAAACTGTGGGTTTTCAAAAATCGTTAACCAAACACTTCCATAGGTGCTGTTGCCATATTGATATCACATTACATTAGGAAATTCAAAACACCAATGAAGAGAGAATAGGCTTGCTTCACTGGGGACTTGCTGGGGGACAGGATGATGCAGTGCCTTTCTACCCAAGAGACTTGAAATATAATTGTACTCAAAATAATCACTGCCAGTTGCAATAGACCCAAATAAAATTGATTTGTGTGGTTTTGGCTCAGTCCATGGCACTAAATGTTTCACACAGATCTGCATTACTACAGCTCCAAATTGTTACTTTCACTCATAAATACCAGTAGATGGTTCTAATCGGAAGTGTTGCAGCTGAAAGAACTCCTCTTGAGGTTGGGGCAAACAGATAATAAAGGTGCAGAGTAGAAAGAACCTAGTTGCACCCAACTTGGGAGCAGGTGGTGGGGCAGCATAGAGGGAATTTTGTCTCGTGCTTTAACAGTATTCAGTGGGGCAGCATATAGGCATCAGGGAGAACGTTGGACAATGCAGGGAGAATTTAATCCATCCTACACCCAACCTAGGCATGTTTGACAAAGCAGAATAGAGACAGTTTAATTTTGCACCTTGCCTATGATGTGCCTAACTTGGAAATGGTCAATGCTGACAGTGTTGTATAACACTGGCCTCTGTTCCCCAGCACTGATGTTTCTCAATTAACGGGTGCAAAATTTTCCAAGAAAATTTTTTAAAATAGGAAAAAAATTGGTATTTCAAATTATGACTGCTGATGCAATTTTTCCCGGTCTCTTCTTGCCCTTCACCGTGATTGGTGATATGTTAATGTGGGCATTGATCAAAATGTTCCACGGGCAACTACAACAGAAGTGAGGGTTGAGATTTAGTTTTTAAAAAACTACAAATACTACAAAGATGAAAAAAGAGAAAGTACACAGGTCAGTCACCGTCTGCTACAATTGGTCTAGGAAGGAATAGTTTTCAGGATTCCTGTACTTGATTGTTTTCCAAAGATCGCTGCCAGAAAGACAACATGGATATGATCTCTGCATCAGAATAAAGTCAGGCTTAACTGTGTTATCCCTCTCAGTCAACTAGCTTTCTTGTATTTACTGTGTGTGTTTATAGGAAAAATGGCCTTTTAGCTGTAGTGCAAATGCACTCTATCTTGGCAAGAGCCAAATACTTGAGAAGGAGTCGATAAAATTGGCGGTTGAAAAGAGTGAAAGAGAAGACAAAATAAATGAGGAGGTAGCGACAGGCAATACTAAGTCTGGGTTTTCAAAGTCCTACCATTTTAGGAGGAAATGCATGCTTATGAGAATAAGACAGTGAAGGAAAAATAGCCTTACAAAGGCAGGACTATTAATCATCTCAGGACATTGGATTTCCTTGTGGACTTAGCAGCATTATTGATAGAATATTTCTCGCTGCACTGAAGGCATGGCACTGCTGCTGACAAACTTAAATGGCTATTAAGGGAGGGCTTTTTGGTTTGTGATGAATGATAATGCAAATCAATCAGCTTAAAACCTATTTAAGCTTGAAATCTTTTAAAGATATGAATAAATTTAAACATATTGGTTTAAAAGCTAGGGTGCTGATAGATCCTTGTAATGTAAAGCACTATTTGCAAAGTGGACCATGGGTGCAAAGCAATCAACCCTCCCAGGATTGATTGAATGGTATTTTTTAGTTTGTGAAGAGGAATAGTTTATTGTATGAAATGCAGAACAGCACTATTGGTATCTTCAGCACCTATTTTCAATCAGCTTAAATTGTTAACAAAATTATTGAAGAATAGTTGGATAGTAAATGTTCATCTAACTGAATACGCATTTCTTAATTGTTTTGTGCCTTTATATGGAGTATTCCAACTGAATTGTTTGTACATAACTGATCACATAATCATAGGAAAACTATTGCCCATGAGCAAGGATGATAGAGGTTGGTGAGTAATGAAGATAATTCTGGGTATTAAGAATTTAAATTAACAGGTTAAGGAAGTTAGGTTTATTTTTGTTGGAATTAGCATTGGGCTGCAAATTGGTATGCATTGCATCCATTTTTCTGACATAACACAGATGCAAAGCATACCAATTTAGCAAAGCGGTGTCCTGTGCCAATCTACACAAGCATAGGTCTCACCACTAAATTTGTGGGACCTTTTTTTCAGATGTCCTAGGTTCCTTGAATATGAAAATGAGGAACTTATCCCCACCCATGACCCCTTTTAGAAATTTGTCTTTGACAGGGGCAGTGTTGGGACTTCACCTGCTCAGGAATCTTAAATGCTACCAAACCAAGGGTATATTATGAACATTTTCTTATTTAAATAGAACTTTCCTGTGGAGCTGGAATGCTCTCCAGACTCTATGTCAGTCATGTAGCCCACTCAAACCTTGCTTCCAGGATTTATCTGGCAAGGCAGGTGGTCAAAAATTGAATTTTTCAATTTGATGAGCAGCCTGTGGAAGTGTGACAGACATGTGACAAGTATGATGATTTGACCCAAGGATCAATTACTGTCGATGTCAGAGCCTTTTGCTGAAAAACAGGTGCAGACTAATTTCTACTCCCTTTGAACCAACTGAACTTTTCAACATTACAAAGGGAATTGGCAAGGTTCATCAAAGTAAATCGTTCACTGTGTTAACAGAAAACAAATTTTTAAAAGTAGGATGTTGTGAATAAGAGGGAACTTAACTGGAGCATCACACAGAGCATAATAGAGTTTAGGGATAAATTAGAGGAAGGTCGTTAAACACAGATAGAACAAAAATGTTCAAGAATTGTGAATTTCTGTAGAGAGAGGAATGATTGAAGTATTTAATACAAAGGTGAGTAACTAGAATTGAGATCAATTGAAAAAGCGATAGCCTTAATGAGCTCAGTGGCTTTTCCTTGTACCTAAAAATTCTTGAATTCTTATTTCCATATTTGTGCTGGATTAGGCACTTTGCAGGAGCTCCATTTTCCTTTTCATAAATAACACCATTATCCATTTTAAACAAAGGCATTGTTCCTTTTTAAGTCTCTTTCTCCTCCTTCATTTCAATTTATATCTGTATATGGTAGGCTCCTCTCCCTACTTGAAAGGACAGATGGGTATCTGCTGCCAGGCCTCCAATAGTGCCACTAAAACCAGGCACCAGTAGATGTACTAAAGAAGCCAGCTGCTCTTTTTCCCCTACCTCACCTTTTCCTCCCTTTTGTGGGAAGATATCTGGCCAGTGTCTCAGGCACCCACCTGCCATCAGAGTTGAGATCAGGAGCTCGCCCTGTGCAATACTAGCTTTTGATGTCCATTTTAAAACCCCCTTCCTCCTCACCATTCCTCCACACAGTATATCACCATTCATTATCTGGTTCTAGACAGGTAAGTGAAGGATGGAAACTGGAGAAAGTTACACAAGGGCAAGGTAACGAAAGGCCTCCAACCCCCTTCCATCGTATTTGGTATGGGTCACTGCCTTCAAGACAAGAGGGGAGATTATTATGAAACAAAACTAAAGAAATTCCGATGTAAATAAATATTTTTTCTTACCATCACATGAGCCAATAACAGGATGCAAGGTGCTGATAATATAAATCCTTATGCCTTGTTTTGCAGATGCTGATATTGATTCCTCTTGGTATACTGGACGTGGAATAAGGCCTGTGGGCCGTTTTGGAAGGAGAGGACTTACCTTGGAAAACATCAGAAAATATGAATTTGGCACTCGTCGTGTCTGCATCCCAATCAAAGAAAGTGAAGACTCCAACCAGGATGAATAAAATAAAATCCTGTCTGTAACTCTATACTTACAAAGCCAACTTTATAAATTCTCAGCTTATCTTCTGTAATTGTGTAATGAAAACAAATCACAAACTAATAACTATCAAGCATGAAAGTATTAAAGAAAACAAATGTCCATCTTGTAAAGAATGTCAAAACTTTAATGTTGACTGTTGAACCCCCAGTGAAATAGATTTTTAGAGTGGCTATTAATTGGGTTGAAAATGTGCATCCACAGTTCTATCCTGCCATTTTCATTTATTATTATTTGGCAGGACTATAGGAAAGTAGTCTAGGAAATAGTATAGCCATGCCAGGCACTGTGATTTCACTCGTCCTTAAGCCTGTAGCTCTCCTTCACACCTCAGATCTCCAGTAGCTATTTTCTACTCAACTTGTTATCTTTCTCTTCTACTTATTTTCCCCTGCTCTTTTTGCCTGTGTAATTTCAGATTCCTCTTTAGTGATTTTTGATTTTTTTCAAATTCTTTTACTCTGAAAATGTTCTTTAAACTTTGCTCAGATTCAGTACCAAACTATTCTTTTCAGCTAAATGAATGAATTTATAACTTGTCCTTAACCTTATCTTGTGACTATTTTGCATTCTGAACAAGGTATGTCAATACATGTGAAGTGCAAGTTTTCCTATATTGCAGAACAACCCATTAAAAACAAAAATTCAGGCAAAAATGGTAAGATTAAAGCAGTATCTATCTTCATGATTCATACATCTGCTACTTGACAGCTGGTTGTCATAGCCTGTCATAGCAGCTACAACATGGCTCTGTGGAAAATAGAAAATCTCAGTGGTGGTGTTCTATAGATATTATAGTTCAGACACATTATTGGGACAGATCAGAGAACTTTATTCCATCTTTGCCTTATGTTACACCTTCCTGCAAGTGCTTGTAGGCACTTGGGTGTCAAATCTGGAAAGTGTTTTATTTATCAGTATTAACATCCCTTATCACCATAAGCTTAAAATGATTTATCAAACATTTGTAAGGATCTAGCCATTGTCCTTCTGATGACTTAAAACAGTTTGATGCAAAGCAGTGAGTTTGAGTCTCGCATTACAGTCTGTAACAAACATCGGGTCTATAACAATCATTTTTCCTCAAAGACTTTCAACAGTTCTTGGCCAGAAAGTGTTGCATAGCTGAAGATCATTGTTTCTGACTGTTGCACTGCATTGTATCTGACTGTTGCACTGCATTGTATCTGACTGTTGCACTGCATTGTTTCTGACTGTTGCACTGCATTGTATCTGACTGTTGCACTGCATTGTTTCTGACTGTTGCACTGCATTGTTTCTGACTGTTGCAACATTTTGATGCTGACAGTATGTTTCCCATAAACTGGGGGAAGGGGATTAGTTTGAGACAAAATGAAGATCTTAGCATTGGAATAAATTGATCCTAACTCCATTACCGCTTCTTTACCTTTCTTCGGCTTCCTTTCCAGTAGCTTATTAACCCAGTCAATTTTCATACATTATATATACAGCGGTTATTTGAAGTCCATCTCCCTTCACCTATAGCCTCATGCTGCTTTATTTGTCTCTGAGCCTTGGCCATGGGATGTTCAGAATGAAGATTTAATGCCATTCCCTCTTGCTCCCCTAAGATCACCTTAATATAATTATTGATCCATTCTTATGGAGAGGTACCTGACTTCCATTCATGGGCTAGGGTGAGTAAGAAACTCAGCCAGCTCTGCTGCTTGCTATATAGAACGACTCCTGTCAAAAAATTCAAACTGTGTGGATTTCAAGAGAAGATAGGTTTTGATCATAGATGTAGTAACCTCCAGAAAAGTATTGTATCCCCCACCACTGACATCCTTCACCTTGATAAGCGCAGAGTGTGAGGGAAGTATATTGAATAAAGGCCATCTGTTAAATGCTTAAAATTGGATGTTACGTTATACACCATGGGCTATTTGATCAAAACAAGATAAATCAGTCTTGGAACTTCTCTTGTCTGTACTCTCTGAAATTTCAGCAGTTCCATTTCCCTGTTCACAAATACTCTTGTATTAATTCTGCATTCGATGAGTCTGAGGTGTGTATGTGTATTCAGGTGAAGCATGTACTGCACACGAAAATTACACGTTAGTTGGAAAAGTTTTATTTAAAGGAGTTTCAACCATAAGTGCCTCTTTCAGGTATCAAACTGCAATTAACTTTATTTTCCTGTTCTTTTTCATTTCTTTTTGTCTAATACCTGTGCTGACACCATCATTGGGGAGCTGGTTTGAAGAAGTTACTGAGCTGACAGTTGGTAGAAACAGGTTTGAACATATAAACAAAACCAAAACAGCAGCCCTCAGTTTCTGTATCCCTCTATTCACCCTATTCCTCTGCTTTGGAGGTTGAGTGACTAGTGCTGTCTGTAGTGATTGATTTTACCAGCCTCTGTCCATTCTGCACATTATTTAACTGCAATTTTCTTTGCCTTCCCCTAATCTATTGCTATCAATTGTTTTTAGTGCCAACTTTAAAAACTGTCAGATAATGTGCCCACAGTAGGGGTGATTTCACGATCTGGTGCTCCCAATCGACAGTGCTGGATAGCAGAATTACTCATAGTATGGTGCCATACTCACCCTTTCCACTTCTGTCTTCTCGTAGTAATTTAAGACTCCTTCCATTAATCACTCTTCAACTAATTCATCTTGCACAGTAACTGAAAAACTTCCAGTCTTCAGTGTCACATTGTTAACCACACAACACTTAAATATTACAAAACAAAAACAGAAACAGAAATACCTGGAAAAACTCAGCAGGTCTGGCAGCATTGGTGGAGAAGAGTACAGTTGATGTTTCGAGTCCTCATGACTCTTCAATAGAATATTACATAGTATTACCAGCCTAATGATGCAGTCATACAGAAACAGCTTCAAGTTGTGAAGCAACACTTTTGCAATTGACTTGTTTTATTTGTCCATCTGATACTGTTAGTCTACCCAATTAAACAATTTTATCAACTTTCTCTACTTTGATAATCAATCTCTTGGAGATTTCCTTGCATTGTGACTACCATTGATTTTTGTCTTATTTTCACTTGCTTTCAATTCTAAATGTCTGCCCTCTTGGGTACTTTGTCTCACTAATCTGCAAACCAACTCATTATTTCTCTGCTTTCCTATGCTCCTGCCATTCCAGGCTTCAATCCCATTTTAATAACCCTCTGTGCCTCACTTGGCATTCTGTAAAGGATTCATCAAAACACCCATCACTACTTCCTTATGAGTAGCAACCAAACTGGTATATCCTCCTTTTCATTAGCTCTCAGCAAGCGTGCTCGTCAATCTCACTAACTTCCTACTCTTTTGCTCACTTCTTTCCCCCCACCCCCACTTCCACTCCCGCTCCCGCTCCCGCTCCCACTCCCACTGCCACTATCTCCTTGGATTCTGCCAGCGGGCCAACTATCAATGACCCCACTGCCCCCACATTTTATCTAGAATATTTGTTCACTTGTGAACAAGACCTTTGTATCCATGACCTTACTGAGGACAAATCATAGAAATTTACAGCACTGAAGGAGGCCATTTGGCCAATTATGTCTACACTAGCCTACAAGTAACCATCCAACCTAATCCCACTTTCCAGCTCTCAGTCCATAGCCTTGCAGTTTCAAGTGCATATCAAAGTATGTTTTAAATGTCATGAGGGTTTCTGCCTCTACCAACCCGTCGGGCAGCGGGTTCCAGATCCCCACCACCTACTGGTTGAAAAAAAGCTCTCATTGATTAAATTTCCTGTCTCTTACCTAAACCAATGCTCCCTGGTCATGTATCCCTCATCCAAGGGGAATAAGGCCTCCCTGTCCATTCTATGCTGACAACTCATAATTTTATGCGCATCAATTAGATCTCCCTTCAGCCTCCTCTGTTCCAAAGAAAACAACTGAACCTATCCAATCTTTCCAGAGACCTTAAATTCTCAAGTCCAGGCAACATTACCATAAATCTCTTCTGCACCCTCTCTATTGCAGTCACATCTTTCCTATAGTGCAGTGACCAGAACTGCACGCAGTCTTCCAGCTGTGGCTTAATTAGTGTTTTATACAGTTCACAGAATCACAGTGCAGAAGAGGCCCTTTGGCCCATCGAGCCTGCACCGACACGTGAAAAACACCTGACCTACCTACCTAATCACATTTACCAGCACTTGGCCCATAGTCTTGAATGTTATGACGTGCCAAGTGCTCATCCAGGCACTTTTTAAAGGATGTGAGGCAACCCACCTCCACTACCCTCCCAGGCAGTGCAAATCAGACCATCACCACCCTCTGGGTAAAAAGGTTTTTCTTCACATCCTCCCTAAACCTCCTGCCCCTCACCTTGAACTTATGTCCCATCGTGACTGAGCCTTCAACCAAGGGGAACAGCTGCTCCCTATCCACCCTGTCCATGCCACTCATAATCTTGTACACCTCGATCAGGTCGCCCCCCCACCAGCCTTCTCTGCTCCAACAAAAACAACCCAAGTCTATCCAACCTCTCTTCATAACTTAAATGTTTCATCCCAGGCAACATCCTGATGAATCTCCTCTGCACCCCATCCAGTGCAATCACATCCTTCCTATAATGTGGTGACCAGAACTGCACACAGTACTCCAGCTGTGGCCTCACTAAGGTTCTATACAACTCCAACATGACCTCCCTACTTTTGTAATCTATGCCTCGATTGATAAAGGCAAGTGTCCCATATGCCTTTTTCACCAACCCACTAACGTGCCCCTCTGCCTTCAGAGATCTATGGACACACACGCCAAGATCGCTTTGTTTCTCAGAACTTCCTAATGTCATGCCGTTTATTGAATACTTTCTTGTCAAATTACTCCTTCCAAAGAGTATCACCTCACACTTTTCAGGGTTAAATTCCATCTTCCACTTATCTGCCCATTTGACCATCCCGTCTATATCTTCCTGTAGCCCAAGACACTCAACCTCACTGTTAACCACCCAGCCAATCTTTGTGTCATCCGCAAACTTACTAATCCTACGCCCGACATAGTCATCTATGTCGTTTATATAAATGACGAGTAATAGGGGACCGAGCACAGATCCCTGTGGTACACCACTGGACACTGGCTTCCAGTCACTAAAGCAGAATTCTGTCATCACCCTCTGCCTCCTACAACTAAGCCAATTTTGAATCCACCTTATGAAATTAGACTTTGCCTTCTTTATAAGTCTACCATGAGGGACCTTGTCAAAGGCTTTGCTGAAATCCATATAAACTACATCAACTGCACTACCCTCATCTACACACCTGGTCACCTTCTCAAAAAATTCAATCAAATTTGTTAGGCATGACCTCCCTCTGACAAAGCCATGCTGACTATTCCTGATCAAACCTTGCCTCTCCAAGTGGAGATAGATACTCTCCTTCAGAACTTTTTCCAATAGTTTCCCTACCACTGACGTGAGACTCACTGGCCTGTAGTTCCCTGGCTTATCTCTACAACCCTTCTTAAATAGCGGAACCAGCATAACCTCCCTGCTCTTATAATCTAAGCCTCAGCTAATAAAGGCAGGTATCCCGTATGCCTTTTTGACCACCTTATGTACCTGTCCAGCCACCCTCAGGGATCTGTGGACATGCACTCCAAGGTCCCTTTGTGATTCTACACTTCTGTTTCCTACCATTTATTGTGTATTCCTTTGCCTTGTTCGTCTTCTCCAAATGTCTTACCTCATACTTTTATGGACACCACTGTTCCACCCACTGGACTAGTCCATTGGTAGCTTCCTATAGTCTACAGCTCTTCTTCACAATCAACCACACTGCCAATTTTTCTATCATCTGCAAACTTTTTAATCATATGTCCTACATTCAAGTCCAAATCATTAATATATACCATGAAAGACAAAGAGCCTAGTATTGAGCTGTAATTGCATTGACATATGGGCTTTGACTGAAACTTGGTTCAAAGATGGTGACCCTGTCCCTTATTAAAGTCTCATGACCCGCCTGCCCAATGATCATGGTGGGGCTCTTACCGCTGAAGTCTCTTGGTTTTCTCCTCTCATACCTACTCTTCTTTAGAGCACTTCACCTTGTTCCACTGCTCATTTTTCCTTTAAAATTCATTGTTCAGTGACTGTCAGCCTTGCCGAATTTCTCTCTGAAATATCCTTCCTCAGCCTCTGTATTGAGGAATTCCTTATCCTTGGTAATTTCAATCTTTATCGCAACTCAACTTTCCCTCTAAAAGTTGTCTTCCCTTAATCTCCCCCTCCATATTAACTCTCTTACCCAAATTGATGGTAGTCCCTTCAAACTTGCCATCTCTCATGGCCTCTTTAATTCCATGTTCTTAATCACAGAAAAGTCCGGCTCTAACCACTTCCTACCCCACTACCCATATTCTCCTACACTCTTCCAACTCCATTCTGTGTCTCTTCTTGGAAAAAAAATGCCCCCCTCCCATTAACTTACAACTATACTTTGGTTGTCCATTACACCCCAATATTTCTGCAGCAACCAATCTGTTCAACCACTCCCTCACCTGCACTTTTGATGTTCTTGGTTCCATGCAGTTTCTTCTCATGTACTGTCCGTCCTTTTCAAAACCTCAATTATCACCCTATCTACAAAAAGCCCACCATCAACCCACCCATCCTTGCAAACAACCACCCCATCTCCATTTCTTCTCCAAAGTTCTTGTCATCTCCTGAATCTGTGGCCATCTTCCTGACAACTCAGTATTTGAATCTCTCCAAAGAGATTTCAGAGGCGAGTGTGAGAGGAGGACCCTGGGACAGGCAGTCAGCAGCACCTAGAGGAGGACCTGTTTCCACCTGTCAGAGCCGAAGTGTGACTTCAAAGGAAAACAGGTAGGTGATTGGTGGGTATCTCTTCTGTGTCTCTTTTGATTGGCCAAGTGGTTTAAATCAGGGGACGTTATTACAGTTGAATAGTACAGTTAAGAAATTCACTTTTAAAATATTTAACATCCAATTTAATTAATTAAATAGAATAGAAATGGCTGGGCAGGCGATGTGATGCTGCTGTAGCATGTGGGAGCTGGTGGACGCCAGTGTGATCCATGGTGACCACATCTGCAGCAAGTGTTGGCCGCTTGAGGAACTTAGGCTCAAAGTCGATGAGCTGGAGCCTGAGCCGCGGACATTGTGATACATCAGGGAGGGGGCAAGTTACTTGGACACTGTGTTTCGGGAGACAGTCACACTCCTTCAATTAATTACATCAAATTTGGACTGTGGTCAGGGACAGGAGGGTGTGACTGTGAGTGAGGTAGGTATGAGGATCAAAAATTTAGCTTTGGAGGAGCCTCAGCCAGTGTCCTTGTCCAATAGGTATGAGGTTCTTGCTCCCGGTGTGGACAAGGGTATAGTCTGCAGGGAGGATGAGTGAACTGACCACAGCACCATGGTACAGAGAGCCATTCAAGGGGAGAAAAGAGAAATTTAGTAGTAATAGGGGATAGCATAGTTAGGGAAATAGATACTGTTCTCTGCAGCAAAGACAGAGAGTCCTGAAGGCTGTGTTGCCTACCAGGTGCCAAGGTTAAGGACATCTCTTCTGGGCTGGAGAGGAATTTAGAGTGGGAGGGGAAGGATCCCGTTGTCGTGGGCCATGTAGGTACCAACGACATAGGTAGGACTTCTGCTGAGAGACTACGAGCAGCTCGGGGCTAAATTAAAAAGCAAAACCACAAAGATAATAATCTCTGGATTATTACCTGAGCCATGTGCAAATTGGCATAGGGTAAATGAGACTAGAGAGGTAAATGCGTGTCTCAAAGATTGGAGTGGGAGGAATGGGTTCCGATTCATGAGGCACTAGTGCCAGTACTGGGGAAGGAGAGAGCTGTTCCATTGAGACAGGCTTCATTTGAACCATTCTGGGACCAGTGTCCTGGCAAATCGTATAACTAGGACTGTAGGTAGGACTTTAAACAGATACGGGAGGATTCTATTGAAGGGAAGTTTAAAAAATCAAAAAGAAACAAGAGACAAGAGGTGCAGGGTAGTGAAGAGGCCGACGATAATCAAACTGTGATAAGAAGGGAAGGGAAAGACAGAAAATATAAGAAAAAAGTGCAGCAGAAATCAGAACCAGAATGAGCAATAATGGTAAAAAAATCAAAGCTTAAGGCTCTGTTTATGAATGCACACAGCATTTGCAACAAGATAGATGAATTGACGGCACAAATAGAAATAAATGAACATGACTTGATAGCTATTACAGAGACATGGTTGCAGGGTGACCAAGACTAGGAACTCGATATTCAAGGGTATTTGACGTTCCAGAAAAATAGGCAAAAATGAAAAGGAGGTGGGGTAGCTTTGTTAATAAAGGAAGGTATCAGTGCAGTGGTGAGTAGTGATATAGGTGCAATAGATCGTGATGTGGAATCAATTTGGGTGTAAATAAGGAATAGCAAGGGGAAGAAATCATAGGTGGGAGTCATCTATAGGCCCCCGAGGAGTTGCCTCACTGTAGGACAAAGTATAAATCGGGAAATAATTGAGGCATGTAAGAAGGGCGCTACAATTGTTATGGGTGATTTTAATCTACATATTGACTGGACAAATCATATTGGCAGGGTTTTTTTTTATTAATTCATGGGATGTGGGCTTCACTGGCTGGGTCAGCATTTATTGACCATCCCTTGAGAAGGTGGTGGCGAGCTGCTTTCTTGAACCACTGCAATTCCTGTGGTGTAGATACACCCATAGTGCTATTAGGGAGGGAGTTCCAGGATTTTGACCCAGCGACAGTGAAGGAACAGCTATATATTTCCAAGTCAGGATGGTGAGTGACTTGGAGGGGAACTTCCAGGTGGTGGAGTTCCTATCTATCTGCTGCCCTTGTCCTTCTAAATGTTAGTGGTCATGGGTTTGGAAGGTGCTGTCGAAGGAGCCTTGTTGAATTCCTGCAATGCATCTTGCAGATGGTACACACTGCTGCTACTGCACGTCGATGTTGGAGGGAGTGAATGTTTGAAATGTGATGCCAATCAAGTGGGCTGCTTTGTCCTGGATGGTGGGAGCTGCATTCATCCACGTAAGTAGGGAGTATTCCATCACACTCCTGACTTATGCCTTGTAGATGGTGGACAGGCTTTGGGGAGCCAGGAGTTGGGTTACTCATCACATGATTCCTAGCCTCTGACATGTTCTTGTAGCCACAGTATTTATATGGATAGTCCAGTTAAGTTTCTGGTCAATGATAAGTCCCAGGATGTTGATAGTGGGGGATTCAGTGATGGTAATGCCATTGAACATCAAGGGGTGATGGTTGGCTTCTCTCTTGTTGGAGATGATCATTGCCTGACACTCGTGTGGCACGAATGTTACTTGCCACTTGTCAGCCCTAGCCTGGATATTATCCAGGTCTTGCTACATTTGGACATGGACTGCTTCAGTATCTGAGGAGTCGCGAATAGTGCTGAACATTGTGCAATTGTCAGCTGAGGGATGGCAGTATGTGGTAATCAGCAGGGAGTTTCCTTGCCCATGTTTGACTTGATGCCATGAGACTTGATGGGGTCCGGAGTCAGATGATGAATTTGTAGAATGCATCAGGGATTGTTTCTTAGAGCAATTCATTGCAGAGCCTACCCGGGAACAGGCTATTTTAGATCTAGTAATGTGTAATGAGGTGGGATTAAGAAGAGATTTCGTAGTTAAGGATCCTCTAGGGGGTAGCGATCACAACATGGGAGAATTTCAAATTCAATTTGAGGGCGAGCAATTTGGGTCTCAAACCAGTGTCCTCAACTTAAATAAGGGCAAGTACAATAAGACCAAAGAGTTATCTAAAGCGGGCTGGGAAAACAGACTAAGGGGGAGGTCAGTGGATGAGCAGTAGCAGACATTTAAGCCGATATTTCGTAACACTCAGCAAAAATTTATCCCGGTCAAAAAGAAGGACTCAATGAGAAGGATGAACCACTCATGGTTAACAAAGGTGGTCAAGGAGGGTATCCAATCAAAAACTAAGGCACACAAAGCGGTGAAAACTAATGGTAGGCCAGAGGATGGAGAATTTTTTAGGAACCAGCAGCTGATGACTAAAAAGCTAATAAAGGGGGAGAAAATTGATTATGAAAGTAAATTGGCAAGAAATATAAAAACAAACAGCAAGAGTTTCTATGGGTATATAAAAACAAAGAGTGGCTAAAGTGAGTGTGGGACCCTTGAAGGATGCAACTGGAGAATTGATAACGGGGAACACTTATCAGGTAATTTAAACCAATTTTTGCATTGGTCTTCACGGTGGAGGACACTATGTTTATAGTAAACATCCTAAAGGTATCAGATAAGCAAGGAGCTAATGGGAGGAAAGATCTTGTAACAGTCTCTATCACGAGGGACAAAGTATTTGACAAATTAATGGGACTAAAGGCAGACAAGTCACCAGGACCTGATGTCCTGCATCCAAAGGTTTTAAAGGAAGTGGCTGCAGAGATAGTGAAGGCATTGTCGAAATATTCCAGAATTCAATGGATTCCGTGAGGATCCCAGAGGATTGGAAAACCACTAATGTGAAGCCCCGGTTCAAGGAGGGAGGTAAAAATCAGGAAACTATAGGCCAGTCAGCCTAACATCTGTGGTTGGGAAAATGCTAGAGTCCATTATTAAGGAAGAAATAGCAAAGCATTTAGAAAAGCTTAATGCAATCAAACAGAGTCAACATGGTTTTGTGAAAGGGAATTTATGTTTGACAAATTTGCTAGAGTGCTTTGAGGATATAACAAGCAGAATGATAAAGGAGAACCAGTAAATGCAGGGTACTTGGATTTCCAGAAGGCATTCGAAAAGGTGCCGCATTAAAGGTTATTGCACAAGTTAGGAGCTCATGGTATTGGGGGTAATGTATTAGCATGGATTTAGGATTGGTTAATACACAGAAGATGGAGAGTCGGGATTAATGGGTCTTTTTCGGGTTGGAAAGATATAACTAGTGGAGTGCCACAAGGATCTCTTCCGGGGCGGGTGGGACCTGTACAAGAAGGACGGGTTGCATCTAAACTGGAGGGGCACCAATATCCTGGCTGCGAGGTTTGCTAGTGTCACTCGGGAGGGTTTAAACTAGTATGGCAGGGGGGTGGGAACCAAAGCAATAGGTCAGCAGGTGAAATAAAGGACTGGGAACTAGTGAATTTGGCCAGTAGGACTAAGAGGAAGGGCAGGCAGGGAGAAATTACTGAACACAGTGGGACTGGGGGTCTGAAATGCATTTGTTTCAATGCGAGAAGTATAACAGGCAAGGCAGATGAGCTTAGAGCTTGGATTAGTACTTGGGACTATGATGTTATTGCTATTACAGAGGCTTGGTTGAAGGATGGACAGGATTGGCAGATAAACGTTCCAGGATTTAGATGTTTCAGGCAGGATAGAGAGGGATGTAGAAGAGGTGGGGGAGTTGCACTGCTGGTTAAGGGGAATATCACAGCTGTACGACAGGAGGACACCTCATTGGGCTCATGCAGCGAGGCAATATGGGTAGAGGTCCGGAATAGGAAGGGTGCAGTCACAATGTTGGGACTGTACTATAGGCCTCCCAATTGCCGGCGGGAGATTGAGGAACAGTTATGTAGGCAGATTTTGGAAAGATGTAAAAGCAATAGGGTTGTTGTGGTGAGTGATTTTAACTTTCCCTATACTGACTGGGAATCATTTAGTGCTAGGGGTTCGGATGGTGCAGAATTTGTAAGGTGCATCCAGGAGGGCTTCCTGAGACAATATGTAGATAGTCCAACTAGGGAAGGGGCAATATTGGACCTGGGATTAGGGAATGAACCCGGCCAGGTGGTCGAAGTTTCAGAAGGAGAGCATTTCGGGAAAAGTGACCATAATTCAGTAAGTTTCAAGGTACTGGTGGACAAGGATAACAGGAGTCCTCGAGTTAAGGTGCTTAATTGGGGGAAGGCTAATTATAACAATATTAGGCAGGAACTGAGGAATTTAGACTGGAGGCGGATGTTTGAGGGCAAATCAGCAACTGACATGTGGGGGGCTTTCGAACATCAGTTGATAAGAATTCAGGACCGGCATGTTCCTGCTAGGATGAAGGATAAGCATGGCAAGTTTTGGGAACCTTGGATAATGAAGGATATTGTGAGATTAGTCAAAAAGAAAAGGGAAGCTTTCGTAAGGGCTAGAAGGTTGGGAACAGATGAAGCCCGTGGAGAATATAAAGAAAGTAGGAAGAAACTTAAGCAAGGAGACAGGAGGGCTAAAAGGGGTCATGAAAAGTCACTGGCAACCAGGATTAAGGAAAATCCCAAGGCCTTTTATACATATGTAAAAAGCAAGAGGGTAGCCAGGGAAAGGGTCCACTCAGGGACAGAAGTGGGAATCTGTGTTTGGAGCCAGATGAAATGGGAGAGATACTAAATGAATACTTCTCATCAGTATTCACCAAAGAGAAGGACTTAGCAGTCGATTTGTCTAGGGAAGAGTGTGTAGATAGCCTGGATCATGTTGAGATCAAAAAAGAGGAGGTGTTAGGCGTCTTGAAGAATATTAAGGTGGATAAGTCCCCAGGGTCAGATGGGATCTACCCCAGAGTAGTGAGGGAGGCAAGGGAGGAGATTGCTGGGGCCTTGACAGAAATCTTTGTATCCTCACTGGCTATGGGTGAGGTCTCAGAGGACTGGAGAATGGCCAATGTTGTTCCATTGTTTAAGAAGGGTAGCAGGGATAATCCAGGAAATTACAGGCCGGTGAGCCTTATGACAGTGGTAGGGAAATTATTGGAGAAGATTCTTCGTGACAGGATTTACTACCATTTGGAAGCAAACGGGCGTATTAGTGAGAGGCAGCATGGTTTTGTGAAGGGGAGGTCGTGTCTCACTAACTTGATCGAGTTTTTTGAGGAAGTGACAAAGATGATCGTGGATGGAAGGGCAGTGGATGTTATATACATGGATTTCAGTAAGGCCTTTGACAAGATCCCTCATGGCAGACTGGTACAGAAGCTAAAGTCGCACGGGATCAGAGGTGAGCTGGCAGGATGGATACAGAATTGGCTTGGTCATAGAAGACAGAGGGTAGCAGTGGAAGGGTGGGGCTTTTCTGAATGGAGAGCTGTGATTAGTGGAGTTCCGCAGGGATCAGTGCTGGGACCTTTGCTGTTTGTGGTATACATAAATGATTTGGAGGAAAATTGGGCTAATTAGTAAGTTTGCAGACGACACCAAGGTTGGAGGAGTTGCAGATAGTGAAGAGGATTGTCAAAGGATACAATGGGATATAGATCGGTTGGAGACTTGGGCGGAGAAATGGCAGATGGAGTTTAATCCGGACAAATGCGAGGTAATGCATTTTGGAAGGTCTAATACAGGCAGGAATTATACAGTAAATGGCAGAATCCTTAAGTGCATCGATGGGCAGAGGGATCTGGGTGTACTTGTCCACAGGTCACTGAAAGTGGCAACGCAGGTGGATAAGGTAGTCAGGAAGGCATATGGCATGCTTGCCTTCATTGGCAGGGGTATTGAGTATAAAAGCTGGGAAGTCATGCTGCAGATGTGTAGAACCTTGGTTAAGCAACACTTGGAATATTACATACAATTCTGGTCACCACATTACCAGAAGGATATGGAGGCATTGGAGAGGGTGCAGAGGAGGTTTACCAGGATGCTGCCTGGTCTGGAGGTTATTAGCTATGAGGAGAGGTTGGAGAAACTCGGATTGTTCTCACTAGAGCGACGGAGATTGAGGGGCGACTTGATAGAAGTTTACAAAATTATGAGTGGCACGGACAGAGTAGATAGTCAGAAGCTTTTTCCCAGGGTGGAAGAGTCAATTACTAGGGGACATAGATTTAAGGTGAGAGGAGAAAACTATAAAGGTGATGTGTGGGGCAAGTTTTTTACGCAGAGGATAGTGAGTGTCTGGAATTCACTGCCAGAGGAGGTGGTGGAAGCATGTACGATAGTGGTGTTTAAGAGGCAGCTTGACAAATACATGAATAGGATGGGAATAGAGGGATACGGACCCCGGAAGTGCAAAATATTTTAGTTGACGGGCAATATGGTCGATGCAGGCTTGGAGGGCCGAAGGGCCTGTTCCTGTGCTGTACTTTTCTTTGTTCTTTGATCAGTCCAAGTCCTTAATTATTTACTGTCAATATTAAAGACTTGGAGGAGGAGGCAGAGTGTAATGTATCCAAATTTGCTGACGTTACAAGAAAATGGTGTGAAGGTATGCTGTGATGAGGACGTAAGGAATCTGCAAGGGGTTATAGGTTGAGTGAGTGGGTGAAAACTTGGCAGATGGAGTTTAATGTACGAAAGTGTGAGGTCATGCACTTTGGTAGGCAGAATCAAAAGGCAGACTATTAGTTAAATAGAGAGAAACTTCAAAAAAGTGCAACACAGAGGGATTTGGGTGCTCTTGTGCATGAAACACAAAAAGTTAGCGTGCAGGTGCAGCAAGTAATTAAGAAGGCAAATGGAATTTTGGCCTGTATTGCTAGACGTTTGGAGTTTAAAAATAGGGAAGTCCTGTTACAACTGTTCAGGATGTTGGTGCGGCCGCCCCTGGAGTACTGTGTACAGTTTTGGTCCCCGTATTTAAGAAAGGATATACTGGCATTGGAGGCAGTTCAAAAGAGATTCACTAGGCTGATTCCTGGGATGAAGGGGTTGACTTATCAAGAACGGCTAAACAGGCTAGGCCTTTATTCATTAGAGTTTAGAAGAATGAGGGGTGATCTTATTGAAACGTACAAGATTCTGAGGGGGCTTGACAGGGTAGATATTGAGAAGATGTTTCCACTAGTGGGGGAATCTCGAACTAAGCAACACAGCTACAGAATAAGGGGACACTCAATTAAAACTGAGATGCTAAGGAATTTCTTTTCTCAGAGGGTAGCGAATGTCTGGAATTCTCTACCCCAGAGAGTTATGGGGGCTAGATCACTGAAAGTATTTAGAGGAGGTAGATAGATTTTTTAAATATTGGGGAGTTGAGGGCTATGAGGAGCTGGCATGAAAGAGGAGTTAAAGCCTGGGGCCGATCAGTCATAATCTTATTGAATGGCGGGGCAGGCTTGAGGTGTCGAATGGCCTCCTCCTCCTATTTCATGTGTTCTTATTTCCATCCTTGCAGTACTTCTGACTAAAATCACAAATGACATTCTATGGGTTGGTGACCATGGTGGGTTGCACCTCCTTATCCTCTGTCTCCTTTCATGTGGTTGACCATGGTCCTTCAACACTTTTCCAGGTCAGTGGAATAGCCCTCATTTTGTTGTATTGTAATCTATCTGACCATAGCCACAGCATCTGCAGTAATGGCTTCCTTTCCCAGCCTCACACTGCTACCTCTGGGCACCGCTAAAGATATATTCTTAGCTCCACTCTTTCTTATCTACATGGTACCACTTGACACGACCACCCACACATTCAGTCACTTACACATGTACACTGACAACAACCAGTTCTATCTTTCCACACCTTACTCAACTATTCTGTTGTTTTGGTGTTGTCAGACTGCTTGTCTGATATCCAGCCACGGATGAGCCACTATTTCCTCCAGTTAAATATTGGCAAAACCAAAGTCATTGTATTTGGCCCTTGTTGCAAACTTTCTACTCTTGCCAGTGAGTCGACTTTTGGGCACCACAGCTTAGGAAATGGCTTTGGAGGGGGGCACTATATTTTTTTTCTTTCATGGGATGTGGGCATTACTGGCTAGGCCAGCATTTGTTGACCATCCCTAATTGTCCTAGAGGTGGTGGTGTGCCTCCTTCTTGAACCACTGTAGTCCTTGTATTGTAGGAACAACCACAGTCCTGTTAGGAAGGGGGTTCCAGGGCCTTGAAGGACAGTTCCAGTGACAATGAAGGAATGGTGATATAGTTCCAAGTCAGGGTGGTGTGTGGCTTGGAGGGGAACTTGCAGATGGTGGTGTTCTCATATATCTGCCGCCCTTGTCCATCTAGTTGGTAGAGGTCACAGGTTTGGAGGGTGCTGTCAAATGAGCCTTGGTGAGCTGCTGAAGTGCATCTTGTATATGATGCACACTGCTGCCACTGTGCATTGGTAGTGGAGGGAGTGAATGTTTAGGTTGGTGGATGGGTTGCTGATCAAGCAGACAGCTTTGTCCTGGATGGTGTTGAAGGTATAACAAAAACAAAAATACCTGGAAAAACTCAGCAGGTCTGACAGCATCTGCGGAGAGGAACACAGTTAACGTTTCGAGTCCGTATGACTCTTCAACAGAACTAAGGAAAAATAGAAAAGAGACGAAATATAAGCTGGTTTAAGGGAGGGGGCGGGGGGGGGGGGGGGGGGGGGGTCAGGTAAAGCTGGTTAGAGGGCCAGTGATAGGTGGGGATAACCAAAAGATGTCATAGACAAAAGGACAAAGAGGTGTTGAAGGTGGTGATATTATCTAAGGAATATGAGAATAGGTGACATTAAGGGTAGAAAGCAGGACGAGCAAGGTACAGATAGCCCTAGTGGGGGTGGGGTGGGGGGAAGGGATCGAAATAGGTGTTGAAGGCATGTTCATCCAGGCAATTGGAGAGTATTCGATCACACTCCTGACTTGTGCCCTGTGGATGGTGGACCATCTTTGGGGAATCAAGAGGTGAGTTACTCTCCTCAGAATTCCCACCCTCTGACCTGCTCTTATAGCCACAGTATATATATGGGTGGTCCAGTTCAGTTTCTGGTCAATGGTAATCTCCATGATGATGATTGTGGGGGATTCTGTGATGGTAATGCCATTGAATATCAAGGGGAGATGGTTAGATGCCCTCTTGTTGGAGATGGTCATTGCCTGGCACTTGTGTGTTGAAAATGTCAATTGCCACTTATCAGCCCAAGCCTGAATATTGTCCAGGTCTAGCTGCACATGGACATGGACTGTATCTGAGGAGTACATGTGAATTGAGAAAGGTACTGAGCATTGTACAATCATCAGCAAACATCACCACTTCTGACCTTATGATCAAGGGAAGATCATTGATGAAGCAGCTGAAGATGGTCGGACCTAGGACACTACCCTGAGAAACTCCTGCAGTGATATCCTGGGACTGAGATGATTGGCCTTCAACGACCACAACCATCTTAATTTGTGCTAGGTATGACTTCAACCAGAGCAGAATTCTCCCGCTGATTCCCATTGACTTTGATTTTGCCAGGGGTCCGTGATGCAACACTTGATCAAATGCTGCCTTGATCTCAAGGGCAGTCACTCTCATAAGAACATAAGAAATAGGAGCAGTAGGCCATTCAGCCCTTCGAGCCCACATGTCTTTATCTCACCTCCGGAATGAAGCTCTTTTGTCCATGTTTGGACCAAGGGTGTAATGAGATCAGGAGCCATGTGGCCATGGTGGAACCCAATCTGAGCATCAGTGAGCAGGTCATTGCTGTGTAAGTGATGCTTGACAGCACTGCTGATAATGCCTTCCATCACTTTGATGATCAAGAAAAGGCTGATGGGGTGGTAAGTGGTTGGATTCGATTTGTTCTGCTTTTTGTGGGCAGGAAATACTGGACAACTTTCCATATTCTTGATTAGATGCCAGTATTGTAGCTGTACTGAAATAGCTTAGCAAGGAGCATGGCTAGTTCTGGAGATAAGGTATTCAGTACTTCAGTGTAGATACCCCAAACTAATACCAGGACTTAAAGATTTAAATTATGAAAACAGGTTGCATAAACCTGGCCTGCATTCCTTTGAGTTTAAAAGTTGAGTGGTTATTTAACTGAGATATTTACACGTAAATATAAGTAAATAAAGAAGCAATTCTCTCTAGTGGGAAAATTCAGATCAATGTGGCAGTCTTGAAATTGGAGCCAGGCCATTCAGGAGTGAAACGAGGAAGCACTTTCTCAGAAAGGGCAGTGGAAATCTGGAACTTGTTCCACTAAAAGATTGTGTCCCACTCACCCCTGTATTGGGTGACCTACACTGGGACACTTTTTCAATTTAAAATTCTTAATCCTTGTGTTTAAATCCCTTTGTGGTCCCGCCACTCTTTTCACCCATTTAACAGCTGCCCTTAAACCATCAAAGTCCTATGCTGTGGAATTCCCTCTCGACACCACTTTGCTTTTCCATCTCCAAAAAATGAACCTTTTTGACTGGTCACGCTCCAAGAGCGCCTTCTTTTATTCAGCAATCATCTTACCTATTTACATCTCTGTGAAGTACCTTGAGATTTTTTTCTACATTAAAGGCAATATATAAATGCAAGTTGTTGTTGGAAGTGTTGTGGTCATTTGTATCTTTAATCAGTGCTGTATGAATGCCTTTTGGATTATCCATTTTCAATTGATCTTGAAACCTTCTATTGTATCCAGATTGCGACTCAAAATGAATTGAAGTAGCTGTTCAAATGACTGGGTGACATATCTCTTCTGATCTTTATTTTGTTAACTCATTATCAAATTTTACAGCTATTTGATGGTAGTGCATATTTATAATTATCTATCTACCGATTCTAAGTTCCCATACAGCGTTGAGTTTAGTAACTTCTCTCAAACAGCATCAGGGTAATTTATTGATGTTAATCCAAGGGTAATCATCCCGTGAAGTTCAGACACTGCTCCCAGTAAGAATTATGTTTTCATTACTCTTTTTATTTATTATTAAATTGTTCCATTTCCTCACATTCTCAAGCTCGGTCAACATAGTAAGCACTCTATGTTAATGACAGTCTATCTTTCAAGTTGGCTTCTTTGCACGATTGAACTCATCAATTCTACCAATTACGTTATCAATCTGTTTGAATAAATAAAAAAAAAACAAGGAATGGGTTTTGAAAGGGAGTGTTTCTGGAGCAGTTTATTTTCAATGTGGGCAAAACATTACTATTCCCATACCCGGGTGCACCAGAAAACTGCGACCTGCTTAGTTCTATTGCATTTTTGTTATGCTTGTTTTTCTCTTGACCACTTAAGTTACATGGAGCTATAATGGCGATGTTACAGGCTTTATGTACTCAAAATTCAATTCGGGGTGCATTTGTATCTCCTCGGAGAAACAGCTATGAATCTAGCCCAGGCTGCCTTGAAGCAATGCCCTTTGGCTACAATGTCTTAGCTGAAACGAGCGTTGTGTGTTTTCAGCACATCATCTCCAGTGCGTATGTAGGAACAGGAATCAACCACACAGAACAAAATCTCCTCCCTATGTTCACCAGAGAATGCTATCAAATGGTAACCTGACATCGAGAGTCGCTGTTCAGAGTGAATTGGCAAGCTCACAAGTGGAAATTTAGCAACAAAAACTGATAAATGCTAAATATTGGCCTAGTTTAAACACTTGTCAGTGTTTGCAGTGAGCGGCTCAGGACCACGGCTGCAAACAGCCCTCGGGAAAGATGCTGCCTCCCCTGGCCCTGCCGCTCTTCACAAATTCGAAACAAGATTAACAAATCCCTCCATGTTGATCGAAATCACTCGATCGGCTGACCGGTAGAAGGTAAACTCACCGATCAGACACCATTGACTCGCTCAGGCCCAGCGCTGCGCATGCGCGGTGGGTGGGGGCAGGGAGACCCGGGCTGAGCGGACGGGACAGCGCATGCGGGGTGCCGGCGGGCGGCTGCCCCCCCCCGGCCGGCCGGGCGGCACATGCGCAGTGCCAGCGGCCCGGCTCTCCATGGCGGATGTGTTGGAGTGAAGACGAGGTTGAGTAGACTCGTTCCGGTGTTTTCCTCGCTGTCTGTCTGTCCGGCGCTCTCGCTGCCTTTCAGCCTCTGGGACCCGCTGCGCCGTCGCCGCGCCCGGGAGAATGGGGGAAGGGAGAGGAGGCGCGACCTGAGACGAGCCCTCACCAGGCGCTCATTTAGTGAAAGTTGTAGCGCCACAAAATGGCGAGAATCTGCTGCAGGCTGTCAAATGGGGGGGTGTCCTACCTGGCCGAGTGGCAGAGCATGGAGGGAGAGATACAACTCCAGTGCACACAATATTACCGTTGCATGTTTTAAAACTGAGCATTTTTTTTTTACAATGATTATAATTTAATATTTAAATAAGCGTTCGTGCAAAAATGTTGCTCCCTCCCTTTCCCCAGCTGGCGGTGTGGATTTTCACTGTTGTACCTCTGGGTACTGTGTGGGATGGTGCCTGCTGCTGTTTGGTTGGACCTTCGGAAAATCTCAGGCCATGTTTTTTTTAACAATGCCAATAGTCGGAGGCTATAGATTAGGGTCTTAATTATCATTTTAGCCAGAAATTTGCAGGATGTTCAGTTTTTATCTTCCTTTGTAAGCAAAACTTTCACAAAAATTTGCAAAGTAGTAAAATGCAAATCCTGAAG
Organism: Cetorhinus maximus; assembly: GCF_964194155.1. Taxonomy (NCBI): domain Eukaryota; kingdom Metazoa; phylum Chordata; class Chondrichthyes; order Lamniformes; family Cetorhinidae; genus Cetorhinus; species Cetorhinus maximus. The sequence goes on from NC_135889.1 coordinate 29,025,275, forward strand.
CACTGGTAAAAATTGAAATCTTGTGATAAAATTAAATTTGTATTATTTCTACACTAAGCCAGTGACGCTATTCTTTAAAACTTATTGACAGCCTTCTCCCCTCTCCCCAAAGAGAAATTGTATTGAAATGCTTGAATCATTTTGGACCATGTAAATAATTGAGTTGAGCGAATTTAATGTGACAGGGATTGATAAAAATCCTTACGATATTCTTACTAATATGAGGAGTGGGAAGACTTATAAAAATGCACCAGAGCATATCACGGGAGGGTTTGTCTCTACAAATGTTTTACTTACTAGTGGTAGTTAACTGAATGCATCACTTAATTAAATTAAGGTCAGGTGGAGTTCATGTGATTATGCATTTGTTTATTCGGTTGTGTTTTCAAAATACTTCATGTTTTTCTGTAAAACTAATATTGCTGGAAGTAATTGATATTGTCCAAGAACTTCCAGGGAGAAACATTTAGTTGTTTGCATAAAGGGTCCAGCTAGTTTTTATATATTTGGAAAGCTTTATGATAAAGCTACTATAAGTGCAAGTTGTTTTATGTTGACTTAGATAACTGCCTTCAGGTGAAATATGTGTTACATTTCTATTAATTTGAAATTTTGAATTATATTTCTTAAAGGTAACACTTACAAGTTATCAGCTAGGAACTGGATGAAACTATACAGGGAGACTGTCTCCTGATTTACCCTTTCTTTGGAGAAATGCATAGTTTTCGTTATGCACGTCATCATGGTTGTAATCAGAGACTCAACATGTGAAGAATCATACTTACGCATGTGTCCAAGCACCCTGTGGCATAGTGTGCTGAGTCTCTGACATGTATATGAATTTCTAGATTTTTTGGCGTATGGTTGTCAAAGTGCTAATCAGAAATAAGCACAATGAACCATACTATCAAAACTTTTCGCCTTGTACTCATCAGGACAGCTGCACAAGATAAAGCAACAGTAAAGGGAACAACAATTTAAACTGCTTGAAAAGAGTGCTGATTGGTTGGCAAGTGGACTCTGGTAGAGGCGTTGCCATGGAGAATGCAGCAGAGAATAGTTGGCTGTTAACTGCCAAGCTTTTATTTCAAATTCAAACCAGGCAGGTTGTCTCTGGCAAGGCATTGCATTGCCATGGGGAATGAACCAGATGATGGCAGTACCCCGAGCTTTTGTTTAGTTGCAAAAGGTGTAATGTGTGGACATGCTCCTTCCATCTGCAAAGGACAGAGCCCTGTGTGAGAATATGAGGCTTCGAGCATGTGTAAATGAGCCACACTTGCCAACCAATCAGCACTCTTCTCGCGCAGTATAAATCGTTGTTCCCTTTACTGTTGGTCTATCTTGTGTAGCTGCCCTGATGAGTGTAAGACTAAAAGTTTCAATGGAATGCCCCTTTTTTCAGCAATGCTCAAATTCTGTTCTACCAAATGACTATTTAAAATGAATCACTTGAGGTCAAATATTTTTGCTCTGGAAATGACTTTGTGGATCAAAATTTTGATATGTGCTTAAAACACCAACTCTAGCATGGAAAGAAACTCTGAATTGAACATAAACTTTAAGAAAATATGCTAAATAATAAGCACATGCGATTATATGAAACCTTTTGTAGGCATCAGTTTCTTCATTGTTAATGTATTCCAGCGAAGAAGCCAGCTGCCTGCTTGGGGTGTATAATGTGACTTGGTGATAAATTCATTTCTGTTTTTCTCACCTTCCTCCCTGCCCTCATGGGAGTTAACATCCCATAAAGAGGTGGCTGAGTTTAGGACTCTAAAAAGTTGTGAACCAAGTCTTTTGTGCTCTTTCGTCATCTCTTGTTGGTATTCTAACCAGTATTCATCCCACCACCTAAACATTTTTTTTATTCCTGGAAATTTCACGTCTCAATGTAGTCTCCCTCAAACGCATTACAATGAAAATGTACAACACTTTGATGAAATATGTGCCTGTTTATAAACTTAATGTAATAAAAGTTCTTTTTTTAAAACAAATTATTACAGTGAGCTATCATGAACATTGTTCTTGTTTGTTATGGTCTTTTTGGTGATTTTTTTTGTTTTAAGCAGAAGGTGCTGTGAACAGTGGGAGAACTGGTTATTGGAAGTTATTTAGCTAGGTGTATCAGGAAACTGAATTAACATGAGATACAATTATAGATACAAAGTGTTGGCTGGGAGAAGTTGTAAAGCCAAAAGGTGTGGGAGTTAGTGATATTAAGAAATACCCATTAACCTTGGGCATTTACCTTCAGTTGTTGTGTGTTAATTTATCTTACAACATGAAGCTTCGTAACTGCAAACTAGTTACCATAGCATCAGTACTCATTGCTCGAGCAAAGATTTTGGTAATCATTCTGATGGGATTCTTGTGTGGGGTGAAATAACATTTGTGTTTATTTAACACAGCTCCATTTTAAAACAAAAAATTGCTTCAAGGCATTTTTATTTATGGGAATATTTTAAAATACCTTTGTGAATGAGTTGCAGTGTTACAATTGACCTTGAATCATATCACCATAAATTCTAATCAGACTGTAAAACGCCCCTTTCTGGCTGCAAAGCCAAAAGAATATTGTATTTGTGCATTGCACTTGGAACATATTTAGTTATAAAAGTTTTTCTCCCATCATTGTCTCTTATGTGTTTGCTTGAGATGTATGGTAGTGAACTTTATCATGCCTATCCTTGTTCCACACGTTTCCTGGAAAGAGATCAGAGGCACCATGCTTATCTAATGCACTGGTTAGTATGGGTGATGAATTGGTTTGATAGACTTAAAACAACAAAACTGATCAGTGCTAAAGGTTCTTCACGTGATGCATTTCCAATGCACTCTTTAAACTGTTGGGAATGCTTTTGAGGGAGTGTGGTAAAAACAGATTGAAAGTGACAATAACTGTTCTTGCCCACTTCTTAATGGCCAGTTTCAGAGCAGTAATCTCTATAACCTACGATAATGTTGACTGCCATCTAGGCCATACTGGTCCATAGGGATCAAAAAGGGGAAGGGGAAAGACACATAGATTCATTCTCCACAAGCCAAATTACTGGTCGGCTGTTTACATTGTTCTTTGGTACCTTTGAAAGAATAATATCCCTTTCCCTCCCCACTTCTGTTTCAAGTCCTAATCTAGCATCCCCTTCTTGATTTTGCTTCAGGTTGCAAATTAATTTCCTAGTTTAATCAGAGCAGGCATTCATTATAGTTCTGCAGAGGTCACACATGGAGGACTTTTGCCTGTGAGTAACTATTAGAAACTCTGTGTTAGCGCTACACTTCACACATCAGTTTTTAGAGGGGTAAGATTAAAAATTCTGCATGACGGACAGGCATTAGGGCGAGGGAAGGAAAAATTCTTTTTAAGAACATGATTTCCATAAGTAGCTCTACTATTTCTTATGATTTTAAAAAATGATGTTTTTTGTTATACTGTTCTTCAGCCAGCTGTTGCCAGTGCTGTACAGTTGAGAGCAGAATGTGGTAATTTAATACTGTATAGTGACAATACTTTTTTGCCACTCGTTTTTTGTTCCAGTTTGCTTCTCTTGTCGTCTTGAACATCCTGATTCATGTTAATGGGCACGTCATTAGCAGTAAAACAGAAAACGCTCAACAGGTCAAGCAGCAGCTGTGGAGAGAAAAATAGAGTTAATTTTTCAGGCTGCTGCCTTTCATCAGAGGTGCCAGTTGCCTTTTGGTATTTTTTCAATATGGCCATTCTTCATGAATGAATCTGGACAGTGAGTATAGGCGAGTAATTCAACCATTGAAGAGACAAAGTTGACCCTGTTCTCATCTGGAAACCACATATGAACCTTCCAGGATAATCTTTAAATAAGAAGTGTGAACGTATTCTCCCTTCTTTGCTCAGAGATATTGTAGCCAAGTGTACCACCAACCTGGCTATAAAGCTAACTCAGTTCAAACCAGGAATTGAACTTGCTGGTGATTGTGGCATAAATTCACATTAGGCATTGCATTTCGGAATGGAGCTGTCAGAGGTGCCAAAGTGAGAAAGTGCTGCTCTTTGGCCCCTTTCCTATATTTTTCATTGAAAGGGAATACGTAGACAAAGGGTAATAGAAACAATAGGTTATGGCTTATAGATTTTCTAGATGATTTTGAGGAGGTGACTTGCAGTACGTTTATAATGCATCTGTGGTCTGCAATATGCTGACTAGGAGAGAGCTCTGGGCAATGTGCTTGAATGCATATCCGAACTTACCAGGCAGTTGATACTTGAATGTTATAGGACATGAGATGTTTGCATCATCTAAACTTCAAAATATTTCAGGGTCCATCTGAGCACCTTTTACAACCAGTTTAGCACAGCACTTGTAGTTATACTACATACAAAGTTAAACCCAAGCAGTATGAAATTGCCTTCTCTCTGGAGCTTGACTTTCAGGTGATAATGCAGAAATAGTTTAGCAATGACACAAGCATAGTCCAAAAACACATCATAAATGAACAGTAAGGCTTTACAGTGAATACTTGGAAATTCACAAAATAGAGTCCTTCACTGAGTGAATGATCGAGGTGTACAAGATTATGAGGGGCATGGACAGGATGGATAGGGAGCAGCTATTCCACTTAGTTGAAGGGTCAGTCACGAGGGGACACAAGTTCAAGGTGAGGGGCAGGAGTTTTAGGGGGGATGTGAGGAAGAACTTTTTTACCCAGAGGGTGGTGATAGTCTGGAATGCGCTGCCTGGGAGGGTGGTGGAAGCAGGTTGCCTCACATACTTTAAAAAATACCTGGATGAGCACTTGGCACGTCATAACATTCAAGGCTATGGGCCAAGTGCTGGTAAATGGGATTAGGTAGGTAGGTCAGGTGTTTCTCACGTGCCGGTGCAAACTCGATGGGCTGAAGGGCCTCTCCTGCACTGTGATTCTGTGAACTGAATTGGATATTAGATACATAGGAAAAATTAATAAATGTTTGTTGAACAGCAATTGTTTTGAAACCCTGTGCTTAATTCATAAATATTAAGGGGAAGAGTATTTCTTGTTGCAATATAATATTTTGTAATATTGTAGGTAAACATACAGAGAAGATTCAAGACATTACAAGGGATTTGGACAATTAAGTGGCTAAACGAATAGTGAATGGATTTTAGTGTAAGTAAATGAAAGAAAACGGACATTGATACACAGGGCACATAGGCACACCTGAAGGAGTGTCCATTGATAACATACAAAATCATGAACAAAGAATCCTTTTCAGATGACCAAAGTCATTTCTCTATGTACATTCCATTCTGTCTTGAACTCTTGTACAATCTCTTGGAGGGTTATGCAAACTTTATTTCACTTGCCACAAAGATAAATCCATTTCAAATTTATTTAAACTAAGCCATTCAACCATTTGGACTAAATTATTTTGAATGTATCTTTATCTCGTGTTTATACTGTGCGGTAGTTACATAACCTACTGTCATCAGCCAGTTTTATGATATTTCAAATCTGCTCCATGTCATATAAATTAAACAGAAGGGGCTCAGAAAAAACATCACTGTCTCCAAGTCAGAACTTTTCCAATTTAATTATTACCACGTGGTTTTAAGAGAACCAACAGTCCCCAATATGTTGCCCAAGTAACCATTCATGTGTGAGCCTTGACGTGAATGCCAGCAAGCTACCCCATCATGGGGAACATTACAGCTAAATCCAATCCAATCTTAATCCAGCTTTTCATGATGCACCTCTGACTGACTCTCAAAAGGGGAGCCTTGTTTGTTTCTCTACCCAATCTTGGGAAAGTTCAGGGTAATTGTGTTGCCTTGATTGAAATACGCTAACTTTCCATAAACCAGAAGCTAGATTATTCCTAGCCTTTTGCTCAGTTCCATACTGAATAGTACAATGAAATCCATTCCCCTGATATTTCTACCTCATTTTCCATTAGATAATATGCTTGCTCTCCTATGCTTCATCTCTATGTATGGTTTGAATCACTTTTTATTACCTTCCACAGCCTGCCTTTCTTTTGAATTCTTATATCTTGTATTCATTTTGGTATTATCCTCCTCTGACTTGTATGAATTCCAGTATAATTCTTGTTTGCTTCTCTGTATCTTCAGATATTTCTACTTGGCTCTGATTCTTTTGATTTCTTCATTCAGCCATTAAGTGTCATTTTCAATTTTTTATTTCAGTGGTTATTTCTGAGATGGCAGAAGATGTCAGTGAGGATGAGATTGGTATCGAGAGAAGCACTACATTATTGGCACCAGACGCTGACATAACTGAGGATTCTGAGGCAGAACGTCAAGTTTTCCAGGTAAGATCACAGTAGACAAGGGAAATGTTTGATCAAAACAGAAAATGATGGTAATATTCAGCAGGTCTGCCATCGCGTGTGGAAGGAACAGACAAATTAATGTTTTTGGGGCAGATCTTTCTTCACAAAGAAGATAGAATAAACGCTGAGTTGCAGATATGTTGCCTTTCAATGCTGCTCTACATTAAGCTGCTTTTGAGGTTTGTGGGAATGGCTTGCCCTTCAATTTTCTGACGATCTCTGTGGGGAGTTGCTCAGATCTCCACTTAGCGGCTGCCTCCCCGCCTTCTCCAATTAAGAGGTCTCACCATCTAGGTATTGTGCTACCCTCTCCTCAGTTAAGGTAATACCTGGCTAGATTAAAAATTGAATGATGTATCTTCAGTCAGACCCCTTTCAGCTTGCCATCATGGTGGCGTTGAGCTGTCTCTGCATGCTGCTGCTCAAATGCAAAAGTTACTAAACTCAGCTTTTATGTTTTTTTAACCTTCAAAGCAATTAGCTTGGATAGATGATGGAGAATCTGCATTTGGAAGGAATGACCCCATCACTGTCATCCCTATCACAGTACACATTACGGATGACTCTGCTGCTTCTCAGAATCCTACAGTACAAGTGTCCCAACAAGCACAGACTCTGTCCACTGAGCCGTTCCAGCTGATGGATCAGAACGGACAACCTATCCAGTATGAACTTCAATCATTGGGGGACACCAATGCACGTATGGTTAGTAACAAACAAAACTATATGAAAAGAATTATATAAATTGTTTATGTTCCTCATTGACCTATGCAAGAATCCAGTGCTGGTTACTGGACTCAAGAATGACAGGGCTACCATATGGTGATGGTATAATAACCCCAAAATGTAACAACATTATTCTCAGTTAAAAATCTGCAAAAAACCAAAATCCAAATGTTAGTTCATTTAAGACTGGAATTACAGAACCCAGAATTCAGCACAGTAGTGGTTTAGGTCTGGTCTCCCTTTCAGAAGGTCCATTAAGAGCTGATAAAAGAGGGCTGCACCTCTGGTTTAGAGTCAAGTCCTTGACTTGCATTCTGTTCAATAAGAGACACATACCAATTGTTAGATATAGAGAGCAAACCAATTAGGTTACACGAGTCATATCTCGGACTACTCATCCAATTGTTTGATCATGGATTTGCAAAAAAAAGGGACCATGGAGAGTGCTATTGTTTAGACTGGAAAATAAATGATGTAATGGGTTTTGGTGACAATTGGAATTTGTCTTATAGTCTATTGCATAATATAATTTATGGACTATATGCTCTCAGCAATAGCAACAGTTTAGCATTTGGTCAGGCTGCTACTTGATTGGGATGTGTGTGTAATCTGTACAGCAAATGCTTGTAAATGGTCAACAACTTGAAACACTAACTGTGTCTCTTTCAATAAATGCTGCCTGACCTGTTGAGTAATTTCAGCATTTTCCATTCTTATTTCAGATTTCCAGCTGCATTTTGCTTTTGTATAAGATTAATTCACTTATTTAATTTTTTGGAACCTTGGCCTTAAATGTATTTGATTAATTTCCAATGAGATCTTGGGATCCATCTTGGCAAAGCACTCTTATGTACCCAGATTGGACAGAAATTGAGTGCTAGTAGAAAGTATGCACAAGATCATCCCTTAAAGTTACAATGGCAAATTATAATTTACTTCACATAGTTCGAAAGATAGCATAGGAAGGGAGAGGGCTGCCACCTAATGGTGGTCAAGAATAAGTGCCTGTTGGTGTCAAAAGAGTTTCAACTTCCACAAGCTTTGGCACTGCCTGGATTTGTTATCTTGTTCCTGAAATAATACTGATCCTTTTTCCATAAAAAGGATGCTCCCGGCTAGGCATATATACCCTACAGCTAGTATGTTTATCCAGGATCATATCGCTTTGACTTGACTTCCAAGTGGTTGTGATTGCCATAGTACTCCCTCTAGACTTACCTGTTTTTTTTAAGCCCCGTTCTTCCTTTTTGGATAAATCTCATGTTTCTTCCATCAAAGGTACGTTTCTTCATGTTTACATTTATTAGCCTCTTAGGATGAAAGAAGAACTTTAGTCAAGCCATGCAGTTGTTTCCTCACATCATGAAAATCCCCATTACTAAACATCAGTTAATAAACAATATATTTGAGTACTACTATTAGAAAATCACATTAAATCTAAATGTTTTTGCCCAATACCAGTGCCTGACCAACATGGCCCAGGCCAATGATACTGAGAGTCTCTCCACTCTTTGTTACTTGTTCAGGAAAAGTAATTGCTCATTCTGCCTGATCATTGTGAACTTTTTGATTAACACGTGGGCATTTACCTCAGTGCCGTTTACAATGTAGCTACTTGGTGAAATCCGTATCCTATCACAAAGTATACCTTTGACTTGATAACTCAACAGAACAAAGGCTTGATCCTGCTAAAAACAAGAAGCTAAAAGCTACTGCGGATGCTGGAAATCCAAAACAAAAACAGAATTACCTGGAAAAACACAGCAGGTCTGGCAGCATCGGTGGAGAAGAAATCAGTTAACGTTTCGAGTCTTCATGACCCTTCGGCAGAACTGAGTATAGTTAGGAGAAAGGTGAAATATAAGCTGGTCTAAGGTGGGGGGCCGGGGGGAGAGAGAAGTTGAGGGTGTGATGATTGTGGAGATAAGCAAGCAGTGATAGGAGCAGATAATCAAAAGATGTCACAGACAAAAGGATCAAAGAGGTGTTGAAGGTGGTGATATTGTCTAAGAAAAGTGCTAATTAAGAATGATCCTGCTATATGCTCAGCCAGTCTGAAGATGAAGATCCTAAGCCCAGCAGCAGTTTTATTTTAAATAATAAAAATAGGAAGTATAAAGTATTTGTAGGTTGAACAAATGAAGATAAATAGTATAATGCTCATCATAATCTTTCTGGTCCTTTGTGTCTACTCGTTCTCAAGTGTCTATGTACAATATTTCCCCCCCCGCCACCACCAGCCAGTGTACTCCTTGTTCTTTTCTAATTTAGTGTAGCATGGAGCTCTGTTTGATCAACAGTTTTTTTTTACAGCTTATTATACTTCAGTGCTTGCCCTGGCTCCATAGGCCCCAATGCTGCAACCTCCAGGCAAATGATTAAATCCTTTCTTGGATTTAGGCTGTGGTACAGTGGAAGTGGGGAAAGTATCATTTAATAAATCAGGCACCAGGGCACAGGTTTACTTAAAAAGCCAGGCAGCCCTCTCTGATTCTTTTTTATCTACTAAATGTAATCCATCATTTTAAAACTTAATACTTGTTTTGGTAATTTTTAGTGATCTCTTTTAAGTTCTCCTATGCTGTTCCCTAATGGAGGGTGGGTTTCTGCCATTTCTTCTCTTGATGTGTTTCTAAGGATGACCAAGGAATAGTATAAGATGACTTGCAATGTGCTTTTGCCACTCTGCCTTTGGGAAAAAGTGAGAGAATGCCTCACTTACATGTCATGGGGTCATTCTGCTTTTGCATCTGGGAAATGTGCAAATCTAATGTGTTGGTGATTATTTCTAGATGATTGTTACCAGTCAGTCAGAGAATGGCCAGGTGCTTCACGTGATCCCATCTAACCCACCCGGTGTTGCACAGGTGCTGATTCCGCAGGGACAGATCCTCGACGTCTCAGACTCGCATGGTGAGGCCAATTATATTTAATCTCCATCGTTGGTATATCACATTGTGTGATTGTGTGTGCCAGTTGTCTAGCAAAAATAATGGACCACCAGGGGCCTAGGCATTCATTTTCATCCTTCAGGATGAATTCAGAATTGTGCACAGAAAGGGGCTATTGGTGAAAATAACAAGATGTGAGGGAAGGAGAAAAGAAAGTAGCTATTGCACAATACAATTCATTTCATAAACAATTGCTTGTTCACATAGTAAAATTGTGTACTTTTTAATTTTAATCATTGTTATTTTCAGTAAAATATTTATATTTACAATGTTACCCATTTAAAAAAAACAACAAAATGTCCAACAAGAATTTCCACTGCTACAACTAATGTTTGGTCCAGACTTATCCAGCGAATGGCTATCAAGCAAGATTTGTTAGATGACGTGTTCTCTTTGAAGCACAGAAGGAGAGCATTGTTACCTTTTGTTACAATCTACAAAGTATACTGAGATTTTTTATATGAAGCTGTATGTTAAATGAAGACTAAAGGTCAATTGAAAAAACGCCACAATGGTTATTCTTAGCATCTTGAGCAAGATTCATTTGTTTCAGCTCGATTTAGATCACAATTCTTTTAATAAAAATGTAAATGATTACAATGCAATATCAACCAAAATGTTGGGATTATGTACCTGATTATTGTGATTCCAATGCAACTTAGAAGAATTAAGGAGAGGGCATGTAAATTAAGTCAATATGTTTAAAAAACCTAAATTTTGAAGATGAGGTCTGACTATCAGAATGTTCTTGTTGTTATAATATTTACCTCATTCAACTGTGGTTTGCTCTATTTGCTGTCTGTTTGTTATGCTCGGAGGACATGCTGTTATTATTTAATTTCTTCAAAGTTAACTTCTATTTATTGTCAGATACAACAGATGACAAACAGCTAAGTGATGAGCTTCAGACAGTGACCGTAGCTGCAATAGCAGACAACACCAGTTATGTTTTGCACCCCCCATCTACATTAACATTGCCCAAAAAGGCTTCACTCAGGTATGTATGAACCAAAGTTTGCCGAAAAATCAAACAGAAAATTGGCTGGTACTTAAGGAAGCGATGTTTTAGTTTCAGACCAGGTTTATTTCAACAAGATGGAAAAGCAGGGAAATTAAATCTCCTTGAATGCCAAGGGAGATAGAGAATGTGATGAAACAAAAAAAGGGGATGTATGATGCAAGTTAGGTGAATTCTTCAAGCAAGAACCTGGCCAATACTGTAAGTTGAGAGGGGAAGCAAAGTGAAAAATAAGACTGGCAAAGAGGGCCCAAAAATCATCATTTGGCATGTAAATATTATGTGGCTAGTAAAAAAACAGGGTGGGGTCTGTTACGGCCAAGGAAAGTGAAATATGCTTAGAGGGATGGGGTGAGGCTAGAATACTTAATGACTACTTTGCATCAGTGTTTACTAAGGAAGAGAATACTTACAAAATATCAGTTGGTGTGGAGGTAGTAGAGAAAATGGATAGGGTGAAAATTGATAAGCAGGATGTACTGGAAGGCTGGCTGTGCTAAAGCTGGATATATCACCTGCTCTGGATTGCTTGCTTCCAAGGTTGCTAAAGGAAGTGAGATTGGAGACAGCGGAAGTGCTTGCCTTGAATCTTCCAATCTTCCCTAGATACGGGAGAGTGCCAGAGGATTGATAGGTGGCAAATATGACACCCTTGTTCAAGAAAGGGTGTAGGAAATTCCTAGTAACTACAGGCCGGTCAGTTTAACATCAGTGGTGGGTAAGGTTTGAAAAACAATAATCAGGAAAAAAAAATCAGTCACTTGGAGAGGTTTCAGTCGATTAAGGAGAGCCAAGAGAATCTAGTGGATGTTGTCTATCAGGATTTTAAGAAAGTATTTGACAAAGTATTGCATAAAAGCCTGGTTAACAAAATTGAGGCTCATGGAATAGAATGGTCAGAAAACAACAACTCATGGTAAATAAAAACAGAAAATGCTGGAAAAATTCAGCAGGCCTGACAGCATCTGGGGAGAGAGAAACAGTTAACGTTTCGAGTACACACAACTCTTCTTCAGAGCTGGGGGTCTAAATGGTAAATGGTTGTTTTTTGGACTGGAAGAGTGGTGTTCCCTAAGAGTCAGTGCTAGAGCTACTGCTTTTTTGTTATAGATACATGACCTGGATATTTACAGAATAAAATGTCAAAGTTTTCCTATCATACAAAACTTGGAGGTGTGGCAAACAGTGAAAATAATACTGATAGGCCAGTAGAGTGGATAGACAAGTGACAGATGGAACTTAATACAGAGAAGTATGAAGTGATGCATTTTGGCAGAAGTGATGGGTAGAGGCAATATAGACTTAATGGCACAGTTCTAAAGAGTATGCAGGGACAGAGGAACTTGGAGTTTCATGTGCATAGATCTTTGTAGGTGGTAGGACGTATCAAGAGTAGTTGGCAAAGCTTCATAAATAGAGGTGATGAGTACAAAAGCAAGGAGGGTTTTGCTGAACCCTTGTAAAGTTCTGATTAAGCCACAAGTAGAGTTTTGCATCCAGTTCTGGTCACCACACATCCGGAAGGATACGAGGGTTCTCAAGAGTACAGAGGGACCAGAATGATTCGAAGGATGAGGGCATTTAGTTACAAGGTTAGGTTGGAGAAGCTGGGGTTCTAGGAGCCAAGGAGCTTGAGTGGAGATTTGATAAATGTGTTCAAGATTATGACAGGTTTAGATAAGGTAGACAAAAACTGTTCCTATTAGTTGATGCTGCGAGGACATGGGGACACAGATTTAGGGTTTTGGGGCAAGAGGTGCATGGAGTTGTGAAAAAGAAATTTTTATGCAGTGAGTGTTAAAGACCTGAAAGTCACTGCCTAGGGATTGGTGGAAGCAGAGTCCATGAATGATTTCAAAAAAAATTTGGTTGTGCACTTAAGTAAAATAAACTTGCAGGGCTAAAGGGATAGAGCAGGGGAATGGGACTGACTGGATTTCTCTATAGAGAGCTAGCAAGGACCCTGTGGGCCGAATAACTCCTACTGTGCCATTAATGACTCAATGTACAGAAACACGCTTATGTTAGAAGAGAGTGTTATCATAATTGCTTAGTGATTACTTGCTCCATTCTTTCCTATCTTAATGAATGAAAGCTTTTTGCTATGTTTTATTTCTCTAGTTGGATTACTCAAAGCTCCTTATTTAGTTTGCAAATTGGAATGACATTTCACCACTTATGCATTAATGCTAAATGATGAAATTGAAGGCAACCTGGGTAAAGCCATTCCTAACTCTAGTTTTATTCTTTAAAAGAAAACTCTAGCATTTGTATTCTCAAACTGCCGTCTGACGAGTAAAACGTTTGAGCAAGATAATTCATTTTGGTAACAGGCTGCTTACCTGCTGACAGATGACTTTTTGGACACGTTTATAGCTTGTACATTGATGTTGAAACAAACTCCTAATGTTAAGAGAATAAAGCAAATATCATGCTGGGAGTAGTTTCATTAATTTAATATCAACCCGAAAAAACTCAGTTTGAGTCAAAAAAGCTGCTATATCTAACAAGCTTTATATGTTATCCTCACTTATTCATCATAACCATAACTTATATCCCTTTCCATAAAATTTCCAATTATCGCTCTAACGCATTTTATATTGTTGACATCAGTAGCCTTCCCTGATCTGAGACACTTTATTAACGTTTACATGACAATTAATTGAAATCGACTTTTGTACTTACTCCTAACTTATTTTAATTATGTTCACTTAAGTATTTGAAGCTTCACCACAGTGAACAATTTTCATGGATTCGTTCTTCGTAGTTTTGAATGTTTTAATGTGATGCCAACTTGAAATGTCCTATAGCCAAAGCTTCACTAACCTTTCTTCCACTTTAAATTCCTAGTACCTCAAATCATATATGTTGCACATCCTTGCACCCTTTTTCTATGTTTAAATAACCTGAATTGTACCAGAGTTCAACAAATCCTTAACAGCAGTTGTCTTTTCAGATGTTGTGTTCCTCTACAAGTCAACTGTTTGCTTCTTTCCAGTGCAACAAAGCAATGGGCTTCTTGAGCATGGGCTTAATGGGCCGAATGTGCTCTAACAATTATTTGACTATGATCTCCACATGCCTTCAACAACATCCATCATCTTGATTGGCACAAAAATATTTTCAGAAAAATTCCTTAATGTCCATTTAGAGCACTTGAGACTGCTGTTGCTTCTGAGTAAGCAAAGACCTTCGATCTCTTTGAATTGAGTTAGCAAAAGAGGGATAAAGGTCATTGGTGGATGCATAATTTGGTGATACAATGGAATCCAGTCAGACAATAGGTTTCACTGAAATAGAGTGCCAATGCAGAAGGTGGTCACGATGGCCATCTAAACCTAGCGTATCCTCTGTCGAGCGTAGATTTTCAAACTCAAGTCTCTGAAGGGGTTCACAGGGTCATCGACTTTTTATTCATTTTTCAACAAGGGCCTGTGCTTTTCTGTATTTGTACATGCACACTATTTCTGTTGCTGCATATCATAAATTTTCTGCAATGATAGCCTATTTTAATTTGGTTAATTGATGCTTTCTTTCGAACGGTCAAATGGTTGGGTTGCTGGGATTTTAATATTTGCAAGGAACACTTCTCACACAGATTTGCAAACCACTTACCTAAAGGACAGAAACTGGAGCTGATGGAGAAATCAAAGAGATATTTTCACCTCTGAAACAGTTATGAAACAATCTTATGATTAGCTAAACATCATGCTTTTTTCACAATCTAATTAAATATACCTGTATGAAATTTTTTTAAAGTACATGGCCGATCTGTTAGCATTTGAAAGGAAAAATGGGTTAACAGTTTGGGTTGAGGTCTTGGACGGAACTTTTGTAGAATGGGTGTTTATTCACAGTTTTTATTTTAATTCATTTACGGGACGTGGGCTTCACTGGTTGGGCCAGCATTTACTGCCCATCCCTAGTTGCCCTTGAGAAGGTGGTGGTGAGCTGCCTTCTTGAACCGTAGAGTACATTAAGAATAAGAGGATAACTAGGGAAAGAGTAGGGCCCATTAAGGACCAAAGTGGTAATTTGTGTATGGAGCCGGAAGAGACCAGTAGGGTTCTAAATTAATACTTTGTGTCGGTGTTCACAAGTGAGAGGGACGTGGTGGGTATGGAAATCAGGCAGAAGGACTGATATAATTCAAGAAATTAGCATTGAAAGGGAGGAGATTCTAAGTGGTCTGGCAGGCTTAAAATTCGATAAAACATCCAGGCCCGGTTGAAATGTATCCCAGGCTGTTGAGTGAGGCAAGGGAGGAGATTGCAGGGGCGCTGGCAATAATTTTCAATACCTGTCTGACCACAGGAGAGGTGCCAGAGGAATGGAGGACAGCCAATGTGGTACAGTTATTCAAGAAGGGAGGAAGGGATAAACCAGGGAACTAGAGGCCAGTCAGTCTATCCTCAGTGGTGGGGAAACTACTGGAAGCAATTCTGAGGGACAGAATTAATCTACACTCGGAGAGGCAGGGATTAATCAAGGACAGTCAGCATGGTTTTGTTAAGGGGAGGTCATGTCTGACCAATTTGATTGAATTTTTTGAAGAGGTGACCAGGGGCAGGATTTTACCGTCGGCGAGCGGGGGTGGGGCCCGCTCGCCAACGCGTAAAATAATGTATGATGACGTCAGGGGAAACTCCCAACGTCACCGTGCCCAATTTAAATTTTCAGGAGGTCGGGGGCGTAGCAAAATCAGCTGCGCGCCCGCCAACCTGTCAATGGCCAACTGAGGCCATTGATGGCATCAATTAAGCAATTAAAGGACCTGCCCATCCACCTTAAGGTGGCGGGCAGGCCAGGAGCCCTGGCAGCAACTAGAAAAAACATGAAACCGCATCCACCAGCGGGATGAGGTTTCCGTGTAGGGTTTTAAAAATTTTAATAAAGTTGTTATGGAAATTATGAACATGACATTGTCACATGAGGGGACATGTAAGGGAATTTTTTTTTCTATTAATATTTTGGAAAGTAGAGGCGATCTCCCTGAGGCAGCACATAGCCTCAGGGAGATGAGTGCGCTCTTATGTGCGCATGCACGAAAGAACGCACACTTGATTTTAGGCATTCCCCCCGCCTGCACAGGGAGCGCATAGCGCTTCCCCGCAGATGTTACGTAAAATGGCACCGCGCCTCCGATCGGAAGTGTGCCCGCCCATCAACTTGCCCTGCCAACGGGGTGAAAGTTCTGCCCCAGGTGTGTAGATGAGGGTAATGCATTTGACATAGTCTACCTGGACTTCAGCAAGGCTTTTGATAAGATCCCGCATGGGAGACTGATAACGAAGGAAAGAGCCCATGGGATCCAAGGCAATTTGGCAAATTGGATCCAGAATTGGCTGAGTGACAGGAAGCAGAGGGTGGTGGTCGAGGGGTGTTTTTGTGACTGGATGCCTGTGTCCAGTGGGGTTCCACAGGGATCGGTATTGGGTCCCTTGCTGTTTGTGGTATATATAAACGATTTAGACTTGAATGCAGGAGGGTTGATCACTAAGTTCGTGGATGACAGGAAAATTGGTGGGGTGGTAAATAGTGAGGAGGATAGCCTTAGATTACAGGAGGATATAGATGGGCTGATCAGTGGCAAATGGAATATAATCTGGATAAGTGAGAGGTGATGCACTTGGACAGGACAAACAAGGCATGGGAATACACGATGAATGGTAGGACCCTGGGAAGTATCGAGGATCAGAGGGACTTGGTGTGCATGTCCGCCGGTCCCTTAAGGTAGTGGGACAGGTAGATAAGGTGGTTAAGAAGGCATATGGGATACTTGCCTTTATTAGCCAAGGCATAGAATATAAGAGCAGGGAGGTTATGCTGGAACTGTATAAAACGCTGGTTAGGCCACAGCTAGAGTATTGCATGCAGTTCTGGAATCCGCATTATAGGAAGGATGTGATTGCACTAGAGAGAGTGCAGAGGAGATTTATCAAGATGTTGCCTGGGCTGGAGAGTTTTAGTTATGAGGAGAGATTGGATAGACTCGGGTTATTTTACCTGGAGCAGAAGAGATTGAGGGGAGACATGATTGAGGTGTATAAAACTATGAAGGGCATAGATAGGGTAGACAGGAAGGAAATTTTCCCCTTGGTGGAGTATCAATAACCAGGGGGCATAGATTTAAGGTAAGGGGCAGGAGGTTTAGATGGGATGTGAGGAAGAACTTTTTCGCCCAGAGGGTGGTGGGAATCTGGAACTCTCTGCCTGAATGGGTGGAAGAGGCAGAAGCACTCATAACATTTAAGAAGTATTTGGATGAGCACTTGTGATGCCATGGCATACAAGGTTATGGGCCTAGTGCTGGAAAATGGGATTAGAATAGTTAGGTACTTGTTCGACTGGCACAGACTCAGTGGCCCAAAGGGCTTTTTTCTGTGCTGTAGACTTCTATGATTCTATAACCGCTGCAGCCCATGTGGTGTACCCACAGTGCTGTTAGGAAGGGAGTTCCAGGATTTTGACCCAGCAACAGTGAAGGAACAGCGATATATTTCCAAGTCAGGATGGTGAGTGACTTGGAGGGGAACTTCCAGGTAGTGGTGTTCCCATCTATCTGCTGCCCTTGTCCTTCTAGGTGGTAGTGATCGCGGGTTTGGAAGGTGCTGTCGAAGGAGCCTTGGTAAATTCCTGCAGTGCACACTGCTGCTACTGTGCGTTGGTGGTGGTGGGAGTGAATGTTTGTGGATGTGATGCCAATCAAGCGGGCTGCTTTGTCCTGAACGGTGTCAAGCTTCTTGAGTGTTGTGGGAGCTGCACTCACCCAGGCAAGTGGGGGGAGTATTCCATCACACTCCTGACTTGTCCCTTGTAGATGGTGGACAGACTTTGGGGAATCAGGAGGTGAGTTACTCGTTACATAATTCCTAACCTCTGATCTGCCCTTGTAGTCACAGTACTTATATTAGTACAGTTCAGTTTCTGGTCAATGGTAGCCACCAGGATGTTGATAGTGGGGGATTCAGTGATGGTAATGCCAATGAACATCATGGGGTGATAGTTGGATTCTCCCTTGTTGGAAATGGTTATTGCCCGGCCCTTGTGTGGCGTGAATGTTACTTGCTACTTGTCAACCCAAGCCTGGATATTGTCCAGGTCTTACTGCATTTGGACATGGAATGCTTTACATAGTTTGCTCACCAAAAATTGCACTTGTTACATAATAAGTCATCTGATTTTTCTTTTATATACCTACTTATGAGGTCCTATAATATATGTTTTGTTGAGTAGTAATACTGAATTTCATTCTATTTTATGGGGTCTTGCCAATCCTAAAGCGTTAACATTTTCTTTGAAGGCGATCATGCAGTACCTTCAATGAAGTAGCTCTTACAATTTTTTTTCTCCCTCACATGTTCTTCATTCTTGGTTATCCAGATTTTTTGGTTCAGTTGAGGCAGATGACCAATATGCCGTCAACAGCGGCCCAAGGATGATTTGATAAAGAAGTCCTGTACTGAAAAAAAAATCTCACCAACCATGTAGAGATGCCTGACTTCAGTGTTACTTCACATGGCATTCCTGAAATTAGGAGCTGTTTGTGTGGGAATAGAACTTGTGTTCTTTCATTCCCAGCACTATGTTTTTGTGGTCCAAAGCACAGTGCTACCCACTTAAACAATATTTTGATTCAAAAATGTTTAAGGATGTTGGCTGCTGATCGAATGCAATCAAATAACTAATATTGACTCACTAGTTTATTATTGTCCCAATTGTTAACACCAGTTTTAACTACATTAAATTTTTGGAGTGAGCAACAAGAGGAGATTATTTCCTTCTGTGAATTTAACTTATTTTTAAAAATAATTTTCCTCAAAAGTAGGACCTAAGTTGCAATTCCAGCTTGGGCCACTGGATAGGGCCCACTTCCAGCCTTTAGTTGGCTGATGGACCTGGTCTCACCAGGCATGCTGCCACTGAAGAAACACCAGGATCCTCTGAGGAAAGCAGGAACTCCCTATGTAGAGAGTCCCAATCCCACCCTCTGTTGCATCAGTGGCCACATTTATAGTGAATAGAGGCTCTGTCTCCAAGAGACCATGTGTGAAATGCTGTGACCTGACATAATTGCATCTCAGCTTAATTTGCAAACCTTATGGCACATTTCTGTCAGAGCTAAAGTTGTAGTGTATCGAGGGGGCTATGAATTTTAAGCCTCCAGATTTTGAGCTGCTTACGCTGTAGGAAATTTGACAGTTACAAGATTCTAGTTGGAGCAGGTACAATTAAACTTCAGTGAAACTTAAGGTTGGGGAATGCTAGCAATGGAGAATAGAACATCTTGCAACCCGCAAAAAGTGAAAACATCTCTAAATCTGGGTCTGGCAAAGATGAAATAAAGGTATGCTATGCCTTCCTTGGCTATGTTTAACAGTACCACTGATTTTACATTGCTACTCAACAATTATGTAGAAAAGTGCTTTAAATATTTTTTTTTGTGTTTCAGAACAGTTGAAGACAATTTTCCTGCCCCATTGCAGCCACTGCCACACAACACCCCTGCCTGGGCTCGACGACTCCGGAGTTGTGAGGTTGAATAGCTATTTGTATTCTCCTTTATTTAAGATGTTGATCTCCATTTCAGTAGCATTGACTTTCAAGTAATTTTTATCAGTTGGGTGCAATGTATGCTCTAGGGAGTCAAGTAAGCTGCATTTCAGTACGAGATGAAACCTTTCTAAAATTGCATTTTTTAAAGTTTTCAATATGTTCAGGACAGCACAGATTTTCATCAAAAGCTTTGAACCACAAGCAAAACAAGCTACACTAAAGATACAATAAGTGCATGCATATGTGAAGGATATAGGATAGAAATTTATGCATCAAGACATAAACAAAGTGCAAAAATTCTGAAGAAATGTTAATGTTTCAGGAGAGACCTATCTTTCTCTTTCAGATACTGACCTGTGTGTATTTCCAGCAGTTTCTGTTTTTATTTCAGATTTGCAGGATTTTTTTTTTTTTATAACTTCTGCAATCTTATACACCAAGTGGGAGGAGGATCTAGGTATTGGATCTGTGTTGATGCGACAGGAGGCTGCATTCCCCTCTGGCCCTCCTGGTCTATGCACTATCTGTAACTTGTCTGGAGTACTGCTCTGAACTCCCTGCTAGAGGATGTGCAAGAGTGACCCAAAGTTATCTTTCCCCCATCCCTCTGTGAAAAGTAGCCTGAGATTATAGGTGATGTATAGGTGCTTCATAACCTCTATTAGGAGTGAATAAGTGCTATGCGCTGACTTCACCAGAATTAGAAACTTCAACACATAGTATTTTTTTAAAGTCAGTGCTAGCTGGGTCATTAACATGATTACAATATTCTGTAATTTTTGTTTTTGCAGATTACCTTTCCCAACCTTCCCTGCATGAACGTAGGGGTTAAACGACTTTCACTCAAGCTGAGTAAACTAAAATGCACCTCTTTAGAGTATTTCATGGCAATCACAAGGCTACAGCTGAGGGTGGGCATTTTGTCCATCTATTTTATGTGTTCATAGAAATCTGTGAACTTCCCCCGTGACGGCATATAACCGTTTCAAGAAGGACTCGAGAGTTGTTGCCTTCATGATTGTATATTGATTACTCTCTGAGAAAAGCTTTTTGGTACCAGTCCATAATTTACCTTTACTAGTTTTCTGCCCTGCATTCATGACTTAAATTAAAATAATTCTTAAGATGAATTTTGTCTACTATATTAAGCATTATACATCACTGTAAGGATTCTTCCCATCGTGTAACTGCAGATCAGAGTTTAGATATTTCCCCTGGGCATAATTTCAAAATTTGCAGATGACACAAAACTTGGAAGTATAGTGAACTGTGAAGAGGAGAGTGATAGGCTACAAGAAGACAGACAGGCTGGTGGGCTGTGTAGGCAAGTGGCAGATGAAATTTAACACAGAAGTGCAAAGTGATAGGAGAGAGGCAATAGAAACTAAATTCTGGGAGAGGTGCAGGAAGATGAGGACCTGTGGATATATGTACTCAAATTATTGAATAGGGTAGGTTGAGAAAGTAGTTAAAAAGGCATCTGGGGTCCTGGGTTTTATAAATGTACACACACTGTACAAAAGTAAGGTAGTTATGATGAACCTTTATAAGACACTGCTTCAGCTTGTGCTGGAGTATTGTGTCCAATTCTGGGCACTGCACTTTAAGAAGGATGTGAAGGTTTTAGAGCGAGGGCAGAAAAAAGTTTAGAGAATGGTTCCAGGGATGAGGGCTCTCAGTTACATGGATGGATTGAAGAAGCTATGATTGTTCTTAGATCAGAGAAGGTTGAGAGAAGATTTGATAGGTGTGCTCAAGATCATGAGGTATATAGAAGAGTTGATAGAAACTGTTCCCATTTGTGGAAGGGTCTAGTACACAGATTTAAAGTTCTTGACAAAAGAATCAAAGGCAAGATGAGGAAAATGTTTTTAGACAGTGAGTGCTAAAGGTCCACAATGCAATGGTTGAGGGTTCGGTGGTAGCAACTTCAATCACGGCTTTCAAAGGGGAATTGGATAAGCACCTGAAGGGAAAAAAAATTGTAGGGCTAAAGAGAAAAGTGGGGATTGGGGAGTGGGGGGCAAAGAATGGGACCAGCTAAATTGTCCTTGCAGAAAGCTGGCACAGACTCGACAGGCTGAATGATTTCCTTCTGTGCATTCAATGATTCTTGTGGCTCAGTGAACAAAACTAATGTAGTATTCAAGGTGCGGACTGACCAGAACACCTCGCTGCCTGATGCCATCAAGCTAAGTCTGTAAAGAGTTAGTGGTGATGAAAGGAGCAGAGGAAGGCAAGAAGAAAGGATAGACATAAAAATGGTCCAAACATAAATGCCTTGCTTGCTCACTGTTTTGTTCAATGTTTGTATTCCAGAAAATTGGAGACTCCTATCGTGGGTACTGTGAAAGCGAAACTGAATTGGAAAGTGTATTAACAGTTCATAAGCAGCAAACGCAAAGTGTCTGGGGAACACGACAGTCTCCAAGCCCTGCTAAACCTGCTACCCGGCTGATGTGGAAGTCTCAATATGTACCATATGATGGAATTCCGTTCGTCAATGCAGGTCAGAATAGGGTACTTGATAGAAAATGGTTACCTTCCAATAGAGATATTTTGTTAGCAGTTATCAGATAACTGAATTAATATCTTTAAAACTTTTTTATAATTTCCTTGGCCCATTTCATATATCTTTACTCACATTGTTAGAATTCTTGTTGTTCCAAGTCGGTTCATATGCCTGAACAGCAGAGTCCTGGGCCTTTGTCAATGTCACCATTGTCCTAGGTGAGTTAAAATATAGTGCAACAGGTTCATTTTTTTTTTTACAGCTCGTATAATTTTATAGGAAGCTATTCAGCTCATGCCGTGCTGGTTCTCGGAATGAGCTATCTACTTAAAATGATTTACTTCTCAAATATTTGTCGACTTCCCCTTATAAGTTATTATGTAATCTGCTTCCACAACTGTTTTTGGTATGGCCATAATATTTGCATTAAAAACATCTGAACCCTCCCTACATGTTTTTGGTGCTGATTATAAATTTATGCTTTCCACTTACCAACTCACCAACCAGTAAAAATTGGTTTTCCTTTTTTAGCCTTATCGGAACTGCTAAATTTTGAAAGGCCTATCCAAACTCCTTTAAACCTTTTCTGTTGTATTGGGGGGAAAGAAAAATCCAGTTCCAATAAGGCGGAATTTTATGGCCCCTCCCGCCGGCAAGATTTTCTGTTCATGCTGAAATCAATGGAGTTTTGAACGGTTCACCACATTTTACGGCCCAGCTCCCACTGGGATCGGGCCATAAAATTCCAGCCTATAATCTCATAATTGAAGCTTCTCATGTTCAGGATAATCCCAGTGAATCTCTTCTATACTTTCACCGTTCTTCCTAAAGTGGGATTCCCAGAATTAGATGTGATTTTTAAATTGTTGCCTTAAATAGACCATAAGACATAGGAGCAGAAATGAGACCATTCGGCCCATCGAGTCTGCTCCGGCGTTCAATCATGGCTGATAAGTTTCTCAACCCCATTCTCCCGCCTCCTCCCCGTAACCTTTGATCCCCTTACTAATCAAGAACCTATCTATCTCGGTCTTAAATGCACTCAGTGCCTGGCCTCCACAGCCTTCTGTGGCAATGAATTCCATAGATTCACCACTCTCTGGCTAGACGTTTCTCCTCATCTCTGTTCTAAAAGGTCTTCCCTTTACTCTGAGGTCGTGCCCTTTGGTCCTAGTCTCTCCTACTAATGGAGACAACTTTCCCACGTCCACTCTATCCAGGCCTTTCCGTATTCTGTAAGTTTCAATTAGATCCCCCCTCATCCTTCTAAACTCCATCGAGTATATACCCAGAGTCCTCAAACGTTCCTCATATGTTAAGCCTTTCATTCCTGGGATCGTTCTCGTGAACCTCCTCTGGACCCTCTCCAGGGCCAGAACATCCTTCCTGAAATTCATTCCTGAATGTTTTTAGTTGGTTTAGCATTTCACTCTTATTTGCATACTAGCTCCTATTTATTAAACCTCTATTTTTTTTTTACAGCTTTACTACTCTCCATTCAAAATTTCTGTCTGAACCCCTAAGTGTCTTTGTTGTTTTATCCCATAAACTTTACCATTAAGTAAATATTTTTTATCCTTTTTCTAAATCCCCAAATATATCAAAATCAAATGTAATCTGAAATTTGGCTGCTCTATCTACTAGACACTCTCTGTCCTTCCTGAGTTGTTAAAGATAACCACACTCCCTAATCAAGTAACTTATATGGGAGTTTGTCAAACATCTTTTGAAAATCATTAATGCGATATTTGTTGTCCTCAAGAATTTTGCTAAATTTGTCAGATATGACTTAACTTTGCAAATGCATGCTAACTGTCCTTAATTAACATCATGTCTTTCTTAGTGAGTATTTATATTACACCACTACTGATATTAGGCTGACTAGCCTATAGTTACTGTTTATCCCTTCTTGAATGCAAGTGTTAGCCTCTAGTCCTGTAGCACAATTTCTATATCCAAAGATGTTTGAAAGACTTCCGGCCAGGTACACTGCTGTTTTCTTTCTGATTTCCAACATTTTATGATGCATGCCTTTTTTTGAAAGTCGTTTTCCTCCTCTTGATACTCCCAACTGAGATCTGGACCTAATTTTGAGTTTTGGTTGTGTACGTTATTGTTCCTTGGGCTACAAATGTAACTGACACTACAGTAACTTTCAAAATTTTCAATGCATTCCTCACTCAATACATTTAAAACCTACCTTCAAATCAATCCGTGTTGAATTTGTAAAGTATTAGTGTTCATTTTTTATAACTGTATTTTGCAATTTGGGAAATGACCAGAGTTGCCAATGAAGGTAACAGGAATTATGATTAGAATTAGAGCAATTGTATAGTGGTTATGTTACTTGGCTAGCAACCTGATGTTTCAAATCGCATCCATGCAATTTGTGAAACTAAATATACTAAAGTTAAAAAATGATCATGAAATTGACTAGATTTTGGTTAACTCAGGGTAATTCATATTTAAGGGGAAGCTAGGTAAGTACCCAGGGGAGAAAAGAATAGAAAGAATAAAAACAGAAAATGTTGGAAACACTCAGCACTCTGGAGAGAGAAACTGAGTTAATATTTTAGGCCTGTGATCAGATGAAAGGTCAAAGACCTGAAACGTTAATTGTACCTCTCTCTACTGACACTGCGGAACCTGCTGAGCATTTCTGATACTTTGTTTTTATTTCAGGCTTTCAGCATCCACAGTACATTGTTTTTAAAGGAATAGGATACATTGATAGGTTGAGATGTATGTGGGGGAGAAAGTCATATGGGGCATTAACATTGGCATAGACAAGTTGGGCCAAATGGAATATATCCATACTGTAATTTCTATTATTCCCTCAGTCTTACAACACACCAGTCATTTCTGTAACGCTTGGGGCAATATTTTTACATTGAAGCCTGGGCAGGATGTTGCAGCTTCATGTTTACCCTTCCTGACAACACTGATTTTTAAAGCAGCTGTTGTAAACATTCAATTTATGCAGGTTTCATGAGAGTGTAATTTGGATGATTTATAACCTTACCATGTACATATGCTCCGTTCAGGAAGTAGGGCCATTGTCATGGAATGTCAATTTGGACCAAGGCGAAAAGGAGTTCAACCTAAGAAAATAGAGCAAGAGAGCATCTCAAATCAGCATTATAAGGCAACTTGTGCTGCACGGTAAGAATCCCACTCAAATAATATGAACAAATGTGCAATTATTTTTTATATTGTCTGAAACTGATCCATTCAGTAACTTTTCTGAGCTTCTGGGTTCCACTGCAGTGCCACTGGAGGCAACATGCCATCTAGCTGCTCTCTTGGACTACGAACAATAGAACTGCACACATTACTCCAAGTGTTGCCCAACCTCCATTGTTACTAAATTATCAGACTGTTTATCTGATTTTCAGCATTGGATGAGCAGAAATTTCTTCCAGTTAAACGTTGGGAAGACCAAAGCCATTGTTTTCAGTCCTGGCTCCCAACTCCTTTCCCTAGCTAGCAACTCCATCCCTCTCCTGGCAACTGTCTAAGGCTGAACTAGTCTTCTCGTAATTTATGCCATACTTGACTCTGAGATGAACTTCTGAACCATAAATTTGCACCATCTCTAAGACCACCTGTTTTCCACCTCCGGAACATTGCCAACTTTGCCCCTGTCCCAGCCTATGCTGCTGAAACCCTCATTCATGCCTTTGCTGCCTCTGGACTTGACTATTCCAATGCACCCTTGACTGGTTTCCCACTTTCTAGCCTCCGTAATGTGAGGTCATCGAAAACTCTGCTGCTGGTCTCTTAATTTATGCCAAGTTCCTTTCACCTATCACCCCTCTGCTCATTGACTTACACTGGCTCCTGGTCAAGCAATATCTTGATTTTAAAATTCTAATCCTCGTCAGATCCTTAAGAGTTTGGCTGTGGCTCAGTTGGTGGCACGCTTGCCTCCTGAGTCGCAATATTCTGGGTTCAAGTCCCATTCCACTGACCCCAACTTCATCTACAAGTAGTTAACTTTTGTTCTTTGAATGGAGATAACTTTGTAAGGCTGCATTTACTACCTGTTACTAGTTGCTTTGAAAATGTGTTAGTGGACAGCCTTTCAAACCTCAGCAACCCTTGTGGTAGCCGTGTAAAGTAGGCAATTCTGAGATGTTAATCCAGTGATGATATACAGTACTATACATTCAAATGGAGATTGTGTATGACTTGGGGGTGACCTTGGAGGAATGCTATTTCTACACCATTTATTGGGTACAAAAATGTAATGGTTATTGTACTGGACCAGCAATTCTGAGGTATTAAGCTCAAATTCCACCATGGCAAATTGTGAATTTGAATTCATGGAAGGGAGCCTGCTATGGTTATTCTGTCTTGCATTTCTGGTTGTACATTACATGGTTGATTCTTAATGCCCTTTAAATTGACCTAACCAGCTATTCGGTTGTAAACAATCAGTACACAGTTTCAATAATAAGTTAAAGAATTGCATACAAGAGGATCAAGATTTTTGAACTTGTCTTGAGTGGACCAATCCATCTGTTTTATTAGAGCCAAGTTAGAGGGGTGTGGAGAAGTTGACAGTCTCTCTCATGTTTTGGACATAAACCTGATTTCTAACTTTCTGGGCACAACCACAGAAATTAATCAAAGCTGTCAGCATAGTTTGGCAGAACACATCTGAAATGAGAGTGGCTTACTTTGCCATATGCTTATTAGCATTCTCACACCAAATAAGTTTTCAGATTCTATCTGGTCGAGTGTGAGTGTTAATTGAGTGCATCCTACAGTGAAACTTACTGGAGCAGCATCCTGTAGTCATCGTGCCAATTTAGATTTGTGTACTGCTGCCCAAGAATTTTAATTTCTTATAACACCTGGCAACAGATTTCTGTGTCTTAAGAGCTGAATTTTAATAAGTTAAATGTTTTGATAATAAATCACTCTTAGACTAGCATGTTTAAGCTATGTAGTTTGAGGGCTGCCAAAGGAATCAGCATTTCAAGGCTGTTTTAAGGTTCTGATCCCATTTATAGGCCTAGGCAGAACAATCCTTGAGATTTACTAGTTATCTTAAAATTATCTACCAGCATCAACCCCATGCGATAAGCTCAAACCTACTTGTCCAATACCAACCCAGCAGTAAGACTCTCCTTCCACTGAAGACGCAATTTAAAACGCAAGATGAGAACTGATATGTCACTTCAAGAACCTTTGCACAACACAGGAAGGGCACATGCATGACTTCATGACTTCAAAAATCTTTGAGAGACTTTGTCCTCCATGAACTCCTTGTTCTTAACCTGGGCTTACTTCTGAAGAAGGTTTTGAAGGACTATGTTATTATTACTTAATATTTGTGCACCTTGTCTGCTATTTACCTTTTTTGTGCTGCAGAATCTACATTAAAAAAGTGCGGAAATTCCCAGAATACAGGGTTCCCACAGATCCTAAGATTGATAAGAAGGTTATTCGACAAGAGCAGGAAAAGGCCTTCAATATGTTGAAGAAGAATGGATTTGATGTAGGAGGAGTTGTCAGGTAGGGATTTTGAATGTAGAAGATTGTTAGAACATATCATTAGCAGCAATCTGTTACTCCTTGTGACACATTGGTTTCCTTTCTGTTAAACCCTTGCTCCTTACTTAAAACCTTTTCCTACCATTTAACATTTTGTATGTGTATTAGGGCTCTAGGTACTAAACAAGATGATATGTTTGAGGGAAGATTGTGTTTTAATTTTCAATTGCATTTTTCTGAAACGAGAGATATGATTTTCACTGCGGGCTCCTGAATCCTGCTGTCACGTTCAAATGGGGGACAGAAGCCTGCACTGTGTGGGAACCAATTCATTGTGATTTTCCCCAATTTAGGCATCCAGTGGGCACAGTATGGGCTTGCTGTCTAATTAAGGATGGCTGGTAGGCACTCGAAGCTGGAGGGCCCATAGGAGGCTTTCCAGCTTGAATGCAGTAGCAGGATGCCACGATGGTAAGTGAGTAAAAGGGTACCCAAAATGGAAGCTCCCTTTCTCTATCTTTTTCACATTTAAAATTTTAAAAATAGCCTTTGCAGTTGGGTCACCACTGTGGTGGCAGCCTCTCCTCAGGACAGAACAGTTCAGATCCCACCATGGCAACTGGTAGAGTTTAATTTCAATTAATTAATAAATTCTGGAATTGAAAGCTAGTCTCATTAATGGTGACCATGAAACTATCATCGATTGTTGTAAAAACCCAGCTGTGGCATCAAGCAGTCCAAGCAAAACTGGAGTCAATGGAAATCGGGGGGGGGTAGAATTCTCCACTGGTTGGCGTCATACCTAGCACAAAGGAAGATGGTGTGGTTGTTGGAGGCCAATTATCTCCGTCCCAGGACATCGCTGCAGGAGTTCCTTAGACCCAACAATTTTCAGCTGCTTCATCAATGACCTTCCTTCATAAATCATAAAGTCAGAAGTGGGGATGTTCGCTGATGATTGCAATTGCACCATGTTCAACACTATTTCCAGATACTGAAGCAATCCATGCCCATATGCAGCAGGACCTGGACAACATTCAGGCTCGGGCTGATAAGTGGCAAGCACCATTTGCGCCACACAAGTGCCAGGCAATGACCATCTCCAACAGGAGAGAATCCAAACATTTCCCCTTGACATTCAGCAGCATTGTCATTGCTGAATTCCCCACTATCAACATCCTGGGGATAACCATTAACCAGAAATTGAATTGGACCATCCGTATAATTTTTGTGGCTACAAGAGCAAGTCAGAGGCTGGGAATTCTGTGGGGAATAACTCACCACCTGACTCCCCGAAGCCTGTCCATTATCTACAAGGCACAAGTTTGAGATTGGATAGGTTGGGGTTATTTTCCTTAGAACAAAGAAGGCTGAGAAGTGACTTGATTGAGGTGTACAAAATTATGACGGGAATAGATAGAGTGGACAGGATAAAATTGTTTCCCTTGGTGGAGAACTATAGAACCAGGGGACATAGATTCAAGATAAGTGGCAGAAGGTGTAGGGGGGACATGAGGAAGAACTTTATTACGCAGAGGGTAGTGGGTGTCTGGAATTCGCTGCCCAAGGTGGTAGAGGCAGAAACTTTAAACTGTTTTAAAAAGTACCTGGATCTGCACCTTAAGTGCTGTAAGCTGCAGGGCTATGGGCCTGATGCAGGAAGGTGGGATTAGAAAAGGCACTTGTCCATGTCAGCCAGAGGACACCCAAGATGGGCCAAATGGCCTCCTTCTGTGCTGTAACTTTTCTATGGTCCTAAGTCAAGAGTGTGACACAATACTCTCCATTTACCTGGATGAGTGCAGTTTCAACAACACTCAAGAAGCTCAAAAGCACCCAGGACAAAGCAGCCCACTTGATTGGCACTCGATCCACTCCCTCCACCACTGACGCATAGTGGCAACAGGTTGAATCATTTATAAGATGCACTGCAGCAACTCACCAAGGCTGTTTCGATAGCACCTTCCAAACCTGGGAACTCTGCCACCTAGAAGGATAAGGACACCAGATGCATCGGAACACCACCACCTGCAAATTCCCTTCCAAGCCCCACACCATCCTGACTGGAACTATATCGCTGTTTCTTCATTGTTGCTGGGTCAAAATCCTGGAACACACTCCCTAACAGCACTGTGGGTATACCTGCACTACATGGGCTGCATGGGTTGAAGAAGGCAGCTCACCACTTCAAGGGCAATTAGGGATGGGCAGTAAAAATGCTGGCTTAGCCAGCGATGCCCACATCCCATGAAAGAATGAAAAAAACAAATGACCTTTAGGAAAGGAAATCTATCCTTACTTGGCCTGGCCCACACATGGCTCCAGATTCACAACAACATGGTTGACTCTTAACCACCCACTGAAATGCTCGAGTAGGCCACTCAGCTCAAAGGCAATTAGGTATGGGTAACAAATGCCGGCCTTGCCAACAACAAAGTGATGTACTATAGATTAGCAACATGAGCGGTATTCGCCTCTAACACGATACTGCCGTCAAGCCAAAAAGACATTCTGTCTATCACACAATTGAGTAACAAAAACAAAAATAGCTGGAAAAACTCAGCAGGTCTGACAGCATCTGTGGAGAGGAAGACAGAGTTAACGTTTCGAGTCTGTATGACTCTTCATCAGAACTAAAGAGAAATAGAAATGTGGTGAGATATAAGCTGTTTAAGGAGGGGTGGGACATCCCATCAAGACCTGAACAAATGATCCAGAAACATGAGCTCAAATTCCACCATGGCAGTTAGGGAATTTATAATCAGTTAATTAGATGAAGCTGGAATAAAAAAGTTAGTCTCTCTAAAATATTGTGAACTGCTAGATTATTGTAAAAAAAACCTTTCTGGTTTGCTAATGTCCTTTCAGGAATGAAAGCTGCCATCCTTACCCAGTCTTGCCCATATGTGACACCAAAGCCCCAGCAATGTGGATGATTCTTAGCTGCCCTCTGAAATGGGTTAGCAAGTTAGTTGTCTTTGAGAAGGCTCACTACTACCTTCTCAAGAGAAATAAGGGATGGGCAGTAAATGCTGGCCTTGTCGGTGACGCCCACTTCCTGTGAATGAACAATTAAAAAAAATGCCACTTTATACTTGGATCAGCTGAAGGCCATCTGAACTGTCTTAGAATTGTCCAAGAATTCCCTTGTGAAGCTGAAGTTCATCTCATCCAACAAGGATGAGAGAAAGTTTGAGGATCTTCCTGGGTCCACAACATCCTTTATAGCACTGATTGCAATGTCCATCCTATGCATTGGTAATAATCTGCTATCAACCCAGTCATGATCCAAGCATAAAATGATTTTTTTTATCCCAGTATTGGAACCTAATGCAGCTTCAATGTTGGACATATAAGACACAGGATATGGAGGAAAGTTCCCCTTTCAGTAACTGCATCAGGCAATATTTGACAGATCGACTGATGCTGTTGATTTACCTATGAATCCAGTGCGTGGTTTTTTTTTAGTTTTTTTGTATGTTTCTGCTTCCTAATAGTCATTGATTTTTAAATGCATTTAATTACTCTTAGATTAATATAATTGGTCAAGACCAATGTTGCCTGGTGTCATTGCATCAGCTGAAAACTGTCTCCGCTCAGTTTAGCTGTGTATCTTCCCTTTCATGATTTCTAATGGTAAATGTTCACATTATGGTAAGTCTGCTGATTTTTATGTAGCTGGTTAGATTTACAACCTCAGCAGTATTGAAGCAGCTGTACGTATGAGATTGTTTAAAAGTAGCATTTGCTAACATTTGGAAATAAGATCAAGAGGTACATAAATGGCATTCAATGTTATCAGAGGCAGCCAATTGTATAATTTTATCACCTTTATCACTTTGTTTTTTTCACCACTGTACACATTCCCTTGCCCTCCTGCAATCCCACTATCCTTGCAACCTGGCTGTACAGTATGAAACACTGTTGTGTTTCACTTGCCAGAGCTAGAACTGCCAGGTTATCTTGGTAGGCAAGGACAGCCCCAATCTTTTTTTCCAACCCTCTCATTCAGTCCCTCTAATCTGCTCAAGCAGAAACAGCAAGTGGTATCTCAGATACCAAAACCATTTCTGCAGCTGCCTCTATTGCTTCTTCCTCTTCCTTACTATTGCCACACTTGGAAGTTCTCTCCCTAAACCTCTTCATCTCACTCTTCACGATTAAAAACCACCTCAACACATATCTCATTGTTAAAGTTTTCAGCCCCTCTAATTCCTTCTCCCCTGGCTGGGGCTCCATTTTCCTTACATTCATTTGCAGTGTGCCTTGAGGCCTTTATTATGTTAGTGCATAAATTTCTTTAAGTTGTTTGCACCAAGTTACGCTTTGCTGCCACAAATCCTTATAAAATCTACAAAAGGAGCTGGATGCCTTTGGAGAGATTATCATTGTTAATTTATATTAAAGCACAGCCTTCAAAACATTAATGTAATACAAATATAGCATTAATAGATAAGCCTGCCAATTTTTGTCATCATTTCCTTTATAGACTTCAACAAGGGTTTATTTGGCAAATTTGTTTCAACACAGCCTTGACAGACTTGGTCACAAAGGAGCCCTCTGTATTTACATCATCCACAGCATGTACCTTACCCTCAGCCATCCTCTCTGTTACCACCTCAAACAATTCAACCATGTTAATCAAACATAATTTTCTCTCCACAAAATGTGCTGTGTCTCCTTTATTAACCCCTGCTTGTCCAAGTGGCTATTAATCTTCTCTTGGGTTGTTTTTCCTGAAAGCTTCCTCAATACTGATGTTAAATGAACTGGTAATTGCGAGGTTTATTCTTCCCTTTTTTTGAGCGATGCTGTAATTTTTGCAATCTTCTAGTCCTCTAGCATCACACCTGTATGTAAGGAGGAAATATTGTGACCACTGCCTCTGCAATTTCTTCCCTTACTTCCCTCAGCAACCTAGGACGTATCCCATGCGACAGGGTGGTTTATCCATTTTAGGTACTGCCAGTCTTTCTAGTGTGTCCTCTTTATCTATTTTTATCTCGTGCAGTATCCCTACAACCTTCC
The DNA here is from genome assembly GCF_964194155.1 of Cetorhinus maximus. Taxonomy (NCBI): domain Eukaryota; kingdom Metazoa; phylum Chordata; class Chondrichthyes; order Lamniformes; family Cetorhinidae; genus Cetorhinus; species Cetorhinus maximus. Next base: position 29,057,881 of record NC_135889.1, read on the forward strand.
TGTTTATCTTTAGCTTTGGCAAAGACCTCTTCCTTGGTGACCAACAATGCAAAGAATTAGTTTAGTGCTTCAGCCATGCCTTCACCAGTAGACCTCTATTTTGGAGGCTCCACCAATCCTCTGATAACTCTTTTGTTGGTGCTGTGCTTACAGAAGTCCTTTGGCCCCCAACCTGCTCTCATACTGTCTCTTTACCCCTGATTTCTTTTTTGACTTCTCTTTCTTTATATTCAACTTCATTCTTCTTGTATTATCAAGCTGATATCTGTCATATGCCCTCTTTTCTTGCTTCACCCTACTGTCTAACTTCTTTATCATCTAGAAAGCTCTGGCTTTAGTTATCCTCCGTTTTCTCTTCGACCACCTGAACAACTCCTTTTTAAAGGCTGCCAATTGCTCCATTACATTTCTATTTGCCTGTTTTATTACTTTAATTTACCTGGGCTCGATCCCTCCTTTATTTGCTGAAAGTAATCTTCCTCCGTTAAACATTTTTATTCTAGATTTCTCATTGTCCTCCTCCATAACTAATCTAAACCTTATGGTACTATGATCACTATTCCCTAGATCCTCCTGACTGTAACATTCTCCATTTGATCCATTTTATTCCCCAGGCCTAGATCCAGCGTGGCCTCCTTCCTCATTGTGTAAGAAACATACTGATTCAAGAAAATTCTCCTGAATGCACAATCACTACCCCATTTAATATTAATTAAAATTAGGTATTATCACTTTCCTGTTGTTCATGTGCCTCTCAGAAAGGTACTTTGCAAATCTGCTACTCTATCTCATTCATCACTATTTTGTGGTTTATAAAGTGTTGTTTCTTAACTTAAACTGGATAGATTCTGCTTTTGACCCCTCAAGAACATTATTTCTAGCACTGTAGTATTTCTTAATCAAAACTGATAATGCTTCCTTTGTAGCCCTAAGTTTCCTGAATACCTAGGAATATTAAGCATTCAATCCTCCCTTTTTTTGAGTCAAGTCTGAGTTATGATCAGTCCATCATATTTCCAAAGGGCTGTAGATCACCAACCTTTGCAATCACATTTGTACCTTTACCCACATGCATTTCAAATTTAACTTAGACTTCTATGTATTTTCTATGATCCCACCTAAATGTATTATTGTTAACTGTTTCTACAAGACTTCTGCGCAGTTTGTTCTACTACTTATATTACATCGTGGTGTCTAACCCCTGGCTGAATTAGTTTACATCCTCCCTAACAGCACTACAAAGAAATTGGCCCCAGCTGTATGTCAGTGCAACCTGTCCACTTTGACCAGGTCGCCTCACCTCAAAATTGGTCCTATATCCCAAAAATCTGGATCCCACCCTCCTGTGCCATGCCTCTAGCCACACATTAACCTGTCATATCTCCTCCTATTTCTATTCTGAATAGCAGAACAATCCAAAGACTGCTACTTTTTGAGTGTGTTCAGAATTGCTTCATGGAGTGTTAGAATTGCTTGCATAGGTTAGGGATAGGAACTATTACATTTTAATCACATTTGAGCACATTTCTTGCAGCACAAGGCTCCTTTTGTGTTGAGAATTTGAAAAGATCACACTTCACTTTGCCTGATGATCATAATTGTCATTTCTTTCAGTTTGCAGGTGAGCCGATGAAATTATTTAGGATTTATAGAAACTCTTAACGTGTGGCCAATCGTACTGGGAGTTGTTTCCAGAATTCTGTTCTGACAATTGACCAATTTTACCCAGTGTTATTGACCATGTTCATGTTGCCACAGGTGGTATGTGCAATTACCCACACCACAGGCTCACCAGTACCATGATCAAGACGGTTCCTATTTACCATCACCTCCGCCACCACCCCCTCCACCATTTGTTTCTGTTGAAGAGGAAGATGTTGGAATGATGGATGAAAATGGGATACTGCCTTCTCGCCTGCACCCACGTGTCACTGAGAAGATTAGAGAACTGGTTGTTCAGGGAATTGACCAGGTCTACATGGTCCGGAAGCAGTTAAGGTACAGCTTTTTTTTCCAGTACTTCAGGAAAGTTTAGAAAGATTTAGAAAATATACTTAGCAATGCAATGTTGCAAAATCATATACCATGTATGTAAAGAATCCCACAAAAATTCCCCTAATCTGTACAGAAGACTTGTACTATCAAATAGGGTTCGGTAGTCACAATACAAAAGGCTGCTGAACAGGTTTCTAAAAGTGAAAGGTAAATAATTTTAAGGATGTTATGAATAATGTCATATTTACTCTGTTGACCATCTTTATCATTTTATATTTTACATTCAGTGGAAAGCCAGTATTCTTGTGCATATGTGGGAATTGAATTTATATTGAAAATAAAAGTGGGTTGTCTTGTCAGCAAAATTTATTTTTAAAAGTCAGATGCAGAAATTTGTGATTAAAATCCGTTTGTTTATTTCTGCTTTTTTTGACTATTTTCATTAACATAATGAATGCTGGTGACACCAGTGGGGAAAGTGATTTGAAGAAAATACTGAGTCTGGCATTGTGAGGAATGTGGATTAAAAGCCATATAATTGTTTTTTTTTGTTTCATTCATGGGATGAGTATTTCAGGCAAGGCCAGATTTATTGTCCACCATAATTATCCTTGAGATAGTGATGGTGAGCCTTTGCCTTGAACCGCTACAATCCATGTAGCATACCTATGTCTAAAGTGCTGTTAGGGCGAGAGTTCCAGGATTTTAACCCAGTGACAAATAACACATTCAGAAAAAAATCTGAACTAATGATTGTTGGCTACTCTGAAATTAACTTTCCTTACAGTCAGTTTCTTTTTTTGCCATCCACCAACCGTAAATGGATCAGGATGGGGAGAATTCACAAGCAGCCAAGCAAATCCAATTTGTTAGTCATTCCCACTTTGAGTCATTGTTCATTTTTGGCTGGCTACAAGCAGCCTTTTGAACCTCAAGTGTGCTTTATTTGGTCAGGACCCAGTTGGGTCTGGCTGGGCTGTGTACTTTGCTTTGGGTCTTGCTGATTTGGTCTTTGTCGCCAATGTGTGGCATGACTATGTAAGGTTGTTTTATTATCTGATGTTGGATGGGCTGGGCTTTGTCCTATCGGGTTGTGAAACCTGGGTTATAATTGATAATCTATTTTCCTTTGTGCAGAAAGTTTGTGGAAAGAGAATTATTTAAACCAGATGATGTTCCTGAGAGGCACAATCTCTCCTTCTTCCCAACTGTCAATGACATCAAAAACCACATTCATGAAGCACAGTTAGCACTACAGAGAGGCGAGCTGGAATACATATCCGGATCGATGACTGCAGCAGTAAGATATATGTTTGTTCTGGTGTGCAAGTAATTATTAGGTCTGGGGGTGGGTGGAAGATTCTTCCTGATTTGTTCAGCCTTCACATGCAAGTAGGAATTGCCATTGCACATGGAGCAGATGATCATCTTCCCCTTTCCCCACTCTGCTACATCTGTCTGTGACAGGCCTTCCATTCCATACATGTCATTGGCAACACTTTTCTCTCCCACACCAGAGAAAGTTCTATCACTGGTTATCTTTTTTGCGAGTTAATACTTTTTGTGTCATTTATTTCATTGAGATATTTTGTTTAACTCTTACATTTTCTAGCTTAGGCAAAATAGTGTTTGAATCTTTCTTATGGTTGACGTAGATATACGGTAACAACTATAATTTTAGTAGTACAAAATTTGAGTATTACTGTAAAAAGAGATGCTGCTGAAGCTTTTCGTCTTGCACTCAAGACAGACGCAAGAATGCCAAATTCCAAAGGGAGCAACAATTTGTACTGCATGAGAAAAGGGTGCTGATCAGTTGGCAACTCTGGTTGAGGTGTTGCCATGGAGAATGCACCCAGGAAACTATTGAAAGCTAGGCTTTTGTTTAATTCAAGAAAGGTGCAATGTTTGTGTTATTGCACGGCTGATGGTAAATGCCGAGCTGCCCGAATCCCAAAGGGAAGCTTGAAATAGCTGCCAAAGAAGTTTTTGCAATTTGTATAGTATGAGAAGAGGTTATGAAATCAGGAAATGATGTCCTCAACCACTTGTGATGATTTTAGAGTAGAGTAAATGTTCATGTTTTAAAAAAGCAAAAAAAAAACAATTACACTTAAACACAAGAATAACTTCACACAGTAAACAATACTTTAAAACAAAAAATGCTGGAAAAACTCAGCAGGTCTGACAGCATTTGACAGATGCTGTCAGACCTGCTGAATTTTTCCAGCATTTTTTGTTTTTGTTTCAGATTTCCAGTATCTGCAGTATTTTGCCTTAATACTTTATAACAGTTCCACAAGACCTTATCTTAACTACCCTCAGAGCTAACCTTCCCCATTTCGGTTCAACTATCTGTATTGATTTTAAAATCTATAGAATTCCAATAATTTTTACCCCACAGTGCCTTTTTCCTTGGGGTGTCCTCTGAGGCTGACAGTAACTGGTTCTCCAGGTCTGGTCTTGTTCACACTGTCTTCTGGGAGATCTCAACAGCTACCCCACATAGGTTTCAGTATTTCCTTAAATGTGTTTGTTCCTTCCTTTTGATCTCTCTATTGTCTCAACCAGTCTCTTCAGAAATGCTTTCTTTCCAGAATTGATTAAACTTGTTTCTTTACTCCAGCTGTTAGACTTTTAAAAAAAATAAACTTACCCCACCTTTACCTTACCTACTTACACCTTTTACAACCTGTATATATATTCCCCTTTGAACTAAAGCTACTCAATTCAAAACTACCGCTGTTATTGCTTTCCGTAAAATTCTGATTGAAGTTTCTGTTGGTTCATTAATATATCAAAACCGCTTCTTATTGTTGGTTTTAGACTGTTGCAGTCCCTCTGTCTCTTACTTAAGTTACCATACTTACAACAACTTGTCTTCCTGTACATAAGAAATATGACAAGTGATATCACCAAAAGAAAAATATTACAATTTCTTGTTTTCTTGACATTTGGACATGTTCCTTTTGGCTGTAGAGGACATTATGTGAATATATGTGGTTTCTAGCAAGCGTGAGTAAGCCACATTGCATGCCCAACTGATCTTAAATTGGTTGTTATTGTAATTCTTAACACACTCTGGGTTTGTTCAGCAAGTGATGTCCAATTGTGGAATTACATCTAATTTTAGTTAGACAATGTTCAGAGCTTGAAAACACAGGCTGGTTGAGTGCGGTCAGCACTCTGCCTATTGCAAATAGCCGAAGGGATGTAGTGTTTGATATGATCCAGTAGTCGTTGGGACTTACGGCCTACATACCTGACATCGCACTGGCACTGAAGTTCATATACCACATAACTCACTTGTGTGGTAGGCAGAATGCCTTTTTGGCTTGACGGCAGCATCCTGATTGGAAAATACCACTCATGTTGCTGCTTCATAATTACAGCGTGAAACAGCTAGCTTCACCTGTTGCTCAAATTTTTAAGATAGCTTATCCTTCTGGGGTAATTTGAGGTAGACTGGGCACTTCTCAGGTCCGAAAGTGGTAACTTTAGGCCCATTCATGTCACTGCGTGATACACAGTGAGCATGATCTGATCGGGGTAGCCGTTATCCCACAGGATAGCTTTGATGGGCCCTACTTTAGCATCATGCTTGTGCAGTGACCAAGTGACTTGGGCCCTAATTTATGAGATTACTGATAAGGCTAATGTTATAGCACGTGCATTGGTAGGAATCCCAATGCATATATTGAGCAGTGAGGTAGGCTTTTGGTAGAAAGGAATGTTCAAGCCAGAATTAGATGAGCGCAGATATTTCAGAGGCTGGAAGAGATTACGGAGATAGGAAGAGGCAAGACCGTGGAGGGACTTGAAAACAAGGATGAAACTTTTAAAATTGAGGCTTGTCCAAACACCAGTTTATGTCAGCAAGCATAGGGGTGAGAGGCTAAGAACATGGGCAGAAGAGTTTTGGAAGACCTCCAGTTCACAGTGAGTAGAATGTTGCTGGCCAGCCAGGAGTGCATTCTATTAGCCAAGTCTAGAGGTAACAAAGGCATGGATGAGGGTTTCAGCACCAGACGAGCTGAGCGGAGGTGGAAAGAGACAGTCTGAGTGATGGCATGGATATGTGGTTGGAAAATCATAAGACCATAAGACATAGGAGCAGAAATTAGGCCATTCGGCCCATCGAGTCTGCTCCGCCATTCAATCATGGCTAATAAGTTTCTCAACCCCATTCTCCCGCCTTCTCCCCGTAACCTTTGATTTTCGGGTCAAATTATCACCAAAGTTCCAAACAGACTGATTCAGCCTCAGACAGTTGTCAGGGAGAGGGATGAAGTTGATATTTAGGGAACTGAGTTTGAAGTGGGGAGTGAAGTCAGTAGGTTTGGTCTTATCAATATTTAAATGGATGAAATTTCTGTTTGCCTGGAACTGGATGTCAGATAAGCAATCTGATAATTTAACAATAGTAGAGGAGCCGAGAGTGAAGTAATGCTGGGTGGGTGAAGTCAATGTACACGTGAAAAGTAATTCTCTGTTTTTAGAGGATGTTACCCAGATGAAACGTAGATGAGAAAGAGGAGGGGGGGCCAAGGATAGATCCTTGGGGGATAACAGAGGTAATGGTGTGGGAGCGGGAACAGAAACCATTTCAGGTAATATTCTGTCTGCAATTAGATGGATAAGAATAGAACCAGTTGAGAGCAGTTCCAGTCAACCAGAAGACAGTGGAGAGACTTTGGAGGAGGATGGTGTGGGCAGCTGTTCAAAAGCTGCAGAGAAGTTGAGAAGGATGAGGATGGTTGGTTTACCTTGTCTTAGTCACACAAGATGTCATTTGTGACTTTGATAAGAGCCATTTTGGTATCATGGCAGGGGTGAAAACGGGATTGGTGGGATTCAGGCATGGAGTTCTGGGAAAGATGGTCATGGGCTTGAGAGGCGATAGCATGTCCAACAATTGTGGAGAGGAAGGGAGCTTGGAGATGAGGTAGTATTTGCAGGATAGTGAGTCGAGGTTAGTGTTTTTGGGAGAGGGGTAATATCAGCAGATTTCAAGGATAAGAGGACCACATTTGAGAGAATAGTTAACAATATCATCTAACGTGGGGGCAGTAAGGGAAGTTGGGTGGTCAGCAGGTTAGTGGGATTAGGATCATGGGAGTGGGAGGTAGGTCTCATGGACAAAACGAGCTGCATGAGGGGAGAGAAACTAGAGAAAGATGTGAGTTCAGGGCTAGCCAGGGGTGGGTGGGGGGGTCGCTTAAGAGAGAGCTAGTGGAAGGGAAGGAAATAGTAGTGGCAAATGATTGTATGGTCTCAATTTTAGTGACAGAAGTCCATGAACTCTTCATGCTTACTGCTGGAGGAGACAGGAAGAGGGGTTTAAGAAGATAGTTTACAGTGGAAAAAAGAAACCGGTGGTTATCTTTGCTTTACAGGATGATCCTGGAATAGTTGTCAGTTGAGAACAGTACCCAATAATGTTTTATCTGGTCCAGCCAGATCTGACAAAGAATAGTGAACTGAATGTCCATCATCAAGTCAAGCATGCTACTTATGGCCCATTCCAGTGCACAGCACTTGGCTGCAGAGAACACAAGGGCTGTCCCTAATATCTAAAGCACCGATCCTGATACTCCCCACTTTGTGCTTGTCAATATCTGTACCATGTTGACCCTTATCTTTATTGAAATGGCTAGCTGCTTCAGGTGGTCATGGAAGATTAGTGTCCAGCTTCATTCCAAAATAGATCGGAATAGGATCACAGTACAGTCTTGCCACAGAAAGTTAGTTTCAGGATGCACTTTGCACTCCTGTTATCAAGGTGGAATGCAGTGACGGTTTGTGTGGTTTGACTTGAGCTTCCATTCTTCCTCCCTGGTGTTTAGGTCCCCATTCAAGATGGACTTGATGCCATTGAAGATGGCCCCTTGCATTGCTAGGATAGAGTCATCTGTATGCAAATGTATGCAATTTCATTGGTGTCATGTTTTTTGTGTAGACATTGAAGAGTGTTGCTCAATTACTGAGCCTTGTGGCAGTTTGGTGTTGAACAAGCAGGGCGAGCTGACTTTGTCGCCCAAGTGGACACCATCCAGCATTGTCCATAGCAGGAGCAGTATTTTGAGATATGGGCAATCCTTGCAAGACTTAGTCCTTTAATCCAGACTCTGTTATAGTCTGATGACAGGTCTACAAAGGCTGCGGCAGTTTTGGATTTCTTCTGGAATCTGACTTATGCACTACTAATCCCAAACCTTGATAACAGTAACTTGGGTGATGCCATCTTAAATCATGCTCCATCCAAGTCCTCTGAACCAATCTGGCCCTGAGCAACCCCAACCTTCTTACAAGTACTTGGCTTCAGACTCTCCAGTAATTGCTTAGGTGCTTCCCAATTACAGAAAACCACAATATTTGCCTTTAATTATTATTTTCCAAACATGAATCCTCACACTCTAAATTACCTCAATTGTTAAAGGGCTATGATGGCCTCTAGAATGATGCCAAGGTACTGATCCTTGGTTGGACCACACCTAGAGTACTGTGTACAATTCTGGTCACCATATTCTTTAAAAAAGTCATAGAAGCTTTGGAGAAAGTGCAGAAATGATTTATGAGGATGATATCAGAAATATAGGGTATACCTATCGAGAGAGGATGAACAGATTGGATCTCTGTTCTTTTGAGGGGGTGACCTAGTAGATGTCTCTAAAATTGAGAAGTTTTAAAGGGTCGACATAGAGAATGTTTCCATTTGTGGCAAAGACCTAAGTTAGGGACCACCATTATAAGATAGTCATTAACAAATCAAATAGGAAACTCAGAAGAAACTTTTCTACCCATAGTGTGGTGAGAATGTGGAGCTCGCTACTACATGGAATGGCAGATGCATTTAAGGGCAAGCTAAATAAGCATATGAGGGAGAAAGGAATGGAAAATTAAGCTGATAGAGATAGATGAGGATAGGCAGAAGACTGGATCATATATGCCAACATGGATTGGTTGGGCCATATGTGCTATATATCCTGTATAATCCTATGAATTCATTTTTCACAGGGAGACTTCAGGATCCGGCTTAGTGAGGCACTTCTGTATTGCCAGTCAAGACAGAATCAGACACAAGTGGGAAAAATTTTCAAGGTCTTGGCCCCGCACAGATTCATCCAGTTTAGGATGATGCTAGTTGAGTGACCAGTGCTTTTCAGTTCCTAACCAGTAGCCAGTTTGTCTCATTCCCTAAAAAAAAAACATTAGTTCAGGTTGCGTCATATCAAGCTGCAGCTGAAAACGACTGAAACTCTGACTAGAAAATAGTATTTATATTAAAAAAATACAAGAGTAGGCAGCATCCAGTGTAGACTAGAAGGTGTCAGTATGATTTCCCACCCATACTACGTTAGCAGAACTCAGATTGAGTAAAAGCTGAGGCAGATTTCAGTGATGCTGAGCTGGGGAGAGTAAGGATAAGTCAGAGTTACTGTTCCTGCCTGTAATCTATTAATCTATACTGGAAGTGCATGTGAACATTGGGTAAGCATATAATCAACTGTGTTCCTGTCTGTAGTTAAATAGCCACTGCAACATATTGCTCTGGTTTACACATGCTGAACGCCCATTTGAACACAACGTACTGCAGGTCTGTTGTTGTAACCACCATTGAAACACATCCTAACAAGGAATTTAGTGCTTTTGGAAGAGAGGGGGAGAAATTAAAGAAAACAAATGAGTATCTGAAGAATGCACTTTAAAAGGGTTCATTAAGTTTAACTTGATGTCCTCAACTATCAAGGCTTTATTTCTGCATCTGGTCACCATTGGTAAACTACATATCTGTTTCATGAATTCCTTGCCAATATTAGTAGTAGTCAGCATCAACCAATGAAAGTCACTTAGGGCAGGTGTCTTTTTACTCGATGAAGTAAGGATGACCTTCTCTTCTGTTATAGGGAAGAGGCAGAGGAGTAGGATATGAAAATGGGGAGCACTTGCCATTCCAGTAAAATCCTCAGGTCTCGATGTGAGGTTTCAGATGGACTACTGACTTGATAATATACATATTGATGAGAGCACAAGGGTTACAGCTAGGGATCCAGCCTGTTACACGGATGAGCAAGGATCCCATATTGGACCTAGTGGATATGTCTAACAAAACTTTGCCCATCCCCACGTAGGATGAAACAAAGATAATCTAGGAGAGCATGATTCAGGTAATGGTTTATAGCATTACACTTAGACATACCTTGTTCTCCAGATTTTCAAATAATGTCTTGTTACACTTGACAAGTAGCCAATCTTGGTAGTCACCCAGCAGGTGCAATAACAAGTTGCATTTATATAGCACTTTTAATGCAGTAAAACATCCCAAGATGTTCACAAGCAATGTCAGACCAAATTTGACATATTAGGAAAGGTGACCAAAAGCTTGGTCAAAGAAGTAGGTTCTAAAGAGCGACTTAGAGGATAGAGAGGTGGAGAGGGCTAGGAGGGGGGTAATTCCAAAGTTTAGGTGGAAGCAGAATGTGGTGGTGACTTGCCGCCTTGAATACCAAACTGGTGTGCTAGGCCATTTGAGGACAGTTGCGAATCATTCGCATTGCTGTGGATCTGGAGTCACATATAGGCCAAAGCAAATGAGGGCAGATGATCTTCCCTAAAGGAGGTTAGTGAACCAGATGGATTTTTATGAAAATCTGGTAATCTTATGGTCACTGACACTGATACTATTTTTTTCTTCCAGATTTTGTTTAATTAGTTGAATTTAAATCCCTCAGCTGCCTTGGTGGGATTTAAACTCATATTTAGCAATTATTTGTCTGGGCCACTGAATGGCTTAGTTCACTAACATAAATGCTATTCTACTGTACCCTATGATTTGAATACAAGGTTAAGATTTTAAAATTGAGGCATTGCTTAACTGCAGACCACAGTAGGTCAGTGAGCACAAGGCTGTTGGGTAAACAAGCTTTGGTGTGAGTTATCACAGATTTTTGGATGAGCCTATGTTTGGGTTGAATGTTAGTTGGGAAGCTGACCAGGAGAGCGTTGGGAAGCTTACCATGAAAGCGTTGAGGTGCAGATAAAAATACAATACTGTCTGTTCATTTAGCTTATCTCAAAGCATTGGATACAGGTTAATGTTTTTAAAATTGTTCATAGGATGTAAACGTTGCTGGCAAGGCCAGCATTTGTTGCCCATCCTTAATTGCTCTTGAGAAGGTGCCGTCCATGTGGAGTAGGTACACCCACAATGCTGTTAAGGAGGTTCCAGTATTTTGACCCAGTGATAGTGGCCAAGATGATGTTGGCCAAGCAACAATGTTGTCATACATGTCTCAGACTTGAGCAAAATTACTGCAATCTGAGGCAGTGTCCTACGTCACTTTGCATGGCTAACAATCTAATTTTTCTGGGTGACATCTAAAAATGGTTTCCTTTCTCAGGCAAGAGCGTTCAAGCATATGAGAATGGCAGATAAGAAAGGAGCAATCGTCCATCAAATCCGCCCCATACAGTCATGTTGGAAGTGAGCATCATTGCTGTCAGTGCTTTCCATGAACTAGCAGCCAAGTAATCTCCTAGGACAGGCAAAATTCAGGAAAATAACCAGTTATCGGAAATTCTTCTCCGATCCATAGAGACGATAATAACAAGTTCCATGAGGCACAAAATCCAACATCCGTCTCAGGATTGAGGATATATTGATAATTTTCTAAAAGCACCAGCAAAGCCTGTGTGTTCCCAGAATCAGCCCAGATGAGCATGGAATTCAGCCAGATCTTTCTTGTTGAAAATCATGCATTCTTTGTGAATGTGATCTTTATTCTTTAACAGTAAAAGTATCCACCAAGTTATTGAATAGTTGTATGAGAGAAAACCAAGAAAATAATTTAAATTTTGGTGGCCTTAGATATCTGTGCCAACGCTGTTTTAAAGCTTACTGCTAGGAAGTGCATGAGATTGGCATGGCTTGATTCACTCTTGGATCTTGTGTGTGCTTTTTCCCCTCTCCTCTCCATATCACTGTTTTTTGACCACTAACTCAAATGATACTTAATGTTATGTCATTGTATTATTGCTTATACCTGGTTTAAAATGACAGGATTAACAGAGTCCAAAAATTTCTTCCAGTTTATAGTCAATGTTTGGTTGGATAATTGTTGACAATTCAATTTTTAAAAGATGATTACTTGAGAGTAAAAGATTAACACAAAACCTCAAGAATTTTAAACTATAATCTGATGCTTTGCCTTTTTTGGCGATTCAAATAGAATGTAAATATCCTATATCATTACTTGAAGATCTCCCTCTGTTCTGGTCAACATTCCTCACACAGCAGATAGCCTGCCCATTTATCTTGCTGATGTTTGTGAAATCTTAGTGTATGACTTCGATGTTTGACTATGTAACTGCTTAATCACTCTACACTTACTTTACAATTAATTATGTGTGAAGCCTTGAGACTTCCTAACAAAATGTCAAGGCATTCTTTACATGTAGGGTGCCAGAGAGGTGATGGAATGTGGATTTACATGCCATACTCATAGTTTTAAGCAAGCTGCCTAGTTGAAGCACTATGCTATGGACAAGCCACTTGCCTCTAGAGGCAAAATGAAGATACAAGATGTTTAGCCAATCTGCACTGCCATTGTATCTCTGCAAGTGGCTTGTACAGGAGCATCATTGGCTGAGTCACTGACTTCTGTGCTGCCTCAAATCTATTTCCCTTTAACTTACAAAGATTATATTTCCAGCTGCAATGGACGGCTTCCAATGGGAGTCTTCAGACAGAAACAGTGACAGTCACACTTGCATCTACACATGGAGGTGGTAAGTGATGGTTCAAATTTTACATAGTATTTTGGTCTCAAATTTATAACCCTATTGTGAAGCAAGAGATGACAGTGAATACTTTGGCCTTTATTTAAGATATAAGAATGTAGCAAGGAGAAAAAGAGGTTTGATCATTGAGATCGACTGATGCATTTCTTAAAAACTTCTCCATTGGGAGTTTTAGCACTTTTTCCTCTGAGTCAGGAAGTTGCGTGTTCAAGTCCCACTCTAGAGGCTTGAACACGACCCATGCTGCCATTTTAATGCAGTGCGGTGCTGAGGGAGGGTGCTGAACTCTGAGAGGTGCCATTTTTCAGATGCGATGCTGTTTTGCCCTCTTGAGTAAATGTAAAAGATCCGATGGTACTATTCAAAGAAGAGCAAGGGAGTTTCCCCCAAGATCCTGCGCAATATTAATTCTCTTCAACGTCAGCAAAATATTATCTGGTCATTATCTCATTGCTCTGTTGTACACAAATTGACTGCCATAATTTCTACATTACAGCAGTGACGGCACTTTGGAAGTACTTCATTGGCTGTAAATTGAAATTAACCCATATTATTCTCCTTCAGAATCTTTACACAGCAAATCTGAATTTAATGCCAGAAACAATAGTTAGGGAAATTTGGAATTGTTAAAAATATTAAATCGGATGTCTTGAGGTCATGAAAGGCAATATGTAATGCAAGTTCTTTCGTTCTTCACATTATTGCAGTGCTGCACGTTCTCTGGCAAAGCGGATAGGCACATATAATATGCTTCTGTGATATTGTAAAGTTAACCATTAGGTGTAAAGAGACTCTATAGTTGGCTTACAATGCGAGAGGAAGTCTTGGGGAATTCAGTGAAGCCCTGGAGCAATTTTTTCATTCTTATTTCCTTTTTAGTAGGAAGTGATTTCAATTATTCTGATGTCATCTTAAAAGCATAAAGGAATTTCTGATGCAATTAACTTGTGTGTCCATTTAATTATTTTCCAGTGAGAAATCCCAGTATTACATGTAGTAATGTATGTGGTCCTAAATAGCACTTGTATATTGTCTCTCTGCCCCTATGCAAATGGAGCTCGTTGAATTTCTGTAGAAATGTTGAGAAAAAATTGATGTATTGTCTTTTTCCAGAGAAAGGAACTTTAAAAATACAGCTAACTGAAGCCCAGCTTAAATTTGCGATGTTTGTCTGCAGAAACCAAACGAAAAAAATGCAGAAACTTTTACTGTTGAATAACTAATGAAATTCTGCTTCTGTCACATCTGAAATTCATAATACCATATAAGAATGCACAAAATGCATTCCTCAGATTGTCTTTATTAAAGCTGATTGGGATTTTCCCCAGTGCATTACATTTCCTTTGAGTACTGCCTTTCACCCAGGTACCCCTAGCAAAGTGCTGCATGGGTTTGATCAGCTCCACTGCAGATTGTGTTTCACTGTTCCTTGAGGATGATGAGAGGCGGTTGCTCTCGAGGCCTCTCAAAATACTTTTGGCAAGGTCCTTTTAGTAATATTTGTGGACGAGATTGCCTTGTTCCACTATCCTGCATAGCAGTAATCAACCAGTTTGGAGAAAACTTGGAGTTTAAAAGATCATATTAGAAAAAATTAAAAGTATTAAATATGTTAAGCATTTTTCATGTGTTGTCAATCCACAGAGAGTACCACAGCTGATTCAATCATCACAAAGGTGGAGACAGCCCAGGTGGCAGATACACTATCTCCAGAAGCAACCCAGCTTCCATCTTCACTTTCCTCACTGCAACCAAAGCTTTTTGCACAATTACAGGTCAGATCAATGAGTTGTTTTTCTAAAGGAAACCTAGGACTTCACTTTTCCTGGAAGTGCGAATTGCATTCTTCCAATAATTTCCTTTTTCCTCATAGAGCTCTGTCTTTCAAGCTTATTTTCAGATCCTATTATTAGCATTATAATGCTCGAGCCCTTTCCTGCTGAAACCCTCATCCATACTTTGGTTACTTCCAGACTCTATCATTCCAGCACTCTCCTGGCTGGCACTCCCAGCTTTCACTGCCATAAGCATGAACTCATCCAGAACTCTGCTGCCCATATCCTAACTCGCACCAAGTCCTGATCACCCATCACTTCTATGCTTGCATTGGCTGCCAGTCCACTAATGCCTCACACTTAAAATACTCCACGTTGTGTTCAAACTCCTCTAAGACCTTGCCCCTCCCTGTCTCTGTGATCTCTTCCAGCCCTACAACATTAAGAGAACTGTGTTCTTCCATCTCTAACCTCTTGTGCATTCCTCACTTCCTTCAGCCCTCCATTAGCAAAGGTGTTGTCAACTGTTTAGGCCCTAAACTCTGGAATTCTCTCCTCTAACCTCTTCACCACTCTACCTCTCTCTTGTCCTTTAAGACAGTACTTAAAGGCAAGTGTTTACTCACCTGTCCCAATGTTGTCTTCTTTGGTACAGCATCAGTTTTTGTCTGAATACACCCCTGTGAAGTGTCTGAGAACGTTTTACGTGTTAAATGTCCTATAAAATGCAAATTGTTGTTGACTGTGTGTATGCATGCACTTTATGTCAATTCTTTGTATATTTGTAGGTTAGACGTCAGTCCAGCTCCAATTCTTCCCCCTTCATTGAACGTTCATCTCGGAGTTGCCATCATTCCTGGAGAGAAAATAAAGTGAGGCACTGTTTCTTTTTCTGTCCCCTCCTCCTTTGAAGATTTTGACTCATGCTCGGGATAGTCCCATGATTCTAGCAGCTGGCCAGCATGCACGTGATCATTCTACAGATACCATTGTTAGGTTATTGAGCCACAGAGCAAATCACAGTGAGGCCCAATGCTGTTTTTAGTTAATGTCCACATGCACACTTTCCAGCAGGGCAGCTGAATATCTATCTTGAATGGGCTTTTTTTCCTTCCTATGTAACCGTTGCTAAAGCCAATAGTAGAACCTCAAATGCTGGCTGGAAAGTATTGACTAACTCAGCAAGTTTGCATATAATAGATCAACATATAATATACGTCATGAAAATCTATGTTTTTGATGTACTTTGTAAAAATGTTATATGTATTCATGTAACTTTCAACCAAGCTATCCATATTCCCCAGCAATAGAGGATTCAGTGAAGCCCCTCTTCCCCCCACTACCCCAACACTCTAATCAGACCCCTGAACACAAACAGTCATCAGCCCTTTTTCCCCCCGCCCCACACACAATCAGTTCCTCTTCCTCACCCCCATCCTACACAGAGTAATCAGCTCTTTTTCCATCACAGCAACATCTGCAACACACATCAGCATGTGGACATTAACTAAATTCAGCATTGGGCCTCACTGCGATTTGCTCTGTGGCTCAATAACCTAACAATGGTATCTGTAGAATGATCACTTGCATACTGGCCAGCTGCTAGAATCATGGGACTGTCCCCAGCAAGAGTCAAAATCTTTGAGGGAGATGGGGAGGGAGAAAGAAACAGTGCCTCACTTTATTTTCTCTCCAGGAATGATGGCAACTCCAAGGTGAAGGTTCAATGAAGGGGGAAGAATTGGAGCTGGACTGACATCTAAGATACAAATATACAAAGATGCCATGGCGTACAAGGCTATGGGCCTAGTGCTGGAGAATGGGATTAGAATAGTTAGGTACTTGTTTGACCGGCACAGAGTCGATGGGCCGAAGGGCCTTTTTCTGTGCTGTAGACCCCTATGACTTTAAAGAATTGACTCTTCAAAGTGCATGTGCGCACACACTCAACAACAACTTGCATTTCCTGCTGTTTGCAAGTTATTTTCTTTCTTTCTCTCTAAGGGCTTACAGTTACAGCCAGCCTTTGCTTCTTCTGACACAACCACAGCAGTTGTTACATTGAACTCCCATCAACCAAGCATCAGCAACCCTACTGCAGTGCTGGATTCAAGCAGCCCCATTGCACAGCAACAGCAGGTTTTCAGCCAAGCTCACTTCCTGCAACTCAGCAGCTCACTGTCAGAGTGCGACTCCGCAGCTTCCACCTTGGTCGGTGTGTCAGTATCTGAGCAGAATATGGTCAGCATGGGGCAGCTGGTAACAGTAGGAACATCTGTCAGTGGAGATACTGGCCTTGATGGAGGAGTTCACCAGATCTTGCTTGGATCTGGACAGACCATCCCTGTACAGATCATGGAAACCTCATCACATTCTATAGTCAGTAAGTTTAGTTAGTTTGCTTGTTAATGAAGTTTGGTGCTGAAATTTTGATGCAAAAGAAAAACACTGTGGATGCTAGAAATCTTAACTGAAAACAGAAAATAATGTAAATACTCAGCAGGTCAGGCATAATCTGTGGAGAGAGAAACAAAGTTAACACTTCAAGTCATGACCTTTCATCAGAGCTGGGTAAAGTTAGAAAAGCTTTTAGGGACGTAAAATGGAGGAGGGTGGGAAAAAAAACAAAAGGAAAGTTCTATGATAATGTGGAAACAAATGACAGAAGAGCTGGTGGGGCAGAGCCAAAGTGAGTGATAATGGGACAAGTAAAGAAACATAAAGGTCCAGGTGTGAATAGCAGAACAATGAACAGCTGCTGTCTGAAAGCAAAAAACATGGTCAAGACTGGCATATGCAAAGAAAAGGAGACAAAATGGTGGGGGCAGAGATTGCATTATGAAATTGAATGGCTGCATTTCCTGCCAACGCTGTGCACGCTCAGTGCGAGCTTGTCATTTGGAGTGCCTGAGTAGGCAGTAGCCAGGACCAAAAGATAGCACTGCTGAAATCATCACAGCTGGGCGGTGGCATCCTTTTAACAAGCACTCGGAAAGAAATGTGGAACTGTATTAATTTGTACTCATCCATTGAGTTATTTAAATTCTCACATACATAAAGGAAAGACACAGATTTAAGGCAAGACACTGCATTCTCTGTCATGGATACCAGCATGCTGGAATGAATCACAGCTGCTTGAAACCTGAACTCATAAAGCTTGAAAAAAGTGCATTTTTGCAAGGAATAATTGCAGAGCTTCTTGTGGAACAAGAAGTGATAGTAAATTGTTGGGTTTCACTGTGAAAACTGTACGCTGTCTGCCATCTGTAAAGCCAGGAGAAAGCATATGATAGCACGTGCTTGATCACAATAGCTATTGCATAAGCATTGACAGGGGAGTGTTGCCTAGGGAGAGGAAGGGGGTGAGGAGGAGCGGATGGGGACTTCCATAAATATTGCCCATACTTCCTACTGACATGCTCCCCAGGAACCACCAAATTTTGAAATTTGATCATGCGCCGTCCTTCTGGCGTCACCATGCCATGCAGCTCTTAATCACGCATGCGCAGAGGTTTGTGTGTGTGTAGACTGATACTGGAAGTTTGGGCACAGTGGAATGATGTCAGTAGATTTCCACGCATGCATGAACCAGTGCTCATGCGCAGACCACCATCTTGTGTTGGCAGGGGACAGTGTTATTGAACTCAATGATTTGAGTCCAGAAGGCTGTTAAGTGCTTAATCAAAAGATGAGGTGCTGCTCCTTGAGCTTACACTGAGCTTCACTGGAACACTGCACTAGGCCGAGGACAGAGACATCAGCATGAGAGCAAGGTGGAAAATTAAAATGGCAAGCCACCAGAAGCTTGAGGTAATGCTTGTGGACAGGACGGAGCTGTTCTGCAAAGTGGTCACCCAATCTGCATTTTGCCCCCTCGACGTAGAGGAGACCACATTATGAGCAGCGAATACAGTAGACTAAATTGAAGTACACGTTGGGTATTGCTTCACAGGAAGGAGTGTTTGGGGTCTTGGATGGTAAGGAGAGAGAGGGTAAAAGGGCAGGAATTACATCTGTGCTTGCATGCAAAGGTGCCATGAGAAGGGGATGGGATCTTGGGAGTGATAGAGGATTGGGTCAGTCTGCCATGGAGGGAACAGTCCTTTCGGAATGCTGAAAGGGGAGGGGATGATGTGTTTAGTGTGGCATCACGTTGGAGGTGCCAGAGGATGATCCATTGAAAATGGAGGCTGTTGGATGGAAGGTGAGGACAAGAGGAACCCTATCCTGCTTCTGGGATTGAGTGGAATGGGTCGGACATGGCCGAGAGCCCCCTCAACCACAGCAGGTAGGGATCCTCAGTTGAGGAAAAAGGAAGACTTATCAGAGGCGCTGGAAGGCTGCATCATCAGACCAGATATGACGGAGAAGGAGAAACTGGGAGAATGGAATGCAGGGGGTGAGGAAATGTATACTTTAATATTGGGATCAGTCTCTCTGAGTACCCCAGGATGCACATTGACAATGCTCAGTACCAGTACAGACTGCTGCTGTTCAAGTTTGCATTTACCCTCTCTTCCCCACCCCCATGAGTCTTTCCTAAGTGACACTCAGTAGCATCAATCTTCCTAATGCAAACAAGATTCCACAGTAGTCAAACATGGCATTTGGGAAGTTGCATGATATTCTGCATTCTTACATTGCATGCTGCTCATTTTAAAGTTGTGTTCTACTTTCCCTAGGTGAAAAATTGAGACCCCCAGAACAGCTACTTATACAGTATAACAAGGGAGGATTGCCCAAGGTGTAATTTTTCTTGAAGGGGGAATAGTACAACTAATTTTAGACATGGACAACAATTAAGATCCTATCATGTAGAATAATTAGAAAAAAATCGTACCAAAAGCATGTTGGCTCTTACAAAGGTGATTAAATTTACTTTGACAATGCTATCATATGTTCCTTGGTGGCCATGAGAGGGAAGAGACCTTTATCATTTTTGTCATATTTGAATTCAATCCAAGAGCTGGAGAATGTGAAAGGAGGCTGTTCTAACTGCATTGCCAAGCATTTTCACCAACAGTGGAAGGAGATGCACCTTAACTTTTTGGCTGAATTCAAATTTGTAACATTCTTAAAATCCTTGCTGATATTTAAGAATGAATATTTCTGTTCTGGTGCTACTTTCTGATACCACACCACAAACAGTAAGTTCAAATCACATAGTTTAAAATTTATTACATGGACACCCATTTCCCTATCCCACTTAGAAAAAAAATGATTATTAATAAACAACTTCTGTTATTTTGATCCATGTTGTTGCTCTTTGCTTAATATTTTTTTCCAATGTGATTATAGCACAGGAGAGCTGTATTAGCCGAGTGAAAGAGGAATCTGAAGATGGGAGCCTACCCACAGCTCGTTCCTGCATGCCTGAGATAGTTGGACCAGGAGACTGAAGATCTTCGTCTATGTCATGTATGCAACCAAAGAAACTGGTGGTTCCCAGTGACTAGCACCCTAGTGTGGGGAGATTCCTGAGCAATCATGGAGCATAGGGGAGACCCTGGTGGCAGACAAAGGCCAGGTTGAAGCTTCCACTCCAGTAATGGGAATAGGTTTACCTATTTTGCCAGGAGAGAACATTTTCATTTTTGTCATATGCATGAACCTTCTGCTCAGCCTGCTTTGTAAGAATGAACAGCGGGGGCATTTGAACATATTAACAAAAATTAACTGCTCAGAGCTGCTTAAAGAAATATTCTGTTTTGGTGGTCTACGAAATATGTATCCTTGAGATATCAACCAACACAACGGATCAGCACTTTGTCACCAGCTGGTATTGAAGCCTGTTCCAGCAACATAAGGATCATCATACATATGGATTTCTACTACAAGGCTGCTCCTTGGTGTTATCTATAAATTTTCTGGTGCTGGTACCAGATCTACACTGATGAGAATACATGAATTAAAAGCATGCTGGATCTGATCAGACTATTATTTATTCAGTGTTTTGGCAATAGTGGAAAATGTGGACTGCTTTGTACTTGCTTTGGTGCCAGAGATGGAGCGAGATTTGAAGTCTCATGGTATCTTCAGAACTGCAGAGAAGTAGACACTCAGGATTTTCCAATAAACACACACAGCCTGCAAAGCTTGGAAATGCAATTGGGTTTGAACTCTGGGCCTAAAGCCTTTGAGAATTCATTACCAGCAAGTATTCTTCTGAAGCCTGACATATGATGTGTAGTCACATTGCTTTGCTGGGTTCCTGGCAGTAGCATTCCCTAGTATATTTTGGAATGTTTGCTTGTGGCATAAAGTAGCAGGAATCCAGAGATGCAAAGTTCCAATTTAAAAATTTCTTTAACTTATCTTCAAAGAGAAGTACATTGTAATTGAAGATTAACTCTCTATCAGGCCCTGGACTTTTGGGAGGGGAAGGTGAGTTCTGGGAGAAATGTACTGCTCTTACCAGTAAGCAAGCGTAATTGTGATTGAGATTTTTTTTCTTTAATGGGGTACTGGGATCTGGAGGTCACCTCTAACCAGACCTTGTGATTGTGAGGGCATTATTTCATGTCTTACACACAGGCCTTTAATTAGCGATGTACAATGTTAAGTACAACCAGGGCAGAACTATCATAGAATTTTTTCACGTTTTTGGGGATGTGGGTGTCTTTAATAGTGAGGGGCAGAGAATTACTACTGTACAATCTTTTACTTCAGTACTATTCCACCTTTTGACTTAGAAACTTTTACCATTACCTGATTAACTACAAAATTAAACAGAATTTAAAAATACATTGTATTTATCTTTAAATATGATTGCCTGTGGCATTCAAAATTGCCAGTTTTTCCTTTTTTGGGAAGCTCTAAAGACCTCCAGAACACATGCAGTTAAAAGAACTTGAAGGAAATGCACCTTGAGATGATGTTCAAGTAGTTAAACCAACAGAACATCTTCAGTAGAAAATCTGTTACTCCAGTAGCGTGAAACAGATGGAATTCTACTTTATTTCGGCCATGGTAGGATGAATTCCTCTGTTGCCCTGCCTGTCCTGTAAGTAAGCTGAGAACTGCCAGTACATTCAACCATGATTCTAGCACAGGTGCATGCATTGCGCTTTTCTAATTACACAAATCTACCTGACATGAGCCATTAAACAGAAATACACTTGCTTCAGTGAAGTTTAATCAGAGACAATGTTTAATACATCAGTGTTTGTAGAAGATTGCAATGTTTTACGGAAGTTACCAACAGAAGTGAAATAATTCAAATAAAGCCACTTTTAATTGTACTTTGTCTCAGTTTGTCTTTTCATTTAGACAGTAAATTACGTTTTGAAAGTTGCTGTGCTGAGAGTAGGATTGATGTGAAAGGCTGCCACGAAACCTCACATCAAGCTCT
Organism: Cetorhinus maximus; assembly: GCF_964194155.1. Taxonomy (NCBI): domain Eukaryota; kingdom Metazoa; phylum Chordata; class Chondrichthyes; order Lamniformes; family Cetorhinidae; genus Cetorhinus; species Cetorhinus maximus. The sequence continues at coordinate 29,079,802 of NC_135889.1, forward strand.
CAATTTCATGAATTGAGGACAGTTTAGAAGACAATAGGCCCTCTGTCAATGCAATACCCAACTCTACTTGTAGTGATTTAACTTTGCTTATAGTCATTTGTCTGTTGGTTACCTTTCAACTGAGAAATTAAAACATAAGGCAATAGGTTATATCAGCAACCAAGGTTTCATTGGCGTATGCTGGGTCATTGATGAAGAGAGAGAATTTGGCTAAACATTCTTCAGTCAGGCATCTTCCTGTGGATATTGTGGTAATGTGATTACGTTTGACATTAATTGTTGTTCAAGTTCTCTAATGAAAGTATGCATTCAGAACAGCAGCTCATCAGATTTGTGAAAAGAGTCTAACTCAATGAGGTAGCATAATCTTTCAAAAATTCTTAGACCGTTAAAGGCTACACCATAATCTCCTTAACTAAAAAGAAAAATTGCGAGTGTTGAAATGCTGTAATAGAAATAGAAAATTCTGGAATTACATAGTAACCTCAGACGCTGACTGAAGTGCATTTTGTAGTTTAACAACTTTGGCATTGAGAATTGCCCCATTTCAGGAACAGAAGTTTCAGGTTCTTGCAAAGTCACACTTGTGATCAGAAATCAGTTTGTTCTGAAAGTATGGTTTCAGTGGCATCGGATGAGGGAATTTTACGTTGGAGACACCATTTTTCAGATGAGATGCCATTCAATTAAGGCTCTGTCTGCCTGTCCAAGTAGATGTAAAAGATCTCTTGGCAAATTTTGAAGATAAGTAGGATGTTCTTCCTAAGTAACCTGGCTTACAATACACCCTTCAATCAGTACCACCAAAACAGATAATTTATCTCTGCTGTTCATAGGACCTAGCTTTCTACAAATGGACTTTTATATTTGCCTACAAAATAGGCTATTCAAAATTAGTAATTGATTATGAAAGTCTTCATAATGGAACAAATATGCTATCAAGAATTTCAGTTTCGGATCAACAACACACTCTAATTTGAGGTGGCAACTGTGGCCCTTAATGGAGTTAAGATCAAAGGCATGTTGGTACTGATGAGAACCAAAGAGGATGGTTTTGGCAACTTTAAGCTGGAAGAAATTTTGGTTTATTGTTATGACCAATGCAGTTGGTAAAGCAGAGTTATTTAAAAATTCCAGAGGGAAACTTTAAACAACTGTCATAACCAATAATTTTAAGTGTTATATTTGAGATGCGACTCTAAATTCAGGAATCAGATCACCAGTTCTTGAGGTTTTACATTAAACTAAGTGAAACATTTTATTAATTTACACCAGTTAAATATATATATACACATGGCTACAAATTACAACTATCATAACTTTTAACAAATTCCCAAACTAGTCTCCATTAAGGCAACAGCAACCCATAGACTTAACCAAACACCAGGCAAAGCATTTTCACCTTACAAACTCAAAATGTTCTTGTCACTTTGATTCCTGTGGAGCCAGCTGGAGGCTTTTAGTTGCCTTTTGATCTCACATTGCTTCTGCTCTGCACACCTGAAAACTACTGAAGTTGTACCTACCAGCCAAACTGAATGTTAATTCTCATTGTATCAACAACCTCTGAACTAAACCTCTCCAACAATAAAACCCCTTTCATAGTACCAATTTTATTAGTAATATAAACCTATTGCTTGGTAGCTGCTAGAAAGGTGTCAGTTTTCACCCCACTTGAATGCTGTATTCAAAAAGTGCAAATGCACGCTATCTCTCTCACGTATCAAAACTAGTACCCATCAAAGCACCCAGACTAGCTGGCTTTAATCCAATTAAGACACACCTACGGAAGAAACCTTTATTTTAAAATAAAAATATTTTCCAAAATATTATATACATTAATAGCTTCATGACATTATCCAGTTCCTAATGTCTTCAAGAATGACAAGTGTATAGATGGTTGTTTAAAATATAAATGGAAGCCAGAAGTGAGATTGACAATTTATAAGCATGCAGTAAAACTTAAATTCTACCGACATAACACAATATTGAGATGTAACCAGAGCTTTTTTTTTAAAAAAAGGCCCTCATCTTATCCAAGCTCAAAATTGGATGAGATATTAAACCGAGGTCCCATCTGCCTGTTTGGGTGGATGTAAAAGATTCCATGGGACTATTTCAACAAAGAACAACTGGGAGTTATCCCTGGTGTCCTGGCCAATGCATCTCCCTCAATCATCATCACAAAAGACAGATTACCTGGTCACTATCACATTGCTGTTTCATTTGTAAAATGTGCATACATGGTCCCATCAAAGAGCTTGTGGAATACCTACTCGATTCATCTTCCTAGCTTTTACCCTTATCCCTGCTTAACTGCCCCCATTTCTCTATTACTTGGACAAATTCCCCCCACCACAACCATTTCACATAAAATAACCTGTTGTACCTTATCAAATACTTTTTGAAAATCTATATAAATCACTCATGCATTTATTTTACCCAAACCAAAATTTTATGTCAGTCGCCCACTTGAGCGTATGTAATCTAGGCTGCCATATCAATTCAGTTTTGAAGGAGTGGATATGTATTTTGGATTTGACAAACAAAATCCCTGCCTGTACTCTCAGGTGAACCTAAAAGATCCGACTGCATGTTTCGAAGAACACAGGAATTCTCTTCGTGTCCTAGCTGACAATTATCCCCAAGCAACACTTAAAAACAAACGATATTTATTTCATCTGTGGAAGCTTGCAGCGTGCAAACTGGCTAGTGTTTCCCTACATTACAACTGTGACTGCACTTCAATAGTCCATTAATTGGGTGTAAAAATCTTTGACGTCCTCTCCGCAGATGCTGCCAGACCTGCTGAGTTTTTCCAGGTATTTTTGTTTCAGATTTCCAGCATCCGCTTTTATCTGAGACTATGAAGGCCGCTACATAAAGGAGGGTTTTCTTCAATCTATCGTCTGTTGTTTGTTCAAGCAATTTTGATATAAAGCAGAAAATGCTAGAAACACTAAGCAGTCTCTTTTAAAAATATTTGCTATTTTTTTTGGTCCTGATTAACTCGTTTCTCCGACAAAGATTTTTTAAAAGATTCCTGTATTATAAACTGCCATGATTTACCAATGACAGAGGTACACTAAAGAGCCAATAATTTTCAGATTTATCGGGTTTTTTTTTGAAGTGACGTGTCTTGTACCGCAGATTTTCCTTCCATAAGTATGTGCAAAAGTCAGATCTGGAAATGTTCAATATAATGGCAACTGTATCTATTTCCGGAGACACTGTGCCTTTAAGAGTCTTGGCCAATGGATAGCAGGAGATCTGAAGGATTGCCGCGGCGATCGACTCTTGTGTCTGTCACGGTCACGTGGTGCGTGAAGCACTGTGACAGCGCAGAGGCCGGCAGGCAGTGCGCAGGCGCGGATAACGCTGTTCCACCAACCGACATGGCGCAGGTGCAGGCGAGGTTTTACACGGAGGACAGGAGGTAAGTTCACCCGGCCCGGCCACGAAAGTAATTGCCCCACCCTCAGCGGGGCTAGTGTGGGTGGGAAAACATACCCCGGGCGGTTCGTTCAGTAAAGCCGAACTTTGTGGTTAAACCCTTTCCCCGCACATGTGGAGTCCATGCTGGCACAGGGAACCAAAATACTACCAGGTTATTCAGCTGCACGGGGCATTATAGTTCAGCTCGATCCAATCCAATTCCGAGCCAAATTATATTATCCAGTTAAGGCAGGGATTATTGAATAGTACGAAGGAGCACCCACTGATCTCCCGTCTGTATCTGAAGGACTCTGAGGTCTATTGAAGCTAATCTATCTTCACTTTGGTTGATTGGCTACCATAGTATACACCAAGGACCCAGCTAGGACCTTAAACATAGAAACTAGGAGCAGGAGTAGGCCATTCGGCCCTTCGAGCCTGCTCCACCATTCATTGTGATTATGACTGATCATCCAACTCAATAGCCTGCTCCCACGTTCTCCCCATATCTTTGATCCCTTTCACCCCAAGAGCTATATCTAACTCCTTCTTGAAAACATACAATGTTTTAGCCTCAATTACTTTATGCGATAGCGAATTCCACAGGCTCACCACTCTCTGGGTGAAGAAATTTCTCCTCATCTCAGTCCTAAATGGTCTACCCTGTATCCTCAGACTGTGACCCCTGGTTCTGGACTCCTTCCTGCATCTACCCTATCTAGTCCTGTTCAAATTTTATAGGTTTCTATGAGATCCCCCCTCATTCTTCTGAACTCCAGTGAATATAATCCTAACCGGCTCAAGCTCTCCTCATATGTCAGTCCCGCCATCCCAGGAATCAGTCTGGTAAACCTTTGCTGCACTCCCTCCAAAGCAACAACGTCCTTTCTCAGATAAGGAGACCTAAACTGCACACAATATTCCAAGTGTGATCTCACCAAGGCCCTGTATAATTGCAGCAAGACATCCCTGTTCCTGTACTCGAATCCTCTGGCTAGAAAGGCCAACATACCATTTGCCTTATTTACCGCCTGCTGCACCTGCATGCTTACCTTCAACGACTGGTGTACAAGGACACCCAGGTCTCATTGCACATTCCCCTCTCTCAATTTATAGCCATTCAGATAATCTGCCTTCCTGCTTTTGCTACCAAAGTGGATAACCTCACATTTATCCACATTATATTGCATCTGCCATGCATTTGCCCACTCACTCAGCTTGTCCAAATCACACTAAAGCATCTCTGCATCCTCCTCACAGCTTACCCTCCCACCCAGCTATGTGCAAATTTGGAGATATTACATTTAGCTCCCTCATCTAAATCATTAATATATATTGTGAATAGCTGGGGTCCCAGCACCGATCCCTGTGGTACCCCACTAGTCACTGCCTGCCACTCGGAAAAAGATCTACTCTTTGTTTCCTGTCTGCCAACCAGTTTTCTATCCATCTCAATACACTATCCCCAATCCCATGTGATTTAATTTTACACGCTAATCTCTTATGTGGGACTTTGTTGAAAGCCTTCTGAAAGTCCAAATAAACCACATCCACTGGCTCCCCCTCATCAACTCTACTGGTAACATTCCCGAAAAATTCCAGTAGATTCGTCAAGCATGATTTCCCTTTCGTAAATCCACGCTGACGCTGTCCGATTCTGCCACTGTTTTCCAAGTGCACAGCCATTGAATCTTTTATAATGGACTGTAGAATTTTCCCCACTACCGACGTCAGGCTGATTGGTCTATAATTCCCTGTTTTCTCTCTACCTCCCTTTTTAAATAGTGGGGTTACATTAGCTACCCTCCAATCTGTAGGAACTGTTCCAGAATCTATAGAATCTCAGAAGATGACCACCAATGCATCCACTATTTCTAGGACCACTTCCTTAAGTACTCTGGGATGTAGATTATCAGGCCCTGGGGATTTATTGGCCTTCAATCCCATCAATTTCCCCATTACCATTTCCCTACTAATACTGATCTCTTTCAGTTCCTCCCTCTCAATAAACCCTGTGTTCCCCATCATTTCTGGTATGTTATTTGTATCCTCCTTTGTGAAGACAGAACCAAAGTATGTATTTAGTTGGTCAGTCATTTCTTTGTTCCCCATTATAAATTCCCCTGTTTCAGACTGTAAGGGACCAACATTTGTCGTCTTCAATCTTTTTCTCTTCACATACCTATAGAAACTTTTACAGTTAGTTTTTATGTTCCCCGCAAGCTCACTCTATTTTCCCCTTCTTAACCAATCCCTTGGTCCTCCTTTGCTGAATTCTAAAGTGCTCCTAATTGTCAGGTCTGTTGTTTTTTCTGGCCAATTTGTATGCCTCTTCCTTGGATTAATACTATCTCTAATTTCCCTTGTAAACCATGGTTTGGCCACCTTTCCTATTTTACTTTTCCACCAGACAGGAATAAACAATTGTTGCAGTTCACCCATGCGCTCTTTGAACGTTTGCCATTGCCTATCCACCGTCATCTCTTTAAGTAACGTTTCCCAATCCATCATAGCCAACTTGCGCCTCATACCATCGTAGTTTCCTTTATTAAGATTCAGGACAACGACGTTACTCTCCATCTTGATGAAGAATTCTATCATATTATGGTCGCTCATCTCCAAGGGGCCTCGCACAACGAGATTGCCAATTACTCCTTTCTCATTACACAATACCCAGTCTAGGATGGCCTGTTCTCTAGTTGGTTCCTCAATATATTGGTCCAGAAAACCATCCCGTATACACTCCAGGAATTCCTCCTCTACGGTATTGTTGCTAATTTGATTTGCCCAATCTATATGCAGATTAAAGTTACCCATAATTATAGCTGTTCCTTTATTGCATGCGTCTCTAATTTCCTGTTTAATGCCAATTCCAACATCATCACTACAGTATGGGGGCCTAAATACAACCCCCACAAACGTTTTTTGCCCCTTAGTGTTTCTCAGCTCTACCCATACAGATTCCACATCGTCGGAGCTAATATCTTTCCTCATTCTTGCATTAATTTCCTCTTTAACCAGCAATGCAACTCCACTGCCTTTTCCTTTTTGTCTGTCCTTCCTAAATACTGAATACCCCTGGATGTTCAGTTCCCATCCCTGGTCACCCTGCAGCCATGTCTCCGTAATCCCGATTATATCATACCTGTTTACATCTATTTGCATGGTTAATTCATCCACTTTATTGCGAATGCTTCTCGCATTAAGGCACAAAGCCTTAAGGCTTGTCTTTTTAACATTGCTTGTCCTGTTCCCACTATTTTTCACTGAGGCCCTGTTTGATTCTTGCCCTTGATTTCTCTGCCTATCACTTTTCTTATCCCCCTTTCTGTCTTTTGTTCTTTTCCTTGATTCCCCCTCCTCTGACTCTTTGCATAGGTTCCCATCCCCCTGCCGTTTTAGTTTAAACCCTCCCCAACCACTCTAGCAAATATTCCCCCTCGGGCATCAGTCCCGGTCCTGCCCAGGTGTAACCCGTCCAGTTTGTACTGGTCCCACGTCCCCCAGAACCGATCCCAATGTCCCAGGAATCTGAAACCTTCCCCGTCACACCATCTCTTCAGCCATGTATTCATCTGATATATCCTGTTATTTCTACTCTGACTAGCACGTGGCACTGGTCGTAATCCTGAGATCACTACCTTTGAGGTCTTACTTTTCAACTTACTTCCTAACTCCCTATATTCTGCTTTTAGGACCTCATCCCTTTTTTTACCTATGTCGTTTATACCAATGCGTACCATGATCACTGGCTGTTCACCCTCCCCCTTCAGAATGTCCTGTTGCCACTCTGAGACATCCTTGACCCTAGCACCAGGGAGGCAACATACTATCCTGGAGTCTCATTTGCGGCCACAGAAATGCCTATCTATTCCCCTTACAATTGAATCCCCTATAACTATTGCATTCCCACACCTTTTAACTCCTCCGCTGTGCAGCAGTGCCAACCGTGGTGCAACGAATTTGGCTGTTGCTGCTTTCCCCTGAGAGCCCATTGCCCCCAATGGTATCCAAAGCAGTATATCTGTTTTGCAGGGGAATAGCCACAGGATATTCCTGCACTGTCTGCCTAGTCCTCTTGTTGTGCCTGGTGGTCACCCATTCCCTTCCTGCCTGTGGACTCTTAACCTGCGGTGTGACCATCTCTTTAAACGTGCTAACCACGATACTCTCCGCCTTGCAGATGCTCCACAGTGTCCCCAGCCGCCACTCCAGCTCCAAAACCCGGTCTTCCAGGAGCTGCAGCTAGAGACACTTCCCGCACACGTGCTGGCCCTGGACACTGGAAATGTTCCTGGTTTCCCATATTGAGCAGGAGGAGCACACCGCGGCTTTGAGCTCTCCTGCCATGACTTACCCCTTTAAATTAAATTAAACATTTTGGAAGATACTTAATATCAAATACTATCAATTACTCTAAGGCCCTTTTTCCCTGCTCCTTGTTGTTACAGAATATAGCCCTTAAAAACGATGAACCAGAAAATAAGACCTTAAAAACTATAAGCGATAAAAGCAGTGACTACTTACCCGACTGTTTTTTCAGTACTCAAAGGATCACCTCATTCCGTCCTCACTGAACTCCCTCAGTCACCTCTGATCTACTAGCTCCTCTTCCACTCCCAGCCCCGGTCGCGCCCCTCTTCCACTCCCGGCCCCGGTCGCGCCCCTCGTCCACTCCCGGCCCCGGTCGCGCCCCTCGTCCACTCCCGGCCCCGGTCGCGCCCCTCGTCCACTCCCGGCCCCGGTCGCGCCCCTCGTCCACTCCCGGCCCCGGTCGCGCCCCTCGTCCACTCCCGGCCCCGGTCGCGCCCCTCGTCCACTCCCGGCCCCGGTCGCGCCCCTCGTCCACTCCCGGCCCCGGTCGCGCCCCTCGTCCACTCCCGGCCCCGGTCGCGCCCCTCTTCCACTCCCGGCCCCGGTCGCGCCCCTCTTCCACTCCCGGCCCCGGTCGCGCCCCTCTTCCACTCCCGGCCCCGGTCGCGCTCCTTTTTGATCTGCATGGCTGGCCATGAGACTACACAGTGCATCTTCACACAGCCACCTGGGGATCATTGAGTTGATTAACTATTGTGCCCCTCTCCCCCACCAACTGAAGATGTAAGTGCTTGTAATCTTCTAAATACATCAACTATGTTGGATTTATTCTCTATATTTTGAATGACGATCACAACCCAAGCGGTCTTTTACTCAAGAATTGTGCTGCATCATGAAATGAAGGAATCAAAAATATCACCTTGATTCCCCTCTTGAGGAGCTCTTTGTCTCTAAATGATGCTCTGGGAAGATGTCAGTTGGAGGATAGGCACGATTACGTGGTGTGGAAGGACTAGTTCCTCTGTTCCCACTGGGACAATGGGCAGCAAGACTCTGTCACCAGCCATTGTCCATCACAATTTCTTTCACTCCAGCCCAGGTGGTGTCCTGCTTTTGAAGATTCTCCTTAAATGTACATACAAACAGACAAATTAGGAGCAGGACTGGGCCACTCGGCCCTTTGAGCCTGCTCTGCCATTTAATAAGAACATGGCTGGTCTGTTTGTAACCTCCACACTCTCACTTACCCTGTATAACCTTTCACCCTCTTGTTTATCAAGAATCCACCTACCTCTGCCTTAAAAATATTCAGACACTGCTTCCACTGACTTTTGAGGATGGGAGTTCCAAAGACTCACGACCCTCTGAGAGTCATAGAGTTTTACAGCTTGACACAGCCCATCGTGTCTACGCCAGTCATCAAGCCCCTAGCTACTCTACTCCCATTTTCCAGCACTTGGCTCATAGGCCTTGTATGCTATGGCATTTCAAGTGTTCATCTAAATACTTCTTAAATGTTTTGAGGGTTCCTGCCTCTACCACCCTTTCAGGCAGTGAGTTCCAGATACCTTCCACTCTGTGGGTGAAAAAGTTTTTCATCAAATCCCCTCTAAATCTCTTGTCCCTTACCTTAAATCTATGCTCCCTGGTTATTTGCCCCTCCACTAAGGGGAAAAGTTTCTCCCTATATACATTATCTATGCCCCTCATAATTTTGTGCACCTCAGTCAGGTCCCCCTCAGCCTTCTCTGCTCTAGGGAAAACAACCCCAGCCTATCTTGTCTCTCTTCATAGCTGAAATGCTCCAGCCCAGGCAACATCCTGGTGAATCTCCCCTGCACCCTCTCCAGCACAATCACATCCTTCCTATAGGGTGGCGAGCAGAACTGTAGACACTAGAGTTTTATACAACTCTATCATAACCTCAAACAAAAACAAAAAATGCTGGAAAAACTCAGCAGGTCAGAGCCCTCTGAAGAAGAGTCATACGGACTTGAAATGCTAACTCTGTCTTTCTCTCCACAGATGCTGTCAGACCTCCTGAGTTTTTCCAGCACTTTTTGTTTTTGTTTCAGATTTCCAGCATCCGCAGTATTTTGCCTTTTATCTACCATAACCCCCCTGCTCTTGTATTCTATGCCTCGACTAATCAAGGCAAGTATCCCATATACCTTCTTAACCGCCTTATCTACATGTCTTGCTGCCATCAAGGATCTATGGACATGCACACCAAGGTCCCTCTGATCTCCTGTACTTCCTAGGGTCTTACCATTCATTGTGTACTCCCTTGCCTTGTTAGTCCTCCCAAAATGCATCACCTCGCACTTTTCAGGAATAAATTTCATTTACCATTGTTCTACCTGTCTGACCAGCCTGTATATATCATTCTGTAGTCTGTGGCTTCCCTCCTTGCTATTTACCACACCACCAGTTTTCATGTCATCTGCGAACTTACTGATCATACCTCCTATATCCATGTCTAGATCATTAATGTACGCTACAAACAGCAAGGGACCCAGCCCCCAGCTATATGCCACTGGACACAGGCTTCCAGTCACAAAAACGTTTGACCATCATCCTCTGCTTCCTGCCACTAAGCCAATTTTGGATCCAATTTGCCAAATTGCCCTGGATCCCATGGGCTCTTACCTTCTTGACCAGTCTCCCATGTGGGATCTGGTCAAAAGCCTTACTGAAGTCCATGTAGACTACATCAACTGCACTATCCTAATCTACACACCTAGTCACCTCCTCGAAAAATTCAGTCAAATTTTTTAGACATGATCTCCCCTGACAAAGCTACACTGACTATCCTTGATTAACCCTTGCTTCTCCAATTGGAGATTAATTCTATGCCTCAGAATTTTTTCCAAAAGTTTCCCTACCACAGATGTTAGACTCACTGGCCTGTAGTTCCTTGGTTTATCCCTACCATCCTTCTTGAATAATGGTACCACATTAGCTATCCTCCAGTCCTCTGGCACCTTTCCTGGGGCCAGAGAGGATTTAAAAATTGTCAGGACCTCTGTAATCTCCTCCCTTGCCTCCCACAGCAGCCTGGGAGACATCTCATCTGGGCCTGGAGATTTATCTACTTTTAAGCCTGCTAAAACCACTAGTACCTCCTCCCCCTCAATGCTAATTTGTTCAGGTATATCACAGTCTCCCTCCCTGATTTCTGTACCTACATCATCCTTCTCTATAGTGAATACAGATGCAAAGTACTCATTTACCTCACCTACATCTTCCAGCTTCTCTCACAGATTGCCATTTTGGTCCCTGATGGGCCCTACTCTTTCCCTTGTTATCCCCTTGCCCCAAATATACATATAAAACACCTTTGGATTTTCCTTTATTTTACCTGCCAGTGTTTATTCATGCCCCCTCTTTGCTCTCCTAATTTCTTTTTTTAAGTAACCCCTTGCACTTTCTGTACTCCTCCAGAGCCTCCGCTGTTTTGAACCCTCGGCATCTCCTTATCCAATCCTGTACATTCCTCGACATCCAGGGTTCTCTGGACTTGTTGGTCCCACCCTTCACCTTTACAGGAACATGTTGACCCTGCACTCTCACTATTTCCTTTTTGAATGACTCCCACTGCTCTGATGTAGATTTTCCTACAAATAGCTCCTCCTAGTCCACTTTGGCCAGATCCTGTCTTATATTAAAATCGGCCTTCCCCCAATTCAGAACCTTTATTTCCAGTCCATCTTTTCTATAACTACCTTAAATCTTACTGAGTTATGGTCACTATCACCGAAATGTCCCCCACTGACACTTCTACCACTTGCCTGGCTTTGTTCCCTAAAACTAGGTCCGGTACTGCCCCCTTTCTTGTAGGACTTTCTACGTGCTGGCTCAAAAATCTCTCCTAAGAATTCCACACCCTAAGCCTTTCACACGAAGTCTATTCCAGTTAATATTGGGGAAGTTGAAATCCCTTACTATTTTATTTTTACACTTCTGAGATTTGCCTACATATTTGCCCTTCTATCTCTCCGAGTGTTTGGGGGTCTATAGTACACTCACAGCAATGTGATTGCCCCCTTTTTGTTTTTACGTTCTACCCATATGACATCGTTTGAGGAACCTTCTAAGATATCATCCTTCCTATTGCAGTAATTGACTCCTTGATCAATATTGCGACACCACCTCCTCTTTTACAACAACCCCCTGCTCCCCACAGCCCCGGTCACGCCTGGAGATTCCATACCCCAGAATATTGAGCTGCCAGTCCTGCCCCTCCCTCAACCATGTCTCTGTGATAGCAATGATATCATATCCCCATGTGTTAATCAATGCTCTCGACTCCTCTGCCCTACTCGCAAGACTCCTTGCATTAAAATAAATGCCAGCCAGCCTTGCCATGCTCCCTTGTGCCTTAGCTTGACTATATACGCTCTGTCTTCCAGACTGACTTGGCTTTTCTCCTATACTTGTCTGCACATCACCTCCTACTATATATCTCCACTCCATATCCCACCCTCCTGCCAAATTAGTTTAAACCCCCACCAACAGCATTATCAAACTCCCCCCCGCAAGGATGTTGGTCCTGTTCCAGTTAAGGTGCAACCCTTCAGACTTGTAAAGGTCCCACCTTCCCCATAAACGGACCCAGTGATCTAGGAATCTAAAGCCCTCCCTCCTGCGCCAACTCTTCAGCCACGCATTCATCTGCTCTATCTGCCTATTCCTATACTCACTAGCACGTGGCACCAGGTGTAATCCAGAGATTACAACCTTTGAGGTCCTGCTTTTCAATCTGCTACCTAGCTCCCTAAATTCTTGTTGCAGGACCTCATTCCCCTTTCTACCTATGTCGTTGGTACCAATGTGAAGCATGACCTCTGACTGTTCGTCCTCCCCCTTCAGAATGCCCTTTAGCTGTTCAGTGACATCCTTGACCCTGGTCCCAGGAGGCAACACACCATCCTGGAGTCATGTCTGCAGCCGTGGAAACGCCTGCCTGTACCCCTCACTATTGAGTTTCCTACCACTATTGCTCTTCCTCTCTTTGTCCCCCCGCCTTGTTCAGCTAGGCTCTGGCTGCAGTCCCCAGATGAACAATCACTCTCACCGTTTTCCCACACAGAAAAACTGTTGTTGAGTGAGATGCACTCTGGGGCTTTTCTGACTACCTGCCTGCTTCCCTTCTTCTAAAGGTGGTCACCTATTCCCCCTCTGACTGCACTTCCTTAAGCTGCTTTTAGACCATGTCTAAAAACGTGCTATCCACGTCATTCAGCCTCGCGGATGCACTGCTGTGCCTCCAGCCAACGCTCAAGCTCCAAAACCCGGTGCTCAAGCTGGTCAAACTAGTGGCACTTTCTGCAGACATGGTCATCCAGACTGCCAGGAGCGTCTAAACTTCCCATATTCTGCAGGCCGTGCAACATACGGGACTTTAAGCCAAGTAGAAAATTATTTAAATTTCTTTTTTTAAAAAAAGCTAGAACTCTTACCTTCCCTTAATGTAGCTCTAAAGTGAAGAAAAGCAACTTACCCACTACCTACCAATCAGCTTTCTGCTTTCATTGATGTCACTTTCGTCAACCTTTTTGAATTCTGTCGGGGTTCCTGTTGGGGTTAGCTACTGCTCTGACTGGCTTGATTTGGGCCTTGACCCTCAGGCTTTTATTGAGAAGTTCTGCTGGCGCCGTTCATCCCCAAGCTCGCTGTGCTCTGCTCCTGCTGCTGCTCTGACTGGTTCCATAAGATCTTTCCTCTTCTCTGTCTGAAATGGATGATCCCTTATTTTTAAACAGTGACCCTAGTTCTAGACCCTCCCACGGGGAAACATTCTCTCCACATACACTCTGTCAAGACCCCTCAGACCGTAGAAGTTTCAATCAAGTTGCCTCTTACTCCTCTAATCTCCAGTAGATACAAGCCTAGCCTGTCCAATCTTTCCTCATTAGACAACCTGCCCATTCCAGGTATTAGTTTAGTAAACCTTCTCTGAACTGCTTCCAATGCATTTACTTCTTTCCTTAAATAAGGAGACCAATACTGTACACAGTACTCCATTTGTGGTCTCACCAATGCCCTATATAACTGAAGCATAACCTCCTTACTTTGTACTCAATTCCCCTCGCAATAAACAATAACATTCTATTAGCTTTCCTAATTACTTGCTGTAACTGCATATTAACCTTTTGCTATTCATGCACTAGGGCACCTAGATCCCTCTGCATCTCAGAGCTCTGCAATCTTTCACCATTTAGATAATGTTTCTTTTTTATTCTTCCTGCCAAAATGGGCAATTTCACATTTTCCCACATTATGCTCCATTTGCCAGATCTTTGCCCAGTCACACAATCTATCTATATCCCTTTTGTAACCTCTTTATGTCCTCTTCATATCTTACTTTCCTACCTATCTTTGTGTCATCAGCAAATTTAGCAACCATACCTTCGGTACCTACATCCAAGTCATTTATATAAATTGTAAAAAGTTGAGGCCCCAGCACTGATCCCTGTGGCACACCACTTGTTACATCCTGCCAACCAGAAAATGACCCGTTTATGCCTACTTTCTGTTTCCTGTTAGTGAGCCAACCTTCTGCCTATGCCAGTATGTTGCAGCATGAGCTTTTATTTTTTGCAATAACCTTTGATGTGGCACTTTATCAAATGCCTTCTGGAATTCTGGTATAGTGTGTCCTTTATCCACAGCATATGTTACTACTTCAAAGAGCTCCAGTAAATTGTTTAAACATGATTTCCCTTTCACAAAACCATGTTGACTCTGCCTGATTGCCATGATTTTTTACATGTGCCCTGCTATAACGCCTTTATTAATAGCTTCTAACATTTTCCCTCTGATAGATGTTAAACTAAGTGGCCTATAGTTTCTTCTTTCTGTCACCCTCCCTTTTTTGAATAAAGGAGTTACATTCACTATTTTCCACTCTGATGGAACCTTCCCCAAATCTAGTGAATTTTGGAAAATTAAAACCAACACATCAACTATCTCACTAGGCACTTATTTTAAGACCTTAGGATGAAGTCCATGGACCCAGGGACTTGTCAGCCAGCAGCTCCAACACTTTTTTCAGTACCGCTTCCCTGGTGATTATAATTTTCATGAGTTCCTCCCTCCTACCATTTCCTAATTTACAGCTATTTCTGAAATGTTACTTGTATCCTCTATAGTGAAGTCCGAAGCAAAATACATGTTCAATTCATCTGCCATCTCCTTATTTTCCACCATTAATTCCCTAGGCTCACTTTCTATAGAACTAAAGCTCACTTTGTTAACTTGTCCTTTTTCAATATTTAGAGAAACTTTTGCTATTTGTGTTTTTTTTTTCTAACAAGCTTCCTCCCAAACTCTAATTTCTCCCTTGCTGTTTTTATATTCTGCCCAGTCTTCTGACCTGCCATCCACCTTTGCATAATTATAAGCTTTTTCTTTAAGTTTGATACTATCTTTAACTTTTTTAGTTAACCATGGATGGTAGGTCCTCCCCTAGGAAATTTTGTTTCTCGTTGGAATCTATCTATTCTGTAATATCCCCTTAAATGTCTGCCACTGCATCTCTATGGACCTATCCTTTAATCTAATTTGCCAGTTTACTGTAGCTAGCTGTGCTTTCATGCTCTCATAATTACCCTTCTTGAAGTTTAAAATACTAGTCTTAGATTCACTCTTCTCTCCCTCAAACTGAATGTAAAACTCAATCATATTACAATCGCTAAAAGCAAAATACTACATGTGGATGCTGGAAATCTGAAATAAAAACAGAAAATGCTGGAAAAACTCAGCAGGTCTGTGCACAGCATCTGTGGAGATAGAAACAGAGTTAACGTTTTGAGTTCGTATGATTCTTTCAGAGCTCTGAAGAAGAGTCACACGGATTCGAAACATTAACTTTGTTTCCCCCATATTACAATCGCTGCTACCTAGGGCGACTTCACTATGTGATCATTAATTAAAACTATCTCATTGCACAATACCAGGTCTAGTATACCCTGTTCTCTGGTTGGTGCAAAATCGTACTGTTTCAAAAAGCTATCCTGAAAAAATTCTATGAATTGCTCATCTAGGCTACCTTTGCCCATCTGATTTTTCCAAACTATATGTAGATTAAGATCCCCCATGATTATCGCCATACCTTTCTGAGAAGCTCCCATTATTTCCTCTTTTATACCTTGTCCTACCATATGGTTACTGTTAGGGACCACTCCCACAAGTGACTTCTTGCCTTTATCATTTTTCATCTCTACCCAAACCACTTCTAGATCCTGGTTTCCTGAATTTGGGTCATTCCTCTCTATTGTGCTAATACCATCCTTCATTAAGAGACCCACCCCTCCCCTTTTTCGTAGCTTCCTCTCCTTTCTAAGTGTCATGTACCCACTTTGCCAGGTCTTATTTGGGCGGCCTCGTCTTCTTCCAGCTGGTGGTGTCCATTCTACTGCCTCTCTGGTACGTCCAGGAGGCGAAATATATGTCCTGCCAGCCTCCAATCATCTCTCCGTCATGATGTCCCATAGACCTCTGACCAGTCATCTGTAGCACTGGATGGGAGGAGGAGGCAAAGAAAAAGTGCTCGGGTAGAGAGGAAAGAAACCAAATAAGTTGTATGAAAGCATTAGTTTAACTGCTCTGCTTCTACTGAGTCTTTCATGTTGATTTTGTCATTTTAATCTCCATGGCAGTTTTCCTTGCAGCCTCTCCCTGCTTTTATTTTATTCTTTGCCTTCCACAGCTTTACCTTTGTATCTGTTCTAAGTTCTTGAGATTGTTAATGTTGCTGAGCGTTGTTCCTGTTATTCTTCAGTGTGAAACACTGTCGGGAGCTAGGGCTATTTCTGCCTCTCAAGCACAAGTTTAAATAGAATTTTTTTTATTGCTGCTATGTGAACATCCGCCAGTGGAGTGTGTTGGGACATTGCAGCCAAGTCCATCCTGTTTCATCTAAAGTACTTCACAACACAAGTTATTGCTGGACACTGTGATCAACATCATGAATTCTGCCTAATTTTCATCTCTTTGGTCCAGGTTCCTTCTGAACTGAGATCTGTTATCAAAATAAAGTATTTGTAAAGCAAGCATAAGATTAAGGTAACAAGAGGGTTTGCAATTCCGTGTAAAGTGGGATTTCTCAAGTACCATATGTTGTCAGACGTTGTTCCATTATAAGGTTCTGGAGGGTGTGAAGTGAGTCTGCTGTGCCATTCAATACGATTGTGGCTGATCTTCAGCCGCAACTGCCACCCCCAATGTCCTTTGATTCCCTGAGACCAAATATCTGTCTATCTGAGGCTTAAGTATATTCAACGATGGAACATCCACAACTCTCTGGAGTAGAGAATTCCAAGATTCATAACCCTTTGAGGGGAAAAGTTTTTCCCCATCTCAGTCCTAAATGATTGGCACTTATCACAGAATCCCACAGTGCAGAAGAGGCCCATCAGCCCATTGGGTCTGCACTGACACGTGAGAAACACCTGACCTACCTACCTAATCCCATTTACCAGCACTTGGCCCATGGCACGTCATAACATTCAAGGCTAAGTGCTCATCCAGGTACTTTTTAAAGGATGTGAGGCAACCTGCCTCCACCACCCTCCCAGGCAGCGCATTCCAGACCGTCACCACTCTCTGGGTAAAAAAGTTTTTCCTCACATCCCCCCCTAAACCTCCTGCCCCTCACCTTGAACTTATGTCCCCTTGTGACTGACCCTTCAACTAAGTGGAACAGTTGCTCCCTATCCACCCTGTCCATGCCACTCATAATCTTGTACACCTCGATCAGGTCGCCTCTGTTTTCTCTGCTCCAACGAAAACAACCCAAGTCTATCCAACCTCTCTTCATAACTTAAATGTTTCATCCCAGGCAACATACTGGTGAATCCCCGCTGCACCCCCTCCAAAGCAATCACATCCTTCCTATAATGTGGCGACCAGAACTGCACACACTACTCCAGCTGTGGCCTCACCAAGGTTCTATACAACTCCAACATGACCTCTCTACTTTTGTAACCTATGCCTCGATTGATAAAGGCAAGTGTCCCATATGCCTTTTTCACCACCCCACTAACATGCCCCTCCGCCTTCAGAGATCAATGGACACACACGCCAAGGTCCCTTTGTTCCTTAGAATGTCCTAATGTCATGCCGTTCATTGAATACTTCCTTGTCAAATTACTCCTTCCAAAGTGTATCACCTCACACTTTTCAGGGTTAAATTCCATCTGCCACTTATCTGCATTTGAGCATCCCGTCTATATCTTCCTGTAGCCCAAGACACTCAACCTCACCCGGCCAGTCTTTGTGTCACCCGCAAACTTACTAATCCTACGCCCCACATAGTCATCTATATGTCGTTTATAAAAATGATGAATAACAAGGGACCCAGCACAGATCCCTGTGGTACGCCACTGGACACTGGCTTCCAGTCACTAAAGCATCCTTCTGTCATCACCCTCTGCCTCCTACAACTAATCCAATTTTGAATCCACCTTGTCAAATTACCCTGTATCCCATGTGCATTTGCCTTCTTTAAAAGTCTCCTATGTGGGACCTTGTCAAAGGCTTTGCTGAAATCCATATAAACTACATCAACTGCACTACCCTCATCCACACACCTGGTCACCTCCTCAAAAAATTCAATCAAATTTGTTAGGCATGACCTCCCTCTGACAAAACCATGCTGACTATCCCTGATCAAACCTTGCCTCTCCAAGTGGAGATAGATTCTCTCCTTCAGAATTTTCTCCAATAGTTTCCCTACCACTGATGTGAGACTCACTGGTCTGTAGTCCCTGGCTTATCTCTACAACCCTTCTTAAATAGCAGAACCACAATTGCTGTTTGTTAAAAACAAACACACCTGGAAAAACTCAGCAGGTCTGGCAGCATCTGTGGAGAGGAACACAGTTAACGTTTCGAGTCCGAATGACCCTTCAACGGATCTAAGTAAAAATAGAAGAGAGGTGAAATATAACTATTTCTATTTTTACTTAGTTCTGTTGAAGGGTCATTCGGACTCAAAACGTTAACTGTGTTCCTCTCTGCAGATGCTGCCAGACCTGCTGAGTTTTTCCAGGTACTTTTGTTTTTGTTTTGGATTTCCAGCATCCGCAGTTTTTTGCTTTTATCCAGCTGTTCACCAGTCCTCTGGCACCTCCCCTGTGGCCAGAGAGGAATTAAAAATTTGGGTGCGAGCCCTTGCGATCTCCTCCCTTGCCTCCCTCAGCAGTCTGGGACACAAATCATCTGGACCTGGAAATTTGCCCACTTTTAAGACTGCCAACACCTCCAATACCTTGTCACTCCCTATATCAATTTGCTCAAGAACCTCACAGTCCCTCTCCCCGAGTTCCATACCTACATCCTCATTCTCTTGGGTGAAGACGGATGTGAAGTATTCTTTCAACACTCTACCGATGCCCTCTGGTTCCACCCGTAGATTGCCCCCTTGGTCCCTAATGGGCCCTACTGTTTCCCTGGTTATCCTCTTCCCATTGATATACTTGTAGATTATCTTGGGATTTTCCCTACTTTTACCAGCCAGAGCTTTCTCATATCCCCTCTTTGCTCTCCTAATTGCTTTCTTAAGCTCCACCCTGCACTTTCTGTACTCCACTAATGCCTCTGCTGATTTGCTCCCCTTGTACCTGCTAAAAGCCTCTCTTTTCCTTCTCGTCCTACCCTGAATATCCGGTCATCCATGGTTCTCTGGGCTTGTTACTCCTTCCTATCACCCTAGAGGGAACATGTTGAGCCTGTACCCTCTCCATTTCCTTTTTGAACGCCCCCCCCACTGCTCTTCTGTAGATTTCCCCACAAGTAGCTGTTCCCAGTCTACTTTGGCCAGATCCTGCCTTAGATTACTAAAATCCGCTCTCCCCCAGTCCAAAACATTTATTTGCAACTTGTCTATTTCTTCGTCCATAACAATGCTGAGTCTGTGCCCCATGTTCTGGATCCCCCAGCTGGGAAAAACAACCTCTGTGTCTACCCTGTCAAGCCTGTTCAAAGTCTTTCACTGAAACAAAAGCAAAATGCTGCAGATGCTGAAAATCTGAAATAACAACATGAAATGCTGGAAACACTCAGTAGGCCAGGCAGCATCTTTGGAGAGAAACAAAGTTAATGTTTCAGGTCGATGATGATCATCGAACTGCTGAGTATTTCCAGCATTCTCTTCGGTATCTTGTATTCTTCAATGAGATCTCATTCTTCTAAACTGCAGAGAATATAGGCCCAATTTACTCACTCTCTCATTGGACAACCACCTCATCCCAGGAACTGATCAAGTGAACCTTTGCTGTACTATCTCCAATGCAAATATATGCTTCCTTAAATTTGGAAAAAAGAAGCTGTGTACATTACTCCATGTGTGGTCTCACTAAAGCTCTATACAATTGTAGCAAGATGCCCTTACTCTGGTACTCCAGTCCCCTTGAAGTAAAGGCCAACATGCCATTTGCCTTCCTAATTGCTTGTATCTTCATGCTAACTTGCTTTGTTCCTTGTATGAGTACACCCAAGTCTCTCTCAACATTAAGATTTAAGTTTCATGCAAGAACATAAGAAATTGGAGCAGGAGTAGACTATTCAGCCTATCGAGCCTTATCCGCCATCTAGTATAATCATGGCTGTTCTTGGATTTCAACTCCACTTTTCCGCCCAGTCCCCATATCCCTTCATTCCCTGAGTGACCAAAAGTCTGTCTATCCCAGACTTAAATATATTCATGCATGGAGAATTCCAAAGATTCACAGATTTGAGTGAAGTAATTTCTCCTCATCTCAGTCCTAAATGATTGACCCTTTATCCTGAGGCTATACCCTGTGTTTTAGATTCCCTGACCAGTGGAAACAATCTCTCAGATCTACCATATCGAGCCCCTTTAGATTCTTGTATGTTTCAATGAGATCATCTCTCATTTTTCTAAACTTCAAGAGAAGATAGGATCAATTTAGTCAGCCTTTCATCATAGGTCAACCCCTTCATCCCAGGGACCAATTTAGTGAACCTTTACTGTACCATTTCAAATGCAAACCCACAGCAATTAGGGATGGACAATAAATGCTGGCATAGCCAGGGACACCCACATCCCATGAACTAACTAAAAAAAATATATAGATCATATCCACCCTGAGGTGCTTCAAAACAATCAAGGAACATTACAGACATTTCAAAATGCTCATAAGTCAGACAGTGCAATGGGATTTAAGTTTTTTTACAAAGATCATGTTGCACTCTGAGGTGCTTCAATACAGTTGTGATACATGTAATATTCACTGCATACATTCAATGTGAGTTATACAGCCTGAGGGGTCTATCCAATTCCCAGCCCCTCGGTGCACTATGGCTGAAAGGCCTTAGACCGCAACCTTTCCCCATTGCGCCTTAGCGGCGGCTGACCAAGCTTTAGTGCATCCCTTGGTGACCAGCCCTAACCCTCCTTCCAACTGCAGCCCAGATACTCAAATCTGCTCTTCTTTTATAATAATTTAACTCAGACTTGTCAAAACATATTTCCTGTTGTTCCAATGTCCTTTCGGTTGATTCCACGCAAAATCTAGATAAATGTCTTCAGTTCCTGCTTGTTGAAACCATACAGGTTTTCCATGGAAGATGTATCCAGATGAATATTATCAGAGATAAAAACAAAAAACTACTGTGGATGCTGGAAATCCAAAACAAAAACAGAATTGCCTCGAAAAACTCAGCAGGTCTGGCAGCATCGGTGGAGAAGAAAAGAGTCGACGTTTCGAGTCCACATGACCCTTCAACAGAACTGTTGAAGTGAACAGTTCTGTTGAAGGGTCATGTGGACTCGAAACGTCGACTCTTTTCTTCTCCACCGATGCTGCCAGACCTGCTGAGTTTTTCCAGGTAATTCTGTTTTTGTTTTGAATATTATCAGCTCTCATTGTATGAGCAATTCTCCTGCTGTTTGAGGTGGCACAGTAACAGTTCTTAGCTCCAAAGTTAATGAGGGTTTGAATGACCCTATTTCAGTACTATTGCCTGTGGTGCAGACCATAGTTGCATAATTCCTTGAGTGTATTGTATTGATGATATGTCCTTTGTGCCATTGTATTGGGTAATCAGACTTCTTGACTGAATTAGTTGATGGCAGATAATGGCATTTCCCTGTACCATTGTTCCCTGATAGCAATCAGTCAATGCCCAAACTCTTTTGATGTGTGTCTTTTTTTTTAACTAAACATCCAAATTAACCCCTTGCTGCTCAGCCCTGTACTGCGGACTGCAGCTTATCTTTTTGTAATTTACAGTTCCAATCATTAGGTCAAAACATGTCCGTGGGTTTGAAATTATGTTCCATAAATTTCCCAGCTGGAGGAGATTCCAATCATAAGACCATAAGACGAAGGAGCAGAAGTTGGCCATTTAGCCCAAGTCTGCTGTGCCATTCGATGAGATCATGGCTGATCTGATAATCCTCAATCCCATTTTCCTGCCCTTTCCCCATAGCCCTTGATTCCCTTAGTGATTAAAAATCTGTCTATCTCAGCCTTGAATATACATAACGACCCAGCCTCTATAGCCCTCTGCAGTAAAGAATTCCACAGATTCACTACTCTCTGAGAGAAGAAATTCCTTCTCATTTCTGTCTTAAATGGGTGACCCCTTACTCTGAGATTATGCCCTCTGGTCCTACAAGAGGAAACAACCTCTCAGCATTTACTCTGTCAAGGCCGGTAAGAATCCTATATGTTTCGATAAGGTTGCCCCTCACTCCTCCAAACTCAAATGAGCACAGGCCCAACTCACTCAACCTTCTTCATAAGAAAATCCCTCCATACCCAGGACCAACCTCTCTGGACCACCTCCAATGCTTGCACATCCCTCCCTAGACAAGGGGACCAAAATTGTTCACAGCACTCTAGGTGCGGTCCAGCCCTGCACTATTCTAGCAAGAGCTCCCCATTTTTACACTCCTCTTAAAACAAAGGCCAACATTCCATTTGCCCTCCCCATTACCCGCTGAACCTGCAGGCTAGCCCTCTGTGATTCATGCATGAGGACCCCCAAATCCCTCTGTGCTGCAGCTTTCTGCAGTCCTTTCTCCATTTAAATGATATTCAGCTCCTCTATTCTTCCTGCCAAAGTACATAACGTCAAATTTTCCCACATTATATTCCATGTGCCAAGTTTTTGCTCACTCACTTAACCTGTCTATATCCCTCTATAGACTCTTTGAGTCATCCTCACCACTTGCCTTCCCATCTATTTTTGTGCCATCCACAAACTTGGTGATAGTATATCCACTTCCCTCATCCAAGGCATTAATATATATGGTAAATAATTGTGGCCCCAGCACTGATCCTTGTGGCACTCCGCTAGTTACAGGTTGCCATCCTGAAAATGTCCCCCTTATCCCAACTCTCTGTCTTTTATTAGTTAGCCAATCCTCTATCCATGCAAATACCCCTGCAACACCATGGGCTCTTACTAAGCAGCCTTATGTGCGGTATCTTATTGAATGCTTTTTGGAAATCCAAATATATTACATCTACTGGTTCTGCTTTATCTATCTTGCTTTGTTACCTTCTCGAAGAATTCTAATAAATTTGTCAGGCATGATTTCCCCATCATGAAGCGATGATGACTCTGCTTGATTATATTATGTATTTCTAAATGGTCTGCTATTACACCCTTTATAATAGACTCTTAACATTTTCCCAGTGACAGATGTTAAGCTAACTGGCCTGTAGTTATCTGTTTTTGTCTCCCTTTTTAAATAAGGCTGTTACATCCTACAAATTGTAGCAAGACTTCATTATTCCTATACTCTAATGCCCTTCTAATAATCTGCTTTTCTATTAAAAGTGAGTATCCTCACATTTCCCCACATTATACTCCATCTGCCACCTCCCCCATTTATCTAACCTGTCTATACAGCCTCTTTATCTCATCCTCGCACCTTACATTCCCAACTAGCTTTGTATCATCAGCAAACCTGGATACTTGACATTTGGTCTCTTTGTCTAAGTTACTAAATACAGATTGTAAATAGCTGAGGCCTCAACACTGATCTATACTGTAATTTGAAAATGCCCTGCCACCTGAAAATGCCGAATTTATCCCCACTCTTTGCTTCCTGTCCATGAAACAACCTCTGTACATGCTAATACAATATATCCAACTCCATGAGCCCTTATCTTGTGTATTAACCTTTTGTGTGGCAGCTTATCTAATGCCTTTTGGAAATCCAAATATACCGCATCTACTCGTTCTCCTTTATCTACTCTACTTGTAAGATCCTCAAAATACTTTTATAAATTTGTCAAGCATGATTTCTCTTTCTGACCATACCATGATTTTCAAAGTACATAGTTAAGACATCCTTAATAATAAATTCTAGCATTTTCCTAATGTCTGATGTCAGGCTAACTGGCTTGAATTTCCCTGTTTTCTCTTCCTCCATTCCTGAATAGCGTCGTTACATTTGCTAACTTGTAATTCATTGGGATTATTACAGAATCTAGGGAATTTTGAAAATCATAACCAGCACATCCGCTATCTCTGCAGCTATCTTTTTTTAAAACTCTAGGATGTTGGTCATCAGTCCTGGAGAATTTGTCGGATTTTAGTCCTTTAAGTTTCTCCAATGCATTTTCTCTGCTGTTATTAATTATCTTAATTTCCTCATTCTTATTAGCCTTTTGGTTACCTTTATTTCTGATATATAACTTGTTTTCTGCTGTGAAGACAGGTACAAAATATATGTTCAGTGTCTCTGCCATTTCCTCACTCCTCATGATAATTGTTCCTGTCCCTGTCTCCAAGAAACCAACTTTTACTTCACTCTTTTTAAATAATTGTAAATGCTCTTACAATTTGTTTTATATTCCTGGCTAGTCTATTCTCTTTTTTTCCCCTTTTTATCAACTTTTTGGCGGCCCTTTGCTGTTTCCTAAAACCCCCAACTCCCATTGCTCATGCTTAGTACTATTTTTTGCAACAGTAAAAGCCTCTTATTTTAATCTAATACCACCTTTAACTTCATTAATAAGCCAGTGATGTGTCTTTGTTGCTGAGTTTTTGTTTTTTAATGCAATGTATTTTTGTTGAACATTTTGAATTTTTTTTTAAACGTTTCCCACTTTATTTATTGCTACACCTTTTGGTCTATTTACCCAATCAACCTGAGCCAGCTGACTCCACATACCTATGTAATTGGCTTTAAGATTCTTGTTTGGGACTGGAGTATGTTGCTTTCACACTTAGTATGGAATTTAATTATATTATGATTGACATCGCAGTTTACATCGAGTAAAATTTTAATTCAAATATAAAATCTCTGATTTTGATTACTTAATCTAACATCAATGGGAAAAAGTGTCTATTGAAACTTAAAAGAGCAATATACAGTAGAATGATTGGTGGATTTTTGTGCGGAAGTGTGCAGAATCTGGCTATGCAACTTGCGCAATTTTGAAACTGATTAGCTTTAGCTGGCGTAAGCTAATAAGTATTTGCAAGGAAGATTAAACAAATAAGATAACAATTTTTGAGACCCTTCTCCCAACATAGGTGAAAGGAGTTCAGGAAGCTAAAATGGAAAGGCAGACATCTGGTTTTAGAATGTTTAAACTTTGTGATTAACCAAAAATATTATGTTATATTGACTAAGAACTCTAGAGTGCAGCCTTGTGATTGAAATAGTTACAACATAATGAGAATTGAAAGACCACTTGCAACATTTTGCCGCCTTTGACTTATATAGCTAATTTTTTATTAACTTTTCTCATTTTTTGAACTTTACATTGGTATTATCATTTCCTGAGGATATAGTGTTAACTTAGTTGTGGTTAGTTAATTAGGCACAGACCAGGTCATCTCAATGCTGTGATGCTTATTGTTCATTGCTGATTAGAGTGTGAAACCTGTGGCTCAAAGAATGGTGTGAGAAGGAAGGTTTTTGATTCATGGGACACTGGCCCCCAGCAGGGAAACTGATTCTTTGGGACCAACTGATCTGGCAAATTGTATAATTAGGGCTTTAAACTAAAAGGGGACATGGCGGTGAGGCGGTTAGGTGAAGCGAGATTTCGAAATCTAAAGAGAAAAATCAAGGCAATAGAGCGATTGGGGTAAAGACAAGCAGAGTGGGACAAGAAGGGAGAGAGAGTTTAATGGTAGCAGGGCATCAATGAGTAAGGTCTATGAAACAGATAATAGTAAAAAATAAAATGAATGTCTCTTATCCGAATGTAAGAAGCATTTGTAATAAGGTTGATGAGCTGGAGGCACAAATAATGATTTAGATATAATCACCATCTTGGAGACATGGTTACAAGGTGATCAAGGTTGGGAAATCAATATTCCAAGGTATACAACATATCAAAAAGACAAGCAAAATAGAAAAGCGGGAGGCATAGACTTCCACAGTAAAGGATGACATAAGTACAGTAGTGAGAAAGGATCTTGGCTCAGAAGGTCATGAAGTAGAATCAGAATGGGATGAGATTAGGAATAACAAGGGTCAGAAAAGGCTGGTGGGATTAGTTTATTGGCCATCTAACAGTAGTCACACTGTTGGACATAGCATTAAGCAAGAAATAATTGGAGCTTGTAACAAAGGCAATGTAATAATGTAATAATTTTGAATAAAAATAAAAATAATGTAATAATTTAATCTCCATATAAGATGAGTTTGTAGAATACTTTCACAGTTTCCTGGAATGATATGTGGTGGAACCAACAAGGGATAAGACTGTTTTAGATCTTGTATTGTTCAATGAGGCAGGGATAATTAATAATCTCATAGTAAAAGATCCACTGGAAAAATGTGATCCTAATAAAAAGTGAATTCCATATTGAATCTGAAAATGAGCCTCTCCTGTCCCAAACAAAAATGTTAAAACTTTAAAAAAAAATCAGTTACATATGTATGAGAGAAGTCCTGGCTAAGATTGATTGAGGAAATAGACAAAAAACGATATGGCAATTAAGAATGAAGTAGGAAACATGGAAAGAAACCATTCAAAATGTTCAACAAAATTGCTTTGCATTGAAACGCAGAAAAACTCTGCAGGAAAGATCCATCCATGGCTTACTAGAGAAGTTAATGAGAGTATTAGATTAAAAGAAGAGGCTTATAATATGACAAGACATAGTAATAAGCCTGAGAATTGGGAATGATTTGGAAACCCGCAAAGGACCACCAAAAAGATAATAAAAAGGGAAAAAAATAGACGATGAGAGTAAACTAGCCAGGAATATAAAAACAAACCCTAAGAGCTTTTAAAGTATATATACAAGGGAGGAGAGTAGCTAAGGTAAGCGTTGGTCCCTAAGAGGCAGAGACAGGAGAAATCATTATGGAGAATGAGGATATGACAGAGATGTATGTCACAGATAGGGAGAGGTGGTGGGATAACTACTCGCCTTTCCCTCGCCTCTCGATTGACCACAACATGGGCTTTTTTTTTGAAAAGTGTTTTAAACCCTTTGAGTGTTGTGACTTTAAAGAATAAATGAACAGGCTTTCTGGTAAGTTTAAATCAAAAGTAAGGATAAACATTTATTTACACAAGACCCTAAAAGTAAATGAAATGAAACACACACTCAGATACACATACACGCAAAAAGATGAGTTCTGGACACGAAACATGTACTTAGATTACTAACAGAATAACACGAAACAAATCAAGTGTTCTTAACCAGTCCTTTACGATGAAAAGCATTGCAGGCCCAAAGGATTCTCTCTCTTGGCTCTTTGAAGTCAATGGAGGTTGGAAGTTTCTGGGTATTTCATATGAAAGTGTGGCTGAGCTTCTGTAGAGAAGAAGTAAGATGTTGCAGGTGAAAAGAAATTAGCCTCTTTCACTGGAAAAACTCAGCAGGTTTGGCAGCATCGGTGGAGGAGAAATCAGTTAACGTTTCGAGTCCTCATGACCCTTCGGCAGAACTGAGTTTAGTTTGGAGAAAGGTGAAATATAAGCTGGTCTAAGGTGGGGGACGGGGGGGAGAGAGAAGTTGAGGGTGGGGTGATTGTGGGGATAAGCAAGCAGTGATAGGAGCAGATAATCAAAAGATGTCACAGACAAAAGGATCAAAGAGGTGTTGAAGGTGGTGATATTATCTAAGAAAAGTGCTAATTAAGAATGGAAGGCAGGATACTCAAGGTACAGCTCTAGTGGGGGTGGGGTGGAAAGACTAACAAAGTTTTAGATTTAAAAATAATGGAAATAGGTGGGAAAAGAAGAATCTGTATAAATTATTGAAAAAAAAGGGAGGGGGGAGAAACGGGGTGGGGATGGGGGGAGGGGGAGTTTAAGATCTAAAGTTGTTGAATTCAATATTCAACCCGGAAGGCTGTAAAGTGCCTAGTCGGAAGATGAGGTGCTATTCCTCCAGTTTGCGTTGGGCTTCACTGGAACAATGCAGCAAGGACAGACATGTTGGCAAGAGAACAGGGTGGAGTGTTAAAATGGCAAGCGACAGGGAGGTTTGGGTCTTTCTTGCGGACAGACCGCAGGTGTTCTGCAAAGCGGTCGCCCAGTTTGCGTTTGGTCTCTCCAATGTAGAGGAGACCGCATTGGGAGCAACGATTGCAGTAGACTAAGTTAGGGGAAATGCAAGTGAAATGCTGCTTCACTTGAAAGGAGTGTTTGGGCCCTTGGACGGTGAGGAGAGAGGAAGTGAAGGGGCAGGTGTTGCATCTTCTGCGTGGGCATGGGGAGGTGCCATAGGTGGGGGTTGAGGAGTAGAGCTGTACCTTGAGTATCCTGCCTTCCATTCTTAATTAGCACTTTTCTTAGATAATATAACCACCTTCAACGCCTCTTTGATCCTTTTGTCTGTGACATCTTTTGATTATCTGCTCCTATCACTGCTTGCTTATCCCCACAATCACACCACCCTCAACTTCTCTCTCCCCCCGCCCCCCCACCTTAGACCAGCTTATATTTCACCTTTCTCCTAACTATACTCAGTTCTGCCGAAGGGTCATGAGGACTCGAAACGTTAACTGATTTCTTCTCCACCGATGCTGCCAGACCTGCTGAGTTTTTCCAGGTAATTCTGTTTTTGTTTTGGATTTCCAGCATCCGCAGTAGCTTTTAGCTTTTTGTTTTTAGCCTCTTTCACTGCCTAAGATGTCTGTTGGAGGCACAGTTTTCCTTTCTTCTTGCTGGGTGATGATCTCCCTGTCCTGCTGGTCCGCAGACTGCCTCGCCTCAACAAGATAGGGAAGTGTTGTTGCAACTGTACAAGGCCTTGGTGAGACCGCATCTGGAGTACTGTGCACAATTTTGGTCCCCTTACTTCAGGAAGGATATAGTTGCATTGGAGGCGGTTCAGAGGTGGTTCACTAGATTGATTCCAGAGATGCGGGGCTTGTCTTATGAGGAAAGATTGAGCAGTTTAGGCCTATACTCAATAGAGTTTAGAAGGATGAGAGGAGATCTAATTGAGGTATATAAGATGCTAAAGGGGATAGACAAAGTAGACGTGGAGCAGATGTTTCCCCTTGTGGGGCATTCTAGAACGAGAGGCCATAGTTTTAGGCTAAGGGGTGGTAGATTTATATCAGAAATGAGGAGGAATTACTTTTCTCAAAGGGTCGTGAATCTGTGGAATTCCCTACCTCAGAGTACAGTGGATGCTGGGAATCTGAATAAATTTAAGGAGGAGATAGACAGATTTTTAATTAATAATGGGTTGAAAGGTTATGGGGAGAGGGCGGGAAATTGGAGTTGAGGCCGAAATGAGATCAGCCATGATCATATTGAATGGCAGGGCAGGCTCGAGGGGCTGAATTGCCTACTCCTGTTCCTAGTTCTTATGTTCTTGCTGAGTTCCTTTGTGGAGTTTTAAGGTGTCAACTACTTCTCCAGCTGGTTTTGGTCATATGATGGTAGTTTCAACGTATCCCATTATCCACATAATGAGCTGAAGTGATTGATACACAGTGGGGAAGCTGATTGATAACCCATCAACATTCCAGTTATGATTAGCTCACTGAAAGCCTTTATTTGATATTCCATCTTCATGGAGCTGATTGGTCTGGTAGCTATTGTCTTTTAAATCACTTCTGTTGAAATGGTGAGGGTCAATCAATTTGCCCCTGGAAAATCCATTTGCATTTTTAATGTACTTCCTAGATATTTTGTTTCTATTTGTCCAGAAACCACAAACAAAGCCACTTGACTTTCTAGAGCTATTCTGAAAGACTATTATTCCATGTTGCTTCCTTTTTAAAAAAATACAAAGTCCAGTTATTCCTCATGTGGGAGAATCTAGAACTAGGGGCCACAACTGAATAAGGGGTTGCTGATTTATAACGGAGATGAGGAGGAATTTCATGTCTCAGAGGGAATCTTTGGAATTCACTACCCCAGAGCACTGTGAAGGATGAGTCATTGAATATATAAAACAGCCAGATTTTTGAACCATAGGGGAGGTAAGGGTTATGGGGAACAGGTAGGAAAGTGAAGTTGAGGCTCAGATCTTATTGAGTGGCAGAGCAGGCTCAAGGGACCCTATGGCCTACTCCTGCTCCTATTTTTTATGTTCTTATAAAAAGAAGGATAGAGTACAAAAGACAAGAAGTTATGCTCAACCTATCTCAGACACTAGTTCAGTGTTAGCTGGCATATTGTGTCCAATTCTGTGCATTGCACTTTAGAAAGAACGTGAAGGGAGGATACAGAAGAGATTTGCTGGAATAGTTTGAGGGGTAAGAGATTACAGTTATGTAGATAAACTGGAGAAGCTTTTTTTTTCTCCTTAGAGCAGAGAGGTTTCAGAGGAGATTTTTTTGTGGTTAAAATTTAGAAGCCTTTAGATAGACTAAGTAAAAAATCCCATTTCCAATGTCTGAAACACAGTCTTAAGGTCATTGGCAAAGAGCCTAAGGCGACATAAGGAAAAATGTTTCATGCACCAAGTAATTAGCACTTGGAATGCATTTCCTGATGGTGGTGGAGACAGATTGAGCAGTAGCTGTCAAAAGGGAAAAAAGCAAAAAACTGCGGATGCTGGAAATCCAAAACAAAAATAAAAATACCTGGAAAAACTCAGCAGGTCTGACAGCATCTGCAGAGAGGAACACAGTTAACGTTTCGAGTCCGTATGACTCTTCAACAGAAGAGTCATACGGACTCGAAACGTTAACTGTGTTCCCCTCTGCAGATGCTGTCAGACCTGCTGAGTTTTTCCAGGTATTTTTATTTTTGCTGTCAAAAGGGAATTGGATATATACTTGGAGAATTGAATTGCAGAGCTACGGGGAAGGAGTCAGGGGAGTGGGTCAAACTAGATTGCCCTTTGAAATAACCGATGCAGACTCAATGGGCTGAATGGCCTCCTTCTGTACTTCATTATTTATAATTCTATGAAGTAGCTTTACACGGGAAGGGAGGGTAAGTATTCAATGGAGTATTTCCCCCTGCTTCTAGTTTCTGACTCAGTACAAACATTTGCACTAGCGGTCACACCTGTTGTCATGGCTGCAGTAGGTACATGATATCAGGGCCACAAAGTAGAATGAGCCTTCCAATAATAATATATCTAAAAAAGCTGCCATTGTAACACTGAGAAATTTATTTCTGCATATAGGTATGAAGTAGATGATACACCATTCTCTGTGCCTGCTACATCTGAAGTTAACGACCTCAGTAAAGTCATCAATAAGCTACTGGAAGCAAAACATGGTGAGTATATGCCATTTGTGAGTGCCAGACAATTGATCCAATTGATATCTGCCAGCTGATACTTTTTAAGATAAGCCAGGTACAAAACATTTTTGTTCCATGAAATAAATTTTCTGAGGACTGCATTCCTTCTAGATTCAAATCTAACCCAAATCTATGGCATGTATGGGTACTTGTGATGAGAATCCTGGGCTTGCTTCCACAGCACAACACAGTCCAGACTGCCATTTCACTGAGATTACAATGATGGATGGTGTGGAAAATGCAAAAGATTGACATTGGTCCAGTATTGGGTGTTCTTTTAATGTTAGCATCATGTAATATAACTAACCAATTCACTGAGTGGCAAACGTAATAGATGGAAAATGTTCACATTTCCAGCACTTACCTGGTCTTCAGTCTTCAGTGCCTTGAGTATGATTGTTTCTTTGAGCTTAAGGGCTAAGGAAGAATTGTAGTTTATGATCAGTAGTCCATTTAAGGGCGGGATGCATGCTATGTATGTCTGTTCTTTGTTTTTTATGTGAAGTGACTAATAAGTGGCATTTTTTGTTCTTGCAGCTAATCACAAGCATGCAGACTTTGATTTCCTCATTAAGGGCCAGTTCCTACGGCTGGCACTGGTTAAGCACATGGAATTGGAAAACATTTCAACGGTAAGTCACCACAAAGCAACTTTCGTGAACATTCATTAATACAGGGCCCTCCATCTCTTGGGCTAGGAGAATACAGCATGTCTTATTTTTGTGAAAATAGCGGGGGAAAAATGTAGTTGGTTGGTGACCAAATTGAAGAAAGCATTAATGTTATCTTTCTATCCTGCACTAGGAAGAGGTGGTTGAGATTGAATATGTAGAACGATACAGTGCTCCTCAGCCGGAAGAGTGCTTGTTCCACGATGATTGGGTCAGTGCAGTGGAGGCACAGGGAGAATGGTAAGAATAGTATTGATCAAAGCCATTTTGCACTGGGACCCCTGAAAATGATGGAAACCTGGTTCAGAAAGCCCATTGATGAAAATGTGAGCAGCATTTTTGAAAAGGGTGTGAGCCAGTGATTGTTCATTTGCCACCAGGGCTTAAAACTTTGTGGAGCAGCTTGGTTATTTGTCATTTTCTTTTTCAAACTGCTTAATGGTTCTACTGGGGTTCTGTCTGGTTCAAGCAATGACTGATCTTTGATCTAACTGATCCATGGCACCTAACATAATAGACTTGTATAACAGCAACAGTGGGGAAACTCACCTTTTTCAATAATACTACTTCATAGTGCCACATGGGCTAAATCCCATCAGTTACTAGTTATCCAGTGTTGATATGGATGTTCTTGGATTGGTGATGATTTAGCTTTTGCCTGCCCCCTTTCCCTCCTTACCTTGCTGCACTCTAGAAACTAATCCTAGACTCAGTTCCTTAAAAGAGTACTGTGTTTATGGAAATGTTTAGGGTGAGAGAAGCGACCTGTATTATTTACATTAGCATGTTCAAGTAAAGCAATGGTGCATGTCAACATCATTCAACGTTCCCTTGTATATTTTCAAGCAAATAAGTTTATCAAGCAGAAAATGCTGGAAATGCTCAGCAGATCTGGCAGCATCTGTGGAAAGAGAAAAACAGTTAACGTTTCAGATTAGTGACCCCTTTGTCAGTTCTGAAATGTTAACTTTGTTTTCTTTCTCCACGGATACTGCCAGACCTGCTGAGGATTTCCAGTATTTTCTGTTTTTATTTCAGACTCCCAGCATCTGCAGTATTTTGCAGTTATAAGTTTATCAAGTGCTTCTGCTTGGAAATAGCTCATTGTCTAGCCTAGAGTAACATAGCAGTATTCAAAGCTTGATGTGGTTATTTTATGCTCTTTCAGGATTCTCACAGGATCGTATGATAAAATTGCTCACATTTGGACTTTAGATGGTCGACCACTCATGGCTCTTTCTGGACACACTGAAGTAGTCAAAGATATAGCGTGGATCAGGAAAGGTGAATGTTTTGATAGTGCAGACTTCTTGATATCTGTAGGGATCATTCTGTAAATTGTAAGATTGTATTTTCTACCACTAGAGGGCGTTTTACAGTATTATGTAGCTCACTGGGCGTCTCTTGTGGCAATAATAGATAATGCAATACAGATTAAGGTGTAAACTGCTTGAATGCAGTTGTTGTTGTCTAGTAATGATAGTTCTATTAAGTCTGTCTGATCTTTGTACAACCTGTTTGGTTGTATATTCGTCTGCAATTTTGAAATTCACCATATGATTGCATCTGAGTAGCTGTCATTAATGCATATTATGGGGTGATTTGTGATATCATCTTTGCATTGGAGTTTGATTTCTCATACCATTGCATCAGCTACTCTAGTTCCCCTGATGTTTTAAAAACAGAGTATATTTTTTGAGAATTCTTCATAATATTTTGAGTTTAGGGTCTGAGAAGTTCACACAAGATTTTGAGTTCCTTACTTATGTACGTACTTTGAAAGTTGAGAGAGTAATAACATTCATCCTTTAGTAAGTTGCTGTTTAGAACATGAACATGCTGAATCTATACCATTTGAATTTCATTCCAAGGCATGCCTGTTATCTTGACCTCGATTGATGCTTTCCTTTTGTAACATATAATGGCCCAGATTTTGTGGTTGCAATGATAGTGAAATCGTCACTGTTCACTGTCACTACTTTATAAAACTGACGAAAACTTCACATCCACACATGAGCAGTTAAATGCAGAAATTCAGAAGTTGCTGTCAGTGGTTACCTGCTCCTCCACAGGGTGTGCTGTTGAAATCCTTGCCGATGGAAATTGTTGGGGGATTTCTCAATTATACTTCTTGGGGTCTGTTAATTTGCTGAGGGCTTCCTGTCGAATTAGTGTGGCCTAAAGAAAACAAGAGAAAGCCACAAGACCCTGGCTGGAGGCGAGGACACAGTTGATTTTATTATTGTTGCAACGAGAGATGTGGACTACACCAGAGTCACATCTATCGAATACAAGCATGTGTCCAGTTTTCATAGTAAGACAGTTTCATTCATTGCTATGGCTAACAACACAGCGGAGATAGTAAACAATACGTGGAGATTACTTCCCATTTCATATTAACGATTGTACACCGTCAAGTTCATGTTACTGTGCAGCTGGAGGTAAACTCTGATCAGTATTTATAGCTGGTTAAACAATTGGAGGTGAACTCCGATGAACATTGATAGTCTACTATTGTCTACTTACATGCATCCATCCCTCTTTAACTGCCCTCCTGTAACAAGGTTATGGGTGTTCACAATGCCCAGACAATTCCGATTATTTTAAATACACAAAATACACATATGGCCCACGTCAACGCTTGTCCCTATCTTACACAGATTTACATTATTAACTAGCTCAGCCTATTACCTTTGTTCTCAGCTGACCCCAATTGGCTCACGAGCGGCAGGGGTCCAAGCTCCAGCACCAAGGAGTTGTCCCTACATACCTTTTCCTCTAGGTAATGTCGGGGGGGACCACCACACAGCCAAGGAACCATCTGCCCTCACTGAAAATTCCCCACAACAGAAATCAATTAGAAATGAATGAATTGAAGTGAACTTCCACTTTTTATGCTGCTATTCTTGCTGTAAAAGCAATTGAAACGGTTATGCCTTGATGAATCAGGTGTAACTGGATGTTTTACAACATGCTAAGTCATAATTACTGTCAAATGACATCTCTGGCACTGGAAAACTAATTTTATATTTGTGGAATGTAAAATTTTTCCATGATGCAAATTTAATAGCTTTTTGAAATAATTTTTTTAAGTTTATGATATTTCAGAATTGTACCTTAATCCCATAAATATGTCTCCATGTTTATTTTGCTTTCTGTAAAATTACAAAACATGAATGATCAAACCTATTTATTTCTTCCTGGTTTGCTGTCTGTGAGCATTCTTCAATGTGATTGGCTATTTAGCCTACTTGATGACATCACTATTATTGGTTGCAAGAGGTATCCCCTATAGCTGGCCTTAGAATCAAATTAACCTTGGGAAAGGTGAAATCTATGCCACAGAGCTTTCTAAATACTTTTGTGTAGCTTCCTTTGAGGTAATTGGCGAGCTTCATCACTTTGCTGCAGACCACAAAATCTAGGTAAATGTGAAGGGGGTGACCATAATTCAGGAAATAACCTCAGTGGATTGTTCCACTAAAAGATTATCAGGAATCTACGTTAAAATTAAAGCAATTAAAATTGAAAACAAACATTAGAGATTAGAAAGATTTTATAAAGGATCTATTTTCTCTCAGAATTAAAGTTTTTTTTTATTCTTTCACGGAATGTGGGCATTGCTGGCAAGGCCAGCACTTGTCCATTCTTAATTGCCCTCGAAGTGTGTGTCTTGCTAGGCCATTTCAGAGGGCAGTTCAGAGTCAACTACATTGCTGGGGATCTGGAGTCACATGTAGGCCAGACCAGATAAGGACAGCAGATTTCTTTCCCTAAAGGACATTAGTGAAGCAGATGGGGTTTTTACTACAATCGATGATAGTTTCATGGTCACCATCACTGTTTCTGGTAATTCAAATTAAAATTCCCCTATTTTTGGGCACAGTCATTTTCCTTCTCTACTTACCTAGTTTGACTTTTACATTCACTTAAGACTTGGCCACATGTTCACCATTCCTTGGTAATGTACGGAGTATAATGTGGGAAAATTTGAAGTTGTCACTTTGGCAGGAAGAATAAAAAAGCAAAGTATTACTTAAATGGAGAATGACTACAGAATTCCGATGTGCAGAGGGACCTAGGTGTTCTAGTGCATGAGTCGCAAAAAGTTAGTATGTAGTTACAGCAATAATTAAGAAGGCTAATGGAATGCTATCCTTTATTACGAGAAGAATTGTACATAAAAGTAAGGATGTTATGTTTCAGTTATAAAGGGCATTGGTGAGACCACATCTTGAGTACTGTGTGTAGCTTTGGTCTCCTTATTTAAGGAAGGATATAATGCATTTAAGGTGGTTCAGAGGAGGTTTACTAGATTGATACCTGGAATGAGCAGGTTATCTTATGAGGAAAGGTTGGACAGACTGGGCTTATTTCTACTGGAGTTTAGATGAGTGAGGGGTAACTTGATTGATGTATATAAGATCCTGAGTAGTCTTGACCAAGATGGACATGGAAAGGATGTTTCCTCTTGTGGGTGAGGCCAGACTAGGGGGCACTGTTTTAAAAATAGGGGTCGCCCTTTTAGGACAGAGATGAGGAGAATTTTTTTTCTCGGAGGGTTGTGCAACTTTGGAACTCTCTGCCCCAGAAAGTAGTGGAGGCGGGCCATTGAATATTTTTAAGGCAAGGTAGATAGATTCTTGTTAGGCAAGGGAATCAAAGGTTATCGGGGGTAGATGGGAATGTGGAATTCAAAACACAAATGGATCAACCATGATCTTTTTGAATGGCAGAGCAGGCTTGAGGGGCTGAATTACCTGCTGCTGCTCCTATTTTGTATGTTTGTATGGAAAAATGTGTTTGTGCTTTCATGTGCTGTCTATTTGCTTTATAAATGTGATGTATGGCTTTATTTAACTAAGTGCTGTTTCTATTAGTTGGTCCCTGCAACTTGCTGCTCAGTGCCTCTCAAGATCAGAGTGTTATTTTGTGGGAATGGAACTCTGAAAAGAACAAAGTGAAAGCATTGCACTGCTGTCGAGGACATGCTGCGAGTGTAGAGTCAATTGCTGTGGACAACACCAAAACAAAAGTGAGTGCTTAATTGTGAGATTTTAGCTGTGTATATAAATGACTTGGTGATGTTATCTATCTAGATCTGCAGATTAACACTTTTATCTGGTTTAGTAGTTTAGATAATCCTATTCATGGGCACCATTAAAGGCCAGCAGATTGGGAAGAACAGAATAAGCCAAAAAAAGTGGATGTATTTCATCTCTTGTGCACTGCAACAAACTGAGAAACTCTGGTTTCGTTATTGCAGTGTTTTCTATTTGTTTTTTTGTCAATCTTTTCCTGCCTATAGTAGTAACTAATGACAATCCAGTTATTTACTCTTAAACTTTTAGCAGTGTTGTTCTGAGAACCTTGTTAGGAGGTACTCCAGAACACTCAAGAATTGACTTCTTCCAACTTCCACCCCACAACCAGTGTGTGTACCATCTACAAGATACACTGCAGAAACTCACCAAGGCTCCTAAGGCAGCACCTTCCAAACCCATAACCACTACCATCTAGAAGGACAAGGGAGCAGATACATGGGAACACCACCTGGAAGTTCCCTTCCAAGCCTCTTACCATCCTGACTTGGAAATATATCACCATTCATTCACTGTCACTGGAAGTGCGCTCTGGTGAACAAGTAAAACATCAGTCACCTGTATCCAGTTTAAAACAAATGAATGTCATGCTCATCCTTGGGCCACCATTATTGTGCAGTAGATTGATCATGCTGACTCTAATAGTGGTAACTATAGCACTGGTTGTGCATTGACAACAATGCTATGACATGTAGTACTTAAAGTTATTGAACATATTGTCAGCTCCCAAACACGTGCCTGTCTTATTTGCAGTGTTTGCATTTTTCCAATTAGGTTTCCATCCCTGAAGTAGCTCTAAGCTAAATCAAAAATAATACCTTCTGTGACTATGACACGGTGGTATTTATTCCTCTCCCTCCTTCACCAGACTGTAACCCTTGACAATCATAGGATAGTTCAGCACAGAGGGAGCCTATATGGCCCATCAAATCTGTGTTGGCTTTCAGAGCAATCCACCTTGACCCACTCACCCCTCTTGCAATTATATGTTCCTTTGGTATTTATCCAATTTCCTTTTGAATCTGTACCCACCATTGTATCAGGCAGTGCATTCCAAATCCTAACCACTCTACATAAAAAAAGTTTTTAAAATATTGAATCTGGTTCTTTTACCAATTACCTAAAATATATGCCCTTTCATTAGTGAACTTTCAGCCACTGGAAATAGTTTCTCTTTATTTACTTTATCTAAATCCTTAGGATTAAGATGAGACATTTCATAAGTGTGAAATGCTGCAATACCCAGAGGGCTGTGGATGCTCCATCATTGAGTATATTCAAGATTTGAGATCAACAGTTTTTTGGACACTAAGAAAATTGAGGATAAGGCAGGAATGTGAAGTTGAGATAGAAGGTCAGCCATAATTTTATTGAATGAGGGAACAGTCTCGAGTGAAGTTATGGCTTCCAATTTTCTAATTCTTATGTTCTTGTTAAATGCATGGCACAGTGCAGTGGGCAACCTTTGTCACTCAGTTTAATCAAGGGCCATTTTTGATCTTGAAAAGATGATATCCAAACATTAGCTACAACTTATACAGCTAGTAAATACAAGATAACTCAGACCAAATACTGTCTTGTAAATTGTTACAAAATATACCAAAGGAATGGTATAACCAATTACATAGATAATTGATTACATTACAACTCAGAATGGGGGAAAAGAAGAGATTTGTACATAGGTAAGATTTGTTTATAGGGAATTGGAGATTTCAATTGTAAAGCATTAATGCTAATAGTAAGTTTTAAACAGAACAGCTGATTCCCAAATCTTTAACCAGTTACAGACAAGTTGCAAAAATATATTTTCTCACACTTAAACAGTGTTTTCACAGTTAAGTACCCCTCCCCATAAAGCAGCTA
Source organism: Cetorhinus maximus (assembly GCF_964194155.1). Classification (NCBI taxonomy): domain Eukaryota; kingdom Metazoa; phylum Chordata; class Chondrichthyes; order Lamniformes; family Cetorhinidae; genus Cetorhinus; species Cetorhinus maximus. The sequence continues at coordinate 29,118,865 of NC_135889.1, forward strand.
CAATAGTATGTTTATTGACAACTTAGCCCCAGTAAAAGGTGTGAAGAAAACATGTCAAAAGGTGCACAATTTTTGCATCAATACATCAGATATTTAGACAAGTTATGGTAAGATTGGTATTGCATGTAGGACTGTACTTTTTGCTGAGCTCTGCCTTGCTTTTGCCCAACTCATTATGTAGCTTTGCCTTTAACCAGCCCATCTCATCCAGCAGGCTCTGTATCTGTCAGCTCTATCTCGTACATGGACTTGTTGCCAGTCAGCTCACATATTCTTACCTCTTCATTCTTGGAGATCTTTTGCTGCAACTCTTACATTCCAGTCAGTGCACCTTGTAGATGTAGAAGGTTAGGTTCGGGTTCACTCATCTTTCTCCTAAATGTGGGTGATCCGGGTGGCGCTCAGAGGTATTTGGGCTGCTAGGGCTGGAGCAGTTGATATGCTGACAAATACTTAGGGCCCCTGCTTTTCTATTAATAACCTTGACTTGGGTGTACAGGGCACAATTTCAAAAATTGCAGTTGGCTTAAAAGTTAGAAGTATTGTGTACTCTGAAGAGGATGGTGATTGACTTCACGAGAACATAGGCTGGTGGAATGGGTGGACATGTGGCAGATGAAATTTAATGCAGAGAAGTGTGAAGTTTTTTTTTTATTTGTTCATGGGCGTCGCTATCCAGGCCAGCATTTATTACCCATCCCTAGTTGCCCTAGTTCAAAGGGCATTTAAGAGTCAGCCACATTGCTGTGGGTCTGGAGTCACGTGTAGGCCAGACCAGGTAAGGATAGCAAATTTCCTACCCCCCTAAAGGGCATTAGTGAACCAGATGGGTTTTTACAACAACCGACAATGGTTTCATGGTCATCATTAGACTTTTAATTCCAATTTTTTAATTGAATTCAAATTCCACCATCTGCCATGTTGGGATTTGAACCTGGGTCCTTAGAGTATTACCCTGGGTCTCTGGATTGCTAGTCCATTATGCCATTGCCTCCCTCCAAGTGATACATTTTGGTAGGAAGAATGAGGAGAGGCAATATAAAATGAAGGATACAGAGGGACCTGGTGGTATATCTGCACAGAGAAGGTTGAGAACTGGTTAAAAAGGCATATGGGATCCTGGGCTTTATACAAGACATAGAATACAAAAGCAAGGAAGTTATCATGAGCTTTTATAATACCCTAATTCGGCTCAACAGGAGTATTGTGCCTATTTCTGGGCACCGCTCTTTACGAAGGATATGAAGGCAGAAGGAGCTTGCAGAAAAGATTTATGAGAATGTTTCCAGTTATGTGGATAGATTGGAGAAACTGGGCTTTTTCTTCTTGGATAAGGGAAAGTTGAGAGGAGATTTGATAGAGGTGTTCAAAATCATAAGGGGTCTAATGAGAGTATTTACTAGTGAGGGTAGATGGAGGGAAAACTGTTCCTGTTGGTGGAAGGATTGAAAACCAGGGGGCACAGGTAATTGGAAAACGAAGTAACGACAACATAAGGAAAAACTTTTTTATGCAGCCAGTGGTTAGGATCTGCAGTGCAGTGCCTGAGAGTACGATAGAGACAGATTCAGTTGTGCATTTCAAAAGGGAATTGGATTAGAACTTGAAGAGAGAAAACTTTCAGGGCTACAGGGAAAGGGTGGGGAAGTGGGACTAGCTGAGTTACAGAAACGACTGGCTGGATGGCCACCTCCTTTGTTGTAACCATCCCCACAAATCGCAGGTAATTATCTTGTTTAATAATAGATCAGTTTCTTACCAATCCATTAGCACCTGTGCTGTCAAATCCCTTTTATTTAATGTTGGTCACACCATCGTCCTCCACTGCATTTGCTCCGTTGTTCAGGTTTGCCGGATTGTTCTTAGCACCACCTTTGCTTCCTGCTCTGTACTATCGCCCCCAGATATCCTCAGAGACCGGTCTGGAAGTATCTTCTTCCTTTTCTACATACTGCTGATTGCCAATATTATCCCTGGGTATGGGAGCAGCTTCCACATGTACACTGATGACACCCAACTTTACATCTCCACCATTGCCTATGTTCCCTGTACTATTGGTAAATCTTTGAGTGATACTTTGAATTAAACTTGGGAAGGTACTTGAGAGCTATCACTATCCAACCAGGATTCAAGTGCACCCAATATGGTGGGATGTTGAGTTTTTAATAAGGGTTGAAGATGGGATATAACAATACAAGTTATACAGCAAAAACATGTGACCGTGGAAAATTGTGAATACCGGTTCAGACTGGGCAGGATGGCTGGCATGCACAAACAGCTCTCTCTTCCTTCTTCCACTTCTCTTCTCGGTGCTGAGGGGCGGAATTTTATGCCAGTGGAATGTTACGGTCCTGCCGAAGTCAATGGATGTTTGGACGACTCGCCGCATTTTACGCCCTTGCCCCCGCCGCAATGGGACCGTAAAATTCCACCCCAGGTCTTTTTGATTTCTTGAACCCCTTGAGGGAGTGTTTGACCAGAGCCTGTCTTCAGAGTCCATGTCCACAGTACTGAGCTTTCCAAAAGCCTTTTACTTTGTACCCTTTTAAGAGTGGATACCTGAATGGATTATTGGTCTGATAAAGAGTTACTTTATTTCAAAACACCTTATCAGGCGTGGAGTTCTTTGCCTAAACTTTGGGTTGACAATCTCACCTTTGATATCATTCACCTGCCATTAGCTTCTTGAGACTTTGAATGTGCCATTGGCAGTTATCAATCACACTTCATCGTTTTCCTTATCACATCTCAAGTTGTTCTTCCCAGATTAGTTCCATCCTCCCAGTGGCTGAGGAAATCCTCCCAGAGACGCAGTGTGGCTTCAGACCTCCCAGAGGAGCCTCCAACACGGTCTTTGCTGCCTGACAAATCCAAGAAAAAAGCCAAGAACAACATCCAAAGCGTTTGACTCGGTAAATTGTGAGGCTTCATGGATCGTGCTCCATGATTTGGAAATTTGGAATGTCCAAGAAACTTGATCACAATCCTGCAGTTGCTTTGTGATAAAATGTCTGCAGCTGTTTTAAGTGGGAGATCTAAAACAGACACCTTCAAAATCTGGACTGGTGTCAAGCAAGGCTATGTGATAGCCCCCATCCTATTTACAATCTACCTGACAGTGGCTATTCACTTCAGCAAAGATTAACTGCCCTGTGGTATCGGTATTAAACACTGTCTAGACGGAAAATTCTTTAACCTCACAATTGCCTCTGTGCCAAAACTAAATTGACCATCATAGATAATCATACATGATTACTGTTTGTGGATGACTGCAGTGTCGTTGCCTACTCTGCGCCAGGTTTGCAAGCCACGCTCAATCCCTTCAATTCTGCATACAAGAAACTTGGCCTGCCCTTGAATGTTGCCAAAACAAAACTCATATATCAACCCACACCTGGTCAGCTAAATATTCCACCTCCCACATATATTGATAAGGGAATAATCTGGAATATGTTAGCACTTCCCATACCTTGGCAACCACTTTTCTCCATCTTCACCCAAGAGAGTGAGGATGAAGGTATCGAACTCTGGGAGGGAGACTGCGAGGTTCTTGAGCAAATTGATATAGGGAGTGACAAGGTATTGGAGGTGTTGGCAGGCTTAAAAGTGGACAAATCTCCAGGTCCGGATGATTTGTGTCCCAGACTGCAGAGGGAGGCAAGGGAGGAGATCGCAAGGGCTCTGACTCAAATTTTTAACTCCTCTCTGGCCACGGGGAGGTGCCATAGAACCGTAGAAAAGTTACAGCACAGAAGGAGGCCATTCGGCCCATCTTGTCCATGCCAGCCCAAGGACACCCAGGTGCCCTTTCTAATCCCACCTTCCTGCACCCAGCCCATAGCCCTGCAGCTTACAGCACTTAAGGTGCAGATCCAGGTACTTTTTAAAAGAGTTTAGAGTTTCTGCCTCTACCACCAACTTGGGCAGCAAATTCCAGATACCCACTACCCTCTGCGTAAAAAAGTTCCTCCTCATGTCCCCCCTACACCTTCTGCCACTTATTGAATCTATGTTCCCTGGTTCTATAATTCTCCACCAAGGGAAACAATTTTATCCTGTCCGCTCTATCTATTCCCCTCATAATTTTGTACACCTCAATCAAGTCACCTCTCAGCCTCCTTTGTTCTAAGGAAAATAACCCCAACCCATCCAATCTCTCCTCGTAGCTACACTTTTCTAACCCTGGCAACATTCTTGTAAACCTCCTCTGCACTCTCTCCAGAGCTATTACGTCCTTCCTATAATGTGGTGACCAGAACTGCACACAATACTCCAGTTGTGGCCTCACCAGTGTTTTATACAATTCCAACATTATATCCTTACTTTTATATTCTATATCTCTGCCAGTGAAGGAGAGCATTCCATATGCCTTCTTTATAACCTTGTCTACTTGAACTGCTGCCTTCAGAAACCTGTGTACTTGTACGCCAAGATCTCTCACTTCATCTACCCCTCTTAGTATATTCCCATTTATTGTGTAATCCCTTTAACTGTTTGACCTCCCTAAATGTATGACCTCACACTACTCGGCCAATCTTCGTGTCATCTGCAAATTTCCCAATCGTCCCCCCTACGTTCACGTCCAAATCGTTAATATATAACACAAACAGCGAGGGTCCCAACACCGAGCCCTGTGGAACACCACTTGAGACAACTTTCCATTCGCAAGGGCATCCATCGACCATTACCCTTTGTTTCCTGTTACAAAGCCAATCTTTTATCCAGTTTGCCACATTACCTTGAATCCCATGGGCTTTTACTTTCCTGACCAATCTGCCATGTGGGACCTTGTCAAATGCCTTGCTAAAATCCATGTACACAACATCCACTGCACTACCTTCACCAACCCTTCTTGTCACTTCCTCAAAGAATTCAATCAAATTTGTGAGGCAAGACCTTCCTTTAACAAATCCATGCTGACCATCCCTGATTAGTCCATGCATTTCCACATGACAGTTAACCCTATCTCTCAGGGTTGATTCTACTAATTTGCTCACCACCGATGTAAGACTAACTGGCCTATAATTGTTTGGCATTTCCTTTGATCCCTTTTTAAACAATGGAACTACATTTGCATTTCTCCAGTCCTCCGGTACCTCCCCTGTATCTAGTGAAGATTAGAAATTCATCCTCAGAGCATCTGCTATCTCCTCCCTGACTTCCTTCAGCAGGTTCGGAAACAATTCATCTGGCCCTGGTGACTTATCAACTTTCAAGGATTTCAACCCTTCGAGTACTTCCTCTCTCTTTATGATTATCCCGTCCAATATCTCGCAGTGTTCTTCCTGGACTACTATATCTATATCCTCTCTTTCCTTTGTAAACACAGAGACAAAATATTAATTCAAAACCCTTCCCACAGCTTCTGCATCTACACACAAGTTTCCATCTTCATCTCTGATAGGTCCCACTTTTTCCTTAACTAACCTTTTAGCATTAATGTATTGGTAAAACATCTTTGGGTTATCTTTAACTTTACTTGCTAATCTTTTTTCATGCCCTCTCTTTGATTTCCTTATTTCCTTTTTTACTTCGTCCCTGTACTTCCTATATTTGTCCAGGCTATCTACAGTGCTTAGTTCTTTGTGCCTATCGTACGCTTTCTTTTTCTGTTTGATATACCCCTGTATTCCTCTAGACAACCAGGGGGGGGTCTAGATTTGGCAATACCACTCTTATTTTTGTAGGGGACATGTCTACTTTGTACAATTAGGATCTCGCTTTTTGGCGCTTCCCACTGGTTTTCCACTGTTTTATCCTCCAGCAGTGCTGCCAGAGGACTGGAGAACAGCTAATGTGGTTCCGCTATTTTAAGAAGGGTTGTAGAGATAAGCCAGGGAGACTACAGTGAGTCTCACATCAGTGGTAGGGAAACTATTGGAGAAAATTCTGAAGGAGAGAATCTATCTCCACTTGGAGAGGCAAGGTTTAATCAGGGATAGTCAGCATGGCTTTGTCAGAGGGAGGTCATGCCTAACAAATCTGATTGAATTTTTTGAGGAGGTGACCAAGTGTGTGGATGAGGGTAGTGCAGTTGATGTAGTTTATATGGATTTCAGCAAAGCCTTTGACAAGGTCCCACATGGGAGACTTATAAAGAAGGCAAATGCACATGGGATACAGGGTAATTTGATAAGCTGGATTCAAAATTGGCTTAGTTGTAGGAGACAGAGGGTGATGACAGAAGGATGCTTTAGTGACTGGAAGCCTGTGTCCAGTGGCATACCACAGGGATCTGTGCTTAACAGGCTGTTGAATCATGCTATTGTCATGTCTGGTCTATTCCCACACTAGTGAATATGTGCACTTCAGCAAGCATCTTCGAAGGTTAAATGAGACGCCTAACACAGCTTTGTATTACTATTATCTCTTCATAGGTTGACTCTTTGCTTAAAAACTAACCAACCTTATCTAAGAATAATGATCTCTCTCACCTGGTTTCCATGAAAATGAATTCCCAGTTTAAAAAAATGAACTTGCAACACTAACCCATTCCATCAGCTATTTCAAGTTTCAGACAGTTGTCATACAAGCTTAGGGACAGGAATACATCATTTAGCCCTTCAAGCTTGTCCTGCCATTTGATGAGATGTCTGCTGTGTGACCCAACTCCATATACCCACTTTTGCCCCATACCTCTGAATACCTTTGGTTTGCAATAATCTCAGCTTTAAAATTAACAATTGACCTAGCCTTACTTGCCATTTGTGGAAGAGTGTTCCAAACTTATAACACCCTTCGTTTGAAGAAGTGGTTCCTAACTTCACTCCTGAAGTGCCTAGCTCAAATTTTTGAGTATGTCCACTGGTCCTATACTCTTCATCCAGCAGAAACCAAGGGACTACTTTTCGACACGCTGTAACTGAATAGAGTTGGGACTGTGGAAGGATAAATAGGATGGTCACAAGGATTTTAAACTTATAAATGGGGAGCGGGAAGGTTCAGGAGAAAAAGGTAGTAGAAATAATAATTTGTTACTCTCCTCTTTCCTTCTTTTCAGTCAGAATGGTGCTTAGGCACTACAGATAAAAAAAATTAATTAAATCATAAATCAAACCTGGATCATTCCTGGATGTGTGCTCCCTATCACTGGGTAAACTTGTTTAAGTCCTCAATAGAGCTAATCCAGTTTTGATTGTTGATGTGAGTTAATTTGCCAGCTAGGTAGCTGACACTTTGGCTTCCAAAACTAATTTGAATGTGTTTTAATTCATTCATAGGAACAGAGGAACGGGAGTAGGCCGTATGTGAATGCACGGAGTATAGTAAATAAGATTGGGGAGTCACAGGCGCACATTGCCATGTGGAAATTTGATGTTGTGGCGATAACAGAGACCTAGCTCAAGGAAGGGCAGGGCTGGGTGTTAAATATTCCTGGGTACAGTGTTCAGAAAAGATAAGAAAGGAAGAAAAGGAGGAGGGGTGGTGGTATTGGTTAAGGAGAGCATTGCAGTGCTGGAGAAAGGATGTCCCAGAGGATTCAAAGACAGAATCAATTTTGCTAGAGCTAAGGAACAAAAAGGGTGCAATTATATTGCTATTATAGTCTCTAGACTGCCAACTAGTGGGAAGGATGTAGAGGAACAAATCTGCAGGGAAATTACAGAAAGATGCAAACATTATAGAGTAGTTATAATGGGGGACTTTAATTACCCGAATGTAGATTGGGACAGTGGTAGTGTAAAGGGCAGAGAGGGGCAAGAGTTCCTAGATTGTGTTATGGAGAATTTTCTACACAGTATGTGTCCAGTCCAACAAGAAAGGATGCACTGTTGGACCTGAGGAAATGAGGTGGGCCAAGCAGATCAAGTGTCAGTGGGGGAATATTTAGGAGACAGTGATCATTGTATATAATAATTAACTGGAGGAGAACTGACTTCAATGGAGCAAGAATGGAGCTGGGTCAGGTAGACTGGAACCAAAAGCTGGCGGGAAAAACTGTAGTTGAACAATGGGCTACCTTCAAAGAAGAAATGGTTCGGGCACAGTCAATGTATGTTCCCTCAAAAGGAAAAGGTAGGGCAAACAAACCCAGAACCCTGGATGAAAAGGGGGATACAAATTAAGATAAAGAAGAAAAAGTGTGCTTATGACAGGTGTCAGGTAGAAAATACAACTGAAAACCAAGCGGAATACAGAAGGTTCAGAGGAGAGGTGAAAAAGCAAATAAAAGAGGCAAAGAGGGATCATGAAAAAAGACTGGCAGCCAACATAAAAGGGAATACCAAAGTCTTCTATAGACATATAAATAGTAAAAGAGTGGTAAAAGGAGGAGTAGGGCTGATTAGGGACCAATAAGGGGATTAACACATCAAGATGGGGCTGAGGTGTTAAATGAATACTTTGCATTTGTCTTTCCCAAGGAAGCAATATTCTACCCAGGCCATGGTGACAGAGGAGGAAACTTTGTCACTAGAAGGGTTCAAAATTGATAAGGAGGAAGCGTTGGATAAACTGTTGATACTTAAGGTTGACAAGGCAATGGGACCGGGTGAGATGCATCCAATGATATTGAAGGAACTGAGAGTAGAAATTACAGGGGCACTGGCCATAATGTTTCGGTGTTCCCTGGACTCGGGAGGACTGGAGAATTGCAAACATTACGGCCTTGTTCAAAAAAGGTTGTAAGGATAAGCCCAGCAATTACAGACCAGTTTAACTTCAGTGGTGGGCAAGATTATAGAAACAATTATTCGGGACAAAATTAGTAGCCACATGGAAAAATGTGGGTTGATTACGAAGAGCCAGCATGGCCTAAATGTGAAATCATGTTTAACTTTCTGGAGTTTTTTGAAGAGGTAACAGAGGGTAATGCTGTTGATGTGGTGTACATGGACATTTAAAAGGCATTCGATACAGTACCACACAAAAGACTTGAGAAAAGTTATAGCTCATGGAATAAAAGGGACAACAGTAATGTGGATACAAAATTGGCTGAGTAATAGGAAACGGAGGTTAATGGCCAATGGATATTTTTCAGGCTGGAAGAAGGTTTTTAGTGGAGATCCCCAGGGGTTGCTATTGGGACCCTTGCTTTTCCTGATATATTTTAATGATCTAGATGTTGGTGTGCGAGGGACAATTTCAAGTTTGCGGATGATACAAAACTTGGAAGCATTGTAAATTGTGAAGAGGACAGTATAGAACTTCAAATGGACATGGACAAGTTGGTGGAGTGGGCAGATAGGTGGCAGATGAAGTTCAATGTAGAGAAGCGTGAAGTGAATTATTTTGCCAGTAAGAACGTGGAGACATTATATAAAATAAGGGTGTGCAGGAGCAGGGAGACCTGAGTGCGTATGTACATAGATCATTGAAGGTGACAGGACAGGTGGAGAGAGCAGTTAATAAAGCATACAGTATCCTGGGCTTTATTAATAGGGGCATAGAGTACAAGAGCAGGGAGGTTATGCTGTGCTCAGCTGGAGTATTGTGTACAGGTCTGGGCGCCACGGTTAAAGAAGGATGTGATTGCATTGGAGAAAATGCAGAAGAGGTTTACAAGAATGGTTCCAGGGATGAGAAACTTGAGTTACGAAGATAGATTGGAGAGGTTGGGACTGTTCTCCTCGGAGGGAAGAAGGCTAGAAGGAGATTTGATGGAGGTGTTCAAAACCTTGAGGGGGCTGGACAGGATAGATAGGGAGAAACTGTTCCCACTCGTCAAGGGATCAAGAATGAGAGGGCACAGATTTAAAGTGATTTGCAAAAGAAGCAACTGTGATGTGAGAAAAAACTTTCACACAGCGAGTGGTTTGAGTCTGGAATGCACTGCCTGAAAATGTGGTGGAGGCAGGTTCAATCGATGCATTCAAGAAGGCATTAAATAATTATTTGAATAGAAACAGTGTGCAAGAGTATGGGGAAAAGGCAGGAGAATGGCACAAACTCATTTGGAGAGCCGGTGCAGACACAATGGGTCAAATGGACTCCTTCTGTGCCATTACAATCCTGTGATTCAGCCCATCAAGCCTGCTCTTGCCATTCAATGTGATCATGGCTGAGCATCCACTTCAATGCCTTTTTCCCACACTATCCCCATACCCCTTTACATCATTGACAGATTTCTAAATGCCAATCTCTCAACATATGGTACTAATTCAGTGCTAATGTGTTGTCACATAATGTGTTGGATCTACATTAATCAGGAACCAATATTTTTTTCTTTTCTAAGTGACTTGCCAAATAATCAAGTAAACTGTTTCAATATTATAAGATCGTTTGTTTTATTACATAAAATTAGGGCTCATATGTGATTGGGAATAATATAGTAGCATGAATTGAGGATTGGGTTATGGACAGAAAACAGACTAGCAATAAATGTGTCATTTTTAGGTTGGCAGGTTGTAACGGATGAAGCCCGAAGAAGATCAGTGCTTTGCCGTCAGCTATTTACAACCTAATACTAGTGGCTTGGATGAGGAAGTCAAGAGTTAATAGGCCAAGCTTGCTGATGGTACAAAGCGAAGGGGAAAGCTATGAGAGGGGTACAATGAGGCTGCAAAGGGATTGGGCTGAAATGTGGGAGATGAAGTATAATGTGGGGAAATGTGAACTTATCAATTTTAGTAGGAAGAATAAAAGAAATTAGATATTTTTCTAAAGGTGTGAGACTTCTAAGTTTTGTATTCTGAGGGATTTGGGTGTTCTTGCACATAAATCACAGGAAGTAGAGTTGATAAGATGTATCAACTATTGCATCTGGCAACTGGGTTGGTAAGCAATGATCATAGATTTAAAATAATTGGGAAGAAGTAGAGGAGAAATGTGTGAGAAATTTCCTCACATGGAGGATTGTTACAATTTGGAACGCACCACCTGAAAGTGACAGAATTGGATTCGTTGAACTTTCAAAAGGTAATTAGAAATATACTTAAGTAGGACTAAATTTGCAGGGTTATGAAAAAAACGCTGGGGTGTGGGACTCATTTGGGCAGCTCATTCAAAAAACCAGCACATGCACAATGGCTGAATGGCCTCCTGTGCTGTACTATTTTATGATTAGCTAAAGACGCTGCAACTACTCATTCATTTTAGATTTGCAGAGCATCTACGTTTCCACGTGCTTTACTGACAAATTTTCTGCTTAGTTTTGCAGTGGTTCATGGGACAAGATGATAAAGATTTGGTCGACAGGTAATAGAGAATGTTGCCTATTGGTTTTGGTTTCCTTTCACTAAATATTTGCCTACAGGATCTCATGTCCAAAATCCAGCTCCTAAACTGCCACTTTTTTCTTTCATTCTGTCACTCCTGACCAATTGCAAGGTCTAAATTGTCAATTAACAGTTTTTCTTAAAAAAAATGCACAACTTCCATTACTAGATAGGGTCAAATTTCAGATTTGCTTCAGCTTGTTTTTTGCCTTTGTCAATGAATTGTACAATATTTTATAGTGTTATTATTTGGAAGAATTGCCTTCATAGTTCATTTTTGAAATGCTATGTACCAGACAACTTTGCAATGTCAATACAATTGCATCTGGCTGACTCATGAGAGCCAAGCTGCTCCATGATGTTCTGGCAATATGTAGCTTTTAATACTTGCGTGTTGATCTAATATTGAGATTTAGGTGTCAGTAGTGCATTTGATAAATCCTACATTGAGTTGTACTGACAAAGCAGGGTAAGCACATCCCAGAATTGGACATCATTATTTCTCTTGTGCTTTTCCATGCCTTGTGTCCCAGGGTATGTACCATATCATAAGACCATAAGACATAGGAGCAGAAATTAGGCCATTCGGCCCATCGAGTCTGCTCCGCCATTCAATCATGGCTGATATCCTGGCTAAATTGATTGATAGGTGACATTTGTGTGTCATCGCTAGTGTCACAAACTTGGCATTATAAAACTCAAGATGACTTTTTCTCCTGGTCTCTGCTGTTTCACTTTGTTACAGCACCCAGGATGAGGAGTTTACCATGTGGGAGAATTGCAATGTGCCAACCTTTACTTTCTCAACAGCCTGGGTTTTGAGCTATCCATTTTATTTTTTTAGTTCCCAATGAGGATGAAGAAATGGTAGAGGAGTCTGAATCCAGACCAAGGAAAAAACAGAAGACTGAACAACTTGGATTAACGAGAGTAAGCAGTTAGTTTATATTGTAAATCCTTGAGTTGGTGAGGGAGTGGGGGGAGGGAAAGGGAAATAATCAAGCATTCACAGAAAGTGGTGTCCTAAGAGTGCATACTGTGCCTTTATCCGGGACCTAAAAGCACTAATGGGATTGATGTGCCAGGTAAAGCATTCCAATGAAAGTTTTTGACTTGAGTTCCTTGTTTTAATCATACTGCCAAGAGGAAGTGATGAATACAGAAAGGCCAGGGTTTCCACACAAGGGGAAAAATAAGTTGAAAAACTCATATAGTCACAATACACAGCAGATTTTCTTGTATTTTTCACATAACAACCCCCGTATGTAGAAACTGTCTGGTGGATAGATTAAGTTCATTTTGAAATAGTCACAGGTTGGAAATCAGAAGCAAGTGGATTGCATTTCAGCCCACTTTGCAAAGCAAAATAATTTCTTGGATTCCAAGAGTTAAATTTATTTATATATCAGCTAGACTGGTTCAACTATAGCATAAGTTTTTGTGATGATCTTTAACCTGGAAGCAGTTTAGTTTGGAAAATTTGTAATTTTAAATTAGTCTGGAATCAGTATTTGGTTTTAAGACTGTTTGAAAGGATCTTTTAAGAGTTTGCAAAGGGATCAATTGTAATTCTCTTGGATAATAAGAAATACTGGTCACTGTGACCTGGCAACCCTTCACCTGAAGCAGTACCCAACCGGAAGGAAGTTAATATATGAAAGCTGTGTGGCTGGCAGACACAAGGGAGAGTTACAGCAGAGAGGAGAACAGAGATGGCACATTTACAAGGAACTGTACTTGTTTAATAAAATTAAAAGGGACAGAAAGCTGAAAACAGGGCTAGAACAGGGATTGTGAATTGGACAATTTTACTGCTGCTGCTTCAGTTTTGCCAAAGCCAAGTAGACCGTTTAACAGGGTCTATTAAAGGGATGGAATAAAAGAGTCTGTGGGGAATCTGTGCCATCACAATTGTCATGCTATTCGACCACCTCTGGGGACCTCGGTTGGAATATGATGCTGGAGAACACAACTTGAGGGCGAATTGATTGAGTGGGAAATTGTGAGATCCTATGTACCAGAGGCCAAGTTAGAGAATTTTGGAACTGCACGTGGTTCCGCATGTCTGCAGGGAGCGATGTGGGTGTCCGTAGTCGTGTAAGGCATATCTTTATTGAATGGGCTATAAAAAGTGAAATTTACTTTCTTGTTTGAAATATCATTTGCTTGTTAATTCACATTTAATTTGTGTTGGTTCTGATTCAAGTTAAAGTTACAAAAAGTGAAAGGTTGTTAGTAGTTTTTTCATTTGGTGGTAGTTTGGTTATTTTTGGTTTATGGTTCCCAATGGGGATCATAACACTTTCAACAAAAAAATAAGCATTTGGCATGTTATTTCAGGTGAGTAAATGCCAGTATTGAAGTGGACTTCATATATCTCAAACATACAGCTTTGGTTTCTGCATTGAGTGAAGCTGGCCTGACATTTGTTCTTGTTTCAATACTACTTGGGTAGGATCCTACATAAATGGGCAAAAATCCTCAATATTTGCCAGCCTAATGTATAACCAAGTTTAAACACAGGTTTTGCTGGGTTTAAGCTTAATTTTATGCTTCCTTGTCATTTCACCTGTTATATAGAGATATATAAAGGTACATAGAGTCTATACAAATGCATCTACATTATTTGAGAAGGATTTCACATTTAGCTTCTTCATTCACTGGCACCTTTAGTTTTAATCTTAATCACAAATGTGTTTAAACTTGTAATTCCCTGCTCAGATGACACTAAAGTTAACAGCTAGCTTTCTTGTAGTCAGCATGCACTTTGCTCATCAGTTTTATTTAAAGCAGGTTGAATTGAAGCCTGAATTGAAGTCCCAGTGAACAGAGGCTGTGTTGACTTAAGACGAGTTGCTTGAAGTACCAGCTGGTAACTTTTGTCTTCTTGAGGGAGGTGGAAGAAAGGCAGAATTGGTACTTTAAGCTCACTTCTGATTTAAATGAAGCTTTTGGGAGTATGACTCGAACTGGGAGGAGCTATTGGAGATGTTCAGGGCCTTGAGTAACTGCATTCTTTGAATTCTCAGAGTTCATAGGACTCTTTTGGAAGTTTACACATTTTCATTTGCATTTTTGTAAAATGAAATACTTTTATCTTTTAGACAACTTGTAGGTCAATGATCTATCACTAGGAGGCACCATTGTTAACTTAGATATCCTCTTCCACAGACTCCTATGATGACACTATCTGGTCACAATGAAGCAGTTTCTTCAGTCTTGTGGTCTGATACAGAGGAACTCTGTAGTGCGTCTTGGGATCATACTATAAAGATATGGGATGCTGAAACCGGAGCCCAGAAATGTACTTTGGTGAGTTTATGACCTTTACACAGCAGCATAGATTCTGGAATAAATATTTAAGTAGGTCTCAGTGGGACACATTGTTCCCACATCTACCTTTTTGAGGGAACCAGATTAATTGGGTAGGACAGGGAAGATGGTGTTTGCTCAACTGTTGCTCTTGGGCACTAAGAATGTTAGAGGGTTTGTGTAGATACATTTCTGTCCTCTCCAGATGAGAAGAAATGATTACCTGTAAATTCCTTCCTCAGTTATCTGGAGCAAATTGCTCTATGTTGTGACTTGAAGGAACAGCCCCTTTCTTGCCACTTTGATGCATTTTGTTAGTAACTCAAAACCTCCAGGAAAGCTATGAATAAAAACTGTTAAAGAACAAATCATTTTTATTGGATTTTCAAATAATCCCAAAACAAAACTTTCCAGTTATACAAAAGCATAATGCTGCGGATACTGGAAATCTGAAAGATAAACAAAGTGCTGGACAGATCTTGTAGAATCTGTGGAGCGAGAAACTGAGTTATATTTTATGCCTGTGACCTTTCATCATCTGACCTTTCATCAGTGACCTGAAATGTTAACTGTCTTACTCTCTTCACAAATGCTGCTAAACCTGATATGTATTTCCAGCATTTTCTGTTTTTACTTCCTAGTTATACTTATTGTGCTAATGATTTAAAATTGCCATTTATGTATAACTTTGGCCTATAATACCGTATCCAGGTAGCCATTCTTAAGGTGTGATTCGTGACAGTATGTGCTGCTATGAAATGACCATTTACTTTTACTTTTGTGGAAGGTACTGCATGTGTATGACTGTTTTTTTGTTCCATGCTCTTTTCTCATCTTACAATCACTCTGACTCTTCCAAAAGCTGTTTTCTCATGGACAGTAAATGTCTAAATGCCTAAATTTAATGTGATAACAGATCTTAGTCTAAAATACAACAGTAGAAAAACAATCAAATAAGAATGAACAGATTATCTAATTTGTGTTGTAGCTGTCTAATCACATCTGGTACTTGAAGCTAAGTATTTCCTCACATTGACTTGTATTATTTCATGCTATCTGAAACAGGAGGTTTCCTTATATTCCTTAGTTTCCTATCTTTTTTCTCTACAGAGTGGGAACAAAGTGTTTAATTGCATCTCTTATTCCCCATTGTGCAAAAGGCTGGCATCAGGCAGTACAGACAGGCACATCAGGCTGTGGGACCCACGCTCAAAGGGTAATTTCTAAATGTTTTGTGCTTTCTCCTACAAGATATTATCTCTTTAACCATCCTGTTAGCTCCATCCTGTTAGCTTACCTCTCAAGTACTTCTTGCATAGAATGTGAATGTAATTGAGTTATTTAGCCCAGTAAAGGGTGCATTGCTATGTCATAACATTGAAAGCAGAGTGTTTTATCAGAATTTAAGTACATTTAGGATTGATTTCAAGAACACAGGAAATAGGAACATGAATAGAACGTCGAGTCTGCTCCGCCATTCAATACAATCATGCCAGCACCCATATCCCTTGATTTCCTGAGAAACCAAAAAACAGTCCATCCCAACCTCAGATGTATTCGAAACAGGATTTTACACAACCATTTGGGGTAGAAATTACAAAGGTTTCCAACCCTTTGAGTGAAGAAATTTCTCCTTCTCTCAGTCCTAAATAATTGACCCCTTATCCTGAGACCATATTTTGGATTTCCCTGATTAGTGAAGACTATCTCTCAGCGTCTACCCTATCAAGCCCTTTCAGAATCTATATGTTTCAATGAGATCGCTTCTCATTCCTCTAAACTCCAGAGAATATAGGCCCAATTTGCTCAGCCTCTCATTATAGGACAATCCTCTCATCAGGGACCAGTCCAGTGAGCCTTCGCTGTACCACCTCCAAAGTATATTCTTCCTTAAATATGGAGATGAAAACCGTATACGGTATTCCAGATGTGGTCTCAACAAAGCCCTGTACAATTGTAGCAAGACTTAAATACTCCTGTACTCCAATTTCCTTGCAATAATGGCCAACATGCCATTTGCCTTTCTAATTGCTTGTTGTACCTGCATGATAACTTTCTGCGTTCATTGTATGAACACACCCAAGTCTTTTTGAACATCAACATTTACAAGTTTCACACCTTACAAAACATATTCTGCTTTTCTATTCTTACAACCAAAGTAAATAACCTCACACTTATCCATGTTATACTCCATCTGCCATCATGTTGCCCACTTTCTTAACCTGTCTATATCTCTTTGCAGCCTCTCTATGTCCCCCTCACAGCTTACATTCCCACCTAGCTTTGTATCATCAGCAAACTTAAGATACATTACTCTCTGTCTCTTCATCTAAGTCATTAATATAGATTGTAAATGGCTGAGGCCCCAGTACTGATCCTTGCAGCACTGGACTTGTCACAGCCTGCCAATTTGAAAATGCCCCGTTTATGCATTCTCTTTGCTTCCTACCCTTAACTAATTCCCAAACCATGCTAATATACTATCCTCAATTCCATGAGCTCTTATCTTGTGTATTAATCTTTTGTGTGACACCTTATCGAATGCCTTTTGGAAATCCAGGTGTACCACATCTAAAGATTCCCCTTTATCCTACCAGTTACATCCTCAAAAAATGTTAATAAATTTGCCAAACAGGATTTCCCTTCGGTAAACCATATTGACTTATTCTAATCATACTTTGCTTTTCTAAGTGCATTGTTAAGACTTTCTTAATAATAGATTCTGGCGTTTTCCCAATGACTTGATGTTAGGCTAACTGACCTGTAGTTCTCTGTTTTCTCTCTCCCTCCTTTCTCGAAAAGGGGATTACATTTGCCAATTTCCAAGCTAATGGAACTGTTCCCGAATCTAAGCAATTCTGGAAAATCATACCCAAGAGCGTCTTCTGTCTCTGCAGCTCTCTCTTTTAGAACCCTAGGATGTAGGCCTTCAGTTCCGAAGGATTTGTTGGATTTTAGTTCCATAATTTTTTCCAATACTTTTTCTCTGCTGATATTAATTATCTTAATCTTCTTAATCTTTTTAACCCCTTAGTTTACCCTCTATTTATGATATGCAACTTGTGTCTTCTACCGTGAAGACAGACACAAAGTATTTGTTCAATGCTTTTGTCATTTTCTCATTCGGCATGATTTCTCCTCCTTCTGCTTCAAAAGGACTAACGTTTTCTTTAGGTAGTCTTTTCCTTTTTATATATTTTTAAGACAATCTATTTTTATATTCCTGGCTAGTTTACTCTCATTCTGTTTTTTCTCTTTTTATCAACTTTTTGTTGGTTTTTCTTGCTGAATTTGTGTTTCTTAATGGAATATATTTTTGCTGAATATTTTGAATTGTTCCTTTAAACATTTCCCGTCACACTCTAGTCTATTTACCCAATCATCCTTAGCCAGCTCTCCCCTCATACCTATGTAATTGGCTTTGTTTAAGTTTAAGATTCTTGTTTGTGATTAGGATATGTCACTTTGAAACTTAACTTGGAATTCAACTATAGCATGATCACTATTTCCCTGTGGATCTTTTACTATGACGTTACTAATTAACCTTCCCTCAAACCACAATACTAGATCTAAAATAGCTTTTTCCCTAATTGGTTTTATAACGTATTGCTTCAGAAAACTGTCCTGAAAATATTCTACAAACTCATCTTCCAGATCAATTTGATTGCCCCAGTCTTTATGAAGATTAAACTCGCCCCACAATTATTTAAAAAAAATATTTATTCATTCGTGGGATGTGGGCTTCACTGGCTGGGCCAGCATTTATTGCCCATCCCTAATTGCCCTTGAGAAGGTGGTAATGAGCTGCTTTCTTGAACCGCTGCAGTCCATGTGGTGTAGGTACACCCACAGTGCTGTTAGAGAGGGAGTTCCAGGATTTTGACCCAGCGACAGTGAAGGAATTATTACATTGCCATTGTAATAGGCTCCATTAATTTTTGTTTAATGATTTGTCCAATGGTATATTAAGGGGCCTGTAAACTACTCCCACTCCACCCATACTGATTCTACTTCATGATCTTCTGAGCCCGGATCCTTTCTCAGTAATGCCCTTATGTCATCCTTTATAGTTTCAGTGGAGCCCATCCCAACAGAATAGCTCCCTTTTCCCTGAGTACTGATACCAGTGCCCCATGAATCGAAACCTCTCTTTATATTATCCTTTACTATCAGGGCTACCCTGCTTCCTTTGCCATTTTGTCAGTCTTTGTGAAATATTGTGTACCTTGAAATATTTGTTTCCCAATTTTGGTCATCTTGTAACCTTGTCTCTGTAATAACAATTAAATCCAAACTATTTTCCTCTATTTGTGCAACTAGTTCACCTATCTTACTGTGCCTGCTGTGCACATTCATATAAAGAGACTTTGATTTAATTTTTTTAACCATTATTTCCCACATGGACCTTCTCACTGATGATAAACTCTCTGTCCCTTCCTGTCCCACTCTAGTCTTCACCCATATTGCAACACTGTTCCATTGCCTTGACTTCTTTCCTTTGATTTCTAAATCTCTCTTCACCTGAATGCCCTCCCACCACATCCCTCACTGCCACCCCACCACCTCTGTTAGTTTTAGGCCCTGTCCACAGCCCTAGTTATACAGTTGGCCAGGACACTGATCCTAGCCCAGTTTAAGTGGAGTCCATCCCAACGGAATAGCTCTCTCTTTCCTGAGTACTAATACCAGTGCCCCATGAATCAAACCTCTCTTTCCCACACCAGTCTTTGAGATATGTGTTTAATTCTCTAATCTGCTTGACTTTATGCCAATCGGCCCGTGGCCCAGATAATAATCCAGAGATGATTACCTTTAATGCTCTGCATTTTAATTTGGACCCTAACTCCTCAAACTCTCTCAGCAGAACATCATTTCTGGTTCTACCTATGTCGTTCCCATGTGGGCCACGCCAACTGGATCCCCCCCTCCCACTCTATTCCCGAGGAGATGTTCTTAACCGTGACACTGGGCAGGCAACATAATCTTTAGAGCCCCCGGTCATGGCTGCAGAGAACAGTGAACCCCTGACTATACTGCCCCCCAGCGCTACCACATTCCTTTTCGCTCCCCCCATTTAAATAGTATCCTGCACCATGGTCATTTCGCGCATCTACCCTTCAGCCCTCCTCATCCACACAGGTAGCAAGCACCTAGTACCTGCTGGTCAAAGTCAAGAGCTGAGGCTCCTCCATCACAACATGCTGGCCCTTCATGCCTGCATGACTTGCAGTCAAACCTCCTTTTACCATTTTACCCTCTTGTCCCTGACCATTGACCAACTCTAAAGTTCTGTCTAGCCTAAAGAGTGTGACAGCCATCTGGAACAAAGTGTCTAGGTAACTCTCCCCTTCCCTGATGCCCTGCGATGTCTGCAACTCAGAGTCCAGTTTAGCAATTCTAAGCCAAAATTGCTCAATTTGCAGACGCATATTGCAGATATGGTTGTCCGAGGTTGGGGTGTATTTCGTAGGTTCCCACATGCTGCAGTCACGGCATAGGACCATCCCTGCCATGCCTGTCTAACCTTATTTGTTTAATTAGTCAATTAATTGTTAATTTACACAGCTAAAGTAATAGAAAGTTCACTCTCCTAGCTTGGAGACAAAAGAAGACTCACCAGCTACTGGCGGCTGAAAAAAGACAGAAAAAGGAGCATCTCTTTTCCCCACTACATCAAATTCCGTCCTGTACTACTCAAATTCCAGACTATTCACTTGGTTTGCATCGCAATCAGGTCTCTTCCCCATTCTGTACATTCAAGGATGAAGCGACCTTTGATCAACCCAGAGAGTTACACAATATACAGTAGACTATATTTACATTTCACCCACCTACCAGGACCATCACAAAGCACTGAATTCTATTGAGATATGGTTCCATGAACACTGGCAGCTCAAGGAGTCATCGTATGTATGGATTTGGAATGCCTCAGTAGCAGGTGATGGCAGGCATTGAAGCCTGATCGTGGCCACATCTAAATCCCCTTGTGTGCACTTTCTGATAGAAGTCAGTGGATAGTGGCCAGGAGTAAGTACTCTGGCAGATTTTAATCATTCCTTGGTCAAAGCTTGCTCGGACAAGTTACAGGGAGTAATTACTATCCTGCCCGACAATTGCCATGGAAAGTGCTTTATTTCCATTTACTGCCTGGTGCAGAAAATGGATAGAACCCATCATATAGAAGATTTGCCATGAATCTGTGCCAACCAATTTTTTTGGTCATTAGTTCGGATATTTTATATGCACCAGAATTGGCCTAGCAACTTCGTTTAATTATTCAGTAGCTGGAAAAAATTGTTGCAGTGCAGGCATTAGAAAGTTATACCCTTGTGGACCCCACTCTTGACCCATCTTGTGCATATCAGGCAATAAGGAATGTGATTGGCCTTGCATTTAAAACATGTCCGGTGTGTATCATCTGAAATACTGTGTACAGTTTTGGTCTCCTTATTTGAAAAAAGATATAATTGTGTTAGAAGCAGTACAGAGAAAGTTAACTTGACTCATTCCTAGGATGAAGGGCTTATCCTATGAAGAAAAGTTGAACAGTTGGGCCTACACCCATTGGAGTTTAGAAGAATGAGAGGTAATCTCATTGAAACATATAAAATCCTGAGGGGACTGGATAGGGTGGATATCAGGAGGATGTTTCCATTCATGGGGTAGTCTAGAATCAGGGGACACAGTTTAAGAATAAGAGATTTTAAGACTGAGATGAGGTGAAATTTTTTCTCTGAGAGTCGTTAGTATGTGGAATTTTCATCTTCAGAAAGCAGTGGAGGCTGAGTCATTGAATTTATTCAAGGCTGAGTTGGATAGATTCTTGATAGTCAAGAGAGTCGAGGGTTATTGGGGCCAGACAGGAAAGTGGAGTTAAGACCACAGCCAGATCAGCCATGATCTAATTGAATGGCAGAGCTAGCTTGAAGGACCGTATTGCTGACTCCTGCTCCCAAGTCCTTATGTTCCTAAATTTTACAATGCCCCAATCATTTCTGATTTTTATGGTATCACAAGGATGCTGATGGTGGAGAACAACCTGCTGCCTTGTTTGGTTTTTCATTGTTTTGACTGGTTGTCAAAGCATCCATTAACTTAAGGGGATTGTAAATGAACTTATTCTGATATTGCCTCCTAATGTAGACAATGACAACAACTGAAGCAGCTGCTTAATTCCAGGTCACAAAGGCTCTATACAAATCCATGCCTTGGTACAGTATTGCCACAAGGCTATCTAAATGATTCTTTCCTGTCTACATTAATTAATTCATTCTCTATAAAAATAAAGAAAGTGCTTTTTGTGTTTTGGCCAAAATAACCTGGAAGGGGTTGGGGCTACCGCACTGTATAATTACTTTCTCTTCTCTCTCCCCTGCAGATGGATCTCTAGTACTGCTGTCCCTAACTTCACACAATGGATGGGTAACGGCAGTGAAATGGTCACCCATACATGAGAATCAGTTGATTTCAGGCTCTTTCGATAAATTGGTCAAGCTGTGGGATGTAAGAAGGTATCTTGAGAATTAACTTTGTTTTTTGGCAGGACAGAGATCCACAGAAGCCGGATTGAAATTATTTCTGCAAAACTAAGATGCTGTCATCAGGGTAACCATTGCCACCAGTGGAACTACTTTAGAACAAGCCTCATTTTTACCAGTCAGGTATAGTTTCACAGTGGCAGCAAGAAAACTAGTCTCCAGAATGAGAGTCAATGCTAATGTGCATCTTGATTCTATTGTGGCGATTACAGAAAGCTTCACAAGTGAACATAAGTAAATGGCCTTGATTAAAATTATTTAACACTGTTTTGGAAAAAATATTTCATGCTCCGTTAATTTTCCCCAATTGGATGCAGTTCCACTGGCAGTATTAGTCCCCCAGCATTTCAGCCAAGTGGCCATTCTTCATGTGTAGGGCCTGGACAGCATGTGTTGAACTTTGGAAGCACAGCTGAGCTGACTTTGTCCTTACTTGGTGTCCACACATACATTCCTGGCAAGGATCACTGCATATCATTCCACTTTACACTCCATCTCTTTTTTCCTATCTCTACCTTCCTAACCCAGTTGGCTTATGCCAGTTGCAGCGCTCCACTCTGATTAACATTTGCTAACAGTACAGACTGGTGTAAGAGCATTGAATTGTAAATTATTTTAAGGTGCATGTTACCAAACCCTGTTCATGTTTTAGAGATGTCATCGTGATGACTCGTGTCACAAGACAAAAATTCACCAGTGAAATGGCCAGGCACAAAAAGATTCAAAAGATTCCAGAATTTTCAATAATATGAGATTAGTTGTAACTTCTATTTTAGAAAAATCAGATGAAGGGGCAGAAGTTAGAGGAGTAAGGAGGATCGCATTTCTTGGGATGGAGTGAACGAGCAAATATCCAAGAAGAAAGAAAGATGAATTTGGATCATTAGTAAGTGAAACAGAACAATAGGATAGGGGTAAATTTAGAAGCATACATCTTGAGAAGGAGGGAAAACTGGACTAGAAGGCCTTGTTGGGTCCAGAGAATTAAATGTTGAATAAATATGACAGGGACCTGATTTTGGTTATTTTATCATGGAACAGTGATAAGAAGTATCTTTGCCAAGAATCCCTCCCCTGCAGGATCAAGTAAGCCCCAGAATCAGCAGTCATCAATACAGCTTTGCACAACTAATGCACCCAAGTCTTGATATTGCTGCTCTTCCTGCTCCAAGGCCTTCAATAATGCTGCTGTGTTAGTGGCTCTCTAGAGCTAAAGCATTCTTTCCATTTCTGTGGAGAATCAGGTGTGTACATTTATCAATTAAACTGCTTTTATGTTACTGTTGGTTTTATCTGGGACTCATCAATAGGCTGAAACTGGCTCTCTTTTCCTGGAAAAAGAGTCGTACACAAGAAGTGGTTTACAAATCTGCCATTGGGATAAATAAGTCTGATTCGGAGCAAGTACAGCATGGATGCTGATCTCCTGCAATCTTACTTGAATAAGTGCCAGTAGAAAAGTGGTTTTAAATATAGAAAAATGGCTGGCCTGGGTCAAGTTGCTAATGTTCTGAAACCCCAGTTTGGCATTATAGTTTAAGCCCATTGATTGCTCAATCAATAAGCATGTGCATAAATTGCTTCATCTATCTTTTCTGTTTTAGTTGTAAGGCTCCCTTATATGATATGAATGCACATGAAGACAGAGTACTCTGTGTAGACTGGACAGAGAATGGGGTAAGCATGTATCTGTCTTAGCATCAATTGTGTTTTTTTCCTCTACGTATGAGATCAGTATAAAATGTTGATAAACTGATAAAATCAGTATAGTGTTAGATCAGTGTAAAATTTGAGCACCTATTATTTTTTAATGTTTGTAAATATTTTGAGCCTTTCTACCTTAATATGGTAGAGATCAGAATAAAAACTCAGTTTTTTTTACATGCGCTGATTATTATTCCTCCTACCTAAAGTGTGATTTGAGTAATGCACACTCAAAAAATTGCCACGGAAACCCCACATTTTCTGTTGTTCCCTTATTAGTTTCCTCTTCTATTAGCATGTCCAGTTGAATGTCAACACTTACAAGTCTGAGATGTCTTAAACTGAGGTGAATTGCAGGGAAACTCTTTCATTCTGCCAAGCTGATAGGATGACAGTTCCCAGGCAATAGACATTTGTTTCAGGTGGGTTCAGGTCTGTTGTTTATTGGTGAGAGCTCACAGCAGTAGTTGATTAGTTGTTGCGCTCAGTAACCATAAAAATGACTGGAATCATAGAATATTGCGGCGCAAAACCAGCCCGTTAAGTTCAATTTTTTTCTCATGAGTCACTTAGTCTCAAAACCGTGCTACTTTAACAAGGCTAAAGGTGCGATTAATGTTCCACGTTGACCAGAAAAAGTTATTTGGGTCTTTTCTCTAAGCCATTTTAGTGCTTCAGTGGAAACCTAATTGGAGAGATCCAGAGAGTTTCAGAAAAAAAAATGGGCATCAATTTAGGAGAGGTTGGAAGAAAGTTTGTAAGTGGGTGCCCTTGACTGAGTAGGAAAGTTTGTAATCCATGAGCGATTTAGCAGAGCTTTGAAATCGTGAAAGATGAAGTGTTGTGTACTGAAGGAGATATACTGGGGTGGTGGACAATGAAGACTTCAGAGGGGACAAGAGAGTGTGATCTGGTGATGAGAGCTACACAACTACCTCTATAGCAGATTGCTAAATAAACATTTAAAGAAGGGGGGGAATGCCAGTTGTCTCATCTGATGGAGGTTCTTCACTCCAAAATTGACTCTCTGCCCTTGTCCTATGACCTGAGATTGCATTAATGGGGGAAAAAAGCAAACTGAGTAATTGCACAGAAAATGCTGAGTGGCTTGTGAAGACCTTGAGAGATAGGAAAATAATTAATAACATCAAAATATTGGGGTGTGCAGACAAATTAATTTTTCTCTTTGACCTTTTCAGTTGCTGTTAAGTGGTGGAGCAGACAACAAATTATTCTCGTTCAGATATTTGGCTCCCACTTCTGGGGATGGAGCATGAGGGAGAATACGAATTTGTTAAATGATGGAGGACCAAAATACCACTGGAGGACACCATCGGCTTCATTGAAATACTTCAGACTTTCTTGTCTTCCATTTTGTTCTTAAACCACCTTACAAGGAATTGAATAAGATCTGTTTGCCTGCCATGACTGTCCTGAGTTCTGATCTCATTCTGTCAGCTCTAGCCTTGCAAAAGTCAGTGTAATAATACCTGAAGGCCCTTTCAATAAGATTACTGGCATTAGGATTTAAACTTGGATATGAGGGGCTGGAGTACACCTCTGCGAGGGTAAGGAGGATGAGAAAATTTACTGCTGTTGTGGGTTTTTTCAGTCATCTGTAATTATACTACACCTAATTTTAAAATAAGCCTGCCCTGGAGTTTCTAATTTTGTACTAAAAGTTGTTAGTCCAGCCATGCTCGTGTTAAATGTTGAACTTGCTGTGATTGATTTAATTCCTTTAGAGCCATCTGCATTGTTTCCTCCAGACTTCTCCATTGATGTCACCATCAAGACAATATGATCCAACAATTCACCATTATCTCTTGCATTCTTATTAAATCCTCCTGGGCCATTAGGGTTGTGGTTGATGTAAACCAGGTGCAGTCTTGGCTTTGGCTGGCTGATTTAAACAACTCACTGCTCACAGCAAGTTTTTGCCCTGGTGCTGTAAGTGGTTGGGTATTTTCTTACCATGGATGAGTGTCCTCTCATAGAATGTTAATTTCCTAGGATTTCTTACCATTCTTAATTAATTGAAATTGATTTTTCTCTCGAGAATCAATCATAGAATCTCAGAATTGTTACAACACAGAAGGACATTGTGTGTCAGCTCTCCAAATGAGCAATTCACGTAGTACCATTCACCCGCCTTCTTCCTGTAACCCTGCACATTCTTCCTTTTCAAGTAGCAGTCTAATTCCCTTTTGAATCCCTCAGTTGAACCTTCCTTCACCACCCTCTTGGGCAGTGCATTCCAGATCTCAACCCCTCGCTGTGTGAAAAAGTTTTTCCTCATGTCGCTTTTGCTTCTTTTGCCAATTACTTTAAATCTGTGCCCCCTCGTTCTCAATCCTTTCATAAGTGGGATCAATTTCTCCCTATTTTCCCTGAATTTGAATACCTCTGTCAAATCTCCTTCCAGCCTTCTCCTCTAAGGAAAACAGTCTCAACTACTCCAATCTTCATAACTGAGGTTCCTCATCCCTGGAACCATTCTTATGAATCTTTTCTGCACTTATTCCAATGCTTTCACATCCTTCCTAAAGTATGACTCTCAGAACTGGACTTAATACTCCAGCTGAGGCCGAACTAGTGTCTTATACAAGTTAAACATAACCTCCTCGTTCTTGTACTCTGTGCCCCAATTAAATACTGTATGCTTTATTAACCACTCTCTCACCATCCCATGCCACCTTCAGTGACTTATGCATGTATACACCAGGTCTCCCTGTTCCTGCATCCCTTTCAGAGTTGTAGCCTTTATTTTATACTGTCTCTCCATTTTGTTTCTACCAAAATGAATCACTTCACATTTCTCCATATTGAATTTCATCATCCACTTGTCTGTGCCCTTTTGCAGTTTTACACAATCCTTCTCACAGTTCACAATGTTGCTTCCAAATTTTGTATCATCTGCAAATTTTGAAATTGTGCCAAGGTCTACATCGTTAATATATATCAAGAAGAGCAAGCATCCCAACACTGACCCTTGGGGAATTCCACTACAAACCTCCTTCCAACCCCAAAAACATCCATTAACCACTATCTATGTCTCCTGTCACTCAGCCAATTTCATATCCATGTTGCTACTTTCCCTTTTATCCCATGAGCTTTGCTTACAAGCCTGTTGTGTGGCACTGTATCAAATGACTTTTGGAAGCCCACGTATACCACATCAATTGTATTGCCCTCATCAACCCTCTCTGTTACCTCTTCAAAAAACTCCAGCTGGTTGGTTAAACATTATTTGCCCTTAATAAATCTATGCCGGCTTTCCTTAATTAACCCATGTTTGTCCATGTGACTATCTGTGTTGAATTATTGTTTCTAGAAGTTTCTCCACCGCTGAAGTTAAACTGACTGGCCTGTAGTTGCTGGGCTTATCGTTACACTTTTTGAACAAGTTTGCATTCTGGAATCACCCTGAGTCTAAGGAAGACTGGAAAATTATGGCCAGTGCCTCTGCAATTTCCACTCTCACTTCCCTCAGTATCTTTGGGTGCATCTCATCCAGTCCTGGTGCCTTATCCACTTTAAGTATCGATGGCCTATCTAACACCTCCTTATCAATTTTAAATCCTTCTAGTGTATTAATTACCTCCTCTTTCACCGTGATCTGGGTAGCATCTTCTTCCTGAGTATGGGTAAAGACAGATGCAAAGTATTCATTTTAATACCTCAACCCATGCCTCCTGCCTCCGTGCGTAAATCCCTTTTTTGGTCCTTAATCAACCTTCTCCCCTTACCATCTTTTTACTATTTATATGCCTATAGAAGACTTTGGAATTTCCTCTTGTTAGCTGCCAGTCTCTTTTCATACTCCCTCTTTGCTTCTCCTATTTGTTTTTTCACTTCCCTTCTGAATCTTCTATATTAAGCCTGGTTCTCTATATTATTCACTTGACATTTGTCATAAGTATAGTTTTTCTTCTTCATCACTCTCTCTTGTTTCATCCACAGAGTTCTGGATTGTTTATTCTTGAATTGCAAACAGAATCCCCAATTTAAACAAAACAAGTCTTTCATGTTTTGGGCAAAATTAATTTTAGTAGGACATTTAAGATCCAGAAAATTCCGCAGTGCAAATGTAAATAAGCATTTGGCCATCCTAAACTGAACCACATCAGGCAGCTGCATTCAAGTTTGAAACTATTCCTCTATTATCTAAATGCCAAAACTTTACAAAGAATATACAGCAGTTGGCATTTATGCCTCATTCAAGCCTTTGCCCATGTAACTCTTGAGCATGGCCCTCTGTTCCCTTCTTCCTCATATGTTAGTCTAGCTTCCCCTTAAATGCATATGTTATTCACCTCAGTGACTCAATTCGGTAACAAGTTCCACATTCTTACCACTCTGGCTCACCACCACAATCTCAAGGGCAGTTAAGCTGGGCAATAAATTCTGACTGGTGATGCCTACATCTTGTAAACAAATAAATTACATTTCTCCTGAATTCCCTATGGTGAATATCTTGCATTATGGCCTCTAGTTTTTTTCTTTCCTCAAGTGGTAACACCCCTTTCTGTCTATCAAAACCTTTCATAATTTTAAAGGTCTATTCTATTAAGTCAGCCCTCCGTGTTCTCTTCTCGAGAAAAGAGACGCAGCCTGTTCACAACATTGTATCCAAGGAGGAGCTTACTTAACTGTTTTTGGTAAAAAAAATGTTACTGCGATCAAAATTTCTCAAAAACATCTCAATGAATGTACTGATGGGATTTAATCAATCACCTGGAATTCTCTAAAGTTCCTCTGGTCAAAGATTGGTGAAAATTCTTTACACCATTTGTCTGGCATTATTACTGGAGTTACGTTGGGGGATCGAGGAATCACTGGTGAAATTCCACTTGCTTGTTCTAACAGTCCTTACCATTAAACCTAACCCTTAGGTTTTGTTTAGATTAGGGCTTACTTTGATATGGGGTGCCTTTTAAAGTAATACAATTTGATAAAGTATGAATTTTTCCATATGTTTCAATCCCCCAGTGATAGACAGGGTTACAGATTGGAGAAAAAGAATAGAGATTTTTTTTCCCTGCCAAAACACACCCATATCATTTCCTCAGCATTGGAGGTCAATATTGCAAGAAGTGGAAAGGTAAGTAAAATGATGAACAACAATGACAGTCTACATTTCAGCAAATGGAAAGGAGTCAAACTTTGTTTAAAAAGCTGAAGCAGCCACTGTCACTTGTTGAACTGAAAAGAATATCAAACTTGTTTTTTTAAAATTGGAAGTTCTGAGACTGTTTTACAAACGTTGATCCGAAGGGCCCGAAAAGGAATGATTGTTGCAATCCCAATAGAAATTGATTTAATTTGCCCTGGAAATTTGAAAAAGAACAACCAGTTTCACACCATAAACAAGGTTACTTTTGCCTTTAATAGGAAGCAACAATCGTGCAATGCAAGTTGAAATGTCTATAACAGTCACAAGATGTCGTAATAAAAACAATTAACTTTCCTGATGATATGTCAGAATTCCAGGTAATAATATGCACTGTAGCCTCTCCAGTCTGGAAAGCTGAATTCTGGAAATACCAGTTGTCTGGAATTTTTTTCTGCAGGCTCCACAACTCAGACTTGCCACTCATGCTGCAACAAATTTCAAATAAGGAGAGACAAGATGGATGGCAGAGGAAGAAAAGTTAGCAAATAGGTATAGAATCTTTATCATCATACTACTTTCCCCAGCCTGGGCCTATTGGTAGTTCTAATCCCGGATCCTCAAGTCCTTTTGGAGATCTGAGTTATGCGGTAGTTTGAGCAGACCCAGGATATACAGTAGTTTGGTCATTTTAGTGCAATACTTTGGAAAAATGAAAGATACAGTATTTGGATAAATAAAACAATTTTTCTTAGTGCTTTGTCACTGTTTTAAGTCTCAGGTACGTATTTACATCTGGTTCACACACTTATGGTTAAGCATTCTAACATTACTCTATAATCCAGAAAACACAAATCCAGAAATGCTTTGGTCCCAAGCATTCTGGACTGGAGAGGTTACAGTGTACTAACAAGTATCATTTCAAATTGACCATTGCGTTTTTGTTACACTTAACCAGACTAGATTTCCATATGTCAGAATATTCAAATCTTGGCAATTTACCATGGTTACTTTAGCGCAGGAATATTTTTGGACAAAATTTGACAGTGAGCTAGGTGACCAAAAATTTGTTCGCATAGGTTGTAAGGAGAAGTTGAAAGTTTTAGAGTGAGAATTCCAGAGCTGAGGGCCTTGACAGCTGAAGGTGTGGACACCAATGGAGACTCAAAAGGAAGTCAGGGACACAAGAGGCCAAGGAACATGGAGATTTTGGGCTGTAGAAGGATACAGAGAGAGAAGAAAGGTCATGGAGGAATTTGAACACAAGGGTAAGTATTCTGTATTTGGGGTGTTTGGGTTCCTGGTCCAGGAGCTAAATAGTCAGTCAATCAGAGAACTCTGATGATGAGTAAAAATGACTTGGTGCAAGTTAGGATGGAGGCAGCGGAGCTTTGGACAAGCTGAAGTTTATGGGAAATGTGCCTGATAAAACTAGTGTTAAAATTAAATTCTCAGGTTTTTTAATTTCTGAGGAATGAATTTGAGAGGAGTCATTAAATAATCCATGAACTTTGAA
Source organism: Cetorhinus maximus (assembly GCF_964194155.1). Taxonomy (NCBI): domain Eukaryota; kingdom Metazoa; phylum Chordata; class Chondrichthyes; order Lamniformes; family Cetorhinidae; genus Cetorhinus; species Cetorhinus maximus. The sequence goes on from NC_135889.1 coordinate 29,149,204, forward strand.
AGGAATTGGAAAATACTGGAAAATTGAAAACAAGATCCAAATCAATCCACCCATGTTTTGTTTGACAGGTGGAAATTGAACTATTCACCAGAGATTGTAGCTAATGTGTATTTTATCACCTTGGGGGTGTAGAACACACGTTTGATCAATGAACTGGTGGAACCAACAATGATAAATTTCACGTGTGAATTTTCTTGAGACAAGCATTTATATAAGCTTAAATGTTAGATAAACTGAAACGGCATTTCTTAGGCAATTGGAAGATGATAAAAGATCAGGAAAATAAATGAAATGTTCTGGGAAAAAGAAGAAATGTTGGGGATTATGTAGTCTCAATGCATTGAATGAGCAGTAGTCTCGGGCTCAGTGATTTAATTGCTAATGGGGACACTCCAGAACTAGTTGTACCGATGGCACATTTATACAGGGAATACTTTCAACATACTTTGGAACATTTAATTTTACCTGTGTTTCATTTTGTAACAAAATATAACTGAATTTACTAATTCCTGAAGTTGATGGTACTAAATGCCACTGCTTTATAGTTCTACAGAATTTCCGTGGCATAGTTTGATGAGGTTCCCCTGATGCCCTGATCATTGTTCTTTCCACAAACAGCACCAAAACATTTTGGCTGTTTTTAGAATCTTGCTGGATATAGAATGGCTACCATATTCACCTACATAACGATAGCAAGAATTTGACAATATCTAGGTGTTATGGTACAGTAATTGCTGAGCTGCTCAGATCCCAAAGAGAAACTTAAAATAACTGCCACAACTTGTTTTGCAATTTCTATAAATTTTGAGATGTGTTCCTTGATTTCAGTGATAATAAGACCACTGAGTCTTACAGGTTTCTTTCAAAACTAAATTAAACCTTAATTAATAGAAGAAACAATTTTAAATACATACATAGATCTACAAATTACTACTATGATAACTTCTAAATCCCCTAATTAATCTAACTCCCAGTTACACTTTTGTTAAGGCAACAGTACGACATAAATTTTAAAAGGCCCAGGCAAAGAAATATGATACGCTGAATAATCCAATTCAAATGAGATTCCTTAACTTAAGTTCTTTGTAGACAGCAGTTTGAGGCTTAGATGCTGAAGGTGTTTCACACTTATTAGATCTTAGAATGCCTGCCCTTGCACACAGCCTTCTCTCTTTTATCCATATTTACCCCTTTGAATGCAAATTCCCATTGTTTCACTATGTCTTTGGACTTTACCTCCCTGAACATAAAAATTTATCGTAGTACTAATTTTACCAGTAATCTTTGTGAAAAATAAGCACACTGTTTCTGAACTTCACCTGGCTAGGTGACACATTTCATGCCTCCTTTGAAAATAATCTAGTGTAGTTATTTAAAAATGTCCTTTTACACCTTACATTCTAAACTTCCCCCATGTTTACCTACTTAGCATTTCAATCCTAGCTTATCTCTGTTACATCAAAGCCTTCAGACCAGCAGCCTTTAATCCACATAAGTCTCTCTCCTCTCTCTCCCACACACACATATAGATACAGATACCACTATTTTACAATAAATTCCAATAACATTATTATATCTTCCTGACAACAGGCTTGGGCAGACAAGTGGCAAGTAACGTTTGTGCTACACAGTTGCCAGACAATGACCACTTCCAACAAGAGAAAATCTAACCATCGCCCCTTGACATTCAATGGCATGACCATTACTGTCAGCATTTTGGGGGTCACTATTGACCAGAAGCTGGACTAGCCATATAAATCCTGAGGCTACAAAAGCAGTTGAGAAGCTAGGAATCCTGCAGTGAGTTACTCACTTCCTGACTCCCCAAAGCCTGTCCACCATCCACAAGGCACAAGTCAGGAGTGTGGTTGAATACTTTCCACTTGCCTTGATGAGTTCAGCTCCAAGAAATACTCGAGAAGCGTGACACCATCGAGGACAAAACAGCCCGCTTGATTGGCACTCCATCCACAAACATTCATTCCCTCCACCACCGATGCACAGTGGCAGCAGTGTGTACCATGTACAAGTTACAATGCAGGAACTCACCAGGCCTCCTTAGAACAGCACCTTCCGAACCCACGACCATCTAGAAAGACAAGGGCAGCATGTAACTAGCCATCCTGACTTGGAAATATGTTGCCATTCCTTTGCTGTTGCTGGGTTAAAATCCTGGAACTCCCTCCCTAACAGCATTATACCTACACCACATGCACTGCAGCAGTTCAAGAAGGCAGCTCACCGCCATCTTCTCAAGGGCAATAAGGGATGGGCAATAAATCCTGGCCTTGCCAGTGATGTCCATATTCCATGAATGAATAAACAAAGTCACTGCATTTAAAATTAGTTAATTGATGGAATTATATAAACTTTTATTTCGTGGTATAATAGATATATATATATATATGCCAAAGAATATGGGCTAGATCCCACCCATTCGTAGTCAATGGACAGAAGTTAATTCTAGGCAATTAATTATTGAACGTTACAACACACAACCAGCCCATCTAGTTCATGCCAGTATTCTACAATTAATGCATACCCCAAGCTCTTACTTGCCCCAAGCATTATCTATCAAGCAATTTTCCAATCTCTTGTTAAAGCTGTTATAGACTGCTTCAATAACATTTTGTGAGAAAGAATTCCATATTCTAAGTTTTTACTCATTTTTAAGATCTAACAAATATTCTACTTGCTGTCGCAAGTAGAAATATTATTCACTTTATAACCCGTAATAATTTTAAAATCCTCTTCTATCAATATTTAAAATCTGCACCCAACACTACTGAAAAAAGCCCGTTTTCAATCTATCAACATAACTAAAACCCTAAATACTGTATTACACTGATATTTACATGGATTTCAACAGGAAGATGTCAGTAAGTTGATTTAATGCTGAGGTCTGTTAAAATATCCTTATGAGTACTATTTTGGTATGTATGCAATAGTTTTATCAATGGAATTATTTAGGTGTGTTTCTCTTTGCAATGTGTAGGTTTAAATTAAGACATCCTTATGAAAGAACCATTCTATACTTTAGCTCCTTTTGAAAAAAACAATCTTTGTAGAATTAGCTGATCAGATTTATCATGACTTTAGGGGAGGGGAGGGGGTTGGGGGGCAGCGCTCCAGACAAGCTTTGAGGTTCGCCCTGCCTACTTGGTTACAGCTGTGGCTGCAGGTCACCGTCCCTTCCACACTGTGGCCAAGCAGCTGAGTCTGCTTTTTTTCAGAGATTCAAAAGGTGGAGAAAGTAGCAGCCTCTCTCTTTTTCCCACCTCAAAAGACATCCTGCTGCTGGCTCTGTGCTGGAAGAGCTTCTGTTGACCCGCCTGCTTTGAGCCCACCCACTGTCTTTAATTGTACAGCGAGCCCACTAATTCAAGGAAAATCCCTGCCAGCTGACTTATCCCTACATAATGCGGGGTTGTGGCCCCCATTTCACTCCGAAGTCAGTATCCTGACCCAAAATCATGCTCACGGACCAATTATATGTAATATATTCAGGAGGCCCATGATTTTTAACTAAATTATTTAAATGTAGAGTTGTAATTAGTTGGAACATTAGTAATTGACGTAACTTGGAATGAGAAACAATGTACACAGGTTTAATAAACACTACTTCATAGTGCACAATTATTTATATCTTATCTACAACTGCATTGACATCGGGAAAATAGTTCTTGGTCATCTTGAACAATTAGTTTCTGGTTCTATTTTTTTGCCCTTGAAAAACATATCAATGCTGCTAAAAGAGGGAAATAGTGAATTGCCAATACATATCAGTATTATGTTGTTCTTTACATAGACTGGAGTCAAGTAGTGCAAATATACTTTTATTGTTTTGACTGACAAGAAAGGCAGAAATATGAAGAAAATGTTACTTTGGGAAACTGCTGCATTGAGGCATATGCTTCAATAAAATTACAATAACTATGCAACATCATTGCACACTGTTGCAAAGCATGTATGTCATCTGTATCCCAAATATGTCTTGTGATGATGGCTACATTACATAATTTTAAAAAATTCCAACTCCATGCAAAGACAAATTAAGTCGCCAGTTCACAGCAACATCTAAGTTCAAATGTTCCATTTTCTATTTCTTGAAATTACATACTCCGTATTAAAACCTGTTACTTTGACTTATCTGGAGTCTGAAGCATAAGAGCCAATTTTACTTGAAATAGGTACCAAGCACTAAACGTTTACAGTGCACCTTTATGAGCACATCTATACTATTTGCTCCGACCATCCTTGCAGTCTGAGTTATAATGTATGTTCCTAAGCATGTGTGTTGAAACAACAGGGTGGCATGTTCATTGTATTCATTCGTAGGCCAAAAAATAATCAACAATGTCATTGAAAGCACTTACACGCTGATGTTTTTTGCTCAGTTTGTTTCTGCAATGGAGATTTTCTGCCATGAATTAATATTTGTTTTCTTAATCAGGGAAATATGATTCCACCAAATTCCTTACAAGGTGAGTTCATGCCTTCAGCTCCTGCATCGTGGATAGGTACCATGGGGAAACCAAAAGGGTAATTTTACAGTTTAGTTCCTGATAGAGCTTCCCCTGATGGACGAGCATCTTGGGATATTCTGAGCACGATAGAACATGCCTAATTCGTCTTTTCAATTTCAGTCAAGATCATCCACCATGGTGAGCTTTGTACCTGCATTTCTGATACCTGTTCCTGTCACACAATTATTTGTGTCAAGATAGAACCTTGTAAACATCCTCAGATATACACAATAACCTTTGAGCAGTCCCAGGCGGCAGCAAGTGTATAGGAAGAATACCAACTATGAAACAGTAAGAAAATAACAAGAATCTAGAAAAAAAAATACATCTACATTTGGAATTAACCATGAAAATTATTTCCATGTTGTGCTGACTTAAATTAATTCACAGATTCTATAATTAAATTATAAAAAGGTTGCTAAGAGATTCAGCTGGTTTTTATAACTTTCAATTTGGATTTTTGTTCCAATGTCACTTCCCACTACACTGATATCACATATTGATTGCCTTATTATTCATACAACGGACCTAATCCAGAAAAGAAATGCACAATAGAAATTGATCAGTGCTGGACTAAGGGCAAAATTGTCAGTGCAATTAGAAAATCGCCTGAAATTAGCCTTGGCCCACATCTTAATAATCACAATGAGCAATTGAGGCCTGGCATTCTTCCAGAGACAGCTTGTTGTGTTTATCTGGGATCAATTTTGGTTGGCCATTAGACAAATCATAGAAGAAATGGTAGGTTGATGGCACAGTTGTAGCCCTGCAGTGCTGCTGTGAAAATTATTTACTTACCTTCCTTTCCACTTCCCTATAAAGACTGCCAATAAGGCTCCTGCACAACTATAAAAACAAGTTGAAGATTTCATTGTATGCTGCACACAGTTTTTGATTAATATTACAGAAGAGCCCCAGGAGAGACAATTTTAAAAGGGATTGACACGGCTTTGAGGTGGCCATCTCAAAGGAGCAATCCTTCAGGTCAAAACCTCATTTCCAGTTCAGGTATACACACTGTTCCTGTGTTACACTTGAAAAATGGATGAAGCACCTAGTTATTTCTTCCCCAATCTCCGAATAATTAGTGGATTTTGTCTCATAGGTTAGGATGCAGATTTGCCACCACAGTTTAGATAAATTCTTGAATTGATCTATCTGGCATAGCATATTGCTGGTGGAACACAATAATTTTAGACCCACAGATGTGTTTGTAAGCAGAATATTAAGAAGAAAACTCACCAGCCGCAAAACAGTGGGGCTTAAATTTGATAAGTCGCAATAATGATTGTGAAGTAGTCAGTTTGCTGGACTTTCACTTTTGGTGTGTGAGGCTTAAGGACTGTCCTAAATTCATGCTCAGGCCCCATTGGCATAAATCTAGCAAGCTGTGTGGGAAGTTGGTGCAGTTTGGCAGCATGGACCAGCAACTGTGGGGGCACCCCAGCTCAAACTTTTTTAAAAATTTAACCATTTAATCATTTTGTTTGCCGCCTCCAGTTGTCCTTCAAAGGGCCACTGTAGACCATGAAAAGCTATTCAAAACAAGCATACCTGAGTATGTTTGGATCTGTTCAGGCTGCAGCCTCCTTCCACCCAAAAATATCTCTGCTGCCTGCCAGCTGTAAACGGTTAATGTGTATATGTAAATGAGACAGCTCACATCACCTTGGGGAAGTGATATAAAATCACATGACTACCATGATTGGGTTCTATCTTGCAGCCTCATGGTAAGTCTCATTCTAGATGTAGTTATTCTTTAGGTTTTGAATAAAGTTGATGTTAAACCCTACCTCAGAAGACTAATAATAGTCATTAACAGCACTGCGAACACAAGACCACCACAAGGGTGGTGGTGGCAGCAGATAAACTGACAACAGGAAAATGAACAGCTAGCGATTGAATAGCATGTGGACAAGCATGTAGACCAAAAGAAGGATGGAATGGAGAAGGCATTGCCATTACCAGTGTGCTTCAAGCAAGTTGCAGGTTCAAACCAAGCTGAAGCGTGGCTGAGCTGGAGCCGACAATTCGCAAGGTACCGCAACACATTGGGGCTCACTACAAAGCCGAGCAAGGAGCATGTCAGTATACTTCACACAATGGGTGGTGGTGCAGGTGATATCCTAGTCAGACAAGGGATCAATTACTGCATATGAAGAAGTAATGAAAGCATTCAATGTCTATTTCAGTATCAGGAAAAATACCATTGTTGAGCGGGCTAAGTTTAATAAGTGCACCCAGCGAACGGGGGGAAAGCGTTGATTCATTTATTAATGATTTATACCGTTTGGCAGAAAATTGCGAGTACAGCAGCTTAAAGGAAGAATTAATATGCAATAGAATCATTCTTAGACAAAAACTTGTTGGGCCTCCTGTAGTCGAGGGATGATTTAACGCTAGTTAAGGTTGTTAGTTGACCAGGCAAGCTAAGGTTAGGAAACAGAATTGCTCAGTACTTCGAGGTGACAGGGAGACTCATTTGCAAAGAAGCACCACCTCAGTGGAGTTCGTTAAGTTTCAAAGTAAAAACATGGCGGTACAGAAATGGGGGAAGCATGAAGAGGGTGCAGCAACTGCCATAACCAAGTGTTATCAGTGTGGTGGGAAAAGGCAGCATCAATGTGGAGATGGTCCCGCCAAAACTACAGTGTCTCATTTTTGTAGGAAGACGGGTCATTTCAAAACAGTGTGTTGTAGCAAGGACACTGCAGAAACAAAATGAAAAACATTCCAAGGTTAGCAAATCCAACAAATTGAAGATGTTAATAATTTAGAGGTGCTGTTCCTGGGTGAGATTAAAGGGTCAATGGGAAGTTGTTGGAGTGTTGAAATTATAGTCGGCAGGCATAAAACATGTTTTAAACTGGACATTGGAGCTGGAGTTTTGGTTCTTTTCGGCGCTGAATGGTTGGAGCAACATTTTCAGCCATCAAGTGTACAACTCCATGGACCAGGAGACATTCAACTTAAAGTCATGGGACTGATGACTACAACATTTCAATATAAAGAGAGGAGAATCACTGAAATCTTATACATAATTGAACCAGGATTGTTAATTTTCAAGTTGAAGAGCTTGCACATATTTACAGTTGATCTACAGAGTAGAGGAATTGAAAAACCAAGAGCAGCCTTAAGATTTTGGAGCTGAATTTTCACTATTATTCAAAGGGCTTGGAAAACTGAACACAGCTTATCACACCACCTTACATCCCAAAGCAAAGCTGGCCTGTTTGTTTGTACTGAGGAAAGTTCCTCATTCACTTCTACAGCAGGTAAAGTTGACTCAATATCATGACTTGGAGGAGTAATCTCACCTGTAACAAAACCTACAAATTGGTGTTCAGGTATGGTTCCAGTACTGAAATCAAATGGATCCCTAAGAATCTGTGTAGATCTCACACGGTTAAATAAAGCTGTTGAAATTCATCCAATGTCATCCTGTGGATGAGAGTCTGGCAAAGCAGGAAAGAGTTTGATTTTCACTAAACTAGCCGCAAATAGTGGCTTTTGGCAATTATCCTTAGATGAGGAATCCAAATTACTTACAACCTTTAATATACCATTTGGGAGGTATTGCTTTAACAGATCACCTTTTGGTATCATGTCTGCATCTGTGATTTTTCAGCAGATAATGACATGTATTCTGGAAGGATTGGAGGGAGCAATTTGCTACATGGATGACATTCTAAGGCAGGAACAAGGGAGTATAAATTTTGTGGAAGACGTGGAGACCTTTACTTCGCCAATGACCAAATATCTACTGGCTACAACACCATGCTTAAATGATCAGAAATGCATAAATGTCAGACAAAGAATGTGCTCAAATCTGTGAGTACAACATCAGAGGATGGCCATAAACTTCTGAGGCAATATATTGAGCAAAGAAGACACCACAGTGTCATGGATGACTTGCTGATTTATGATGAGAGATTTGTTATACCTCGAGTCCTAGGACCCAAAATACTTCAGAGGTTACACCAAGGTTACTTGGGTATCACAAAGTTTCGTGCCAGAATGAGCAATTTTGTCTGAAGTCCAGGGCTCTCCAAATCATTAGCAGAGATGATATCCAAATGCATTACATGTGCTATCCATCGGTAGGAGCAAAGGGAACAACTGATGGTGTCCTCGTTTCCATCCAGACTGTGAGACCATCTTGGGATGGATCCTTTTGAGCTCAGAGTGAAAATTTTTTAATATTGGGTGACTACTATTCAAGGTAAAATGTCCAAATGGTCATACATCTGAGGCTGTCATTGTATTGAAAAAAACTTGTGGCACACACGGGATTCCAGACCTAGTCATTTTGGACAATGACCCACTGTTTGCTAACAATTACTTAAGGGAGTTCACGAATCTTATGGGTTTGTCCACGCAATTAGTTCGCCAAGATACCTGCAAGCTAAGGACAAGGCTGAAAGACAGTGTGGATGGTAAAGGTTTTATTAAAAAAGAACAATGATATTAACTTTGCACTGCTGAGTTATTGTTCTACCCTGCTCCAGAATGGTGTGGCTCTGTGTGAGCTTTTAATGGGAAGTAGGCTAAGGACTCGATTTCCTCACACTTATGCCATGTTTGACAGCAGCAGATTTGGACAAGGGGAGGGAGGAAGGAGAATAAGTACCATCCCTGTCAAATGCAGAGACCACAATCACCACGGAGTACACTACCAGACCTCCAGCCTGGAGAGTGAGTGTGGATTCGTGATCAAGCTCGTGAATCCCAAGTTCTTGAGAAAACACCACATCTGCTATCCTATCTTGTGTAGACAGAAAATGGCATAGTGCGAAGAAACAGGAATGCACCAGCTTCTACAAAGAGGCGACCTTCTACAGGGCTGACCAGTTCTTCAGGTGACCTGGAAGATGGCCTGGACTGGTATCCTCTAGCAATTCTCATTCTGCCCAACAGAGTTTGAGAGAACGAATGGAGGGCTCAAATTCTCAATCTCCTCTGAAAGAGCTGAGAACACGATTGCGTAGACTGGTGAAACCACCACAGTGGTTGTCTCTGTGAATCAGAGATGAACTCAGAGACTTTAAGGGGAAATGTAGTGTAAACGGTTAATATGAATATGAAAATGAGACAGTTCACATCATCTTGGGGAAGTGATGTAAGATCACATGAGCATCATGATCGGGTTCTCTCCTGCAGCCTCATGGCAAGGATGAAGTCTCATTCTAGATGTAGTAATTCTTTGTTATGTTTTGAATAAAGTTGATAAACCCTACCTCAGAAGACTCCAACATTTGTCATTAACAACAAACACAAGAACACCAGCTACGTAGTATTTCCTTTTGAATTTGGGTGGAAGACTGATGATGTCTATCCAGGTGAGCTCTAAAAGTTAAAATCTCCGAGACCTCATGATGCAGAGGGTTTGTGCCCTTCCTCAGTCCCTGCCTTCATACCTCCTCCCAGGAGTTAAAATCAGCCCTCTAGTCTTTGCTTGGTGCTTATCTACAAAGGATTGAGTAAATTATTGCTAAATTAGTGTATGAGCCTTATTTATTATGACTGACTATGGATTTGGAGTGATTGGCCTAGCAAAACATAACTAAAGGGAAAGTAATGGGGAGGGGGGGGAGGAGAAGAGGGGGGAAATAGAAAAACGTATTGCTTTCAAGAACAAATTCCTATGAAAAATTGTCCAGTTGTTTGCAAATGAAATAAACTGCATGAAAGGCTGCATTGATGCAGGTTCTTAAAATCATGGGGCAGAATTTTGGCGCCCTGCCTGCTTGAGTGTGAAATGATACGCGATGCATCGGGCGAGCGCCCCAATGTCAACCCGCAGTCGCATGATAGTTCAGCTGGTGGGCACGCACGGGAATCGGCAGCACGCCCGCCGACAATTATAAGGCCTATTAAAGCCATTCAAATATTAATTAACTTAAATTTTTCGCTGCCCATCCAACCTTACAGTTGGGCAGGCGAAAAGGCCAAACGGCCTTTGCACTTTTTAGGAAGCCTCATCCACGGGTGGGATGAGGTTTCCAACAGCAAATTAAAATAAAATAAAAAATTTTACATCTCATTCATAACATGTCCCTGCTCATGTAACAGGCGGCATATTTTTTAACATTTAAAAATTCTTTATTTTTGTTTTTCAGAACTCTTCATCTCCCTGAGGCAGCTCTGCGCCTCAGGGAGCTTTTCCAGCGTGTACCCGTGTGAAGTTCCCCACTCGCCCTCTGGCCCCCCCGCCCGCACCGGCAGCGCTGAGGGCTGCAGCACACGTTTCACACTGGGCAGGCCCTAATTGGCCCACCAGCGTGGTGAAATCACGGTCAGGCCCCGATCGTGGTCACCCGCCTGTCCCTACCCAACAAGGGCAAAATTCTGCCCATAGAATCCAAAATGTCAGTGTCTGATTTCTCACCATCCCATGATACTATCTACTTCAATTATATGACCTGAAGATGTGTATCTCACATTAACTTTAAAATATACTACACTGGAACTTCCAATATTTGCCATAATAGAGCATGAGCCTTCCCTTACCAATAATTAAAAACCTCCAAATTTCGATCTTACTTTCTTCCTATGTTACAGTATGCAAGTACAATATAAGTAAATAAAGTGAAGTAAAGCTTATGCCAGACACTAATGTTACATTGAGAAAACATCTCATGCAAGGCCTTGCCCTGCAAAAATTCTGACAAGTTACCAGGAAGGCAGATAATTTAGGCTTAATTGTATATATGTACATTAAATATTTTGTCACTACAAGTTGACTTTTGACATCAAACTGGTTCATTTCTGTAGTACAATACATTTAAAAGGCATGTGTATTTATGAAAGTTTCTATTTCAATATGACAATGTTGAAACTGGAACACACAGACCACATACAGTATATGAAATCACTGTAGCGATACATTTACAGTTGATAATTCCCAGCTTTGGTGTTTTATTGACTAGATTACTCAAATTGTTATTTTGTTGCTACTTTGTTGAAAATACAATCGAGTTTGAAAGGCTTCAGAATCTACAAATTCTGTTGTCAGATTCTTCCAACATAGATACCTACTACCCTGTACTAACAAATCATGAGAATAAAACTTTAGTTTTGTTTATGGCAGCTAATAGTTCAGTTAACTTTTTGACTTTATACCAGGTATCTTGAAACATCAAGAATAAATCAATATCCTTGGATCTATCAACAGATCTAGACAGTATTGAGCACACAAAACTAGTCAAGAAAATACAAATGATAGGCAAACAAGCTAGATTACTATTGTAACATTTACTAAAGAAACCAGCACTTGACGCACTTGAAACACAGTAATAATGAAGAATGAGGGGAAGTTCTCCAGGTAAAGAACTGTCTTAGATGCGGGATTCACCCAGATTTACATCAGATCTCATCAGATTGAACATCCAACAAACTGAATGGATCAGAAAGAAGCAGATTTTCTGTCCCATTCTCTTCACTGATATGCAAGACGGTGTCTGTATGTTCAAGTAAGTTACTTGGTTGAAGGCCTGCTGCAAAGTCCTCACTGTCAGAAGTTTGGGCCTGCTCTGAAGGTTCTGTCTGTGCAGACGCCGATTTATCTGTCTTAGAATCTTTGTTTTCAGTCTCTGAGTATGTTAGTTTCACCTGAGAAAAGGATGAGCACCGTTTTAAAAGACAACAAGGAAGGATTGACACTTTTTTAAAAAATCCCTTCTTCCAATCCTATGACACTCGACAGTAATCTCTTGCTTTGAGACATGTGAATCTGGAAACTCCTTAAGTAAGGACCCTCCCTCTGTGTGAGTGAAGCATTTTAGCTTTGCTCAATAGCACCTTGGCAGAATAGCTGGCACCTAGGAACTGATTCTGTGAGCGTAACCCATCTCATTCCATAATTTTCCATCCTTTGATTTTAATGGACAGAAAGTCGTGGATCGGTAGCGCACAATCTTGTAAACTGCATTCATGGTGCGTGCCAAAACAGTTGAGCAGCATATTGTGTAACTGAGCATTGCCATTTTAACATGAATTTTAGGAGGTGTTTTCAAAAGATAGCTAATGTAAAGTTGCATTATCCTGGGCTGTCTCAACATCTTAGTTTTTCTCAAAATCTTAGAGGAGTCTGCCCTACGTTAATTTAGTATCCTCTTCAATCTGATATGTCATACTCCGTTCTTCAACTGAATGTGCTCAAAAAAACTCCATAAGTTTGTAAAAGCAGACTGGAGTCCTCTGTGGGTACAAATCTCTGTTCCAAAGTTTACCAAGTTTTTGTATCAACCAGAGGACTAATTGACATCAGAAATTTGATGTGTGAGGAATTAAATTATGCGAAGCCAGATCCAATGATAACACAGCACAACTTTGGAACATCGTTACAATAAATCATTTGGCCTACCTTTTTCAAATGTAAACTCTTTTAGTTTATTTCTTTATTTTCTGTGTTTTCACCCCCATTAGTATCTTCTCCTGGCAGCAGAGCAGATACAGGTACCTTTCTTTCCCAATTCTGATAATCTGTTGCTCTGAAGATCAGTCAGCTGATGTTGACCCTGCTCGAATGCAGGTATGGGTGAGTGGAACTTCACACTCCTGTCAGTAGCCACCTTGAGTAAGCTCAAGAGTACACAGACTAATTGAATACTCACAAATTGGAAAGCATTACAGCATTTTGGGGGCAAATTCTGAGGGATCATTCCCTGAAAATGGTGGTGAAACCACTTACCGCCCCATTGCTGCTTATGTTGGGGCCGTCCCTAGCTTCCCAAGGCCCAGATGACAGGTTGGAGTGCCCGTCTGGAGTCAAACATGAGCCCTTTTTAATATGGAAATTGAGATCCAATAAAATACATCAAACTCCTATTGCCATTTTAGGACATTACTGGGCAGGTTATTGCTGCGCACAAAATTATTTAACATCATCATCTTTTGTTAGTTCCAGCTCCCACTTGTTACTTGATTAAGATATACCTGTGTCAGATTTTTAGACTGGGCTTGAACTTCCTCGGAGAGGTGATCAGAGTCAGATTGCCACTCTGTTCCTAGATTTTTTACCTCAAGTTTCTTTCGATCTTATCTTGCCCAACCTTCTGACTCAGGACAGGGGAGATCTGAGCAATGCAGCATGCCCCTAGGGCCTAGCATCAAGTGCAGCTCTGTTGGAAGCAAAGAGGCCATGTGGCACTAGTTGCCATAAACCAGGTTAGTTAAAGGTCCAGTCAAGTTTAAAAATCCTTGATAGGCCAGGGAGAAGGTAAGCGTATAAAGTATAAAGTGGCTAGGATTTGTGTGTGTGGGAGGGGAAGAGTCAAGTTTGGCCTCTGGGGGTCGTAGGTGGGTTGGGTTGGGCCTCCTGGGGTGGTGGGGGTGAGACCTGGGCCTGGCCGGAGGATGTTGTCTCTTGGGGGTGAGGCGAGGCCCATGGGCAGGGTAGTTGGGGGTTTAGGAGCAGACATCTGTGGGGTCAGGGGTGTGGGAAAGCAGTCGGCGGGTGGAGGGAGGCCCCTGGAGTTTCGGGATTGTGAGGAGTCCACTGGGGGTTCAAAAGGAGTCCTGTGGGGGATCAGTGTGGGTTTGTGCAATAGTTACCCAGAAATTAGAAGAGGTTTTAATTCTTCTAACTTTTTTTGGGTAACTATTGATTTAACCCAGTTAGAACTATCCAAAATTAGTGATTTAAATCACATTTTCAGATGGTTCCTAGTGCAGGGCATTTGTCCAGGTGAAGTTTGCACTTCTGGGAAATTGTCGTGCAAACCTTACCTGTGAACTTCCACCTGTGAAGGGGGGGTTTCCCAGTCCATCTTTGGGGTACCCCCCCCACAATAGAACCCCTGGACCTCGCATGTTACAGCCAATTATTTTCTCTGTACTTCATCCCTTGTTCTGAATTGTTGGATCACACCTTCTCCAGCTGAAAGACACCTTATCTACCCGAGTCATATGCACCGGGGAAGGAGGGTACTGATGTGGGAAAAATGTTGGTAGCCCCATAAAATGGCCCCTAACTGTGCAACTTGGCTGTGCCCCCATGGAGCAGGCAGCTGATCTGCCCCACAGTCTGCCTCTGCTCCTCCACAGGAACTTCCCTGAAGTGGCTCCTCACTATTTTACTTCCCTGCAGCCTCCATTCATGCTATCTGGGTGTTAGGGTGGGGTGTTGGGGTGGTGGTGTGGAGTGGGTGGGGGGAGGTAGGATAAAATTCACTCCTATGTTTCAATGGAATACCTAACGAGTGCTGCATTGTTACAGGTCTTTCAGATGAGATGTTAAACCAAGGCCCGACTGCTTTCTCAAGTGGATCTAAAAGATTCCATGGCACTATTTGAAGAACACTGGAGTAGTCCTGGTGCATATTTATCACTCAGTCAACACCAAAACAGTTTAACTGTTCAATTCTAACAGTGTTGTTTGTGGTATCTTGCTTTATGAATTTGACTGCTGCATTTGTCTGTATAATTGTGACTACCTTCAGAAATAATTCAATGGGAAGCAATTTGGGACATCTTGAGACATGAAATCCAGCATTCTGTATGAATGCAAATTTGTTCTTTTATTATATGACTGATTTCAATGACAATTTTCTAATGAATTTTTGACATTTTGCAGTGTGGAAATCACTTCTAATCACTTTGTGATTGGAAACATTTTATTTTATAGTACTCACCTTACGCAGCTGTCAGACTAGACTTGCTATTAAGGGCATTTACCTGGTTGCAGTCTAGAATGCTTGGGTCTTGACTTAAAGGAGATCTAGGTTGTGCTGCTGAAATGGGTGAAGTGGCAGCTGGAGATGGTGCCGCAGCAGATTCTGGTTTGTTGCCATCTGCCTGCTCCACTGCAGTTTCCTTTCCCTCTGCAATTGTTGCCTGTTGCTGAGGAGCCTTGGTATCCTGCTGTATTTCAGTGAAGGTAACTGACCTCTTTTGCTCTGTCAGAATCCAAAGTTCAAGTAAAAACATGTTGATCAAGATTTCCAATATCTATTTCATTTAAATGCTAAAAGAGCAGGATAAAGTCAACAGATAACATCAATTATAATATATATTTATACAATAAAATAAATAATCTTGTTAACATAACTGGAAAATAAGTCTGGTTAGCTTCTTATGTGATCCATTATTACCCATTTCATTATTCTGCATTTCTTTCTTCCAGTCCTGTAGTTTTCCCTTCCACCATAAGCCAGTCTCTAACTGAATTACTGAAACTTACAGAACACATGGGGACCATTAGGCCCACTGTGCCCATGCCCACTCTTTGCAGGAGCAAATGTGCTTAGTTCCACATCTCCATTTTCTATCCTCATCCTCAAGAACTTGTCCAACTCCCTTTTAAAATTTATTTTATGTATTCCTGATCCTGAAGACTCTCTAATTCCATCTTCTTAATGAGTCTCCTTTGTGTCCATATACAACTTTATTGCACTACCTCGATTAACCTTCTCTGTTACCTCATAAAATAATTCAATTAAATTAGTTGGACACAATCTGTCTTCAATAAGTCAGTTGAGAGGACATGCACATTGGCAACCTACTCCCAGGTTATATTATCAGATAAGGCAAGGCAAATGCAACGGCAGAGGACAATAAAAAAGATACTAGGGCAGACCTGAGCAGTATTGAAATGTGTGCCATATTCCTACTGATTTCTGTGAAGATATCAGTGGAAACTCAAAGGTGGAATTCGGAAAAAATGTTATATTATCCTGGTTAAATATAGCAACTTGTATGTAAAATTGAAGGAACTTGGTTAGATAGGGGAAGGAGGAAGCTCAGAAAGTCAGCAAAATGCAACATGTGCCAGGCTGATAAGTTTACAGATCGATTCCTTTGACTGTGGTCATGATTGTCATTAAGAGGCTGTCAATCGCAGTGCCCATGAAGCATTCAAGCCAAAATTGTTCGGAAAAATCATGCAATCTTTTCCTTAACAATTTCACCTCAAAATGGTGGCTAAGATATTCCCTGCTTTTTAAAAAAATTCTGAATCAGTATGTCACATGTCCCCCATCAGTTCAGCCTTAAGGCTTGGCAAAGAATTGGACTTATAAAAGGCACTGCAGAATCATGCCCTTTCGTGGCCCAGCACCACATTATGCAACTAAACTTACAAGTTTGTTAGGATTTTTAAATAGTTTATCTGTCTCCTTTAAATTGTTGTCTTTATACCCTTAAACATTGCTTCCATCAAATGGTTTAGTAGATTTGAAATATTTCAATTTTCTATGACAGTATTCATAATTTTAGTTTCCAAGTGTATTCAGTAGTCAGATAATCACTGCAGAAAACTAAATTTTGGATCTTACCTAGTGGTTTAGCTTTTGGCTGGATACTGCGTCTGGTTGTGGACAACCGGGCACCCTGTCGTCCTCTTGCTTCAGTTTGTAACTTCGGACGTGAGAGGAGAGCACGCCGTGGCTAACAGGAACAGTAATCATTTTAACAAAGTATTTTAAAAGCATTAACATTATTCCAAATTTGTTTTATCACGTTCATAAAAGTTGTTAGGAATTAAATTTTAGTTTAGGAAAGTGAAGGCTCTCAATGTTTGGATATAGATATGGATATATTTTCCATTTTTAAATTGCCAACAAATATAGCCAAATGCAATGTAAAGTTCTCTCTAACCTATTCCAATAGTGGACTTTAATCCAACTTTACATGAATAATCTTTTCAAATTCTTATCGCCTCTCTCACTAAGGTACCATTTCAATGTGATATTTGCAGTATAATTCTAAAGTCAGGTCTCTGTCATCCAGTGGCATGAAACCCTCTTGGGGACATTTTTGCTTATCAATTGATCTTACTATTGTTCTTACGCACTGTCACATGAGTTCTCTGGTCCTTTGATTGGCCCTCTCTTGGAGGCGGGATATCCTGCCTAATGGGGGCGGAAGCCACGACCTCAGGCAACTAATTGGCCGAAGACCATAAAATACAGCATTAACTTCCAGAGCTTTCCAGCTGGTAGGCAAGGCCACTACCTCTGCATTAAATCCCAGCCCCGTAGTGAGTCACAGAAACTCTGAGGAAAGTTACCGCTTGAATTCTGGAAGTACAATGCAGCTAAGTGAAAGCTGTAGAGTCTAATGACAGTCACCAAGTCAAGTGAAAATCAATGATGAAGCTTAGCTTTAAAGTACCCCAAGTACAATATTTCATGATTGACGTCGTACAAGATGAACAAATTATTTCAAGGCCAGCAGATACCTACTATCATGCCATAGCCACAGCTGCTGGCATTTATCTAGCAATGACTGAGCAAAGTTCCCTCTGTTCTCTTTGGTTGTACAGTTCCCAAGCCTTCAGACCAACTGAAAAAAATTTGTCCCCACATGCAGACACTTATATTTAGTGTAATCACATCCCTTTAATTCTCTCTATTCTCACTTGTTTCTGTGCTCATTTGGTGAGTTCCTGCCTGCAGGTTAAGTTCAGAAGGGGTGATTGCCTATGTACTGAGACAAAGACATGGCCAAGTATCTGAACTCACTCTGCCATCTGGTTGAACTTCTTTCTAAATTGTAGATAAATTATCTGTAATTTATATTAGTGCGTTAATTGTCATTGCAGTCAAATGTAGTCATTTTTTGCTTTAAACAAATGTCCATTTTGGAGCATCAAAGTGACCTATGGAAGCATGAATAAGACGTGATTTTAGGAACCATTTTCAGAGTGTAATCTTCATACAGTATGGATAAAGATCATAGTCAAGCTCCAATTTTTCAATACTATGGACTGAGGGCTAAATTTTTAATGGCATCGGGAAGAATCCACGGACCTTTATAAAATGGTGGGCTGGATCCGGATATGAAAGTCCTGCCCCCTTTTCCAACAGAACCAATTTTGCTGGCACAGGTAAGGGGGTGGGGAATGAATCATACAAGAGGGAATCCTGAACTCAGCAAGGCCATTTGAATTTAGTGCTTAGTTCAAACAGATCCCATTTTGGCTATTACAAGGGCCTTAACCGCAGTGTGGCAGTACGTTAATGGAGTAGACGTAAACGCCCTTGTAGGGCAGAAAAGGACTGCTTAAGTGTCAAAATCTGATAGTTTTTTAAATCTCTCACTCCTTAAACATGAAAAACAGGCTGAAGCTGTCAGTGGGAGTTAAAAAAAACCCTTCTGCTGGACTGCTTGATTGACAAGCCATCTGGTGTGGTTAGAAAAAAAATACCATCTGGTCATGTAGTTTCAATAGAGGTTGACATTTCCCAAAGGACTATTATTATGTCATTAAGAATGCTTGGCTGAGTTTCAAGTATACTTATTTTAGCAGGGGGGTTCTGAGTTCACAGTTTGATTGACAGTTTAAAGAGGTTACTCAAGGATTAGCTGTCCTGAAAGTGGGATCTGAGGCTGAGTTTCAAATATAATTATCTTAGCAGGGGATCTGAGTTGAAGTTTGTTTGTTTTATGAGAGACTAACTATTTGAGGAGATTTAAAAGCTTTGAATTGATTTCTTGAATGGGAGCTTTTTCACTATCAACGATCATAGATTGTTAGAGGTTTATTTTTTTCATCTTCACATGGACCCTGAGGTCTCCCCATGGTGGATAAGTGGCTATGGAGGTGGTATGAGGAGCCATGGGGGTGGGTGGGGGCATGAGTTGACATGGAGGTAGCCATTGGAGGATGAAGGGTTATGGGGAGTGGGTGGAAGGCATGATTTGGCAGTGAGGTGCATTGGAGGGGTGAGAGGGTGTGAGGGCGAGCGGGCCCAGCAGCTTCTGAAACATCTGGGACATAGTCCCAGAGAACTGTGGCAGGCCTTTTAACCAGTCTGCCTCAGTACTTGCCTACCCCCGTATCACCTGGTATCTGCTTCTGGTGTAGGCAGGACTGACTTGATCTTGCCCTTGCCTCTCCAGAGCGAAAATTGGATCTAACAGGGTCCATTAAATTGAGCTGTGTGTGCTGAGTTGGGAAATTTCCCAACTCCAGCTATCCGCCTTGGTAGCTAAAATCTGGCCCTCAACTTTGGTAGCTATTTAGATTGTTTAGTGCATTATAGCTGCCCTGCATAAGATCATTAGTGAGAAAGGATCTATGACACAAAGCTTGGTGGGAATGTGTGTTGTGAAGAAGATGCAAAGCTGCTTTAAGAGGATTTAAACAGACTTAGAGAGTGGACATGAACATTACAGATGGAATATATTGTGGAAAAATGTGAGGTTATCCACTTTGGTAGGAATGGATGTGCAGGGTATTTCTCAAATGGAAAGATTAGAAAAAAGTGTAGATGTACAAACGGATCTGGGTGTCCTCATCAATAAGTCACTTAAAGCTAACATGCTGCAGGCAATTAGGAAGGCTAATGGAATGTTAGTCTTAATTGCAAGAGGATTTGAGTACTGGAGTAATGAAGTCTTGTTTCAATTGTATAGGACCTTGGTTAGACCGCACCTGAAGTATTTTGTGCAGTTTTGGTCCCCTTACCTTAGGAAGGATATTATTGCCATAGAGGGAAGTGCAACAAAGGTTCACCAGACTTGTTCCAGGGATGGCGGAACTGTCTTATGAAGAGAGATTGGGCAAACTGGGCCTGCATTCTCTAGAGTTTCGAAGAATGAGTGGTGATCTCATTGAAACCTGCAAAATGTTTAAAGGGATAGACCGGGTAGATGCAGGTAAAATCTAGACTTCCCCTGGTTGGGAAGTCTAGAACTAAGGGACGCAATTTCAAAATAAGGGGGAAGCCACTTAGGATCAAGATGAGGAGAATTTTTTTTACTCAGAGGGTTGTGAATCTTTGGAATTCTCTCCCTCAGGGGGCTATGGAAGTGTGGTCATTCAGTATGTTTAAAGCAGAGACTGACTGATCTCTAAAAACCAATGACATAAACGGATATGAGGATAGTGTGGGAAAAAGGCATTGAAGTGGATGATCGGCCATGATCGTATTGAAAGGCAGAGCAGGCTCAATGGGCTTACTGGCCTGCTCCTGCTCCTATGTTCCTATGATCTTGGTTCAGAACATCAGTAAGTAGAATCAGTATGGGTGAAGATTAGGAATGGCAAGGATCAGAAAACACTGGTGAAAGTAGTATCCAGGCCCCTAACAGCAGTTATATCATTGGACAGAGCAATAAACAAGAAATTATTGGAGCTTTTGACAAAGGCAATGTACTAGTTGCGGGGGACTTCATCTAGGCTGGACCAATCAAATTGGCAAAGCTGATCCGGAAAATGAGTTTGTAGAATGCTTTTGTGACAGTTTCCTGAGCAATATGTTGTGCCACCAAATAGAGATAAAGCTAGTATCGTACAATGAGGCAGGGTTAATTAGTAATGTCATAGTAAGAGATCCACTGGGAAATAGTGATCATAATACAACTGAATTCTGCATTAAGTTTGAAAATGACATACTCCATCATAAGCAAGAATCTTAAACTTAAATAAAGCCAATTACATAGGCACAAGGGGAAAGTTGGCTAAGGTTAATTGGGTAAATAGAATAAAAGGTATGTATGACAGCAAATAAACAGTAAGAAACATTTAAAGAAACAATTCAAAATGTTCAACAAAAATACATTCCACTGAAAAACAAAAACTTAGCCAGAAAGATCCATCCATGGCTTACTAAGGAGGTTAAGGATGGTATTAGATTAAAAGAAGAGACTTATAATGTTGCAAAGAATAGTAAGTCTGAGGATTGGGAGTGTTTTAGAAGTAAAGGGCTATCAAAACGTTGATATAAGGGGAAAAAAAATAGAATATGAGAGTGAACTAGCCACTTCTACAACTATATAAAAAGGAAGCGAGCAGCTAAAGTAAATGTTGGTCCCTTAGAAGCAGAGACAGGAGAAATTATTATGGGGAATGAGGAAATGGCAGAGGCATTTAACAAATATTTTGAGTCTGTCTTCACAGTAGAAGACACAAGTTGCACACCAGAAATAGAAGTTGAGCGACGGGCTAACAAAAGTGAGGAAATTAAGGGAATTAATTTCAGCAGGGAAAAAGTACTGGAGAAACTCAAGGGACTAAAATCCATCAAAGCCCCAAGACCTGATAGCCTATATCCTAGGGTGCTAGCGCTTGCTATGATTTTCCAAAATTTCCTAGATTCTGGAAAGGTCCCAGCAGACTGGAAGGTAGCAAATGTAACACTGCTACACAAGAAAGGAAGAAGAGAGAAAGCAAGGAACTCCAAGGCAGTTAGCTTGACATAGTCATTGGGAAACTGCTGGAACCTATTATAAAGGCGGTCTTAACAATGCACTTAGAAAAGCAATGTATGATTAGAGCAAGTCAATAAGGTTTTATGAAGAGAAATCCTGTTTGGAAAATTTGTTAGAGTTTTTTGATAAGGTGCATTCAAAATTGGCTTAGTTGTAGGAGACAGAGGGTGATGACAGAAGGATGCTTTAGTGACTGGAAGCCAGTGTCCAGTGGCATACCACAGGGATCTGTGCTGGGTCCCCTATTATTTGTCATTTATATAAACGACATAGACGACTTTGTGGGGGGTAGGATTAGTAAGTTTGCGGATGACACAAAGATTGGCCGGGTGGTTAACAGTGAGGTTGAGTGTCTTGGGCTACAGGAAGATATAGACGGGATGGCCAAATGGGCAGATAAGTGGCAGATGGAATTTAATCCTGAAAAGTGTGAGGTGATACACTTTGGAAGGAGTAATTTGACAAGGAAGTATTCAATAAACGGTATGACACTAGTAAGTTCTGAGGACAAAGGGACCTTGGCGTGTGTGTCCATAGATCTTTGAAGGCGGAGGGGCATGTTACTAGGGTGGTGAAAAAGGCATATGGGGCACTTGCCTTTAACAATCGAGGCATAGATTACAAAAGTAGGGAAGTCATATTGGAGTTGTATAGAACCTTGGTGAGGCCAGAGCTGGAGTAGTGTGTGCAGTTCTGGTCGCCACATTATAGGAAGGATGTGATTGCACTGGAGGGGGTGCAGAGGAGATTTACCAGGATGTTGCCTGGGATGAAACATTTAAATTATGAAGAGAGGTTGGATAGACTTGGGTTGTTTTCATTGGAGCAGAGAAAACTGAGGGGCGACCTGATCGTGGTGTACAAGACTATGAGGGGCACAGACAGGGTGGATAGGGAGCAGCTGTGCCCCTTAGTTGAAGGGTCAGTCACAAGGGGACATAAGTTCAAGGTGAGGGGCAGGAGGTTTAGGGGGGATGTGAGGAAAAACATTTTTACCCAGAGGGTGGTGATGGTCTGGAATGCACTGCCTGGGAGGGTGGTGGAGGCAGATTGCCTCACATCCTTTAAAAAGTACCTGGATGAGCATTTGGCACGTCATAACATTCAAGGCTATGGACCAAGTGCTGGTAAATGGGATTAGGTAGGTAGGTCAGGTGTTTCTCACGTGTCGGTGCAGACTCGATGGTCCAAAGGGCCTTTTCTGCACTGTGTGATTCTGTGATTCTGAGAATGTAACTAGTAGGGTAGGTAAAGCGGAAACATTAGATGTAGCATACTTGGATTTCCAAAAGGCATTTGATAATGTGCCACACAAGATTAATACACAATATAAGGGTTCATGGAGTTAGGGGTGATATATTAGCATGGCTAGAGGATTGGTTAAGAGACAAAAAGCAAAGAGTGGGGATAAATGGGGAATTTTCAACATGGCATGCTGTGACTGCAAGGATCAGTGTTGAGGCCTCAGCTATTTACAAACTATGTTCATGGCTTAGAATAAGAGACAGAGTAATATGTTTAATGATGATACAAAGCCAAATGGGAATGCAAGCTGTGAGGAAGACACAAAGAGGCTGCAAAGAGATATGGACAGGTTAAGTGAGTGGGTAGCAAGGTGGCAGATGGAGTATAATATGGGGAAATTTGAGGTTATTCGCTTTGGTGGTAAGAATAGAAAAGCAGAATATTTTTAAAAGGCGTGAAACTTGTAAATCTTGATGTTAAGGGACACTTTGGTATACTCTTCAAAGGAACACAAAAAGTTATCATGCATGCAAGCAATTAAGAAAGCAAATGACTTGTTGGCCTTTATTGCAAGGGGATTGGAGTACAAGAATAAAGAATTCTTGCTACAATTGTACAGGACTTTGGTAAAACCATACATGAATACTGTGCAATTTTGGTCTCCATATTTAAGGAAGGATATACTTGCATTGGAGGCAGTACAGCAAAGGTTCACTAGATTGATCCCTGGGATGAGAAGGTTGTCCTACGATGGGAGGCCGAGTACATTGGGTCTATATTCTCTGGAGTTTGGAAGAATGAGGGGTAATCTCATTGAAACATTCAAGATTATGAAGGGGCTTAAGAGGGCAGATACTGAGAGATTTTTCTTTTCCCCTAGCTAGGGAATCTAGTACAAGGGCCAATTGTTTAGGACTGAGATTAGGAGAAATTTCTTCACTCAAAGGGCTGTGTATTTTTTCAATTCTCTACCCCAGAGGGTTGTGGATGCATCATCACTGAATATATTTAAGGCTGAGATAGATAGATTTTTGGGGTCTCAGGGAATTAAGAGATATTGAGATTGGGCAGGAGTGTAGAGTTTAAGTTCAAAATCAGCCACAAACATATTGGATGGCGGAGCAGCCTCCATGGGCTGTATGGTCTTTTCCTGCTCCTATTTCTTATATTCTTATGATCTGCTCTCTGCTGTAGTTGAAGTTCTGAGTTACACTGTATCACACTGAAATATATTGCTGTTACCATGTCTGCGTACTGAATTTTAATTACATTATTAATT
Organism: Cetorhinus maximus; assembly: GCF_964194155.1. Classification (NCBI taxonomy): domain Eukaryota; kingdom Metazoa; phylum Chordata; class Chondrichthyes; order Lamniformes; family Cetorhinidae; genus Cetorhinus; species Cetorhinus maximus. Next base: position 29,173,411 of record NC_135889.1, read on the forward strand.
TCTTGTTCATGATACTGCGTTACTGAATTTTCATATAGTAAACAATCTCAGGACATTAAATCAACATTTTATTATTCTCCCCTCCCACTCTTAAAACAAAATGCTCATTATGTTTAATTTCTGGGTTTTCAGTATTACTCTAAAGGTCAGAATTCACGTTCTTACCTGCCTGAGACCTCTCTTTCTTCCCAGTGGTTGCTGTATAAGAAGATTCTGCTGACCAGGTTCACTCTGCACACTTGCTACCCTGTTAAGTATATTAAATGTTAATCAGATTACAAATAACTCACTCACTCAGATTTTTTTTATTACTTTTTATCATTATATTTGTAGTGCTTGCTTCATGTTTCAGAAAACTATGGCTAACTTAATTTAAGCAAATAAATAGTCTGCTTTTGAGTTCATTTTGTATTAAGTTTGAAACACTCACCTCAGACTCCATTTACACCTTATTCCTAGCATTGAAAAGCATTTTGTGCAGCTGTAAAACTTTGACTTTTACATGCTCTAAAAGATTAGACTACTTATCAAAAGACTGAAGGAGTTGGGCATTTTATAAGTCCATAACATTATTAACTTGGTTGAGATTAATAATATCTAACAGTCTGGTGGGGAACAGGGTTTACTGAAACTCTGATATCTGTGTAAATAATTCTACAAAAGCAATGCTTTCCCTTTACCAGTAGACTATTGTATTACATTTCACCAAATCTTCTAACATGTGAAAACTCACCACACATTTTCACAAGGAAGATAAAGTTGCAACATTATACAGATCTAAAACAGAAACAAACACTACTGCTGATTTAAAAAATAAGTCTGGCAATGGTGGAGGTGTAAGCAACTTATTTCAAATATTGTGTAATAACCGAGAACAAAAGGGACATCAAAAATTCAATCATTCATCAGATGTAACACAACTTTCAAGAAACAATTCTGCTAAAAATTAGACTATGCAATATATCTAAGTTCAAACTATCTTATACAAAAGCAATTTTACATACCTGTCAATCTTACCAGGGGACAGAAAATCAGGAACTCACCAAATTTGCACAGCAGGGTGAGACTCCCTGCTACCACAAACACTGAAAATTACTATATGTAGTTTTGATTTTCTCCTCAAGCTTTCCTGTATGCATGTATTTTTCCCACCTCTGGTCCTAGCCAAGTAATATTGGACTATAAATTAGTTCACATCACACTGTACTGCCAATTCCCATGGGTGTAATAAGCCACTGGCTCCTTTCCTGTGTGGTGTTGCCACAGTAGAATGACATTGGATAAACAAAAACAAACTATTCACCCTTGTGCATTCCCTTAGTTCCTGTCTGACCTTCTTCTGGCTTAGTGCTCCTACACAGTGGCCCAGTGGCTGCAGCATGGCTGGTGGAAGGCTGCTAATTTTCACTAGGGGTGACTGCAGATGGCCTAGCTGGATGCCCTTGAACAGCTCTGGGCCTTCAGAGACCAGCTGCACCACCTCAGCAGTCTGGGCTGGCTGACAGGCAACAGCAAGGGCACTGCTGGAGTGGCAGTGGAGGGAGCACAAATGCTGGCACTTCTCTCAGAGTCACTGCCACACCCATGGGGTGGCATCTCAGCAATCCTAGTAATCTGTTGGAGGACAGATTGTTAGACAGGTGTAAAAGTTTGCATGCCCCTTTTTGCACCAAAATCTGCACCTGCTATGGCAACAGTCTAAGCTTGCATGCAGCTACCATGGATCTAGTGACCTCTGTCTGTGCTTCCACTGCAGCACTGAGGTGTTGGAAGGATTCCAGCTGTGTTGCAGTGGAAGCTGAGACAGTAACCACTTTACCATGGGTTGGTCAACCAGTGCTGCCACTTACATGCTGGAAGGGATGGGCTTCAAGTTCTGGTGAAGTGCCATGTTGGAGTCGGACTACTCTATGTTCCTTGACAGCGTCAGGGAGCTGTCTGGAAGGCCTGCCAATGCACCAAACATCATGATATGCATTGTCATCAGTGTTCTCCTGTACACTGGCTCATTGAAATCCACATGAGTCCCCTGCAGTAGAACTCATCTGCGATCTTGCCCTCCGGGGAGTTACTCTTTTCCCCTGACCTGGCTGCAGCCCACTTGTGCCCGGCGACTCATTGCATGCAGAATCCAAATCTGTGCTAGCTTTTGCTGAAGCTTTCCAGGCAGCCTGGTCTTGAGTATCTGGAAGCATACATGCAAAAGTGAAGGCTTGGAATGAGGGAGGGTGTGGGCAGAGAAGCATGGCCATACCATCTGAAGTTTCCATTTGATGATAAATCTCAGGATGAGGAGGGAGTTTTGAAAGGCATCAGGCAGATAGTTACCGCAGTCCTGGGACATCTCAGTCACCAGGTACCACGTGCTATGTCACCTCCAATCCCGTGATTCCAAGCATCATCTCCTCCCTGCGGCTCAGTGGATGATGTCTTGGAAATCTCCACCCTTCCTGTTCTCTAAGTCAATATGCACTACTTTTGCCTGCAGGAGAGAGGGCAGACTGTCAGTAATTGTGTGCAGTGCTTGGCTAATTTGTCTGCTATAGCATTAGAGATGGAGATCTGTGATGCTGGCAGCTTTGGAAGGTGTGTGTTGGTGAAGTGCAGTATATGCATGTTTGGCTTGAACCTGGAGTGTAAGATTGCTGGTGTGTGGGTATGAGATCTGCAGCCAGAAGTGCCTAGTGGATGATCCATCTTGGTCTCCTCCTGAGGTCCCCAGCATCACAGGTGCCAGTCTTCAGCCAATTCGATTCACTCCATGTGATATCAAGAAATGGCAGAAGGCTCTGGGTACTACAAAGGATATGGACCTGACAACATTCCAACAATAGCACCGAAGACTTGTGCTCCAGAACATAACTTGTGTTCCAGCACAACTACAACACTGACGTCTACCCGGCAATGTGGAAAACTGCCCAGGTATGCCTATCCACAAAAAGCAGGACAAATCCAACTCAGCCAATTACCACCCCATCAGTCTACTCACGAGTAGAGTGCAGCTCCCAAGAAGCTCGACATGATCCAGGACAAAGCAGCCTGTCTGATTGGTACCCATACACCACCTTCAACATCCACTCCCTCCATCACCGATGCACAGTGTGGACCATCTACAAGATGTACTGTAGCATCCTTCGACAGCAACTTCCAAACCTGTGACCACTACCACCTAGAAGGACAAGGGCAGCAAATGCATGAGAACAGTACCACATGGAGGCTCCCCTCCAAGCCACATATCATCCTGACTTTTTTTTATTCGTTCATGGGATGTGGACGTCACTGGCTAGGCCAGCATTTATAGCCCATCCCTAGTTGCCCTTGTTCAGGGGCAATTTAAGAATCAACCACATTGCTGTGGGCTTGGAGTCACACATGTAGGCCAGACCAGGTAAGGACAGAAGATTTCCTTCCCTAAAGGGCATTCGTGAACTAGATGGGTTTTTATGACAATTGACAATAGTTTTATGGTCATCATTAGACTTTTAATTCCAGATTTTTATTCAATTCAAATTTCACCATCTGCCATGGTGGGATTTGAACCTGGGACCCCATTACCTTGGGTCTCTGGAATAGTAGTCAGTGACAATGCCACCGCCTTGCTGTTCCTTCACTGTCTTTGGGTCAAAATCCTGGAATTCTCTAACAATACTGTGGGTGTACCTATACCATAGGGACTGTAGCAGTTCAAGGTGGCAGCTCACCACCACCTTCTCAAGGGCAATAGGGATGGATAATAAATGCTGGCCTAGCCAGCGACACCCACATCCTGTAAATGAATAAAAAAGAAATAATGTAAAGATGCTTTCACTCACCTTGACCATAGGTGGAAAGTTATTGTACTTTTTAGCACTGCTGTCATGTCCTGGGGACCAGATTCTGAGCATTGACGCCCCTCCCTCCCTCAAGCTGGAGCATGAGGACTTCCTGCCAACCCACAAAAACATAGGCCTAGACTTTCATCAACAAGGTGGGTAGTGTGGAAGTTGGGAAAATTTGTGATTCGGCCTGCCCACTTGGAAAGAAAGTGCTTGCAAAGGCAGGATCTTCATTGCCTGGTTGGGGCAGATGCAGGCTTCAGTTGGGCCAGCAAACCCAGGAAAGAGGTCAGAGGCAGCTATAAGGGCTGCCAGGTGCCATGGTGAGCTGTTTAAAAGGCCCGCCTTGGCATTGTGAGGCTTTGCCCCAGTTAAAATAAAAACAGAACGGCCCTTTTGCCCTTGCCCTCACACCCCCTCACCCTCCCCCTGCCCCATCCATGCAACCTCATGCCCCCATGACAGGCTATGGCCCCCACCCACCCCTCCATGACTCCTCATACCCCGTGCCAAGCTATGCCTCCACCCACTCAACATGGTCCCTCATGCCCCCTAAGCCAAGCTATGGTACTTCCGTGCCCAATGGCCCACTATACACTGTATAGAACCACTGAACCCTGTAGTGACAGTAGGATATGTAAAAAACTTTAAAAAAGTAAATTATTCATCATTTTCCACTATGTGAAAAGCTCCTTTCACTACAACCCAATAAAAGTGTCAATCATCCAGACCCTTTAAAGTATCAATAACAGAAGCTGCAAGTACTTGAAATCTCTTAACCTTGTGCAAATAAACATTGTGCATTTGACAACAGAGTTCAGAGAGCCATATCTGTCAATCATGCAATGTTTTCCCTGGGACTCAGGTGTTTCATCAGAGTAATGGGTCCCTGGGCTCTCAACTAGCCTTATTCTTGGCTGTACAGTGGGTCAATGGGCATGGAAGTGCCAAAGCTTAGCACAGGGGGCATGAGGGGCCATGCAGGTTGGGTTGGGGAAGAAGCTTTGCACTGGGGACATGTGGCACCATGGGGTGGGGGAGGGGCATAGATTGACATAGGGTGTATGAAGGGCTATGGGGGGGCAGGTGGAGGGGGATAGCTTGGCATAGGGGGCATGCGGAGGAGCTTTTGAACTCATGCTTTGAAAGGTCCATTCATGCAAACTGTGGTTCACTGACTCCTTTAAAACCTGATCCGATCCCATGAAAATTGCAGAAGTCTATGACATGCAATGCCAATGTCCATAATGGAGTTGGTCAGGTCGGGAGTGCCATGTGGGGACTTGCAACCTGAACTAGCCCACAACTTTGAAAGGTGCCCTTAAATCACACAGCCCGGGAATGGGGTCAGGAATCCCGGAATCAGGATATGCTGCCATTTTTAAAGAGCTCCCGTCTCATTACAACTCAGCAAACATCCAAGCCATATTGTCCCTCCTGGAGTCCATCTCGCTCACCTGAGCTTCCAATGCAGTGCTGCTGAACTTTGATTGGAATGGGCGTGGCAGGTTGCACATCACGGCCCTGCACCCAAAAGAATGGTGCTGTCCAATTTCTAGTCCACTATCCATATCTACCACTTAAGTTACAGAGCTCAAGCAACTAATTTTATTCACATCAGGACTGTACTTTGGCTATCAGAATTTCAAATCTATTGGCCATCTTTTGTTAATTTTCTAGATTGCTGTCTAAACAGTCTTGGAACTTCAAAGGTGCTGCAAATCTCTTCAGCATTGTGCTCTCTACTCCCTTTCCAACGTTCCTCAGTTATTTGACATCAAATCGATCAGAGGGCACAGCAGTCAGTCATGTAGCTGTGGATAGATTACTGCATTACTTGCTTCTAGCCACAGGGTGGAACTTTTCCAACTTACTCCCTGTCAAATGGTGGGAACATTTGCAGGTCCTGAACCTGTTGACAGCAAGCAACGGTTTGCTGAGGCTCTTTAACTGAGCCACAGTATTAACCTCCCACCACTGGGTTACTTGACCGATCACAGAAAGTGGATAGGATGACCTACTGGATTGTCAAATGAAGAATTTCTCATGAAAGGGACCACAACATGGGCCAGAATAGCTCACCAGCACTTGGATTTTTGAGGCTGCAACAACATCAGGAATGGAGAGGTGACCCAGGAAGGCTGCCCCCTGGGTATCTCACTCTTACCTGGAGTCCTAATGTCCACTGCTGAGGGATGACAGAGAAGGGAGCTCTTCTTTCAAGCAGGCACGGGGGAAGTGGCTGAGGAAGTCAGCAGCAGGAGTGTGGTCCCTCCAACCTGGAGACAGTGCACCAAGAGGATCCAGGACATCAGGAGGGCAGAAGAGGTGAGTGGTATAACACTTTCAAGTGCCAAGCCCCAGACTCTGGCTTTCCCAACATTCTCCTGTGCAGCACTCATCTGACCAACACACCTTGCAGCTCCACTCATTCCTCTCTCTTCAGGCACCTCCTCACATCTCTAACTGAGCAACCAATACTCACAACCAGCTCTACCTTATAAGTCTGATGAAGAACAAGACGAGCACGAGCTGCCTTCTTTTCAGCTACATGCTGTTCCTCAGGGCAGAGGGGATGGAACAGAGATTCAGCTCCAAGGAAGCGAGACCACCACTCCCAGCACAGGGTCTACAGACAGGCCCCTCTTGATGTCTTGGAGCACTAGAGGCTCGAGTTTTCATGGTGGATATAGAATTGTTGATTAGTTACAGCACAGAAGGAGGCCATTTGGCTGGCTGTGTCCATGCCACCTCTCTGCATGAACAACTCCCCTAGTCCTCCTCTCCCACCCTTTCCCTGTGGCCCTGCAACTTTTTCCTTGCTGACATCTGCAGCCTTCATTCTCATTGTGAGCTGATCACAGGTCAGGAAACAGTAGACTGGCTGATAAATCTAGAATTGAGAGTTAAAACAGTATTTAATGACCTATTTGCATATTTTAACTTCTTACCTGTCAACTGTATGAGTATCCCCTAGCCTTTCAGTCCTGCGACAATGAAATCCGGAAGAGGCCAGGATGATGTCAGGATCCTGACCTGATATAACTTTTAGGGGATTTAACTCCTTGCATGCATCGATGCATGCCTCTGCCAGGGAAAATTGCACCCACAGGGTTTGATATGGCTAAAAACCTTTGGACCACTAGCTGGTCACTTTCCTCACTAAGACAATGGTTTTGAGTCTTAGATGAGATTAAAAATAAAAAAGGAATTCTATGTCATAGTGATTAATGGCATATATTCTATGAAAGTTTGGGTCAAGGAAAGCACCCAAAAAAGTTATTGGGATTGGGAAGTGGGGGACTGCGTGTGTTGGATTTGAATGATAGCTGACATGGCGCATTCAAATGCACAGGGTGTAGCCAAAGGTTTTTTATTGTCTTTGTAATTAAAGTCATGTTCAAACTAAAATTATAACTTTGAGGCACTCATCCACTAAGCAACATTTTGTTAAGTAACTTAAAAGGAAAGAAGAGCTGTTAGAAAAAAGCAGAGGTTCTTTAAAGTAATACGTTAGAGTGATCAAGAGTTGCTGCAATGATTATGATACAGTATGTTGTTAAGTCCAAAGGATCAATAGGAGACAAAACAGAATCAGGGGCTGCATTTATACACATAATTGTCTACCACTATTGCCCATAATTGCCCATTATTCAAGATAGTATGTAGAGCAGTAGGTACTCAGATGAGTTTGCTAATGATATAATTCTGTCAAGATGAATGACTGGAACAGGCACTCTGGGCAGGACTTTCCTCTGGATTTCTGATGATGCTAGAATAGATGGGTGTGAAAATCAAGTCAGGAGCCCAGTGCACGGAATTCCTGTCTATTCTTCCGACTTTCGTATCATTCACTGCCACATTTATTGCATGCTTAGAAGCATACATGCAAATAAGGGTACATATATTTAAGGGAGGTGACAATGTAATGTTATTACACCTCATTTTCCATCATTCTAGCTTTATTATTACTCTCTTATGATAGCATAGGCACAAGAACAATGATTTCTGTAATGCTCAGACCTGAGAGGTCCTTAACAACACTAAATTTGAATTTGTACATTTTATATATATATATATATATATTTGATAAACCTAGTAGGAAATGTAAACAGCCTGAAAGATCAAAAGGTTTCTTTTGCTTCAAGAACATTAATATTTGATAACAAATAATAAACTGATATTCTGAAATTTCACCCAATTGCCTTGAGGTGCCTGGGGGCACTTCAGTTTTCTCTTATTTGAAGTGGTGTCTTGGGTAATTTTAATAAATTATGGAGAATTTATTCCAGTAGCAATAGCGATCAGTCATTAAAATGAGTGAGTTTTTATTCTTTCTTACCTTTTTATGCTGTTATGTTTTATGCCACACCTCCACCTTCACCATTCAATTTTCATCAAAGACTCAATCGTTTAAAAAGCATGTGTGCACAAATGAACATTATGAGACCATGGGTTGATAACATTAGTGTAATGGAACATTTTCATGACATATCTGATTTTCAATTAAATCACATGTTCCACAGACAAAACAATACAACATTTATGCGATTAAAGACAGGTGAATGGGAATATGATTTTTGTTTGAAAAAATCAGATGACAGCTAAATAACAAGACTTATTAAATGACAAACAAAAGTGTTATTAGGATTCCCAGCATGTACATTGACATAAATGCAACATTACACTGTACCTAGGAAGGTTAATCTCAGCAGCCAGTCCCTGGGATTCATCGAGGACATTAGGTTCACTGCAGGGCAGGGAGATGAGTATTTAGGGAAATGAAGCATGCCTTGGACACAAACAGGGCAATTCACAAGGTAACATGCTGTTCAACAGAATGCACTTACTATACATTGCAAAAAATCAATAGAGGCTTATACTGGTTTAGGGACCAGAAATTCAAATTAAGTATAATGCTTAATTAAGTAAAAACCACATGAAAAACTCAATAAATTCCACATTATTCTACAGTCCATGAGGAAAATTTCAGTTGCAGAACTTTACAAAGAATTAATAGAAAACGTGGTTAATTGAACACAAAAGGCTGTTTTGCTGCATAAAAGAACTAGGTTTTCCACCCCAATAGGGGTTTCAGTGATCCATTTATCCAGGTCTGAAAATTAAACACAAAAATTGTACATTCTTTAGCATACTATAACTGCAAAATAAAACCAAATTTCTCAATATTATTTTCGCAAATGTATGCAATGAAATTGTAAGGTGTGGGCCCACATCCACAAATAGCTCCGATTCAATGTGCGCATGAGAAAATCAGAGGGTGAACCAACTCAGGTCAGTTTTGATTCCTTCTAGCAGTAGTTATGGAGAAAGATTGAGAGTGGGTCACCTGGCCAGAGAATGATGTGTGGTACAAAAAATAGCATTTTAAAAAATGATGGTAAAATGTCACTAACATTGTTCTCAGAACCACAATGTTGCTTTAGTTTTCAAAGTAGAGTACACTAAACATTTGAGATTTTTACTAGAAACAACAGAAAGGTTTAAAAAGAGCAGTCTCAAATGCTGGATCTACTGATATTATGATTCTTACCATAAATCAAAACAAGTGTATTCAATGTTATCATTAATATGACTGTTGGCTGTGGTCACAGAAACAATTGATTCCATTAATCTATATGCATTTTGATCTTTTACTTGTCGTTACTAACCTCTTTATTTTGATTGTGAATTTGTTAACTACCATGTTTGATGAACAATTAGAAAATGAATACAATAATGACACTATTCTATGATTGCCTGCATTTTAATACATCAATTTCTGCCATATCTAAATAGAACAATAACGTAAGGAAAGTTAACAAATTGTGAATGACATAAATTCCAGGCATGATGAGGTTGTTAGATGTGGATTTCCCCTGAAAAACCAAACAGTCTGATCTGCTAATTTCAGAGAGACAACCGTGTAAAACACTATGTTATACACTCACTTTCCCCAGAAGCCAGGTACTCCCTTAAAGGACGGAACTTATCATTAAGTTTCTTTGCATGTATCCTAGTGTCAGCTTTAGAGTGGTAGAAACGTGGTTATCAGGCCCCTACCAGTTAGTTAGTGGATGCCATCAACAGACAAAAGAAAACAGGAAAAACTAATCAAAAAGAAAGAATAGTTCACAGCCTCAAGACAAAAGAATAATGGGCCTGAATTTTTAAATAGGGGTCAGGAACCTGATGTGCTGGCTAGTTTTGGATTCTGACCTTGCAAGGTATGCTTTAGACCAGGGTTCCTAAGGTCACAAGGACTGAGACTGCAATGGCTGCCGTGGAGCAGCCTAATGCAACTCTTACAATAGACAACTTTGAGAGAACTACAACTCCCCGGCATGCTCCAAGGCGAGAGTCTGGCTTGTTATTGCAAGATCTGCTGGTGCCAGTCTCCGCTTTTCTGCCTTGAGTTGATACAGCAGAATTCATTATGCTGCCCTCAGGGCAGGGGTCCGCTGCAGCCTCTCCTGCTCCCTTGTTCACTTCCTCTTATCTCGGTGCCTCGCCCCTGAGCCCTTGCTCATAGTGAGGATTTGGAAAAGAAAAGCAGTGAATTGGGAGTGATGGTCGATGAGTGGGAGGGATACAGCGGGCAGTAGGGTCAGGGAGGGAAATGGCGAGTGGCAGATTCTGCGAGTGGGAGGGAAGCAGCAAGCGGCAATGTTGGAGAGGGAAGTGGTGAATGGCAGGGTCTGTGTTGGAAGCAGCATGCAGCAGGGTTGTGGAGGGAAGCGGTGAGCAGCAGTGTCGAGGAGGGAATTTGGGCCAAGTTCCGAGCCTTCAAAATGGTACTGTAACTCTCACAACTCCCCCTCTTCACCCCACTACCCTCTCACAACTCCCTCGCCCTCACTCCTCCCAATCCCCCCCAACAGCTTCACTCTGGGGTAAAAGCGAGATCATAGTGGGAAAAAGTTTGGGAAGCAGTGCTTTGGACACACCGGCTGCTATTTTCAAAGCTTCAGCCAATTAAAAGCCAGAGCAAGGAACAAGCTAGAGATAGCGAAATTGGTAGACATCGAGAAATTGGTAGTTATAGAGAAAGAGAACTATCTAGAGACAGCGAAATTGATAGAAATTGGGCTTGTGTCCAATCAGGATCAGTGTGTGGGCTCCTGACACTGGAGGGCCAATGAGATGCCACCCAGCAATCAATGGTTGGCACTCCCAGCAGCTGAGGTGGGAGCTGAGGATGTGAGGATTCAGACAAGTGCAGGGAAAGTTATTTTCTGTTTTAAACTGACAGCTGCCTGGCTAAGATCCTGAGCTCAACTGGAAATTTCAATCCCGCACCATGAGTCAGCCTCTTTCACAATGCTTCAGAGTCAGGATTGTTGTGGGGACCTGGCACAGAGGCTGGCAGTGCGAAATTGTATGCCTGCCTGTCTGCCTCCGATCGGGACCCTGACCTGTTTTTAAAATGCAGCCCATACCGTGAAAAGGAATGCAGGAGGTTGGTAAATTAACACATTGTATCCCAAAGTATAAATATGCCCATGTTTGGTGATACAACAAGGGTTCCCAATTTTCAGAGTCCACAGCAGAATTGGCAGAGGACTAAAAGCATATCACTGTCTTAAAAATAATGTATGGGATGAGTGGGCACAGTAAAAGGAGCAGTGCAAGAAAATGGAGTAGGGCTTCTAATGCGAAAGTTGAATGCTATTACTTTTGGGCCCTGGCTGTTTGGAAAATGAGCTTGGATAGTTTTAACCTTGTGGACGTGGGTTAGGAGCTCAAAATGGCCCATCATTTGATACAAATTAAGAATCTTATTGTACAAACTTAGCTGCTTTAAAAAATGTCATAGAAGTACACTGGGAGTGGTCTTTAAGGTGCCTTGATTCCAAATTTTGAGTTAAAGTACACTATTGAATCAGAGTAGTGGGAATTTCACACATTTAATGGCCCCATCCATCAGCCGGAAAGCTGTACCCCACTGTAACCATTTCCGGGAGCCCTGACGGGATTAAAATTCAATCAGGAGTCAACCGTCTGCCATCAGGGTTCCCGTGTCTTTAAAGGTGAAGAGTCTGCCTACAAAAGCTGCTGGCCAATCAGAGGGCTGGCAGCTCGGTCGGCAGCCCTTCAGTCCAGCAGCGCCACTGGGAATTGTGGCCACTGCTGGGTCTGCAAGAGGCCCTGGAGCAGCAGCCATAGCAGAGGCCTGAAAGAGGCAGACTTCAGAGGACCATTCAGGTAGGCCCTGGCACAATCTGGAGCAGGGGGTGTGTGCTCATTGTGGAGGGCAGGGCGGGGCTCTTCCAGTGGAGGGGTGAGCAACATTTGCCATGGGGGGGGGGCACTCCACGGGGCACAGGAGCCTGCCTCCACCGCTAGCCAGCAGCCAGGTCTCTGGGGCATACCTGCCCCTCCCCAGGCCCAAGTTGTGCTCCACAAGAGTGAGAGTGCTCAGTGTTGACACTGGGTAGAGCAGTGTTCCATTCTCCAGCACCAATTTCCATCACCTAAATGAACACAAAAAAATCACATCAAAATAAATCAAAAGGACATTAAATAAATTTCCATCCAAAATCTATGTAAGAAGCTAAGTATGAAAATTCAAATGAATGTTGTTAGCTTAGTTTGAAAAGTCCTCATTATTCATATATGCTGATTTTTATTGATGCTGTGGTCAACTTTGTCATTTTTAATGTTATCTTTTGTCCTTATGCAGTATCCAACTTGTCCCTTCAGTCATCTTCATCATCATCATTGTCTCCAATCTGGCTTTGTTTGATTTGTGAATTCTTGAAATGAGTTTACCCTAGTAAGTGTACCTACTGCTGAGTGAACACAGCATAACAGTGAAATGGGAAACTCACATCTATAGCCTTTTGAATTCTTTACAGAGAAAAAAACACAGAAATTAAAGTAATGGCAACTACTCATCTTGAATAATAGGTAAAATTAAATGAATAAAAATAAAACTATTTACCAATACCACTTCTGTTATTCTCTAAGGAAAAGCAAATAATGCCCCTTTATTAAAACCACATAAAAGCTAATTCAATGATTATAAAGAAAATGCATTAAAGTAAAAACGTAAAAATCTCTGACAGTGTAACTCTCCCTCTGTAATGAACTGGAGTGTCAGTCTGGATTACGTGCTTGAGTCTCTGGAGTGGGATTTAAACCCACAACTTTCTGACTTCCAGTGCTAACAATTGAGCCATGGCTGATATCTAATATATTGCTTTTCTACCCATCTTTCGAGTCTGAAAAGGCATTTATTTCCTGCTCCACTGTTGAAGCACTTAGACATACAGAAGAATGCCACTGACTATATTAATCTGTATGATAAAAATGTGTGTGCAAAGAGGCAAGTGCCATTGATTATACTAATTATTGTGTGGAATATGTTTGTATAGATTTGTATCATGTATGAAAATGTAAAATGTACATTGGGTTTCAGACTCAAAATGGTGTCTTATATTGAACATGCATTTTAATTAATTTATCCACAAATCTTATTACAAAATCTCAATTCCTCACTGTGTAAAACTGTGAACCCACAGTCTTCTGACTCAGATGAGAGTGCTATCAATAGAGGCAGGGCTGACACACCTCTGACATAATGAAACACTTCAAGACACTACATGGGAGAGTGTGGAGAAATCAAGCAAGAATAGAAGAATTAGAAGAGGAGACAAATAAATAACCATAAAGATAGGTTCTGAGAAGACTTTTAAGGGTAGGGAGAGAAAATTGCAAAAAGGGGAGAACGCACAGCAGAGCAACAGTCTCAGAGGATTGTAACACAGCTTCTGACACATAGGATTGGAAAAGATTGTGAAGATGATGGGATTCATAAACAAGAATGAGGATTTTGAATTCACAGCATTGTGAGACCCGAATTAATGATGATCAGAAAGGTGCGGTGAATGAGTAAGATTTAGCGTAGGGCAATTGCAGAGCACTGGAAAATTGAAGTTTATGATGATTGAAGGTAGGATGGCTAGCCAAAAGAGCATTGAAGAAATTGAGAGTTTTTTTTAAAAAGGTTTCCATGGCCGAGTACGCCATCATTATAAATATAGAAACTGACCTCAGGCCGGCAGATAAGGGATAGAGATGACATAGGCCAATTTCAGGGACCAGTGGCTTGTGCCTCAAAGGCACCTGAAAGATGTCTAATCCAATACTGGGTGAGGCTATTTGTTAAGTATCTTGGGAAGCTGCCTCAAAAAGGGCCTTAGACCCCTTGGAAATGCTAATGAAGGATCCATCGCCCATAGTTGAACCCCTTATGGAAATTGGGCTGTTTTGAACAGAGCAAACATTGGGCAGGCTCTGCTCAGGTTTTCCAGATGTGTTTGCACACTACTAATCAGCTGCCACCAAAAAGATGTTCTATTTTAAAGTTTAATGTGGAGCCAGGGGGAGTAGGAATGTTCTTCGCAGCTCCACAGTGATCCTAAGCATATCTGCTGGCTTGCGGCTGATCTTCTCCCATTCTTATTCTTCTGCAGGGATTTACATTTGGACTGCTGCTGGCGACATAGGAACATATGAATTAGGAGCAGGAGTAGGCCACTCGGCCCCTCGAGCCTGTTCCGCCGTTCAGTAAGACGCAAGTGTCCTGACACTTACTGCGTTCACTTCCTCCAAATTAAAGGTGTTGCTATTTGTACCGCATAGGTCCTAGCTATGCCTACCTTTTTGTGGGATTTGTGGATCAGGCTCCCTCCTTCACCTCCTTTTTCCAGTACATTGATGACTGTTTCAGTGCCATTTCCTGCCTGAACTGGAACATTGCTTTCAAATTCTATTTGTGATGTTTGTGTTTAATGTTTATGCTTTTTTTGTAAAAGGATATTTTAATTAAAAATAATTGTTACATAAAATCTGACAGTAGAGTGTGCTAAGTCCCAGATGTATTGCCCTCGGTGGAGAATAAGAAATAAAGGAACCTTCTGTTTTACATACAGGAAGTTGGAGTTCAGAAGTAGATAGCTGTGTGTGTATTCTTAATTGTTAAAAAATTGACAAAACACTTCAATTGACGACGAGGATGGAATCATCATTACTAGGGGCTTTAGAGGCTTTTGATCCACCTACTATGGACTTTGTAGTTTATGTCGAGCAAATGGAACAGTTTTTTATTGCCAATGAGATTGAAGAGGAAAAGCAGGCCTCAGTGTTTCTTAGTCACTGGAATGAAAAATTTCACTTGACTGAGAAATCTCGTTGCTCCTGACAAGCCAACAAACAAAAGCTTTAAAGAGTTTGTGGACGTTTAGAAAAAGCACTTCGATTCCAGACCAGCAACTGTTGTCGAGAGATTCAAGTGTCACTGACGAGAACAGCATGAAAGTGAGTCAGATTCCCAGCTCCTGGCTGAGTTGAGAAAATTAGCAGAACATTGTGACTTTAAAGGTTACTTGGAAGAAGAGTTGCGTGATTGCTTGGTTTGTGGACTAAGAAATGAAAGAATTCAGCGTAGATTGTAGGCAAAGCAAGAGTTGACACTGAAGAAAGTGTTAGAGATTGTGCAAAGCATAGAAATGGCCGAGAAACAAGCTGGAGATTTGAAAGCGCATTCTAACAATGCCGAAGTTAAAATAGTAAAGTCAGGGTATACTTGCTTCCAGCCACGTTAATGGAATAGGGCCGTAATGCAAAGGTCTGTAAGTGTAAAACCGCTGATTGTCGCTACTGTGTAAAAAAAGGACACATACAGCGAGCATGTAGATCAAAGGTGATCACAGTAAAGCAGTACCACCAAGAAAAGGGCATCACAAGGAGCACACAGGCAAGTTGTGCTTGAAAATAAACAGGCAGTTTAAAAAGGCGCATTACTCCAAATGAGACAGAAAATTAAACTAACAGTGACAGTGAAGAAGAGCAATTGTATTAACAGAATCACAGAATCTCACAGTGCAGAAGAGGCCCATTGAGTCTGCACCAACACGTGAAAAACACCTGACCTACCTACCTAATCCCATTTACCAGCACTTGGCCCATGGCCTTGAATGTTATGACGTGCCAAGTGCTCATCCAGGTACTTTTTAAAGCATGTGTGACAACCCGCTTCCACCACCCTCCCAGCGCTTTCCAGACCGTCACCACCCTCTGGGTAAAAACGTTTTTCCTCACATCCCCCCATAACCTCCTGCCCCTCACCTTAAACTTATATCCCCTTGTGACTGACTCTTCAACTAAGGGGAACAGCTGCTCCCTATGCACCCTGTCCATGCCCCTCATAATCCTGTACGCCTCGATCAGGTCGCCCCTCAATCTTCTCTGCTCCAATGAAAACAACCCAAGTCTATCCAGCCTCTCTTCATAACTTAAATGTTTCATCCCATTGCATCAGTCTGACCTGAAACTAGATGAAGGACTAAAAGTTGGCATTTCGTTAAATGGTAAAATGGTTGAAATGGAGATTGACACTGGAGCACCTGTTTCTATTGCTTCAGAGAAGACATGGGAGAAAATTGTCAAGAAATTCCTATTAGAGAAAACCCTCCTCCAGCTTAGCACCTACACTGATGAGCCTGTGAATATATTCAAGCTAAATATAAAGATCAAATAGCAAGGTTGCCACTTATCATTGTGAAAGGGGATCATCCATCACTTATGGGCAGGAACTGGGTAAAAGAAATTCGGCTGGACTGGAATAAAATAAACAAAGTGCATGTTGCAGTCCTTGTTAGACAAGCACACTGATGTCTTCAAAGAAGGTCTTGGAGTTATTAAAGACATTGAAGCCAAACTTGCTTTGAAGGCCGAAGCTTCTCCGAGGTTCTTCAAACCACATTCAGTTCCCTACTCAATGTGACAGAAAATCGAGCAGGAACTAGAACAACTTGAAAACTTTAGGATAATTGAGAAAGTTGATTATGCAGAGTGGGCAGCTCCAATAGTTCCAGTAGTGAAGGATGATGGGCCTGTCAGAATATGTGATCAGACTATCAGACTATAAAATCACAATAAATCCTTTCCTGGAAGTACATCAGTACCCACTACTGAAAATTGAGGACCTGTTCGCTGCTCTGAATGGAGGTGAATTATTCACAAAGCTTGACCTTTCACAAGCATTTTTGCAAATGCAGCTGAGTGAAGACTCCAGGAAGTATACAACTATCAGCACACACAGAGGTCTATATTAATACAAATGACTACCATTTGGAATTGTGTCATCACCAGCCTTATTCCAGCAGGACATGGAAAAAATATTGCAGGGCCTCCCTGGTGTAATCTGCTTCCAAGATGACACTCACTCATCACTCGGAAAAAACTCCCAACTCATTTACAGAACCTAGGCAGGGCCCTGCGTTGACTGGAAAAATACGGCATCCGCTGTAAGAAATCCAAATGCTCGTTACTGAAGTCCTCAGTGGAGTACCTGAGACATGTGATCGATGAACCTGCCCTCTCAACCTCACCCAGAAAGCTGGTGGCAGTGGTGAATGCACCACAGCCCAAAAATGTTAAGGAGCTTCGTTCGTTTTTGGGGCTTGTGAATTACACCCGCAAGTTTATTTCCAGTTTGGCTACCAAGGCAGCACCACTGAATAATCTGCTGAAGAAGAATGCAAAATGGTCACAAGCCTGTCAGGGAAGTTTCAAGGAACTCAAGCAAGAGCTCATTCTGCTTAAGTCCTGGCACATTTCAATGAAAAATTACCTGTCAGCCTGGCTTGTGATGCATCTGGATATGGTGTTGGAGCTGTCATATTCCACACATTTCCTGAAAGGCCCGTTGCATATGCCTCATGCATGTTGTCCAAAGCAGAACAAAATTATGCCCGAATTGAGAAGAAACCTCTTGGACTAATCTATGGAGTCAAGAAGCTCCACTAATAATCATATGGGTGTAAATTCATGTCAATTACAGACCACAAGCCTTTGACTAGTTGGTAGCCCGAAGTCACAAACCCTGGCACTTGCCACTACACGCCTACAAAGGTGGGCACTAATCTTATCTGCTTACCAGTATGAAATTACATTTTGTTGTACTGAGAATCATGGAAATGCAGATGCACTTTCTAGACTTCCGTTATACCACAGCTCCACAACTCGAAGTGAAGTCATTGCTTTCACTGTGAACCAGATAGACATGTTACCTGTTAAAGCTGATCAAATTTGATTTGAAATGCAGAGGGATGCTGTGCTCTCTAATGTTTACCTGTACACACAGAAGAGTTGGTGTGTACCTCAAGAAGTGACTATTGAGCTTAAATCTCACTATATGCATAGATTTGAGCTGACTCTGCAAGATGGTTGTTTGTTATGGGGAACCAGAATTGTTATTCCTCCAAAATTCCAAACACGAGTGTTAGAAGAACTTCACCTCAGTCACGTGGGAATCGTCAAAATGAACGCATTAGCTCATCTACATTTATGGTGGGCACACCTGGATAAAGACATCAAAGGCATGGTCAGTGTTTGCCTTCCATGCCAAGAAATGAAGTCCTCTCCTGCACCATTATATCCGTGGGCTTGGCTTGACCACCCATGGCAGAGACTTCATGTGGACTTTGCCGGACCACTTCTCAGACATACGTTCCTGATTGTGGTGGATGCCCGCACAAAGTGGCCTCATGTTATTCCCATGAAGCTGACTACTTCAGCAAAGACCATTGATGCTCTCCGGAATGTGTTCACTAATTTTGGATTGCTGGAGCAGATTGTGTCTGACAATGGCACACGGTTCACATCATGTGAATTTCGAACATTCCTGAAAAGCAATGGGATCAAGCAGGTTCTCATCTTGCCTTACCATCTGTCCTCAAATGGTGGAGCAGAGTGCTTTGTCCAGGCATTCAAAACAGTTATATTGAAGGGCAGATTGGAAGTTGAAGCTGAAGAACTTTTTGATGATGTATTGTAACACTCCAACATTCAACAACAGATGTATCTCCTGCTGAGCTAATGTTTGGAAGACAACTGCTACCAGAATCGATTTGCTGTGTCCGGATTTGAAAGGAAAGATTGGTTCAAGGCAACTTGATCAGAAAAGGTCACATGACACAAGTAAACCAGCTCATGAGTTTAATCTGGATCAGTCTGTTTGGGTCCGAAATTACTGTGGGACACCGAAGTGGCTCCTGGGAAGAATCACCAAATGTCGAGGACCACTGACCTATGATGTTGAATCTTCCTGTGGAATCTGGAAGAGACACACTGACCACATTAGAGAAGCCAAATCCAAGGAACCAAATTTCCAGGGATCTCAAGCCAGTGGAAGATTTCTGGGAAACATCTGCTCCAGTTGGTGAAACCAGTTGATTCAACTGACAAATCTATAGCAGCTGTAGCTGCAACTGTTGAACCTGAACAGAAACAAGTGGGACAGCAGAACCCTTTTCCATTTCTAAGCAAACAAACTGAGATACCTGAGCCAACACTCCTCTCTAGACCAAAGAGAATCTGCAAACTGCCTGACCGATTTGTTCCTGGCTAAAGGGGGAGGAGATGTGATGTTTGTGTTTAATGTTTATGCTTTTTTTGTAAAAGGACATTTTAGTTAAAAAGAATTGTTATATAAAACCTGACGTGCTTAGTCCTGGATGTATTGCCCTCTGGTGGAGAATAAGGAATAAAGGAACCTTCTGTTTTTCATACAGAAAGTTGGCGTTTAGAAGCAGGTAGCTGTGTGTGTATTCTTAATTGTTAAGAAATGACAAAATACTTCACCATCTTACACTCACCACCATATGGTTCATCTCTGACTCTTCCCTTTCTCAACTTCTCTGGCTTGGACTTTCACTCCTGAGTTGGCTAGCGGGAGTTGAAAAATTTCCCCCCTTGCCACACCTACCTCAAATGCAGTGCCCCAGATAGTAAGGTCTTTGTTCCGGGTGGTGTGGGTGTGGGATGCAGTTGTGGTCGCCTCCTCTGGAAGCAGATCAGAGGTGGCCACAGCGCCTGGCGAGTGCCGAGGCGGGCTGTTTAAAAGGACTGCCTCAATTCTCTGGGCCTTCAACCGCCTCACTCCACATGCCTATACATGTCAACTCATGTCAACCATGCCCCTAACTCACCTCAAATGGCTCCTCATAGCTGCCATGCCAACCCATGCCCCCAACCACCCAATGACCCCCTCATGCCCTCCATGCCAACAAATGTCTCTACCCACCCCCATGCCCCTTACAGACCTATGCCAACATAGTGCCAACTGATGACACCCCTACTCACTCCCGTGGCTCCTTGTAGTCCCAATGCCAACTTAGTGCCAACTCATGACCCCCACCCGCCATCCTTTGCCCTTACTCCCTCCATGCCAACACACACACAATCCACAACTGGAAGACCTCAGGAGCCATGTTGAGGTGAAATAAAATGAAGTTCTAAATATCTATTACAGACTTCACTATTTATATATATATATATAAAAACAAAACACTCCAATTCATGAACACCCAATCAATACATTTAAATCCTCTCAATTACTTAATCCCTTACCAAAACAAATAGTTGTATTCAAAACTCCACATCAAAGACAACTAATCCTTTAATAATGTTTTTGAGTTGTCAATCAAACTGTAAACTTATAACTCCCTACTGTAATAATGATAGGTTATGGAAAGCAATCAGACAGTAATAATGCTATAAAGATAGCACTTAGGGTTAAGTCAACAAACAGTGATTGAAACTGCTAGAAATGATTTTTATCAACTCTCAAAGATGAAGATAGGTTACACACAAATTTGGAGGATTCATTTGAATAGCCAGGGTACCCCTTTGGAGAGGTAAGGTACCCCTTTGGATAGGGTCCTGGGACACCTTTAGGAGAGGTAAGGCACCCTTTGGGAGAGTTAAGGCACCCATTGGGAGAGTTAAGTCACCCTTTGGGATTGTTAAAAGTGAACATGATTATGCACTTCTTATGCATAAACTCATTGAAACTGTCCAGCTGTCAAGGAACTGTTAAAGAACTGTCCAGCTGTCAGATTTTTCCGGGAAGTGTCAAAGCTGTTAAAGAACTGTATAAGGATACTGGATGACTTGGCATGGAGGGGTTAAGGGCAAATATGAGTGGGGGGACATGGGTTGGCATGAGTTGGCACTAAGTTGGCATAGTGGGACTGGGGCAATGGAAGTGGATAGCGGGCACTAAGTTGGCAGAGGGAGTGTGAGGGGCCTTAGGGGGTGGGTGGGGGGGTAGGAGTTGGGATACATTAGTATGGATTGAACAAAGGGAGTGTGAGGAGGTGGTAAGGAATAGAGCTGTTTTTTGATTTATTATTATTTTTTATTTTTTTAAACACAGTGCAGGGGCACAGAGGCAGGCCTTGTGCCCAGCCCCCCTCCGCACCTGCTGGCCTGTACATTCATTCCAGGTTTGCCCTTCCTAACTTCTCTTTCAGCCTTCCTACGCACAGACCAAAAATCTGACCCATGGGCAGTCATTTCCAAAGGTCAGGTTCGCCAAGCCGGAAAATCTCCTGACTCTGCGAATCCAACCTAGGGCTGCTGATTTTTTCACTTTTTCAAAAGCTGGTCATTTAACTTGACACCTTGATAGTTCTACAGGCCTTGTCAGCCCTTCAAGAACATTAATGACCTCTTTAAGGATTTGTAATGCCCACGCTGCAGGATAAGACCCTTGCTGCAGTGAAAAATGGGGTCTATTTGAACTCAGCACCGAGTTCAAATGGCCCTTCTGAGTTCATGTTTCCCACATGTGGTACTCTGGTTTTTGCCGAAAATGGGGATGGGACTTACGGATCCATCTGCCACTTCGGATTGCAGCACAGCCTTGACATCTCTGTGAAAATCCAGGCCTCTGCCTCTACTTCCAGGAATAGGCCAATCAACACAAAAAGCCCACTGACTCTTACTGCTACCTTGATTACATTTCCTCACACTTTGCTTTCTGTAAGGATTCTATTCCATTTTCCCAGTTTCTCCATCTCCTTTGCATCTTGTTCAGGTGATACAACCTTCCGTACTAGCTCTTCTGATATGTCTTCCTTTCTCCTCAGCTGAAGATTCCCTCCACCATGATTGATGGGGCCGTTGACTGTGACACTTCTATTTCACATGCTTCTGCATTCACCCCTGACCCTCCTTTCCAGAGCTATGATGAGGTTCCCCTTGCACACCACCAGCCTTTGGATCCAATGGATCAACCTTCACCAGTTCCAACACCACCAGTTCCAACACCACCAAACACTTCCCTCCACTCACTTTCAGCACTCCCTCTACAACACCCTGGTCCACTCCTCAGTCACTCCCAACAACTCCTCCCTTTCCACGACACGTTTCCATGCAAGAACAGGAGATATGACAGCTGGCCTTTTACCTCCTCCCTTCTTGTCATCTAAGGCCCCAAACACTCCTTCCAAGTGAGGCAGTGATTCATTTGTACTTATTTCAATTTTGTGTGCTGTAATCACTGCTCAAATGTGGGTTCCTCTACACTGGGGAGACCAAACACAGACTGAGTGACCACTTTGTGGAACAACTCCATTTAGCCTTCAAGCATGATCCTGAGCTTCCAGTTGCCTGTCATTTTCATTCTCAATGTTGCTCTTACCCTGACCTTTCTCAGTGTTTCAATGAAGCTCAATGCAAGCTTGAGGAACAGAATCTAATCTTCCATGGCACCTTACAGTTGAGTTCAACAATTTTAGATTTCAACCTCTGCCCCCAATTTATTTTTTCATTTTTCTTTGTAGGTTTTTTTCTCTCTTGTTTTTCCTTTATTTCCTTTTCTTTGCTTTCAGACCGCAGCTATCCAGCATACTGCCATGCATGCCTCCTCCAGACACATCTGTTGTTTCTTTACTTGTCCTACTACCACTCCCTCTGGCCCTGCACCATGAAACCCTTTGACATTTAGGGTTGAATGCTCATTTTGGTGCAGGAAACAGGGACCAGGACTGTCTCCGGGTCCCCAACCCGGCCCTGGAGTGCTCCTTAACTGGAATGGAGACAGGTTCCCTGTTCAGTTAAGGGACTCTCCAAGCATGGGGAGACAATCAGAAGTCTTTAAGCTTCAGAGAAACAGCCAGCTGCAATGAATGTAAGAATGTTTCAACATGAAGCTGCCCTCTCAGCTACTTAAAAAATTAAATAGTTGAGAAAGCAGCCAGGAAACAACTGTGGGTAGGGAGGGTGGGGGGGCATGGGGGAAATCTCTCTACAGGATGACCTTTCAGTGCACACCCACCTCAGCAGGCAAGGAGGGCCTGTAGGCCTGCTTGGAGTGTTGGCACCCTGGCCTGCAGCTGAGTGCCAGCCTCCAGGCAGCATTGCCTTGGGAAACTGAAAATCCTAATGAGCCTAACTGACTGGCTGTCTCTTGGGGGCTGGCAGCCCAGCTGGACCTGAACGATCATCGACCAAAATGGCCAGTGCCAGGAACGGTGTCGGGAAGCCGGTGCGCTGGTTGGTTCTGATATTTCAAGCCCCATCTGCCCCGTGGGTCTGAAAATTCTGCCCTTAATCTCTCCTGCCCTCTGAACATGACCTTCAATTTTGTTCTTCTTCTCCTTTTAGTTGCTCAAAATCTAATATATTTTTAACTTTTCCCAGTTCCAAGAAAAGGTCACAGACCTGAATCCTTGAGGTGGATTTCAATGGGGGTGGGGGATGGCGGCTGTGTGTATAGGTCAAAGGAAAGCCCACCTGCGCTTAGCCAGCGTGGGGCATTAATTGGCTTAAGAACATAAGAAATAGGAGTAGGAGTAGACCACATAGCCCATCGAGCCTGCTCTGCCATCCAATACGATCATGGCTGAACTTGAACTTCAATTCCATTTTCCCACCTACTCCCCATATCTCTTAATTCCCTGAGTGACCAAAAGATCTGTCTATCCCAGCTTTAAATGTATTTAATGATGGAGCATCCACAACCATCTGGGGCAGAGAATTCCAAAGGTTCACAACCTTTTGAGTGATGAAATTTCTCCTCAAATGATTGGCCCCTTATCCTGAGACTGTGCCTCTGTGTTTTAGACTCCCTGACCAATGGAAACAATCTCTCAGTGTGCACTCTGTCCCTTCAGAATATTGTAGGTTTCAATGAGATCGCCTCTCATATTCTCTGGAGTTTAGAAGAATAAATCCAACTTACTCAGCCTCTCATCACAGGACAACCCCCTCATCCCAGGGACCAATCTTGTGCACCTTCACTGTACCACCTCCAATGCAAGTATATCCTTTCTTAAATGTGGAGACCAAAACTGCACACAGTACTCCAGATGCAGTCTCACCAAAACCCTGTGCAACTGCAGCAAGGCTTCTTTATTCTTATACTTCAATCCCCTTGCAATAAAGAACAACATGCCATTTGCCTTCCTAATTTCTTGTTGCACCTGCATACTAACTTTCTTCATTCCTTGTACCAGCATACCCCAGCCTCTATGAACACAACACGTACAAGTTTCTCACCTTTTAAAAAATATTCTGCTTTTTTATTCTTATGACCAAAGTGAATAACTTCACATTTTCCTATACTATACCCTATGTGCCATCTTGTTGCCCATTCACCCAACCTGTCTATATTTCTTAGCAGCCTCTCTGTGTCCCCCCCCACAGCTTACCTTTCCACCAAGCTTGGCATCATCAACAAACTTAAGATACATTACTCTCTGTCTCTTCATCTAAGTCATTAATATAGGTTGTAATTAGCTGAGGCCCCAGCACTGATCCTTGTGGCACTCCACTATTCACAGCCTGTCAACTTGAAAAAGCCCAGTTTTTTCCCACTCTCTGTTTTCTATCCATTAACCAATCCTCTATCCATGCTAATATATTACCAACAACTCCATGAGCCCTATTAATCTTTTGTGTGGTGCCTTATCAAATACCTTTTTGAATCCAGGGTATACCACATCTAAAGGATCCCCTTTATCTCTCTAATGAGTTACATCCTCAAAAAGCTCTAATAAGTTTGTCAAAGAGGATTCCCTTTAGTAAAACCATGTTGACTTGTTCTAATCATACTATGCTTTTCTAAGTGCATTGTCAAGACTTCCTTAATAATAGATTCCAGCATTTTCCCAATAACCAATGGCTGGACTGTAATTCAGTGCTTTCTCTTTTCCCTCTTTCTTGAAAAGTGGTGTAACATTTTCCAACTTCCAATCTAGTGGGATCATTCCCGAATCAAGGGAATTTTGGAAAATCACATCCACTATCTCTGCAGCTATCTCTTCTAGAACCCGAGGGTGTAGGCCATCAGACTCCTACACATTTACTTACAGGCCCATCGTGTCCACACCAGCTAAAGATCTGACTACACTAATCCCGTTTTCCAGTGCTTGGCCCATAGCCCTGGAGGCTGAGGCAACGCAAGTGAATATCTAAATATTTTTTAAACGTTACAAGAGTTTCTGACTCAACCACCCTTTCAGGTAGTGAGTTCCAGACTCCCACCACCCTCTGGGTGAAAAGATTTCTCTTCAACTCCCATCTTAGCCTTCTACCACTTACCGTAAATCTATGCCTCCTGGTTATTGATCCCTCTACTAATGGAAAAAGTACCTTCCTATCCACCCTATGTCCCTCATAATCTTATACACCTCTATCAGGTCCCCTCTCAACCTTCGCTGCTCCAAGGAAAACAACCCCAGCCTATCCAATCTTTCCTCATAGCTTAGAAACTTCCAGCCCCGGCATCATCCTGGTAAATCTCCTCTGCAACCTTTCCAGTGCAATCACATCCTTCCGATAATGTGGTGTCCAGGACTGCATGCAGCACTCCAGTTGTGGCCTAACCAGTGTTTTATACAGTTCCAGCATAACCGCCCTGCTCTTGTATTCTATGCCTCAGCTAATAAAGGCAAGTATCCTGATATCTCTTCCCTTGTCTTCCTTAACAGTCTGGGATACATCTCATTTGGGCCTGTGGATTTATCCACTTTTAAGGCCCCTAAAGCCACTAGTACCCTCCTCTCTCTCTATGTTAATCTTCTCTAATATTTCACAGTCCTCCACCCTAATATTGTCCTGCATCGTCCTTTTCTATTGTGAAGACCGACACAAAGTATTCATTGAGAACTGTACCCACGACTTCTGGGTCCACACATAGATTACCTCTATGGTCCCTAATTGGCCCTACTCCGTCCCTAGTTATTCTCTTGTTCTTTATATATTTAAAAAACCCGTTTGGGTTTTCCTTTATTCTATCCATCAATGCTTTCTCATGCACTCTCTTAGCTTTCCTAATTTCCTTTCTAAGTCCTCCCCTGTACTTTTTATACTCCTCTAGGTACTCTGTATTGAACCCTCAGTATCTGCCATAAACTTCTCTTTTTTTTCTTAATCCTAACCTTTATGTCCTTTGACATCCAGTGTTCTCCAGACTTGGTCTAGGTCTTGGTCTTACAAGCTCTGTTTTTATGTTTCTGGCTAGTTTACTCCCTATTCTATTTTTTTCTTTCTATCAACTTTTTGGGGTTTCTAAAACACTCCCAATCCTCAGTCTTCAGGTCCTGGAGATTTGCCAGACTTTAATCTTTTAAGTTTCTCCAATAGTTTGGGTGGAATTTTACAGCCCCATCAAGGCGGGGGTGGGGTCATAAAATGCAGCAAGCTGTTCAGACGTCCATTGACTGCGATGGGACCAGAAAATCCTGCCGGTGTGATAGACCGCAAAATTTTGCTCTTTATCTCTGCTAATATTAATTTCCCTAATGTCCTCATTCTTTTTAGCCCCCAGGTTATTGTCCATTTCTAGTATGTAACTTGTGTCTTCTACTGTGAAGACAGGCACACAATATTTGTTCAATGCCTCCACCATTTCCTCATTCCCCATGATAATTTCTCCTGTCTCTGCTTCTAAGGGACCAGTGTTTACTTCAGCTACTCTCTTCGTTTTTATAAGCTTATAAGTCTCTTACAAGCTCTGTTTTTATGTTTCTAGCTAGTTTACTCTCATATTCTATTTTTTTCTTTTTATCAACTTTTTGGAGGCCCTCTGTTGGTTTCTAAAACACTCCCAAACCTAAGGCTTGCTATATTTTTTGCAACATTGTGAGCCTCTTATTTTAATCTAATACTATCCTTAACTTCCTGAGTGAGCCATGGATGGGTCTTTCTTGCTGTGTTTTTGTTCTTCAATGGAATGTTGAAGATTTTGAAAATTGTTTCTTTAAATGTTTCCCACTGTTTATTTACCTCCATACCTTTTAGTCTATTTCCCCAATTAATCTGAGCCATTTCTCCCCTCATACTTATGTAATTAGCTTTGTTTACATTCAAGGTTTTTGTTTGCGATTGGAATATGCCACTTTCAAACTGAACATGAAATTGAATGGCATTATGGTCACTATTTCCAAGTGGATCTTTTACTATGACATTACTGATGTAATGAGGTGATTAATCATTAAAGTAATCAGAGTTGAGGTGATCCTTCTTGCTGCCATTGGAGAGGAAATCCCGCCTCTGGGAATTGCCAGCCAATCAAATGGCCAGCAGCTCTCTTGTCCCAGCAGTGCTACCATGAGTGGTGGCCACTGTTGGGACTGTAGGTTGTTCCTGAAGAAGAGCAGCCATGGAGCCAGACTTACAGATATGTCAGGGGTCTCACCAGGGCCTGCCAGCTTGGCCCTAGTGATGGGTGTGGGGGGCCAGGATCAACAGGGCAGGGGAAGAGGGAAAACACGGGGGGAGAAATACCTTGGGGCAGGCCTCCGATGGCACTGGCTGCCCAACCAGGAGGTATGCCCCTAGCCCTGCTATGATGCCATTAGGTTTCACTTGACAGCCTGGACACTTGGTGCCCGCCTCCCCCACTGTGGAAAAAATTGCAGTGGTGGCAGGGGACCATTGGTCACTTAAGGGCTTCAATTGACCCACAAATGAGCAGGCTGCCCAATATCTCCCTAGATGAGTGTGAAATACCTGTGGGACCAGGTGGGGGCAGGTAAGCAATGAACCAGTCACCAGTGCCATGGCACCCAATTTTGCAACCCTCCCCCCCTGCCCGCCTGCCAACCTCCCAGGTGCAGCGTAAAATTCTGGCTATTAGCTCTGCCTCTTTCTTTCTCCAGATGATACGAGATCTGTTAAATTTTTCCAACATTTTTCTTTTTTATTTCTGGCACTTATCTTTATATAAGTGCCTTTGAGATGAAACAGGTGCTGGCAGATTACCCAAATAATATTAATAAAGCCTATGATCCAATTTTGGCTCACCCTCAGCAACTGGTGCCCATTTCAAACCTGAAACGGGTCTAAACAAATTTTCATCCCAAGCTTTTGAGGGGCAGTAAGTAAATAAATAAAGGGAAGGGAACAAGAATGAAAAATTGCACTCAAAGTGATTATGCAGGGTCACATGAAGAAGTTCTGCAGAGGTGTTGACTAACACAGGGACAGATCAGAGCAGAACCATTTAAGGAGATAAAAGACTCCTGGTGGTATTTATGAAGTACAGTTCACAAAAAGGATAAAATAATAGTTGGTGTTCAACAGCATGAAAGAAGGATAATGTGCCACATCACAATCAGAGATGATACCATTGTACCAAAAACAAAAATTGCTGGAAAAACTCAGTAGGTCTGACAGCATCTGTGGAGATGAAGACAGTGTTAATGTTTCGAGTCTGTATGACTCTTCATCAGAACTAAAGAGAAATAGAAATGTGGTGAAATATAAGCTGTTTAAGTGGGGTGGGACAGGTGGAGCTGGACAGAGGGCCAGTGATAGTTGGAGGCAAAGGAGAGATTGCAAAAGATGTCATAAACAAAAGGTCAAAGGGGTGTTGACAGTGGTGATATTAGCTAAAGGATGTGCTAATGGTGTCATTAAGGGTAGAAAGCAGGATGAGCAAGTGACAGATAGCCCTAGTGGGGGAAGGGATTGAAATAGGCTATAAGGTGGAGATAAAACAATGGATGGAAATAAATTTTTAAAATAATAATAGAAATAGATGGGAAAAGAAAAAAATATTAGAAAAAATTCAATGTCCCTGAATATACAGTTTTCAAGCAGGATCGCGAGGGGGATAGAAGAGGTGAGGATGTAGCATTATTAGCTAAGGAATTAATTACAGCTGTGAGGAGGGATAATATACTAAATTAATCATCAGATGAGAGGCCATATGGATTCAGTTCAGAAATAAAAAGGGGGCAGCCACACTACTCAGGATGTTCTATAGAACCCCAAATAGTAAGAGGAAGATAGAAGAGCAAATATGTAGGCAAATTTCTGACTGCAAAAACAATAGAGCAATAATAGTTGGGGACGTCAACTACCCTAGTATTAACTAAGATATGAACAGTGTGAAAGGCACAAAATTCTTGAACTACATTCAAGAGAACTTACTTAGCCAG